>NW_025422005.1:44162500-45528500 GCF_011764305.1 Mustela putorius furo | reverse complement strand
GCAGAACGAGGAAGCTTGACTTCTGAGGTGCCAGAAGGCCACAAGTCTGTCACTCCTCAGATGAAAAGCATCAGGTGGAAAACAGCAGGTGTAATACATTATTTATCTCTTTGCAACAAACAAATGTCATGCAGGTTGCTGTGATCTATTTGCTTTGTTGCTTTGCTACATTGGTTACCTCCAAAGACAGCTTCAGAAGGAAAGGGAAAGACTCATATAGCCTATTTTATTCCATAACATTGGAAAAGATGATTGTTGAGCTTGGAAATGTAGGCTAACTTCACCTGCTCCCTCTAGGCTGCTATTTATCTATTAAAACTCACGCTTCTTCCCAACCGCCCAAGAACAGCAGTGTAAGTACCTCTGTGCCTTTCATATGCTTTTTCCTCTCCCACTCAGTTCTAGAAAGCCTTCCTTCTCTCCCAAGGGCCAAGTCTGTGTCCCCACAGAATCTTTGTGTGTCCCCCAGTGTATCCCTCAGCTCCCCTCCAGCATAGTATTTAGCAGACCTTAGCAACTGTCAGTTTCTTGGTCTGTTCTTCCAATTATCCTACAAACTTATAAAATTGCCTCTTGGGTTTACAGGTCTTGGCACAGAGCCTGGCATGTGACAAGCCCCCAGGAGTGCTCAGGGATGGGCTGATTCCACCCAATCTAGACAATGCCTCTGAAATGTTTCAGTAGTCCTAGATCTCCTTTTTGGCTAATGATACAAATCGTATCTTTGTAATATCTCACACTTGATTAGGAGATGATATTTTGTAAAGCATTTTCATCTGTATTATCTCATTGGAGGCTCACAACAGTCTTAGGGAGCCAGGAGGATTTCTCTATTTAAGAAAAAGCCGTAATTATGGTGGTTAAGAATCTGAACTCTGGAGTCAGGGTTTTACATTCACTAGTAGTACTGGATGAGTTACCTGAACCTCCTTGGGCCTTATTTTCCCCATTTGTAAAATGGGAGTGATAGTTTCCCCACATGGGTCCCAGAAAACAGTGTTGGACACAATTAAGTGTTCAATGAATCTTCACTATTATTGTGAAGTTGCTTGCCTCAAATGCCATAACAAACAGGCCCAAGAGTCAGGGTCGATGTACGGTGTGTTACACCCAAAGATAGTACATGCTTTAAGGCATCACAGCAGTGTTAACTGTGCACAGAAATGCTGCTTGTGTGGCACAGGAACAGTGGCCCCCCAAGCCCTGGGTTCCCTGATCACCCCATTGTACAAGGCTGCTCAGAGAAAGGAATCCATGCTCCCAATGGGCAATGTTGGGACTGTAGTCTCGTGTTTCCCTCCTGATTACTGACAGGTATCTTCAGAGACTCTGGCCCTTCTGGACGATTTTGGCCATACATATCTATTCAAATGGCTGGCTGATGGAGCCATGACAAGAGTCAGTAGAGCAGAGATTCTCAGTCTCTCTGGGACAGAGACTGCCTAAGCCAAATTCACTTCTGCACACTTACTATCTGGGCAAATTGTCTAACCTCTGTATTCTCAGGATTCTCATCCATAAGGTGGTAGCTTTTGTGGTACCTACCTCATAGGGTTGTTTGTGGTGTTTAAGTGAGTTAAGCTGTAGTGTGTACGATGCTTGGTGTGGTGCCTGGCTCAGAACCAGCAGTAATGGTCAAGCATTACTGTTATGACTACTGCCCTGAATGTGACAGTATCCATAGACTGGGCTACTGGTCCCTGATGCTGAGCCTGGAAAATCACGGAACAGTGGAACCTTAGGAGTTTGTCAAAACAGATATTTTTTAAAAAATATTTTACTTATTTATCTGACAGCAAGAGAGAAAGCACACATATGGGGGGAGGAGCAGAGGGAGAGGGAGAGGAAGGATCCCCACTGGGCAGGGAGCCAGATACAGGGCTCAATCCCAGGACCCTGAGATCATGATCTGAGCGAAGGCAGATACTTAACTGACTGAGACATCCAGGCGTCCCAAAAATCAGATTTTCTTAATCCACATTTCTGGAGTGTGCCATGAATAAGTGAAGATTGAGAAAACACCCACATTTGGTAAGTACCTATTATGTGCTAGGTAAATCTTTCCCATGTGCTATCCCGTTTCGTATTCACACATTTCTCCATAACAGGTACAATTTTTCCCATTTTTGAGATGACTAAACAGAGCCTTAAATAGTTGAAGTCACTTGCCCAAAATGATAGACTAAGTAAATAGAACCGGGATTGAACCAAAGTCTGTGTCCAAAGCCCATCTCCTCCATGCCACATTATATCACCTATGGGAGAGAGGCCAAGTGTGGCTCTGGGGGTAATTTTGACATGATCACACCTTTTTCTCCTTTAAGGCTGGGGCTGTTTCAGTGACAGAGGTGGAAATTCAAAATCAGAGCAAGATCAGGAGAATGGTGTCGAGAGTGTCTCAGTTCCATGTGTATGTAAATGACTTAGGGGGGACGGGGACAAAGCCAAGACATCAGGAGTCTGTCAGTCAATCAATACCATCCATCACTATGAAGTCTGGTTGTCATGGTAACTGCGGATAAAGCCTGGAGCCTGTTAGAATCTAGTGCCTGTCTGTTCAGGGTGACTGGTTGGTTAGCAGGCACAGCAAAAGACCCTCTGGGCCAGGCCAGACAGCTTAGCCATAAATATAAGACCGTTCACAATCAGATTCTGGCCCAGCTTACCCTTTGCACTGTCCAGTCCAGCCCGAGTCTTTAGAAATCTACCCCGACTCTGCAGAGTGCCGGAAAGCTCCAGAGAGGACCCAGCATAAATGGCTTGGATTCTCAGCCTCTCTTGCTAGGAGGACACTGAGCCTTTGCTGTGGACCAGCCTCCGCCTATGTGCAAAACTCTGGGAACACCTCGTTAACAAGATGCATGATGGAAACAGGCAGGGGCAAAGTGTGGTGTATCTAGCTGAATCCCAGGTGCACTGAAGTACCTAAGAAGCCTCCCGACCCAAAACTATAGAGACAGAAAATCTGCCTGGAAGGGTCCTATCTAAGCAGAGACCAAGGATGGATAAGCCCTGGCCAGGTGGAGAAAAAAGGGTATGGGGGGGGGGAGCAGAAATCCAGGTAGAAGAAACAGCACATTCATTCTTAGAAAGCCCCAGGGAGGAGGAGGAGGGTGCGATTAGGTGGAGGGACCACAAAAGCATAGTACAGCACAGCCCAGTGCTGAGTAATGGGGCTAGAGGGCTGGGCAGGGCCAGAGCATGCTCCCTTGAATACTGACCATCTTATCCAGGGCCAGGAACCCTCCTGTTCTCAACAGTCACCTCCGCTTGGCTCCAGCAACTTGTCATGCCGGAAACTGCATTCTCTCTGTGGCTCTCTGGAGCCCAACACTGACTCCAATTCCAGGTTACTGATATTATCACTCTTCCTGCTCTAACTCAGCCACAGGATCGCTGTCATTGACACACTGGCCTCACGGGCAAGTCCTCTACAACAGAGTGCAACCTTTGGGTGAACCTGGACACACGTCTCCTACCATCCACCCCCACCCATTTGCTGCTTCAGTCACGCTCATGAGACGCTCTGCCCAGAAAGCCCTAGCTCCCTTCTGTGTTAGGCAAGCTCCTACTCCTAAATTTTGGAAGTTCAGGTTTGAATGTCTTTGGAGTCTAGAAAAAGGGAGGGCAGGAAAGGGAGGGTTGCTTTCTCCCTTGTGCTTCTACTGTATTTATTTTCATTTGAGCATTTTCACATTGTATTTTTCTGAGTCCCCAACTAACAGTACATTTCTCCAGGGCATGGAGCTGTGTCCTTCATCTCTTGATCATGGGTTCTCGTTGACTGGATGCGTGGTTGGAGGGATGGATGGATGGATGGGTGGGTGGGTGGAGATTAGATTAGGAGAAGGGTTCTCCTCAGAGATTAAGTGTTTCCTACCTCCTATTTTGGATAAGAAGGAAAAATGTTGTTTTCTACTCAGTACCTTTCTGAAAGGGAATTATAGGCAAGAAACAGCAATAATATATAAATGTGGAAAACATGAGAATCTGAGGGACTTGAATTGCACATTCATCCTACCCCAGTGACTATGCGTACACAACTTAATCATCTGGGCTGCGTTGTCTCATTCTCTTACAGGAATAAAACATGCACAGCCCACATTACCTTGTTCCCCATCACTAATTGATCACAGCACTGTTGGGATGAGCACCTGTCCTGGGTCATAATCCTATTAGCATCTGCTATTGAAGCCAGCTGCCATTACTGGCTTAGACCATTTTTCTGGCCATCAAGGCTCTGAGGTTCACCTCTTTGAGTGTCATACATGCCAGCACACTGAGCTTGTTCCTGGCCCCATGATTGTACCTAAGCTTCAGAACACACAACCACAAGCTGGGCAGGGGAACCCTTCACAATTCTGTCAGTAACAGTTCCTGATCAGCAAGTCAAAGTGATCCCAAACTGCGTTTAGGAAAGAGTATTGAGTATAATCCTCTTCTAGTAATTTTTAAAACCTGATTTAAATAATTTCAAAGCCATCACAACCTATTTATTGTTTCAAAAAAAAAGAAGTGAAAAAATAAAAAGGTAAATGAAATAAAATATCCAGATAGACCCCAAGAAGCATGGAGCTGGAGTTAGAAGTCCTTGTGTTGGACCTCACCCTGCTCCTAGACAGTGGTTTCACCTTGGACATGACATCATAGCTCTCAGAGCCTGGTTTTCTTTGTTTGTAAAATGGGGACAGCCATAAGACAAAAAATAGCATTGCCAAGAAGCACGAGTGAGACGATATTCATGGCAGCACTTGGTGCTGCCTACCACAGAGCTCAGTTAGAACTCCCATCTCTCACTGCCATTTGGATAAACTGTCTCAATAGATGAGACTTTCCAGGCCTGTCTTGGCAATGATTACTTACATCTCCCTCTAACTTTCTACATTGTCTGCCTTCCTGTGATGGTTACTTTTATGGGTTGATTTCACCAGGCCATGGTTATGTCCAGATATTGAGTTAAACATTATTCTGGGTGTTTCTGGGAAGGTATTTTTGAATGAGATCAACGTTTACTCAGTAGACTGAGTAGAGCAGATTGTTCTCCCTAATGTGGGTGGGCCGTACCCAATCAGTAGACATTCCAAATAGAACAAAAAGGCTGATCGTCTCCTGAGTAAGAAAGAACTCTTGCTATCTGACTGCCTTCAAGGTGGGACTTCAGCTTTTTTCCTGCCTTTGATTCATACTGAAACATCAGCTCCTCCTGGGTCTCAAGCCTACCAACCTTTGAAGGAAATAAACTGTCAACTCTCCTGCATCTCCAGCTTGCCACTTACAGATCTGGGGACTTGTCAGACTCCCTAATTGTGTGAGCCAATTCTTTAGAATAAATTTCTATCTCATATTGTTCTCTCAAACCAGTTAGTTAGAACTTCAACTAATAAACCTCCTAATGACTTCCTTATGGTTACTTGTGATTTTTCCTTTATTTAAAGTAATGAAGTATGTATCTATAGTCAGTGGAACATACTAGATGGTATTTTTAATGCTTTCTTTACTATCCTGGAAACTAAGCAATACTCGTTACTCCATGATCCAGTCCACATACATCCAGATAAAACAAGTTGGTGCAGCCTCTTTGGAGAACAGTGTGGAGATTCCTCAAGAAATTAAAAATAGAACTTCCCTATGACCCTGCAATTGCACTACTGGATATTTACCCCGAAGATACAGATGTAGTGAAAAGAAGGGCCATCTGTACCCCAATGTTTATAGCAGCAATGGCCATGGTCACCAAACTGTGGAAAGAACCAAGATGCCCTTCAACGGACGAATGGATAAGGAAGATGTGGTCCATATACATATGGAGTATTATGCCTCCATCAGAAAGGACGAATACCCAACTTTTGTAGCAACATGGATGGGACTGGAAGAGATTATGCTGAGTGAAATAAGTCAAGCAGAGAGAGTCAATTATCATATGGTTCCACTTATTTGTGGAGCATAACAAGTAGCATGGAGGACATGCAGAGTTCGAGAGGAGAAGGGAGTTGGGGGAAATTGGAAGGAGAGGTGGACCATGAGAGACTGTGGACTCTGAAAAACAATCTGAGGGGTTTGAAGGGGCGGGGGGTGGGAGGTTGGGGGAGCCAGGTGGTGGGTATTATAGAGGGCACGGATTGCATGGAGCACTGGGTGTGGTATAAAAACAATAAATACTGTTAATGCTGAAAAAAAAAAAAAAGAACAGATCGGTGGTTATTTTCAGGTGAGGAGCAAAAATGGTTGAGGTAAAAGGTACAAACAATTATAAAATGAAGTACAGTGATTTTCGATGATAATCTAGATTGCATATTTGAAAGTTGTTAACAGAATATCTTAAGAGGCCTCATCATAAGCTACATATATTTATAACTACATAAGGGGAGGGAAGGCACCTAGATTTGTTGTGATCATTTTGCAATATATACAATATCAAATCATTGTTATACACCCAGAACTAATATATATCAATTATACTTCAATTTAAAAATATAAAACAAAGATATCTCCAAGTATTTAGAAATTGAAAGAGTTTTAAATATGCAGTGGCCAAAGGGGAAAGTCACAAAGAAAAGTAAAACATATATTAACAAATTGAAAATAAATGTCACATATCCAAAAGACAAAAAAACAAAAAAACAAACAAGTTTCAATACTTCATCTTACTTTGAAGCACTCAGATATTTCCCAACCTGTTTTACTCTGTTTTGTTTTGTTAAATGCTCATCGTGACCCACTAACTTTCTTTTACAATCTACTACTGGGCTATGACCTGAAGTTTGAAAAATCCCAGGAGAAACATCTCTGAGACACAGCATGTTGGTTAATATCACAGAGTTTGACCCCTGGTTCCACCAATGAATAGCACCATGACCTTGAGCAAGTTATTTAACATCACAGAACTTCAGTTCTTAATTTGTAAATTGGGGATTATAGGATCTTCTTCCGGTCTTTCCTGAGGATTAAACGAGACAGTATGCTTAAAGTGTTTAACTCCGTGTCTGCCACACAGTAAAATGCTCAGTTAATGTTGACGGTCTTGTCACCTCTGCTGGAGCCTGAGCCTCTCGTATATGGTATCAGAATGAATGATAGAAAGTGTGAGAAAACGTGAGCGGGGGAGGATAAACATTTGGACAATATACAAACTCTATGCCAGAAAATGTTGATTCAATACTGACTGAATCCTGTTGATTGATTTACTTAGGCTTTTTGGATCTCAGCTTTCTCTCCATAAAATTGGGGAAAATACTAATACACTTCCTCATATGGTATTATGAAGATTATCTGGAATATTAGATGTGAGTATTTTACCAATATCAGGAGTTATTATACATAAATATATTTTATTAAAACCAAATATTTCAGGGGCACCTGGGTGGCTCAGTGGGTTAAGCCTCTGCCTTCAGCTCAGGTCATGACCTCAGGGTTCTGGGATCGAACCCCACATTGGGCTCCCTCCTCAGCAGGGAGACTGCTTCCCTCTCTCTCTGCCTGCTGCTCTGCCTGCTTGTAACCTCTCTCTCTGCATCAATAAATAAATAAAATCTTTTAAAAAAACAAATATTTCAGTTAGCTCTAAGTACAATAAAGTTTAAAAATTAACTCATTTTAGGTGGCAACCAATTTGGTTGTCTACACAATAAATCATTTCTGACTATAATTGGATGATTATGACAAAGAGAAGCACTGTTACCTTCTATACACCCTTGATGAGAGCAACCATGTGGTATCTAGACAGCGCTTACCATGTTTATGTGCTTAATAAATGTTGAATGAAAAACTGAAGGAATGAGTAAGTAAAGGAAGGGGGGAGGCCGGGAGGGGGAGCATGTGGAATTATAACTGACATCAACTTCAATGCTCACTTTGGCATCACATGTACTAGAATTGACATGAACTTTAGTGAGCTTTAATTGTGTTTCTGTGGCTTTTTCTACCCTGTGAGTTAGGTGGTAGACCAGCTAGCTGGTCCAGGGCCCCTGGCTGGAAGGGGATGCCACCCACAGTGGCAGGAAGAATGTACTGTGCTCTTGCTGGAAGGGTCTTTCCCAGGGTCACTGTTATCTGGCTTCCATCAAAGGGAGGAATGATGGAACACAGGCACTGATTTGGGCCGAGTTGTTAACACTTTGAAAGATAGTGATGAGAATTCAAAGTGACCTTGATGAATGAGAGAGGCAGTCCCTCCAAAACAGGATGAAGTACCAGGGACATAAATGAATGACCTTGATCCAAAAAATGGGCAGGTGGGGGAGAAGGCATGATTGCTGAGGCTCCAAATGTACAGCAAAAACATTGGCCACTGCAGGCTGGACACAATGATAATGATTTCCTTTCTATTTGAACAGTGTTTCAGAGCTGACCAGTTGCAGGGCCTATGAGACAGGCGATCTTATCCTCACTTTACAGATGAGAGGGCAGTTAACATTATAGGGTTAATAACTGAAAAGCTGGGAACAACATAAAGCATGTGGTAATGAAACCACCGTAGTACAACAACTACTGGTAATGTCTTTTTTTTTTAAGATTTTATTTATTTATTGACAGAGATCACAAGTAGGTAGAGAGGCAGACAGAGAGAGTGAGAGGGAAGCAGGCTCCCCGCTGAGCAGAGAGCCTGATGTGGGACTCAATCCCAGGACCCTGAGTTCATGACCTGAGCGGAAGGCAGTGGCCCAACCCACTGAGCCACCCAGGTGCCCCTGGTAATGTCTTTTAACTCTTACTATATGCCAAGTGCTGGGCCACATGCTCACATAAATAGTTTCATTTCATATTCACAAGAATCCTATAAAGTAGGTACTATCACTGTCTCATCTAAAAGAACAGAAAACTAAGGCACAAGGAGGATAATGAATTTGTCTGAAGGTCACTAGGCTAATAAATGGTGGAGATGAGATTTGAATCCAGGTAAAGGTTCTGAAACAGAAACTTTTCCAACAATTGATATTTATTGGGTGCTTGTTAGAGGCTGAGCACAGTATTAAATATTTTCTGTGCATATGTCCATGCATTTTTCATAACTATTCTGTGAGTTAAATGCCATGAATTCTTCCAGCTTAACAGGGTAAGAAACTGAGACTTAAAATGATTAGATAACCTGCCCATGATCACATAGCTAGTAAGTGACAGAGCCCATGTGTTCAACCACGGTGCTATGCTACTATTATCCTTCATTTGAGGGGAGATGAATATCTAAATACTAACATGGAAGATGCAGTTAGAATTTTGCTTCGACAAACCTTGATTATCATTCCTATTGGGTCCTGAAAAACCGAGGTTTAGAGAAGTTGTGTATCCTGATCAAGGCCATGCAGCTACTAACCGGTGGAACCAAGATGTGTACCCAGATGTGTCTGACTCCCAAGTTTAGGTTCCTTGTTACCATGACACTAGCATGTGTTTTCCTTCTGTAGTTCTTGATCACATGACTTTACAACTTGCTGACCCCACCTGGAATCTGTAATAGTAACTACTTGGCCACATAGTAACTCCTTGATCACATGACTTTACGACTAACTGACCTCAACTGGAATCTATAATAGTAACTACTGTTTGGACCGTGTTTTACTTATCAGTGCTTTTAAAAAATATTACCTAGAGTAATTCTTCTAACAGCCTTTAGAGTAGTTTATTGTCCCATATTAGTGATGGGAAAACTGAGACTCTGAGACATAAAGTATTAGCTTTCTGATGTCAGTGCCTACATGAAAAGCAAAGTTATCTCATTTGGAAAAAATATTTTTACTTCCACTCTGTCTGCTTTCATAGGTCCAGACAGTGCTGCTGGTTTCCTTCATAGGCAAAACATCAGCAGAAGTCATTTTCCTTAAGGTCTTTGCAGAGTCTTGCAATATGGTCAAAATCCATATAATCATGAACCTTAGAGTCTTGAGGACCATTCATTTACTGTCTAGTGCATGCATGGTTTCCATTACAGCATCCCTGATAAAAGTTTCCAATCAGATTTACTTAGATTCTTTGATATTGATAAAACACTGTATTTCCTGTTACATTTTGAGAAACAAAGGGCACAGAAGCTGAAACAGATGTGTTAGGACCTATTTACATTAGCCACAAAAAAGGAGTCCAGAGCGGACCACTACCATGTTTGTTCCAAAGGTGTTTATGGAATATCCGCTAATCTCTGATACTTTTCTCATTTTATGTTGTCAACATGGATAGAGGGAACTGACAGAGAAAATATGGCATAACCCAGTGAGCAATGACATGAGGCTGGAAAGGAAGACCCAACGCGTAGGTACCGAGGAGGTGACTAAGGAGACGTGTGAAGAGAGAGGAAGTCAGAATTATTCCCAGATTGTGAGTCTGGAAAAAGGCAGCTTGGATAAGAGGCGAGAAGCCTGGACTATAACTCAAAATAGCTCCTGTATTTTTCACTTACTAATGATAGAACTTTTCAGCCTCATTTCCTTCATCTGTGGAAGTAAGGAAGCCTCTTCTTGCACAGATCTTTGGAAGATTAGAAGATACACAAACAGCCAATGGCATGAAAAGATGCTCAACATCAGCCATCATCAGGGAAATGCAAATCAAAACCACAGTGAGAAATCACCTCGCACCTGTTAGGACATCTATTATCAAAAAGATAAGTGATCACAAATGTGGGTGAGGATGTGGAATAAAGGGAACCCTGTATGCTGTTGGTGGGAATGTCAACTTGTACAGCCACCATGGAAAACAGAACGGAGGCGCCTCAAGAAATTAAAATAGACAATCCATTGATTCGACTTTTGCGAACACATGCGAAGGAAATGAAATCATTATCTAGAAAAGATATCTGTACTCCCATGTCCATAGAAGCATTATTCAGATTAGCCAAAATATGGAAACAATCTAAGTCAACAGATGAATGGATAGAGAAAATGTGGTGCAGATATACAATGGAATATTACCCAGCTTTTAAAAAGGAGATGCTGTCCTTTATGATGACATAGATGGACCTGGAAGACATTATGGTAAGTGAAATAAGGTAGACATAGACATACAAATACTGCATAGAGGAGCCAAAAAAAAAAAAAAAATCAGCTTCATAGAAACCAAGAGCAGAAAAGCGATTACCAGAGCTGAGGGTAGGAGAAATAAGAAGAAGTTGTTGAAAGGGTACAGACTTTTAATTATAAGATGACCAAGTTCTGATGTCTAACATGGTGACTGCGGTTGATAACACTGTATCATATCATTGAAACTTGCTAAGAGAATAAAACTTAAGAGTTCTCATCAAAAAAAGGTAAATATGCAAAAATGATATGGGGTTTCCTCCAAAAGTAGAGTTACCACATGATCCAGCAATTCCACAACTCAGTATCTATACAAAGAGAATGGAAATACTAATTAAAAAAGATAGAGGCACCCTTATGTCTTTTTGATAACAGCCATTCTGACAGCTATAAGGTGATATGTCATTGTGGTTTTGACTTGCATTTCCCTAATAATTAGTGATGGCAAACATCTTTTCATGTGCTTGTTGGTCATCTGTATGTCTTCTCTAGAAAAACGTCTTCAGATTTTCTGCCCACTTTTTAATTGACTTGTTTATCATCTTGTTCTTAAGTGGTATCAGTACTTTATATAACTTGGATATGAACCCCTTATCAGATATATTTTGCAAATATTTTCTCCCGTTTAGTAGGTTACCTTTTCATTTTGTCAATGTTTCTTCACCGTGCTGAAGCTTTTTAGTTTGGCCTAGTTCCAGTTGTTCATTTTTGCATTAGTTTCCCTTGCCTTTGGAATTAGAGCCCCCCAAAATTGCCAAGACCAATTGTTTCCTGCCTCTATTTTCTTCTAAGTGTCTTATGGTTCAGGTCTTACATTCAAGTCTTTAAACCATTTGTGCTGATTTTTGTATATAGTGTAAAACAGTGGTCCAGTTTTTCCCACACTATTTATTTTTTTTAAAGATTTTATTTATTTATTTGACAGACAAAGATCACATGTAGGCAGAGAGGCAGGCAGAGAAAGAGAGGAGGAGGAAGCAGGCTCCCTGCTGAGCAGAGAGCCCGATATGGGGCTCAATCCCAGGACCTGAGATCATGACCTGAGTTGAAGGCAGAGGCTTTAACCCACTGAGCCACCCAGGTGCCCCCCACACTGTTTATTAAACAGAATTTTCTTTCTCCGTTGGATATTATTGCCTCCTCTGTCATAAATTAATTGTCCATATATGTGTGGGTTCATTTATAGGCTCTTTATTCTGTTCTGTTGATCAGTATATATGTCAATACTATGCTGTTCTGATTACTTTATCTTTGTAGTATAGCTTGAAGCTAGGGAGTGCTATGCCCCCAGCTTTGTTCTTCTTTCCCAAGAATGTTTTGACTATTTGGGGTCTTCTGTGGTTCTACACAATTTTTAGAATCATTTGTTCTAGTTCTCTGGAAAAAAATGTCTTTGGAATTTTGATAGGGATTGCATTGTACCTGTAGATTGCTTCAGGTAGCATGGACATTTTAACAATATTCTTTGAATTCTGCGAGCACAGAATATCTTTCTATTTATTTGTATCTTCTTCAATTTCTTTCATCAGTGTCCTGCCATTTCAGAGACTTTTACAAGACCTGTACACTAAAAACTATAAGGCATCCTTTTATTTTTGATGCATGGTTTCACTCTGCCTTTGAGGGAGAAGCATTTTATCTAAAGGATACATTAGAAGGAAACAGCCTTGTAAATCCTCTGGGATGAACCCAGAGAGGATCTGAGGCAAATCCAAGGACAAAAGATTCCTCCAGAGCTAACCAGCCAGTGTGTTCACTTAAATCGCTCCATACCAAGCTCATCTCTTTGAGGACATGCGTGTACACCACACGGTGTGTTTCTTAGAGACAAACACTTTAGAGAATATAAATATTATTATTTGATATGGATCAAAGATACACAGAAAAAGACAGTAACAAAGAGGACAGACAAAGAAATAAAATCACCTGAAGAGAAAGGATAGACGGAGGATGACAGAGACAAAGAAGAAACTAGACAAATATGAAACATGGAGAGAAGGGTGTTCATGATTCTATTTGTCAGAGGGAAAGAAGGTAGATATTTTTGTTCTTGGTAGGTTAATATGTAAATGGAATTCTGATTTATTAGCGGTCTCCAGCAGATGAGGTGATGATTAGCACATTTCCATATTTATAGAAAAGCAACACTAACTTTCCGGATTTATAGAAAATCAGCTCTTCACAAATAGCAAATTGTGCTATTATCGACATATGGTTTTCTATAAACAGAGCTGAGGTAATTATCCTTGGGACAATTTGTTGGTGGGCTCCTTTTGAATATTAACCACATTGGAAGCCCATCTCTGCCTCACAGATTTTAAAGAGGAGGGGCCATGAGAAACCCCAGACAATTAATTAGTAATCCAACACCAAAGACAGAGCCCAAATGAAAGGCTCTATCCAGGACCACATGGTGGAAAGACCATAGGTCCAGGGTTCTGATGCCAGCTTCCTGCAGCCCTGGGCAAAGTAATTAACCTCCCTGAGGAGCCCCAGCATTTATGGGCTAAAACTGGGATAATACCGACCTCCAAGTGTTGTCAAGAAAACGAAATGAGAATGTATGCAACAGCACTGGAACCTAGTAGGTCCTCAACAAATGTGTACTGTGCTTCCTTTCTTACATTTTTGAATGATTCTTTAAAAAGTTGATAAAACTCCTTTTTTATATTGACCTATCATCCATGGTTTTGTGTCATGACTCCATATGGGTATAGCTGGAAAAGATTCCTTGAAGCAATAACTTCTATTCACTACCTGTAAACCTTTAGGATATTCTCTAGTCTCTTCTTTGTTGTTGTTGGGTAAAATGTTGTTAGTGATCCAGACATTGATTTTAAGACCTGCTGTTAGGAAGGAAGTACTCTGCTGCCGGAGGGTGGGGACCATGTTTGAATTTGCTCACCATCGTATCTCCAACGCAAGTACATAATAGAGACTCAAGAGATACTTGAATTATAAAGAAATGGATACATGGATAGATGGATGAATTAACAAATGGCCCCACCAGGAATCTAAATGAACGCCCCCTTTCAAACTCCATGTCTTGTTTTATACACTCACTACACACTTAATGTTGTGCTGAGAGTTAAAGAGATAAATACGTGTCAGACCTAATCCTTACTTTCAAAGATCTTGCTATCTAGATGAGAAAAATATTATAATTTGGAAAATTTTCTTTTGAAGATTAAAGAGTGTGGAATTTATGTGAATGTGCTAAAGGAAAGAAATGGACAGCCTGGGCTGGTGCAGTCAGGGACCCTTCTTGAAACTGGGAATTTGCTTTGAAATAGGTATCAATTTCTCAGCCTTCTACTCACTCATTGACGAGGTCAGTCATTCTCAAACCGTAGTGAGCGCCAAAATCACCGGGAGGGCTTGTTAAAATACAGAGCCCTGGGTCCTCCACCCGTTTCTGATTTAGTAGATTTTGGATGGGGTCCTGAGAATTTACATTCCTAACAGGTTCCCTGATCCTGATGCTGCAGTTAAAATCCACACTTTGAGAATCACCTTTCTAGCCATTTGGCATAAGACCATGAAAACTCCTGATGCCATGCTAGGGAGTTGAACCATTCAGCATTTTAGGCAAATAAGGGATATCATTGTATCCATAAAGTAGAAAGATCCTTCTGGGAGCAGTTTTGAGAGTGGATTGCAGAGGTGGGCCCTCCCCTAGATTTAAGAGCCAAAGCAGCGGGAAGTGATAGGTGGGAACCCAGTCGAACCCTGTAAGAGTGAACAGAGAGGAACGGGGCGGGGTGAGGGCTGCTCTGGAGCCATAACAAAGGCTCTTTGAGATCTGCAGGGTACAGGAAGGGGAGGGATCTGGGATGGCTCCAGGTTTCTAGCATCACAGACCGATTATATAGCTGTTCCGTTAACCAAGAATCTATATTTGTAAGTTTTAACATTTTAAATAACAAAACCCCAAATGCCATTTGTTATCAAGAAGGTTAACAGTAGTGTCATTGAAAACACACAGTTTTGGGGAACCAGACAAGTCTGAGTTCAAATCTTGTTTGTGATACTTCTTAGTTAGTCTTTGCGCCCTTCTGGACCTCAGTTCCCCGTAGGCAGTAATACTCTCAGCTGGGATGGCTACCTCAACATTCTTGGCTCTTCTCTCCCTGTTCTGCCCTCAGTCCATTGCCACCTCCACATATCTCCCTTCTGTAATTGCAGCACTGCACTGTGCCACCTTCTACACAAGTATTATGCCTGTTACCTTACCCTGCTGTCCCCCAGGAGATCATGCACGGCTCCTACGCAGTGCTCAGAAAACTGCAAACCACATCCTGACGTATGCATTGGCTGCTGTTTGCATAAAGCTTTGTTCTACTTACCATGTGATTTCATTTTCTCTCTGTTAATTACCAGGATATATTCATAAACGCCGCCCATCGATCCAGACGTTATGTAATGAGTGCCGTAGTCATTGATGAACTTGGCATACATGCCATAATTGTACTGCTCTGGGAGCTCCATTAATGACTGAAGCATGCCTTCATCCAGCATAATATTGTCCCTCCTCATCTTAAAATGAGCAGTCTGCACCTTTGTGGAAATTCTCATGAAGCTGTATGTCTGCCAGCAACCACCACCATGGAATAAGGGAAAAGAAGAAAGAGAGGCCATATTTTACTATATAACATAACGTGAAAGGTAGCATTTAGTAGCTGTGGGAAATATGTATATTTACATATAAACACATGAGCATAAATACATTATTAGTAGTCTATTTTACAAGCATCTGTGAAACACTGAGGTGTGCCTGGCTGTCTTTCCCATGCCTATGTCTCTGTTCTCACCGCCCCTGTTCAGGTGCCCTTCTCCTCAGCTCTCATCTGGATTGGTCCTTGCAGTGTGGTTCATGGTGCTGGTCACTCTGTTCTAGCCCCAGTCCATTGTCACCTCTGCATGCCTCCCTGCTCTAATTATGGCACTGTATGAAGCAACCTCCCATGCAAGCATTCAGTATCCAGTTACAATTATGCTTAGGAGTATTTTTGATGACATGGCAGGAAGCGCCAGCCTTATCCATTGATGTAACTTACTGAACAAATACATGTAGGAGCCTGTAGTCACTTGCATTGTGCTAGGAGCAGAGAATGTGATCTTGAATGAGAGAGAGGTCCCTGCCATGATGGATTTTATGTTCTAGTGGGAATCTTGCACTGTTAAGGAATAAAGTAAAGCAGGCTCCCGAGATAGTAAAAAAGAGGCAGGACTTGGGTCATATTGAGTTGGTTTAAGAGGCAGGGGATTGGGACACCTGGGTGCCTCAGTCACTTAAATGTCTGACTCTTGGTTTTGGCTCAGGTCATGCTTTTAGGGTTGTGAGATTGAGCCCCACGTCAGGCTCCACACTGGAAGTGGAGTCTGCTTAAGATTCTCTTTCTTTTCCTCTGTCCTTCCCCTGCTCAGGCTCTCTTGTGCGTGCACTCACTCACTCTCTCTCTCTCTCTGTCAAAACAAAAACAAAAATGATTAAGAGGAAGAGGGCTGTGTATGGGCATTATTTCCAAGTAAACCTTAATCCCAATGGATAGTGAAATTTTGAAAAGACCATCTGCCTTGAAAAAAGTCCCCATGACCATGTGATAGTCGGATCTCAGAACAATACTTTCCCTTCAGAGTGACAGCTGACTTGTGGCAAAGCTCCAGAACGTAATTTATATTGTTAAATAAGTTAACTTTCATAAGTCCTTCATTTTCATCATCCAGAATAATTTTTGAGCCCCAGCTAAATCCACAGTGCTGGTATCAATATTGCTGCGGCTTTTCGGTATACTTTGAATCAGTTCAGTAAATACCATTCGGGCTCCTGACGATTCCTCCATCCTCATTACTCCCTACGCTTCCTTCCCACCCTATGCATCCGCTGGTTGAAGGCCTTGCTATCCCGTTAGTGTGAGGCAATCTGTCATCTCCAGGCCTTTGCACACTGCTGTTTCCCAGGCCCAGAGCACCCCTCACTGACTCCCGCCTCTCTTCGTCAGGACAACCTGTATTAGTTGCTAGACCCCAGTCTAGGTGGATGGATGTCCCTTCCTCAAGGAAGCACTGCCTGGTCGCTCAGATTAGTAGGGAGTTAGTGGTGAACATTTGATGAACCAATGGATGATGGACGGAGCATACCAGTCCTCTAATCTATTCCGAAAAGCAAGGCTTGCTTCCGAGTTCTTCCCAACCTAGTTTACATGGCCTGGCTGTTTCTCTTTAAGACATTACTATTCTAAGTATTTCCCTGTTTGCTCCAGGTAACCATGAAAAAGAATGGGGTGAGGTGATAAGAGTTCTCCTCTTATCATTCAGTTTTATTCCCTTTGTGATGATTCTGTGTGTGAAAGCATAATAAGAAAAACAAACATGATTACCACTGATCAGACATTTCCAATTACCCAGGCAAATGCAGGTTCAATTACTACTGTACTTTTTAATACAATTAAGGTAATACATGTTCCGTGTAGATTATGGAATACTGTTTGACACAGGCATTATGCTGTAATACCTTCTCATTATACTTGTTTAACTCCTTCAAGAACAAAGAGCCTCGTGACCCAGATGCACCCACATCCACGGTCACAGGACTGCCTACGGGGCCCACACCTGCAGTCACTCCGGCCGACACTGATATGTCATTTTTTACTTTAGAAAGGAGGTCATGTGCATCTTCGTGCAGCTCTGAGGAGAGTCTGGTGTCTGCCAGAGCCTGAAAAGGAGCAAACAGATGTTAGCTTTGTACACACGGTTATATTCTGATTTGTGCTTAGTATTTAAATCTTTGCTCTGTAAAATATCACAAAGCAGATTATCATCGATAATTATGTTAAAAGGCTACTCCAGGGGCGCCTGGGTGGCTCAGTGGGTTAAAGCCTCTGCCTTCGACTCAGGTTATGATCCCAGGGTCCTAGGATGGAGCCCGCATCGGGCTCTCTGCTCAGCAGGGAACCTGCTTCCCTTCCTCTCTCTCTCTGCCTGCCTGTTTGCCTACTTGTGATCTCTGTCAAATAAATAAAATCTTAAAAAAAAAAAAAAGGCTACTCCAGGCATCCGACTGATGCTCACTCACGAAAATGCTGAAAATACGGCAGTTAGTTTAGGTATCGCTTAGTGGCAGTGCTGAAATATTTATTTAAATACGCACACACACACTCATGATTCTGATAAAATGCTATATTGTTCTGGGTATGGATTTTTTCCAATTGATTCGTCCTTCCCGTAGAGAAAGAGGCCCATCTCTGCAATGGAGGCATCCAGAAAGCCACATCTGGGTGCAGATCTGGGAGATAAGGAGCAAGGAAGCCGAGCCGGTGGGGGGCACTCTAGGCAGACTTATGCTCTCATGTTGCCCCATATGTGGGATTCTTTCATTCCAGGCAGGCAGTAGGCTTGTATGTCTCTGCCAGCTTGGACTGAGGCATGGTCCTGTGCCTGGCCTGAGCTGAGAAAGCAACGGTTAAGCACATGAGTGGTTTGCTTGGCCATCACAAGAGCATGTGTCTAGATGGAGCCTAATTAGTTTGGGTCCCAAGTGTCTGTGATGATGAGCTCCCCTTCCACCTTGGGACGGAAGCATAGCATAGGACTCTGTTGCTTTAAAGCGCTGAGATTTTGGAATCCTTTGTTGTGCAACATAGCCTCGTCTGTCTTGCCGGACACGTAATCCCCAGACCATCCTTGGGTTTAGGGGAATGGCGATGTCTGTGTCTTTCTCCTAGGCTTACCATAGGCTTGATGATAGTAGTGGAAGCCCAGTGGGTGGTGGGGGGACCCTATAAACCTGGCCTTGGCCTTCCCTTGAGAAAACTGGGGGAGGGGGAGTATGACTAATAATTGTCCATAATCCTTGAATCCTACCATCTCTCTGTAAAGATAGAATGCATATGACTACATGCGTGTAATGTGTATAATCTCTCTTCCCTTCTAAACGACATAGAGCTGGGCTCTGCCGAGCTAGATCTGGGTTTGAATCTTGTCTCTGCCACTTAGTGCAGTCCACCTTTCAGCCTGACACTTTATCCCTCTAAGTCTCTGTGTGTTTTTCCTTTCTAAAATGGGGCGGTGATCATCTCCACCTCCTTATATTGTTGTGAGATTAAATGAGAGGCTTTGTATGGAGGTATACGATCTGGGGCATAGTAAGCACCCAGGGATGTCTGTGTGTCCCTCTCACCCAGAGGGGAAGGGACATGGGAAGGAATGGTCTGGAACTGGTCATGAGCCATGGGGTGCTCTGGAACTGGTCATGAGCCATGGGGTGCTCTGACTGCCCAGGAAACCACAGAATTTTAGAGATGGAGAAGATTTAGGGATCATCCACATCTTGCAAACACTTCTCAACAGCAGAACCGTTCTATAAACAAAATCCCATATGGAAAACCAAGATAGGAAAGTTATCAGAGAAAGACAAATACCATGTGAAGCATACAGGAAAAAAGAGAAAAACAAAACAAGATTCTTAAATATGGAGAACAAACAGGTGGTTACAGAGGGAAGGTGGGGGAGGATGTGAAGAGAATTACGAGTACACTTATCATGATTGGCACAAGGTGCTGTATGGAGTGGTCGAATCACTATATTGTACACCTGAAACTAACTAACACTGTATGTTAACTGTACTGGAATTTTTTTAAAAAAGAAAGAAAGAAAGAAAGAGAGAGAGAGAGAGAGAGAGAGAGAGAAAGAAAGAAAGAAAGAAAGAAAGAAAAAGAAAGATGACCAGTGGGAAGCTGCCCTTGATGAGATGGGGACCTTGGGCTCAGAGCCCTGCCCAGCTACCTTCTGTCCTGATCCCCAATTTATACAGCGGGCCCAGGGAGGGACAGGGAGCTGCTCAAGGTCTCAAATCCTTCTATTCTAGCAAAGCACAACTGGAAATAGGACTAGCAGAGAACTGGACCTCGAATCTGTTTCATTGATTATGGAATGGAGCCAAGATGTGGCAGGTGGGCGGCCACACTTCGGTTCTGCCTCTCGTCGGCCCCGTCCTTGCCTGTCAGTTACCTTCAGCATGGAGCATGTGTGGGGGCAGACAGAAAGGGAGCTTCAGCCACCAGCAAACTCTGCAGGAAATAGAATAGAATCTCCGGAAGCTAGCAGTCCATGGCCAGCAACTGGCCTCTCTCCCTCCCCGCCCGCACCCTGCGGTGGCCTGTAAGTGCCCTGTGCAGACTTACCACAAAGTGGTACATGAGGATGTTGTACGGTTTCCGGAAGTACTTCTCATCCTCTCCATAGTAAAGATGCTCACAGGCGGGGTCATATCGAAGCTCCCTCCATTCCCCATTGTAGACTGTCTCACACTGGCCCCCAAAATACCTGGCATCATACACGCTCTGGGCTTCTTCCTGGATCAGGATATTGTACCTAAATCGAAAAGGCAGGCAGCTTCTGGGAAAGAACACTGGAAAAGCAAAGATGGCATCCTCTGGAAGATGTTACTGCTGGTCTAAGCTGTGGCTTCTCAAGCTGTGCTCTGCAGACTCCTACGGTTCCTCAAAGTACCTTAAACTTCATTTTGGTAACACTGGAAACCTGAGTGGGCTCAGCCAGGCCCCCCATTTCCCTTTGACCAAAGCAGCAAGCAGCTCCATCAGCACCTAGAACAGTGCTCCCATGAGAAGCTACTCTTAAAAGTGTGTTGTGTGAGTTACAGAGGAATGAATATGCATCATTATCAAAACTCCAAGCACAGAGCCCAACAGCCGGAGTCCATTTCCCAGTTCTGCTACACGTAGCTGTGTGACCTTGGGCAAATCACTTAACCTCTCTGTGCCTCAGTTTAGTCATTTGTAAGAAGCAGTTAATGCTATTGCTTCAGAGAGTTCAATGCAAGTTCAACATGGAAAGGAACCAGAAAGCTCTCAGTATATATTAAGTACTGAATAAATGTTGCTTTGCTGTTTTTGTTTGTACTGTTTCAGAAAAAGGCTCTGTAGGTTAAAAAAAAAGGTTTAACATATCGACTCTCCGTGCTAAGGTAAAAAGCTAATCCACAGAAAGGCCATTGTCTCCAGGACAGCATGGAATGTCAGAGGGTGCAATTTGAAAATCGTGGAGACTCCTGTTTAATTTCTAACTCAGTCATGTACTAGCTGTGTGAATCTGGACAGATTCTGGATGCATTCTGAAGCTTGTTTTCTGCATTTGAAGAAGAGAAATAATAAAACTACTTCTTGTGGGTTTTGTGACATCTAAATGAGAGTATTAAAGTGAAATGGAAGTGAAGTTGTAGTACAGATTAGGCGCTCCAGAAATGATACTTCCTCTCCCCTAGCCCAGTACTCTTCCAGAAACACTTTGCCTTGCTTCCCCCTCTGGGGTATTTCATATCCATCTGCCCAAGAATTGCATTTTAGGCCATAGATGGTTGAACGGTATTTAGGTACAAACAGTGTCACACAGGTGAAATACAGCTTTAATATTCTAAAAAAGAGAAGGTTAACTAAACAAAAGCATTTCGATTTGGTTAAGAGATCCAAGGCCTAATAATCAAAGCCTCTTATGGTATAGATAATAAAATGATTCCTTGTCTCTGCCTCTCAAACTCCTATTCAGCCTTTAAAACCCAACTTAAACATTGCCCTCTCTATCTGACTTTCTTTGATTATCCTGGACAGATAGTTGCTCCTTCCTCTGTATTTACATGGCATTCAGTGATTACCTGTTATATTGGTTCCTTCCTTCCATGAAGAGGCACAAAGGCAGAAGATAAGCAGGAGGTTAACTATGAATAAAACCTGCCTTTGAAGGAATAAATGGATAATTATAGAGCACCTGACATATAGTACAAATTCAAGGTATGTTACCTTTCTTCTTCACCTCTTCTCTCCGTCTCTTTCTTCATATTAATGGAAGTGACGTAGTAATAGCTATGGTGAATTGAATACACACTCTACCAGACATTTAGCATACATTAACTTTCAACCTCATGACAATCTTACAAATGCAGAAATTGAAGCTCAGAAAAAATTAGATAATTTGCCTATAGTCACAGCTAAATTTTCTTTGACACTAAAATCTGGGTTCCTTCCTTTCACTTTTCCCCTTACTTTTCTGTCTTTCTGCCCATTGAACATGTTTCTGCCTTTGGGTTATAAATACGGGCTCTCTGGTGGGCCAAACAAAAAGTCAAAGGAATAATTAGTCCTAAGATTATACTCTAACCTCTAAGCATAAAAGGTTATTAAGCCTAGGTACTCTTAGTAAAGCTGATTGCGGAACCCACCAGACTGAAAATGGAAAGATATAGAGAAATTCCACTTTTTGGAAATCTATGCAGAAATATTCACATGTACAAAGATAACATACAAGGATGTTCATTGCAGCATTGTTTATAAGAGGAAAAAATGGAGAAAATCTAATTATCCTTAAATAGGAAGCAGCCAAATAAATTTTCATGCAGTTATACCTTGGGAGAAGAGTCAGCAATTTTTTTAAAAAATAAAGGACCAGATATTAAATATGTTAGGCTTTATAGGCCATAGGTCTTTGTTGCAAATACTCAACTCCTGTCATTGCAGGGTGAAAGCTGTATCCCAATAAAACTTTAATTATAAAAACAGACAACAGGCTAAATTTGGCCTTGAGGCCATAGTTTACTGACCCCTGTTATAGAACACTGTGTTGCTTAGAAAAAGAATAGAAAATGTGGGGGGAAATCTTCAAAAATATATTATTAAGTTAAAAAAAAAGCAAGTTACACACCATATGTATAGTATGATCCCATGTATGTAAAATAGACTTATGTCTATCATGCACAATACCTATGGGCATATCTTCCATACAATATATATTGTCAGTGCATCGTTTACATGATCTGAAAGTCCTACACCAAATTGTTGACAGGGGTCAGTTCCAGGGAGAGAAGTGGGGGGCGTGACAGAGTGGAGTACAGGTTGGGGATGGCGAAGGAAGAGTTTTGGTTTTTACCTCAAACATGTATTCTTTAAAAAAAAAAAGATTTTATTCATTTATTTGACAGTGCACAAGCAAAGGGAGTGGTAGGCAGAGGAAGAGGGAGAAGCAGTCTCCCCACTAACCTGGGAGCCCAATGTGAGACTTGATCCCAGGACCTTGGCATCATGATCTGAGCTGAAGGCAGGAGCTTAACCAACTGAGCCACCCAGATGCCCAACATGTATTAATTCTATAGCAATAAATAAAAATCTAAAAACTAGAACATGCTTAAATTAAAAAAAGAAAAAAGAAAAAGGACCAGGAAAGGCTTCTGAGGTCTTGAGCAGAATGAAAAACTGCCAAGTGTCAGCTATTGGGAGTAGAGACGGGACCATCCTGCTGGTCAAAGCACACTCAGGAAGTACATTTCAATGCTCCTTTGACTCACATGAGAGCAAGGTCATGGTCTGTGATCTTTTTGCCAATAAAGAGGGAATTCTTTTTATCAAGTTAACACCTCACTATTTCATACTTCTATTCTGTTTAGCCCACATTCACTTTAAAAATCAACAAAATCCCTTTTTATTAGTATTAGGGGCTGCATTGTGTCCCCTTAACATTTAGATGTGGAAGTCTGGGACTCCAAAACCTCAGAATTTGACTGTATTTTGGTGACATGATTTCTATGTAGGAATTGAGTTAAAATGGGACCATTACTGGGCCTTAATCTAATATGCTCATGTCCTTATAAGAAGAGATTAGGGAGCACCTGGGGAGGGGGCTCAGTCAGTTAAGCAGCTGACTCTGGATTTTGGCTCAGGTCACAATGAGTCCCGGGATTGAGACTCCACGCTGGGCTTCACACTCAATGGGGGGTCTGCTTAAGGATTCTCTCTCTTCTTCTGCCCTACCTCTGCTTGCATGCGCTCTCTCTCTCCCTAAAATAAATAAACCTTTTTTTTAAAAAGAAGATGATGATGATGATGATGAAGAGGGACGCTTGGGCAGCTCATCTGGTTAAGCATCCATCTCTTGATTTCAGTTCAGGTCATGATCTCAGGGTCATGAGAAGGAGCCCTGCATAGGGCTCTGTGCCCCTCCCCCTGCTCTCTCCCTCTTAAATAAATAAAATCTTTAAAAAACAAAGAGAGATTAGAACCCAGACATCCATAGAAGGAAGGACAAGCCAAGGAGAATGGCATCAGAAGAAGCCAACCTACAACCACCTTGACCTCAGACTTTCAGCCTCAAGAACTATGAGAAATCAATTTCTGTTGCTTATAAGCCACCAGTGTGTGGCATTTTGTAATAGTTACCCAAGAGATAGTCACCCGAGTGGACCAGTATCCCACCTCAGGGAGACAGTGGGAGCTGCCTCACCAGACACATGGCAGTAAGATCTTCTTCTGTCCTTAAAATAATACTCGTGATTAAAGGGCAACCATTCCCTGCTCCCAAACAACCTGAGGGCAGGACTCACCCCAAGGCCACTTTCTCTGATCCTGGAATGGGGTCATACAGGGAGCAGTCAAATTCAGGGACCCTGGCATCTTCACAGTCATCCTCGTCAGAGCCGTCAAGGCAGTCATTGTCTCCGTTACACACCAGGTGGCGTTTCAGGCAGCGACCTGAGAGAAGAGAGGCTGTAGATGCTTCCAGAGCCTCCAAGACTCTCCCTCTCCCGGTGACCTGTATCCTTAGTCACCAAATCCATCCCACTTCTGAAACAGTCCCTCACCCCTTTCCATGATCATCTCTCCATCCTCACTCCCTCTTCCTTCCAGCCTCTCTGTCTCCCACCTGTAGCCTCGCCCCAAGCTCAGGCTCTGCAGCAGGCTCCTCTCTAAAACTCATGCTCCACGTGGCAGCTCCTGTGATCTCTCTAAAATGTCAACGTGGCCATGTCATCCCCCTACCCCATAGCCTTCTGTAGCTCCCATTCCCATTCTTCCAAATGCCGCAGTCTGGTCCCCAGTAACCTACCGGACCCATCTGGCCTCTCTTCCCAGAGCCCTGACCTGCAATCATTCTGCACCTATTGCTAGTCCTTAAATCCCTGGATTTGTTTGCACATTCTTGTTCTTAGCAAATTCATTGCTGCTTTCTAAGTCTCAGTTCAAGTGCTATTTTAAAGCCTGTTCTGACTTCCCCAACACAGATCAGGGCATCCCTGCCAGTGAGGGTCATTGGACCGTGGGCCTGTGCCCATTACACTGCCTATCACCCAGTATGGCCACCGACTCTCTGTAGGTCTCTCTCCCAAAGAGACGAGGAGTACCTCGAGGTCAGGCACATTATCTTTTCATATCCGGGTCACCAGCAGTGAGCACCCTGCCTGGCACATACATGCGCAGTCAACATTTATTCAATGAATGGGTGACTGAGTGAATTGTACCTTTTCTAAACAAGTCAACAGATATTCTGACAAACTCACATCAAAATTACTTGGGGTACTGGGTTGGCTTAAAATGCAGATCCCTGAACCCCATTCCAAACCTACAGAATGACAACTTTCGGGGAAGGGCTGAGCAGTCAGCCCTTTAACAAGCTCCTGGGTGACTGTTTTTCACATCTGGTCTGGTGGGGCACAGCTGTTATCCCACTGGATGCCACTCACCTGTCTCCTTACACAGGAAATCCTCTCCACACTGTGCTTGACTTACACAAGCTGTGGGACTGTGACAGCTGATTTGATCCCAGATGTCGCCGCTGCACATGTTTCCCCCAAACTTGTTGGGCTGCAGGAGGCTCCGGTGTCGGTACTAAATTGGATATTGAAGCAGACACTTGCATTGTCTATCAATCAAACAAGATTTGTGTTGGCGGATCTCAGCTCAACGTAAGGACTAACTGTCTAATGATTGAGAGCTGCCTAAAAACCTGTCTTCTGAAGGGATGAATGCTCCTAAATGGTGGCGTTAAGCCAGAGGGGGCAGGAATATAGAATAGGGCCTCCAAAGATCAAATGGAAACCTTGTTAGGAAGGATCTCCCCCCCTCAACCTTCAACCAGTTGGTACCTACCTATCTTTCATGACTCATTAGCGCACCTCCTCTACATATTCTAGAGTTCCGTGTGCCTCCTTCTCCTCTCACTTGTAAAATGAGGTTGTTGTTATCCCTGGTCTACTTACTTATTTACCTTTCTCACTAGTTTAAGAACAGTTTGCATGTAAGATGAAGAGTGGCGAAAGGAGGACCTTGTCTTACTTGGTTTCATACCCTTGACACTTGATCTATGGTCTATGCAGGAGGCACTTTTATAAGCTGTTTATTGCTTTCCCTCTATACCATTTCTTCTGGTCATGGCATCCTCTCTTTCCTTGGGACACATCTCATACGGTTCAGGTAGGGAGGAGCTCACCACTCAAGTTATGGGAATGCGTAGGTTTGAACCAGGTCCAGCCAACCAGAGCACCATATCTGCCAAATTGCAATGATTGGTTTAAGGTTTGGTTCATAACTCAACCTTAGAGCAATAATTATTCTCCCTGAAGGTTTTCTTTCAGAACTATTGGAAAAGATCGTTTCTTTTTGCTGAAGTTGATGGGAACGGTGGGCATCAAGTGGTCATCTAACCTACTATGTAGAAAGAGCCCATCCAAGAGATAGAGACAACATCTGAATCCCTGGGTCCAGCTTTGATTGCACACAAACAAACACCTGTTCAAAGAAGAACAGGACGAATAAAAATGCATACCCATCTTGGAGCTCTCTGGTTTCATGATACTGCTTTCTATATGGTGTACACCTTCAGGCACAGGTGTAGAAGGAGGAAGTTGAACCCTAAGATATGTGGAGATATTTCCCACCTTCAAGTAGCTAAAGTCTACTTGAGGAGATAAAATCGATAATAATAGGAAACATGCTGTGTGGAGAGTTCCATGTAGAGTGTCCACAAAGGGAACTTGCAGCACTATATTTTCTGCTCCTTCTTGCCTTGGCTCAGCCCTGAAGCTCCTCCTTTAAGACTGTTCATAACTGAGCAGGAAAGCAATAGTTTGAGCAATAAGGAAAGTGGGTTCTTAGCCCAATCCACCCACCCGGCATTCCTCCCCCCACTCCCTTCCTTCCTTCTCTTTTCTTTCTTCCTTCCTTTCTTTCTCTTCTTTCTTGTTTTGTATAGTTGGTGCACAATATTAAATTAATTTCAGTTGTACAACGGAGTGATTCAACTTCTCTATGTTTTAATATGTTCATGAGCATAGCTACAATCTGTCACCATACTATGCTATTACAGGACCATTGACTATATTCCCAATACTGTACTTTTCACTCCTATGACCTATTTATTCCATAACTGGAAACCTGTATCTCTCACTCCCCTTACCATTTTGCCCATTTCCTCTACTCCCAACCCTCTGGCAACCATCATTTTTTTCTCTGTACTTCTAGGTTTGGCCTGCTTTTTGTTTGTTTGTCTATTCCTGAATTTATTTCTTGCTTGCTATACAAAGTAGCAGTGCCTGGCACTTTGTGTCTCAGTTTCCAAATCTGTAGAATGAAGTGGTCAGCCTAGGCGACCTCACTAATTACAGTTACTAATGATTCTTTCACTTGTGTCCTGTAGACACAAGAGCCTGAGCATGAGAATTTAGACTGACTGGGTTCAGACCCCAGAGTCACTTACCAACCAAGAGCAAACCATTTACATTTTCTGAGTTCCTGTTGTCTAATGTCAAGTGAATGTGATGACCCCACACTTTGAAAGGGTGTTGTGAGAACTGAGTGAGAGAATGTGTGAGGAAAGCACCCAGCCCCATGTCTGGCCTTTCACTGGTGCTCACTGAACAGAAATGGTGTCTGCATCATTATCAGTGGAGTCTTTTCCAGCGGATTCCACTGGGTGTGTGTAGAACAGTACAATGTGGCCCTCTCTTTCCTCTTGCCTACTCCTGTCTCCACAATTTCTCATTAGTGAAGAGACAGAAAGGTCGGCAAAAAAAAAAAAAAAAAAGGTGAAGAGCAAGCCTGTCTGTTTGCCTTTCCTGCCTCCCCGTTAATAAGATTGTAAACTCAATGGGAAGAGATTATAATTAACGATCAGTTTGGGAATATTAGGATATTTTCATTCTCTTCCCACATCTTGCCAAGATGCAGTACATAAAGGAGACCTCAGCATATACTACAGTAGAGCCACGTCTTCTCACTCTTCATAAAGTTCACCAGAGTTTTAAGACCTGCAATTACCAGTATGATGGTGATGGTAGCTACCATTTTTTGAGGGCCTATTACTGGCTGGACACTTCACATTCTTTATCTCATTTAATCCTCACAAGTGGAGGAGGTTACGTGTCATTCTGAATTCCATTTGAAGCTGGGTTGGAACGCCAGTTCTGCTACTTACTGTCTGTATGTCACTGAGTAAATGACTTATCATCTCTGACCCTCTGTTTTCTCATCTGTGGAAGGAGAGATCTGAGAGTCTTGAGGAGACTAGTGATAAGCATGTAAAAAAGTCAGCACATTGGCCTGGTTCCTGGAATGCACTCACTAATAATAGCTATAACATCAGCATCATTTTTGTAGCCAGCTATTGGGATACTCCAGAAGGATTTATGGCTGAGTGTGGGGGGGGGGTGGATTACATAGCCACTAATATCACTTACAACTCTCTACAGGTTCATGGGGAGGCAGTGGAGTGAAATGGTCAGGCACATGGGCATTTGGGGATCAGACCGGCCAAGTATTGAGTCTAGACTGTGCCTCCTTCTTTATGGGTAACCTAACCAAAGGGACAATGGTTTCTATCTATCACACTTGGCTATGAAAGTCAACTAAGATGATTTATTAAAGCAGGAGCACAGTGCCTGGTATATAGAAATCATTTAATAAATAGTAACTATAAATGCTATCATCATCCTTCTTGTGGTTTCTGTGTTGGAATGCTGGTGCAGACACAAGGTTCATTCCCACCAACTCTCCATTTCCTGGGTTATTATCAAATAATGAAGACATTGCTCTGCAGAGAGGCTGGTGCAACTACTCCCTTAGGGACTTCTCCGTGTTGGTGCCTCTGTTGGTATCATTAAGACATAATTTTCTTTTCTAGCTAGTCGATAATGTTTCTCTCTAGAAATGCACATCTTTGGGCGATTTTGAGAGAAGGGGAAAAACATATTAATAAGAAGAAATTAGGGGTGGTCTTTTGCTTAAGTAATTAACAGAATTTAATGATTTTAAAGATTATTTTAGAGAGATGCGCTTTTTCGAGTCACGAAAGGAGTAATTCAATTCTGATTTAAATAGTAAACCATTCACCTGTGCTATCTATGTAAACTGCAACACATGAGGAAAAAATATATATCGTTTAGATGTATAATAAGTTAAATAATGGCCATGCAAAGAAATCAAGTCCTAGTCCTTGAAAATTGTAAATGTTACCTTATTTGGAAGAAAGGGTCTTTTGCAGATATTATCAAGGTTTTTGAAATGAAGAGATTATACTGAATTATCCAGGGAGGCCCTAAATGTCATCACAGTGTCCCTATAAGGGAAAGGCAGAGGGAGATTTAACACAGACACACAAAGGAGACCCACGGAAGAGGAGGAGGCAATATGGCCGGAGAGGCAGAGATTGGAGCATGGAGATCGACCGCAAGGCAAAGATCGCCAATGGCCACCGGAAGCCAGAAGAGGCAAAGAGCAGATTCTCCCCCAGAGCCTTCAGAGAGAGTGTGGCTCTGCCAGACTTCCGGCCTCCAGAATTGTGAGAGAACCCAGTTTGTGATAATTTGTTACAGCAGATTCAGAAAACTAACATAGGCTATCAAAGCAAGATGAGATTTTGGGAGCTAAATAACTTTGCAGCCTGCAGTCTAGGATTCCCTGGTGTATCTCAGAAACAGGAGAGGCAGAATAAATAATATCACGCTTAGGAGCTAAATAGACTAGGTCCAAATTGTGTTTCCAAATTGTAGGTCCAAATTGTAATGATTTTGAATTCCATGTGACTCTGAACAGCTCATCAGACCTTCACAGAGTAGCCCGGCCTCTAGCTGGGAAGTGGGCCTGGAGGCAGGAGAACCAACAGCACACTCTGCACTGCAGAAGCTCAAGGTGAGGGAAGAGTAGGTCTTGGGCAGCAGGAGTTGGTTGGATATTGAACATTTATTGCATGCCAGGTGCATGAAAAAAAGAGCCCATTGCATACCTTACTCATTTAATACTCAAAATAACTATATGCTAGGAGTACCACTACTGTTTCCATTTATAGATAAGGAATCATAATACATGGATCAAAATACATGTCCAAAGTAACACAACAAAGAAGGTGCAAAGCCAGAATCTAAACTGAAGAATCAGAGCATGAACCCTTGGCCTTGACAGTAATGTGTCAATACACGTGGTTTAGGCAGGGGTCTACCAACTGGGAGAGGTGAGAGCCTGGAGGTGCCTCACCCAGGATGCATCCAGTAAAAACATGTGTTGTCTGTAGAGATTTTAAAATAGTGATAAAATAGAATAGAAGTTGTTCTGCCTTTTATCATCACCCCAAGCCAGTAATCCTGAACAAGGTCAACTTGAATACCCCCTTTCTAGTATAGCAGAGTCCTCCCCAAGTCCCTCTTCCCTTGAGATGCCGCTGGCTTTAGTGACCGATTTGGACTATTCAAAACCATGTCAGCGGGCAAGATAGACTCATGTCTGTTCACTGGGTGTGCCAGTCTTTTCAATCCGTGAAAACAGAATCCTCAGGGACATTCTTGGGTTCATCTCAGATCCCCATGGTTCATTAGTCCCTCTCTATGACCATCCCTGGAGGGCAGCAGACTGACCACGACCCAGAGAGGCCAGAGGAAACAGTGTGCTCTTGTCTGAGCGGCCACCTCTCTGCCCACAAGCCATAGCATACGTATCTTTGGCAGTCTCGCCCAATAATGGCTTGTAAACAACATCAGAAAAAGTTTCACCATCCATGTGCCCATGGCTTCCAAATACCTATTTCTAGACCTGATTTCTCCCCAGGCCTCTAACTTTATAGACCTGTTTATCTCCATTTAAATGCCCAGTATGCCATTCAAATATTACATGGCCCCAAACTGGTCACAAATGTCTTACCTTTTTGTCCTGGCATGGTAGGCAGTCCGTCCACTCTGACCAGTGACTGAGCTGGCAGCTAACGGCTCTGGGACTGGAGTTCTGAACAGCCCGGCTTACTCTCCTAGAGACAGGGGAGACCTCTGCTTCAATTTTTAAGGCTCTTATCATGGTGCTTTTTAGTTTTGTTATAAATTGAAAAAGATCTTTTAATGTGAAGGTATCTTATTAATATGAAAACAGATTAATTTTTCCCCAGCTTTGTTGAGGTATACATGACAAGAATTGTATATATTTTAGATGTATGATGTTATGGTTTGGTATACATTGTGAAATGATTCCCACAAGCAAGCTAATTAACACAGCTATTCCCTCACATAGTTGTGTCTGTGTGTGTGTGTGTGTGTAGATCTAGAGATCTCCTCTCTTAGCTAATGTCAAGTACACAGTACGGTACTATTAATCATAGTCACCATATTATACATTAGGTCCCCTGAACTTATTCATTTACAACTGAATATTTTGATAATTTGACCAACCCCTCCCCCTTTGTGGCCATGATTCTATTCTCTAGTTCTATGAGTCACACTTTTCTAGGTTCCACCTATAAGAGAGATCATGCGATATTGGATTTCCCTGTCATTCTTATCTCACTTATATAATGTCCCCCAGGTTCATCCATGTTGTTGCAAATAGCAAGAGTTCCTTCTTCTTTAGAACCCATCAGATGTCAAATTTTTTAATCTTTTAAAAAATTTTTTTAAAAATTTTAAAATTCAAATATAATTAACGTACAGTATTATATTAGTTTTAGTATATAATGTAATGATTCATTAATTCTATACATTACTCAGTGCCCATCAAGATAAATGTACTTTTAATCCTCTTTATCTATTTCTCCCCTCTTCTCCACCAGCTCCTCTCTGGCAACCACCAGTTCGTTGTCTGTATTTAAGAGTCTATTATTTTCCCTTTTCCTCTTTTTTTTCTGTTCATTTGTTTCATTTCTTAAGTTTCACATATCAGTGAAATAAAATGTATTTGTCTTTCTCTGTCTGGCTTATTTCACTTAGCATTGTATTCTCTAGATCCATCATTGTTGTTGCAAATGCAAGATTTTATTCTTTCTTATGGCCAAGTAATATTCCGATATATACACACAACATCATTATCCATTTATCTATTGATGGACACTTGAGTTGCTTCCATATCTTGGCTGTTGTCAATAATGCTGCAATAAAACAAGGGTGCCTATATCTTTTCAAATTACTGTTTTCATATTCTTTAGGTAAATACTCAGTAGTGAAATTACAGGATCATATGGTAATTCTGTTTTTAACTTTTTGAGAAACCTCAAGACTGTTTTCCACAGTGGCCACACCAGCTTGCATTCCCACCAACAGTGTACAAGGGTTCCTTTTTCTCCACATCCTCACTGACACCTGTTGTTTCCTGTGTTTTTTATTTTAGTCATTCTGACAGCTGAGAGGTGATATTTCATCATGGTTTTGATTTGCATTTCCCTGTTGATTAGTGATGTTGAGCACCTTTTCATGTGCCTGTATGTCTTCTTTGGGGAAAAAAAAAGAGTCTGTTCATATCCTCTGTCCCTTTTTAATTGGATTATTTAGTTTTTTTATGTTGAGTTGGTGTTGGATATTAACCTTTATCTAACATATCATTTACAAATATCTTCTCCCATTTAGTAGATTGGCTTTTTGTTTTCTTTTTTTTTCTTTTTTTTTATTTTTTATAAACATATATTTTTATCCCCAGGGGTACAGGTCTGTGAATCACCAGGTTTACACACTTCACAGCACTCACCAAATCACATACCCTCCCCAATGTCCATAATCCCACCCCCTTCTCCCAAACCCCCTCCCCCCCGGCAACCCTCAGTTTGTTTTGTGAGATTAAGAGTCACTTATGGTTTGTCTCCCTCCCAATCCCATCTTGTTTCATTTATTCTTCTACCCACTTAAGCCTCCATGTTCTTGATGGTTTCCTTCACTGTGCACTTTTTATTTTGGTGTGGTCCCAGTAGTTTCATTTTGCTTTTGTTTCTCTTGCCAAAAGAGACATATCTTGAAAAATGTTTCTACAGATGATGTCAAAGAGACTGCTGCCTATTTTTTCTTCTAGGAATTTTATGGTTTCAGGTCTGGCATTTAGGTCTTTCATCCATTTGAGTTTATTTTTGTGTATGGTCTAAGAAAGTGGTCCAGTTTTATTCTTTTGCCTGTAACTATCCAGCTTTATTAGCACTATTCATTGAAGAGACTATCTTTTTTCCATTGCATATTCTTGTCTCCTTTGTTGTGGATAATTGACCATAAATGCGTGGGTTTATTTTTGGGTTTTCTCTTCTGTTCTGTTGATGTAAGTGTCCATTTTTGTGCCAGTACCATACTGTTTTGATTACTGTAGCTTTTAGTATATCTTGACATCTGCGATCATGATATCTCCAGTTTTGTTATTCTTGTTCTGGATTGGTTGGGCTATTTGGGGTCTTTTGTGGTTCCATAGAAATTTTAGGATTATTTGTTCTGGTTCTGTGAAAAATTATCTTTTGTATTTTGGTAGGGATTGCATTAAATCTGTAGGTTTCTCTGGATAGTATGGACATTTTAACAATACACTTAACAATTTGACAATACTGTATGCAGGTGTGGTGTGATGCTGGTGGGTTTATATAAATTATCTATTTTAATTATCTCTCTTAATTTTAATAGATTTCCAGTGGAGTCTTCAAGGTGTTCTATGTATACTATCATGTCATCTGAAAATAATGACAGTTTTACTTCTTTCTTACCAATTTGGATATGTTTTATTTCTTTCTCATCAGATTGCTGTGACCAGAACTTCCAGGACTACATTGAATAAAAGGAATGATAGTGGACATCCTTGTCTTGTTCCTGGTCTTAGAGAAAGAGCTCTCCGTTTTCACCAGTGAGTATGTTAGCTGTGGGCTTGCCATATATGACCTTTAGTATGTTGAGGTATGTTCCCTCTAAACCTACTTTTTGAGAGTTTTTATCATTAATGGATGTCAAATTTTGTCAAATTCTTTTTCTGCATCTATTGAGATGATCATTTTTATCTTTCATTTTATTAATGTGGCATATCATGTTGATTGATTTGTGAATATTGAACCATTCTTACATCCTTGGAATAAATCCCACTAGATCATGGTGAATGATCCTTTTAATGTGTTGGTGGATGTGGTTTGCTAATATTTTGTTGAGGATTTTTGCATCTGTTTTCATCAGAGATGGCTTGTACTTTTCTTCTTATGTGTTGCCTTAGTTTTTTGGTATCAGAGTAAGGCTGGCCTTATAGAATGTATTTGGAAGCTCTCCTTCCTCTTCTATTTTTTGAACTAGTTTGAGGAGAATAAGTATTAACTCTTCTTTAATAGTTTGGTGGGATTCATCTGTGAATCTGTCTGGTCCTGGACTTCTGTTTATTGGAATTTTCTGATTACTGGTTCCATTTTGTTAGTAATAGTCTGTTCAGATTTTGTTAGCTCCTAATTTAGTTTTGGAAGATCGTCAATTTCTAGGAATTTACCTATTTCTGCTAGGTTGCTCAATTTGTTGTCATATAATTTTTTGTAGTGGTCTTTTATAATTCTTTGTGTTTCTGTGGTGTCAGTTCTCTCCTTTCTCTTTGGATTTTATCTATTTTGGTTCTTTTTCTTGATGAGTCCAGCCAAAAATTTACTAATTTTGTTTATCTTTTCAAAGAATCAGGAGAACTAACAATTGTTTTTGAAGACTCAGAGTAGCAGAAATCCCAGTGGTTAAGAACATGGGGTTTGGGGTGAGAGGACTAGCTTTGAATCTTACCACCTGCTGACTTGGAAATCTGGTAACTTAACATCTCTTAGCTACAGCTTTCCCATCTACGGGAAATTTTTAACTATGCTAAAAACAACATTACCTGATGGAGTTATTGACAATATGTTAAAATACTTATGAAGTATTCGTTAAAGGTTGGCTTTTGTTATTACATGCTAGGATGTTCCATGAATTACCTCATCATTTAATTCTCTATAATGATCCGAGGAGGCAAATATCATTAGCCCCTTTTATATATAAGAAAGCTGAGATTCCTAAGAGCTAAGTAGTCCCAGAAGTCACAGCCCAAGGGTGACAAAGGCAGAATTTGACCTAGCTGGTTTGATGGCAGAGCCCATGTTCATTTCCTCATCATGCTGCTGCTTCTTCGTTTCACAGACCAGCCAACAGAACTGAGAGAGTGAGAGCCTTGCCCAGGGTAGTGCAGGTAGAAGGTAGAAACTGGTCTTTCTCCAAGGCCATGTTCTTCCTGTTACCCCATGCTGTATCCTCAGAGGTTAAAGAGCTTGCCCAGGTCACACAGAGTGAGGTGGACCAGCCACAAGCTTGCCCGGCTCCAAGCCTGAGCTTCTTCCCACAACATCATTGCTGCTACTGCAGGGTTAGAGCATGGTCAGCCCACTGAGCAAAGATTGTAGGAAGACTGTCTGTTATCTCCAGTATTACCATAATTTTGGAGAGCTAGGCAGCCTCTGTTTTGACGAATGGCATAATTATCACCCTAGCGTAGGAGAAAGGGTGCTTCACATCTCATACTAGTTATTCCATGAGTCACTAGTCGTGATGAATGATGACACCCAGGTTGAAACCCAAGACAAGGAGCCTTGGGGAAAGCAATGTTCATCTTTAACACTGGTTTTCAAACTTGGGTCCCAGGACTCTTGTACATTCTAGTATACCATGGAGGACTCCAAAGAGCCTTTGTTTAAGTGGGCTGCATCTACTGATACTGATACTGATTCAAAATCTGAACAGAAATTTTAGCAATATGTATTTATTGATCTATAGATAGATACATATTTAGCAATATATACCTATTTTTTTAAAAAGATTTTATTTATTTATTTGACAGACAGAGATCACAAGCAGGCAGAGAGGCAGGCAGAGAGAGAGGGGTAAGCAGGCTCCCCACGGAGCAGAGAGCCTGATGCGGGGCTTGATCCCAGGACTCTAGAATCATGACCTGAGCTGAAGGCAGAGGCCCCAACCCACTGAGCCACCCAGGTGCCCCAATATATATCTATTTTGATTTTAATATCAAACTCATTACATGTTACAATATATGCCGTAATTTTATTTGAAAACAGATATCCTTGAAAAATAGTGAAAAGTATGTAATTAATCTACATGTTTGCAACTGTGTTTTATGTTTGAGTTAGTAGAATGCAGTTCGAGTCTCATTTCTGCTTCTTCCTTCAATCTGTTGCTTTATGTTGTTTTGATTGAGAGGTCTTTGAAGAAAATCAGCCTCTTAGATGTATATAGTTGAAAATATTACACAGTTGAGGGGAATTTTAACAGTCTTTTCAGATCACTGTGGGTATTCTTTTTTGATACTACGCCACAACTTTGACAAGTGGTAATTTTTTAAAATGTTAGTTATAATATGGAATCTGAAATCATGTCAGTGAATTTTTTTGCACCCTCTTACATTAAAGTCCACTGGTCTCTGTGTATTTTGAATGGATCTGGCACTACTACATGATTTTTGTAACACCGGGCATTGGAAATTTGGAAAATAATGGTTCACTATGCATATCTTAACAATGTTAACACATTTTACTCTCCAACATACATTAGTCAAATTTGTTAATATCAAATATCAGTGATCTCATCAAGCTCAGGGGGTATGTTTTCCAAAATTTAGATTTTTGTTTGAAACCTCAAAAATTTTTATCATTGATAACAAATGCTATTATTTGGTTTCCTTGAAGCAATGGGCTTCCTGTTCATTTTTGAGACAATGCCTGCCAAATAAGTAAGCCTGAATAACGATAACTTGGCAGCTATTTTGTTGAGAAAAAACAATGTTCAAGGGAAAAAAATTGGTTAATTGCTTTTCCTTAAGACAAGCATCAGACTTCAGGATAACAGAAGTTCATAGTGCATTCTTCCCCATTTTGTCACATCGAATATTTAAATAACTTGTATTCTAAGATTGAGGCATTTTTCTCAGAGATTCAAATTTACTAACATTCATGATTTTTATTGTTGCAAGAGGGACTCTCTTAAGTCAGACTTAACTTCTTTCCTGTTTGATACACTGCCAGTGTATCATTTTTGTATTGATACAAACTGATACACTGTTTGATATCACTGTCTTGATTTATACTAAGACCACAGTATTTTTATCTGCCATAACTTTTGCACCATCAGTGAAAATATTAATACTGTGGAAATGGCAAATGTCTTAGTGTTATTATGATATTCTTGTGAACCCACTGAGCCCCTCTGAAAAGATCTTGGGGACTCCCTGGAATCTGCAGACCACTGTTTAAGAAACGCTGATCTATAAAATGATGTTGGTATGTAATACCAGTGCTCCTGTCCCTCCAAAAGCTTCAGCACTCGGCTCACAAACTTCCTCTCTATTCCAATTCCTTCCATCACCCTGGAAACCCTGTCAGCCCCATAAATGAGTTATTCAACACTTGCCCCTCAGTCACTCCTTTTCCTCATCTCCATGGACCTTTTTCCTCACTCCACTATCTTCTGTGGTCAATCCTGGTCCTTCTCACTCTCTGAAACAGCTTCTTCTCCAAATCACTAGTCCATGAGTCATCTGTGAATGGTTATTTGGGGGTTCTTCTCCTTCTGTATTAGATGCTCAAGGATTCTCAGTTCACTTTCATTTGAACTTCTTTGGAACTTTTACTCTTGTGACACCTAAGCTTTCTGTCAATAATATCCCCTCCTATTTTAATTTCCCTTTATAACTAGTTTTGAGTCCATGATCTATCATTTTAAAATCATAATTATGTCCTAAATGTCCGGACTCTACTGCTCCTTTAATCATGCCTACCTCTAAAACCCAATCCTGAACTAATCCAACTCTCCCTCTTGATCTGGTTAACGCCTAGGTATCGTTCAATGTCATCCTAAAGTTCATTTCTCTAGGGAAATATTTTTCCTCCCCTCATCTGGTTTAATGAGTCTCTGCACATTTTCTCAACACTTAATGATCACCTTTGTAATATTTGTCTCATTTTTGTCTTCATCAGATTGTAAGCTCTATGAAGGCAGAGACTGTCTGTATGTTTGTTTACTGTTCCTATCAGGGTGCCAGACCCAATGAAAGTGTTCAGCGAATATTTAGGAAAGGGGAAATAAAAAAGAATGAAAGGAGGGGACCGGGAGGGTGAGGGACAAAAAGGGGAGAGAGGAGGGAAGGGGGAGAGAGGGAGAGGAAGGAAGGAAAGAAAGAAAAGAAGAGAAAGAATGAGACCAAGTTACAGGAAATAGAGTGACATTGTTTAGAGACTTACTTGAACCTAATCTAGGGTTAGAAGCTAATTAATGAATCCTGATAACTAGACATTCAAATGGCTCAAGATTCTGTCTATGTGTCATTTTTCTGATAGACCATCCTAAGAATAAAAGTTTGAAGTATGGGGACATGGAGAAAGACAGGGTTCTAATCATCAAAAGAAGGATAGAAGATACATGGTGAAGGTTTGGGAACAGAAAATGACTCCAGGATTAGTTTTGCATCTCACTATGGAATTGTCAAGATAATGTCAGTGTAAGCCCACAGAGACTGCATTATGATGTCAAAGTGGAAGGAAACAGTATTAATGGAAGGAAGCAGAAGCCTAGACAGAGCAGGGCTGTGTTGCTGTAGTTTTTAAAAGCTTTGTGACATGATGTCTAGACAGAAGCACACATAGTAATGCTATCACTGAAGCAAGAGTACAGAAAGTATGCAAGGACCATTCATTAAGTCATTATAGGGCTCCAACCTTTTAGCCAATATCAATATGTGCAGTATTTTCTCATATCATTCCAATGAATCTTTAAATGGAGTTTATTTTTTGCTTATTATAAAAGTAATACATTCTCTTTAAAGAGAACATAAAAGAAAAAAATGCCTCCGACCCTCCCACGATTAATATTTTGTTATATTTCCTTCTGCTCCATTTTCATAATATAATTGAGGTCATACTGAGTATTACATTTTACATCCTGATTTTCCACTTAATACCATAGCAGAAATGTAAAGTATTTATGATGGCTACACATGGTTCCACTCATCTAACAGCAAAAAATTAGATTATTGACCACCCAGTGTTTCCATATTCTAAGTTCCTTCCTGAAGATACTTCCTGTAGAATGGGATGGTTGGGTTGAAGGATACAGGTGATTTTAAGGCTTATGACACTGTGGCCAAATGGCTTTCCAGAAGAATTATATCATATTTTTAGGAAACCATGGATAAATCTGTGATCTAGTAAAGCTCAGCAAATAGTTTTAAAGCATCACCAAAAAATAAAAAAAAATAAAAAAACAAGAAAAGCATCTCCTAACTGCTGAGAATGTACTCATGCAATAACACTGAGAGTCAGGAGGTTTTTTATTATAATTTTTAGTTTACATCTACTTTGTTATGCTACAATGAGCAAGTTTCTTTACCTAACTGGCTTTTAGGTTTTTTTGTTTTGTTTTGTTTTGTTTTTTAATCTATAGAATCACCACAAGTCAATATAGTACTATGGCAGGATTTCTCAAAGTGGTCTCTGGGGAGTGCTCAACCTGGGGTTCGGAAGGAAGAGAAGAAAATATACATGTCAAATTTGGATAAATTGCATACAACATGCTACTCTTAGAAATATAAAATGCAACCTATTAAAGGCCCTGGGAAGTTCTGCATTCTAATTTGCACAACCCAGCATTTCCCCAATTTCTGAATACATCATTTCTTGTTTCATGTAACATCTGTAAGATTGTGTAATGCAATTGAGGGCATACTGATCTAACAAAAGTGGTTTGAATTCCACCAAGCATGTATTACAATCCAGTTTCTGCTATCTACTGAACTTTGATTTCCTTATAAGTGAAAATAGGATACTAATAACTTGTGAGACTGTTTTAAATATGGGCTAAGATCATGAATGTAAAGCCCCAAGCACAAGCCCAATGTACATGTCAATTCCTTCTCAACCGCATACATGCTCATCAAAACTCTCCATCTTTATCAAAATGGTATTGAATGTCTACACTGGATAGGGCTGTGAACTAGTGACATGCTACCCATCTGGCTTTTTTAAACAGGGTGGCACAGAAGGCAAAGGGCCTAAAACCTGGAGTTGAACATGCAATCTCTGGGTCAAATGCTTGCCCCTGCAAAGTGTCTACCTCGGCAATTGAGATCACATAATAATTAATTGTCTAAAAGGTTAGAAGGCCTAACCCTGATTATTGCCAGAGGATCATCCTATTACGTTGGCTCAGCTTATATTTAAGACTGATTGTCACTAATTATATCATCTTGAAGCAGATCCATTCAGTTATTACATGGAAATTACATCATGAAACTGAGGTATTTTAAGTTGACTTTGAAAGTTGGCTGAGTCTCTGGTGACCTCCATGTTGCTAAATCCGGTGGAAAGTTTTCTGACTTGGTCTTACTTTCCTCTGTTAGCCATTGTTCCCTTCTTGATATTGGCCTGTCTTAGACAGCTTCAGCACCACACTTCCTGCCTCCCTCCTGACCTCTGTGGCCAGTTCTTTTTGAGTTCTCTACGAACTAGAATGCCTCAGGGTGCAGTACTGCCTTTCTTTTCTCTTTCTGCTTCTCTCACTCTTAGGAAGGTGAGAACATTTCCTGGGCTTCCCATGACTTTATGCTAATGCCTCCTCACTTTAGATCTTCAATCTAGACCACTCCATTAAAATTCTGTTTTCTTTATCCAAGTCAGTGCCTCCGAGGCATGGCAAACTTTCAATGGCTCCAAATATCAACTTTTTATTTTCTTCTTCTTCTTTTTTAAATGATTTTATTTATTTATTTGACACAGAGAGAGAGAGATCACAAGTAGGCAGAGAGGCAGGCAGAGGGGGTGGGGGGAAACAGGCTCCCTGCTGAACAGAGAGCCTGATGTGGGGCTCAATCCCAAGACCCTGATATCTTGACCTGAGCCGAAGGTAGAGGCTTAACCCACTGAGCCACCCAGGTGCCCCTTAACTCTTAATTTTCTTCTAACCAGATTCTCTCTCTGTTTTATCCACATCCAAAAGTGGAATCACCGTAACACACAGTTGCTTAAGCCAGATACCTGGCCATGGTCTTTAACTACCTCCTTCCCCTAACCTCTATATCCAATCCTTTGGAAATTTCTGTCATTTTACTTTCAAGATATATGTCAAATATCTTCCCTTCTGTCTCCCTTTACTGCTACAACTCTAATTTAAGGTACCGTTATCTCTCACCCAGATCACTGCCATGGCCTCCTTTGGGACCTCCCACTGCAGCTTCCTCCCATTCTTTGCACAGCCACCAGGATGATTTTTATTTTTTTAAATTAGAGAACAGGTAATCCCTGCCCCCCATTATAAGACCTTCTGGTGTTTTTTGGCTGGCGGGTTGGTTGGTTTTTAGTACACAGATTCTTCATCAGGATCCCAAGGTCCCCTGTGATCTGGTCTCTTGCACATTTTGGACATCCTTTCAGGGAACAATCCCCTACTCTCATGCTGTTCCCATCCTTCAGGGCCAGGAGCATGATGGGCCATTTGCCACTGGAAGGTCTTCACCGAGGCTGATCTCTCCATTCTCCCTTATTCTTCACATGGCCTCTCCTTACTGTCCTACATCCCTCAGCTTAAATCCTACCTCTAGGACAGCCACCCTGTCCTTACATTACTATAATACCCTCTATCAAAAGGCCTTATTAGTTTCCTTCATAGTACTTAACATAGTTTTTTACTGTAATGTTTTGTTTACATGTTTATTGACTCCATCACTACACTGTAAATTCCATGAGGGTAGGAACATTATCTGTCTAGCACCTAGCATACCTAGAGTATGCACTGAATGAATAAATGGACAAACAAATGAATAGATGGATGAAATGAACAAAAGAAAAGTATCTTCTATGTGCTGTGTGCATACAGAATTCCACACAGAACTTCTGGTTCTAGGCACATGCCAGGTTTTCCTGCAGTGGGTTCATAATGCTGTTTCCCCTGCATGCAATAATCACACCTCATTCATCTGGCTGAAACTTCGCAGTTCAGTTAAGCCTCTCTTCCTCTAAGTAGCTTTCTTTGACCTGCCTGCCCTATGTTAACATCATGCCATATACATAGAGTTTCTCATACTTTATTTCCATCTCTACACTGCAGGATCTATAAGGCAGAGGTCACAACTATATTGTTTGCAGGCCAGTGTTAAGTGTGTACTTTGCATATGGTAGGAACTCAGAACAAATGTTGGGTATAAATATATTACCTCATTCACTTTTATATTATTTCATTTAAATAATAGAAGAACCCTGTGGGGTGGGAACTATTACACCCATTTGATAGGTAAGTAAAACAGAGTCATAGGGAGATGAAATAAACTTGCTTAAAGGTATATAGGTAGTAAAATGACAAAGCAAGGATTTATATGAGGGGTGCCTGGGTGACTCAGTGGGGTTAAAGCAAGGATTTATATGAAGGTTGTTGGACACTAAACATATGCACTGTATTAGCATTCCAAGATATGCTATGAAGGATTTTTGACAAAATGGAAAGAGAGTAATAAAAATAATATTTAAAACCTTACCATGTGCCATTTTTGTGCTAAGTACTTAGTATGAATTCTCCTAACTCCTGAGAAGCACTCAGTTAAATATGTATCTCTGTTTTATAGATGAGAAAGTTGAGTCTTAGTTTAACTTGCCCAAATTCTGGAGCCACTAAGTGGTGAAGCCAAGACGTAAACCCAGATTGATCTCCCTCCAAATCCCATACCCGCTGCCACTTGAAGTATAGTTAACGATTAGTTAACCTGAACAAAAGTGTCCACATTCACACGGCTCACTTCTGAGTCACACCCACTACTCTGACTGTTCAAAGTATTTAAAAATGCACATAGCTTGAATACATACTGATTTCCAGTTATCTGGACAACCTTTGAAAATAGTCACATGGCCTTAGCCCAGGGTATTTTGGTAAACACACTCTGATGCCTGGTGAAATAAATAAAACAGAGAAGGATCATGATTTAAACTTCTCAGAGTCCATGACCTCTGTGTCTTATTTAATGAAACAGAGGTCATCCTCCATGTTTGATGTTCTTACTCATGTTTGCATCAGTCCTTCTAAAGGAATTTTGTTCATTCTCCATCAATGGAAATTTTTTGTTGAAAATGTTATATTTGCATTACTTACCAAAATGAAGACTTTTTTGGTCTTTTTTTCTGGTGGGTGAGGGTAGCAGGAATGGTGGAGATAATAGCCACCTGATTGTTCCACTAGGTGGCCAAGGGATTTAGAACCTGTAAGACTGCTTTCTTTCCTCTCTGGCTCTGGTCCTCAATCAGGAGATAATACTTAAAACAACCCTTAGGAGGACATGATGAGGCTTAATTGGCCAGTATTCTTAAGATGCCTGGTAGAGAGGTCTGGTTGTTATGTAATATGCTCCTTCTCTCTCCCTCTGGGGCTCAAGTTTTCTCCTTGCCACACAAGTGGATGGATTAAACCTGATGTTGTCTGTGTCAATCCTAATTCCAAAGGTCTGTGATATAGAAATGATGGAAGCAGCAGACAAGAACATTAGAAGAGTTACTGCACATATATCCACGTATGGAGGGAGACTCATGAACATGATGATAAGTGGAAGACACAAAAGAATACCAAGGAAACTTTTAAAGCTGAAAATCATTACACAGAAATGAAAAAACTCATTGAATGGCTTAACAACAGATTAAATACTGTGGAAGAAAAGATTAGCAAACTTGAAGAAACAGTGACAGAAACTATCCAAAATGGAAGAAAAAGATAAACAGACTGCAGACAACAACAACAAGAGTAGAGCCTCATTGGTTTGTGGGATATCGAGCAGTCTAACCTATCTATGACTCTACTATCAGAAAGAAAAGAGATTATGAGACAGAGAACATATTTAAATTAATAATGGCAAAACTTTTTTACAAATTTGCTGAGAACTATAAACCTATAGAACCATACCAAGGTGCATCATAATCAAATTGCTGGAAATCAGTAATAGAAAATTGTAAAAGCAGTCAATTTTTTAAAAATGACATATTACACAAAGAGAAAAGCAGATTTTTCCTCAGAGACTATGCAAACCGAAGATAATGGAATGACATATTTAAAGTGATGTGATAAAGGCAAAATAAAGACATCTTCAGGTCACTGAAAATGGAGAATTCATCAGCAAAAGTCATTCTGCATTGCAAGAAATGTCAGAGGAAGTTACTCAGTGAGAATAAAAATACCAGAAGCTGTATCATATTATTTGAAAGTAGGCTATGATAAATTATGGATATATATTGTAAATCTAAGAACAATAACAACAGCAACAAGAAAGCAGAATAGTTAATAAATCATTTGGAACTAGAAAAAATATTAAATCTAAAAGATAAAAACCAGAATTAAAGAACAAATGGGACACATAGAAAGCAAATAAAAATGTGATAAGCAAATGCAGAGTTGTCAGTAATTACAATTTATATAAATGGTATAAATACTGTGATTAAAAGACAGTGATTGTTAGATTAGATACTGAAGCAAAATTCATTTATGGGCTATCTACATGAAGCATACCTTAAAGTACGAAGAGTCAGATAAGTCAAAATAAAATAGTAGAAAAAACTCACCATGCAAACAATAATCATAAGAAAGCAAGAATAGTTATACTAATAATAGACTGTAGAACAAAACCAATTGCTATGGATAATGAGAGCCTTTCATAATGATAAGGAGGCAAGTCATCAAGAAGACATAATTATTCTAAATATAGATAGATGATAGGTAGGTAGATAGATAGAGAAACAGAGTTTGAAAACACGTAAAGCATAAACTGCTTCTTTTTGCTTTCAGGAATTGAAAGGAGAAATAGACAAATCCACAAAGATAGCTGGAGACTGCAACATCCCGCACTCAGTAATAAATAGAACAAGAAGATGAAAACTTGAGCAACATTAACCAGCTTGATTTAATGATTGATTTAATTAGCACTACACCCAAAAACACAGAAATACATGCTTTTGAGTGCACACAATATATTCACTAAGAGATCATATATTCTTTATTATAGAACAGTCTCAAGAAATTAGAAGGACTGAAAATTGTTTAACCTTTTTTTTTTTTTTTAAAGATTTTATTTAGTTGTCATAGAGAGAGAAGCGAGAGCGAGCACAGGCAGACAGAGAGGTAGGCAGAGGCAGAGGAAGATGCAGGCTCCCTGCCAAGAAGGAGCCCGATGTGGGACTTGATCCCAGGACCCTGAGATTATGACATGAGCTGAAGGCAGAGGCTTAACCCACTGAACCACCCAGGTGCCCCAATTTTCTTTAATTTTCATACAATCATTTTATACATAAGCTTAAATTTATTTTACAAATAACATGATCAGGCATATATTACATTTTTTTAGAATTAGATTATTTCTTGCCCAGCATTATAATTTAATATTTGGAATTTTTTTAATTATTATTATTTTTTATTATGTTGTGTTAGTCACCGTACAGTACATCACTACTCCTTGATGGAGTGTTCCAAGATTCATTGTTTACATATAACATCTGATGCTCCATGCAATACATGTCCTCCTTAAGTTGTTTAAGCTTTTTAAGGCAACACACATGCTAAAATGTATTATTTATATAAAAGATGTAATGGAGATCTATTGATACTTGAGACTGGATATTACAACTGGTTTTCATCATCATGATTTTATTTTATTTTCTTAAAGATTTATTTACTTATTTATTTGCCAGAGAGAGAGAGCACAAGTTGGGGAGCAGCAGGCAGTGGGGGAAGAAGAAGCAGGCTCCCACTGAGCAAGGAGCCCAGGGTGGGACTCAAACCCAGGACCCTGGGATCATGACGTGAGCTGAAGGCGGACACTTAATTGACTGAGCCACCTAGGTATCCTTCATCACCATTATTTTTAAATGTTTTTCTCAATCCCATATTTCTATTAGGGGTTGATAATAAGCAAATGGTAAAGAAGAGCTCATAAAAATAAAAATGTACCAAAAATTTTAAATTAAAAAAATTTTTAATTTAAGTGTACCATTGAAAACATAAATGTACATCATCTGTTTTTCTCACTGTTAGGTTTCATATAAGATTTTATTTGGAGCAAAAAGTGTGACACTTAAGTTTTGTAAATGTTTGAAAGCACTGACCAAACTTGCTGATCCATGCCGACGGGCACATAATACATTTGTTCTACCTAATTCTTGTCCACCATCTGAGAGAATGGAAAGATCAAAATATGACAATAACAACCACACAACACCGCGGGCAGTAGTTTCCACTGAATGTTTGCAAAGTACCAGGCATTGTCTTAGGTACTTTCATCCATTTGTTTCTCTGAATTTCCTTCCATTTTACAACTCCGAACACTTACGTAACTTGCCTGAGATCACACCGACAGTCAATGCCAGGGCCATAATTCTAACCCAGTAAAATCATTTTATCATGTAATCTTCCATTTTCAAAGCCTGGGTCAGATAAACTGGCATTAGACACATAAGACCTCATGATTTCCTACTTCAGCACTTTGTGAAGTATTTAATTGGTTCTCTTTTGCCTAGACTTCAAATTTGCCTCTTCACTGGTCTGTCTTCTTTGATAAGTTCATCAAACATCAAGAAGCTTTGTTCATTTTCAAAAAGGATTACAATGATAAGTTTTATAATTACGAGTATCTCAGCAGAGATTTCCTTTACCACTGTTCTCTTGCCTTTATCTTGTAATTATTAGAGGTGAATTTTCGGATTTTTCAAATGCATATTTGCTTTAAATACAAGTCGCAAATGAACTGCTTGTAAAAAATGCCTTTCCCCCTCCTGATCTGTTACATAAAGGAAATCTCTCTTGCTCTAGCATTTAAAAGCAATAATGATTCAAAATTAAATCACTCAACAAGAACTTGAATAAAATAGCTCAACTTAAAATCTTCAGTGTTTGGGAGACAAGGACTGCTTTCAAACTACACCAAAGCTAAAATAAGGGGCTGTTTAAGCACCATTAACATATTTGATGTTAAGATATAAAAACCTGAAGCCAGGCTGGACAATTTAAGGAAATGAAATGAGCAAAATTGCAAAGTACCTATGAAAATATCACTTCCATTCATTACCCTACAGCAAAAGGTAAACTCATTTTAAGAATGAAATGACCCAGCATCTCTATAGTCTCTCGCCTTTCGCAAAATGATGTTATTAACATTACCTAATTGTATCTCCCCTCAAACACTATGAGATGGGAATTTTCATGATTCACAAACGGATGAGTAGAGGTTAGCTGTCTGACATTACTCAAGAGAATTATTATTTATTAAACCAAGTATACTTTATATCTGGGAACTTATTTCATATTCATCAGCTCTTATAGATGAGACATTATTTTTCTCATTTTCAGCTAGGGAACCAGAAGCTCAAAGAGATTAACTGGTGCCCTCCAGATTGCCCAACTATCGAGTATTAGATCTCAGATTAGATTAGACTGAGTGATTTGTATCTAGGTCCATCGGACTCCAAGGACATGCTCTTTTCACTGCCCTGCACTTCTTCACTGGATTGGTAATAATATGAAAGACATCACATTCTATCCTAAAATCACCTGTTGCAAACATGAAAGTGTCTTAGCGCCCCACTCGGTGATCCCTAGGTACAAATCTTGCAGAATTATGACCAACTCACCGGTTCACCTTCTCCTGAATGGTTACCCCAGGCTGACAAGTCATCAAAGACAAGATGAAGAAAGCAGCAGCAAACATTTCATCCACCCTATGTTACTTAGAACGAATAAAATTATTCAGAGAGCAGGAGTCAAAGATGTCTTCAGACTGGGACCAGTAAGATCAATGTAATGTTTGGAACCAACAGAACTCGCTCAATTCTCATTGAGATGTGGTTAATTAGTGACTAGGGTATTGATTAGCCAAACACCCTAAAATCTCAGACACCAAAGGCCACTGTCCTTCAGATCTTTTGAAAAATAATATCCATATGGTTGAGGAAAGGAGGATTTGCAACCAATACCAGTCTAGCAAAGAGATCTTTTTTTCAGAATGAGGCAAAGCCAAATTAAGAGAGAGTCGCAGAATTATTCGATCTTTCTGAGTGACTCTTGGAACTACTAAAGTCAGATCAATTTGCTTTTTAAGACTGAAACAAGGCTAACACTGGTCTATCAGCTTGGTCATAAACAGCTGCCCAAATGTAGAAAATGCTAATAGTTACATAAAGTTTCTACAATGTGTTGCCAAACATCGGGAGCCTGAGAGCTGTTGTAAATGAATGGACTTTCTGCTTTTCATCCAGATATTAGATATGAAAACCCAGCATATTTGTGTCTTGAGGGGACCAGATGTCTTCCATAGACATCTCCAGAAACATTCTTTAGAATTACGGTGACAGCTACACAGCTGCACCAATGATCTCATACCTACACACATTCTCTTACTCTTCCAGACATATTCATAAATTAATTAAATAAGTAGAGATGGAGAGACAGGAATAACTGAACATGTGGCAGCCCTGTCATATGTCTTATTTTACTGAGCCCTCACAAGTCGATGATAGAGGATTGATTGATTTCATTTTGCAGTTGAAGAAATGATAGTTCAGAGAAGTTAAGTAGCTTGTCTAAAGCTATCAGCCATCTTGATCTCTTTGGGAATATTTAAATTCTCTCATTAGCAGGATGACCTGGTAGTATCATTATTCATCTCAAATAAAGTTATGAAAAATTTTAATGAACAACTTGTATGCTTAAGAAATATTTAGTTGTGGAGATTTTAATGAGGCACTCAGTTGGTTTTGCCTCTATCTTTTCAGACATTTAGGCAAGCATTTGACAGAAGTGGAGACTGTTATGGGTCCTACAAAAAAACCCTGATGTCCCTGATTTCTGCGTCTTTCTCGCATGTGCGAAGGAATTTTTGAGTGATGTGAGGAGAAAATCAGAGGCCCACTAGGAGTCTGTAGTGGTGTCAATGAGGAGTGATTTTGCCCTTGAGAGGACCTTTGGTAACATCCAGAAACATTTATGGTTGTCACAACTTTGGAGATTGTGCTCCTGGAACACAGTGTGTGCTAAACATCTTACAAAGCATGGGAGAGCTCCCCACCCCCAGGCCCAATGAGGGATTATCTGGCCCCAAATGTCAATAGTGTCAAAGTTGGGGAACACCACCCCACAAAAAATCTGGTCTGCTTTCCCCTGATGCCTGGGATTCTGGGGAATTCATTTTCTTCTTTTTACATGTGGATAACATCATCTTTTTTCCCAGACCAGCTCCTTCTTGAGATTTCCCTGATGGCTTTTCTCTTCACCCAAGACTATAGTGGCCTTCCTTAACCACTGCTCACCTCTCTCATTCTGCACCCCTCAACATGGTCCCTTAAATTCTGTCCTATTTCCTCTGCAATGTTTTTCCTCCAAAGCTTCCCTCCTTCATTCTTACCCTTGGATCCATTTCATGGCCTGGGGTCTTCCCGAAACTATCACGACAGATTCCTAGTGGGCCTCTGTTTTTCTCCTCAGACTAGATCTGCCTGTGCATTACCACTGGACTCATCATCAAGAAGACAGCTCCTGACAACCTAAATCTCCTGCTTGGAAACCTTCAGTGGCTCCCCCATCATCTATCAAATTAGAAGTCCAAATTCCTCCACACATGGATCCAAAGCTATCCTTGCAACCTTCATGAACCATCACCCTCAAATTATTCCTGACATTCTCGGCTAGATTCTCCTGACCTTCCTCACACTTTCTCACTGCTGTGACTGTGCATGCTCGATCCTTACCTGGACTACCTTTATCCATCCTCTCGTACCCTTCTGCCAAGTGTCTTCTCAAATAGCATGCCCACCACAGATCCTTGGCTGATGGTCCCATCTGGAAAGTAACTCCATGTTATCTTTGAATCTTGCAAATATATACCAGCATTTTCCAGTTTTGACTCATACTATGTTTTTCTAGGAGCATGGGGTACATCTCAGTAATGAAAGTTTCTCTAGGGAAAATCCTGTGTCTGATCCTTCTCTGTAATCACCCATATCACTTAACACTGAATCTTTAATAAGAAATAGTATTCGATTGAGTGAACCTGTGAATCAACTAGAGAGAGTTTACTATTCATAATACTTTCAGGTATATTTTCTCATTTAATCTTCAAAATAATCTTGTAAGATAAATATTATCCTCAAGAGAATCCTGACAGAGAGATAGTGATTAAGAGGGAAAATGGAAACAAGGTAGCTAGAGTATCAAACCCTGTACCTGCCACTTTACATGGTTTTTTCAATAATCTTTTTCAATCTATTTAATCTTCACAGTGATCTTCCAAGGCCCGTAGTCATGGTGCTATTTTAAAAATGAGGATATTGAGTTCAGCCTGCTGTCACACAGCTGGTGAATCTCAGAGTCACAGATTTATAATCTTTCCAACTTCAAAACCTGAGACTATTTTGGGGTCTGGTCACAGAACTACCATGTGGCATATCAGGACAGGGCTTGGGTCTTCCAGCTTTAGGTCCTGTTCTCTGTCCATTATGCCTCAGCTCTGAGAATGAGTATCATTTCCCCGGGGATGAAGAAAGCAACCCAGAGTGAATGGAGGGATAACCACAGAATAGAAGCAAGAGAGAAGCTAATTCAAATGGGATCGTGTCATGCCTCTATGACTCTGTGTGTGTGTGTGTGTGTGTGTGTCTGTGATCATGATGATCTTCTGCCCTTTCGCTGGAGAAACCTACAAAATATTCAACACGACATCAGGCACAATGTCTGCAGACAGTGAGTGAGCAGCCCCAGTCCATTGGCTTTCCTTCCCCGACCTCCTCTCTCCATCCTTGGTGAGACCCAATGTCTGTGATGTTTGTTTTCCTTCCTGATCCTTTCATCAGGCCAGGCCAGGGCTGCAGCCAGCAGACAGCGGTGGGTTTTCAGCTGGAAATGAAGTGGGGCTGGTTTAAGTAATTGATCTCAAGAGAGGCTTTATAAGGGGTGGGCTAATGCGTGCCTCCTGCTTCCCACTTCATGTCCACGCTCTGCATTTGCATTTAAGGGGTGGGATGAGAAGGAGCCATCGTTGGGCTCATTAGCATAGAAATGCAAGATCTTTTCTCAGGTTGGAAGCAGCTCACGCCAAATCTGGGTGGTCCTTTGGGAAATTCACGAGTGTCCATTTTACACCTGAGCCAGTTCTCCAGGCTCCATGGTTGGATCCGCTTCCTTCTCTGTGATGCCTTTCCCCCGAGCACAGTGTGAGCCGTACCTCACCTCCATTCCCCTGCACCCTGGCCACAGCTCCCACCTGGAATTTCTTCCCCCGCCCCAAAGATTTCACTTATTTACTTGACAGAAAGAAATCACAAGTAGGCAGAGAGGCAGGCAGAGAGAAGGGGGAAGCCGGCTCCCTGCTGAGCAGAGAGGCCAATTCGGGGCTCAATCCCAGGACCCTGGGATCTTGACCTAAGCCCAAGGCAGAGGCTTATCCCTCTGAACCACCCAGGCACCCCCGACCTGGGATTTCTGTGAACGCCTGGAGACAGGGCTGTGCTGGCCCAGAGTCCGTGTGCAGCAGATGTACAGGTCTGGGAACGGAGCTAGCTTTCCACAGCAGGCCGACCCCACGTGCTCCAGGAGCAGGCAGTGAGGGACTGCCATGTGTGCACAGATATTAGAGACAATTCAACGCTCCATTCCTGCCAGCATCCCACTTAGGGATCAAGATAATTTCTGTTCCCCCAGCGCACTGGGAGCTTCAGGAGGACAGGGGCTGGTTTTAAATAACTTGTACCCCAGGGCTGGCACTACTAGATATTCCATACTTGGGTTTTACGAAGCCCAGTAGGAAAACTACAGCTTTCACGTACAGCATACCTGGATTGAAATCCAAATGCCACCATCGATCAACTGTGCCACTTCGGACATTCTGCCTTAATTACCCCTCCTGTATAATGGGCTTGATGGTTTCATATATACAAACATAACAAATATTTATATATTGCACACACATCATACCTAACAAATATTCACCATGGATGCCGTTTCTCTTTGTAATCAATCCCCTTACTTCCTGCCCTTTCTGTCACGGCCTGTACTCCATAAACACCCTCCTGGGGACATTCAGGAGCCTGTTCTCAGCTGGTACTCATGGCGCTATCTGAGAAATTGGTAATGGAGAGAGGGTTGCTGAGAGACAGACGCAGTAGACATTCATGTGTGCCATTTCCCTATATATTTTAGGCATCTTTATGCTATCTAGCCAGGTATCTACTGCTTAACTGATGCTTCGTAAAGATATTGTGACCTCTCAGCCTCAGACCACCAGTGACCAAGTGGACTGGTCCATCAGAACATAAGCGTTGGGGGGCTGACCAAGCCCATCTCATTCACCATCACGTAACGAAGTAGCTGCACATTCTAAGCAATCAGCTATTACATTGGCTCCACTGGGGGTTGGGGTTAGGTACAGGGAAGGGCACTAAATGCCCAGAGATGAAGAGAATGCAGCCCGGCACCCCCGTCACAGTGCATGACCCAGACTGAGTACCATGGAGATCAGCAGGGACCACGTGGGGAACATCCAGAAACAGCTGCTTCCTGCAGTTTGGGCTTTGAAGGAGGCAGGGGCAGGTAGAAGTGTCTGCAGACAGAGGAAGGGAAAAAACAGCATGAGCAAAACCACGAAGATGCAAAAGGGACACCATCAGTCATCTGGTGAGCAAAAGGACAAAGACCAGGTTGGTTGGTTGGTTGCTTGCTTGCTTTTTTTTTTTTTTTTTTTTGGCCAAGATGATTTCAGTTCATTCCATTGCTGAGGATGTGGAGGAGCTGCTGAACAGACTGAGGCAGCAGAGCCCCATGATCCGCCTGTACTTGGCACTCTGTGGGGCACACTCTGGGGCAGGATGGAGAGGAAACAGAGAACCCAGCTTGGAGACGACTCCCAGATGCTGGAACTCCATGCACCAGACACGGAGGGGAAACGCTGGAGGACAGAAGGGAACAGTGGGAATCAGAAGCTCCCCCGTCAGGCCTGGGATCCGTGTGCTGGCCTCACCAGGATCACACCGCATGACCTTGGTACGGTCATTTGACTTCTCCGGGCCTCAGTGTCCACACCTGCTGGCCGGCTCTTCTCCACTGCCCCCTGTAGGCTGAAATCCTGTGCACGGAGAGCCCCATCTAAGCCGCTCCCTCTAGAGCTGCAGCACTAGGAAACAAACAGATAGCTATTTCCAAACCAGGCAAGTCTCTCTTAATACTTTTATTCAGGACTTGTCTTCCCAGGAGACACTCCGGGCTGTCAGTCTGTAATTAGACTTTCTCCCGCTCGGAAAGCCGGGCTGTGCGGAGCAAGAGACGGAGCCGGATTAGCCCACTGTAAACAAATGTGGTCAGTCCCCTTCTCGCTGGTCTCGGTTCCAGCTGAGTGGATTTCTGCAGCTCCTGGGTGAATGTTAATGCCTCCAACGTACACGGTTGCAAGAAAAGAATCGCGTGTGCCTCCCTATCTCGAGAACGCTTCGCGAGCATCTCTGTGATGCAGCGTGGGGCACGGGGCAGCCAGCAGCGCTAAGAACTTAAAGGGCCTAAGGCAGGAGATGGGCACCTGTGTTTCAAGGGAAGCTCAGCCACTAATTTCCTTTGTAACCTTGCAAGAGTCACTTCAGTTCTCTGAGCCTCAGGTATCTCAACTGTAAAATGAGGCTGAGAACACCTGCCTCGCAGGCCTGCTGGAAAGTGTAATTGAGATAATGTCCATGAGAGCTTTTGGTAAAGCTCTGCAGGCACGGGGTCAGGGTCAAGGATGGCGGACTCAGCTTTCCAGCGCCAGGGGGCAGGGAGTCGGGGGAGGTACAGAGCAAGCGGGAGGACCAGGTTCCAAATCGTCATCAGCATCAGAGTCCTAGAGGATGGGGACAGGGGAGCAGAATCAATGCCCCCCTGAACTGCCCTCTGATGAAGATTGCCCTGAAATCAGATGCAGGTCCACCCCACCTCACCCCTCCCCCGCCGTGGGAGCAGAAGAAAGAGTGCTACCGCTTATGAGCATTTGCTCTTCCCGTAATCTTGACAGTGGCTTTAGAAGATAATGCTTATATCCACTCCACAGATGAGGAGGCTGAGACCAGAAAAAGAAGATGGGAGGGAGAGAAGGGTTGAGGCCAAGTTGCTCTGACATTTAGCCTGCTGAGGCTCCCTGTTTCTCAAATTATAAGCAGATTAGAATCGGCTTTAAATGGGGGACAGACATGTTGTAGGTCATTACCACACATGAAACAATTGGGGGATCATCACGAATGTTTTCACAGAGCATCAAGGAGGATGAGTCCATGTCATGAACCATAAGCATCACGAAGGCAGGGGCTGTACTTGCTGCCAGAGCCCAGGACCAGCAACACTGCTGGAAACAGAGCAAGCACTCTATGAATACTTGTTAAATGAAGACACCACCTCTCTGAGACTTACTGTCATCCCCTGGGCTTTTCTGGGTGATCACAACAGTAAGAAAGGAAAGCAAGTCCTTCATATAAATTGCCTGCAGATTCTGTATGCATTTGTTCCACTGGCGTTTCCATTTCTACTACATTTCTACTGCTGTGTAACAAACCACCACAAAACTCAGTGGCTAGAAACACCATGGGTTTATTATTTCTCAGGATTCTGCAGAAGGTCACTTACGGATGGGGCTGCATTCAGCCGAGAGCTCAGCTGGGGCTGGAAAACGCATGCGATGGCGTCTCATCACACAGTAGTCTAGCCGAGGCTTCTTCCCAGCCTATCCGCTGACTTCCCAGAGAGAATGCTTATGCTTCCATCACACTTGCTAACATCCCATTGGCAAAGCAAGTCACATGACCAAGCCCAGATCAGTGTGGGAGGGGACTGCACAGGGTGTACAGATCTGGAAGTAAGGTTCATAGAGATCAGTTTGATGTACGGATCTTCATGAGCTACACTTAGTAATTAACTTAAATACGTACAGCAGTTAGAAAGGTGCCTGGCACTTAGTTTGTACTCCTGAGGTATTAGGGATAGCTAAACCCGATTAATACCTAATTATAGTATATTATCATAATTATTATTAAGTTCCTTACTGGGACTGCCTTTATTTTTTGGAAAATGAAACGAGAGCCCCGTGCTAGGGATGCTTTGGTGTACCCTTCAAACTCTGAGCATATTAACCCTCTGTATTTCTGAAGCTCCACAGCTGTGTTTGAGCAGCTGGGTCGGCAATGAAAATGAAGATGAATCCCTCTTTCTCCTCTTCCCCTGAGCCCTTCATTTTTACATGGTTTCCCTAAACCTGGGTATACTTTTAGCTTGTTCCTAAAAGTGCTGTTGGAACGTAAAGGAGGATTACTCATCTCTGGAAGAATCCATTCACTCACTCAGCATTTTCCTAAGCCCATCATGGTAATCTCCTTCCCTTTTCCAGGGATACATTTGGAGGCGGATGTGGGATCCAGTTCTGGCAGACGAGATGTGGATGAGCTGCAAATCTGTTGGGTAACTTCTGAGGAAGGATGCCTCCCTTGATCCAAAGAAAAAGGTATGTCTTGTGTCCCTTCCTACTTTTGGACATGGTTGCCTGAGGGTATAACACTTGGAGATACCTTTTATACCTGTTGTCATATCATGACAAGAATATGCTCTGGATAACCCTCTATTCCCAGAGGGAAAGAGACCCATGAACTGAAAAACTCAGCCAGCTTAGAGACCTTCAACTTGAAACAGAATTGTTTCATCAGACCCAGACTCACTCTCACTGTCACAGCTTGAAGCAGAGCTCCGTAGCTGACCTCAGAAAACTGTCGAGTTTGGGGATGGCTCTTATGTAGCATTATGTAACAACAGCTAACCAATACAGCGTTGTATCCCCCAGTCTGCTGTCAACTGAGCTGCAGCATCAAAGGTGTACGCCCAGGACCACCCTAGTATGGAAGGCAACGTAAGAGAAATTTTGAGAGAGATTGCCCTTGGCCTTTAGGAACCAGAGCAGCCATGCAAGCAAGGTTGAGTAAGAGCCATGGAGTGTTGTGGTTGGGACCAGGAAGTTAAAATACTAGATTGAGTCTACCCTAATTGCTGAAACTAACCAAAAAGCTATGAATCCACCAATAAGATGTAAGAAACTCTATCTAAACATCTTAGCTGAAGGCAGTGACATAAAAATAGGTAAAACTCTATATCTGGTTTATACCCTTCATCCCAATTGTTCAGTAATTCTGCTCCACTTAGAAATTCTCTCTCTCTAAAAATCGGTGTTGCCTTTAACAGGGCAATGCCAGTCTAGGCTCTTTGCTCTAGACCATAACTAAAATTATGGACCTTCATCTCAATATGGCTCCCTTTTTGTTTCCATTGTATTTCCTTGTTTTGTATCAGTCTGTTGCTCATATACCTCGCTTTTGCAAGAGAAATCTTTCAAAGGATGTTTGACTCTATACATAATTTAAACCTTGTCTTATAGAAACTTTCAAGGAATATTAGGACTTTATTCAAGTGTGATCAAAACACTGTTACTGCTAAAATTAAAATGATTCATGACAGCGGTAGCAGCTACCATGTCCTGAGCACTTTCTACAAGCCTAGCTCTATAGAGGTGCTCTGTGTGCCATTTATCCAGGCTCATACCCATCAATTAGGTGGGTATGATTATCCCATGTTCTTCCAGTAATAATACAGCAGCATATGTCTGGCTCTGCCTCTACATTGGACATTGAATGGAGCCCTTTGCATGCCTTGTCTCAATGCCTTCCTACAACCCCTTCCTCTGGAATGGTAATTTTCCCATTTGTTAGAAGAGAAGGTTGATCCAGTGGGTGAAGGAGCTTTCTCACACCACCCAGTCAAGATGTCATAGTGTCAGGATCTGAACTGGTCTGCCATTTTCTAAACCCCTGTTCTTTCTGCTTCATGATTGTCTCCTAGACACAGAAGCCATGTTGCTATTCCTGCTACACCGACCTTTTGTCCCCAGTTGAGACTGGCTTGTGCATCTACTCCATAGATCTTTTCTAGCACCAAAAAGTTGGAAGGCAAGATTTGAGTGGCATCCCATGTAGATGAAATCTGGTGATCCCAGGGCAAAGGCAAACACAAAAAGAAAGGAAAAGCCCAATGACTTTTAGTTTATGTCTAACTAGCAGCCCCCTCACTTAGCCACACTGCCCCTCACCGCCCCAGCCTCCAGGCAGAGGGGCCCCTACCCTACTAATGGTGAGCCTTTGGGGAGAAGCCAATGGGTGTTAGCCAAAGAAACACAGACATTATTCTTTCATTCACAAAATTTAGAGTTTACAAGTACCTCATATCTATTTTGCATCCACTGTGTATGTCCTTGTATATAGTCTTGCAGCCACTCTGTGAAATAAACATCATCATGCCCAAAATATTGGCATAGCTCAGATTTCAAATTCAGCTCTCCTTTATTAGAGTTCAAGAATATGCCAGGGAACTTTCTGGACATTTTCTAGTATAAGACCTCATTTAAATCTCACCAAGCACCTATCAAGTCGAGATTATTATTCTCATCTTGAAGAAAGCAAATTAAGGATTTGGGTGACGGTGTGACACATTCACCGCTGCCCTTACAATCAGTGTGTTTGAGCCCAGGCCATCATTCAACAGACCTGTGCTCAGTCCACAGCACGAGGACATGGCCGGCAGGCTCTGACTGGCAGCCTGGCTTCCACTGAGCTCTGCTGTGCTGATGGCTTGAGTCTGTCTGTCTCACTGTCATATGTGGAAGTAGATGACTTGTCTGTAGTTGACAGGACTTCTGAGCAAGAGGGAGCTGTATGTGAGGAACTGTATCCAAGGAGATTGACGACACCTCAGGCAGATTAGGTGGCAAGACCCTGAACATTGAGCCCGAACCTAACACCATCATGGGGTGAGACCTTGCGGGATATTGGGAGGTGCTGGGTCAAATTAGTAAAGAATTACATTAAAAATGTAAATAATTTGTTGCCAGTGGGCAGAACTGTGCCATGGCTGTTTGTAAACATAGTCCAACTTGTTGATAGACTTTCCTTAGGAGTAGAAAGAGTCTCTGTCCCCTCCCACCAAATCTGGACTCTGGAACTGCTTGACCGATGGACTACGATGAAGGGGGGGGTAGTTTCAGGGCGAAGATTTTTTTTTTTTTTAGTTTTTTTTTATTTATTTGACAGACAGAGATCACAAACAGACAGAGAGGCAGGCAGAGGGAGAGAGGGGGAGGCAGGCTCCCTGCTGAGCAGAGAGTCCGATGCAGGGCTCGATCCTAGGACCCTGAGATCATGACCTGAGCCACCCAGGTGCCCACTGAGCCACCCAGGCACCCCCACAGGGCTAGGATTTAATGAATGGACAGTTTTCATTTCCTGTCTTTTGGGTCACCTACCCTTCAATTTAGCAGCCACACAGTGAGGAAACCCAAGCCACACTGTCGGGAGACCCACATGGAGGGGAGCGGACAGGCAGCTTTTCGAGAGCTGGGAGTGAGCTGTCTGGAAAGAGGTCTCCAGATCAGCCAACCCGGCCGGCACAGCATGGAACGGGGGTCTTGGCTGATCCCTAACCAAACTGCAGATTCATAAACAAAATAAATGATTGTTATAGTTCTACACCACTGTGTTTTGGGGTGCTTAGATACACAGCAATGGACAATTGGAATAGAGATGAGCCTGATTATCTGTGGAGTCTCTGCTATATGCCAAGGTCATACCGGTGACAATCACTTTGCATTCTTAGAGCAATGCACTTAGACGAAGAAACCAATGATCAGGAGGGATACAAGACTCGCTTGAGATGCTGTGTCTAGTGAGTGGCTCAACATGGATCTGAATTCAATCTGGATAAATTCTCCAGTCCCCTGAACCATGGGGCAGCGAGGTAGAGACAACCCCTCTCTAGCCCCCGAACACCTTCAAGGACCTAAGTATAAAACAAGTGTACAGCCCATTCTGTTTTTAGGCTGCATGATGCTTATTTGGGAATAGTAAATGTATCCAGGTTTGAATTCCTGGCACAATTCCAAGGAGTGCCCCCCCACCCCAGGGTAGGGGATCAGCTAAGCAACTGTCCGGCTGGGCTCATCACTTAACTTCCCTGATCCTCAGTTTCCCCGTCTATAAGATAAGGACACAAATGCTATCAGCCTCATAGGGTTGTTGCAAGGATTGAATGAGGACATATTGGTAAATGACTTAATACAGTACCTTGCCCCAAATAGATAACTCAAGACATCCCATATTCCTAATATTGAGGACTCAGAGAGAAGGCTTTTCTTCACACATTCCTTCTGACCCTAAAGAGAGAGCTCCGTAGGGTCGTGATGAGACAGATGCATCCCACCCCTGAGCCTCATTTATTTTAACCTCCTCGAAGGCTTAGCCCTTGTGCCTCCACTCCTGCAGCCCCTCCGGCCAAGAATAAAGCTCAAACCACAGCCCGTAAGCTTTGCTCACAAATTCCTCCTTCACGACTGACTGAGCCCCGATACTGGAAAGAAACATTCTGTTGAATCATGTAAATCCCCACTCATCTCCAAATTGGGTGCTGGAGTGCCTCGGGGAAGTGATTTTACAACCTCACTGACTTCAGCCAAGGTAGACTCCAATTGCTCTTGCAAGATAATTCAGCCTGCGTCTGGCAACAAGACCATGCAGGGGCTTCGTCCCTTCTCCCCTGAACTGAAGGGGAACAGTTTCTTCCTTAGGGAGGCAGAAGAGGGAGATCTTAAACCTGCCCCCGCCGGTCCCCCTCTGAAGCCCTCTCCAGATGGCACAGGTGAAATTCAGAGACTCATCACTCGCTCACCCTCTCACTTGAACAAAGGATCTTGGATACCGGCAGGGGTGGGGAGGGCCATCTTGAGAGATGGCATCTGCACTATGAGGTCAAGTTTGCCTGCGCTTTCCCTGACAGCCTCCTGGATTTCAGAGGCAGGGTACTGCTGTGATTCAGCTATCCTGACGTCCCCACGTGGGAAAATGCTTTCCAGTTGCTGTGCCTCTGGGGAGAACTGTACTCTTTTCTTGTACCCCTGCCTTTTTTTTTTTTAATTTTTATTTTCAAATCTAGGCCTTGCAATAGATCATTCCACCCACAGCCAATGGAGCTGCACATAGTACACACCCAGCCCTGTCTATCCCAAGATGCCGTGACTGTGTGGCCACAGACGGCACAATTCCTCAGGCTGTTTTGCAAAATAACTGTCCTTCCAGTGGCCCAAATCCCACTGCAAATATTAGAAAAACAGGTCAGCAGTAATCATAATCATCGTCATAAAAATCACTATCTGTTTTTGAAAGCTCCATCTCCAAGGGCTTAATAACCACTATGTTATGTGTTTGTTGCTTCCGCTTCAAAAGGTAGATCTTATCGTCTGTATTTCATGTATGCAGAAAGAGGCTCAATAACCAAGTTATTTGTCGAAGGCCATACAGCTAATATGTGGCAAAATTAGAATGTTTTTACTGAGGGATAATTGACATACAACATTGTATTAGTTTTAAGTGTGCAACATAGTGAGTCAATATTCATATACATTATGGGATGATCACCACAATGCACAGTTGTTAAAATATTATTGACTGTATCTTTGATGCTGTACAGTATATCCCCATGACTTATTTATCTCATAACTGTAAGTCTGTGCCTCTTAATCTCATCCACCTATGTCACCCATCCTTCCCATCCTTCTCCCCTCCAGTAACCACCAACCTGTTCTCTGTATCTATAAGTCTGTTTCTGGTTTTGTTTATTTATTTGGTTTTTTTAGATATCACAAAGACGTGAAATCATAGGATTTTTGTCTTTCTCTGTCTGCCTTATTTCACTTAGCAGAATACCCTCTAGGTCCATCTATCTTGAAACAAATGGCAAGATTTCGTACTTTTTTATGGCTAAGTTATGTTCCATTGTGTATATATTCTCCATCTTCTTTGTCCATTCATCTGCCAGTGAATACTTGCTTTGCTTCCATATCTTGGCTCTTGTAAATAATGCTACAATGACCAGAGGGGTGCATCTGACTTTTTGAGTTCATGTTTTTGTGTTCTTTGGAAAAATACTTAGAAGTAGAATTGCTCGCTCATATGGTAATTCTATTGTTTTTATTTTTTGAGGAACTGCCAGGCTGTTTTCCACAGTGGCTACACCAGTGTACAAGGCTCCCTTTTTTGCCACATCCTCTCCAACATTGTTAGTTCTTGTGGTTTTGAACAGGGATGAGTTTATTTCTCATTGTGGTTTTGATTTGCATTTCCCTGCATCTGTTGGCTATCTGGATGTCTTCTCTGGCAAAGACAGAGTCAGAATTTCGGGTCTTCCATTGTTGACCATTGATAACTATCTGGGGAAGGTTTTCTGATGGCTGTCCACACTCCAGAAGAACATGCTATCCAGACTGGCTGAGCCTTCCTCAGCCATGCTCAGCAGAAAGATCTTCAGCCATGGTTCACTTTCTCCATGTCCAGAGACGGTTCGGAACAGGCTCTGTCCTTACCAGCAGATGGTATCCATCATCTGTCTTGTAACCCCCAGCTCACTTTCTGGTGTGCTTGGGGACCAATGACCTCACCAAACCCAAATGACTACTGTTTTGGCCCAGACTGCATTCCACCTGCTTTCTAGGTCCTGCTCGCAAGACTATAGGTGGATCAGAAGAATTTGTGAGAGGATTGACCCATGATAGAGACTCCTAGGAGCTTAAAGGGACCAGAATCCACAGACACTCACAAATCATTCACAATGTCTTATGAAGAGCATACATGATTTCCAGTGTCTTCCTTGCCCACTGTCCTCTTCTAAAGGCAGTGGCCCTGCCCGCACACAGCATGACCCCTGAGCTGCCATGTTTAGCATTTGACTCCTTGGTAGCTCCCAACTGTGCTAAGTGTGGACACGTGACCCAGGGCCAGCTATAATGTGGCCAATATGAAAAGTTCTGTCCAGAGAGGGGTGAGCCGGCCAATCAGATTTCTATTCAGGGAAACTGAATGGAAAGATGTAAGGAAAATACAGTTATTTGTAGCAGAAACCAAGGCTGGCTGGATGCCCAGAGAAAAGCTATCAGGTAGAATAGAGACCCTAAATAAATTAATATGATATATAGATTAAAATTATAACAATATGAAAACACAAGTAAGCAGAAGCTCTGAGGAAGACCAAGGACATGTGAGGAAACCAGTTGTTGGTGGGAAGAGAAAAAAAGGTAGCACTTGCATAGAGCTAAGCACTGGGATGGAGATGCGCTGATCCTTTCTGCCCTGGATCCAGATGCCTTGACTGGGAGTCCTGGTCACACTCTGGTTCCTGCTCTTGGACTCCCTGTATAGCTCCTTCTCATTTATTGCCAAGGGCATCCTTATGGTGACACCTGTCCCTCCTCCTTCCTTCTAATGCTGTCTATATAAGTCTCTTTTCATTATTGCTAAGAGAGGGTTACTAAGACTTCCATCTCTGCACACTTGTAGTTGTGTGGGGGAATAGGCTTATTTGTATTTTATGGACTCTGACCTTCATGGATACTACACCGTATCCACAGGCATTTGGGGTAACATAAGAGGCTACAGGTGTGGCCTGCCAGTAGTCAAGTGGCGAGGGGGTGATGCTGGGTAGTTTTCTTGGTTTTGTCTTGGCTTCCAATGTATGCGTTTGTTCCTGGTTTTTTAATTCTACTTTTACTTTTGGTGCTTTCACATTTGATACCATCTGATAAGCTCCTTTCCAAAACATGAAAAGTCAGAGCCCTGATGGAAAACAGAATTCCCCTCAGGTGACTCAAAAGGAGAGACTTGAACACGGGTCTTCTCATGGAGGTCTGGACGAGGTGGATGCAACGACCAAGGGCTGTTGAGGCGCCCAGAGATTAGCAAGAGCAGGACATCATTATTGTCCAGACGGCTGGAGGAATGGGAGAGGAAAGATAAAGACTGGAGCCCAGGGGGCTTTCCTTCTAGGACCGTCGGCTTTGTTCCCGTGGCAGAGTGCTGACTTGACCCCCCGCGGTCTGGCACTCCCCGAGATGCCCGTCGTTCATCCTGGGCCCAAACCCTCGCGCTTCAACATCTCCAGATACTAGCTGAGCCTCTGGACTTGATCAGCTCCTGTCGTTCTGCTTTCCACACCATCAGGGAAAGGGTGTCTAAGAGGTTACTGCAGCTGGCAGAGAGCTTGGGGTATGTGTGTTCTCGTTCCTGCTCTCCGCTGCTTTGTTCCCCGTCCTTGAGAAAACACTTCTCAGCTCGGTGAAGTGCCCAGTTCTCTGGAGAACACGCACCTCCTCAGAGGGCCTGCCTGTATCCACACTAAGGGGTTCAGCGACACAACGTCCCCACACAGTGTCCCCCACTCCTCATTCCTGCCGTGGCTGCCACAGAGTAAATCTTCAGGAATCCAGACCCACGGATGCAGAATTTCTGAAGATGTAGACTCAGACTCAGTTTGAATTTATTTGTTGCAGTCTTTAGGCAAAGCAGAACAGATGAGAGTATAAAGCTAATATTTATTGACCGGCCCTGACAGGCTAGGTGCTCGTGTATACCATTTCATTTCATCTTGATGTTCATTCTGTGAGATGAGTACTGTAGAAATGGAATAGCAGAGAGGTTAATTTGCCCAAACTCTCATATTTAATGCTCCACAGAGGCAAGATTCAGGCTCGGGCTCTCTGGAGCCAAGCCCCTCCAAGCCCCTCACTCATCCCATTATATCATACTGCTGTTTGGCAAAAAAAAAAAAAAGAAAGAAAAAAGAAAAAAAGAAAAATATATATATATAAAATTAAAAAGGTGCTGATCGTTGGACTGGTTGGGGAGGACCCAAAGGCTCTTTCTCATACAGCAACCTGGCTTATTAAAGCTCCATCGTATCATATGTCTGCGGAGCTGAAAATCATAAAACTGTACTTCCTAGGGGCGCCTGGGTGGCTCAGTGGGTTAAAGCCTCTGCCTTCGGCTCGGGCATGATCCCAGGGTCCTGGGATCAAGCCCCATATCAGACTCTCTGCTTAGCAGGGAGCCTGTTTCCTCCTCTCTCTCTCTGCCTCCCTCTCTGCCTACTTGTGGTCTCTGTCTGTCAAATAAACAAATAAAATCTTAAAAAAAAAAACAAAAAACTATACTTCCTAAAATAATTTTATAATGTTCATCATTCAGTTGTTTGGACAAGATTATTCTGACTCACCTCCCTTGTGCTGGGGAAAGGATAAGGATTCACGTTTACTGTGTTAGCACGCGCGCACACACACACACACACACACACACACCCTTCTCCAGCCACCTCCCCCACACCTATCAAATTCCACTGCCTCCAGGCAAATATCTCCTGCCCACCAGGGCCAGAATTCACATCCTCTGATTTGAGTTTTAAAGACAGATTTACACAGGATTACAATCTTTTTTGGGGGGGGGGGGGTTGTGGTTGTTTCCAATTTCCATTGTCTGAATCATAGCCATGGAATAAATTGAATCTTTTTCTAACATAGAATATATTACTCTTGAAATAGTAGGAAATGTTGATAATTGCCTTTTATTGGACTCACAAATAATTTATAAGTTGGTCCAGTTTGAAAAAAATATATATATCTTGGTCTTTTATTTCTTTGGCTTCTTCCTTGAGGCTAGAAGCAACCTCTAAAAATAGCTGTTTGTGCGGGATGGGCCTAGCGCTCCGCCTGGTGGCCATTGTTTGGCATTGCGGGCTCGGTAACCGGGCCTGAAGCTGCAGACCCAGCGTTTGAATAATTCTCTCTCCCCTAAGTACACAGAGAAATTTGATTTATTCTTCACAGTCATGTCTGCATTACAGAGCACTTCTCCTTAGAAAGTCCATCTGCTTTGAGGATAAGTAAATGATCAATCCCTCATATACATTATCATGCAGTGAACATTTCTGTGAGTTAGTAACAGCTTCTGTGGTTCTACCAAATGTCAGGGAGGCTGGGGGTTTCTTCTTCCCTTAAGAAGATACTGAGAAAAAAAATACAAATTGATCTTTACATAAGCAGGGTAGCTACTTACTAAGGGTATTAAAGAAACACGAATGTGTGTAGCATGGGGGTGCGGCAGCGGAAGGAAGAGCAGAAGAAAGAGAAGTCCATGGAAGTGCCTTGCTTAGCTTAGAGTCCTGGCTCCACTTACAAGCTGTGGCAGGCAGCATGCTAAGATGCCCCTCCATGAGGGACACCCTCGCTGTTCCCCTGGGCACACTGGAAGGCTATCTCCCAGACCCTCTTGCAGCTAGGAGCTGTGTGACTGAGTTCTGTGGGAAGGGATGGACCTTGCTCCTAAAGCAGCTTTAGTCATTTTTCCTACACTTCCCATCTCTGTGTCCACACCACTGGAAACAAAGGAATCCAAGATGTCACAGTCACACCAGAGAAGAGAGCCAAATCCATGACTCATCACATAAAGGACACTTGTCCAGGAGAGTCTCCCGCTTCTCTTCAAACTATGAGGTGAGTGAGAATATACTTGTATCTACTAAGCCACTGAGATGTAAGGGCCATTCGTTACAGCAACCAGTGTTAATTACCCTATTAAAGCAAGTCTTAGCCACAGTTTCCTCACCTGAAAACAGGGACGTGCAGATTTGGTGAAACAATGTATGTGAAAACATTTGGCTAACTTGGGATTGATAAATGCTGGTCAAAGCAATTGGGTCTCACAGAAGCAACATTTTCATTCTGAAAAAATATTTTTATTGGTATCCCGCAGGTTCCTGATGCACGAGAAAGAAGGCCCGACTCCAACTGGCAAACCAAATGGAGATTTCATAGGCTCCCAGAGCTGGAAACTTCAGGGGTAGGTTAAACCACAGGGCTGGTTGAATCCAGCCAGCAGCTTGAGGACCCAGGTCCTTTCCATGGTTCAACTCCTTCTTCTTCTGCCTGGTAAGTTTCATTCTAAACCTGACTCCTGTAATGGTCAAAGATGGTTGTCAGTAGCCCCTGCTACTACTACTGTATTTTCCTAGCTTACTCTGGGAGCAAGAAGACATCTCATCCCACTACTCTAATGAAGAATCTTCTGATTTCTCTGATTCCGCTGGTTTGGATTACACGCTCACCCTGGAATCAATTACTTTGTTGGGTGGAAAACATGCTGATAACCTGCCTATTAGGACCCATGCCTAGAGCCGGAGCTGGGATCAGCTTTCCTTGAATCACATAATCTGTTGGGGAAAGAATGAGAGCATGCTTTTTTTTTTTTTTTTAAGGATGTTTTTAAGCAGAGGAAAGAAGGAGCAGGGGGACATGAACATTAGATAAGCTTCCAAACCTGTGGTTGCAATGGTTATATTTATTTCCTTAAGGCAAAAAACAAGTTGTACCGGAGCTTGGTGTTACTTGATCACTTTCAGCAATCCAACCTTTCAGAAATCTGTAAGTTAACTGGACATTATAGTTTTCAACTCCCTAACGTCTGACGATGAGTTCCCTAAAATATCCTCAGATATTGACTTCTTGAAATATACTCAGATATTGACTTCCTGTCTTTCTTGACAGTGCAGTGTTAAAAAAGAAAAAAAAAAGTCTCTTAAGAATAATTTGCTTTCTCCCTCTTCTTTCTTTCCCTCTCTTTGTTTCTTTGTGAGTCCCTTCGATTTCGTGCAAGCATTTTAGAAAGCGTAAGATGCTATACAATTGGGAGGGATTATTTTTTTCGTCGGCTCTTCATACCTAAAGTGAATCATACGATACATAATCATAAAATAATGAGACAGATTTCAAAACCAACTACGTAGCTGTTTGAATGTGTGCTGCTCTTCTGAGCAGTCACCTAAAGATACACTTCTCGTATTTCAGCGATGCAGCTGTAGCTCAAATAGTATTGATTACACCTCAATTTTAACCAAAAAAGTGCAGCGACTTGATCGACCCATGCTATGTAACCAATTCAGTTCTCAGTCCCTTCTAAGACCTTCAACAAAATGAATCTATCTTCCAAGCAAAGATTTGTCTTTTCAAATGACATAGCTTGGGATCAGAAGATAATTGTTACTGGAGGATTGCACACCTATTCTGAATAATCAGTAAAGAGTGAATACTGAGGAGAGCACGTGAGATTTACATGGTGGTTCTGCTCAGGCCATCGCCTACCCTGACCTCCTCCTGGGTTTGTGTCAGATCTGTGTCTCATTCAAGACCCAGCTCATCTCTCCTCTCCAAAATTGTTCTTAATCCTTTGCTGCCACAATAAAAGGACTTTGTTGCTCTTTCTTTTCTGATCTTGTTGCTTAAAAAAAAAAAGTCCATATCACTCTTACTTTTTCTCTTATACTATTTTCATTGATCATATCTGCTTGGCCTAGGACAGATTCTCCACAGATCCATTGTTCACCCCAGCCCAGCAATTTTCTGTGTGGCAGGACGACCTGACCCCTGTAGGCTGCATGGCTCAGGCTCCTGGGTCAGCTGGCTGTGCCTGGATTTGGCCAGTGAGAGACACTGGAAGGAGACTGAAGGACGGGAGGAAGGGAGACGACTGAATATTTCGTCCCTTCTCAAGAAGCCCCAGGAGCTAGATGTGCTCATGGCTTGTTCTCTCCTCCAGTGGTTCTAATCTCCTCTAGGTGGTCCCAGCTTCTGGGCTTTGGTGATACCACCTCTGCTTTGTCCCTCCAACCTAGTGGCTTCCAGTTGTTGCTAGTCCTCCAATTGTTGTGGCAACTGTTTCCTCACAGTTGGAGGAACTGTTCCTTACTCTTGGTTCCTTACTTGGTTCCTTACTCCTCCATCCCTGATGAGACCAAGCCTCTGCACTAAATCCCTTCTGTTTCAAATGTTTAGAGTGATTTCTGTGGTCCTGACTGGACCCTGACTAACACATCAGCTCTTCTCCCCCACGTAACAGTAGAGGATGGTTGATTTCAGGTATGATCGATCCGTAGGGATAGAGAGCCATGTTTACATGTCATACGCAGTTTTTATATGTCTGCTTTCTGAGATATTTTCATGACTCGTCCTGTCTATCTCTTTTTTCCTCCCATGGATAAAACTATCTTTTCCCAAGCTCTATCCACTTTTCCTAGCTGGATTTCCCAACCTCAGAGCCCTGGTCCAAGTTTCCCCATACTCGAGTCCTACATGGCATCTGCATTACTGACAGATGGTGAAGACATTGGGTCCAGAGTGAAATCATCAAGATTAGAGCAGTTGCAGAATCCAAAAGCCGAGGTTGTTGGCTGCTACCCACAGGACAATGGTGAAGGATTCATTATCTTTCCACTCTTCAGGTCTGATATATGACTTAAGCCAGAGCCAGGCCAATTTACAATTATTCCCAGAGCCCAGTGCAATTTGCAGATAAAAGGAGGATTCACATTTGTGGCCAAAGTGGAAGATGTGAGTATTGGACCGGGTGCTAAAATGCTCCCCAGTGCGTAAGGCTAGCCCACAGCCTGATGGTCTCCACATTGCTGCCCAGAGCATTACTTTATTTCCACAATCTGGACGCCAGGTGAATACAAAATAGCATTTGGAACGGATCTAGGAATGGCTGGGGGTTAAAGTTTCTGCTCCAGTGAAGAAGATGGTCTTCACTGAAGAGGATGGTCCGCCCAGCTTTCTGCCTCCTCCCGCCCCACGCATCTCTCCCCTCACCTTGACTCCTCCTGGCCTTGGCCATAAATGAGGTTGAGCAGCTATTGAGAAGACTCTTAGCACTAATGCAGGAAAAGGAAAATAAGACAATTTCTTGAAATCTCACCTGAGAGGTAACACATTTATTGTGCTTTGTACTGCGTTCGATACAGAGGATTAGAGTAAGTAAGAACCAACTCTTGCTCTGCTGTCTACTGCTGAGAGACAAACACAGACAGAGGGACAAAGGCAGGTTGATGGGCTGACCCAAAACCCAGATGATCTTCATGACTTTAACATCTCTGAGTCTCAGCTTTCTCATCTCTAAAGGAGGATTTAGTGCCTGCCTCACAGACTGTTGTGAGTGCAACATGAGCTTAAGCACAGAAAGTTCTTCATACCTTGTCTGATGCAATGTGAACCCAAGGACACTGATGTCCTCATGAGAGGCCCCCTCGATGATGGTGGTAGTGAGACTCCACCAATTGCTTCATGGGCTCTGGACATTGCAAGGAGGAACCAGGGCTGGAAAGAAAGACCACGGGGATGTCCAGTAGTGACTGCGGCTGACAGCCTGCTTGGTGGGCACGTAGGGAACCCCTTTTGAACATCCTCAGAACTCCTGGGAGCATGAGGAATTTATAAAGCATTCAGAGATTTTATCGCATGGACCTAAACTGGACTAGTCGTGTGGTCACGGTCGGGTTACGAGATCAATGATGCAGGAATTATGAGAACAGAGGCTTGAGTAAATCACCTGGCCTGCAATTGTCAGGAAAGGCTCAAAGCCAACTATGACCTGCACCAGTTCTGAAAGGTTCGGGGGAACGCATGGGTGGATGGCAGGCATGTCAGGGCACAGCATTCCAGGCCGAGGAAATGGGAGAGGCAAGTTTCCAGAGGCAAGAAATGGCAGTGCGAGCCCAAGAACGGAGAACTTCAGTATGGCAGGTGTGTAGGGAGTCAAGTGACAGGGGCTAAGGCTGGAGAAGCTCCACGGGGCTAACCAAGTCTGAAGAGCCTTGCGAGTCCTGGGACAGAGTCTGGGCTTTTCGCTGTGGCATGAGAGAGTCAGAGGAGGTTTTTAGTGGTAGAGAACACGGTCAGATTTGTGTTGGGAAAGATCTCTCTCGGGTAACACTAAGAAGGCCGATTTGGTGTCAAGTGGGAGATGGGAGGCAGGGCACCCCAAGCCTCAATGGAGGCTCCTAGAGGCAACAGGGAAGCAAAGTGATCGAACAGAGGTTTCAGAGTAGTCTGGTCACTTCCTGAGGTGAAGCTAAACTAGAATTGCCTTGATGGAAAGAACTATACCTCTTCTGTGCCAGAGGTCAGGTGCCCCACAGAACGGGCGGGGAGTAAAGATTTGCTGAAGATCCCGGGATGAAACATTGCCGGCTGCATTTGGGAGGTGACGTTGAAGGACTGATGGGGGTTGGGAAAGTCCAAGGTTCGTTTGGGGGAAATGGATGAGTTTGGTTTAGGAGATCAAGTCGTTGGTTCAGTTTTGGTTGTGCTCGAGTCCGAAGCGTCTCTGGAAACCGCATGTGAGCGGTCCAGCGGTAGTTCTGCGGACACACACCGTGAGTCCTCACCACAGAGAACACGTCCTAGCTCAACGCACTGAATACGTCGTCGGCTCAGCGAATGAGTGAACGGGTCTGGAGTTTAGGAAGGACCTAGACTCCTTGAACACCTTCTACAGAGCAGGGACCCTTGTCCTACTATTTCCTGCCATTTTCCTTTGTAGTACTCACAGGTGTGAACAATCATGCAAGGGCTCACCGGTGTAATGCCTGACTCCCTGTTTCCCTAACTGAACTCGTTAGCTACATCTTGGCCTAACCGAGCCCATGATAGAGATTAGGTGAACAGTTGTCGAATCAGTGAAGGGCTAGGTGCATGGACGTGTGCATGGGCAGGATGGAGACAGAAGCCGAGGGAATCTATGGGGCACGACAAGCTGGTGACGGGATCAGGCGTGGGGCTTCCGCATTCCAAGTGACGTGTTCGTTCCAGTCGTCTTCAAATGTCACATCCCCCGTCCACCTCTTCCACGTGCCACATCCCCAGAGTCCAACCTGGAGGCAGTTCTCTCGAGTCCCTCTCTGAGCGGCTGTTCTGTCATCAGTGAAAGGGGGATTTATTGCATACCCTTCCCCACTTTACTAGACGGCCGGGAGCATTAATGAACTCATTCCGTTCAACAAATGTTTACGTAGGTGGTTAAATGCCACAGTGATAAATACCTTAGAATAAAGTCCTTGACCTCCACACTCCACCCCACTTGGCTTGGAACAGCATCCTCTGCTCTGGGAGGCAGTGGGAAAGAAGATCTCTTTGACACTCACCACCTTCCTTCCCTGGAAGCCCTTCATTTCAATACAAAAGACCCTCACTCATTCTGCAGCAGGAACAAGGGCCAAATGGCCTGTCCCGTCCAGCAGTCCAGCACTGTATTCAGAGCTGACCGAGATCTGTCCCTCCGGGGCCGTGCTAGTGGGGCCTGGCTCCCTGCAAGCTGTTGCCCCGGCTCCTGGCAGCTTGCAGCCTGAGCTGCTGGACACTCTGGTAATGGGGCTCGCAAGCACAGAAAGTAGATCCTTAAAGCCCAAAAGGATGCACAGCCCCAATGCCTGCTGTTGGGTCAATGAAGGGTCTGGGACAGCGACTCCTGCAAACAGAGACCATGTTTCTTAAAATTTTTATCTCCCTGAAGGGCCCCCTTAGACTTTATTGTTGATGGCAGCTCTTTGCACAAGCTGTTCTCTCCCTCTGGACTACCCTACCTCCGAGGACTTCAGGACGAAGATCCAGCCTTGTTCCCATGATGAAGCCTCTCTTTACCATCTGGGCAGACACAGACACCTCCTCTTCTATGGACAGGAAAGCGGGGGCCCATCCAGGCTTTACCGAGTGTCAGTTAGGTGTCGATGACTCTGTGTGATTCTTCATGTACCTTCTACCTGTTTCATACACAGAACCATCGGCAAGGTGGAGTTTGCTGGCCCCATTTTACAGATTGGAAAGCTGAGGGTCAAAGACACAAGTTGCTTGGTCAAAGATATACCTACTGAATGGTGGAGCCAGAATTGGTCAAAAATCATAGATACACAGTGTTGACACAGCTCTTTCTCTGTATTTCTAATTGGGCGCTAATTGTGTGGTTTAGTGAGGGTCTCGGGGCAAAGATCCTCTTCTGAGGTTGCTGCCAAAGGGGAAGAGGAGAAGTAGACAATTGAGCAGATCTTGGCGGAACATTCATTCCTTCTTCCACAGCCCATGGACAAGAACATGATCACAGAGCCAAGTCTAATCACAATGGAGGTTGGAAAACAGAGTCTTATCATATACCCAAGAACTGGGACTTGGTGAGCACAAAGCATTTTTCGTCCATCTAACCTCCATTAATAAAACAGCCTCCAGAAGCCTGGTGAGGAGAGGTAGCGGTGCCTCGGTGAGCCTGAGGCTCCCATCAGCTCTCCTCCATCTTGTCAGCCCTGTGGAGTCACTCAGGAACCCGTGCTGTGGCCAGGCTGACCTCAGAGGCTGCTGTTCTCCCTCTGTCTTCATCTAAAAGTCCATCCTAAAAGTGGGCCAAGCTACTTCCTTTTTCACTCTGCCAGAGCTGAGGTTAAATGTCTTATTATATTAGATTTTACCAAAGATCAGCGAATGATATGTGAGGAACAGACAGAGTAAGCTATAGTTGCTAATTTGCTTATTATTTTAGGATTTTTTAAAAAAGATTTTATTCATTTATTTGAGAGAGAGAGCCTGCATGATCAGGGATCAGGGGGCAGGGGGTGAGGGAGAGGCAGACTCCCCACTGAGCAGGGAACTGGACCTAGGACTCGATCCCAGGACCCCGGGATCATAACCTGAGCCAAAGGTAGATGCTTAACCGACTGAACCACCCAGGCGCCCGCACTAGTTTGCTTATCTTTTTTAATAGAGTCTATGCATCCTCAGCTTGACTCTTCCGTAAGACCTCCTACCTGCCACATTCCTGTCCTTTAGCCCAGCTGAGAGACCCCTGACCCCGACTACACAGGAATGCCCACACATGTGTCTTAAGCCCACAAAGCATAGGCATGATGTTTACAAGGGAGCAGTTAGAGAAGGGGATATACCCCTGGGTGAAGGAAAGAAGCTGTGCCTCCCTTACTCCTTGCAAGGAAAGTGGTTCTAACTCTTCTCCTTAAATAGAGCTTTCAGACACATAGGAAATCAGCTCCCCAAATCAGGATTCACAAGTCACATGCCAGTTGGCCTGGAGATTTCCTGGGGAGACCTACCTATCCTCTGTCCTAGTACTCTGAGCCCCCAAGCACTGCAGTCATATAGTATTTCTGTGCCTTCAAATCTTTACCCAAGAAAACAAGATCCAAAGACAGAGAGAGAGAGATCCCTGCTTGAACTTCCCATCTGAGGACCCACTTTTCTGAATGATGGGACGTGAAAGTGGTTGATCTTGGGGATGATCCCATACTTTCAGGCAAGCCCCGTCTCCTTCCTACAGGGGAGTGGCCTTCCTTCAATCTCAACAAGATAAGCACATCAGAAAACATCTTAATAATTCATCTGAGTGACACATACATAATGTAATGGCTTTAGTGGAAAAGCCGGTTCCCTTACAAGAAACTGAAGTGTTGCTACAACCCCAGCTCCAGACACAGGACCTGGCACAGAGTAGGTGCTCAGACCCTTGGTTCAAAGGCTGTTAAAAGGAAAGCAGCTTGCCTTGGTCATGTTTGCTTAGCATCCTTTAAGAGAGCTCTTACTAAATCACAATACTCGATTAATACGATTACTTAGACAAGCACAGAATTGAGATGGGAGCTTCCTTCAAGGTGAAAGAAGAACCAGCTGGACTATAGTTTTCATAAGCTGGTAAAAAGGAAAGAGACCCTTTCTTGAGCTCACATACCTCCTGAGATAATTTTAGGCATTTTATCCTTAAATAATTTGCCTTCCAGTAGCTGTATGCCTTGCAGTAATCATTCCTTGTCTCTGTGCTGTTTTTCCACCCCTTCCTAACCTTCCTATCCGCTCTGTCCTGTGTGAGGCTATCCCTTTCAATTTCAACAATCCTACTGTACTTGATCTTGTGTTTCCCACTCCCTCAAGTCCTTCCGGGGGCAGCACAGCGTGGAGGAAGGAGCAGTAGATGAGGGCAGGGCAGATCGGAGCCGAGAATCAGACCCGTACTCTTCATGGCCAGGGCGTCTGCCTTGGCCATCCACCTTGACCGTCCTGAGCTCCCTCGTCTCCATTCATCAGCTAGGGCTACATCGGTGATCTCACCCCGTGGGCATGAGGAGTACAGGAAAATACGTGCAGACCAGGTACCTTGTCACACGACAGACTCTCCATAAATTTAAGTTCCTCTCCTCCTTCCTTCTCCTTTTGAAAAGAGTCATGAGATAAATTGTACATAGATAAATTACATGTTACACTGGAAATGCTCAGAAATGATCAATGTAACCAATAATAATTTTAATATTAATAATAGGTTACTTCGGCAGTGCTGCCCTAATTCTGACCATCAATCTACGTGCTCCAGCTCTGCCATCACAATAGCACGTAGTGGTCACAATTTACCCTAGAAAGAGCTGAGTGCCCCTAATTTCCCATTTCCAGATATTTTTTTTTTTTTAAGATTTTATTTATTTATTTGACCGATCACAAGTAGGCAGAGAGGCAGGCAGAGAGAGGAAGGGAAGCAGGTTCCCTGCTGAGCAGAGAGCCCAATGCAGGGCTCAATCCCAGGACTCTGGGATCATGACCTGAGCCAAAGGCAGAGGCTTTAACCCACTAAGCCACTCGGGCGCCCCCAGGTATCTTTTAATCCTCCTTTTCTACATCAGAGTATTCTGCTACAAATCATTACTTGTGGGGCAAAGTGTAGGCACTGTTTTTGCCAAGAAATGAGTGACACACATGAATGGGAATACTGCAAAGCCACAAGCAGTACCTGAAACCCAGTGTAAGGTTGGGAAGCATCAAGAATGTGCTGGAAACACAGATTTCTCTGGCTCAGCGGACTAAGCAAGCGGACCTCATTGGAGAGGATGGCACACCATCGCCATTCCCAGAAGCAAACTGAAACCAGGCCCTTGAAAGACAGAAATGCCTAGAAGTGTCTGCTGAGTTTCAGCCCAAGGATCTGCTAAGCTTTCTGCCGACTTCTTTCAAACTTGAGTTTGGGGAAAACGGCTAGAAGAAACCTTCAGGCTTCTAGATTTGTGTGTTTATTATTCTGTATTTCTCAAACATGTAAATGGGGCGGGGATGGGCTCCGGAGTCAGACCGCCTGGGCTGGAATATTTGTCCTTACGCTTGCTAACTGCATTTCCCAAAATCAGTGATGAACTCTGATGCGCCTCTGTTGTCTCAGCTGGACAAGGGGTGTCATGAGGACAGTGCGAGGAGGCTGGGGCACGGTCCTCGGGGCCGTAGACAAGTCAGTCGGCCATTTCCTGTCCATGATGAAGTGGGGGGCATGGGCAGAGTCCTCCTGGTCTGAAGCCAGAGGCAGGCCACCAAAGCCCCTTGTGTCTATAGTAGCATCTTTCTCTTCTTTATTCAATTTAATTCTTTTTTCCTATGGTATAATGAGATCTGTCTAAACTTAGACCGAACCCCTGATCTCACAGCCAGAGCCCCCCCACCACGTCTGTACCTTGTAACTGCCTTTCCTGTCCCCATCCTCCCATGACATGTGTCTGAGCTCCTGCATCGAGCTGGAGGCAAGGACCTGCTACCAAGGGGTGGGGACCATGAGCAGAATGGGATCCTTAGAGGGCAATAAAACAAAGCGACATCTGTACCCTCATGCATAGCATGTGCATGGGGACAGTGACACAGCCACCATGAACTGAGGACAGAGGGAGGGGGGGAGGGGAATGGGCATTGTTGGTGCCTATTTCATGCTCAGCGTGGTAGAGAGACTCACATGGCCCATGAATCCTTGGGCCAACACTGCCAACCCTCTTACCTGGTTTTGCAGATAAGGGATGTACATCATCTCAGAGATGGCTGTTAACATCCCCAAGGCCAACAGTGAGGGGGAAACAGAGTCTAGCACGTAGACTCATGAGGTACTAACAGGAGATCCTATGAGGTTCCATGAGTCACGGTTCTTAGGCCTGCTTGTAAAACTCTCCAAACAACTACCAATATCTGGCGTCTCCTACATCCTACCCCCTACCATTGGAGCTTGTCCTGAACCAAACCCAAATAGCACAGAGCTCATGGTCCCTCCAGGTGCAAGGAGGTGAGAACCCTCCCAACCCACTCTCCACCCCCAACCCATCCTCCCCTTCAACCTCCACTTCTGTAGGCCTGTCTGAAGCCATCGGGGGAGCCCCTAAGTAGAAGCAAAGGCAATTTGACAGCCCCCATGGCCAGCTGCTGTGGGGAGGAGGTGCCTCATTCTTTGGAGAGCTTCCACCATCCTTGATAGCAGTTGCAGGACCTCCTTGCCTTGAGCTGCAGTGAGAAGGGTGTGAGAGGCAGAGCCAGAGTCTTCAGCCTGTGCTGCGTGGAGCTCTAGGGCCTCCGATCTGACTGTGAGGACAGCAGCAGCGCGGGTCAAAGAGAGTCACGAAGTCAATACAGTGAGGTGTGCTGACCGTTGACGTCTCCAACCGAGTGTCACATCATGGCTCAGAAAAGAATGGAAAGGAGCAGCGCGATCACCCCCATAGTAAGAGTGATTCTCGTTTTGAGAAATTTGTATTTTACAGATTTTAGGATCTGGGTATGCATGTGTCTGTGCATCCGGTCATGATGCAGAAAATTTCTCTTCTTGCAAGTCATTAATTATTAAAACAAACCTGCAAAGCTTACTTAAAATCCATATTTCCAGGTCCTAGAATAGAACTGATTCTTATCTGCCCTGGGAGCTTGGAACCTGTATTTTTCCTAGATCCCCAGGTCCCGGTGGTGATCAGCCAGGTATCTATGAGAAATACCTGTGAGAGGTCATGGGTCCACAGATGGGCTTTCCTCACCTGCCTTCTACCTCCTCTTCTCAGACAGCTTCCCACTCGAGCTGAGCCCTAACAAGGTGGGAGAAGTCACAGAGACCTGGCCTAGAGCAGCTCAGGCTGGTGCCCTGCTGGCTTCCAATCCCAGGACAGCCCTGAGCTCTTAAGAACTGGGAAATGAAGCTTGGGTTTCCCGCACCAACTGTCCAAAACACAAAAGCAAAAAAACCAAAACAAAAAAACCCTTCCCCGACAACCCCCACCCCCAACACCTGCACCAGAAAAACAAAACTACTTTACAGTCAGCCAGACCTAGGTTCAGGCCCTGATTCTGGGGACCACAGGCAGGTTATAGGATTTCTATGAGCCCCAGTGTCCTCACCATTTAAACGGGAATAATAGCTTCTCCCAAGTGTGTGGCAGGATTTAATATAAGAACATGTCCACAGGCTTAGATAGGGTCAGCCCCCAGACAGGTGCTGTGTTATAGCAGCTCCCTTTCTGGCCCCCACTGTACTGTCCTGCAAGCTTAGGGACGCTCTGTCCCCTGTGGGAGCCTTGGGTGAAGTTAAGTAGCCATCTGAGGGGCGGGGCGGGGCCAAGGCTGTTATTCACGGAGATTACATTGTCCAGCCTGAGCATTTTGTTCTAACAGGAGTCCTGCCACCCGCTTCTTCAGCAGCTCCCCCGTGCCTCAGGCACAAAGTAAACTCCTCCGGAGAGTGACTGTTGGACCAGCCTGGGGTAGAGCCGCTTGCTGCAAAGGGCGGGTTTGGTGGGTCCTAGGTGAGAGAGGACCCCTTCCCTGCTGCAGCTGTCCGGCAAAGTTTGGCAGATGGAGTGTGGACGGTGCCCAGCCAGTGCTGGGAAAGCTCCAGTCCCCAGAGAGGGAGGAGCCGCTCCCCAGGTGGGGCAGGTGGGGCACCTGAGCTCAGGTGTGTCCCGGGCTCTGGGAGGTGATTGCTCCCTGGCTAGTGCCAACAAACCAAAGCGGACTCTTGGCCCCAGGATACAGCTCTGGGAAACTGCTTTTGTCTCACAGACTCTGCCTCGGAGGAAGGCCATGGAAGGGGTAAGGCGGGTCAGTTCCATCTCCGCTTTCTCTGTGTCCTTTCTAGAGCCTGCCCACGGCTGTGGGAAAGGGCTGCCTCTGCCTCCTGGAGAGGAGCAAACACATGTGCTGCTTGTGCAGTGCAAGGTGGTTCGCCCTGGCCTTGCTCCAGGGTGAGGGGACTTGGGGGGTGGAGCGTGAACGGTGTGCCTCCTGCCACCTCCGGGGGTGAGGGAGCTAGGGCCTCTGGGGAGTGGTGGCATGAGGGGTCCTAACTCTCACTGCCCTTCCCCCACTGGGTTTCAAACCTATCCCCCCAGCCTGGGGCTATGTGCCTGTTGGATTTTCTCTGTTTGTTTGCCCTTGTGGGCCCTGCTGGTCCCCCTGGTGATCAGAGGGTTTCCTGGTCAGAGGGCCGGGCTGCCCCGTGCTCTTTGGTGGCTGTGGCTTTACCGTGAGCTCTGTTCCTCATTAGCTGTGTGGTCTGGGGCAAGCGAGTTCCTCCTCCTGCGTCCCCTGTGTTCCTCACTCATAAAATAGGATGACTATTAGAGTAACTAGTTGGTGAGATTATTGGAAGTGCTTGTAAAATTAGAGATGACCCTGGGCTGGTGCCCAGCGCCAAGCCAGGTGGACCCGCGTTCCTGCACGGCGGTGCGCTGTTGGCGTGGTTGCAGAATTCCTCAGCAGAATGCCCTCCTCCCTTTCCTTCTCCAAGTCTTTACTCCCCTCTTTTCCCTTCTTCAAAGTCCATTTCTTTCCAAGGTGGGGGGCAGGGAAGTGTTTTTTCATATGTTCTTTATTAGACATTTGGAGTCAAGTCGTTTTCTCCCATGAATCATCTGGATTCCCTTCCCCGAGGTTTGGTTTGAAGTTGGGGGGTGGGGGAGGGACACATCTCCTCTGTCAGCCATCAGGAAACAGCTCCCTTTTGTCCCGCCCGGGGCAGGAGACCCGTCTCTCTGGCTGATCAGTCCAATCAGCTGAGTTTGGAGAAGAGGGAGCAAGGGCACGCTGGTATTCCATCTCCCTTCTGAATTCTCTCCCCCTAACCTGTGGCTCAGCAACGGCTGAGAAACTCCTCCTTGATGTGGAAATGTCAGGCTGAATGGAGTTAGTGTGGTCGTAAGAAAGAGAAGGTGACATATTTTGCCCTCTCTGATCTACTGAGGTGTGCACTGGCATCCGTTGGAGTCTATCTACATATTAGCACAGTTAGATCAATACCATTGGCCCCATTTTGGTGGTGGTTGCTGTTTAGTTTTTGCCAAGAGAGGAAACTGATGGTCAGAATGTCACTTACCCCGCATCCTACAGCGAGTTGGTAGCAGTGCTGGAACAGGAGGGGGGCTGGTCAATAACAAATATGGAGTGCCAGCTGTAAGCCAGGGATCGCAGGCCAGGATTCCAACAGGCCAGCCAGTGAAATGTTAGGCAATTGAGAAAAAAAAGTACAAAAGGGCATGTTAGCTAATGTCGTGATGCAACTTTTTCTGCTCACGCAAAGGAAAAAAATATCAGAGCAATATGGGTCATTTCTCATCTTGGAGGATTTTGTTTTGTTTTTAAGAAGTTGACAAAATATTCATCAGTGCCACCTGTGTGTACCGAGCCCCTGCACTGTCAGGTGTTGGTGGATGAAGCCGTGAGCCAACCAAAAATGCTGCCTTTATAAAACCTATTCTAGCAGAGGAAACTACAACAAATATATATATTTATTTTTTAAATCATACACATATATATTAAATATATATTTAAATATACATAAATATATGTCATATATAACACATTATATATAGCATACATTATGTAATATATAATATACATTACACAACACACATTATACATAAAATACATATTATGCACATATAATAGGTGAAATGGCAGTGATTACAATGTAGAAATGGAAAGCAGGGAAGGGTTTAAGGATGTTGAGAGAGCAGGCAAGGCTATTTTATTTGTTTAAAGATTTATTTGTTTTAGAGAGAGCGTGTACACGAGTTGGGGGAGGGGATGAGGGAGAGAGAATCTCCAGCAGAACCCCCAACCCCCAACTGAGTACAGATCCCAATTGGGGGGATCCTGAAATCATGACCTGAGGTGAAATCAAGAGTCAGATGCTTAACCCACTAAGCCCCGCAGGTTCTCCCAGGGTAAGGCCATTCATTGTAAATGGGATCGTTTTGAGAAAGGCATCCACAGGTGACATTTGAGCAGAAACTGAAGGTAGTAAGGGAGTTGGCCATGTGGGTGTCTTAGGGGAAAACTTTCTACAGAGAGAGAACAGTAAATGCAAAGGCCCTGAGAAGCTTGTCAGTGTGTTCAGGGGTAGCAAAATGTCCTGAATGGCTGGCCTGGAGGAAGCAGAGAGTGGTCAGATCATGCAGGGCCCCGGCACTTCTGCCTTTCCTCTGGGAGCGGAAGCTCTGTCTGAATGTTGTGAGTGCTGTAATGGAATGGTCCAGCTTGGATTTTCAAAGGATCACCTGGTTGTTGTTTTGAAAATAGATGAGAGGGAGAACAAGAGCAGACTCTGGCTGACCTGTGAGGAGGTGATAGCCCTCCTCCAAGCAAGAGGGCGTGGTGATGCAAGCCAGGGTTTTCGCAGTAAAGGTGACCAGAAATGCTCATGTTGGGGGTACAGCACCAACGTAGGGTCAGAAGAATTTACTGATGGAGTGGATAAAAAAATGTGGGGGGTGGGCGGGGAAAGAGGACTCGTCCATGACTTCAAAATGCAAAGCCTGAGCCCCTGGAAGAATCTGAGTGAGTTGACTTAGGATGGAACCTGTTTGCAAGATGTCCAAGAGTTCGTTTTACTTTTCCACGAAATTGTGGGATATGGAGAAATGACTGTTGCTTTGGGCAGCTCAGTTTGGGAGTGGTTTCTTCTGCGTCAATAGATATCTGAACGATGAGATATCCTTCGCTGTTTTTAGTCCTAAAAAAAGTATCCTTCTCCCCCATAGGTAGAAGTCTCGAGAGAATTCTGTAAGAATGTGCTTTATTATACAGTTTAGGCATCCAGACAGAAAGGTTGAGGAGTCTTCTCCAGAGCTGTCATGAAAGGATGCCTCGGTGATCTCCCCCAGCCACAGAGATTTGTACTTATGCACGGGGTCTTGGCAAGAGAAACGCTTGCACAGCACTTTTTGTTTTTGTTTTTAAAATATTTTACTTATTTATTTGACAGACAGAGATCACAAGTAGGCAGAGAAGCAGGCAGAGAGAGAGGAGGAAGCAGGCTCCCTGCGGAGCAGAGAGCCCGATGCGGGGCTCAATCCCAAGACCCTGGGATCATGACCTGAGCCAAAGGCAGAGGCTTTAACCCACTGAGCCACCCAGACACACCTACAAGAGCATTTTGTTTTTTGGGTTTTTTTTTGTTTTTTGTTTTTGTTTTTGTTTTTTTAAAGATTTTATTTATCAGAGAGAGAGAGGGGGAGAGAGCGAGCACAGGCAGACAGAATGGCAGGCAGAGGCAGAGGGAGAAGCAGACTCCCTGCTGAGCAAGGAGCCTGATGTGGGACTCGATCCCAGGACACTGGGATCATGACCTGAGCCGAAGGCAGCTGCTTAACCAACTTAGCCACCCAGGCGTCCCTACAACAGCATTTTGAACTGGGAATGCTTTTCAGTCAGGATGCTTACCAAATGGCACTTGAGTCTTGATGAATGAGCCTTGAAGTTGTAGTTGAAAGACCTGTATTGATGTTTACCTCTGCCTCTTACTAGTCAAGTGATTTCAAGCAAGTCCTTGAATAATAAAAGGTAGGATCTGGGAGATTTCTCAAAGCCCAAGCAGACTAACAACTCCCATTTCAGAGATGGGGAAGCTTGGGGCCCACGGGGAAACGTGGCCACACCCGTGGTGACCGCTTCCTCACTGTGCCACACATACAGTGAATGCCCCATGACTGTTCTCCTTGGTTTTGAGGCATCAGTCACAGCAGCCATCTAGTCACTCCAGTCTTGCAAGAGAGAATGTCAAGAAAACAGACAATTTGGGTACTAAATGAAAAGCGGAGTGATGAAGATATCTAAGTTTTGACAGGAAGCACTCAAAATGGATGCTTAACCCAAAGTGGGGATCATCCCAGGCTCATTAGAAAAATTGGTGAGAGATGGAGGAAGGAGAGATGGGGAGGAGGGAAGGGGACATGAGAGGGTGGATAGATAGGGAGAGGGAGGGAGACAGAGACAGGGAGACACAAAGACAGGGAGAGACAGAGACAGAGAACAGAGCCAGAGCCAAATTCCCAGAGGGCCAGATATCCAAAGACTGAATAGCATGTTCTCTTTGTCCTCTAAGCCAAGAGCGCCCGGAAGGGTCTTCACCTCCAGGATGGGAAGAGTGAACTAAATGTCACCCTTGACGTTTCCTTGCCCTCTGACATTCTGGCACCACGGGGCTTTTTCAGAGTCAAGGGTGGCTTATTTTTGACAGAGCTGAGTCTAGAACCCAGTTCTGAATGCCTGTAGAACTCCTTCGCAAGCCCTCAAGTGCAACTTCAGCGGGGTTTTATTTTGTTTTTTTGTTTTTTGTTTTTTTTCCTGGATCATCTGATTTTTAATGAGTAAGTCACAAGACAGGGTATGTGTTAAGAGAAGAAAAGAAAAAAGAAAAGTCGCCCAGCCCATGGAGAGGGATAGTACTGGAAAGGACTGTCTCCTATTAAGAGCTTGTTCTGGGGAGAGCAGAGTGCACTGGGGATTAAGATCAGATTGCCAGGGTGAGGTTTCTTGTGAGTTCCAGAAGAATCTCTGCAAAGGGGAATAGGGAAGCTCACTCCGCCATTCACAGTTCTGAAAGACTGGCCCCATCACTCCTGTCTATGCACTCCATCCTCCTGCCCCTCCCCCGCCCCTTGTGCCCCAGTCTGGCATCTCCCCATGTACACATTTCTTTCCAGAATGCTGATTTCTACTCTAAGACTCTACACAGCTAACACCTCCCTGAGAAACCTGCCCCAGACCCTTGGTCACAGATGGTCTCTCCTCACCTTGCAAGAGCTCAGCCCTTGAAGCAGACCCCATCCAGGTCTGGACTAGGAGCTCCCAGAGAGCAGGGATAGGTTTTACTCACAGACGCAGCAAGGCACGGACACCGAGCAGCCTGACTGGTCTCCTTTTCTGGCTCTGCCATTTACTAGCTGTTTGGCCTCGAGCAAGTTACTGAATTGCTCTGTGGCCCCATTACCTCACTTGTAAAGGGACATAATGGTATTGACTTCTTAGCGGTCAACTAGGTTTAAATAAGTTAATACATACCAAGAGCTTGAACAGCTCCCAAAGGCAGGTGATTCTACACACTAAAATATTAGTTATCATCGTAATGAACTGCTGTGTCTTGAATTGCGTCCCATCCTCCAAAATCCATACCTCGAAATCCTAACCCTTAGTATTTCAGAAGTGAGCTTATTTGGAGATTGGGTCTTTACGGAGGTAAGTGAAATTGAGGTTATTAGGGCAGGCCTCCTCCAATATGGCTGCTGTCCTTATGAATAGGAAGAGTATGGACATAGAGAAAGACCCAAAGGGAAGTCAGGGAGGAATCCATACAAGCCATGGAGAGAGGCCTGGCAGGCCTTCTCTCGAAGCCCTCAGAAGGAACCAACCCTGCCCACAGCAGGGTCTGGGCCTTCTTCTAGTCTCCAAAACTGTGAGGCAGTCAATTTCTGTCTCTCCAGCCGTGTAGTCTGGTGCACCTTGTTAGGGCAGACCCACCACACTCCTACATGGAGCTTCTCAGCTAATTAACTAAGAGGTAATGAGGATACTCTGTAGCCTCCCCTTACCAATCTGGGAGGTGTTTTGCACCATGTTGTTATTTTGACGGCTCTGTAAACAGCAGCTGTGCTTAGCTCTGCGGAGAAGAAATCTGAGAAGTATTTATTACCACTCGGCATGGGAAATGGACGGCAGGGCTCCGGGGACCATGGTCACGATTCCTCCCTGATCACTGACTCGTGGATTGGGTTTTTCTCGTCTGTAAAAATCTCAAGTGGCAGACTCTGGGGATGGTTTTTAAAGATTAACCCTAACCTTCTCTGAGGAAGTACCAAATACAAAAAAGTTACAAATACTGTGCTTCAGAAACAATAAGCAATTTTGGGATCCTAATACTGGAAAAACTCAGTTTTTCTTATTGCTCTTCCCTATTGCTATGAATACTACTGTTTCCATCTTCACTTCATCACTGAGACAGAATCAGGAATTGAACTCCTACTTGACTCCAGAGACCCAACTGTTTACCTAGTATTGGTGAAGGACCCACCAATGTATGCATTATTTCATTTAAACCTCACAGGACACATGAGCTAGAGATGATCCTCATTTTAGAGGAAGAAACAAGTTCTTTAGGGTTGCATGATTTCATCATCATTATTAATGGTAGCAGCTGACCCTGATTGCTTCTGTATGTTAGGCATAATTCTAAGGGCTTTATATGTATTAACTCACAGCAGTACTAGAGTAAGCACTGCTGTTGGAGGGTGTGTAGTTTGCTGAAGGACACACAGCCAGTCGGTGACGACCCTGGGATTCCAGACCAGAGCTGGAGGTTTCAAGGATGCTTTCTGCAAGGGTTCCTCTTTCCCCAGAACCTCCTGGATATTGGTATCATGCTGCTGAAAGTACAGAGCTAGCTAAAAACGGAGAGGCACCTAAGGCACCAAAGCTATTAAACCCAAGAACGCAATTTGCCTCTGAGTGTCCGCTTGGGAGGATAAAACAACCCACAGGTAGAATGACCTAGTCAACCCGTTCTTGCTGTCCCTCAAGACTCTTTTTCATAAAAAGCGCCCTCCCTTCATGCCGTGAATTCACAATAAAAACCTATGAGAACTCTCCCAGCAGAAAATCAGAGCCTGGCATCACCCTTCCCATGAAAGGTCACTTGAAGTCTCGCTATAGCTGTTGGGCACCTTCCCAGTCAACACTGTGAGCTACCAACAGGTGAAGCTACCATCAGGGACTATAAACCTCCCATAGCTTTACTGTTGCTGTGGAAGTACTTAACTGACTTTTAGCTTCACAAGACTGATGTGGAAAAACATATTCAAATTCTAGACTCCCTGTTGGGAACGTTTGCCATAAAACTCTGTGTTCTGCCCCAACCCAGGAAGGCAGTATGGGCTGGGGTGGGGGGCGCTGTGAAGAATCCCACGTCTTGCCCTTCCATACCCCCAGCACTGGGTGAGATAGGGTCCTATCCTCGCAGGGGAAACTGTGTAGTACAGGTGAGGTCATGGACAGGGCTTCCACAATTTCAAGTTTAGGCTCCACGTCTTGGGATACGAACCATCAGATCAGATTTCCTGTGTGAAACGTTAGATTGCCAATACATGGGTGTATCTTATTAAGATCATTCAAAGGTTTACAGGAAAGGCCTTTATCTCATTTAGTTCTCCTACCAGACAGGTCGGAAAAGTCCTGTTTCAGGAACCAGTCTTGGCAGCTTGTCCCTGTGACTTGGGGCAAGTCTCCAGAATCTTCATCTGTAAGATGATGGGTTGAATCAGAGGGTCATCAATCACCGCTCTGAGCGCTGACGTTAAAAGATTTTATACCTGGAGATGTATGGCTCATGCGGAGGTCAAGAAAATGAGTGGTGCTTGTTCTATTTGCTGGTAAACCCAAGGTTTTACTCCAGGTAGAATTTGAGACAACTTTTGGCTTAATTGTCTCCATGTTTGTTTATGCTTCTCTGGCTAGTGAGTTCAAAATGGAGTCTGATGGTCCTGAGTGTCTAAGAGCCTCAAGTCAAGCATTTGGTTCAAATTCTAGCTCCTTGACTTTCAAGCCATGTGTTGAGTCACGAATGGAGAGCCCTGAGTAAGCATAAGGAAGCAGAACGCCCTCCAGCTCCCATTAGGCTGTTAAAGTGTGTGTGTGTGTGTGTACACAAATGTGTGTGTGCACAAGAGCAACCTTTAGGTTAAATCACGGAGATTAGGTGTTGCTAGGCTACAACAAAACCAAACCTAACCTAACCTAACCACTATATGCTGCAAAGTTTTGTTTACAGAGCAAGTATGTTAGTTTCCTATTGCTCCTGTGAAAAATGACCACAAAGTCATTTGTAAGTAGCTTAAAGCACCACAAATTCATTCTCTTACAGTTTGGGAGGTTAGGAGTCTCCAGAAGGTCCGTAGCGCTGCGCTCTTGGAGGCTGTTGAGAGGAATCGTTTTCCTTGACTTTTTCAGTTCAGAAGTCACTCACATTCATGGGTCTGTGACCCCTTCCCCAGCAGCAGAGCACCGTCTCTTCTCTCTCACTTCTGCTTCCATCCTTACATCTTCTAAGACTCTGATCTGCAACCCCCCCTTCCTTATAATTACACTGTCCCCACTTGGTGCTCCAGGAGAGTCTCCCCATGTTGAGAGCTTTAATGCTATCACATTTCCAGATCTCCTTTACCATATAAGGTAATCTACCCCGTGTTCTGGGGATTAGGGCAAGGACATCTTCGGGAGAAGGCATTATTTAGCCTCCCACATTTGTAGACTATCATGACCATCATTCACCCCAAAGCTATCTTATTTTTCAGAGAGTGTGCCACATTTGTTTAAAAAAAAAAAAAGGTATGTAAATAGCTAATTTCTTCCATTTCAGATCATAAATTCCATAGGAAGAGACCATGCTTATTAGTCACTGTTCTCTCTGGTGATGTCTTGAATTGTTAACAACAATGATGACAATGGATAGCACTGTAGGGGCTAGGCCCTGTGCTTAGCTCTTCCTATGAATAATATAATTTAATCTGCATAGGGGTGCCTGGGTGGCTCAGTGGGTTAAGCATCTGACTTTGGCTCAGGCCATGATCTCGGGGTCCTGGGATCAAGCCCCACATTGGGCTCCCTGCTCAGTGGGGAGTCTGCTTCTTCCTCCGTCTCTGTGCTCTCTCCCTCTCTCTCAAATATATAAATCTTTAAAAAAAAATTTTAGTCTGCACAGGGGTCTGGCAAGGAGATGGAACATTACTGTTCCTGTTTTCAGGTGGAGAGATTAAGCCTATGTAGGTTTAAGGCCACACAAATATGAAGTGATCAGTCCAGTGGGCTCTCTGACCCCAGAGAGCTTTCATTTAACAGGCAACGCACTTGAGGCCTAGGAAGTAAAACATGATTTAGCCCTCCCTCAGATGGCTGAGTTTAAAAGGAAAGATGTACAAAAATAATATGGTGTGATAACTTTAATGTAATATGTGGATAATAATGTCCATATGTTCAAGTAACTGGCAGAGCTGAGAGGAAGAATGTTATTAGAATGTTTGTACTCAGCTTGGGTGAGTCAGAGAAGACTTTCACAAGGGAGATCATTTTCTCTCCCAGTTTTAAAAGATGAAAAGTGGGGCTCTGGGTGATTCAGCCATTAAGTGTCTGCCTTCAGCTCAGGTTATGATCCCAGGATCCTGGAATCGAGCCCCGCATTGGGCTCCTTACTCTGTGGGAAGCCTGCTTCTCCCCCTCCCCCTCTCCCTGCTTGTGTTCCCTCTCTTGCTGCATCTCTGTCTGTCAAATAAATAAATAAAATCTTGAAAAAAATAATAAAAGATGAAAAGTGTTCACCAAGCAATAGACAATGGGGAGGGCAAGGCATTCCAGGCATAGAGAATAGTACATGGGAAGAAACCTACGGGGGGAAACAGCAGGGCATGTGTGGGGCCACAGGGATGGGGCAGAAGAGAGACGTGGAGGGTCCCGTGCCTCTGCTGAGGACTGCATGCTCCACACAGTGCTGGACAGGTACAGGGGTGCAGAGTGGCTGGCAGGAAAGATATACTTGGGGCCAACTTCACTAAGCCCTTCTCTTCCTCATGTGGCTCATGAGCCTGTGGGTATGTGGTTAGAGAATTGCTTAATTCCAAAGTTTGAGATAATTTCACAGAATCGTTATAATGAGCCCTGCTTTAAACCACTCCCCTCCCTCTCCCTTCCCCCCACCAAATCCTGGCTCCCGTGAGATTTACTCATCCATTCATTAATTATGTATCATTTGAGTACTCTCCATGTGGTAGGTGCTGTGTGAAACACTGCAATCCAAACTCCTTCTCTTTGGTAAACCAGTTCCAAGGGTTAACCAAGCTTCCCATCTGGAAAATTCTTGTGCTGTCCGGCATTTATACATATTTAAGATAATGTCTTCAATCTGTGTTGGATTCTGTTTTTGTTTTTGTTTTTCTTGTGTTTTTTCTTTTTCTGATCAAAGTTTTGTCATATTTGATATCTGTGAGAACCTTGTGAGGTAGACAGGGCAAATACAATTATTTATATTTGAAATGTTACCGAAAAAAGAATTGGATTTTATATCTTCAATTCATCAACAAAGATTTTCACTAATGTTCTCAGGTCATGATAAGTTCTGCAAGAAATAATTTCTGTACAGTTGTATAAGATTGAGGTTAATGAATTTCACATATGCATGTTTGTGTAAAATTGCTGCTTCCTCTGACAGGTCACAAGCTAAACTCAGCGATTTCTAATCCTTACCACAAGTTTTCAAAACCAGAGGGTATCCCATTCTATAAATGAGCAAATTGAGGCTCTGAGAAGCTGGATGGGCTCTCCAAGATCACAGAGTGACATAGCAGATATTCAGATCCTGAGTTGATTCCAGTATTATTTCTATTTTCATTTTAGCCTCAGTGAGCCAAAGGCTTATACACTCTTCTTGAGGACCCAAGGTTACACATCTTACAAATAAGAAAGCTAGAGTACCTCTTCATTTTTCTTTCTTCTCTCAAAGCTAAGTAATCACCCATGTTTTTTTTTTTTTTATTCTTTTTGCCAGCATCCTGATGTTAAAGCCTTATTATTTCTTCTTGTCACTTCACACAGAGAAACCTCATTTAATGTTCCATGAAGCCTTGCAGTCTCATCAGCAGACCCTGACTCAGTCTGCCCTTCAAGTATTTTGGCTGTTTGCAGCAAGCTAGTAACGAGCTAAGTAACAAAGTCTGAACTGACACCCATAAGATCAATTCAAGACCATATACATCTCGTTGCCTTTGTCATTTTTTTTTTCCTTGCTGGGGTACCCTTTGGTATTTTCCAGATTTAGCTGACAATAAGCTAAGAGAAGCCTCCAGGAGTGAGTGCAAAATTGGGTGCATGAGTTAAAGGACAGCAGAACTAAATGCATAAAAGGGTGGACCCTGTGTTGCTGTCCATTGTTTTGAACTAGTATTGTTGACTTTGCTGAGTACAAGGTGGGAAAATGGGGTGGGTAATAAGGGAGAGAGGGCAATTTCATAGGATCATTTCACAAAATGAGTAGGACCAAGCAGTAGATTGGAATGTAAGCTCCAAGAAGGTCTATAGATACTGTGTGTCAGAAGAAGAGGAAGGCCAAAATGGAAGTATCTCTATTATTGGAAACCAAAATGGCCACCTCTCAGAACAGATACAATCTGTTCTGTATACAAAAGATTGTATCTGTTCTTTCCCATCTGAACCCACCAGACCAATTAATTCTGTGCATATTTCCTAAGTGTGTCCCCCTGTCACAGATAAGCATTTCATCATTGTCAGAATCACCATGATAATCACGATCATCATCTTTATCCTTGTCCCTCTCCTCCTTTTTCTCCTTCTCCTTTGTCTCCTTATCCATATCCCAATGGTCCTCATCAAAATTCCATTACTGTGGGCCTCCTTCGTGCCAGGCACCCGGCCGGCACTGATGTCATGGCAGTCCTAGGATGTGAAGAGTTGTGTGCCCATTTTATTCATCAGGAAATAGCGGACAGTGAACAGAAATAGTTTTGTGAAGGAGACAGAGCCCGAATTCATAGGGCTAGGATTCCGATCTAAGACTTTTCAACCCCGGAACTGAAGATCTTAATCCCATTGCCACACTTGAAGTAGCTTTTAGTCTAGGGAGGAAGGGAAATCATAAAATACAGGAGAAATGCAGGGCATCTTGGAGCACAGGGGAATCACCACCTCTTCTGCATATCTGATGGATGGTTTCCTCAAGGAGTTGCAACTGAGCCCGGTCAAGCAAGACAAACGTTTTTCATACAATGAAAAGGGAGATGAGCACTCAAGGCAGTGGGTGAAATGTGTGCAAAGGCACGGAGGCATACAGTCCTCCAACAAATACTTCCTGTTTCCTCTGCTCCAGGCACCATGTTAGGAAACCCGAGGATGAGCAGAAGACAGAAGAGTGCATCCAGTGTGGGACATGAACTAGGGGGGATAAAATGGAAGCTTCAAGAGCCAGTGGACAGTATCTAGAAGAATGATGGGAGGAAAAACAGCTATTAATAATGTTTCTGTATGATGCTTTACGATGCACCTTCACTTGCCTAGATCGTGACCTATTACATAGTAGGCAGTCAATTAGTTACTGAATGAATAATCTCTGTTGACCTTTAAAACAACAGATTTGCTTATAATTCCTTGAGGATGGAGAACACTCGCTCATCCCATCACCACTTGAATCTACAGTGGGACTCCTGAGTCCCACAACTCCAGGGGAAGCAGGTCACATGGTTGTCCATGTGACCACAGTGTGACTAGTGTCCCTTCATACAGCATGGGGGAGCAGAGTCAGATCTGGTTTAGGAGATTAACATTTGTGGACTGAATAAGCCACTGAATGAAGACGGCAGGAAGGATGGCGAACAGAGATCTCTGTTAGCAGTTAACTGTGCTGTGAATCAGCATCTTTTCCCCGCTGGGTGGAGAAGAGACCCACAGCGCCTGCCTCAACACCCCAGGTAGTGAGGGCAGGAGCCAAAGGGGACCCGGGGCTTTCTTGGTCAGTGCTTTTATACCACAGCACAAAGTTTCTCTGGGACTTCCATCAGTTCATGGTTCCCTCCAAGAGACGGAGGGGGCTGCTTTCCTAGGAAACAGCTGGACTGCAGAGGGTGGTCTTGGCCCCACACAGCTGGCAGCCTCCCAAGACTATGGTGACAGCAACGGTGATCTGGTTCCGGATGCTCAGAGACAGCATGCGACTGACTGGTGCTGTAAAGCTCTCTCGCAAGTGGCTCTGGCTTCTCTCGTTCTTTGAGTAAAGAAGATTCTGAAGTTTAGTGAGTGGATTAGCCTAATACTTATTCAGAAAGCACAAAGACTTTTGAGCCTCAATTTTGGCTGAATAAATTTTGTCATAAAGATAAAAAGGTCTTGCCTCCGAAACGCTCTTCGGCTACATTTTTTTGACTGTTGGCAGGCAACAACTGAGGCTGTGTTGGTGTATTCGTAGGAGCTAGGGGAGTGAGGTCAGAAGGTCTAGTGGGTCAGCTAATAAGCTCCCTAGCTGTAGGCAAGCACCTGGGCCCCCCAGCTTTAATGTCTTTGTCTGTGAAAGGAAGCCACTCACTTCTCCATTGCCCATGGAAAAAGAGTAGACAAAATGGTGCATGAAAAAGGACTAACCCAATGTGGTAATTAATACAGAGCTTCAATTTTGGAATCAGACCTCATTTTATTTTATTTTTTTTTTAAAGATTTTATTTATTTATTTGACAGAGAGAAATCACAAGTAGATGGAGAGGCAGGCAGAGAGAGAGGGAAGCAGGCTCCCTGCTGAGCAGAGAGCCCGATGCGGGACTCGATCCCAGGACCCCGAGATCATGACCTGAGCCAAAGGCAGCGGCTTAACCCACTGAGCCACCCAGGCGCCCCAGACCTCATTTTAAAAAGTCCAAATTTACCTATAGTAATGATGCAACTTCAACTAGAAACAATAACAACAATAATGAGAGTCATGGTAGTTAGCTAGCATTTGTAGAAAATATACTATATATCAAGCACTGTGCTAAATAAAGCTTAACATGGTTTGCCCAAATACACGGGCAACAGTAGTATAAATGTTGTTACTGTTGCCATGTTATTGACAAGAGCTGAGGTAAGGCAAGTATGGCTTAGTCTCCTGGTTAAACGTGAGAAGGCCAGGATCTGAACACTGACTCTGAAGTCTACAGCATGGTTTATGAAGCTCTAAGCTAAACTGCTTGCTCTCCAGGCCTCCGTTTTCTTGCCTATAAAATGGGGCTAGTAACACCTGCCTGGCCAGGCTGTTAGGACAATCTGAGCTTCTGTCCGGAAAGCACAGATTACAGCAGTACAAGCTCAGTGAATGGGGTGGTGGGTGATGGGAGATGGTGGGTGATGGTGGGTGGTGGTGAATGGGAGGCTGATGATCCGTAACAATGATGACAAGGGTCCTCCACACTCAGAGATGACGTCCATTACTTGTATTGGACAAGGAAGGTGCTGAACAGACAAGAGACCAGACAGAAGCTGCTTTCTCCTATTTGAAAAACAAAAATGAGGGCCATCTGGGGGGCTCAGTCATTTAAGCATCCAGTTCTTGATCTTAGCTTAGGTCTTGACCCCAGGGTCCTGAGTCCAAGCCCTGCACTGGGCTCCAGGCTGGACGTGGAACCTATGTAAAAGAAAGAAAAACATCTAACACCTGTAAAACTGTCCCACTTGCCTTTAGGATGGTGTCTTTGAATTCTTTGATTGTTGCTTCATGCAACTGGGACTTCAACATGAAAAGCAAACCTAAGAAATTAAAATGGCCCTACTGGCTAAGGGGTTTCCATCATAAGCTGGAGGGGGGTTAAGGCAGTAAAGTAGCTCAACAAAGTTCTCCAGCCCTTCACTTTCCAGCTTTCAGTAAATTGCACTTTAAATAAAACTGTCATGAACCCCAAGGACACCGAGTGGCCATTCCGTCTGGAGCCCGAGAGGGAAGCCCCTTCAAATTACACTCTGTATTCAACTTATTCTAACTTGCTGGCAGCAGGTTTTGAGGGAAGCCTCTTGGTTCTTGCCCCAAGTGACAGTGCCCAACGAGCAGAAGGGAACGTGATGGGAGGCTAGTCATGGGGAGCTCGAAGACGGGCCCATGTGCAGAGATCATCCATTCTGACCTGAGGACCTGATCTCTATCTGCTAACCAGTCCAACAGGAGCCCTTTTGCTGGGAGCCATGTTTTGAACTTAGCATCTGAGAATGTATAACCCAGCTTTCCTCAGAGACCCTTACCCCCACCATAAAATGCCATTGGTCAGCAGCGTTTTCAAATCTTAAAGAAATATGGAACCCACTGTGGTTTTTTGTTTGTTTTTGAGATATTGAGGATTTTCTAAATACCCACTTCCCTTTTATTTCCACTGTGCATGAGGGTTTAGTGTCTTGATTGAGGGAATTTGGAAGATGCAGAATACCGATTCCTAATTCACCCTCTCCCTCTACATTCTGTGACAGTGTTTTAAACCAGAAAATGTGAATGTGTGTTGAAAAGTCTTTTTATTTATTTATTTATTTATTTATTTATTTATTTATTTATTTGACAGAGAGAGGTCACAAGTAGGCAGAGAGGCAGGCAGAGAGGGAGAAGGAAGCAGGCTTCCCACCGAGCAGAGAGCCCGATGCGGGGCTTGATCCTAGGACCCTGAGATCATGACCTGAGCTGAAGACAGAGGCTCAACCCTCTGAGCCACCCAGATGCCCCGAAAGGTCTTTTTTTAATGGCTTGCAGGGCCTTTCAGGTGGAGCCCGATTCTCTCCCTCCCCATGTCACCGTCTAGCCACAGGCCCACTCGGGAAGGCCATACTTGCCACCCTTTCTCACAAATTTTCTCACAAATGTCTCCTATCTGTCGTGCACCCCCACTTGTTTTCCACATCTGGTTTTCTCCGGGAAGGTCTCGGTGCCCCCCAAGCCCAGTTCGGTTTCCCCCACTGCCTGCACCCAGTGCTGTCCCGTCACAGCCGTTATTGTGTTTCCCTCTCTGGCTTTTCCGTAGGACTGTGGACCCCATCATGGCAAGGCCTATACATCTCACTCATTTACATGACCCATGGTAGGCACAGCACATGATTGCTGGATCCATTTGGGAGTGAGTGAATGAAGATTTGTTCCTGGAGAAGAGGCGTGCCATAGCAGAGTTCATTTTAATGTCCCTGACCCCTGTCCTCGGTGCCACTCGAAGCCACTTGGGCGTCATATTATCCACCTGGATGAGGCCACGGGGAATCCTTTCTGCGGCTTCTCTTTAAACCTAAAGTTACTCCAAATAAAGAGGTTTATTCCAAACAACAATGACAATAAAAAAAATAACAAAACAGAACCACCCAGGCCTTGGGCATCAGGGCTGAGTTCCCTAACATTAGCTCAGACACTCATTAGCCATACAGAATGTTGATGCAAAAGGAGCCAACCTTTTTACAAATTTTAAAGCAAAAGGAACAAAGGTGTATTTGAACCCAAGTTAGGATAGCCCAGGATACTCAATCTTCACAAAGAAGAAGCTCCAAGGAAGGAACATTTGGCGCAAGGTTATTGATGTGTCTTGTTTTTGTTTGTTTTTACATGAAGAGTTACAAATCATCCTGACCAAAGATATTCCAGAAAGTTACAGACTTGATGCTTTCAGCATGTGCAACGCTATATAACTTTAATCCTCTGGGAATCAGGGAGCTTTTCTCTGTATGTTTGGAATGTTTCTTTTTGGTTATTTTTTTAACGAAGCAGATGTACAATGTGAGTCAGGGCAGAAATAGAACCCATGCTTTGAGGTTTGGCAGAATCATTTTAACCTTGGTAAATATTCGAATATTTTCTTACTAAGAGTAAATGTTCATTCTGGGGCCCGTGAGCTCTGCAAAGATAAGTGTGTTCTTCTACCTGCCTTCAAAGAATTCACAGACTGTTGGGGAAGATGGGGCATCTACTTGAGTAATTGCAGTCGGACCCGGGAAGTGGTGAGAGGCATGAGGCTATTAAGAGAAACGCTGTTGAGGTGCTGTAAGACATGTTTCCCAATCGATTCCTTGGACCAGGTGCTCAGCTGACCATACAGTAGGTCCTCCAGGTGATTCATGAAATAGGGACTTCCCGGAGATTCTCCTTCAAGGGGGCAGGTTCAGAAATCCACAGGACATTCCAAGGCACAGACAGACCTAAGAATATTACCAAATGAGGTCTGAGAAGGGTGACATTTTAGGCTACAGCAGAGACTAGCCAGGGAAGAAGTATTGAGGCCCAGGGACTCATTTGGTGGAACCAGCGATCTTCTAGAGACGGGGAACCAGAAGAGGCAAGTGGGTGAGAGACAGGATGGTGATCCAAGAGTTGGGTCCTTGAATTTGATGTGCTGGAGATGGTCCACTTATCGGTAATGACAAAGACTAAGATGGATGCATGTTGAATGGCGGCTGAGATGGGGAGAGACAAGATCATTAGGAATGAAGCCATCCAGTTGGGAAGGTTATCTAAATGGATTCTAAATCTGCTTACTGTCCTGGGAGTGGTACTAGATGGAAAGGAGTGTAATGGGCACTAAAAACTTCAGTAAATGAAGGATAGTGGCCAGGAATATGAAAGACCTCTTCAACAGGGAGAAGTGGGTTGGTGGGTATACCATTAGTAGGAGTTGGTGTCTGTGAAGAGGAAATGATGCAGAAGCCACAGCGAGGAGCTAAGAGAACACTTCATCACCCCTCCCCGCCAACACCCTGGCTCAGTGATAGAGTAGTGTAGAAGACAAAAGCCATGCTTGGGAGAGCATCAGGGGAAGCTGGGTCTTGAGAGGCGGTGTGAGTTTGAGTTAGAGCAAAGAGGTGGAGAACATTAGCAATTTTGCTAACCACTGACTGAGTTCCAGATAGCTACATGGAAGTGTTGCGAGCTGAGGGAAGGGTGAGAAATGGGCTTCATTGGGGGCATTAAAGAGGCCTGTGGGAGATGGGGCCCTTTGTTAATGGACTAACTTGGCTTTCTGGTGATGACCAGGGTAACAGAGATGGGAGGCATGGTGGCTGTTGCTTTAGGGAAGCAGGAGTCCTTGGTTCACCAGTGCCACTAGTAAGAAGTGGGGGCTTCAGGCAGCTCTAACAGTAATGCAGGGGGTGCTGTGGGGAGGGGGGCTTGGTGGTTTCATTAGGACCACGCAGGACACAGGGGCTTGCTCAGAAAGTCAGCAGTGGGCATCGTCACAGTTGAACAAGGAGGGATTTTACAGGTAGCCCCGGGGAGCTCTGGCTCTTTCCTTCCTGACATGCAGGGTGGAGGTCACCACTAGAGGAGAAGCAGGCTTACCAAGAACACCTGTCGGGGGCCAGACGCTCATGAGGCTTTGAGAGGCCTGGGAACTGAAACCTGACAGTCCCGGTGGTGGGCATCATTAGTCCCATTTTACAGATGCGGAGAGATTCAGTAGTTTGCTCGAAGTCAACATCTGGCAGAGCTGGGACTCCTGCCCATATGTAAACTGAAGGATGGAAAGTACTAATTTGGTCTGATAGGAAATGGGGCGGGAAATAACTGATTCTTACACCTTTACGATGGAAGCTTTTAACGTTTCTGTCCTGAGTTTGTTCAGAGGGCGAGTGGGAGATTCAGACAGTCCTTCTCTGCTCTCTTGTTCCTACCCCTTCCTTGGGGGCTTTGGAATTAATCACTGGTACCAGGAACATAGGCCGTTTTGCCATCATTATAGCTCTTGTAGTGGTGAAGGTTGGATCGAAGCTCTTTTATTCATGAAGGATGACTCAGATGCTCTTCTTAATCGACTTTTCTTTCTTTCCATCTTAGGAAAGGTTTGACAGCTATTACTGCCTCTTTTTCTGAGCTCCTAATTTCTTAGCTTCTGCTGCCTTTCTCTGGGCTTTGGGTTTTGAGTCTGCATTTTTCCTTAAGGCTCTTTCAGTTGCTTATCAGGAGAAGAATGTGCAGTGTATGGTAAACTCTGGCCATTGAGGCTGCCATTGTCCCTCCCTCCGGGAAGGCAATATTCAGCAATTTGCAGACATTCAGAAATGAGTCACTTTTTTTTTTTCTTAAATCAAGAAAAATGCATCAAAACAGTGTCTTCTCTCTTTGGAACTTATTTTGTGTATATTTTATGACGGAGACTGCCAAGACAGGAAACTCCAGGGAGCGTGTAGCAGCTTTCTGTACTCTTTTTGAACCCCGGAGTCAGAACGTGGGATTCTCATTGCAGATCTATTTTGAAAGGGTGTAGCACGGAACTGTATTTTGTTGCCTGGTTCTGCATCTTCATATCACCTTTAAATTACGTTACGTCAGAACTACCTTGAAAATGCAAGACACACAGTCACGACGTCCTAGAACGTTAAGAAATTTTTAAGATCCCATTAAAGCCATGCGTTATTAGATCCAATGTTTTGCTCATCTCTGTATAAATAACAAAATGTCTTGAGAGAGTGAATCACTTTTTGGATTTGCTTATTTATTTATTTATTATGGAGAGAGTGTTTTAAAGGCAAATGCAGATTGGTTCCTAGAATTATTGTTTGTTAAGAAATATGATTAGAAGTACATTTGTTATATCATTTCTAACGTAAGTGTGACATAGGCAAAATTGATTATGAAATGTCTCTGAGATAACAGAAGAGTTGTAAATTAGACGTTAATTTATAAATAAGGCATATTAGCAGAAGAGGGAAGAACAGTTCTACAGCCAAACAGACTCGGATTCAGATTCCTAACTTCTAAGTCTGTAAACTAGGGAAAGTTTCTCAATTTCTGTGTATCTATCTGCCCATCTGTGAAATGGGGCAATAGCAATAGCTCTGTAGGGTTATTGTAGAGATTATAAGGAAGAGTCGTTTAATAAGGATGATAGGGATAGGAGAAAAAGTGTAATTATCAATTCTCTGAAACTGGCAAAGTAGAAAAAGACTTCCCAGGAAGCTAATAGCACAGTATGTATATTCTTTTGATCAAATATTAGTCTCTAAAAAAAAAAAAATTAGCAAAAAAAATTCTAAAGACAACAACAAATTCTTGGCTTTAAGGAGTCCAGAATAGAGCATGGTTGTGAACCCAGATTGTGTGAGTTTGAATCCCAGCTTTGACCATTCCATACTGTGAACTTGAACAGGTTTTGTGGGTTTTCAGTGCCTCAATATTCTGGTCTGTATCTTAGGAAAACATTGGGCTAGACATAAGGCTTAAATGAGTTAAGTGCTTAGAATAGAGCCTGGCACATGGTAATGTCATATTAAGTGTGTGTGTGTGTGTACTAGACATAAATGCCTACTTTTGTTATAGTTTCTTAGATTTGTTTAAAATAAATATTGAATGAGAGACGTGTCTGCTGGAGTCTTGTCCCCTACTTGGGCTAAATATATTCATGTAAATATAATAATACTGCATTTAAAGAACCGACATTCAGGCTTGTAACTGTCTCACACTGGCCTCCTGATGTGTCTAAAATAGCATTATCTCTGTACTCTTGGCTGGTTGCTACCTCCTTGGTCAATTTCCATATCAAAGAGATAAACCCATTGTGTTTCCAGGACACCCCTACCTTTTATCTCCGGTTGTTCCCACAACATCTCTGAGATTGTTTTGGCCTTTGCCTCCCTGATGAGGTATTTATTTGAAGTGCTCCCAGTCTAGATCTCAAGTGCCCGTGCTGTCTTCAGGGCTATTTTCAGGGTCATCTTCTGACATTACAGCAACTGGAGAATTTGTTTCTGTGAGCCTTCTAAGCTGCCCTTAGCTAAAAAAACACACACAAACAAAACAAAACAAAACCAAAAAATTTTGTGTAGTTACAGCTCATGAATTACATAAACCTGCTAATTTTTTAAGTGTTCATTCACCAATTAATTCACCAAACATTTTGTGAGGCCCAGCGCTAGTAATGGGGGTACGAAAATAAATAAGGCACTGTCCCCATCTTGAAGGGCTACTGAAGGATTTGTCTGTCAAGGATTCATTCTTTCACCAAATTTTTACTGAGCACCTACTATGGGCCAAATATGCTTCCAGGCACTGGTGCTAAGGCACTGAACAGTCCTGACAAGGCTCCTGTCCTCTGGGAGCTTACAACCTATGGAGGGAGATGAGCTGTAGGTCAGGGGCTGATAGGTGCTATGAGGAAAAACCAGAATGTATTGTTCAGTGTTTTTTGTTGGAGACAGCCAAATCTGGTGTTGCCAGTTTGAGCAGAAAGGGGTTTATGATAGGTTATTTTAGGAATTTCCAGAGGGGCTGGGGAGGAGCTCATATGCTGTGGGTTAGGGAGAAGTCTCACGTGTATGTGGGATTATTCCAGTAGGAACACATTTGGGCTGCTGCCCTCTGCCCAGCACAGGAGCATCTCTAGCTGCTTTCCCGAGATCTGCTCTCCTGTGAGCCGCAATCCCCTCCACCGCTCACCCCCCACTCCTCCCTGGATGCCTCTGCTTGGCAGAGTTCTAGCCAAAAGAGCTCCTGGGAAGTGTAGTTCTTAGCGTTCCAGGATCTGGCTTAGGGGAAGATTCACTAGAAAGAAAAATTAATTAAAACCTTGCATTGACCCCGAATCCCATTCTAATTATCCTCTCTCTTTCTTTGGTCATGCCAGCTTCCTAAAAGCAAAAAAGTCAGTCATTTATTTTCACCTCCCCTCCCATCACTTCTGGGGGCCCCTGCACTTAGGCTGCTGCAGTGACATTCTTTGGCGATGTCCCTGTAACGGTTTCCATCTTGACCAAGTCCACCAGACATCTTTCCGTCTTTATATTCCTTTTTTTTTTTTTTTAAGATTTTATTTAACTATTTGACAGAGCGAGTCAGAGAGCACAAGCAGGGCGAACAGTGGGGAGAGAGAGGGAGAAGTGGACTCCCTGCCGAGCTGGGAGCCTGATGCGGGGCTCGATCCCAGGACCCTGGGATCAGGACCTGAGCCGAAGGCAGACGCCTAACCATCCAAGCCACCCAGGCGCCCCTCCATCTTTATCTTCTTAGAACCTCTCTGCTATACCACTGCTGGGCACTCATTTCTCATTAATACTGTCCACCCCATCTCTTATTCTCTTGATTAACTCTGACCTCTTTGTGTCTCCTCAGACTTTTTTCTTGCCCTCTGCTATTGTCCCTTGGCTCTGATGCCAGGACCGATTCTCCTAAGTGATCCCATCTAGCCCTGTGGTCTCGACAACCAGCTAGAATAGCCAGAGTTAAAGTTAGTGGGCACCTATTATTGCCTTCTGATTGCTTTATGTGTACTTAATAACTGAATCCTCCTAACAGTTGTATTCATTGCCAGCATTGTTCTGCTGTACCAAGTGACCACAAATTGAGTAGTTTAAAACAGAACAAGGTTATCATCCTACAGTTGCAGAAGCCAGATGTCTAAAATCAAGACATTGACAGGACAGCATTCCTTCTGGGGGCTCTAGGGAAGAATCTGTTTCCTTGCCTTTTCCAGCTCCTGGAGGTTACCTGCATTATGGCTTCTGGACCTTTCCTCCATCTTCCAAAGCAGCACACAGCATGTTCAACCCCCATTCCCTCATCTCTGTTTCATTGACCCCCCTCCTTGTCTCTTGCATCCCACTTATAAGGGCCCTTCTGATTATATTGGGCCTACCCAGGTCGTCCAGGATCATCTCCCCATCTGAAGATTCTTCGCTTAATTATGCCTACAGAGTCCCTTCTGGCTTACAAGGTGACATTAAATTTCAGGGATTAGGATGTGGCCTTCTTAAAGGGGCCATCATTCTACCTACCACAACAACCCTATGAGGTAGGGTATAATTACTATCCCAGAGAAGGCAACAAATGCAGAGATGTTAGGTCACTTGCTCAGTGTCCTAAAGACAATCAACGGCAGGATTGGAATTTAAACTTAGGCAGCTGGACTCCAGGGTTCATATTTTTAAGCTTCATGCTCACCAAGAAATGAATAACTACCAATTTAAATTTCTAACCCCCCAAAGATTCCATACATAACTAACTACCTGTTAGATGGCTTCCCTAAGAAGGTAAACCACATCCAGAACTGGGCTGATCATCTTTCCCCAGTACTGTTGTCTTCTTTCTGTCCTTAGGCTTAGTTTCAGGTACCAACATCCATCTTCTCTCCCAATTTAGAAACCCGGGAATCATCCTGGAATCCTCCCTCCCCTCTCTGGGTCTGGCTCATACCACCCCCTGCACATTTCTCTTCTCCATTCCTGCCAACACTGCCCAAGTCCCATCTTTCATCATTTGTACTTGGCCCTTCGAGTTGTCTCCTAATGTGTTCCTAGTCTCTAAAATGCATGAAGCGTAAACCAAAGTCTGTCCTAGCCCTGTGTCAAACTCATCAGTAGCTCTGCATCACCTCTGACGATTAAGCCCAATTACTTTATGAAGACTTGCCCTTGACTTTCTTCTCCAGCCTTCCACTCCGAACACTGGGGCTTTAGCAACATGGGCTTGCTTATTCCGGTCTACACGATGCTGCTTCAAACTGCCAAGCCTTCTCTGTTTCGGCTCTTCTTGATGTTGGGATCACCTTTCCTGCCACCTTCACTTGCCTGCCTCTTCCAGCTGAGTCATCTTTAGGGAGCCTTCTTTGCACCCCCACTGGCATCATGACCCATTCTCCATGTTCTCACAGATGTCACACTGTGTGTCTGATAACTGTCTCTCCTATAGGAAAGTGATCAGGTTGTGTCTTCTCCTTTGTTCCACTAGCTCTGGAAGTTCAGGAACACCTAATCATCGTGGTAGCCCTCATACCTAGACATAGTGGGAAACCAATGAACACTTTGAGGTGACGTGAGTTAAACTGTGAATAAGCAGGAAAGTGCTAATTCCAGAATTTGGGAGAGAGATGGGCTTTCCACGCAGAAGAAATAGTACACTCAAAAGCCCAGGCATGAAAAAGCAGAATGGGTGGGAGAACATGGCTACTTCAATGAGGTCAGAAGGAAGGAAGCATGTTGGGGAAGGACCGGCTATCATGGCCAAAATGAACAGAGTTGGGATTTGGAAGGGCATTATGTGTAAGCAAAAGAGTTTACATGGATGTGAAAGCTTTGGGGAAGTCACACTGAAGAACTTCGAACAAGGGACATACCTGATCAGACGTATGTTTTCTTATCCACTTTGTCTAATAGCTGGGGAAGTAGTGGATTGGAGGGATGCAGAGTAGAAGCAGACAGACAACGAGGAGACTATGGGTCATTGCAATGCATGAGGAGGACTCAGAGGCAGGGACCATGGCATGAAGAGGAGACAGGTTAGTGGGCAACTTAAGAGCTGACATCTGTGGGGCACCTGAATGGTTCACTTGGCTAAATGACCTTACCATCATTATATTCCTTTCAATCATCCTTACATTCCCTTAAAAATATTAACTGCTGACCACATCACACCTTTGTGATGGCTGCTGTAAAAATACTATGTTACGAGAAGGTAGAGCAGTTGGAATACTATGTACTATGTAGGAACACATAGGAATACCATGTAGGAGTAATGTAAGATGGTACAGCTGTTATGGGAAACAGTATGGTGGTTGCTCAAAAAAAATGAACATGGAATTACCACATGACTCAGTAATTCTACTTCTGGGCAAACACCCAAAAGCATTGGAAGCAGGGTTTCAAAGAAAAATTTGCATATCCATCTTCATAAGAGTGTTATTTAAAGTACCTAAAAGGTGGAAGCAAGACAAGCCTCCACCAACAGATGAATGAATAAGCAAATTGTGGTAGATTAGATAGATAGATCTAATAGAAATATAGGTAAATATATACAAATACTATTATTCAGCCTTAAAAAGCAGAAAATTTTGCCACATGCTACAACATGAGTGAAACTTGAGGACAGTATCCTAAGAAAAATAAGCCAGACACAAAAAGATAATTATTGTATGATTCCATTTATATGAGGTACTTGGAGTAGTCAAAATCATAGAGGCAGAGGGGCACCTGGGTGGCTCAGTTGTTAAGCCACTGCCTTCAGTTCAGGTCATGATCCCAGGGTCCTGGGATTGAGCCCCACATCGGGCTCCCTACTCAGTGGGGAGTCTGCTTCTCCCTCTCCCACTCCCCCTGCTTGTGTTCCCTTTCTTGCTGTCTCTCTCTCTCTCTGTCAAATAAATAAATAGAATCTTTAAAAAAAATCATAGAGACAGAAAGTAGAACAGTGGTTGCTGGCGGTAGACCGTAGGAAGAGTGGAGAATTATTGTGTAATGGCTGTGGAGGTTTTTTTTTTTGCAAGACAAAATGTTTTCTGGATATTTGCAACAATGTGAGTGCCCTTAACACCACTGAATTGTATGCATAAAATGGTCAAGATGGTGAATTTTAGATTATGTGCAACTTAACCACACAAAACCACAGTTTTAAAAGTACGGACACTGAGGTATGCATAGCTCTTTCCTTGATCCTTGAATGGTTAGAATGGTCCCATTTTATAGTGAGGAAAATAAGGCTCGGGGAAGTAAAGTGAATTGCCCAAGGCACATAACTAGAAAATGGGGAAACAGAGCCTCATGCTTGGATCTCCTGTTTCCGTGCCCAATGCTGGCTTCCCTCACATCAGGGGAGAGAAAGGATAGTTGAATTAATTTGACCTCTGGTTGAAATACATGCAAGAAATCAAGACTTAGCTATTTATGGAGGGAAAAATACTAGAATGCGTGTGTGTGTGTATGTGTGTGTGTGTGTGTGTGTGTGTGTGTGTGTTGGAGGGAGGGAGGGCAGGCAGGCGGACTGGGAGAGAGAGCATATAAGACAGCTCCCAGACACCTGCCTCATGCTTCTTCAATTTCCCTCCCTCCCTGGATCTTCAGAAGGCAGGTGTGAGTCAACTGTAAACACGGTGAGAAAAGGTCACCCGGCATTCCCTCAGATGACAAAATGAGAAGTGACTGGTGTGGATTGTCTGTCTACATGAAACTCAGCCCTGTAAGATGACCAGGAGAAGACAGTGGCTCTCTTCGAAATGGCTCCATTAGCTGTCCTCTCACACCCTACTTCCACCCCTGCCTAGCTCCTGGGGAGATGAAAGATGACAAAATGTGCTTATAAAACTAAATCAGACCTAGTAAGAGAAAAGGGGAGCAGCAGGAGCAGCTCTGAGAAGGAGTCAGGCACAATCCTACTTGCCCAGACCACCAACTCCCCGTGTAAGTCCGAGCACATCCTTCCTCAGCCCCAAGGGTTGGGCTGCTATTCCTACCACCATTTTCCATTACTGAATTCATACTAAATTTAGAAGGTAGAGCACACTCTCCCAAGGGGAGTCAAAAATACAAAAAAGGATCAGCTAGCCTTTTCAAAATAGCTCTAGTTCATCACGGGCTTACTGGCATTGTGATGGACACTTCACGTATATTAGCCCTAACCTTTCTACTACTTGAAAACTTTTTATCATGAGACTATACTGAGAGGTATTATCATATTGCCCAGAGTATTTGCCTAGAGGATAAAGAACAGAGTCGGTGTTTGTCTAGTTCCAAAGTTAAATTCAACAGCCAAGTTATATAGAGCTATGGAAGCATGAGGAGACAGGGAAGAAGTTAGCTCTACCTATCAACCCCTGGGAAAATCTGCATGGAGAAAGGTGGGCACCAAGGTTGCATGAAACCAATCAACAAGGAGACAGAGGGTGCATTTTGTGAAGTAAGTACACTTAAGCAAAGTCAGGTTGGTGGAGAATACAGATTCCTAGAAAATGGTAAATAATCCTATTTGGTTTAAGAGTAGTTGTGTTGGGCTGTGGTTGGAGACCAGAACTCCACAAGATGATGAAGAACTTTGAATGCTGTACTAAGAGGGTTAGAACTGACTTTTTTTAAAGATACTAATACATTTATTTTTTAAATATTGTTGTTATGTTACAACAAAATTTAAAAAATAAATGTATTAGCGTATTATTGTATATTATTGTAATATATATATGTGTATAGTATAATATTGTATAGTAATGTATATTAGTCACCATACAACACATCATTTGTTTTTGATGTAGTGTTCTGTGATTCATTGTTTGCATGTAACACCCAGTGCTCCATGCAATCCGTGCCCTCCTTAATGCCCATCACTGGGCTTACCCATCCCCCCACATCCCCTTCCCTCTAAAACCCTCAGTGTGTTTTTCAGAGTCCACAGTCTCTCATGGTTTGTCTCTCCCTCTGATTTCCCTCACTTCACTTTTCCTTTCCTTCTCCTAATGTCCTCCATGCTGTTCCTTGTGTAGAACTTACTTGTGTAGGCAACAAGTCACAACCAAAAATTTGTATCAAGGGATTTATCTACAATGATCAATATTTATAAGTTTATAAGTATTTTTATAAGTATTTGTTACATGTTATGAAGAAGTTAAACATATCAGAAGTGTTTATTTTTGTTGTATCTTACATAGGCCATTGCATCACCAGCTGACAGCACCTACCGGGTGAGTGATGGATGGTTTTGTACCCGCGTTGAGAACCCCTTACATGCACAGTGACGTCAACTAACCACACCGGTTCAGCTGGCTTTTCAAAATAGCTCTAGTTCATCATGGGCTTACTGGCATTGTGATGGACACTTCACGTATATTAGCCCTAACCCTTCTACTACTTGAAAACTTTTTATCATGAGAATAATGAGACATTTTGTTTGTTTGTTTGTTTTCTCTGATGCTTTAGGAAGGGTTAAGAAACTTCAAGGAACTTCGAGCCAAATTTCAAAAGTTTGACATGCCATTGCCTCCAGGACCTATTAAATTCTCAGCAGGTGTTTCTCAAAAGGGTAACATTGGAAACACACAGTCAACAAGAATTTTGGCCAATGGGAAATCCCTCTCATCCAGCCACAGTTTGCTCCCATTATGTTCTAGTGCTGAATCCCAGCTTCTTAAAGACCAGGAAACGAAGCTAGCCCAGAGAAGTGAGATTCAGAAATGTTCTAATTCCCCAGGACCTCTGGAAAGGTCCTCTGGTCCTGCAGTAAATTCCCAGAAAAGTTCTCCACTGTTAGACAGGAACCCGTCAAATGCTGAGATAACCAACAAGAGGAGAGTCACCATGAATGAAAGCTTCAAAGATAAGCTCTGGAACTGGGAGAAGTTTTCATCTCAGAAAAGTGAGTCGTCTTCAGCCTCTCTCCTTGCCAGGTGTGCTTGCAGGATCTGCCACGCGGAGGAGCAGAAAAGCAGAGGGCTTCTTCCAAAGGAGCCCAGGATAATGCTGGAAATAAAAGGAACACAGACCTTGCCTTCCCAGAGGCATTTAGTGGCTCAAAGAGAATCACTTACCTTTCCTGAAGATCCCACTTTTCTACTTTTTCAACATGGCAAGAAGAACCTAGAAAACCCTCTTCCTGAGAAGAGCCCGGTGAGGGGCTCCTGCCAGCTTGTCTATGAGAGTGAACTTTCCAGTCAGGCCCCAGGTGAGATGTACTCCCTGTGGTCCCAGGGGAGGGGCCACTACATTCTTCTAATTTAGACCCTGCTAATGGTCGTGTATGATCTGGGTGAATTTTGCTCCAAATGCCAGGGCAGGTTTGGGTAAAGTGCTTACTCTCCTGGAATTCTATTGAAAGGCAATTTGGGCAAGCTTGGGTTTGAATCCTAGCTCCGATTCTCACAACATGAATGAACTTGGGCAGTCTATTTCGTACAGCCTGTTCTGCTGTCCTGTAAATCGGATGTATCACCAATCTGCCCCAGCTTGGTAAACAGCACAGCCATCCTCCTAGTTGCTCAGGCCAAACACCTAGGAGCCATGCTCTATCCCTCTCTCCCCCTCACTTTTTGCATCCACTCCATCAGCAAGCTCCTGGTTCTACCACCAGAATATGTTCTGTATCCCTCCGCTTTGGTCCATTTCTGCCCTCTGTCCTATCTATACCGCTGTCATCTCTTACCTGGACCACAGTGGTGCAGCTGGTTTCTTTGCTTCCAGCCTCTTGCCCCTTCCTCCTGGCAGTCACAGTGATCCTCTAAAGCACAAATTAGATCACACCACCCCCCCTGCTCAAATTCAACCCAAGCCATCTTACACCAGCTGATGCCATTTGGCCCTTCCTACCTCTCTTACTTCCTACCTCTACTCTCTATCACATTGGCCTTCTTGCTTTTCCTTAGATAAACCAAGCTAGTTCCACCCCAGGACCTTTGTACTTGCTGATCACTCTGCCTGGCACATGTTTTCCCCAGGTCTTTGATATCTCTCTCCCTCACTTCATCATGGCCTCTGTTGAGGGTCACCCGTGATGAGTGGAATTTGTAAGTCGCCAGCTAAAATAACCACCCCACCCCCCTGAGTCTCTGTCTCTTTATGTTGCTTTAGTTTTTTTCTTTACAGCCCATCCTTACCCAGTATATTGTTACATATCTGTTTGTTTACCTCAGTAAAATGTAAGTTACATAAGGATAAAAACTGCCTTCTTTATCACCATAAAAGCACCTAAAAGACCAAAGCCAGGTTCAATAGGTCCTCAAAAACTATTTATTAAAAATACCTGATTGAATGGTTGGACAGATGGGTGGGAGGAGGGATCTCCTGCTTACAACCATGTATGGTTTCTCTCTGTATTTGGAACAGAACCTAAACCACTGACTACTGATTTCACGGCTCTGCACATTCTGGGCCCTGCTTAGGCATCTTACTTACTGCTTCCTGTCTCTTCCTGCTCCCGAGTGGACACACTTGGTTTCTTGATATTCCATGAAGAGACCTTGTTACACTCAGAACATTTCCATTAGCTCTTCCTCTTCCTAGAAACTTCCTCTCTGAGCTTTCTGTAGCCATGTTTAGGTCTAAATTCACATGACTTTCTCAGATAATCCTTCCCTAACCTCTTTATCTAAACCCACTGCTTCACCATCTGCAGGTGACAGTGTTTCCTATCAGCCTGTTTTCTTTCTTTCATGGAACTGACAGGTCTCTGTAATTATCTGGTTTGTGTGTGTGTTTCTCATCAGTCGCCTGCTATTAGCATGAACATTCCTGAGGGCAGGGCTCTATCTGTTCTTTTGTTTGTTGGTTCTTGTTCTTAACTCTATACCCAGCTTCTAGACCAATGCCTGGACTTGAGTAGATACATTGTTACCAAGGAAGGGATAGGAGAGAAGGATGAATGGGAGGAAGGAAAGAAGGCTGGATTGCCTGCCTGACAGAGCTGTTGAGTGGATTAAATGAGATGACCCATGTCCATCTCTTGGCACAGCACCTGGTAAAAAAAATTAGGAACCAAATTAGTAAGGGACCATTCATTTTCACTATATTTTCTCCTTAATTTGACAAAGACTGGAATTTCTGACATCAGGACTTCTAATTAAAGCCTAAGAAGAGAGGAGCTTAGTCCTGACTACTGTAACCCCTGCTGGAGGAGCAAGAAGGAAGCTTCCCTCCCTGCCTCTCTCCCCCATTCTGGCTCCCACAGGGCAGCAGGGCTCTGAGGAATTTGAACTGAGGAACTTGTAAAACACTGGCCAGTATCTTTATTTTTGATCTGGATGGTCCATGCAGTATTACATGAACCCCAAATCAAGGCGTTTGGATCATATAAGGTTTTGTGCTATTTTCCGTGTAAGAGGCAGATATGATTTTCATATATAATATTGGAATTTCTGTTGGAGTTTAGCTTCTGAGTACAGAAGGACGAAATGTATGAAACTGAGACTGTCCTGGAAAATTCCAGGACACAAAACCGCAAAACCCACATGTGCCATGTACCTCAAAGTTAGCCTTAAAGCTTGTCCCAGGCTATGAGTCCTGGAAACCAGAGATCAACTCATCCTGCTCTTCAGATCCCCCATGTAATTTGTATGTTCTCAGTGCTTAAAGCATCCTTTTGGGGGATAGTCACCATCCCTTTTCTCGGAAGTAGGCACTGTGCTTGATGCTGGCAGCCATCACTCAATGGGAGGATGGATTCACCCCTCCAATATGCCACAACCCTGATAGAGAGGTGTTCATGATACATCGTCATGGGGGTACCAAACAGAGAGTGATTAATTCTCCTCTTGAGTTTGAGAATGAAAGCTTCCCAGAGGAGGTGTCTTTGGAGCAGGGCCTTAAAGAATGAGTCTAAGACAGAAGTGAGGGGACATTCCAGAACCAAGAAGGGCATGAACAAAGTCTTAGATATACGATGGCTTTTTAAATCCAATTTGGAGAACTGAGAAGCCATTGGTGTGAGTGAAAGATATTTGGGTTTAAGGTTGGGAAAGTAGGATGGTAAAGTGTGGTAAGAGAAGGATCTGGAAATGTGGATTGGGGTCACGTAATATTTACATGCCAGAGGCTGGAGTACATACATGGATGTCAGGCCAAGGAAGCCAGGCTTCAGCCTCTGGGCAGCAGACTGGTGACATGATCAGCTTTGTGTTTTGATCAGGGCACTTTGGCCAGTAGGAGGATAATAGATTAGAGGGGAGAGAGATTGAGGCAGGCACTGGTCAGTTTCATCTGAGAAATCACGAAATGGAAATAGTAATAACATGTTTTTGTTTTTGTTTTTGTTTTTTTCTTATCCAGACTCAGAGAAACAGTCTGTTGATAAGCATCAACAACTTCTCAAAACGAAACCACTGCCTTCCATCGAATCCCTGGGGCCTCCTCCCCCAAAGCCTCCGAAACCCCCAGTTGTGAATCTCCAGGCCTTCCAGAAGCAGGCAGCTACAATTTCTAAGACCCACACAGAAGGTAAGGAAATGCACCAGCCAGCCAGCGTGAGTCACAGCCCCAATGCCCATGTCCCCACTATTACCTCCCTCTCCGCGTCAACTCCCAGGTGATAATGCCCAACTGCTTTTCCACGGGACCGGACATCCATCACTGGTTATTTCACATAGAGGCTGTGGCAGCTTGCCCGTGAAATGACAAATCTGCGGGAATTGGCCCCTTATCGCTCCCGGGCCAGCCTGCTTCCCCTGAGAGCATTGCATTTGATCATTGGGAATCTGTCCAAGAGGAAGAAAAAGAAAAGTAGTCGAGCAGGGAGCAGGCAGCTTTTGTGTTTCCTACAAAGCCTGTGTTGTCAACACAGTTGGTGCAGTAGAAGAGGGGAGGGAGTGGAAAGGGAGGAAAGGCAGTGTGAACTTGACCTGTGATCTTAATGCGGGTCCCTCAGGTCTCTGTGACTGGCCTTTAGTAATTAGTTGAAGGGCCCCCACCCCCACCCTCACTGGTCCTTTCCAGAAACTAAAGCTTCCTTGCAAGCTTCCTTTTTCTGTGTTCTTTTTGTGTCTTCCTCTGCAACTAACTTCCTTTCCAGAAACTAAAGCTTCCTTGCAAGTCCTTTTTCTGGGTTTTTTTTGTGATTTCCTCTGCAACACCTTCTCGTTCCCTCTCCACCCGCACTGTGGACACTTCAGATGCCTTTGCTTATGTTTGCTCTAATGAGACATGAGGGGAGCACACACTTTGGGGTCCTATGTAAGTGCTAACATTGATCTTACTGGGCCCACGAGTGCCAGCAGATGGTATGCTCAGAGAGCTAAGGCCATCTTGCATTGTTCTTTTTTTAATTTTTTTTAAGATTTTATTTATTTATTTTACAGACAGCGATCACAAGTAGGCAGAGAGGCAGGCAGAGAGGGGAGGGGAAGCAGGCTCCCCACTGATCAGAGAGCCTGATGTGGGGCTCAATCCCAGGACCCTGAGATCATGACCTGAGTCTAAGGCATAGGCTTAATCCACTGAGCCACCCAGGCGCCCCTGCATTGTTCCTTTGACCGCTTCGAACAACCTCATGGTTGTTACATTTCTTGAACTCACTTGGTGGTTCTCACACTTCAGCCTGCACCAGAATCACCTAGAGGACTTGTCAAAACACAGATCCCAGGACCCCATTCCCAGAGTTTCTGATTTATTTGGTCTGGATTGGCTGCGTAAGAATTTGCCTTTTTAACAATTTCCCCAGGGGGATGCTGATGCTCTCTGGTCCAGGGACCACACTTGAAGAACCACTGCTGCAGAACATCTAAAGTCTTATCCTAAAAGAAATTCTATATAATGAAATAGAGTTCTGGCTGCCACCTTGTGTCCCCTTGTGCATGCACCTAATCTCAGTTGGTTTGACAGAGACCCCTGAGTGCCAACTCTAGGCCCATTTCCGCTCCACCAAGATAAGAGAAACTATCATGAACCAGGAGAAACTCACCAGACTGTAAACCCAGGTGCGCATTGGTAGAAAAGGAACAGCTGGCTGGAAGAAGATGGCTCATAGAATGGTTACAGCAGATGATAAAACCTTAGTTCTCTCTTTCATTTAAAGATTTTACTTATATATTTGTGAGAGAGAGAGAGAGAGAGCATGAGAGAGCATGAGTGGGGCGGGGCAGGGGCAGAAGGAGAAGCAGACTCCCCACTGGACAGGGAGCCTGATGAGAGACTCAATCCCAGGACCCTGGAATCATGATCTGAGCTGAAGGCAGATGCTTAACCGACTGAGCCACCCAGGGACCCAAACCTTAGTTCTCCTTATGGAAGTTAGGGGTAAACAGTATCTCTGGTATTGAAGAAGTGAGTAAGTTCACAAACCAGGGAACCATGATCCTTTCCCACAACCCGAAAGTCTAGGCATCGGGGGCAGCGAACGCTTTCACCATCACAGGCCATGCTGAGAGGAAGCAGCTGACAGGAATGCTACCAGTGTCTTAAACCAGCTTAGTGCAGGAGTCCGACTAGTCAGAGAAGACTGGCTGAAGCTCTGGCCACACAATGCATGGATGGGACCACACCACTTGCTACCAGAGAAGAAGAGGGGGATAAGGAGGAAGAGGAAGAAGTTCCAGATCTTGTGGAGAATTTTGACAAAGCTTCCAAGAGTAAAGCAAACAGAATTAAGTCAATTTCTGAAGAAGATGGAACTTGAAGAGGTGACTAGAGCTGTTGTTTTATATGATGACTGCTTTTTAAAATTTTGTTAATGGATCTGGTGGACTCTAGAGCTCTAGTATTTTTAAGCTCACCCCCTTGGACACAGCAGCACTTTCCAGTTTTTGCTTAGACACTATTCATTCTTTGCAGCTCATTAAACTGAAGAAGCCTGGGAAGTTTGAAACAAGGTTCATGAAGTTCTTTACCTGGTTTTAAAAAAAAAGAAGAAGAGAAGAAAAAGAAAAGAAATGAAAGAGCTCTCTTATAAGTATACTTGAATAATAGTTTGGACACCTCCCTAATGGGGAAGACTAAGTATGATTTTTATAAACATTAAATAATTCAGACCTTAAACCCTCTTTCTGGAAGCGAAGAAGATTGTCAGAGAACATAGAACAAAGCACCAAGTCTTCTGTCATAAAATGGCCTTTATAAATCCTAGCCTCTCCCCTCCCCCACTAGCTATTTAAGTTTGCACATGTTACTTACTGAGCCTCATTGTCCTTATCTGTAAAACGGGGGTGAGAGTAACACTCCTCTCTCAGGATTTTTGTGAGCATAAATGAGATGAGTCACGGAAAGGGTTTAAACAGTGCTGGGCACACCAAGGAAGTGCTCAGTAAATGCACGGTGATCAGTTATCCTTATGGAAAGCTTGTGTTGAGCAGCTATGCTGTCCTTGCCCTGGACCCTGTGATGGACACAAGAGTTAAAGAGAGAACCCCCACATCAGTTCTGGTGCTCCAGAAGGTCAAAGTCTAATCCGAAAGCTCAAGCTTGTCTTCATAATGAAGCACCATATGGTGTGGGTGAGCGCTGCACTTCGGGAAGGATGGAGGGTCTCCTAGGTGCCGGGGTGGGCGGCACCAGTGAGTTACCACTCCTCATTTTGTCTCTGGGGTCTGGGCATTGCACAAACAAAGGCTGCTTTCATCAGGCTGCCGCCTACACCCCTTTTCACACTACCTTTTGCTCTTGCAGCAGCTGTGGAAGAGGGCTGCCTGCCTCCAGAGAGGTGAGTACCTTTTTATTTGTCGTGGGGGAGCACAGCACGTGGAGCATTGACAGGCTGCTTAGCCAGCCTGAGAGCAGGCAAAAAGCCCAAACCAGGTGTCTGGGTATCTCAGAAGGGTTGCCGGAAGAACAGATTTATAAGCAACAAACTGCAACTTTTGTTTTAGAGGCGAGATTAAATAAACTCCATTTAACTGCTGTGCTGACATTAAGTTGCAAAGATGGTCCTCTGAGGTACTTTTATTTATTATACAGCTGGGTTTGGTAAATTGAAACATCAGCTTCCACAGTAATAAATCGAATTAGAGGCTACAGAATGCTGTGGGCAGCTGGTGTGACATTAGAACTTGATAATGGGACAAAGGACCTTCTGTTTTTGCTGTACTTGTTCTGAGAATTTTGCCATGGAATCATCAGTCCGTTAATTCACTCAACCAAATACTATCTCTTGAGCCCTTTGATGTGTCATGCATTGAACTGGCTACTTTTTACACATTTTCTTACTTTCTTTTCTCAAGGCTGGAAAGTTGCTGCTGCTGTCCTTATTTTGTAACTACAGACTTGGGCTCAGAAAGTCTGGCCACTTGCAGAACCATGATTCCAACCCAAGTATCCCTAAACTATTTTTTTCTTTTGGCTATAAGGGAAACATAAGATTGTGTAAGTTTGAGATATACAAGGTGTTAGTTTGTTGCATTTACAAATCACAGTATGATTACTACAGTAGTGTTAGCTAACCACTTGATCACCTCACATAATTCTCATTTTTTTTGTGTGTTGAGAACAGTTAAGATCTAATCTCTTAGCAAACTTAAAATTTATAATACATTATATTTTTTACCATAACCACTCTTTGTACATTGGATCTCCAGAACTTACTTATCTACTATTACTTAAACAATCTCTCTCCAGTTCACCCACCCCTCAGCTCCTGGTAACTATGATTGACTCTGTTTTTATAAGGTTTGGTTTTTTAGATTTTGTGTATAAGTGCTACCATACAGTAATTGTTTTTCTCTGTCTGACTTATCTCACTTAGCGTAATGCCCCCAAGGTCCACCCATATCATCACAGATGGCAGGATTTTCTTCTTTCTTGTGGCCAAATAACTTTCTATTATATATATACTTCACATCTTCTTTATTCATTCATCTGTTGATGATCGCTTAGGCTGTTTCCATATCCTGGCTCTTGTGAATAATGCTGTCATATTAACATGAGTGTAGTGGTCTCTCTTTGAGATGCTGATTTCATTTTCTTCAGATACAGACCCAGGAGTGCTGGGTCATGCGACAGTTCAATTCTTAATGGAACCTCTCTACTCTTTTCTGTAATGACTGTACTAACAGGTATGACCAAACTGTTTTGATTGTATCATGTCCCTTCCCTCAGAAAGATATTCCTCTTCTCAAGAAGGTCAGCCTTCAAAAAGATATTCCTCTTCTCAAGAAGGTCAGCCTTCAAAGAAGTAAACATAAAAACAAATAATCCTATTATTTACTAAATTTTTATAATAGTAGAGTGTGTTTAGTTTTCTAATAGAGGAAATATTGTGCAAATAGGGGAGTGATCGCCTGTCCTTGGATAGGCCAGTGAAGTGTTGATAGAAAATGTATCTGTTATCTTCTGCTACAATCATACCACATAATAAGCAACAAAATAGCAATAGCACACAGCAGGAGTGTGGGGTCTGCTGGGCTGAGCTCTGCTGATATTGCTAGAATGTTGCAGACTACCCAGGCAGCTTTGCTGATATGGACTTGGGTTTCTGATGTGTAGGAGGATCAGCCTGTAACCAGCTGATCTAGAGTTGCCTTGGCTGGCACAAGGGGGGCAATATGACTTAGCAGCAGCTGTCTCACCCTCCAGCAAGTTACCTGAGGAACAATCTTCAGCCACAGCTGCAAAGCAAGACAATTCCCATTGCACAAACACTTTTCCAACTCTGCCATGTCATATTTGTTAACATCCTATTGGTTAAAGCAAGTCACATGGCCCAGCTTTGGAGTGGGAGGATGCCAAACTTTACCTATAGGGAGGCAGGGATCCAGGCAGGAAACATTTGCAGGGAGTACCAAGGATAGACACAGGCTGGGTGACATAGGGAGGGGCGCTGTAGGCAGAGGTGGGAGGTGTAAGGAAGCAGGTCCCAACAGGGAAAATCAGAAATAGCTAAGTAGACTTGGTGTGGAAACGGTGGTATGAATGGAGATAAAAGCTATCACGGAGGAAGACAGGAACCAAATCTTGGAGGTTCTTGTCTACCAAGGACTAGATACGATAATCTTGTTCCCCAAGGGACTGACCGTGTGGTGTTGGGCATGGTTCATGTGTCCCAGGATCTCCTAGTTTAGTCACCCATTCAGGAGAATAAAATGACAGCACAGCGTGGGTCACTGAAGCCACATGCTATGTGCATTTATGTGAAAGAGAAAATTTAGACAGCTAAGACAATGATTTGCACTGTTCACTTAATGAGCATGGGCCCCCCAGGGTGACAGTTTCAGTAGACACTATAATTCCGCTGTACTCTGAGCCAGTCTCGGTTCCGTCAGGACACACATTCTGTGAGCCTCTCAGCATGACTACTTGTGTGCTGTGATTGTAGTGTATGACTAGATGGGTCTTCTTCCTACCATTTGGCTCTGAACTAAGCTGACCTCTTCTCTGGCCCTTTACTCAAAAACAGCCGTCTGTCTCCACATGGAGGACAAAATTGCTTGACAGGCAAGTATTGGGAAACAGTGACGAGTCTCCAGTGTGACAGCTTCTTCCTAAGGGTTGTAGAAGGGCAGTTGGAATGTTGTGTCATTTCACACTGGCTCTAGAACCTAATCGTCATTGGAAATGAGGTTCGTTGTACCTCAGATTTGATATGGACCGTAGTGTTGTCAGAGTACAAAGCAAAACAGACCAAGGGGGACCCGGGATACTTAGGGGTGGCTTCATGGAGGACGAAAGATCTTCAGATGTCTTCTGTGTGATGTGTCTGAATTAGTAGTTTTACTTATTCCCTTTTGTGAGACTATACGGTAGGTGAGGGCAGAACATGGTTCCTGGCAAGAACCATATTCCTGACTTATCATTGGTTAATGGATGATGGATGGACCAATGGATGTTCAGCGCAGAGACAGACCATGACTGAAAGCAAGGTGGTAGGAAGAAAGTGGAGGACAAACAGACACAAAGTATTCTGATGTGGAAGAATAAGAAAGAAGGTTGGATCCTAATGTTAATCAGGTGCTATGCTGAGTAGTTAGGACCATGAGCTTGCATGAGGTAGTTTAAATGAGTAAATGCCATGATACTGAGCAGTCTTAGAAACAACTTCCATGGAAACCAGTGCTTGTTTGGAAAGAACATCTCCTGTGTTCATGGTATTAATCTTCAGTACAGATACCAGATTAGAAACAGAATACATCAGGTCTGGAGGGGGACCTGGCAATTATTAACAAGTCTGGGGTTTTTTCATCTGAGCCCTACCACTTCACACCTATGTAACCTTGGGCAAATGCCTTAACCACTGCAAACCTTAGTTTCTACTTACATAAAATGGTAGGCTGATAGGACCTAACTCATACAGTCGTGGTGATGTTAAATGCAACAGTGATTGTAAAGGGTCGAGTGCACAATTGAGCATCTGCAAAGTGTTCCGTAAAGCTTGCTTAGCTTCCTATAACCCCTCTAAAGGCAGGGATCCATGATCAGAACCTTAATCTCTTCTAAAATCCTTGAAGAAGGAGCTCGTTCCCTGAACAATAAGAGATATGAGGTTGGATCCTAAAGTTAATTAGGTACCATGCTGAGGAGTTGGGCCTATAGCTTATAATGTTGAGTTAGCTTAAACAAGTAATGTATTTGTCCTGTTGGGGCAGATTTTATTCATTCAACATTTTTTTTTAATTTAAATTCAATTAGCCAACACACAGTATATCATTAGTTTCAGAGGCAGTGTTCAACAATTCATCAGATATGTACTCAACGTGTATTTACTGACAGTGTACTATATTTTAAGGCCTCTTATGTACACTGAGAATATAGCAGGGCACACATGCACACTTATGGGCACACGTGCATTTGTTTTATCTATTCAAATGTCCCAATTGAACTGGGACCAAAAACTGGCATCCCTACCCCAGACTTCCAGCCATCTGTCCAAGATCTGCTCATTGGTTGAGTAGACAGGGTCTTTACCCTTCCTTACCTGGTGGCTCTTAAAACATCTAGGGACTGCATTGTGTTAAATAAAACTGTCATCATTTTCAACCTCTATTCCCCAAATATGTTATATGTTTTTGCCATATTTTTATGGATATATGTTTTTAATCATCTTGTCAGAAATTCAGTGCATTTACAGTAGCCACTTTCACCTTTGAACCTCTTCATATCCTCTATTAAATATGAGAAGCAGCATTGTGTCCTGCAACCAGTACAGGTCTGGAGTCAGACTCCCATAGAGCCAGACCCCTCCTCTATGCCTATGACCACTCAGAGCATTGATATACACATCTGTGAAGTGGACACAATAGTACTTCCTTGATTGTCATGAAGACGAAATGAGATAAATTGCATAAAGCATGTAGTATACAGAAGATGCTTGGTGAGTCTTGGTGTCCTCAACCCTTGACCTCTCCATCCCTTGTTATCTCTGGAATAAATATCTTGTTAGTTCCCAACAGTGCAATGACTCTTTGGAGATTCTTCTTTGTCATCACTCTTTCATGCAAACCACGCTGGCTGGCATCCCTCTTGAATAAGCAGCCCCTACTTGTGTGAGCAAAGCAGGTTAGTCCCAGGGCAGCAATTAGCGCTGGGTCTCTGTCAGTACTTAGCAGAGTCGGCTAATATTTTATTCATTAGCTATAAATATGGCTTTTCTCCCATTAAGCAATGTCAGAGGCTAGTCCTGACTCAGGAAATCTCTGACTCAGACACTAAGGAGGGAAGAACCTTATTTCAGAAGAGAAGACTCCTACGGATTCTCAGACAAGGATTCTTGGGTGGGTTCCAGGAGTCCACCATTTTCTCTTCTGAACTTTTTAATTTTGGGTCTCATCTTAATGACAGTCTTTAAAAGATAATATAAGTTTATTTTGAGTCTTTCAGATGATCTCACTCAACCCAATATTTTGGGACACGCTTGTGTTTTGATATTTCTACCTCCTGCAGAAGGAAAAACACAGATGCCTCCCCGGGCTGGGTGGATTTTGTGACTCTGTGTAGAACCCATATTAGACAACGGGAAGGAGAGATCCTATGGAAATGGGAAGAAATGCCTTACCTAAGGCATTCAATTAAAATATTGATAATAGGGGTGACTGGGTGACTCAGTGGGTTAAAGCCTCTGCCTTCAGCCCAGGTCATGATCCCAGAGTCCTGGGATCGAGCCCCACATTGGGCTCTCTGCTCAGCAGGGAGCCTGCTTTTCCCCTCTCTCTCTGCCTGCCTCTCTGCCTACTTGTGATCTCTCTCTGTCAAATAAATTTTTAAAAAATCTAAAAAATATATTGATAATAGCAGAACAACAATACTTGGTAAAACAAAATGCATCTCTTATCTTCACTTGAATGGTGGTAAGTGCTATAAAGAGAGTGTTTTAAAGAGCCTTCAGGTAGTAACTGGGGATGGGGAGTGGCATAAAGGAAGTGTCAGATGATCAGGCCTGAGGTCATGACTTGTGATTTGAGACCAGCATGATGAGGCCTCAGTCATGAAAGGTCTAAGAGATGGACATTCCAGAAGAGGGACCAGCTGGAGCAGCGTCTCAGGGGAGAACAGTATTGGCACACTGAGGTAACTAGAAAGGAGGGGGGACAATAGCTAAGCACAGTGCACTGACGGAATGGGATTGTACTGAGAGCTGTGGAATCTGAAGGCTGCTCTCTAGATATGTTGGGAAACCACAGGAGTTTTAAACCAGGGAGTGACGTGAGATGACATTTATTTTGTAAAGATCACTTTGGAGGCTGCATAAAAAAAAATTAGTGTGGAAACAGGTAGAGACAGCTTTAGAAGCCACTGCAACAACAGAACAGTAACAATAAATATAGTGATCTGCACTCGTACTGATGGTGTTCTACGCACTTTAAATATAGGGCTTCATTTATGGCAATCCTAAGAGATAGAGGGTATTGTAATTTTATAGATGAGGAAACTGAGTCACAAAAAGGTTTAATCTCTTGATATGGACAAGGTGGTAGAAATAGAGGGGGTTTTCTTGTTGTTGTTTAGAAAAAGAAGGGACTCAGGTTGTATTTTGGAGGGCATGCAGTGATTGTGGGATCAGCTGTGGAGAATGAGACAGGTGGCAAGAGAGGACTATAACACCCTTTCCAGGCGCTTTGCTGTTTCCATCATTGTGGGCTTCTGCACGTGTGGAATGTTTGATACATGGTCAGTGCTCAGTATAAGACTGAAGCTCCCCGAAAACTATTTGGGATTGTTTTTTACTTAAAACAAGCATGTCTTACATGTGCATGTAGGACCAGAAGCTCTTAGGACTAGTTTTTAATTTGTTTGGACCAACAGCATTCTTTCATAAATGGCTGCATTTCAGGTAGTCAAGACTGGTATAGACCAGCTCTGATTGACCAACAGCAAAACAGGTTCCTCATGATGGTATCTGGGAGGTGAAGGTGGGCCATCACATCCCAGTGTGCTAAACTCAATCACTACGGGGCAAGAAGGAAGACTGGGGATTTTTTTAAGCGTGTGCCTTATAAAGGTTTAGACTCAGAATATTCAGGTGGCTTCAGCTCAAGCCACTTCAGTTAATTCTTATTACCCCTTTTGAATTGGCTTCCAGAAACACAACAAGGCTACTGTTTGGCCTGTCTTTCCAAGGGCAGTGGCGGCTAGAATGGTACATTTATTTGGGGGGTTTCTTTCATATTTTCAAGGATTCTTCCTTCAAAAAGTTACCTTCCTTTAAAAAGTTCACCTAAGTTTCTGTGTGTTGAATACTTACCATAGACAAAGGCTTGTTCCCTATACTTAATGTCCCTCTCTCATTTTCCAACTCCCAACCACAACCACTCCATGAAGTTGGTGGCTAGTGGATGCTCTGACCACAGAGTCAGGTTAAGGAACCCAACCTGATGCCTCTGTGCCATCACTCTTGTAGAGTCTGACCTGGTCAGTGTGGCTCCAGAGCTTCACTTCTCACCCCCCACTGCAGACTGCCTTCCTGAGGATTCATGTTGGGGCTTTGCCTACAACAAAGGCAGCCAGGGTTTACCAGACTCCTGGTCTGCTCTGCAAGTTGAGCCGAGACATTCTCCAGGCAGGTATTCTTGAATACCTCTCCTGCCGTAGGATTTCCTTTTCTGTCTGCAGAGAGATCTGTGTGAGGGAGCCTGGCCAGGTTGGAGCTAAAGCATCGAAGCATTTGGAGCCAATTCTCAGCTTTTCTCTTTTGTTGCATTCACATGACAAGCTGGAAAGACTCATGAGTTAGGAAGAAACCAGGCAGTAATGTTGCAGAATTGGAGCCCCTTTTGGTACATAGGTTTGTTCAGAAAGGTTGACTGGAAACTAATCTTTGACTATGGGCACAGGCTAGGCATTGCTTGGCACTTTCCATCTGTTAGACTCATTTTAGTCCCATGATCATCTTTGGAGGGCAAAATTAATATTCCCATTTTGTAGAGGAAAAAGCAAGGGCGCAGAGACTTTTCATGACTTGCCTTAAAGTATACGATAGTACAGAGCTAATTGAGGATGTGAACTCAGGACTGAATGTTTGTAAGAATTTGCAACTGCACCGTCCTATCTCAGAATTTTCCCAACATGAGCGATTTGGGGAGGTTATCTGTTAGATTTTAAATTCCATGATTGACTGTCTCTCTCACCTTTCTCAGTTACCAGAAAGTAGATGTGCAAATAGTAATTATTTAATGACGAAGTAAGTAATGGACCAATGGAGTGACAGATTGAGGGAGAAGGATAGACAAATAAAATGATACCACCTTCCATGAACTTTTATATAAATAAAGCATTTCTAGGCTCTGTCATCTGTATATGTTGCATTGACCTACCTGTCCAGTATCATGTCCTTCTAATATGAAACAAAGGCAAATAATCAGGACAATCTGAGCTCTTCATTTGCCCTTGTGTGTCACGGAAGGACTCTTGCCTTGTAAAGATGTGGACTCCCCTGAGAGCTTCTCTGTCCTCTGTTCCTCCTCAGTCTGGCATTCAACTCCGAGTGAGCCTGCCACGAAGCTCATCCTTATTATTCTAGCCGTCCCGGAAGGCACTCCCCTCTCGTGCTCCATTCTGTAGTTATTTACTCAAACTAATCACTGAGCACTTCGCCTCCATTTTACATTCAGAATTAAAATTCAGGAACCCCAAACTCCATACCAGGGCCAAGAGGGCCCTACAGGTTCTGGCTACTCCTACAGGTTCTGGCTACTCCTACAGGTTCTGGCTACTCCTACAGGTTCTGGCTACTCTGTGCTCTCTCCCCGGTTCACCGCCTTCAGCCCCCTGGCTGGTCTTTTGGCCTCTCCTCAAACACAGCAAGCATGTTCCTACCAAGCACACATGTTGGCTGCTTCCTGGGAAGGAAGGAGAGTCATCTCCTCCCAGACCTTTAGCTGATGGCTTCTTCTCATCGTGCAGGATTCGTTCAGTCCGTGAGCTAGTCAGTGAACGTTTATTGAGTCCAGCTACGTGCCAGACATGGTTCTAGATGCTGATAAAGCAACAGAAAGCGAAGTCTCTGCCCTCGTGAATATACCTTTTAGTTGGGAAGAAAGACAGAGAAGCAAATAATGATAAAATACAAGGCAATGGTAAATGCTTACATGTCTACTTCCTCAATCACACCCGTGTCTCCTGTCCCAAGGCACCATCTGTTCCATGCAGAGGCCTGCTTAGCTCTTCTGTTAGTACTTACTAACGCTTCGAGTAATAATTATTCTGGCTTCTTTTCTTGGTTATTCTACACCATGAGAGTCTTGAGTTCAAGGACCTTGTCTATTATTTGCTTTTATATAATGGCACAGTACTTGGCACTGAGGAGCAGCTCAGTGAAAATGTTCATGATGTGATATCATCTGTCTGTGTAGGAGTTTTTAGTGTCAGCGTGAGTGTCAGAGGGGGTTCTAGACAACTGGGAGCCTATAGCATGCCAGGCATTGTATTTGTCACCAGGGGCCCAGCATTGAATGATCTATAAGATTGCAGAGCAAAAGAAAAAAAATTAGGGGCACCTGGGTGACTCAGTCGATTAAGTGGCTGCCTTCAGCCAAGGTCATGATCCTGGGGTCCTGGGATCAAGCCCTGCATTGGGTTCCTTGCTCAGCAGGAGCCTGCTTCTCCCTCTCCCTCTGCCTGCCATTCCCCCTGCTTGTTCTCTCTCTCTCAGATAAATAACATCCTTTTAAAAAAGAAAATTAGAGTAACAAGATTTAAAGATGAGGACAACTACTAAGTATAATATAAAGCAAAAGGTTATATAGTTACAGATGGTAGGGAAGAGGGCTATTTGGAAAAGGAAGTAGAAGGACTTTCTTGAAGGCATCCTATAAGGGGAGACCTCATGGTTGAAAAAGAGCTTGGCATACAGAGTCATTCCAGGTGGCAGGAAGAGCCTTTGCAAAGTCCTCGAGGTAGGAGAGAGTGTGGCATCCTTGCAAGACAGATGGGAGGCCAGTGTGGTCAGAGTGTCATGGGGGAGGAGAAGAATGGTTGGACAGGAGTTTGGAGAGGTTGCTTGAAATAAGATAATGAAGGGGAGGCTCTTGATGGTTTTGCTGCTGTTTTTCATTAAGAGTCATAGGAGGGGCGTGCCTGGGTGGCTCAGTCAGTTAAGCATCCGACTCTTGATCTCAATCTCAGGGTCATGAGATGGAGTCCTGTGCTGGGCTCCATGCTGGGCATGAAGCCTGCTTTAAAAAAAAAAAGAATCCTAGGAAGCCTCAGAAGACTTAAGCAGCATTGTGACAAGGTTCAGATCCTCTTTTTAAAAGATCATGCTGACCACTTTGTAGAGATGTAGACAATAGATTATAGAAGGAACAAAGAGAATGACACTTACTTTGTATTTTAAAGAAGTCAAAGTTGGTGAAGAGGCCATTGGTGGTAAGGATCTGACAAGCAGAAGAGTCACATATATGGAAACTAAGGGTCAGGAGGCACTCTGGTGTGTTCAGGAACCATCACCTGACATGTTTAGAATGGATGGTGGCAGGGTGAGTGTGAGGCAGTGCAGCACGGAATAGTTCATTAAATGTTGGCTGAATTAGATGGCACTTTGTGTACCTAACTGCGTATGATTATGTACAATCTGTTTTTGTTACTTCCCAGCTTCTCGGGTGTCCCCCACCCCAACCTTCCTGTCTAAATTAGAAATTCTTTGAAAGCAGGGAGAGGATCTGCCACCTCTTACCAGCTGCGTAACTGAAGTTTGCTTAAATGGAATGCTTTTGCAACCCTTGAGAATTAGAAGATCCAGGGAGTATGTTGTAAAGGGTTAAGAACAGAAACTTTGGATCAGATAACCTCAGATTCCTATTTTGAGCTCTGCACACAAGCTGTGTGATCTTAGGAAAGAAATTTAATATCTCTGAGTCTCCCATTTCCTCACATGGGGGATGGTGCCATCAATAAATCCTACCTCCTAGGATTGTTGTGAGGGTTGAGATAAATATCTTTAACTCCACAGCATGCCCGGCAGTGTTGTCAACACTTGATAAATGGCCACTCTTCGTTGTTTGTTGGGAGGAGTGGGGTTTGTCTGTAACAAGGTCTAGTGCACAGAAGGACTGGAGTCTGCAGACAGGGCTCCAACTTGAAGTCTGCTGCTAGCTCTGAAGATGACCTGCTCTCCCTCTCGGTGAAACAGGTGGGGTTGGATATTGTGGCCACCTCAAAGAGACACCCTGAAATTTGACATGCTGATATGTTACAAGCTGACCTTACTACTGAAAATGAGGGCTTAAGGTTATTTTTTTTCAGGCTACAGAAGTGGCCAGTATTTAAGACTCTGCTTTAGCGGTGGCATTACAGAAGTCAGAGTGCTTTAAGAAAGTCATGCATGCCTAAGGGGCTCCTGGATGGCTCAGCTGGTTGGGCGGCAAACTCTTGATTCAGCTCAGGGTCATGAGATCGAGCCCAGCATTGGGCTCTATGTTCAGCAGGGAGGCAGCTTCAGGATTCTCTCTCTCTTCCTCTCCATCTGCCCCTCCCCTGCTCATGCGTGCTCACTCATTCTCTCAAATAAATTAAAAAAAAAAAAAAACCGGAAAGAAATAACATTTAATTTGCACACCTTGTGGCCAGTCAGGTTAACACGTAGAATTATCACAGGCATCATAGTTTTGTGGCCCTTTATAGGAAGAATGAGGTTCTATATTTTCTATATTCATAGATTAAAAACAAGTACCTAGTCTCTAGAGTGATGTTGGGGGCATTGAATTTGTTGTTTGTTGCAGCTGTTATTGAAACCAAAGGAGAATTAGGAAGGTCATCATTAGTAAGGTTGAGCTTACACACACACACGCATATATATGTAACTCTACAGACACACATATGTATATATTGACGTTTAAACCACATGTATCAGGGTGCCTGGGTGGCTCAGTGGGTTAAGCCTCTGTCTTGGGCTCAGGTCACGATCCCAGGGTCCTGGGATCAAGCCCTACATCGGGCTCTCTGCTCAGTGTGGAGCCTGCTTCCCCCTCTCTCTGCCTGCCCCTCTGCCTACTTGTGTTCTCTCTCTCTGTTGAATAAATAAATAAATCTTTAAAAAACAAAACAAAAACACATGCATCATATACAGAGCTATGTATGCACAAGCGTGCTTGTGTGTGTTCTGTTGAAAGGGAGGAAGTGGTCGAGGTAGGGACAGTTGAGCACCAGTGGTAGAAGTGTGGAGTAGTAGAGTAGTAGAAGAGGAAACGTAGAGGACAGGGTTTCAACAGCTTGTGAAAGAAGAGTGTCCTTAAAAATGTATCGTGTATTTTTGTGAACCTGGTATAAACACATTCCGAGATCCGTTGTAGCATCTAGTCCTAGTCTTTTTTAAAAAGTCTCATCCGCAGTCACTTAACTCAAGAGGAGGAGTTCTTAAGGTGAAGCCCTGTGGGCAGAGTAGTCTTACCAAAAGTTATTTATTGGAGATGGAACTTGCCCAGTTTGGGATGTTGAAATAATTGACAAATCAGATGGTCTTCTACTTCCCTGTCACCAGGCACCAGCGGAATGTCACATAGAGCCATGCCTGGCTAAGCTACTCCTGTTCTTATCTGCAAAATGGATAGCCCACTGAAAGGAGAAGTGAAAGAAGCTGGGCTTTCTACTTTGCTTTACCTCCCTAATAAAATAAATACAAAAGTGCACCTAACAGGCTTTGCTGTTCAAGTCTCAGCTTTTCCACCTAATAGAAGCTCTTCTTTAGATTTTCCAGAGCCTTCTTGGTCTAGAAATTTTCATCTTACCCTCTTGTCCTGTGGCCACAGGAGAAGATGAGACAGAATATGTCTCATTGAGATTGTTGTCAGGCATTGACCACATGTTAATGGAGTTATTCCTACACTAAACCACAGTGAGCCAATGAAGAAATTAAGGTTCTGGGATCTTAAATGACTGCCTGAGACCCACACAGCCAGTAAGAGAGGATGTGACGAGTCTAAGTACGGCCCCTAACACATGGCGAACCTTCCACAATTGTAGCTAATAGTGTGGTGGATCCTTTCACCATTCCACTGAGTGATCAGATGTTGGAATGAGCTGTGTGAGCGGCTTCTCGAGAGCTTACAGCCTCATGGAGTTTGACTAGATTATTTTCCAAAAGAAGGCTGTGGTCTAGGGGTTGACATGGCAAGTGGAAACAACTATCAGAGGAGGTCACAGCCCATGATTTAACCAGAGACCCCCACTGTTCAAAAATTGATTTTGAAAATAGGATTCCAAGAATAATTCAAACATAATTGGAAAATTTCTTTTGTAAATCATCTGTGACACTAAGTCTGCATTTACAGAGCTACTGGTTCTTCTCGAACATACATAACATTGAAGATATCATTAAGAGACAATGTAATACTTAAGTTATTAGAGGTTTTCTATGAGAAAGTCAGAAAAGAGAGAAAGTTGATGCTCTATTATATATATAATAAATATAATAAAAAAATATATAATAAATATAATAAAAAGAACTTTCAAAAAAAACTTTTTCAGTTTGGTATAATTGACATGTAATGTTACATCATTTTCAGGTATGCATCATAATGATTATTTGTATATATATTATAAAATGGTCATAATAAGTATTAACATCTGTTACTGTACAGTTACAATTTTCTTCTTGTGATGAGATCTTCTAAGCTCTACTATCTTAGCAACTTTCAGAGATGTAATATAGTATTAACTGTAATCAATATGGTGTACATTATGTCCCTATGATTTTATTTATAACTGGAAGTATGTACCTTTGGCCATCACCCTTCACCCATTTCTCCAAACTCCACCCTACACCTTTGTCAACCATCATTCTGTTGTTCTCCATATCTGAGTTGGGAACTTGCTTTCTTTTCTTTTCTTTTCTTTTTTTTTTAGATGACACATATAAGTGAGATCAGATGGTGTTCGCCTTTCTATATCTGCTTGTTTCACCTAACATAATGCTCTTAAGGTCCATCTGTGTTGTTACAAATGGCAAGGTTTCTTTTTTTATGGCTGAATGGGTGTGTATGTTTGTATTCATTGTATATATATGTACCACATTTTCTTAACCATCTATCAGGACATTCAGGTTGCTTCTCTATCTTTGCCGTTGTAAATAATGGTACAATGAGCATGAGGGTGTTCGTATATCTTTTTGAGTTAATGCTTTCTGGTCCTTCAGATAAGAACTCAGAAGTGGGGACACCTGGGTGGCTCAGTGGGTTAAGCCTCTGCCTTCAGCTCAGGTCATGATCTCAGGGTCCTGGGATTGAGCCCCGCATCAGGCTCTCTGCTCAGCGGAGAGCCTGCTTCCTCCTCTCCCTCTCTGCCTGCCTCTCTGCCTACTTGTGATCTCTGTCTATCAAATAAATAAATAAAATCGTAAAAAAAAAAAAAACTCAGAAGTGAAATTGCTGGATCATATGGTTGTTTTATTTTTAATTGTGGAACCTCCATTTTGTTTTCTGTAACAACTACATCAATTTACATTCTCATGTAACAGCTCACAAGTGTTCCCTTTTCTCCACATTACATTAACATTTTTAGTTTTTGTCTTTTGGTAGTAGTTATTCTAACTTATATGAGATGATATCTCTTTGTGGTTTTGATTTGCATTTCCCTGATTAGTGATGTTAAGCATCTTTTGAAGTACCTATTGGCCATCTCTATGTCTTCTCTGGGAAAAAAGTCTATTCAGATAGTATGCCCATTTCTTTTTTTTTTTTTTTTTGACTTAATACTTAAATGATTTATTAATGCCTATGAAAGCCAAATACCCACATGTAATATAATAGGAGGATCAGTTTTTTGTTAGTTCAAATAAAGAAGAGTGATGGAGAATTGAATTACCACCAGAAACACAGCAATTTTGGCTTAACAAACTCAACAGAATCTGTGTCATGGTAGTCAATACTATATCTGGGTTTTTTAAAAAAATGTTTTATTGTTTTATAAATATATAATGTATTATTAGCTTCAGGGGAACAGGTCTGTGACTATATCTGGTTGTTTTTTTTTTAATTTTTAATTTTTTATAAACATATATTTTTATCCCCAGGGGTACAGGTCTGTGAATCACCAGGTTTACACACTTCACAGCACTCACCAAAGCACACACCCTCCCCAATATCCATAATCCCACCCCCTTTCCCCAACCCCCCTCCCCCCAGCAACCCTCAGTTTGTTTTGTGAGATTAAGTATGCCCATTTCTTAATTGGATGGTTTAGAGGTTTTAGTTACTGAGTTGTAGAAGTTCTTTATATATTTTGGATCATGACCTCTTGTCATAGATCTGATTTGTAAATATTCTCTCCCATTAGTAGGTTGCTTTTTTTATTTTGTTGATGGTTTTCTTCACTGTGCAAGATTTATCTTTTCAGAGAATCAGATCTTACATTTGTTGGTTTCTTCTGTTGTCTTTTAATTTCATTTATTTCTTCTTTGATCTTTGTAATTTCCTTCCTTCTACTGACTTTGAGCTTCATTTGTCTTTTTTTTCTAGTGCCTTGAGGGTTAGTGTTGGGTTGTTCATCTGAGATTTTTCTTGTTTCTTGAGGTAGGCATTTATCTCTATGAACTTTCCTCTTAAAACTGCTTTTGCTGCATCCCATAAGTTTACGTATGTTGTAGTTCCATTCTCATGTCCCTCAAGGTATTTTTTGATTTCTCTTTTCATCTGTGACAAGTAACATGTTGTTTAATCTCTATAAAAATATATTCATGAGTTTTCTGGTTTTCTTTTTGCAATATCTGCTTTTATGCCATTGTAGTCCAAAAAGATCCTTGATATGATTTTAATATTCTTTAATTTGTTAAGACTTGTTTTGTGGCTTAACATGTGATCTATCCTGGAGACTGTTCTATTCACAATTGAGAAAAATGTATATTCTGCTGCTTTTGAGTGGAATGTTCTTATATATCAGTTAAGTCCATCTGGTCTAATGTGTCATTTAAGGCCAATGTTTCCTTATTGATTTTCTCTTTGAATGATCTATCCATTGGTGGAATTGGGTTATCAAATTCCCTTACTAGTATTATATTACTGTCTGTTTCTTCCTGTAGGTCTGTTAATGTATGCTATCTATATTAAGGTGCTCCTGTGTTGGGTGCATAAATATTTACAAATGTTGTTATCTTCTTATTAGATTGGCCCCTTTATCATTATGTAATGCTTTGTCTCTTATTACAGTCTTTGTTTTAAAGTCTGTTTTTTCTAATGTAAGTATAGCTACCCCAACTTTCTTTTGGTTTTCAATTGCATGGACTATCTTTTTCCAACACTTCACTTTCAGTCTGTGTGTCCTTAAATCAGAAGATCAGTCTCTTGTAGGTAGCATATAGGTGGGTGTTCTTTTCTCATTCATTCAGCCACTCTTTGTCTTTTGATTAGAGAATTTCACTCATTTACATTTAAATAATTATTGATAAGTTTTTCTTGCCATTTTGTTAATTGTTTTTTCAGTGTTCTATAGTTTCCCTTTTTCCTTTACTCCTCTTCTTTCTCTTTCCTTTTGTGGTTTGATGACTTTCTTTAGAGGTATGTTTAGATTTCCTCATTTTTTTTTTTTTTTTGTATATACAAGAGGTTTTTGCTTTGTAGTTACCATAAGGCTTACATATAGCAATTTAGATTTATAAATTGTTTTAGATTGTTTTTAACATTCATGTTGGCTTTATGTGATTAATCCACTACCTTATTATATATTTATCTTTACCATATAGTTACCTTTACCTATACTTTTATATATTTTCTTGTTACTAATTAGTGCCCTTCCTTTTCACATGAAGAAGTTCCTTTAACATTTTTGGTAAAGTTGGTTAGGTGGTGATGAACTCTTTTACCTTTTGCTGGTTTGGAAAATTCTATCTCCCCTTCAGTTCTTAACATTAACTTTGCCAGGTGGAATATTCTTGGTTGAAGTTTTTTTTCTTCTAGCACTTTGAATAAATCATGCCATTCTGTTCTGGCCTACAAAGTTTCTACTGAAGAAATCTCATAGTTTTATGTGTGTTTCCTTGTATGTAACAAATTGTTTTTTTCTTCCTGTTTGCAGCATTCTCTTTTTCCTTAATTTTCAACATATTAATTATAATGTGTCTTTGTGTGAGTCTCCTTGAGCTTATTTCATTTGGAATTCTCTAGTCTTCCTAGGGGTGTGTGTGTGTGTGTGTGTGTGTGTGTTCTCCAGGTTAGAGAATTTTTCAGTAATTATTTCTTTCTGACCCTTTCTCTCTTTTCTCCTGGGAACCCTATAATGTGAACATTAGTCAGCTTGATGTTGTCCTATTAGTCCTTTAAGCTTTCTTCACTTTTTGCCATTCTTTTTATTTTTTACTTCTCTGAGTGAGCGAGTTCTAGTGTCTTGTTTTTGAGGTCACTGATCCTTTGTCTTGCTTCATCTGCTCTGCTCTTGAACCCCTTTACTATACTTTTCAGCTCAGTTGTGTTCTTCAACTTTGTGACTTCCATTGGTACTATTTACATTTTCTCCTTGTTGGAGTTCTTCCTGAGTTCATCCATTCTTCTCCTAAGTTCAGTAAACATCTTTATGACCATTACTTTGAACTTTTTATTAGTTAGATTGTTTATCTCTATTCCATGAAGGTTTTTTCCCATGGTTTTATCTTATGAGGTTGTTTTGTTTTTTTTGTTTTTTGTTGTTGTTTTTTTAGAACATATTCCTCTGTTCCTTCATTTTGCTTGACTCTCTGTTTTGGTTTCTGTATAGTAGATGAAACAGTCACCTCAACCAGTCTTGAAGGAGTGGCCTTGTGTAGGAAATAAACCTTATCATTCATGGCCCTAGCTCTTGGTATTCTCAAACTTTTCTGATCATCCAAGTAGCCTATTATATGTTTATATTTTTAATAGCTCCCAGTAGTGAGGCTATGCCAAGAACTGTCAGTGTCCCAAAGGAGAGAGCCTCAGTTAGCACCCAGATTTAGGCTGATTAGGAGCCAGACCCTCTGGCAGAAGTTTTCAGAGTATGCGAATATCTGCAGTCTTGTGTGACTACATACATAATGCCCCACTGGCTACCAGAGCTGGGCAATCTGAATGTGTTCCCTGGGTGACAGTCAGAACAGTCCGGGCTCCAGATGGGTGTATAAGCTCCTTTCTGGAAGACGCATGTGAGTAGTAGCAAGGCAGAGGGGGAGTACAAAGATGGTAGCCACTGACCTATGTTCCCTGAGAGCCCTTCAATAGGCCTCTAGATATATGGCACACCTGAGGACTGTCCTTCAGGGTGAAACTCCAGGATAAACAAATGGGCCTCTTTTAGAGAATGACTGAGGTTGTGTTTCAATCTGATGTTTATATAATACTCTAGGGGTGACAGCCTGCCAAGAACTGTCTCTCCAATTGTTCAGCTCTGTGGGACACAGGTACTAAGCCCCTCTGGCTGCCTGAATCAGGTGATCAAGGAGCATTTTCTGGATAGCATCCACAAAAACCATGGCACTAGACTAAAAACCAGGGCATCAGGTATGTGTAATAGCTCCCCTCTGAGAGATACTCACATGCCTGGAGCACAGCAGAGCAAGACTAAGAAGATAGTACCCACCCTCCAAGGTTTTTGGAAGGGATCACAGTCACCCATTAGATGTATGTCAAAACATTTTTTTTAATATTATAATTTCTGTCTTCCAATATAATAATATTACTAGCACACTTTATTGGAATGCTTGTGTGCAGAGAGCAAATATTTCATTCAATATCCACATTACACTTTAAATTAGATTTTATTATTACTGTTTTATAGAGTAGGAAACTGAGATTAAGGTATTTATTCAGTACTTTATAATTAGAAGGTAGAAGAGCTAAGATTCAAGTTTATATCTGTCTGACCCCAAGTTCTAAGTTTGTCTATAATCCTGTGCTGTCTCCCAATAATGTCTATAGTCCTGGAGACAGACTATAGACAGAAATTTTAATAAATGTGGAAACAAAAAATTGACAGAAAGATTTATTTAAATCACAGTTATTTCTTCTCTACAATCCAAGTTCTTTATATTGACCCAGGCTGTATTAAATCACAGCAGATTTCAGATCTGGTTTTAATGGACCAGGAAAAGGATAAAAGATATTCTCAAGTATAAAAAAGGAGGTTTAAATACATCCACAATATCTTTTTTCATTTTTAACATTAATCCTGGGACTACCCCTCTGTAAAGACAATTGATTTGAAAGATGCTTTCTTTTATATTCAGTTGAAATTCTTTTTGATCATCTAAAGTCAGATACTTATTCATTTCTGACAAAAGTAGTCCAAGAAATTGATTAGACATATTCTTTCAATTTTTCCACAAATTGTTTCTTATTAATAAAGTTAATTTACCATAGACCTGATGAGATTGTTAGGTCATTGGAGCATGAGATACATGGCATAGTCTATAATTTAAGAAAGTTTTTCTCGATTACTTTATGATAGGGGAGGGAAACAAAATAGAGGAGAAATTACAGATGCATTAGAGTTCATAATTTTTCCTTTTCAGCAAAATGAACTATTCATACATCTTTAGAGAATATGATTAAAAAAAAATCTGAAAATACCCAAGCTGGTCAAATGAGGGAAAACAATTGGATAGAATGTGGTTGTAATAATAAATGGGGAAGGGGGGGACAAGAAAAGAGAGAACTCCAGCCTCTTCATTATCTGTAACTGCAAGTAGACAAATATACCAATAAATGGATAAAATCAGGAAGAATACCAAAATACTAAGACCTCACTTGTGTTAAGGTAGAAAGATCACAGGTGATTCTTTTCTTTTCTCTCCTATGTGCCACATTTAGTGAAGTAGTGATTTTCCATTTGCTACAAATACAAATGAAGTCCCCTTCATTTCACTCCCTAAATTCATTCTCCTCCTTCCCAGCAGCAAATTGTAATATGGATATAAGAATGTGTCCATTTAGTGTATATCTTATACTTTAACTACAAATTCATATTTGTTAATAATACAGTATTTTACATTCTTTAATAAATGGCATCTTATTAACCTATTATATGATTTTTCCCAGAGCTGTGTTTTCATATTCTATCTGCATTGATGCATGAGTCTAGTTTATTCAGTATAATTGCATATTGTAGACATTCCATCATATGAACATAATACATTTCATGGGTTCCTTTACCAAGGGACATTCCAGTTGTTTTGAATGGTCACCCTTTCAAATGATGCTATAATAATCATCTCATATATGTGTAACCAGGTTTCCCTAGGTTATTTTCTTAGAAATAACTCCTAAACAATAGTAAACAACTTCAGTTTTACTCTATATTGAAAAACTATATTCCAAAATGGTCATGCCAGTTTATGTTCTCCAGCTAGTGTGAAGTTACAGTTTCTCAGTGTTCTTGCCAAATGAGATATTATTTTCAAACTTTGGGATTCTTAAATTGGTGGGTGTGAACTAATTCTCATTGTCTTCATTCCACTTCCCTGCTTACTACATGGTTGTGAATTTATTTTTAATTTTTTTGGTGTGAATTTATTTTTATGAGCTATTCAAAATTTCTCTCCTGTGGTATCTGTAATATCCATTTGTCCAATTTTCTATGAGTTTCTTTTTTTCCTATAGCAGAAGTTTCGAGTGGAGCTGAGATATTAACTCTTTGTTAGAGATATTAACTCTTTGTTAGAGTTCACAATTAAGATATTTGTTGGAGATTAATCTAGTTAAGAAAGTTTTCACTTTTAACATTAATCCTATCTTATTTTTAAACTTCTACAAGTTAGTCATTTTTACAGTTGATATGTACTTATATTTACCAAGAGCTTTATTAATTTATTTCTTTTTTTAATTAAAATATCATGAATACACAGTGTCTTATTAGTTTCAGGTACACAATATACTGATTCAACAATTCTATGTTATTCACTCACCATACTGTTATTACAATATTATTAACTATATTTCCTGTGCTGTACTTTTCATCTCCATGACCTATTTATTTATAACGGGAAGTTTGTACCTCTTAATCCCTTTCACCTGTTTAACCCATTCTCCTGCCAACCATCCCTCTGGTAACCACCAGTTCTCTGTATTTATGAGTCCATTTCCTCTTTGCTTGACATTTGTTTGTTTTTTAGATGCCACACTTAAGTGAAATCATATGGTATTTGTCTTTGTCTTTGACTTATTGCATTTAGCATTATACCCTCTGGGTCCATCCATGTTGCCACAAATGGCAAGATTGCATTTCTTTTTTATAGGTAAGTAATGTTCCATTGTGTATGTATACCACTTGTTCTTTATCCATTCATCTACTGATCACACTTGAGCTGCTTTCATGACTCGTTTATTTTAAATAATACTGCAATAAACATAAGGGTGTGTATACCTTTTCAAATTAGTGTTTTCATTTTCCTTGAGTAAATACCTAGTGGTGGAATTACTGGATTGTCTGGGAATTCTATTTTTAATTTTTTGAAGGAACTCCATACCTTTTTCCACATTGATCATACCAATTTACATTTCTACGAACAGTATATGAGGTTTCCTTTTTCTCTACATCCTTGCAAACACTTGTTATTTCTTGACTTTTTGGTTCTAGCCATTCTGACAGGTGTAAAGTAATATATTATCATGGTTTTAATTTGCATTTCCCTGATGATGAGTGATGTGGAACATCTTTTCATATGTCTGTTGACCATCTGTATGTCTTCTCTGAAAAAATGTCTATCCAGGTTTTTGGCCTATTTTTTTAAAAAAAACTTTATTTATTTGTTTGAGAGAGAGAGAGAGAGTACAAATGAGAGAGCAGAAGCAGGGGGACCAGCAGCAGGACTCTATCCCAGGACCCCTGAATCATGACCTATTCTAAGGAGAAGTGATTAACCAACTGAGCCACCCAGGCACCCCTCTCTGCCCAATTTTAAATTGGATTATTTTTTCAGTGTTGATGTGTATAAGCTTTTTATATATTTTGGATATTAACCCTTATCAGATGTATCATTTGCAAATATCTTCTCTCAGCCTTTTTTAAAAAATTTATTTATTTTCAGCATAACAGTATCATTATTTTTTCACCACACCCAGTGCTCCATGCAATCCATGCCCTCCATAATACCCACCACCTGGTACCCTGACCTCCCACCTCCCCCACTTCAAACCCCTCAGATTATTTTTCAGAGTCCATAGTCTCTCATGATTCACCTCCCCTTCCAATTTACCCCAACCCCCTTCTCTCTAACTCCCCATGTCCTCCATGCTTTTTGTTATGCTTCACAAATAAGTGAACCATATGATAATTGACTCTCTCTGCTTGACTTATTTCACTCAGCATAATCTCTTCCAGTCCTGTCCATGTTGCTACAAAATTTGGGTATTCGTCCTTTCTGATGGAGGCATAATACTCCATAGTATATATGGACCACATCTTCCTTATCCATTCATCTGTTGAAGGGCATCTTGGTTCTTTCCACAGTTTGGTGACTGTGGCCATTGCTGCTATAACCATTGGGGTACAGATAGCCCTTCTTTTCACTACATCTGTATCTTTGGGGTAAATACCCAGGAGTGCAATGGCAGGGTCATAGGGAAGTTCTATCTTTTTTTTTTTTAATTTATTTATTTGACAGACATAGATCAGAGAGTGAGGAGGAAGCAGGCTCCCTGCTGAGCACAGAGCTTGATGCGGGACTCGATCCCAGGACCCTGGGATCATGACCTGAGCCAAAGGCAGAGGCTTAACCCACTGAGCCACTTAGGCGCCCCGGGAAGTTCTATTTTTAATTTCTTGAGAAATCTCCACACTGTTCTCCAAAGAGGCTGCACCAACTTGCATTCCCACCAACAGGGTAAGAGGGTTCCCCTTTCTCCACATCCTCTCCAACACATGTTGTTTCCTGTCTTGCTAATTTTGGCCATTCTAACTGGTGTAAGGTGATATCTCAATGTAGTTTTAATTTGAATCTCCCTGATGGCTAGTGATGATGAACATTTTTTCATGCGTCTGATAGCCATTTGTATGTCTTTATGGGAGAAGTGTCTGTCCATATCTTCTGCCCATTTTTTGATATGATTGTCTGTTTTGTGTGTGTTGAGTTTGAGGAGTTCATTATAGATCCTGGATATCAGCCTTTTGTCTGTACTGTCATTTGCAAATATCTTCTCCCATTCCGTGGGTTGCCTCTTTGTTTTCTTGACTGTTTCCTTTGCTGTGCAGAAACTTTTGATTTTGATGAAGTCCCAAAAGTTCATCTTCGCCTTTGTTTCCTTTGCCTTTGGATACATATCTTGAAAGAAGTTGCTGTGGCTGATATCGAAGAGATTACTGCCTATGTTCTCCTCTAGGATTCTGGTGGATTCCTGTCTCACATTGAGGTCTTTTATCCATTTTGAGTTTATCTTTGTGTATGGTGTAAGAGAATGGTCGAGTTTCATTCTTCTACATATAGCTGCCCAGTTTTCCCAGCACCATTTATTGAAGAGACTTTTTTCCACTGTATATTTTTTCCTGTTTTGTCAAAGATTATTTGACCATAGAGTTGAGGGTCCATATCTGGGCTCTCTACTCTGTTCCACTGGTCTATGTGTCTGTTTTTATGCCAGTACCAAGCTGTCTTGGTGATCACAGCTTTGTAGTAAAGCTTGGAAGACCATTCCATGCTCTTGGATCGGAAGAATAAACATTGTTAAAATGTCTATACTGCCTAGAGCAATCTATACTTTTAATGCTATTCCAATCAAAATTCCACCGGTATTCTTCAAAGAGCTGGAGCAAATAATCCTAAAATTTGTATGGAATCAGAAGAGACCCGAATCGCTAAGGAAATGTTGAAAAACAAAAATAAAACTGGGGGCATCATGTTACCTGATTTCTCTCAGCCTTTTTGTTTTGTTGATGGTTTCCTTTGTTGTGCAAAAGCATTTTATTTTGATGCAGCAACATAGTTTACTTTTGCTTTTCTCTTACCTGAGGAGACCTATCCATAAATATATCACTAAGGCCAATATCAAAGGGATACTGTCCGTGTTTTCTTCTAGGAGTTTTATGGTTTCGGGTCTCACATTTAGGTCTTTAATCCATTTGAGTTTATTTTTGTGTATGTTGTGAGCAAGTTGTCCAGTTTCAGTCTTTTGTATGCAGCTGTCCAGTTTTCCCAGCACCATTTGTTAAATAGATTATCTTTTCCCCATTGTATATTCTTGCCTCCTTTATCCTAGATTAACTGACTATGTAAGCATTGGTTTATTTCTGGACTTTCTATCTTGTTCTCTTGATCTAGGTGTCTAATTTTGTGCCAGCACCACATTTTCTCGATTATTACAGCTTTATTGTATATCTTGAAATTGGGGATTGTGATACCTTTAGCTTTATTCTTGTTAAGATTGCTTTGACTATTTGAGGTCTGTTATGATTCCATATAAATTTTATCATTTACATATTTTACGTGCTATAAATATTTTACCTGCATTATATTAATTTATAAACAATTATTCTAATTCTATGAAAAACACTATTGGTCTTTTGATAGAGATTGCATTGAATCTAGATTGCTTTGCATAGTATGAACATTTTAATAATATAAATTCTGCCAACCTATGAGCATAGTATATCTTTCCATTTGTCTCATCTTCTATCTTTTTCATCAGTGTTTTATAGTTTTCAGGTACAGGTCTTCGTCTCCTTGGTTGAATTTATTTCTAGGCTTATTCTTTTTGGTACAATTGTAAATGGAATTATTGATTTCTCTTTCTGCTATGCCATTATTAGTGTCTAGAAATGCAAAAGATATCTGTATACTCATTTTGTATCCTGCAACTTCACTGACCCATTTATCAGTTTGAATAGTTTTTTGGTGGAGTTTTCAGGGTTTTCTATATATAGTATCATATCCTCTGCAAATAATTACAGTTTTAGTCCTTTGTTACCAATTTAGATTGCCTTTTATTTCTTTTTCTTACCTGATTGCTATGGTTAGGATTTCCAGTATTGTGTTGAATAAACGTAGTTAAAGAAGACATCTTTGTCTTCTTCCTGATCTTAGAGGAAAAGTTTCAGTTTTTCACTTTTGAAAATACTGTTAGCTGTTTTTCATATGTGGCCTTTATATGTTTGGGTCTCTTAACCCGAGATTTTTTTTTGTCGTAAATAGATGTATGGTTTTTTTTTTTCTTATTTTTTTGATGTATTCTGTCAAATGCCCTTTTATTTTGCTTCTGTTGAAATGATCATAAGGTTTTTATCCTTTCTCTTATTAAGGTGATGTATCATACTGATTGATTTCCAAATATTGAACCACACTTGCATCCTGGAATAAATCCTACTTGATCTTGATTTTTTTTTAAAGTGTATTGTTCAATTTGGTTTGTAAGTATTTTGTTGAGTATTTTTGGTATATCAGAAATATGGGCCTATAGTTTTCTTTTTTTGTAGTGTCTTTGTTTGGTTTTGGTATCAGAGTCATGCTGACTTCATAGAATGAAATTGGAAGTTTACTTTCTCTTCTGTGTTTTTGTTATAGCTTGAGAAAAATAGATATTAACTCTTCTTTAAATATTTTGTAGAATTTACCCTGAAACTATCTGATCTTAGACTTTTGTTTGTTGGGAGTTTTTATTTATTTATTTATTTTTTGACAGACAGAGATCTACAAGTAGGCAGAGAGGCAGAAAGAGAGAGAGAGGAGGAAGCAGGCTCCTCGCTGAGCAGAGAGCCCGATGTGGGGCTCAATTCCAGGACCCTGGGATCATGACCCAAGCCAAAGGCAGAGGCTTTAACCCACTGAGCCACCCAGGTGCCCCTGTTGGGACTTTTTTGATTACTGATTCGATATTGATTACTGATTACTAGTAATCAGCCTGTTCAACTTTTGTAATTCATCCTAATTTATATCTCTAGGACCTTATCCATTCCTTCTAGTTGTCCAATTTTTTGTCATAAAATTGTTCATAATGGTCTCTTATCATCCTTTGTATTTCTGTACTGTCAGATTTTACTCCTCTATTTCTGATTATATTTACTTAACTCCTCCAGTTTTCTTGTGAAACTTGGCTAAAGGCTTATCAATTTTGTTTATCATTTTGAAGAACTGGCTTCTTATTTCATCAGTCTTTTTTATTGTGTTTGTTTGTTTGTCTCAAGTTCATTTATTTCTGCTCTAATCTTTATTATTTCCTTCCTTCTATTAGCTTTGTGCTTTGTTTGTTGTTTTCCTACCGTTTCCAGGTGTAAAGTTAGGTCATTTATTTCAGATTTTTCTTGTTTCTAGAGGTAGGCCTCTATTGCTGCAACCTAAAGATTTTGGACCATTGTGTTTCATTTCCATTTATCGCCGTGTATTTTTTAAATTTTTTCCTTTATTTCTTGTTTGACTCATTCAGTGTTTAGTAGCATATTACATAGCCTCCTATAGTTGTGTTCCTTCCAGATTTTTTCTTAAAATTGATTTGTAGTTTTATGTTGTTGTGGTTCAAAAAGATCCTTGGTATGATTTCAGTTTTCTTAAATTTATTGAGACTTCTTTTGTAGCCCACTGTGATCTGTCCTAGAGAATGGTCCATGTGCACTTGAAAAGAGTGTGTATTCTCCTCTTGTTGGGTGAATATTCCGTATATATCTTTTAGGTCCATTAGGTCTAATATGTGCTTCAAAACTACTATTTCCTTGTTGATTTTCTGTCTGTAGGATTTATCCATTGATGCAAGTGGGTGCTGAAGTCCCCTAATATTGTATTACTCTCAATTTCTACATTTAAGTCTGTTAATATTTGCTTTATTTATTTAAGTGCTCCAATGTTGGGTGCACAGATTATTTTTTATTGTCTTAAATTTTAATTCCAGTATAGTTAACATACAATGTTATATTGCATAGATATTTATAATTGTTATATCTTCTTGTTGGGTTGATCCTCTATCATTATGTAGTGCCTTTCTTTGTCTTTTGCTAGTCTTTGTTTTAAAGTTTATTTTGTCTCATATAAGTATTGTGGCCCTGGCTTCTTTTTTTTTCTCCACTTTCATTTAAATGGTATTTGTTTTCTAGACCTTCACTTTCAGCCTGTATGTGGCTTTAGAACTGAAATGAATCTCTTATAGGCAGTATATACATGGGTTTATTTCTATATCCATTCAGTCAACCTGTGTCTTTTGATCAAAGCATTTGGTCTATTTACATTTAAAGTAATTATTGATAGGTATGTACTTACTGTCATTGTGTTAATTGGTTTCTGTGTGTATGTGTAATTCTTTGTTCCCTATTTCTTCTCTTACTCTTCTCCTGCAGTTTGATGTCTTTATTTAGTTTGATGTCTTTATTAAAATTTATTTAGTTTATTTATTAAATTAAACTTAATCTAATTCAATTTACTTGAATTCCTTTCTTTTTTTATGCATTAAAGGTTTTTTTTATTAGTGGTTACCATTGGGTTCATATATAACATCTTAGGTATATATAAGTCTTTATTAAGTTGATGGTCACTGAAGTTTAAACACATTCTAAAAGCACTAAATTTTTACTCCCATTCCATGTTTTTTGTATATGATATCGTATTTTACATCTATTTTGTGTATTCTTGATTATTATTTGTAGATATAATTGATTTTACTACTTTTGTGTTTTAATCTCCATATTGGCTTTATCAGTGATTAATCTACTACCTTCACTCTATGTTGCTTTTATCTGTGAACTTTTTTCCATTAACGATTTTGTTCTATTCATGGCCTTTTCTTTGCTCTGAAAGTATTCCCTTAAATATTTCTTATAAATCTGGTTTAGTGGTGACAAACTTTAACTTTTGTTTGAGAAATTTTTGCCTCTCCTATTCTGAATGAGAACCTTGATGGGTATGTTATTTTTGGTTGCAGGATTTTTTTTTCTTCAGTAGTTAGATATATCATCTCATTTTTTTTGTCCTTTAAAATACCTGCTGGAAAATCAGCTAATAACCATATGGGGTTTCCCTTGTATGTAAATCTTTTCTCTTGTTGCCTTTAAAATTCTCTCTTTATCATCGCTTTTTGCCACTTTAATTATTATGTGTCTTGGTGTAGACTTCCTTGGGTTAATTTTGCTAGAGTCTCTCTTTGCCTTCTGGATCTGGATTTCTGTATACTTCCCCAGATTAGGAAGTTTTGCAGCTATTATTTCTTCAAATCAGTTTTTGCCTCTCCTTTTCTCTTTCCTACTCCTTCTGGGACCCCTGTAATGTGAATGTTTTTGTAATAGATTATGGCAGTGAGTTTCCTTAATCTATTCTCATTCTTAATTTTTTTTTTCTTTTTGCCATGCAGCTTGGGTGCTTTCTATCCACCCTCTCTTACAGATTGCTGATCTTTTCTTCTATGTCCTCTAATCTGTTGTGGATTTCCTCTCATGTATTTTTTAAGGAGGTGAAGGACAGAGGGAGCGGGAGAGAGGGAATCCTAAGTAGGCTCTGTGCCCAGTGTGAAGTCCACTGTGGGGCTCAGTCTCACAATCCTGAGATCATGACCTGAGCTGAAATCAAGAGTCAGACATTTAAGCAACTGAAACACCCAGATGTCCCTCCTCTCATATATTTCTCATGCAGTTCAGTTATTGAATTCTTCATCTTTGACTGGTTCTTTTTATATATATATTTTACCTCTTTATTGAAGTTCTCACTGAGACCATCCACTCTTTTCTCAAGTCCAGTGAATGTCTTTATGACCATTACTTTGAATTCTTTATCTGATATACTGTTTATCTCAGTTTCATTTAGCTCTTTTATTGTGATTTTTGTCTTATTCTTATATCTGAGACATATTTCTCTGTCTCATTTTATCTAGCTTCCTCTATTTGCTTCTGTATATTAAGGAAGTCAGCTACATCTCTCGGTCTTAAAAGTAGTGGCCTTGTGTACAACAGGTCCAATCATGTCCTGTAGGACAATCCTTCTGGGTCACAAGAACCAGGCATTCCAGGGGTGCCCCCCTTATGGGATGTGTGGGCCTCACTGTTGTATCTGAGCTGTGATTGCCTTCAAACCAGCTTGTTGAAATGACCCACTTTCCCTATTGTGAGCACACCCCCAAGGTTTGGTCACTGAGCTGTTGAGAGCCCTGTCTGTCTTCCCCACTGTTAACTTCTCTTTTAATATTTTGCATCTCTTCATTTCTCCATGCTACATTCTGGGTGTCTTCCTTAGATCTAAGTAATTCCCATATTCTCTCTTCTGCTGTGTCTAATCTCTTTTTCAACCTCTACATTAAATTTCTTTATTATAAGAACTAATGATTTTTGTACTCCTTTCTCTTGTCCCTAAATCTATGTTCTTTTTTCACATTCTTGAAAGTGTTTTTTGTTTGTTTGTTTTGTTTTTTACCTAATGGATTTCATTCTTTGAACATTTAAAAAATAGTTATTTTAAAGTCACTTTCATGTCATTCTGTTACTGAATCCTTTCATTCTGTTATATCATCTGACTATGTGTGGTAGCTCATCTCTATGTGGTTTGCTTTCCTTTTTTTACTATAAGCTTGTTTTAAGTGGAAATTGTTTCTTTTGCCTACTGTACATGTCTTGGGTTGTAGAAGCAGCTTTACAGAATGATTTCAGATTTACTTTACAGTGGTTAGATTACAAGCACCATTTTGTCTCTGTGTCTCTGAAATACACAGTGTATATTTAGAGCCTCACCTATACTTGGCTTTCAAGTTCCCGATTTCTCATGGGTGATTCTTTTAGCTCCAGCAATCATACATGTATACTAAGCTTCCCTGTTATTCCCTGGGAAAGTGTACACATATCTTTTACAGTTTGTTTTACAGATCAAATGGCATTTTATGACTCTGAACTTTATGCTGATAGCTTGGTTCTAGCTTCCCATTCAGATGAGGCCTGTGGCTCAGAATTAACTCCTGACTCAAAGTAAATCCTCAACCATCCAGTCATTAAGATTTTTCTTTATCTGTCTCACTTTTCCTTTGCATGTAATTCTTACTTACATGTTTAGTTTTGTTTTCCTCCCTATATCTGGCACCTGGAGATTTTATTGATTTCTAGATGAGTTATGTATTTTTCATATAATTCTTTGTGTTGTTGTATTTTTCAGAATTTCTATATGTTTAGAGTAGGGGCAATGTCTTCCATATCTGTTTAAATCACCATATTTGTCAGATATATTACTTCTCTAATGAAGAAAAAATACAAAAAGTTTTAAAATATGTTTAAAGCAATGTTTTATTTTAAGTAACCTTTTTCTCCATGCTTCTCAGTGCTGAATTTGAAGAGCCACATAATTATGAGGCAACAATTTCATATCTGAAACACTCTGGCAACTCCATTAACCTGTGCACCGCAAAAGAAATTGCTGATTGTAAGTCTGCTAAGCCAATTAATATTGTAACCCTGTGTGGAATGAAAATGTGGCAAAAATGGTATTTTCCCTCTAGCTAACTATAAGTTTAAAAATTCAAAGCCATGCTGCTCTACCATCTCATTTCTTTTTTTTTCCCCTGCCTGGTCTCTTAAAAATATAAATAAATCCAGTTGGGCATCAATGCTATCTCACAACTCCTAGTGCTGCCTTCTCTCTACCACTTCTATTTTCTCCTTCACCAATCTACTTAGATGCCTTGCCTTCTGTAGATATGTGGGAGGGAAAATCAAGATACGATAATCCATTTTTCTTCCTTCTCCTATAGAAACTTCATCTCTCTTCTTGTGGTGTCTTTCTTGAACTCCCCTGGTAACTCCGTGTGTGGAGAGGGAGATAACAGACTATGAGAATTAGGTCCCTCTGTTTAGTCTGAATAGGAGCAGAGAATTCATTTAATGGATCTGACCATTGGTTCAGAGCTAAATCTTCCCGCCTCTGGTATTACCAACAAAGCTCAGACCTTTCTATGAAGAAAAGAAACCCTGTCAGGTAAGAAAATGAAGAAGCAGGGACTCATAACATTTCTACAGTTTCTGTGTCTTTGTTCTGCCTGTAGGATCAGCTGGTTCTCTACAAAAGGCATGAACATTTGTGCTGGAATAAACATTAGTATTTTGTGAACATATGCTATGGGTCACAGTTCAGTAGTAGGTTCTGTGTGTGCATCCCTGCTGATACAGCTTTTATTAGCCCACTTTTTGAGACAAGAAACTGAGGACCAGAGATGTTGAGTTGTACAAGGTCAGACGAGGAATATATGGTAAAGACATAATAAGAAATAAGCTCAGACTGCCACTAAGATGCATGCTGTTTTCACCGTTTTATGCTGCTTCCCATTCAAGGATGCTTTGCTTCCCTGGAGGGAGGGTTAGAGAGAGATCATCTGATTTATTTTCTTTATTGTATGGATAAAAAGCAGAAGAGTGTGGGAGAAGTCATTTGTCTGAGAATACATACATAAAAGATTTGTGAGGTAGGAGTTAGGATCCATTGAAATTTCCCTCCCCTTCCCAAGGCAATAAAGGGTTGAAGAACTACTGGAAAATCTCCCTCTCTCTTTCTCTTAGACTAGGCAAAGTCTCGATTCTCCCATATGGCTTATAAAATACTAGTCATAAGACAAGCAACTCCTGTCCCTTCTTACCCCCATAAGGCAACATTGTTCCAATTTTGGAGCATCTAGGCACCTGCATCAGAATATGATTTCTCAAATTCTAACACTTAAAATACAAATCATCTGGGGATCTTGCTTAACATATTCTGGTTCAGAAGCTGTGTGGTTGGGCCTGAGAGTCTCAATTTCTAACAACTTCCCTGGTGGTGCTGATGCTGCTGGTTTATAAACCAGCCTTTGAATAGAAAGGCCATGGGCCCTATTTGGACTAAATTCCAACTGTATGTCTTTCTGCAAAGGCCTCATAGGGCTATTTAGATGCCCTTGTTGGAGCCTATATCTTCCCTTTCTGGATACAGGAGACCCCCAGAATGCTCCTCCCAAGAGACTTGGGTCTCTTCCCTAAGTCCCAGGACAGAATGGGCTGCAGAGAGAGCAGTTCATGGGGGGTGGTGTGCTTGGGATTTGGACCTATGCAAGGCCCCTTTCCATGTAGGATGAAGCTGTGGATTAAAAGTGGGAAGCTGGACCAGACTCCTGTATTTGTTCTTCCCAGGTCATAAATGCTCAAAGTGGCCTGCCAGGGAAAATCACCTAAGGTACCCAAAGAAGGAGCCACTAACTCAAGCCTCTCTTGTCTTTCACTGAGGGATTTTTTGTGTACTTCATAAAGAGGCAAGTGTCTTTGGCTGAAAGAGAAAGGTCTCAGAAAATAAGCCACTGACGCAATTGAGAGTAACAGAGCATGGAGTAGTGGAAAGGGAGGAAGGTGGGAGACAGGTGAGGGTGGTGAGGATGTCCTTTGCCAGAGAGAACATCTTGGTGGGATATAGGAATAGACCTACCAGGGCTAAAGAAACTGAAGTACTACAGTCTGGGATCAAAAGGATCCTGCCACATGTCCCCACCCATTTCCTTCTTCCTCTTTAAAGGATAAAGATGCAGTTAGAAAAAACAAAAACAATAAACAAACAAGAAGGGGTTGAGCTATTTTCCCCCCACTTGTATTTATTCACTTGACTCTTTCTTCATTTATCTTCCAAGTATCTTTATACCACTTACTAGATGAATAACATCTGAGCCTCAGTGTCGTCATCTGAAAAGTGGGTATAATATCACCTTCATGGCTTTGTTCTGAGAGTTTGATAAAACAATACATTTAAATTCAAGTGAAATTATGCTTCTGGAAGGATGGAACATGTGTATTCTTCCTTATTCCTTCTGCTAAGTACAACTAAAACTGTCGGATATCATATGTGAAACAAACACACGAAAACTGGGAGATTCTGAAAAGTTAGAAATAAGAAGGTATAGCAGCTAGAGACCTAGAAACCCAAGTAAGAATAGGTGAGTTCCTTGGGATTTCTTCTTGTCTCATATATCCCAGACTTGGAGCCAAAGAAGCTGGCAATCCAGAAACACCAGTGGGTACAAACAGAAACATCTCCAGCAAAAGACTGTTCTCTCTAGCCTAAGAACCAGAAAAGGGGCAGTCTAGAAAAACAAAAAGCCTTAGACAATAACTGTTCTGTTCTAGCCAAACATTACAGTAAAAACTATGGCTCTACCCCACCAGCCAGTGATCAGTGAGGATCTTAGACACCCACCCTTATCAGGCTGCAGTTATGTACTCCAGCCCCTTGGCTGAGGTGGTGCAGAGAAAGCTATGTCAGAAGCTTGGACTTTCAGCCCTTCCAGGAGTAACAAAACTCCACCTATAATGAAGACCGCATGAGGAGCTTGTATTCCTGTCTCCCACCCAACAAAAGTACCCTTCTCCTCTCTGTTGGTCTGTTATTAGAGAAGACTCATTGGAGAATCAGGACTTTCACAACTACCCAGCAGTAAGTAGGACAAATGGGGAGCAAAAACAAGCCCTCCTACCACCAGGATGTTATCAGCAAAAGCTGAGTGGGGAACTGGAGTTCCCACCCTTGACCAGGAGCAGTGAGGAGCCTTGCCCTCAGTTGGATATTGGAAGGCCAAGAAGTGGAGAACCTAGATGTGTACCCTTTGCTGACAGAAAAAAGTCATCCCATTTCTGTCACCAGAAAAGCCAACTAAAACAGAAGTTTAAATAATATCCAGTCTCATAAGATAATACTTAAAATGCCCAGATTTCAACAGAAAATTACTCATCATATCACAAATCAAGAAAGTCTAAACTTGAATGAAAAGAGATAATCAAAAGATGACAACATTGAGACAATTGAAATATTAGCGTGTTCTGAGAGACAATTTAAAGCAGCTGTTAAGACTTCAGTGAACAATTATGAACATGATTGAAGCACACAAAGAATAGTTTCACTCTATTTTTAGAAGAAATGGGATGCCTCTGCAAAGAAATGGAAGATGTAAAGAAAAAAATAAAAACTTAGAAGTGAAGAACACAATAAGAAAAATAAAAAGCTCACTGGATGGACTCAACAGCAAAATGGGGAGAATAGAAGAATTCATAAACTTGAAAGAAATGATAGAAATTGCCCAATCTAACAATAAGGACAAAACAGATCAGGGGAAAACAATGAACAGAGCTTCAAGGATCCATGGGACTATAATGAAAGTCTTAAATTGTAGTACTGGAAAGAAGGGGGAAAGAGGATGCTACTGAAAGTACTTGAAGAAATTGAAAACTTTCCTAATTTGGTAAAAGACATTAAACAAAAGATTGAAGAAGCCAAGAAAATCCCAAGCAGGATAACCCAATCCACACAAAAACATAATCAAACTTCTAAAAATAAAAATAAAAAGTAAAAATCTTGAAAGCAGTAAAAGAAATGATACATTACCTATGGGTGAAAAACAATTTAAATGGCTGAATTTCTCATCAGAAACCATGAAAGCCAGAAGAAACTGGCACAACATTTTTCAAGTACAAGAAGAAAAGAACTATCAATCCAGAATCCTATTACCAGTGAAAATATCCTTCAAGATTGAAGGGGAAATCAAGATATTCTAAGATGAAGGAAAACTAAGATAATTTGTTCTAGCAGACCAATCCTAAAAGAATGGCTAAAGGAAGATTTCTAGACAGAAAATAAATGATGAAAGGAAGTACTTTGGACTTTCACTTCAGGCGAAAGAAAAAATGGAAAGAATACAAATGTGAGTATGACATATTTTCTTTCTTTTGATTTTTTTAAAATTATGTTTGATGGTTGAAGCAAAAACTCTTAACATTATCTGATACAGTTCTAAATGTGTATAAGAGAAATACATAAGACCATTATAATGAAAGTGTTAAGGGACATAGAAGGAAATAAGGTTTCTATACTTCACATGAACTGATAAAATGTCCATACCAGTAGACTGTGATTTACATGTATTTATAGTGTAATCCCTGGAGGAACCACTAAAACAGATATACAGTGAGATATTTAAAAAACATAAAACAAAAAACTATAGGTAAATAAAAAATAATTCTAAAAAATGTTCAAGTAACCCACAAGAAAGCAGGAAATATATAACACAGAGGCAAAAAAAAAAAAAAAAAAAACCTAAAGAGAAAATAAAAAATAAAGGCCAGATTTAAGCTCTAATATATCAGTAATTGCATTAATTACATTATATATAAATTGCCTAAATATGCCAATTGAAAGAGAGAGATTGGAAGATGTAAATTTAATCTAAAGAATATTAGTGTGACTATATTAATAACTGAAAAAGTAAATTTCAGAGCAAAGAAAATTACAAGAGATGCAGAGCGATATTATGTAATGATAATAGGGTCAATCCATCAAGAAGACAAAACAATCTTAAGTGTGTGTGCACCAAGCTCCAGAGCTATAATATATGTGAAGCACAAACTGAAAGAAAAAATAGACAAATGGACTCATAGTTTGAGACTTTAACACCCCTCTGTCCACATTGACAGAACACCTACTCAGAAAATCAGCAAGGATAGAGAAGAATTCAGCAACACCATCAGCAACAGGATCTAATTGATATCTATAGAAGGTGCACGAGGAGCAGAATATATATACTCTCAAGCATTCATAAACATATACAAGATAGACCTTATTCTAAGCCTTACAACAGTGCATTTTGAAAAATTGAAATCATAGTGTATTTTTTACCACAATGTAATCAGGCTAGAAATCAGTAACCAAAGGATAACAGAAAACTCTCTAAATACTTCGAAACAAAAGCCCACGTTTCTAAAAGGAAATCAAAATACATATTAAACTGAACAAAAAATGAAAACATATAAAAATCCTTGGGACAGAGCCTAAGGAATGCAGAAGAGAAATTAATAGCACTAAATGCTTACATTAAAGAGGAAAATCTTTAAACCTAAGATCCTACCTCAAGAACATAGTAAAAGAATAGAAAAATAAATCTAAAGCAAGTTGAAGGGAGGAAAGAATAAAGATTAGGAACAGAAATAAATAAAATTTAAAACAGAAAAGCGTAGAGAAAATCAATGAAAGCAAAAGCTTGTTCTTTGAAAAGATCAATAAAATTGACAAACCTCTAGCAAGACTAACAAAGAAACAGAAAGAAGACACAAACGAACAATATCAAGAATGAAACAAAGATATCATTACAAACTTTGCAGACTTCCAAAGGACTATAAGAGGATATTATGACTAAATCTACACGTCTAAATTTGACAACTTCAGGATGGAAGAATTCCTCAAAAACTCAGATTACCTCAGATCACTCAATATAAATCATTTTGATAGTGCTGTAACTGTTAAGGACATTGAATCTGTAGTTTTAAAAGTAAAACAAACAAACAACAAACAAAAAACTTAAAACACTGTATGTTAACTATACTGCAATTAAAATTTATAAATAAATTAATTAAGAGAAAATAGAACTCCGAAAAAGACCATCTCAAAGTCCTGGGAGATTTCACTGGAGAATTCTGCCAAATATTTAAAAATGAATTAACACTAATTCTGTACAATCTTTCCAAGAAAAATGGAACAGGAGGAAACCCTTACTGATTCAAGAAGCTGGTATTACCCTGACAGCAAACCAGACAGAGACAGTGCACAAGAACACTACAGATTAACACCCTTCAGGAGCAGAGTCATAAAAGTTCTTTGCAAAATATTAGTAAATAGAATTCAGCAAGACGTAATATGGAATTATACAACAGAATGCTGTTTATTCTAGGGATGGAAAGCTAGTTCAATATTCAAAGATCACTCAAAAAAATCAGTCAATGAACTCTTTATTGACAGGCTAAAGAAGAAAAATCACACAATCATAACAATCTATGCAGGAAAAGCATTTGACAAATTTAATACCCATTTATGATTAAAAAAAAAAACTCAGAAAAATAGGAATAGAGGGCCACTTTCTCAACTTGAAAAAAAAAGAGCATTTGCAAACAAACAAACAAAAACCTATAGCTAGTATACTTAATGGAGAAATATTGAATACTTTCCCCTAGAGACTGGGAACTAGGCAGGATGGTCACTTTTTTTTTTTTTTTTTAAGATTTGATTTATTTATCTGACAGAGAGAAACAGTGATAAAGGGAATACAAGCAGGAGGAGTGGGAGAGGGTGAAGCAGGCTTCCCACTGAGCAGGGAGCCTGACAGGGGTCTCAAACCCAGGACCCTGGGATTGTGACCTGAGCAGAAAGCAGACACTTAATGATCAAGCCACCCAGGTGCCCCAGGGATGTACACTCTTACCACTCCTATGCAACACAGTGCTAGAACTTCTAGCCAATGCAGTAAGTCAAGAAAAGGAAATCAAATGAATACAAATCAAAGAATTAAACTGCCCTTATTTGCAGATGACAGGATTGTCTAGATAGAAAATCCCAGGGAATTTACCCAAAAAAAAAAACAAACAAACAAACAAACTTAGAACTAACAAATGAGTTCAACAAGGTCACAGGATACAAAATAGAATTTTAAAATCCCATTTCTATATGCTAGCAATGAACACACTAAAATCAGAAAATACTACAACATTCACAAAAGTTAAAGAAAGAGAAATTGACTTGTGTTTAACAAAACGTTACAAGACTTAAATTTGATAACTACAAGTTGCTGATGAAATAATTCAAAGGAAACCTACATAAATAGGGGAGATATACCATATTTATGGATTGAAAAACTGCATATAGAAAAAAATATTCTCCCTTACAAAATTGTAAAAGGAAATTTAATGGAGGAAACATTGCCTTTCATGATGTTGGAGCAGTTGGATAGCCATAAATAAAAATCATCCAATCCATCAATCAATCTTAATATAAGTCTCACATCTTCTATAAAGATTAACTCAGAGGGGATCCTTCTTTCATTCTCTGCCCACCAAGGGTGAAGAATCTAAGTTTTACGTTTCTGGAGGAGACGGGGAGAGAGAAAGCGGAAAATAAGGGGAAAGATGAGGTGGTTAGCTTTCACTGTCACCGTTGTATGAGATTGTCCCTTAAACAATGCCAGGAAAACAAAGACCATCCCTTTGGGGTGCATAGTTCATCCTGGGTGCCTTTCTGAGGCTTTGCCCTTTTATATAGAATGTGGGTAAGCAGGATTTAGGCTGTTCTGGAAGTTCTGCAGAATTGTCCTCAGAGGTCATCTAGACCACCCATTCAGACCGTGCTTCCTAGGCCCTAGGGCTGTCCTGAGGGGTACTGGAGACTTTGAGCGTGACATCAAGCAGAGAAGTTTTATGTGTGCCCGCGGGCAATATTCCACTCAAATGAATTATTCCGTAGCTGGGAGGAAGTTTGAGAGCCATTTGCTAATGGAGTGACCTTGGGCAAGTTACTTCACTCTTTGGGCATCTGCCTCCTCATGGGTGAAATGCCAGTGTCAGTAGTGATCACTGAGTGAATTAAGTGAGGTCATACATTTAAACACGTAGCACAGTTCCTAGTATTTGTAAGTATAAAAAATGTTTGTTGCTTTTTTTTTTTAAAGATTTTATTTATTTATCAGAGAGAGAGGGGGAGAGAGCGAGCACAGGCAGACAGAATGGCAGGCAGAGGCAGAGGGAGAAGCAGGCTCCCTGCTGAGCAAGGAGCCCGACACGGGACTCGATCCCAGGACGCTGGGATCATGATCTGAGCCGAGGGCAGCTGCTTAACCAACTGAGCCACCCAGGCGTCCCTGTTTGTTGCTTTTTATTACTGTTTTTATATTATTAGTAACAGTGCTCTCGCATCCTAGTTTTCCAAGGTCACACAGCGAGTTAGTACTTGGAGAAAAAGCCTGCAAGCTGCGGTCATGTAATGGGGCCAGCAGTTGGAGGGTACTGAGGACCATCTTGTGATGAGTATCCTTTTCCCCCAGCTGGAACAAAGCTGTCAGTGGAGAGAATCGGCTCCAGTACTGTGGGTCATATCCTCCAGATAGGATTCCCTGTCCTTTCCTGACCCCATGGGGTAGAATCCTTTGTCTTTTATATTCCTTCCATTGGAGCAAGTTGTGATGGCAAAACTTTGGAGAACGTCTGGTTTGTTAAAAAATCATAATCAAGTTACGAATGCATTATTAATTCAGTGTGTATTTTTGTGTACTAGCCTTGACAAGTAAGCTTCCTCTGAGCCTTGGTTTCCCCATTTCTAAGAATAATATCTCCCCTCTCCCCAGGTGACAATGAGAAGCAAAAAGATCATGATGTGTTATTTCTTTGTAAAACAAAGAATGATACCTCAATTGAGGAAGGAGATTATCATTTTTAAAATTGGAAAGGAGACCCATATTTGGAATAGATATGGAGCAAACTGCAACAAAAGCAAATATTCATTGTGTATTAATAGCTAAACAGAGGCTTTAAAGTAAACTGGCAAAATAATACATTTTGATTAAAAAATCAGTAAAAAGAGAAGTGTACAATGGCTTCCATTGAAGTGCATGCTATGAATCATCCACAGAGAATTTTAGGTCTTTGTGTCAAGCAATCACGTGCAGGCAGTGCCTATAGAAAACCTAGGATTTCCTTCGTTTTATCAATGGATTTTGTGTGTAGAATAACAATGACCTTGAAACGCAACCTGGCTGGTTCACTTAGTTAAGCATCTGACTCTTGGTCTCAGCTCAGGTGTTGATCTCAGGGTCATGAGATTGGGCTCTGCTTTGGGCCCCACAGTGGGCATGGAGCCTACTTAAAAAATATAAAATAAAACATGTTTCTTGGTCACTTTTCTAAACTACAGCTTCAGGAACCTAGCAGCAAGAAAGAGAAGAAAAACAGGGGGGAGTCCTACTTATTATGCATGCATATTCATTAACAGTAGGGGGAAACTTTTAGAGATGACATTTCAGCAAAGAAAAGTCAAATAAGTAATTTTATCAAAAACCCATCACTTTCTATACAATATCTGGTGCTCTGCTAGGCATGTCCCATTTTTTTACATCATCTCCTTTAATCTCCCCATTAACTGTGTAAGGCAGGTACTAATTGACTGCATTTCTCAAGTGAGCAAACGGAGACTCTAGGAAATGAAGTAATTTGTCTGCAATCCCTCAGGTAGGAAGCGGCAGGACTGGGCTCTGAACCCGCATTCTTGCCACTACTTGTGTTTGTTATTAATGAAGGTCAGTGTCACATCATTCAATAAAATCCACAGAACAATCAGAAAAAAATCCAAAAGGAACTCAAACCTCAGTTGGTGGCCAGTCTCCTCTTTTCAAGCTGTGCTAGGGAAACAAAACAGTTAAGGAACAAAAACACTTGTGAGTGTGCTGTGGAGTTCATTTTGTTGAAGTGGGATCTAGGCTTTTTTTTTTTCCTTTTTTTTCTTTTTTGGAGGGGGGCTTTTTTCCTCTCCTTTCCCTTTCATGTTCCCCTTCTGACTGCAAACCACTAAATTTCAGCGCTGTCTCTTCAGCATGGAGTATGTATATCTATTTACTGAAACAGGAAACTGAAAATTGTTTCACATGTTTTCACTGACCATACATTCCATCCTGGAAATCCCCACAGAGATAAAAAGCCATGGTCAGTGACCCGACAACTCCCCACACAGACAAGGCCTCACACCGTTCCATTTTCCGGAGGCTGAGAAAACTGAACTCTGCCATCCTGCGTAATTGCTTGAATCCTGGGTGCTGTAAGAAATGGGTGAATAAACGGCCTCTGACATCATTTTTTTTTTCATGTTTATTTTAGCAACTTATGAAGTCGAAATTGAAGAACCCCAAAAGGTATTGTTCCCTCTTTTTACCAACTTCATAACTACAACAGGTATGCAGAATTGACGGTAGAGTGGTTTCTTTTAGGAGCCAGGAGGGAGGTCTTTGTTTTCAGTTTTCTCCCAATTCCTGAGGCTTTTCCAAGACTCCAGCTGCTAAGATTCTGTCGCCTGTAATAACAGAGATAGAAAAAGTGGTGTGGGGAGGAGGGAGGGAGAAGCTGGCCCTAATCCACTCCCGGCCTGTTATCTGTGGTGAACAGCATCAGCTGGCCTTTAATAACGGTCCCTTCAGAGAGGGGAGTGCTGTGGCCCAAGCCAAATTTGTACCTCCTGCGCTTTCGGGAGGATGGCCCGCCCTCTGAAGGCACATTTTCTGGCTCCTGGTAAGCCCAGTGCAAAGTGCCCCTTGGAGCCACTTGATTAGAGCCCAAGCAGAGTCCCTGCTGGCCCCAGTCCCAGCACCTGACCCTGTGATCTCAAACCTCCATTTCCTCACCTGTAGGATAGAGATAGTAGAAGTATCCACGTCTGGGTCATTATGGAAACGAGAGTGAGGTAAATTCAGGGAACCCGTGTGATGGTAAATGCCCGTACCTTTCCCAGACATTTTGCCTCTCTGGGCTCCTGCTGGGTCTTCTGGAAAATGGCGTCTTCTCTGCGAGGGCAGGAAGCAGATGCCCTGTGGCGACCGCATTTGCTGTAGTAGATGCTCAATAAATAAGGGGGTTTGTACTTGTTTCACTGAGTTGCTGAGAGAACTCAAAGTAGCTAAGCTCCCAGTACAGAGCCTGGCACACAGCAGAGCCTCCCCTCATGTTTCAGCTCGGTCAATGAGGGTCACTTTTTTCACACAGAGTTCATTTCGTCCAGATCTTTCATCTTTCTGCTTGTTTTCTTACACCTACTGGAAAGGCCTGTTCATTTGTGGTATACTTTCTAGCTAGAAAACTATAAATGATTATTCTTATTAATGAAAGTAGAAACATTCTATTAAAATGCTTCAATTATCTGGCAATATCTCCAAAATAATAAACTTTTCTGTACAAGTAAACTCTGTAAATAACTAGAGTTTATCCCATTCAAAAGGAAAAAAAAACACAAAAAGTATTTTTAACATGTTTTAAAAACATTTATTTATTTGAGAGAGAGAGAGAGATGGCGGGGGGGAAGGAAGAGGGAGAAAAAGAGAGAGAATCTCCAGTAGACTCCTTTAAAATTTTAAAATATATTTTTAAATTTTAAATCTTAACTTTCAGACATGTATTGCGTTCATCTCCGTGTTCTTGTCTCGACAGGTGGAATCTGATCTTACTCTGTCTTCATGACATGGAATCCTCTGTAACATAAGGGATTGAACGGCTACAGTTCAAGCTCTTCTTTATAAGATGCTCCTAGTTCCTTAGGGTGCCTGGGGGGTTCATTCAGTTAAGTGTCTGCCTTCCGCTCAGGTCATAATCTCAGGGTCCTGGGATCGAGCCCCACATCGGGCTCTCTGCTCAGCGGGAGCCTGCTTCTCCCTCTCCCTCTGCCTGCCTCTCTGCCTACTTGTGCTAAATCTTAAAAAAAAAAAAAAAAAAAAAAAAAAGAAAGATGATGTTAGGTCTTTCTCAGGTGTTCAGAGTTAGCTGTCTTTCCACCAAACCAAGTCTGTCTGCTGTCATTATTTCCTGTTCTCTGACAGTTTCGACTTCTCTATCAATATCTTTGTGTTGAGCAGGGAGTCTTTCACATGGGTAATTCTGTACCAAGATCTTGTTGCATTTCAGGCACTTGTGCAAAGGTGGGGCACTTCATCCTCCATGTTTCCCGGTGAGCTAGTATCACAACTTGCCTCTTATAGGTGAGGACTGGAGGCTTAGAGAGGTTCGGCAACCTGTCAGTAATGTAGCAAGGGTCCATCTGACCTGTCACTCTACCATCCATGTTGTTAGAATTATACGGGAGATAAGAACTAATCGTCCCTGAGTGAAGGCCTGCGGGGCCCTCCTCAAAGGAGGGCAAATGAGCTTTTAGGCTGGTCTTGGTCACAGCATGTTCAAGGCTTAGCTATTTTCTGTTTTCTTCAACGTTGTTGTCTAGATTCAAAATAATGAGTCAGATCTATGTGATGACTGAATCAAAGAGTTACGTTGTGGTCACTGGGACATAATCTTAACAGAACCAAATCTAGATTGTCTGGGAGTAAATTTGGGATCAGGGGGTGTGTGACCAGCCAGGGAGAATTCCCAGCATGACTTACACATTTGTGTTACTGACTCTGCCCACTGAAACATTGCTCTGATAGCCCAAGTATGTATTTCCCCAAATGATGGAAAGCTTTATTCTGCAAACATGTTCCTGGAACAGCATGCAGAAAACAATTTATACTTCTAAGTTAGATTATACATTCCCTCTGGCATGCTGCTTTTCCTTTTAAACTGACCTTCAGTTCCACCGGCCAGGGTTTCTGGAAGTTTCTGTTGTCCGTGTCTACCTTTGCTCCATCCTGAGACCTCACCTGTCTGGTCTTCTGGTCAAGTCTCTAATGATCTGTAATCACACATCAAAGGCATGGTTTGGATTGATTTATGAAAATGACCATTTCCCTCTTTACTTGCAGCCTAGGAAGAATGGTCTCCATCAAGAACTTAGGTGAGTTTTATCTTCAAATGTTAAAGTGTTAGTCCAACCTTTGTTGACTGAACCAGTTTTCTTAGATGGGTCAGCTATGCTTGCAGACACTGAGCTGGTCCAGCTTCCCCAGTGCCTAGTGAGGTGCCTGGTACAGAGAAAGGTACTCAAGGGTCCTGCCTGGCCTTTCCCTCCTGCCTTGTTCTAGGCCACACCACCCTCATTGGTAAACACTTACTGAGTCTCCAGCATGGGCCAGCCACTTGCTAACCACTGGGGGAGCAGCAGTGATGGCAACCTGGCTGCTACCCTCAGGGGCTCCTGGCCTGTGGGAATCACACAGTCGAATAGGTATATAACCATCATGTGACTGCCAAAGGACTTAGTTTCCAAAATGCACCATGCTGTTTTAAATCTCTGTGCCTTTGCTGCCTTAATTCATTAATTCATTCCAACTTAATGAACCAGTAAATATTTAATGAGCATCAAACATTCCCACCTGTAAGAAGCCTTCCTAATTCCCCTCCTTCAAAGAAAAGTAGCCAGACCCTCCCACCCACCCCCACCAAGGTACACAAGTTTGCACTAACCTCACTGCATGTCATTTGTTTGCTAACGTGCCAGTTTATCCTGACTCTCCTTCCCTTCCCTGCTTCTTGTGTGTGAGTTCCTTCTGAGAAGGGCCCGTGTTTCTCGTTCTTGGTGTTCCTGACACCTCTCATACTTCTGGGTCCAAAGCAGGGCCTTGGCAAGGCTGTGCTCTGACCCCCCTCTTCAGAGTCTGTGTCTATCATTCTTCTCCTGGAGTTACTTTTAATGCATTAGAGGAAACATGGTTGGTGAAGTCTAGAGAGGCAAGTATCAGAATTCCCTGGCTGAGGTTAAACACTTAAGCAGTGGATCATGAGGGAAACCATGTTTCATGTTTGTCCTTGAGTTCTGGTCTGCCTCGATTCATGCCCCCCACCCCGCCCTGTATCTGCCCTCTAGCATCTAGTGTGGTGCTGGGCGCTTGAAAGGTACATGTCACATGGTTAATTCAGCGTTTATTGAGATTTTACTCTCTCAGATGCTGCTAGATTCTAAGATACAAAAATGAATGGAGTATATTCTCTGCCCTTGGTTCCAGATGGGCAAGGAGGCTAGAATGGATGGGGGAAAGGGGCTATTTGGAGCGGGGGGAAATGATCATCTTAGTAGGAAGTTACAATATAATCAGTGATAAGTAGTTGTAGGAACACAGAGATGAGGCTCCAGGCATACTGTCTTGAAGAGTTGACAGCTGAATTCAATCTTTAAAAGACCTATAGGAGTTGTTGTAATGATTGTTCCAGGCATAAAGAAAAGTTTGAGCAAAGACATGAGGTCGGTCAAGGACTCCCCAAACAGGGATCATGCATGAGCATGAAGTGCAGTGTGGAAGCAGAAGGAACAAAGCCACAGGGAGTATGCAGAGCTGGGTCCAGGAGGGCCTGCACCCCCTAATTTACAATGAGACCAGCTCCGTCCAATGGAACTGTAAGGTAAAGCACAGATGTCATTTAAAATTTTTCTAGTAGCCAAATGTTAAAAAGTAAAAAGGAAACCCAGCTTTTGCATCAACTTGGACAGGACTGGAGGAGATTATGCTAAATGAAATAAGTCAAGCAAAGAAAGTCAGTTATCAGATGGCTTCACTTATTTGTGGAACACAAGGAAAAGCATGCAGGGCATTAGGATAAGGAAGAGAAAAATGAGGGGGAATCAAAGAGGGAGATGAACCAGGAGAGGCTGTAGACTCCAAGAAAGAAATTGAGGGTTTTGGAGGGGAAGAGGGTGGAGGATGGGTGAACCTGGTGGTGGGTATTAAGGAGGGCATGGATTGCATGGAGCACTGGGGTTTATATGCAAACAGTGAATCGTGGAACACTACATCAAAAACTAATGACATACTGTATGGTGACTAACATAACATTAAATTAAATTTTAAAATGTGAAAAGAAACAGGTGAAATTAATTATGTGTTTTATTAATCCCAGTGTATCCAAAATATTGTCATTTTTTTTTTAAAGATTTTATTTATTTATTTGACAGAGAGAAATCACAAGTAGACAGAGAGGCAGGCAGAGAGAGAGAGAGAGAGGGAAGCAGGCTCCCCGCTGAGCAGAAAGCCCGATGTGGGACTTGATCCCAGGACCCTGAGATCATGACCTGAGCCGAAGGAAGCGGCTTAACCCACTGAGCCACCCAGGCGCCCCAAAATATTGTCATTTTGACATGTAATCAATATAATAACTATTACTGAGGTATTTTATAGTCTTTTTTCTCTAATTCTTCAAGATCCAAATATATGTTATACTTATAGCTTAGTCTAGACCGGATACATTTCAAATGCACAATATCCATACATGGACAGTGGCCGCAGGTGGAGAGCACAGATTTAGACTTTATATTCTAGGTCAGGGGGAGCCACAAAGAGTTTCAAAGCAGAGATAACGTACTCCATCGCCTCATAGTATTCCTAGAAGTCACCATATTGAATTTAATTTGATAATTACTTATAGAGATCCAGTTATAAGTTACTGGATAAGACCTGACAAGATAAGATGGATTACCAAGGGCATGTACATCAACAAGGATTTATGTTTTAGGAGAAATACCAACAATGTGCAATGGGGAATAAGAACTGGGTAATTCTAACACAGCAAATGCTTCCATGAAGACAAGGATCCCAACAATTATTGCAGGTCCATTATGTACTCTGAACAATGCTGAGCTTTCAACATTTTTCTCACATTTCATTCTCCTGGCAACCATGGACATTGGCATTGTGACCTTTCATTTATGAATAAGAAAATATGATTTTTTTTTTAAAGGTTAACCATGGACTCGCAGAAAGAGGGATATATAGTGGAGATTAGAAGCCAGCCCTCCTAGGGTGCCTGGGTGGTGCAGTGGGTTAAGTCTCTGCCTTTGGCCAGGGTCATGATCTCAGGGTCCTGGGATCGAGTCCCTCATTGGGCTCTGCTCAGCGGGGAGCCTGCTTCCCCTTCTCTCTCTGCCTGCTGCTCTGCCTGCTTGTGATCTCTCTCCCTCTGTCAAATAAATAAAATCTTTAAGAAAAAAAAAAAAAAGAAGAAGAAGCCAGCCCTCCCCCACCGCCCCTGATCATCATGGAACTGGCAGATGGCCTTACTGGTGGGCACGGTGCTCAGTAATTACGTGAATGAATGAAACTCCTGACAATTCTTTCCATTGTCTTTCAGAACAGTACTGTCTCTGGTGCTTTTCCTCTCTTGTTGACCTCCTCTTCTGAGTTTCTTTGAGGGCTCCTCTTTTTCTGCCTTCCGTATGAATGTGGTTGTAAGTCTAGTTCACTGTGCCAGAACAGAAGTCCTCATCTCGGAGTTGATGACTCCTCCGCATTCATTCTCTCCTCGGACCTCAGGTTTCTCCTGACACTGTCCACCTTGCCTCTCTCTCATACTCTGTCCAATGCAGCTGTGGTGCGTGGTGGTCCTTCATTTCCTTAGGGAAGACTGTCTGAGTACCTGCCAGGCCCCATGCTGTTGCTACTCTAGATCACACAGCATTGGTGCTAGGAATACATACAGAAATATTGGAGCTCTGCCGCTTTATAAGTTGATTGTTCGTTTACAAGGCAATTGGAAGAACTGGAGGCTGATCCATAAACAGTGTTTTATAATACAAATAGAAGGACAAAGTGTTGGGGCAGCAGATAAGAAGGTATGACTGGGAGAATCAGGGAAGGACTCTCAGAAGTAAGATGATTCAGACAAATTGAGAAGGGTTTGATGTTCGCCAGCAAGATGCAGAAGGCATGTCTGTCAAGGGAAATGGCAACTAAAAAGGGAGAGTTGCTCAAACAAGGATGGTTGGTTTGGGGAATGTGAGTCTAGAGCAAAAGTTGAGGGAAGGAGTAGAGGGAGGTGGGGTTGGAAAGAAAGATTGCAACCACATCACGATGGGTTTATATTTTAGCCTACAGGCAATGGGGAGTTGCTAGGAGATTTTAAGCAGGGATTCCTTCTGGCATTGATTGGAGAGGGTAGAAACTCAGTGAAATGATCTAATGGGTGACCTGATCCTCATCTTAGAAGAAGGTAGGGAGAGAAGAGGAACTATTCAGCTGTTTACATTCACTTTTTCCATTCCTTTCTTTTAGGATTGGGTAGTACACTATGATCTAAACACTCTAAACCTCACTTTTCCCTTGTTATCTCTTCACATCTAAGCCCTAAATATGAAGATGAAGATGAAGATAAAAAGGAGAAGGAAAAAGAGCCATGTGAATTGGAACCTCAAAAACCACAAAAAGATTTACCTTCAAGTCATCTTTTCAAGGTATCAGTGTTCTAGGGTTCAGGGCCAAACAGTAAAAGTCCAGGGGTATCATGGGAGTAGTTCATGGAGTGACTTTTTAGAGCCTGAGACAGCAGCTCTCTACAGAGAGCATCAGAAGACCCTGGGGTGTTGGGTGTTTTCTCAAAGAAATGAACTTGACAGTAACACTGAGCTCTAGCCTCAGGTGTCTACTTTTTAGCCATGAAGCAGGCCTTAGGGGTGGGGCTGGGTCTAGTATGAGTTCAGCAAGGCATCCAGAGGACAAAACATAGACACTCATTTGGGTGTTGTACCCTGCAATTGAACAGCCCCAGAAGGAGGGCCTCCTTAAGGTGTGTGCTTGAGGGCCCTACTTAGAAGAACAACTTACCTCTGAGCTCAGTCATTTCATCTGTAATAGAAGAACAAATCATCCCTACTCAATTACCATCCGCAGTCCCACCCTGATTCTGTCTGGTTTATGTGGATAAGATAATGTATGTGAAAGTGCTTTGTAGACCATGAGATACCATAAAAATGTAAGGTATTCTTAATTATTACTTATTAGTAAATACTAGATTCATGTGTATACTCCTATCCAATCAATTGACATTGTCCCCCTCAGAACAACTAGAGTGGTCAGAGGCTTAAATTATCGATATCACCAGTGCTGCTAGTAATGCTCACAACATTCTGAAAACCTGTTTGAGTTGTGCCTATCGTAGAATATCAGATTGCTCCAGTCCCAGCTGCAGGGCTTGGGAAAATCAAGCAGCTTGGTGGTGTTTGTGGGCCTGAACTGGTGGGCAGGCCGGAGTTAGGGAAGGGGCATTGCATCCTGAAGCCAGAGAGCAGACAAGGCCATAAGTGGGTGATGGGGCCAGAGATCAGAAAGGGGTTATCAGGACCATGAGAAAGATAAAGGGGAAGTCACAGTTATGGACATTAACCATGAAAGAGAAAAGCAGGGATATGTTCTTTATCAGTGCTGGCCATTTGACAAGAGCCAGGCTGCAACCAAAGGGACATATTCCTGCTCTTTGATGTGGATTTGAGTTTTGGAAATTGTTGTAGGTGATTTGGATTATGTTAGGTAAAAATAGTGCGTGGCGTAGCTGGGCAGTGCTGTTTGGGGTCAGGTGTAAATGGAACATCAGTAGATACAAATTCAAACTGACCCTAGGAAGCATTCCCAAGGACAGGACAAGGGGAACCCACACACAGCCTTATTAGGGGCCACAGTGAAGGAAGGCAGTCACTGCATTTATGTGAAACTCTGACTTATTACTTTGTCATTTTTCCCCATTAAAAAATTGATTCTTGGCTGTGTGACTTGAAAAAATGCCCCTCCTTTTAGTTTGTCCAGACCACATCAAGAGCTCAGGAAAGCCCATACTTTATAACTGTTAAGTACTTCGGCTTCTTCCGACTGCTTTCAGATATATTGTCATAGTCAGTGCTCCTGTCCACTTGCCATCGGAAGGACGATAATCTCTCTCCTATCGCCATCTGATAAATAGCCAGAAAGGCTGTAATTCCCCTTGGTTTCCGGTGTCTATTCCGGAAATCCATCCAGAGCTTTCTGAAATGCACATCTGCTCCGATTGCTGCCTGGGGTTCAGTGAGGCCCCCATTGAACCTTGCACACAAGACCCTGCATTACTCAGCCTCATTCTGTCACATCTTTCTCACTCGTCTTTTCAACCTGTCCCTTCCAGTCTTCCCTCAGCATCAGCTTCTGTACACCCGTCTGAGGACCCTAACTTCTCCAGATACCCATGCGTTTGCTCGTGCTGATTTGTCCCTTTATCTCCTTGGTCCATCTCTTCCTTTCATTTTAAAGTACTCTTTAATAAGATCTGCTCTGGAAGTCTTCCTCCACCCTGTCTCCCAGCCGAGAGAACGGACCTCCCCTCCTCCGTTTCTGTCTCAGAGAACAACACAGCTGCAAACGGCCCTTGCCACGTGGTACCTTAAGGTTTGTGTGTCTTGTCTCCGTGATCAGTGTGTAGGCCACCGTGCCCATGGTGTCTCTCTATCTCCGGAACTCAGCATTCATGTCTGACCAACACTGCAGAGAGGGAGTGGGAAAGGAAGTACAGAGGAACAGAATGGCAGGGGGCCAGAAGAACTATCAGGTGAATGGAACACAGCCCCCCCTTGGTGGTCAAGAGCACAGGGCTCAAGTTCTGTCTTAGTAGACTACTGGCTAGGAAACCAGAGGATTTGGAGACCTGTTATTTAACCTTTCAAAACTCTTTATCATGTGGTCTAGTGATATTTTCCCAGTGGGGGGGGGGGGGTCCTGGAGATGAGGTGAGATAAGATATTTGAAGAACATTCTCTGTTACATGCTGCGGCCTCCTGTGGGGCTGCCTCCCCCGGGCATTCGGTGGCCGTTCAGAGGTGACCCAAAGACTTGGTGTGCATCCTTGTGAAACTTTGTCTAGGGGGACTGCGTTCAGTACCACAATAAGTCCTTGCTGTCTGTGAAGCACGAATTACGGAAGAAAAGCACAAGTAAGTGGGCAATGGAGCAGGTAAGTCAGAGCTCTATAGCACTCTCCCTATTGCGTGTGTTTAGGGGGCCACGCGTGGAGGGATGCTGGGAAGAAAGCAGGTGATGAAAGTCCTCGGAGGCCGCAGGAGCATGCTGCCCAGGAAGCAGGGCCCTGTGAGCGATGCCACCCAGACAAAGGCCTGCCTCCAAGACCCGAAGCTGGCCAGGCACTCCCTAGGCCACTGTGAGTTGCCTTTCTTCCTGGTTCTGTTCACCGTCATCACATGATTTACAAGTTGTGGGTGTCTAAGATGTTACTTTCTTTTATAAATATTTATTGAACATTTATTATGTGCCAGGAAACTTACGCTCATGAGGCAGTTGTGCAGTCATGGAAAGAGCACTGGATTTAGAAGTAGAAGACCAGAGAGAAATAGGTATTGGTTACACAAAGAAAACAGATACCCACTCCAGCCCAATAAACCATGGCAGACCACTGACATTTCATGTGTTACTAATCAGTTATAAGAAGAATAAATATGCAGTGATCATAAGATGAACTCCAGGTCCCTTAAAATATGCCTCTGGGCTAATTGGCCACATCCTTGCCTCGCAGGTCCTTCCCTGTATACTCTGCTGTATTCTGCATATCCTGTCTTAAGTGCTTAAATGTCCCTGTAATTTCACCTGATCTCTGTCTGGAATTCTCTACCTGCTGATGTCCTAGGCATCCTTTAAGTTCTATCTGAGAAGTCACTTCTTCTGAGGTCCCCCTTACCTCCATCCATTCTCCTCTTCCCTGCTCCCCAGGGACCACAATTCCTCACTCTTTCTGTTTCTGTGGCACTGAAACAGCAACCAAGTGACCGCAACTCCATATTAGGCTTTACAGTTAAGCATTTCTGGGACCCTATATACTAAGCCCATCATCTTAGAAAACTTACAGGGCTTCATGTACAAATGGGGTTGATATTATTTTCCAGGGCTATTTGTCAATGTTTGTAAACTGTATATTTCATGTGATCACTAACTGTTTGTTCTCTTCATTTATTTCCTTCTCTAAAAAAAAGTATAGCATACCTTACATTATAATACATGGGGTACGTGTTTGTCTCCCATGGTACACGGTGGGTACCATGTGATCAGAGACCATTTGGTATTTTTCTCTGTATTTCTGCAACCTGGCACAGTGTCTGGCACACTGGAGATCCCCCAACAAAACTTTGTTAAAGAAAGGAGTAAAAGAATAAATCCAGCTTCAGTGAAACTATGGTAGATTTGACAACATGAATTATTCTCTTGACTAAGAAAAGTAAAGAATAGATTTTTAGAAAATGTTTTAAAGTATCATAGAACAGATGTAAAAAGAAAGCATCCATCTACTCGCAGGAACCAGGAACCCTGGAAGGTGAGTGCCAGAGCTACTCTTGCCCTCGGGGTTTTTACTGAGATCTGAATCTCTTGAGCTCCTGTTTTGACTGTGTGATGTGCAGAGGACAGGAGCTGTATCCCAGGGCCTGCCCCAAGTGAGTTTATAATTGGGAACTCCTGTATGAAGTCAGGACCTCACAGGATTATGTCTACACAGAATGAATAAGACTGTGCCTATAGTAAAAAATACCATATTATGTACTTATAAATTTGTTATAAAAAGATTTCAAGCGTTCTGAACACAACACAAGTTTTTTCAAAAATAAATGGAAAAGGGAGGAAAAGACATTTTGATACTAATGACACATGAGAAAGCATAAAGGTGGCATAAAATAAAAAACCATGCCTTAAATTGAGAAGTAGGTAGACTTAATCTGGAATACGGGGCGGGGTGGGGGGGGGACAGAAGTAAGACCAGCTGAAGTGAACTAAAGAGTTACAGGAGAGCCTTGAATATGGGGCTGAAGGCTATTTTCATGCAATTGTGTACTGTCTGTGAGGAGTCACTATAGATTTGGAGATTATACCATGAAGAAAATAGTCCAAAAAGGATTATTCTGAGTAATCTGTGCATGCTGCTAAAGCACAAAGGGAGTTGCTGAGCCCGTCAATAGTTCTTTGCAGGACTTGTTTGAGTAGCACAAAATGTCTAGTCAAGGACAGTGGGCATAAAATCAGAAAGTTTTGAGAAGCAAAAATACAATAGAGTGTCTTTCTATACTCCTTCTATGCAAATAGACATCTTGGAAAGATGAATGAAATAAAAGTATCACTTCTTTTCGTTGAAAACAATTAACACAACATAAACCCTTGTAATCAAAGGAAACTTGGTGCTGGGCGAAGAAAAAGGAATGATTACCATAAGCTGATCCTCATATCCATCAGCAGTTCAAATCCCCACCACTATGTGTGTGGTCCAAAAGAAGACCATCTAACGTGATATCAGCTTGGTAGCTCTCCCAGACAACTGGTAGAAGCAAACAAAATCCTCTTTGATGGAACAAACTTCTATCCCAGGTTTAAATAATTCCACAATATATACTTCTAAAAATTAACAGTTCATAGACAGAAATTATTAAACACACAAGCAAACAAGTCACAGTGACTGAAAACCAGTGGAACAACAGACTCTAGGACCCAACCTGCAAGATAGTACAGATATTAGAATTATTAAACACAAAGTATAATATTTAATATATTTTAAAAATTAAAAAATATGAATAGGGAATAAACAGATTTGAAAAAGATAAATAATTTGATAAATTGATGTAGAAATGAATTAATTATATATCAGATTAGATACAGGAGAAGAAATTAAGGAATGAGAAGATAAATCTAGAGAAATTATTCAAAATATATTCCACAGAGGAAACGATAGGAAAGAATGAAAGAGAGGATAAGGGTCCTCCAGGATAAAAGGAGAAGACTTAAAATAACATCAAATCAGAGTTCTATGAAAGGATCCTAGAAAGAGTGGAAAGGAGGAAAAAATAGATAATGCCTGATAATTTTTTAGAATTGTTGAAAAATATCAATTTGTACATCCAGATGCCCTTAAGTTCTCAAGCAGCATAAATAAAAGAACTCCACACCTAGTTATATCTTAAGGAAATGGAAGGATATTGAAGAATAAGAAAATATCTTAAAATATCTTAAAAGCAGACAAAGGAAAAGGCCAGTCACCCAGAAAGAAACAAGCAGGCTGATTGCTGAGTTCTCAAAAACAAGAGTGTGTAACTTGAATACAACAGTGCTGTTGAAAGATATTGAATGTCTACCCAGATTTGTATAACTAGTAAAAATGCATGTCAGGAATGGAGGAAAAAATATGGTATTTTCAAACAAATAAAAAGAGATTTTAATCACAAAATAAAACCTTCTTTTTTTTTTTTTTAAAGATTTTATTTATTTATTTGACAGAGAGAAATTACAAGTACACTGAGAGGCAGGCAGAGAGAGAGAGAAGGAAGCAGGCTCCCTGCTGAGCAGAGAGCCCGATGCGGGACTCGATCTCAGGACCCTGAGATCATGACCTGAGCCGAAGGCAGCGGCTTAACCCACTGAGCCACCCAGGCGCCCCAAAATAAAACCTTCTGATGGAGATTCTAAAGTGTTCAGTTCAGGCAGAAAGAAGATGATCCCAGATGGAGAATTTTGGATACAAGAAAGAATAGCAGAAGTGTCAACCGAATAAAACAACATCAAACTATGGAGAGGGGGAAAAAAAATTGAGCGTTAATAGCACATACTTTGGGAAGGTGACTCAAAGCATTCTAAGGTCTTTAATTGTGAGTAACAATAGTAATTTATGCAAGCTTTAGAAGAGTAGCTAGAATATATTCATCAAAAGATACCAGGGTGAAAAGCAAGGCGCAGAGTGGGAGAAGTTACTTGATTTATACATATATTTGACAAAGGATTCCAATATGGAATATATAAATCTTCTATAAACATCACTTTATCCAGAAAATATAAAGTAGAAATCAGAAAAAGAAATTGAGAGACATGGGAAAAGAAGAGATACGTCACTCAAGAAGATACTCAAAAGGCAAATACATAATGGAGGAGCTGTTCACCTTCATTAAGTCTCCGGGAAATGCAAATGAAACCTACAATGTGATATCACTACCCGCCCACCCAAACGGCTAAAATAAAATCCACTAAAAATATCAAGTGTTAGAGAAGTTATGGAAGAACTAGAACTCTCCTACATGGCTGGGACTGTAACTGGGGTAATCACTTTGGAAAACTGTCTGGCAGTATCTATTAAAGCCCAGCATATGCATATCCTATGACTAGCAACCCCATGCCTATTCTTATACCCAATAGAAATGCATACTTCAATTTACCAAGACATATACAAGATGTTCACAGCAGAACTTTTTATAATAACCTCAAACTGGAAACCATCCACATGTCCATCTAAAGTAGAAAGGATAAATGTAGCATGTTCACACAATGGAATCGTTACAGGAATGAACAAATTACAGCCATGCGCAACAGCACGGATGAATGTCACATAGTATGGAAGAGAAGTAGGCAACACCAAGAGAACATTCTGAATGATTCTATTAACATGAAGTTCAAAAACGAGCAGAACTGACCTCTGATATTAGGCGGTACCATGGTGGCTCCCGTTGTGGGAAGGAACAAGGACTAGAACAGCATGGAAAGGGCTCGGGGGAACTAGCAGGGTTAGGTTTTTAGATGAATATGTTAGATTTGGGAAAATCCACTGAGCTTGACCTTTAAGATTTGTGCTTTTTCCTGTATGTTACCATTAAAATTTAAAACACACTAGGATATCGAGCTCTTTGCTTGGCAGGGAGCCTTCTTCCCTTCCTCTCTCTCTGCCTGCCTCTCTGCCTACTTGGGTTCTCTGTCAAATAAATAAATAAATAAATAAATAAATAAATAAATAAATAAATAAAATGAAAAATACTAGGATAACTATTAAAAGATAGCACATATTCCTTCCAAACAAACAGAAAACAAGAAAAAGGAAGATGAGGGGGGAAAATAGAACATACAAAAAGTATGTAATGAGATAGCAGGTGTAAAATTTAATATATCAGTAAACGTTATTAACTCAATACACAAAACACTCTAGTTAGAAGATGTACGCATTCAAATAATCCAGTATTAAAAAAATATGGGAGTGCCTTTTATGTGCCTGGCCCTGTTCTAGGTGCTGGGGTTACAACGGTAGACAAAACTGACCAATATACCTATGCTTATGAAGGTTGCATCTGATCAGAGGAGACAGATGGTAAATCTGTAAATAATGAAATACCCTGTCTGTGGAATGGCATGGTAGTAAATGTTATGGGAAAATATAACATGAGGAAAAAGCATCAAGCAAGTGGAGGCAGTAGCAGTTGCAAGTTTAAAGTTGTTCACAGGTGACTCCAAAGATGTCAAGTAGATGAGAGCCAAGTGTGTCTAGGATAAGAATGTTCTGGGGAGAGGGGAGAAGACATGCAAATACCTGAGGCAGGAACCTCCCTGATGTGGGGGCAGAAGAGCAGGAAGGCCGTGCAGCTGGCGCAGGGTATATTAGGAGATGAGGTCAGAGACATGACAAGGGGCGGGCCAAATAGCGTGGGGGCTCCTGTAGACCATTCCAAGAACTCTGGCATTTCCTCTGACAGATTTTTAAGAATGAATGAGAGGTTTTGAGCACAAGAACAGAATGATCCGATTGTATTTAAAGAATCATCCTGGCTGAAGTCATGAAAGAAGAAATGCGGAGGGATAAATCAGGGACCCGTTAGGAGCTCGTTGCGGTAACATGAAAGAGACGATGGGAGCCTGGAGGAACATACGTGGTAGACTTGAGATGCGTTTGGATTCAGGATAGCATTTGGAATTAGAGAAGGGACTCAAAGATGTCTCTGTGTTTGGGACCCGAACAACTGAAAGGACGGGTTGCCACTTTTTATTGAGATGGAATTGACTTCAGGAAAAGCAGATTTGCAGAGAGAAACTGTCAGTTTGGTTTGGAGCATAATGTGTTTAGACAACCAAATGGGAGTGGTGTGAAGGCTGATGGAGTATCTAGAATTCGTGAAAGATGTCTAAGTTAGAGATGTAAATTTGGGAATTGTCTGTGTTTTTAAAAAGATGCCATAAACTTTTACATATGCTGCAGCCAAAAGGAAGGATTCAAAAAGAAAAAAAAAAATGTCTTGAACTAGGAATTAAGCACCTGGGTGTTTAGCATCTCTACTTTGTGCTGGAGAAATTTACTGGTGAAATTTACTGGTAACTCCTTAAGGAAAAGGAGCACTTTATGGGATAATAAGGAGGTGACATGCTTGAGATGGTTCAGGGTCTGCCTGCTAACTGACTTCTGATGAGGGGGTAGAACGTTGTTGCTTGGTTCATTTAACTGACACAAGGCAATTTGCTTATTGCTTATTTCTCAGATGTATGTATCCCTTCTTCCTGATTAATAGTTCAAAAATGGTTCTGAGTCAATATTCAAAATATTAACCTATGCCAGTTGATAAAAGTGTGGCAGTTTTATGGTTATGACAAGTTTACAGCTCTGTAAAATAAACCAGCACCTGCAACTAGCTACTTGGGCCAACAATTCCTGTACATTTTTCAACCTGGCACACCATCTTCTGGCTAATTCCCTCACTAAGAAATAAGAAATGTTAACATGTTCAATCAACTCCTCTAAGAAATTTGAAGAAAAAAAATGCCACAAAACTGGATGAGTTCATCTAGATTTAAAGAGAGAGAAGAGGTGCCTGGGTGGTTCTGTCTGTTGAACATCTGACTCTCGGTTTTGACTCAAGTTATGATCTCAGTGTCGTGGGAAAGAGCCCTACATCATTGGACTCTGCCCTCAGTGGGGAATCTGCTTGAGATCCTTTCTCCCTCTTCCTCCTCTGCTCCTCCTCCCATGCACGCGTGTGTGCTCTGTCTCTCTCAAATAAATAAATAAATCTGTAGAAAAAGGTAGAAATTCCAGGGCTGTACCCTGGAGGATCTCACTATCTGAGGTCATAGATTAGAGAAGAGCCACCCAAAAAATTTACTGGTCAGCAGGGTAGGGGTAGGGTGGCTGGGTTATGGACATTGGGAAGGGTATGTCTACGGTGAGTGCTATGAAATGTGTAAGCCTGATGATTCACAGACCTGTACTTCTGGGGCAAGTGATATATTATATGTTAATAAAAATAATTTTTAAAAAATTACTGGTCACTCTTCATAAATACATATTCATCCTTGCCACAGTCCTATAATAGTTGGTGTTATTATTGTCCCAACTTCAGAGAACCATAACTGAGTCTCTGCAAGGTGAAGCGGTGTGCTAAAGAAGTGTACAGACCGAGATTATAACCCAGTTTCAGTGTATGAAATCTGCTTTTCCTATTCTCGCCTCCACCGCCATGGCATATGGAAATGCATTTATGGTAGCCGTGGATGAGTTATTCTTCGGGACTGTCTCTGCTTTCTTTACAGGTGGGTATGTGGAGACCTTGGAAGACACTACAGAAATGCCAGATGGGGGGGCCTGTAAGCCTCACTCCAACTCAGAGGAGACATATGATGACGTTGAGTACCCTGGGAGAGCGGGGTAAGTGTGGTGAGACTGGAGATGACTGTGGAGAGACTGAAGGTACGACACACCAGGTTAATGGTCTTTGCATTCTTTCTCCTTGCAGACCACAGTCCGACCTTTCTAACTCATTTGCTTCTGATAATGGTAAGTATAAGAAGACATTTGGAACTGTCAATAGGAAGTGCTGAGTGCTTCTGCGGCTGATTAGTGTAAGGTGTCTCTTATCTATATGTACTTTCAATAATGCCAGTCGGGCAGGGTGATAATAAGCTGGGTAGGAGAAGTGGTCCAAGGTATGTGTTAACAAATGCACTTAGAATCATGAAGGTGAAGATGCTAATAATGGGGCTCTTGTGGCAATAAATCAACTTCACTAGGAAATGTCCTCCTTCCTGACTGCTTCACAGTGCAGGTCTGATGATAGGAATGCTTTTTTTTTTTTTTTAATTTAAATTTTGTTAGCTAATATACCATGCAATATTGATTTCAGCGGTATGATTCAGTGGTTCATCATTTACATCCAGCACCCAGTGCTCATCATAATAAATACCCTCCTTAGTCCCCATCACCCTTCTAGCCCATCCCATACCCACTTCCCTTCATCAACCCTCAATTTGTTCTCTATCATGAAGAGTCACTTATGGGTTGTTTCCCTCCCTCCTTTGTTTCTTTTCCCCTTCCCATATGTTCATCTGTTTTCTCTCTTAAATTCCAGGAACGTTGCTTACTTAACACAGAATCATGGTTTCCCAATACTTTTAAGATCAACTTTTGCATGGTCTAGAGCCCTGAGTGGTTTGCCTCTACTTGCCATTGAGGACTCTTCACACCATACTCAGTCTTCACCCTCGAGATCCATTCTTGCCTTCTTCCTTTTAGCTTCTCTGACTTGCCACGCTCCACCACAGGGTGTTCTCGTGCTTTCCTCCTTCTTCCCTCCCCTGGGCCCCTTTGCCCATGTGACTCTTAATATTTCCTCTAATCCCAGCTCCTTCATTATTGCCCCAGAGAATACTGCCCTTGGTACACAGTCTCATCGGTCTCCTAGTACCTAGGCCCTCCCTCTTAGCACTTTACAGTTATAATTTTGCATGTATGCAATTCTTCCATTAATAACTATCTTCCCTCCTGGATTGTCACTTTCTTCATGCTTGCTACTTTTCCTAGCCCTTAGCATAATGCCAGGCACATCTGAGACACACCAAAACTACCTACGGAATGTGAATGGATAAAGAAATAGAAAAGGAGGATAATCAAATGCCACTCTGGTTGCTTTTGTCTTCCTCAGAATGTCAGAATTTTAGGTGGTAAAACCACCTCAGAGATCATGAAATCCCGTACGCCAGTTTAGAAAGGAACTAAGGCATGGAGAAGTTAAGGGACTCTCCTCGGCTCACTATGTGTGAGTCACATTGTAAACTTGAAAATCCTCCATTGCCGGGTAGCCTCAAAGTGTATCTATATGCTTTAAGCTCATGCGTTGGGCTAGGGGACAGGTTATTCAAGATGCCTTCTATTTCTCCATTATTGCCCCAACCTTCAACACAGCGTGTGATGTTTAATAGACTTTGAATGTTCTATATGAAATATGCAAAGGACGAGGGTAGAAAGATAAAATCTGTTAGTAAACCCACTTTCTTTTACTACAACAGATCAGACTTGGAATCAGGTGGAAGCCAATGTGAATTTTCGTTTTGTACATACTGTTATAGAGGTTTAATTATTTCTTACCATATGCTTATTAAAAAAACAAACAAACATGTGCCTGACATCATACCTAGCACCTGGTAGGTATGCAGTAATTTCTTATGAAATATGAATCTGAACTATTGTCATTATAATAAATGAAAATCATTTTTTTTAATTTCAGAAGAAAATAATGAAGAAATGTATGAAGAGGTCTATAAAACAAAGAGCAACTACCCAAAAATAGAGTGAGTTTCTGTCTTTCTCAGCTTTGTAGCTAATGGTAGTTCCCTGTGAGTGTAAGAAAACCAGAGTTCAAGAAACAACCCCCTTCCCTTGACCCTATCATCCTTAGGGAGGATTTGCATCAAAAGGAAAGATAAGATATTCTAATACTATATTGTGATGAATAAGAGACTTGTGATTGTATACGGTCATATGCTATAATTTTTAATTATATTGCTTCCTCTTTTGAGAAAATGTCCACCTCTCAAAGTATAGGGCTTTCATATTGTGTTAGGACATAAGTGAGAAAGGAGAAGTAAATATCAATAAAACTTGCTTCAGTTCTATCATAGCAGTTCCAGGAAGAAATCAATGGTTATGACTTAACTTGTGTCTTTGCAAGTTATTAAGACTGTCTCTAGGATTTGGGCTTAATTTAATATCCATGTTATCAGGAATACTTGTTCAAATGGGCATTATTCATCAATTTTAGTTAGTGGGGCACTTTGTGGAAATGAGATAGCAATGGTTGAAAGCAAGAAGGATGAGGGTTAAAGGGAAGAGTAGGAATCCATACTGCGTGGGATGCTGTGGGTGTATCATTCCCTCTCCCTACCCCCTAAAAAACCTGAGAGTATATCTGGAAGAATTTTAATCCTTAACTGGGCAGTAAATATACCACCATTGTTGTGACATCATTCAATAAATTAAAGGTCAATGACATAGATTTCAGGAGCTAGGAATTTCAAAACATATTTCCAGTATAGTTTATAAACTATGCTTCCCTAACTCATCTTCCCTAAAAGGAAGACCTTGCTTTGTATCCTCAAAATAGAGACCATTTGGGGTAGATGAAAGTTTGTACTGAAGTATAATCCCCTTCAAAGCTGGCTGGTATGTGTTAATTCATATTGGTATCTAAACAAAGAGGAAGAGCGTGGATGTTCCTGTCTCTTCCTGGAGTGGAGGTGTGTTCTGGGATGAGCCTCTTCCATCTCCAGGACTCTCTGAAATGCCATGTTATTTATATCCTCTGATTCCTCTTAGTTTAGATGGAAAAGAAGCACTGAAAAGACTGCGGAAATTCTTCAAGAAGGAAAAGGATAGATTTAAAATGAAGAAAAACAAGTTGAAAGAAAACGTAAGGTAAAAAGTCTTTCTTATCCCCCCCCCCACCAGGGGAGGCCTAGCTGTGCTAACCTGGTAGTTTTATATCCTATTCTCAGAAACAGAGCAGAGGATATCTGAACTAAAACCAAAGGCACTAGTTAACACCTGCCTCCTTCTTTCCAATTTGTGAGTGAACCATACTAATAAGACAGGGACCACATCCCTTTAGGAAAAAAAAAAAATTGATAATAAGTGGTTGTAAACAAGAATAAAAGGAAAGTCTTAAGCAAAGTCTAGACAGTAAATTTTTTCTATCACCTTTGGCTTATATTCCTGGAGCACTAACTATTATTAATTGTATCCTTTTATGCCTTCTTAGCCCTACAAGTTCCAGTGGATTTTGTTGTCTGCACTTGGTATTCTAATTTGCCTCTCTGGAGTGAGGCCGTGTGTATAGAGGGGAGATGAACTTTCCAGCTAAGTGGTTCATGTATCTCAAGGTCTTAGGACCCTCCCAGATCTCCCTATCTAATTACCAACATTTGAGAAGGTTACAGATTTACTAGCAGTAGAGATGGGAAGCCTGAATTCTGGATTCTAGTTTCAGCTCTGCCATTTTTCATTGTGCAGTCGGGGGCAAATCATGATCCAGCCCACATTTCCTCTTGCATACAAGGGAGACTCAGAGGTACTTCTCTAATATGTAGAAATGGATCTGTTTTATGAGGCAGGGGATGATAAAATAATTTCCCCAGTGTCATCAGGTATACTGGCATGGGACTGTTACTCTTCCCTGAAGTTCTTGTCAATTATAAAACCTCAGAGTTACATGATTTTAAGTCCAAATGTCTGCCTGATCTAGATCTACCAAGAGAGCCAAAATAATATGAGGTTCATAAATCATAGTCCTGACCATGAAAATAGAGCTGCAGTGGTCAATAAGAACTATGCACAAAGGCAATCTCTGGGCCTAACAGGTTAGATGCTTCTGACAAAAAATTATGATGTCTGTGGTCCCTTAGAAATTTGATCCAAGTGAGGGGCACCTAGATGGTGTAGTCAGTTAAGTGTCCAGCTCTTGGTATCAGCTTAGGTCATGATCTTGGGGTCATGGGATCAAGGCCCACATTGGGTTCTACACTTGCCATGGAGTCTGCATGCAGTCCCCCAAAGGGATTCTCTCTCCCTCTGCCCCCACCCACTCACACACTCTCTGAAATAAATAAATAAATCTTTAAAAAATTGATCTAGGTGAGAATGCTAATATTTTTAAATGCAAATCTGATTTCCTTTTTCTTAGAAATATTCAGTGAGTCCTTACAACCTTAGGACAAATATCCAGTACCTTCCCATGGCAAGTAAATACTTTACGGCCACTCCCTTCTTACCTGTGCAGTTTTATCTCTCACTCAGATTTCCATGCTCTACCATGCCCTATAAATGCCCCACAGATCTAACTGTACCATCATATTGCGTGCCTCTTGCCTTCCACCAGGACATTCCTTTGGTCTTAAATACACCTGCCCTCCCCCAACCTCCTTTGATTAGACTTGAAAGTTGTAGTCTTCCCTGAAAATATGGCCAAATAGTATCCCTTCCAGGACACCTTCCCTGAACCTCCCTACCCAAACCTGGATCTCCTGTTTCTCCTGTGTATCTCTCTAACATCTAGAGCATGTCTTATAACATCTATTAATACTCTGAAAAACCCTTTTTCTTAGAGTCAGAGAGCCTCAGGGTAACAAGAGAAATCCACATTATGTAGTCCAACCCAGTACAAAAGCTTCTCTGGAAACTTCCTAAAAAACCAAGTATCTGTGCCTGCACACCTCTATAAAAGCAAGTTACCACCTGCAGAAAAAGATGTTTCATCTTTAAGAAGGTCTCTTAAGATTTTTTCCCATAAATTTTAGCAAAATCTGCCTCTCGGCCTTAATTGTTTCATTTAATAACATGTAGCTATAACAAGGGAGGACAGAAATTTCATTATCTTCTGCTGAGCCTTTTGATTGAGGGCTCCTCTTTTGAACACCAACTCCTGTTGATTACTTTGCCTTCAGAGGGAAGTTGTAACCATGGGAATGTGACATTTAAAAGGAGTAAGGTTCTTCCAAAACCAAAAACCAAAACCAAAACAAAAAAAGAGTAAGGCTCTCTACCCTCTCTTTGTCTCAGACATACACACTGCCTATTAGGATAGTCATTAAATGGCTTGATTTAGGTATAAATAAGTCAAGAATTAAATGCCACCAGACGTAGCTATACTACAAATTTTATATGGGAGTTAGTTGTTAAAGCTGATCTCACTCCCTCTCCTCCAGATGCGCTGACTTCCTTGCTTTTCTTTTAAAGACCAAGCACACCTCTGCCTTAAGGTCTCTGCATTTGTTCTTCCCTTTCCCAGAACACTCTTACTCAGATAACCATGTGGCTACTCCCTACTACTCCCTACTACTCCCCTACTCCCTTCAGGATTCTGCTCAAGTCACCTTACCAGAAAAGCCTTCCCTGACTATCTTCTGAAAAATGGCAAACCAACTTTCAACTGCAGCTCTCCTGCCCCTTATCTTGCTCTACTTTTTTCAACTGTATTTATCTCCTCACATGACCCAATGTAAATTTCCTTGTTTTGTCTGCTTCACCCTACCGGAATCCATGAGGGCAGGGATATTGACTGTCTGGTCCATTGCTAGATCTCCGACATGAAGAACCATGCCTGGGACATGATAGGTACTCAATAAACGGCTATTGAATGAACAAATGACCTAAAGGAAGGAAATATTCTAGATTTTTTGTAGCCTGAATTTCTAGGTTTAAATAGGCGCTACATCCACTCTGGCCCAACTGAATCAGTGTTAAGAAAGTCTCCGTTGATCGAGGAGCCCTTGAGTGGAGAAGCCAAGGATATGTGCTAACTGGGCCTTGAGGACAAGGATGGTGAAGTGCTTCACATGCGTTTTCTGTCCAATCTTCACAATGACCTCATGAGATAGAAACTCTTCTCTGCATTTCACAGATGAAAAATTAAGGCTTTGAAAAGTTATGTGACTTGCACAGGGTAAGTGGGTAAGTGGCAGAGCTGAGAGTTGGATTCAGCTGTCTAACTCCAGAGATCACGTGCTGCTTCTCCTCTATTCTGACAGCACCCAGTCTGGTCATACAGTTACTGACATCAGGACCAGTGAACACCCTCAGCTCCTTGGCCAGGCACATCCACTTGGGTACACCCCACCCAGCTCTAATATTAATATTCACCCCGTGAGACAGAGCTGGTATGCACTTTAGAAATGAAGAAACCAAGGCTTGCACAAAGGTTAGCTGGTTTTTCCTAAAAGTGCTGTTTCTTTGGACAGTCCTGTATTGTGTTCCTATCACAGTGTTGTACTAACTTACTTTAGGTCTCCCTCATTAAACACTAAGCTACTTCAGGGTAGAAACTTGGTCTGATCATTTTGTATACACAACACATGGGCCTGGACCATGGTCATTGTCCCCTTAATACCTGTAAGGCTGAACTTAAATTAATTGCTTAAAATACATGAATTTTTTTCTACCACACCATACTTCCTTTCAGCTCCTTAACTGTGTAACCAGTCTACTTGGGCCAAATGTCCTCTCCCACTTAGCAATCTGCTATCTTCCATTTCTCCCTGGCTTGGAGCTCTGTTCTCAAGATATTCTTTTGGCTTAACCATATACAAAGGCAGGGTCCTGTGTCTGCAGAGGGTAGTTCTCTTTCACCATATTTATCCTACAGGGGATATCCAGCTGCACCTCAAGATATTGTGGGTTGGGTTTTAGACCACTATAGCAAAGCAGATGTTACAATCAACTGAATCAGATTTTTTGATTTCCCAATTCATAGAAAAATTGTATTTACACTATAGTGTGGTCTATTAAGTGAGAACAATGTCTAAAAAAATGTATATTACTTAATTAAAAAGTAATCTAGTGAGTCATAATCACTGATCACAGATCACCATAACAAATATAATAAAAGTGAAAATGTTTAAAATATTGTGAGTATTAACAAAACATAACAGAGACACAAAGTAATAAAATGCTGTTGGAAAAATAGTGCTGATAGATTTGCTTGATGTAGGGTTATCATAACCCTTCCATTTATACAAACCACAGTTGATGTATGAAGTGCGGTACAACCAATTACAATAAAATGAGGCATGACTGTATTTGGTAGGTATCTGAAGAGGTTAGAAAGCAGAAACAGGATCTTGTGGATGGACAAAGGCAGAGCCTGAGGTTGTCTAGTTAGGAAAGGGGAGCAGATAATGGGTGGTCCTTTATGGGATACATAAGCTCATTTTTAAATGGTGGTTTGGAATCGAGGGGAAGGTTAATCAGAACAAAGCTGTAGGGAAGTTTTGCTTCACAACTTTGCCTAGGCACACCTGCATCAAGAAAACTAGTCATCAATAGGTTATTTGAGATGGATCAACTAATCTCTCTGAACCTGGTTTTTTTCTGTAACCCTTTTGTGTCTTTTGTCAATCTACAGTGCATTTTCAATTTCGCTGCCTGATTTAGGTAAGTGACGTTCACTAATTGCTGGTACAAAACTATGCAGCATTACCATATTCAGGGGCAAGGAGAGAGGAGGAGTCATTCTTCCTTCATTCTACATTTAATGAAAAATTGATACATAAAAATCAAAGATGTTTTACACAACCTTATTCCTTACTTTGAGGAAGATGAGTAACGAGTAACGTTTCTTAAATAACTACTGTATACCAGGCCTCTTAAATTCCCAGAAAAATAGGGATAATCTTTTCAGGGAGGCTTAGACCCACATCCATACTTCAGTGATTTGAGATTTGAGATTTGTACCCAAATCTCTCTGATTACAAAGTTTGTGCATTTTACAGTATACCACATATCCTCTTGAAGGAATTGACAGCCAAATCACCCTAATTAAGACATAATAAGCTGGGCAGGATCACATTGCAGTACACATACTAATTGCATCAAGAATGGGTCATTGGAATATTCTTTGCTTCAATATGAAAAACTACTGTTTTTGTAGTGCACAAATTAGCATATTGCCTGATATACAGTATGATCTCAATACATGTTCAGTAAGTTGAATCTGTCAATAAAAGAGGGCTGAGTTGTTTCTCGGTTTTTGTTTTTGAGCTCTAGCCATGATGGTACTTTGAGTTCTCTCTGATTAGACAATTAAAATGTATATTATATTTCAGAAATATGAGTTCGCTGTTCTAAACCAATGAAGGCTATATAAATAAACCTGGTAAAATCACAGGTCTCCCAAAATTCCCTTGGTCCAAATAAAAATCTAAAAAGCCAACTTAAATGGTATTCATTAATGCCCACAATAGCCAAACTATGGAATGAACTTAGATGTCCATCAATAGATGAATGGATAAAGAAGATGTGGTATATATACACAATGGAATACTATGCAGCCATCAAAAGAAATGAAATCTTGCCGTTTGCCACAACATGGATGGAACTAGAGGTTATTATGCTTAGCAAAATAAGTCAATCAGAGAAAGACAATTATCATATGATCTCCCCGATAGGAGGAAGTTGAGAGGCATTGTGGGGGGTTGGGGGGTAGGAAAAGAATAAATGAAACAAGATGGGATCAGGAGGGAGACAAACCATAAGGGACTCTTAATCTCACAAAACAAATGAGTGTTGCTGGGGTGGGGGGTAGGGAGAGGATGGTGGGGTTACGGACATTGGGGAGGGTATGTGCTATGGTGAGTGCTGTGAAGTGTGTAAACCTGGCAATTTACAGACCTGTACCCTTGGGGCTAATAATACATAATGTTTTAATTAAAAAAAAGAACAGGTATGCATCGTACTGCCACCTAAATTTATGAATAATCAAATATGTATTATGAATAATTATACAAGAAGTTCTCAGACTCAAGTGGTGAATCACTTAAATAAACATTATGGATTCTGGGGCACTGGGTAGCTTAGTTAAATGTCTGACTCTTGATTTCAGCTCAGATCATGATCTCAGGGTTGTGAGATAGAACCTTGTGTTGGGCTCCACAATTGGCCATGGAACCTGCTTAAGATTCTCTCTCTCTCCCTCAGCCTCTGCACCACCCCCACCTGTTTAAAAAAATTGTGTAATTCTCTGTCGAGCTCCAGGAATGTGAATATCCTAAACTGAAAATGTCTAATTGTGATTATGCACTAAAATTCAATTTTATGCAAGATTATTATAGAAGTGCGGTTGCCCATGGTTTGAAAGAAAAATAATGGAAGAAAAATCTACATGAATATTCTCCTTAAACTGTCTTTTTCCCAGGAATTAGGAAAAGCCCTCTTACTATTCTAGAAGTAGAATATCTTTGTCCAGCTCCAGGATGATGGGAACCTACTCTGAAAATGATCCTTTCAGCAACGCATATTTTCTGAAAATCTGCAGGAAATTAAATTGATATAAATGTATGTCTGTGTTTGAGACATTAGGGCATGCTACTGTTTTTTAACCTCTCATTTAAATTTCTTCTCAAATGGAGGTTGTTTTTGTTCTTTGATCCTTCCAGCCTATCTGCATTCTATGATAAGATTTTGATAAAACAGTTGTGGGGATACACCTGGATAACTGGGTTTTGTGGATAATTTGTAAAGTGAGGGATTGTATAAACCACACCTAATGACTGTTTTGGTCCTGTCTTGAACCCAGAACTTAGGTCTCAGGAAGCTATTATCTATGATAATGTGGACATAAGTGAAAAAGAGTCAAGGTAAGTCATTTTACCTCATTGGTCATCCCTACTGATATGCAACATATATTTTCCAATGCTTTGTTAAATATGGTCAGAGGGCCACCTTTTCAGAGACGTAGAGACTGGATGAAAAGTCAGCCCGTGATATAATGTAGACAGTTAGTAGTAGTCTGAATCACCTAACATTAGTAGGTGATTCAGAAGTTACTGGAGCTTTTCAATCTGTTTCATATCTTCAAATCTAGAGGCTTGGAACTCATTTCAATGTAACACACCATTATTTAATAGCCTTTTATGTACCAGGCAGCCTGGAGGATAGCAAACACTGTCTGACAGAACCTCTGGTCTCAAATATGAAATAACTATAACATATCGAGAAACTGTCCTGAAACTCAATAACCTCTCTCTAGCTATTTGTTATCTGTGCTTTCTATCTGAACTAGATGACTAAAAATAAAGGTCTCCTGTGCACATTTTTTATTCATATAGGGTTCTGAATTTTTTGCACTTATAAACACTATTGCTATAAATATTCTTACTAATCTCTTCTATGACTATGTCCAAGAATTTGTCTAGGAGATACTTACGGGAAGGGAAATGCAAATTATGTAGAGAAGGCAAATTTATAAGAAAAAGGCCAACCTGATTTTCCAGGTTGTTATACCAATTTACAACCTTCCTAACCATTTCTAAGGGGAATATTGATCCACCTTCTCACCAATACTTACCACAGAGGAAATTCTTAATTTTCATCAATTTAGTAGGCATAAATTACTTAGTGTTGAGCCCCTTTTAATATGTTTATTCACCTTTCATATCTTTCCTTCTGCAGGCCTATTGACACTTTTTTCCTATTTTCCTATTGAGCTGATGGTCTTCTTATTTATTTGTAGATTTTTTTACTTTCTGAAAAATTATTATTAATACATAATGTATTCTTTACCCCAGGGGTGCAGGTCTGTGAATCATCAGTCTTACACACTTCACAGCACTCACCATATCACATACCCGCCACAGTGTCCATTCCCCAGCCTCCCTCTCCACACCCCTCCCCCCAGCAACCCTCAGTTTGTTTTGTGAGATTAAGAGTCTCTTCTGGTTTGTCTCCCTCCCTATCCCATTTTGTTTCATTTTTTCCTTCCCTACCCCCCACAACACCCCACTCTGCCTCTCAAATTCCACATATCAGGGACATCATATGATAATTGTCTTTCTCCAATTGACTTATTTCGCTCAGCATAATACCCTCTAGTTTCATCCACGTTGTTGCAAATGGCAAGATTTCATTTCTTTTGATGGCTGCATAGTATTCCATTGTATATATATACCACATCTTCTTTATCCATTCATCTGTTGATGGACATCTAGGTTCTTTCCATATTTTGGCTGTTGTGGACATTGCTGCTATAAACATTCATGTGCATGTGCCCCTTCGGATCACTACATTTGTATCTTTAGGGTGAATACCCAGTAGTGCAATTTCTGGGTCATTCGGTAGCTTTTTTTTAATGTATTTTAGATACCATTCTTTGTCAGTTACATATGTTGCAGACACCTTCTTGTACATTGTAACTTGACTTTGCAGTGTTCTTCCTAGTCTTCTAATGAATAGAAATTCTTAAGTTTAATGTATTTGAATTTATCAATTGAGTGTTGCTTTTAAAATCTTTTAAAGAAATCTTCATCCTAAAATCATATGATATTCTCCTGTATTTTCTTCTAAAACTGCTAAAGTTTTTGCCTTTTATATTTAAACCTTAGACCTATCTAGAATTGATTTTTGTGTTTTTGTATTATAATGAAGTAGCTAGAAATCCAATTAAATTTTCTACCATATGGATAAATGCCCTGTGTGATTAATTGACTAGTCCCACCTTTCCCCATGGAGGTACAATGCCGTCTTTGTCATACTAAGTTTCCATATGTCTGAAGGTCTGTGTCCACGCTCCCTGTTCTATTGTCCTTTCCATCTTAATTGTATGGTGCTCTGAAACATATTAAGATATTAGTAAGTACTAAATAATAAATACTAAAGTAATAAGATATAGAAGCATGGATAAGATATTAGTACACTGAGAGAGTAGTTGATATTAGTGCTTTTACATGTTCTAACATGTGATTTATGCCTAGTGTATGGTCAATTTTTATAAATGTTCTTTGAACATTTTAGAAAAACATGACTTCTCTAATTGTTTGGTACAATGATGTTCTTTAAAACATTCTCTTGTTAAAAATCTATTTATTTGTGCACTTTAAGATGCTTTACCCATCAGTATTTGAAAGAAATGGGTTGAAATCTTAAATAAACATGGTAGATGGGTCAATTTCTCCATAAACGTGGCTACTTTGCATGTCACACCTTGGTGGGTAAGGTATTAGATTGAGAAACCTAAACAGCTCTAGATAATGGTCACTAGATATTCCAGACCTCTGCTTTCATTTCCTTTTGTTCATTAGAATGTCTCCTAGAGACTTAGCAAGGGTAGGAAGAAGATGGGGATCTTGAAAAGGACACTGGTACATTTTCTACAACATGGCATCCATGGGACTTGTAGTATATTCTCTTAATTCTCTGAACCTTAGTTTCTTAACCTATGATTTGGTAATAAAAATCCTCATGTAGTGAAAATAAGGGCCATTTGTAGCCCAATGTTCATAGCAGCAATGGCCACAGTTGCCGAACTGTGGAAAGAGCCAAGATGCCCTTCAACAGATGAATAGATTAAGAAGATATGGTCCATATGTACAATGGAATATTATGCCTCCATCAGAAAAAACGAATACCTAACTTTTGCATCAACATGGACGGGACTGGAGGAGATTATGCTGAGTGAAATAAGTCAAGCAGAGAGAGTCAATTATCATACGGTTTCACTTACTTGTGGAGCATAAGGAATAACATGGAGGACATTGGGAAAAGGAGGGGAAGTCAGTTGGGGGAAATCAGAAGGGGAGACAAACCATGAGAGACTGTGTACTCTGAGAAACAAACTGAGGGTTTTGGAGGGGATGGGGATGGGGGTTTGGGTGGGCCTGGTGGTGGGTATTAAGGAGGGCATGTATTTCATGGAGCACTAGGTGTGGTGCATAAACAATGAATCTTGGAACACTGAAAAAAAAATTACAGTATTAAAAAAGAATGCCAGCATAAAACTTGACATGTAGGTGCTCAAAAAGTATTACTTCCTTCTATAATACTCTCTCCCCTCTCTGCATCATTTTTTAATGATCTTATTAAAATTTTTTTGTTACTGAGAATTCCAAATGGAAAATTGCATAGAATCTTATAATGAACTCATATATACCCAATACTCAGCTTTAAAAATTACTAGTTTGTGACGAACCTTGTTTACACTGTCACCTACCTCCCCATCTCCAGTATTTTTAAATTAACATAAAGTATTATATTAGTTTTAGTATAGTGATTAGTACAATATAGAGATTCAACAATTTTGTATATTACATCATTTTCAAGTACTCTTAATCCCCTTCACCATTTCAACCATTCCCCCCACCAACATTCTGATGGGTGTGAGGTGGCATTTCAGTGTGGTTTTGGTTTGCATTTCCCTAATGATGAAAGATGTTGAGAATCTTTTCATGTGTCAGTATGTCTTCTTAGGAGAACTGTCTGTTCATGTCTTCTGCCCATTTTTTAATTGAATTATTTAGTTTTTTTTGGTGTTGACCTTTGTGAGTTCTTTACATATTTTGGATACTAACCCTTTATCAGTTATGTCATTTACAAATATTTTATCCCATTCAATAGGCTGCATTTTGGTTTTGTTGTTTCCTTTGCTATGCAGAAGCTTTTAATTTTGATGTAGTCCCAATAGTTTATTTTTGCTTTTATTTCCCTTGCCTTAGGAGACATAACTAGAAAAATGTTGGTAGGGCCAATGTCAGAGAAATTACTACCTGTTCTTTCTTCCAGAGATTTTATGGTTTCAAGTCTCAAATTTATGTCCTTAACTTTATTTTTTCAGTGTTCCAAGATTCATTGTTTATGCACCAGACCCAGTGCTCCATGCAATACGTGCCCTCCTTAATACCCACCACCAGGCTCACCCAACCTCCCACACTCCTCCCCTCCAAAGCTCTCAGTTTGTTTCTCAGAGTACACAGTCTCTCATGGTTTGTCTCCCCTTCTGATTTCCCCCAACTGACTTCTCCCCTCCTTTTCCCAATGTCCTCCATGTTATTCCTTATGCTCCACAAGTAAGTGAAACCGTATGATAATTGACTCTCTCTGCTTGACTTATTTCACTCAGCATAATCTCCTCCAGTCCTGTCCATGTTGATACAAAAGTTAGGTATTCGTTTTTTCTGATGGAGGCATAATATTCCATTGTACATATGGACCATATCTTCTTAATCTATTCATCTGTTGAAGGGCATCTTGGCTCTTTCCACAGTTCAGCGACTGTGGCCACTGCTGCTATGAATATTGGGGTACAGATGGCCCTTTTTTTCTCTACATCTGTATCTTTGGGGTAAATACCCAGTAGTGCAATTGCAGGGTCATAGGGTAGCTCTATTTTTAATTTCTTAAGGAATCTCACTTTTCCAAGTGGCTGCACCAACTTGCATTCTCACCAACAATGTAAGAGGGTCCCCCTTTCTCCACATCCTCTTCAACACTTATTGTTTACTGTCTTGTTAATTTTGGCCATTCTAACTCGTGTAAGCTGGTATCTCCATGTGGTTTTGATTTGAATCTGCCTGATGGCTAATGATGATAACATTTTTTCATGTGTCTGTTAGTCATTTGTATGTCTTCTTTGGAAAAGTGTCTGTTCGTGTCTTCTGCCCATTTTTTGACGTGATTATCTGTTTTGTGTGTGTTGAGTTTGAGGAGCTCTTTATAGGTCTTGGATATCAGCCCTTTGTCTGTAGTGTCATTTGCGAATATCTTCTTCCATTCCGTGGGTTGCCTCTTTGTATTGTTGACTGTTTCCTTTGCTGTGCAGAAGCTTTTGATCTTGATGAAGTCCCAAAAGTTCATTTTTGCTTTTGTTTCTTTTTACTTTGGAGACATGTCTTGAAAGATGTTTCTGTGGCTGATGTCCTTATACTATTTTGAGTTTATTTCTGTGTGTAGTATAAGAAAGTGGTCCAGTTTCATTCTTTTGCATGTAGTTATCTGGTTTTCCCAATACCATTTGTTAAATACACTTTTCCCCATTGCATATTTCTGCTTCCTTGTCAAAGATTAATTGACCATATAATTGTGAGTTTATTTCTGGATTTTCTATTCTATTCCATTGATCTGGGTCTATTTTGTGCCACTACCATACTGATTTAATTTCTATAGCTTTGGTATATCTTGAAATCTGAGATTGTGATGACTCCAGTTTGTTCATCTTTTTAAAGATTGCTTTGCCTATTCAGGGTCCTTTATGGTTCCATACAAAGTTAAGGATTGTCTGTTCCAGTTCAGTGAAAAACGATATTGGTATTTTGATAGGAACTGCATTAAATTTCTAAATTTCTTTGGGTAGTGTGGATACTTCAACTATATTGATTATGCCAATCCATGAGCATGGGATATCTTTCCATTCATTTGTGTCATTTTCAATTTTTTTCATCAGTGTTTTGTAGATCTCAAATTATAGGTCTTTCATCTTCTTGGTTAAGTTTATTCCTAGATTATTTTTTGTGCAATTATACGTGGGATTCCTTTCTTAATTTCTCATTCTGCTGGTTCATTATTAGTGTATAGAGGTGTAACAGATTTCTTTATATTGATTTTATGTTCTGCAACCTTACTGAATTCATTTATCTGTTCTAGTAGTTTTTTTGGTGGAGTCTTTTGGGTTTTCTGTATAGAGAATCAGATCATCTGCAAATAGTGTAAGTTTGTTATTTACCAATTTGGATGCTTTTTATTTCTTTTTTCTTCTTTGATTGCTGTGGCTAGGATTGCCAGTACTATGTTGAATAGAAGTGGTGAGAACGGACATATATGCCTTATTTCTGATCCTAGGAGGAAAGCTCTCAGTTTTTCACCAGTGAGGATGATGTTAGTTGTGGGTTTTTTTTGGTTATGTCCTCTACTATGTTGAGGTATGTTCCCTCTAAACCAACTTTGTTGAGAGTTTTTATCATGCACAGATGTTGTAGTTTGTCAATTTTTTTTCCTGCATCTATTAAAATTATCATATGGTTCTTATCCTTTCTCTTGTTGATGTGACATATCATGTTGATTGATTTGTGAATATTGAACCACATTTGCATCCCAGGAATAAATCCCACTTGATCGTGGTGAGTGATTTTTTAAATATATTGTTGGATTTGGTTTGATACTGTTTTGTTGAGGATTTTTGTATCTATGTTCATCAGAGATACTGGCCTGTAGTTTTCTTTTATTGATGTGTCTTTATCTGGTTTTGGAATAAGGATAATGCTGACCTCATAGAATGAATTTAGAAGCTTTCCTTCCTCTTCTATTTTTTGGAATAACTTGAGAAGAAGGGGTATTAAATCTTCTTTGCAAGTTTAATAGAATTTACCTGTGAAGTTTTCTGTTCCTGGGCTTTGTTTCTTGGGAATTTTTTGATTATTGATTCAATTTCATTGCTGGTAATCAGTCTGTACAAATTTTCTATTTCTTCCTGATTCAATTTTGGTAGGTTATATGTTTTCATAATATTCTCTTATAATCCTTTCCATTTCTGTGGTATCTGTTGTTATTTCGCCTTTTTTTCTGATTTTGTTTGAGTCTTCTCTTTTTGTGAGTCTAGCTGAAGTTCTTATCAATTTCATGGATCTTTCCAAAGAAGCAGCTCCTGGTTTTATTGATCTGTTCTATTATTTTTAATTTTTATATTGCTTATTTCTGCTCTGATTTTATTATTTCTTTCTACTGGTTTGGATTTTCTTTGTTCTTTTTCTAGCTTCTTCATGTGTAAGGTTGGGTCATTTGAGATTTTTGCTTCTTGAGGTAGACCTGTGTGGTTATAGACTTCCCTCTTAGAATAGCTTTTGCTGCATCCCAAAGATTTTAAACCCTTGTGTTTCATTTTCATTTCTCTCCATATATCTCTTGATTTCCTCTTTGATTTCTTGGCTGACCCATTCATTGTTTAGTAGTATGTTATTTAACCTTCATGTATGCGTGTTCTTTTTAGATTTTTTTTCTTGTAGTTGACTTCTAGCTTCATAGTGTCATGATCAGAAGACACATGGTCTGACTGATTTTTTTTAATTTATTGAGGCTTGTTTTGTGACCTAATATGTGACTTATTCCAGAGAATGTTCCTTGTCCACTTGAAAAGAATTATATTCTGCTGTTTTAGGATGGAATGTTCTTAGATCCATCTGATCCAATGTATCATTCAAAGCCACAGTGTCCTTGTTGATTCGGTTTAGATGATCTGTCCATTGATGTAAGTGGGATGTTAAAGTCCCCTACCATTATATTACTGTCAGTTACTTTCTTTACATTTGTTATTACCTTTTTCATGTATTTGGGTGCTCCCATGTTGGATGTATAAATATTTACAATTGTTATATCTTCTTGTTGAATCATTCTCTTGAGTATATAGTATCTTTTTTTGTCTCTTGTAACAGTTTTTGTTTTAAAGTCTATTTTTTGTGATAAAAGCATTGCTACCATGACTTTCTTTTCACTTCCATTTGCATGAAAAATGCCTTCCCATCCCTTTATAATCAATCTGTAGGTGTCTTTAAGTTTAAAGTGTCTCTTGTTGGCAGCATATAGATGGGTCTTGCTTTTTTATCTATTCTGTCACCCTGTATCTTTTGATTGGAGTGTTTAGTCCATTTGCATTCAAAGTAATTTCTGATAGGTATATATTTATTAGAGTTTTGTTACTTGCTCTGTGGTTGTTTTGGTAGTTTTTCTCTGTTCTTCTCTTGCTCTCTTGTCTCACAGTTTGCTGGTTTATTTAATGATAGATTTAGATTCCTTTCTCTTTATTCTTTGCATATCTATTATTGGTTTTTTATATATGGTTACCATTAGATTTATGTATAACATCTTCTGCATATAGAAGTCTGTTATAAGTTAATGTTTGCTTAAGTTTGAACCCATTCTTTACTCCTTTTCTCCCCACAGTTAAGGTATATGATGTCATACCTTACATCCTCTTATTTTGTGAATGCCTTGACTAATTTTTATAGATATTTTTATTGCTTTTATGCTTCCTATTTTTCTTACTCCTACATAAAGTCTTTCCTTTCCAATCAAAGAATCTTCTTTAATCTTTCTTGTAAAATTGATTTTGTGGTCATGAATTTCTTTAACTTTTATTTGTCTGGGAAACTCTTCATCTCTCCTTCTATTCTGAATGATAGCCTTGTTGGATAGAGTATTCTTGATGGCAGGGTTTCGGGGGGTTTTGTTTTGTTGTTGTTGTTGTTGTTTTCTTCCAGCACTTTGAAGATATCATCTCACTCACCTCTGGCCTACAAAATTTCTGCTGAAAAATCAGCTGATAAACTTATGGAGTTTCACTTGTATGTAACTGTTTTCTTTTCTCTTGCTGCATTTAAAATTCTCTCATCACTACTTTTTGCCATTTCAATCGGTATGTGTCTTGGTGTGGACCTCCTAGGGTGATTTTGTTGGGAACTTGCTGTATCTCCTGGCTCTGAATGTGTTTCCTTTTCCAGATTCTGGAATTTTTCAGCTATCATTTCTTCAAATAAATTTTCAGCCCCCCTTTCTTTCTCTTCTCCTTCTGGGATCCCTATAAAGTGAATGTTAATGTATCTGATGGTGTCACTGAATTCCTTAAGTCTCTTTCCATTTTTGTTGTTGTCGTTGGTGGTGGTGGTGGTCTCTCTCCTATTCAGCTTAATTCCTTTGCATGACTTTGTCCTCCAGGTCTCTAATCAGTTATTCCACTTACTCTAGTTAACCCTTTATTCCATCTAGTTTATTTTTTAAAAAGATTTTATTTATTTATTTGAGAGAGAGAGCATGAGCCAGGGGAGGAATAGAGATAGAATCTCAAGTAGACTCTACACTGAGCAGAGAGCTTGAAGTGGGGCTGGCTCTTACCACCCACGAGATCATGACTTGAGCCAAAACCAAGAGTATGATGCTTAACCAACTGAGCCACCCAGATGCCCCTCCATCTAGTGTATTTTTAACTTCAGTTATTGAGTTCTTCATCTATGATTTTTTTTTTTTTTGGTCTTGTTTTCTCTTTGTAAAGGGTCTCACTGAGGTCTTCCACTCTTTTCTCTAGTCTAGTATCTTTATGACCATTACTTTAAATTCCCTACTATGCATACTATTTATCTCCATTTTGCTTAGGTCTGTTGCTTTGATTTTGTCCTGTTCTTTCATTTTGGACAATTCCTCTGTCTCCTACATTGTCTAACTCTTTGTGTGTTTTTGTGTTACAAAAGTCACCTACATCTCCTATTTTTGAAAGTAGGAGCTTTATGAAGAAGTCATATAGTATCCTGCAATGTAGTGTCCCCTGTTCACCAGAACCTGGTGCTTCTGGAATCTCTCCTATGTGTGTTGTGTGGCTCTTGCTATTGTGGCTGAGCCACACTGGCCTTTAGTCATCCCAATGGCTCTCTAACCTGTTGCAGGCAGGGTTTGGTCCCTGTGTTACTAGTGGGCCAGTCTGAAACTGCCTTGGGTTTGAGATGACTCAGACCAGGTATTTGCCAGAGGTGCAGTAGCACTCAATTGCAGGGCAGTTTCCCTGTATTGTTCCCTAAGAAGCTTTCATTGGTGGATGGGACCTGCAGCCAGACCAGATGTCTGCCCTCAGGACACTGCTGGAGCCACAGTCTGACCTATGTGTATGACTATCTTTCCCTCTCCTGGAAAAGGAATCACCCTGCAGTGGTGATGGTCCCTGCCGGGGCTGTTTGCACACTGCCAGGCTTCAGCCAAGTGCATATGGGGGGGGGGGGCATGTTCACAGGAGAAGGGTAGGTGCAGTGCCAGCAAGGTCTCCCCCCTTGCGCCATGGGAGGGGACCTGCAACCTCTAGGGTGAGGTAGGAGAGGTTGGAGGGGGTGGATCCCCAAAAGTGCATGGGGGCAGGTGAGTGGTGTTAGCAAACTAGGTGGAGAGTGTTCACAGCACTGGTTCCCAATGGTGTCAAAGCTAGGGGGCAGGGGAGGAAATGATGCCTGCCTGCTTCTTTGTTTCTGGAGAAGATTCTTATCCCTCCAGTGCCTATTCAGATATTGATAAACAACTCTCCCTCCTGCTTGCCCTAGGCATTTTTCAAACTGCTGCTTCTAGCCTATATCTCCTTGGAGCTGTTTGTTTTGCTTTCTTTTTAAGGGCAAGGACTCCACTTACTCTAGTCCTTTTGGTTCTCCCAGATTGAGCCTGCTGATTTTTGAAGTTCCAGATATTAAGCCCCACTGATTTTAAGAACTCATGAAATTTAGCCTCTCTGGTTTTTAAAGCCAAATATTGGGGTGTGGGTTCACCTTCCCTATTGCCTGGAGTGTCTGTTTCTTTCTTTTCTCCATGCCTATAGCATCTCTCCCTCCTGTGTACAGTCCTAAGGGTCTGTTTAGTTCCCTACAGTGACTCTGACCTGCCTACACTCTTCAGTATGGGTTTTTCTTTATGTTTAGCTGTGAAGTCTGTTCTGTCAGTCTTCAAATTATGTTCTGGGTTATTTACACTTATGTAGATGTTATCTAAGTTGATCCATGTGACAAGGTGAGCTTAGGGTCTTCCTACTCTGCCATCTTCCCCAACTCCTCCCTCTATCCTTTTCTGCGAGTGCTAAACACTAGATTTATCTGATCTCAAGGTAGTGGTTAATATTATTCCTGTTTTAGAGGCAAAGACACTGAGGCTCAGGAGGGGAAATGTGATTATAAGCAGGTTGATCTTGCTTCTGGTTTCAAATTTGGATCACCACACATCAGGGGTCAGCAAACTATGGTCTATGGGCCAAAACAGCTGGCCACTTGTTTTTGTAAATACAGTCACAATAGCAGAGTTTAGTGGTTACCACAAAGATGATATATTACCAAGCTTAAGATATATACAACCTGATCTTGACATGGATTATCCAAATATACTTCTAGGTGATGTTTTAACTTTTTTAAAATAAAGCCTTATTGTCCAAAAAGTACTGATGTTTCCATAAAAGTTTCAATTAAATATTTACTTGCTCAAAATGTCTTTCTCCTTAGAGATGAAAATAAACTAAAAACTTGGAAACCCAAGTTTTTGATGGCAAAGGAAAAGAAAGAGAGAAAAGGTGCTGAAGAATCAGAAAGGTAGGAGCACAGGTATACTTAGATTACTGCTAATCTGCTGAAATTTATACCTCTTAGAGCTGTGTGACTTTAGGCAAGTCATTAAATTTGATTGTCAAGTTCCTGATCTATAAAATGAGAATAATAGCACCTACCTGACTATAGTTGAAAGGATTAAAAGAAAAAAAAGAAAATGTAAAGTGCCACACACATTTCTCTTGTCATCATCCAGACTTTGGTAGATAGGGAGTAGGAAAGATTTTAAGCCAGCCATTATCAAGTGATGAAAAAACTTTATCTTCTTTTAGGCTGTATGAACTTTTCCCCTATAGATGGAATTTAAATAATACACCAGTTGGAACTTAAACTTTGAGAAATACGATCATATAACAATACTAATTTCCCTAAAACACAATTTTAGTTATGACTATATTAATGTTAGAATTTAAAAAAGAATGTTTTATCAACTCATGATCAAACCTTCATTCTTGTGATTCAAGTTTCCAGCTGACTGTTGCAGGAGGTGCTGTTTTTACTGTCTCAGGTGGTTACTATGTGATCTGTGCTCTGGAGCACAGGGCACAGGATCTGAGATACTTTTAACAGTTGTCTTAGGGAAATCCTTGTTTAAATAGCCATTGAACTGGGAACACTGTGTGGTCCGTCTGCTCTGGGAAACCTGTTTAGAAAAGTTTTAAAGGGGAAGCCCAAAAGAAATCAGACAACTGTCTATAACATATTTAAACACAGGGGATGGCACAGGATGGCCTTTCCCATAACCTTATTTTCTTTGGGCTTAGACTTGATGTAATTTACTTTCCCCAAGTTCAAAAGATGTAGACTACAAAAGCATCTTCCCACCTTAAACTTCATAATTTTATATAGCATACCAAAACAGAATTTCAAGAGAGAAAATATCCATGAAATTTTTGACACTTCTCCAGAAAAAAAAACGTTTAGTATTTCAATGTACACATATGTCTTTCAGGAAACAATTTTCTAGTGTTTTTTTTCTTTTCTTTTCTTTTTTAAAGATTTTATTTATTTATTTGACAGAGATCACAAGTAGACAGAGAGGCAGGCAGAGAGAGTGAGAAGAGGAAGCCGGCTCCCCGCAGAGCAGAGAGCCGATGCGGGGCTCGATCCCAGGACCCTGGGATCATGACCTGAGCCAAAGGCAGAGCCTTAATCCACTGAGCCACCCAGGTGCCCCTAGTGCTTTTTTTCTTATAACAAACTGATATTATAGTTTACTTTTACTTTCAACTGGATAAATTTTAAAATATGGCAAATTTTGAAATGTGGTATTGGAGCTATCATATTCCTGTAGATTGTTATATCAATTTTGAGTGCTTTTTGTTCCTTTTAAAATGGTTTTTTTTTTTTTAAGATTTTATTTATTTATTTGACGGAGATCACAAGCAGACAGAGAGGCAGGCGGGGGGGGGGGGGGGGGGGAGCAGGCTCCCCACAGAGCAGAGAGCCCAATGTGGGACTCAATCCGAGGACCTGGGATCATGACCTGAGCCAAAGGCAGAGGCTTTAACCCACTGAGCCACCCAGGTACCCCTTAAAATGGTTTCTGCCATAACATGTTCCACCAGTAAGAAATGCATTCTAGGTTAGTTCAACCCTTTTATAATCTTTTTATGAAACAAAAACGACAAATTTTCAGAGAAGTTGGAGAAGGATATCCCAGCAACAAAGGCATAGAAACGATAGCCCACTTTCTAAGATGTTCTAACATAGATGTGTGTGTGTGTGTGTGTGAAAGAGACAGAGAGGGAGAGAGAGAAGCTTGAAAGGTAGATTGGGGCTACCTTATAAAATGCCATGTGTATCACGCTAAGGAATTTGACTTTATCTTGTGGGCACTAGAGACAAAGTTTTAAGCAAAAGCGTGACATCAATTACATTTTAGAAAGATGGCTCTGGAGGCAAGTATGCAGATGGATTTGAGGAAGGAGAGGCAAGAGGAAGAGGTATTTCAGGTAAGAAGTGAAAATGTGGCAGTGGCTATAATCGGGACAGAATGAAAAAGATGTAGGAGACACTTCTGAATAAAACTAACAGGACTTGCTTTTTTCCTTCTGTCAATATATTGAACTGCTACAAAAGCACCAACGCCCATGTGAAGAATAGGAAGGAAGAAAAGGGAGGATTAAGAGTGTAATCGGCCTCTGCTGTAGGGTTATCTATCAACTTTTACGTGCTGATAATTTTGCACTTATTTTGTGGTATCTTACTTTACTTTTCTTAATCTTCTCCAGAACCATTCAGCAAATAGAACAGTTCTCTGATTGAAGTACAAAGATTTATGATTTTTTGAACAAGCTAATTATACTTTGAATCCGGATTCAGAGGAGTTTTTTGTTTAACTTAAATTGCTTACCCAATTTCATTTTATCCCTAATTATTATCTTGGTATTAAAAAAACCCCACAACATTTTTACTTTAAGATTTCATTTATTTATTTGAGAGAGAAAGAAAGCACGAGCAGGGTGGGTGGAGAGGTAGAGGAGAAGCAGACTTCCTGCTTCACAGGGGGCCAGATGTGGGGCTTGATCCCGGGACACTGGAATCATGACCTGAGCTGAAGGCAGATGATTAACTGAGCCTCCCAGGTGCCCACACAGCCTTTTTAACTATAGGAAAAAGCAATTGGTATTACTTATGTTGTTCAACTGTTCTGACACTCTACTCGAAATATGTGTTATATACATAATCATCTATAAATACCCATATATATATATGTATATATATATATGATTTTATATAAAAGTATATACATACAAAATTATACCTGAATTTATCCTGAAGTAGCATGAGTTTACAGATTTGGGAACTTAAGAGTTTTATTATGGTACACTTAACCTGACCTGCATATTTCTTGCCATTCTATGTTCTAGAAATTTCTTCCGAACCAAGAAGCAAAACTTAGAAAAGATGAGGATGGAAAAAGAAGAAAAACGTTTTAGAGAACAATTTGAGGTATGTTCTCCTCTGAAGGTAAAAGTTATAAACAGAAATTCCTAGCTTTTAATATTACTAAAGATCCTACAAGTGTTGCACCTCTGCCTCTGGGATAGATAGGACCCAAACTAAACAGCTGATAACGTTTTTTCCTGATGCATTCTTATATTATCATGCCTTTATACCTGCTATCCCCTCTGTCTGGAAAAACTAAGTAATTCTTAAGGCTCTGTTCAACTGTCACCCACTCTTCTTGGGAAAGTAATTAAGCACATTTTATCTGTTAAACACATATCTGTTCTAACACTGGTCTGTTTATAACACAGCCTGTATATGTGTGTGTATTCTGAGCTCAACTCAAGTACTGTCTGAGTAAAGATTTTGTCTCATTCAAGTTTGCTCCTACCTCCTGACATATCTGGACACATAGAATTCAGTGAGTGACTGAATGACGAGATAAACAAATGAAACAAGTGAATGAAGGAAGCAGTATCTGAAGTTTCTTAACTTCTTCTGTCATTATGAATCCATGGAGTATTTCCTCAATTCCAAGGTTCAAACAGTCCTTCCTTATAATTTCATATACTGTCACCATGAAAATTAAGAAACATATTGAATAGCTCCCAGGTCCCAGATACTGGATTGAGAGAGAGAATGTGGACATTCTGTTCACAGAATTTCTCCATGTCACTACTGCTCCCCATTATGAAATGGGTCAAGATTAGGCTTCTTAACATGATATAAAAAGCTCTTCATTTCATAACTTCTTGTCTTTCAGGTTTTATTTCCTGCTGTTCTTCACCTTGCACTTCAGGCTTTGGCAAAAACTCTTCAGTTCTGTCCCTTCTGTGAACATCCACTACAGTCCCTATCCTGCTACTCCCTTCCTCCAGGCATTTACTTGGTCTGCTCCAACTACCTGGTGATACTCTTACTTTTCCCCATCTGACTAGCTTTCATTCACTTATCAACACCCATCAAGGCATCTCCTCTCCTCCAGGAAGACTGACCCACATTTCTCATTAAGGAAATTCCTCTTCCTCTATATTCCTCTATATCTGAGCTTATCATAAGCATTAACATTATGGCAATTATGTGTTCACCAATTAAACTATGAGCTCTTGGAGGACAGGGTTATCTTTATATCCATGTGCAGAGCAGAATAAAAGTACCTTTGTAAATGTCCAAAAATGTTTTTGGACTGAACTAAAAAAGAATATACACAAATCCCTCATAATCATTAATAACTCTTGCTTTGGACCAAAGCTGATTAGAGCTGTTATATCTAGAAGCCATGATATGAAATTATTTACTGCAACTGTGATATTATTTTTTATAAAGATTTTATTTATTTATTTGACAGAGAGAGATCACAAGTAGGCAGAGAGGCAGGCAGAGAGAGAGAAAAGAGGAAGCAAGCTCCCCACTGAGCAGAGAGCCTGATGCGGGACTCGATCCCAGGACCCTGAGATCATGACCTGAGCCGAAGGCAGAGGCTTTGACCCACTGAGCCACCCAGGCACCCACAACTGTGATATTATTGAGAAGCATTAGTGTAACAATTACTTGCTGAATTGACCTTACATTCCATTTAGTGCTTTTCTCATTTTGTGACTGTCTCATATCTCATGTGTATGATTCCATTCTTCCTTATTACCTATGGTGACTTTTTCTTATATATAATTAGAAAAACTATGCCACATTAGTAATTTTATTCAGCTCAAATCACAAAAGTTTAGTGCCTCATTTGTGCTAGGCGTTAAGAGTACAAGGTTGTGGGGTGCCTGGGTGGCTCAGTGGTTAAACCTCTGCCTTCGGCTCAGGTCATGATCTCAGTGTTCTGGGATCGAGCCCCGCGTCGGGCTCTCTGCTTGGTGAGGAGCCTGCTTCCCCCCTTCTCTCTGCCTGCCTCTCTGCCTACTTGTGATCTCTGTCTGTCAAATAAATAAATAAAATCTTAAAAAAAAAAAAAGGGTACAAGGTTGAATAAAACTATCTTCCATTTTCATTTTAAGATAATATGTTTATTAAATACTGTAATAGGAGTATATACAAAGTATAGTTAAACAGAAAATTATACATTGCTGTTGTTTAAGTCTTCATGAGAAGTGGTTTAAGAGGAAAAAAGTGTTTTGGGCAGAGAAAACCACATGAGCATTGGCCGGTAAGTATAAAAGTAGCTGGTATATTCAGGACCATCATATAGCTTGATGTGACTTCATAATGGGACAGAAATGGGAGCATGGGAAATGACCATATGCCAAAGAACCTGAATGTCAAGCTGAGAATGTGGATCTCATCATGAAAGCAATGAAGAATCTTTAGAATTTGACAAAAAGCAAAATGACCTGATTAATTTTCATTTTAAGAAATCACTGTATTCATAATGAACAATGGCCTGGAAAAGGGTAAGAAATCAAACAGTGAGGAAGCTATCACTTTGTTAGACAAAAGAAAAATCTATCTTGTGGATCAGATCCCATTTGGTATAGAATGATGTATTTTATCATTCAAACTCCGCACATTTCTGAGAGTGGAAAAAGGCATACCTAATCCTAATTCTAAGTATGTGTAGAGACACTAAATATAAGCAGACTGTCCTGAGCAGAGGGAGATGTCTGGCCACCCTAATTTGGTTAAGTACACATCTGTAAATATAAGCTTTGTATTGTGGAACTTTTTCTGAGTCAACAGATATCAGTCCATTAGAAGGTAATATACCTAGAGTTGTATAGGCTGGCTAGTTTATCATACAGAAGAAAACCTCCTTTAAGGTCATAAATTGAATTTCTCATCAGTTTTTTCACAAATGCCTGTCTCTGACACCAGAAGAGTGGGAATTGCCCCCTATACCTTCTACTTTATATATAAGCCCACCCAGAGAGGAAGAATAGAAAGAGGGCCACTTAAAAATGCTAGGTATGTAAGGACATTATAAACTCTAAAGCGCTATACACAAGGAGGTTTTTTATTTCCCTCTTTTTTAAACTTCCCCATTCCTGAGTGGGGTGGTATCCTTATTACTGGAACACTTAACATCCATGGAAATTAATATATACCCATGTTATAAATATCTCATCCACTGGAATTCATTCTGGTACAACTAGATAAGAAGTATGAAAACACTTTGAAAATATGACTGTGCCAAATTAAATGTAAGATTGTAGCATTTTACTACTATTTTCCTATTCCTTTAGAGGTTATTTAATATTTAGTATTTTGAGTTTGAGGTTACTTACATCCTCCATTAATTTTGTTAGAATAAAAACTGCACACACAGTCTGATTAGTAATTTCTTCTTTCAGTATGACAAAGAGATTACTGTCATCAACACAGCAGTGGCATGTTCCAGTAATTCAAGGAATGGAATATTCGATTTGCCAATAACCCCTGGAGAAGAACTGCAAGTCATTGATACCACTGAAGAAAATCTAGTGATTTGTCGCAATTCCAAAGGCAAATGTAAGTTGCTGGCTTATCACCCATAAAATATGTCACTGTTTAAAAGAAAAATATCAAAGCATTCTTGCAGCATTCTGGCTATAACTTTCAGATTAGTAATGTGACTTTTGTTTCTACAGATGGATATGTACTGATTGAACATCTAGATTTCAAGTAAGTGGTTTGCTTTTATACTACAAATCATGAATTCTAAAAAACTTAATGCACTGTTGTGTACATTAGTCTCAAAGGAAGACTACTGAATTTATTTTAATTTAGGAAGTTTTAGGGATGACTTTGGAAGAGACTTTATTCTTGTCTCCTGAGTACATTATGACTTCTCTACAGAGTAAACTGGGTAAGAAATTGCCACTCATTACTCCATTGGCCTCTACTTTTCTGTCTTCTCAGGCATCAAGGCTGGTCACCTTAGGAAGATCAAGCTCCAATGGCAGGGGCTGCACTAGTAAGGACTAGTCTGAGAGCTCAGACCTGCCTCACCTCAGGTTCAGTTGGCATGTCAAATGGGATGGGGGATCTGTGGAAACGGAGAAGAGAAAAACAAACCCTCCACATTCAGATGTTGGTTTTACTCCTAAATGGTTATCTTTCAATGTCTACATCAGTCTCTGTTTCACTGCTGACTCAAGAGAGTATGAAACACTGTGTGTTAGCATTTGAGCATCTATTTAGTGAGCCATAGCCCAAGTTGGAAATCACGCCTTATGGCACCTAGGCAGCTGTGCAGATGGTTAGTTTCCTTCTAATATTAGCACATGAATGTTTATAATTTCCAGAAGATATTGTGCATTTAAATTGGGTGCAGTTTACTTCTGAGAAGTAAATAGTGTAACCCAGGTCTTTAAAATACTCAGATTTAAGGTATAATCTTAAAATGTAATTATGGCTCAGTTTATAAGTATCCTTAATCAAAAATATCAATGCTGTTCAATATTGGCTCCTTTTGGGAACAGCATGCTAAATAGTAATTTATTCCAAAATGAAGAGCCTGAATATATTTAACACAATTTAAATAATATACATATGCTGTCAATTTAAAACATCCTGTTGTCCAAAGTAAGAAAAATAATTCTATGCCTGAACACCTAAGAAAAAATGAGATGGAGCTGTAAATAACTGCCTAGCCAGGAGATACATTCTATGGGGGCATACAGCTGTTTTAAAAAATGTTGGCATTTTCAACACTGAAAAACTGAACAATTTTGCTTCATTTTTTTTTTTAAGATTTGTATATTTTAGAGAGAGAGCACAAGTGGGAGAGGGAGAAAAATCTCCAACAGACTCCAAACTCAGCATGAAGCCTGACACAGAGCTCTATCTCACAACTATGAGATCACCATCTGAGCTGAAACCGAGTCAGATGCTTAACCAACAAGCCATCCAGGCACCTCTTTGCTCTGTTCTTTGCCTTCAAGGGATGGAATTAGTCCCATGACCTCATTCTTTATACTGTGAGTCTTTTAAAAATTTTTTCTTAGATTCAGTTAACATACAGTGTATGTTTCAGAGGCAGAGGTCAGTGACTCATCAGTTGCATAGAACACTCAGTGCTCGTTACAGCACGTGCCCTCCTTCATGCTATCATCCCACCCACCTCCCCCCCAGCAAGCCTCAGTTTGTTTTCTGTAGTTAACAGTCTCTTAGGGTTTGCTGTGAGACTATTTTTTAAGTTTCTAGGTACTTTTATCTTCTTTTTCATGTTCCAAATGGTACTCACCAATAAAAGCCAAGCAGCAGAAGTATTCATAGAGGACAGGGGAATATGGCAGAATACAAGAACTCTAGGCTTGTTTCATCCCACGAATACATCAACCTAAATACCCCAGAAATCCATCTGAAGACCAGTGGACAAATTCCACAATTAAAGGTAGAGAAGAGGCCACACCAAAGAAGGTAGAACATATGGAAACACAGCTTGGGAGAGAAATGGATCATGGCCTCTGTGGTGGGGAGAGAGTCACAGTTGTCTTGTCAAAAAGTGCAAGATGAATTTCCAGAGCAAGTGGCTTGGAATGGGAGTGGGGCCAAATTCCAGCAGGGCTTAAAGCCTGGAGTTTTAAAGGTCAGTGTGCTTGGCTCTGAGAGAGCATGGAGGACACTGGGGCTTCTCTTGGAGAAAGGGCGAGACAGATAGCTCAGGAGCAGTGTGGAAACAGCCATCTGAAGAGCACCTGGGGCACACAGTAGGGAGGTTAGTTGCTTAGCTCTAAGCATGTCTCAGGAGAGCATTCAGGGAAGACCCCTCCAGGGACAAAGGAACTGATACAGCCATTTCTCTCTCCCACCCCTCAGCATAAGCACAGAGCCACCTGCAGGAACCAGCACAGCTCCATATTCACTACCTAACTTGCTTACACCAAGTCCCCCCCACCTACCCAAGCTTGGAAGAACTACTTTTCCTAGTCTGCTTGCCTCAATAGGGTGGCAAGCCTCATCCCCCAGAAGACCAGCCCAAATCCCTGGCAACATCCCATCTCCCAACCTGAGAGTTTTGTGAGACCTCAGTTCCAGTGGCAACAGTGACAGGTCTCATTTCTAGTTAAAAACACAACATTCAGCCCAGGGCCACAGCCCACAACAGGCAAAGAGAACCTCTGCAGACAACTGGCCTGAAGATAAACCAGCCAGAGTTCTGGAGACACTCCCAGAAGCACCAGGCCTGGGGAACAGGGGATACTATACTGCAGGACACTACAGAACCTCTTCTTAAAGCTATTACCCTCAAGAACAGGAGATGTAACTGACTTTCTTAATACAGAAACAGGCATAGAGACTTAGACAAAATGATAAGAAGAATCTGTCCCAAATAAAAGGACAAGCCATGGTTGGAAATCTAAGCAGAAGAGATACAAGTAACATGCCTGATAGAGAATATAAAGCAAAAATCATCAGGATACAGGACTTGAGAAAAGAGTGGAGGACATCAGTGAGATCCTTAACACAGAGATAAGGAATAACACAGAAGGGATAAAGGACTCAATAAATGAAATGAGAAATAGGCTTGGTGGAATGAACAGCAGGCTGGAGGAAGCAGAGGAATGTATTAATGACCTAGAAGACAGAGTCAGGGATAGTAATCAAGCTGACTACAAGAAAAAATATACAAAACAAGAACAGACTTAGGGAACTTAATGATTCCATCAAACATAGTAACAGTCATATTTTAGGAGTCACAGAAGAAAGAGAGAAAAGGAGGTAGAGAATTTGACGAAATAGCTGAAAACTTCCTTAATCTGGGGAAGGAAATGGGCACAGAGAACCACCAACAAAAGCAGATCTATATCAAGACATAATGTAATTAAAGCTCGTAAAAGCAGCAAGACAAAAGACTTACATACAATGGAAACCCATGAGGCTATCAGTGGACTTTTTTTCATAGAAACTTTGAATATATCATGCCATTCTCTTCTGGCTTGCAAAGTGCTGAATGGAAAAAATCTGTAGCCAACAATTCTCTAACCAGCAAGGCTATCATTCAGAATAGAGGAGAGAGTTTCCCAAACACTAAAGGAGTTCATGACCACTAAATCAGCCCTGCAAGAAATATTAAAGGGGACTCTTTGAGCAGAAAGACTAAAATGACAATATGAAGGTAGGAAACACAAAAGTGGTAAAAATGAATATTTCTGTGAAAAACTGGTCAAGAAATTCACAAAATAGAAGGATGTACAGCAGAACAACAATACCTAAAACATGGGGAAGAAAGGGGTCAAGAATGGGTTCAAACTTTAAATGACAATCAACGTAATGTAGACCCCCTACGCAGATATTACACACAAAACTAATGGTTACCACAAATCAAAAGCAACTAATAAATATGCAAAAAAAAAGAAAAGAAATCCAAATATATCACTAAAGAAAGCCAGCAAATTCTGAAAGACAAGGATCAGAGAAATCTTCAGAACCAACGGCAAAACAAGTAATAAAATGGCAATACATATCTATCAATAGTTTTTTGAATGTAAGTGGACTAAACAAAAAGCACAGGATGACAGAATGAATAAAAAAATTAAAAACACCCAAGACCTGGGGTGCCTGGGAAACTCAGTCCATTAACCTGCTCACTCTTGATTTCAACTTGGGTCATTATCTCAGGGTCCTGGAACTGAGCCCCATGTGTGGCTCCTCACTCAGCAGGGTGTCCGCTTCAGGATTCTCTCTCCCTCTCTCCCCTCATCCAAATAAATAAATCTTTTTTTTTTTAAAAAAAAAAAGACCCATCTATGTCTTGCCTATAACAGATTCATTTTAGACTTAAAGACACCTGCAGATACAAAGCGAAGGATGGAGAAACATCATGCAAGTTGATGTCAAAAGAAAGCCAGGGCAGTCATGCTTCTATCAGACAAAATAGACTCTAAAAACAAAGACTGTAACAGGAGACAAAGAAGGACACTACAAAATCATAAAGGGGACAAACCAACGAGAAGTTACAATAATTATAAATATTTATGCACCCAACACAGAATCACCCAAATACATAAAACAGTGAGTAAAAAACATAAACTAACCAATTCAATAACAGCAAGGGACTTTTAACACTCCACTGACATCAATAGACAAATCAACAGAAAATCAAGGAGACAATGGTTTTAAAGGACACCGCAATAAGACAAAAGAAAGAAATAAAAGGCATTCAAATCAGTAAGGAAGAAGTAAAACTTTCGCTATTTGCCGACGATACAGTGCTATATATAGAAAACCCAAAAGAGTCCACAAAAAAAAACCTGCTAGAACTGATAAATTCAATAAAGTCACAGGATACAAATTCAATGTACAGAAATCTGTAGCATTTCTATACACCAGTAATGAAGCAGCAGAACGAGAAATTAACAATCCCATTTACAATTGCACCAAAAATAATAAGATACCTAGGAAGAAATCTAACCAAAGAGGTGAAAGATCTGTACTCTGAAAACTATGAAACACTCATCAAAGAAATTGAAGACAACATAAAGAAATGGAAAGACATCCCATGCTCATGGATGGGAGGAACAAATAATGTTGAAATGTCTATACTACCCAAATGTCTATACTACCCAAAATACTACACATTTAATGCAAACCCTATCAAAATACCAACAGCATTTTTCACACAACTAAAACAATCCTAAAATTTGTATGGAACCACAAAAGATCTCAATTAGCCAAAGCAATCTTGAAAAAGCAAAGCAAAGCTGGAGACATCACAATTCCATACTTCAAATTATATTACAAAGCTGTAGTATAACAAAACAGTAACAAAAACTGACACCAAAACAGATACATAAATAGACAATGCAAAAGACTTCAGCAAAAGTTTGCTACTACTGCTACAGGAATTCAGAAAGTCACAGGACATAAAATCTATACACAGAGGCCAGTTGTATTTCTATACACTACCAATGATGCAAAAAAAGAGAAATCCAACGAATCCATCCTATTTAACAACTGCACCAAAAAACCAAAGAGGTAAAGGAACTCTGAAAACTATAGAACACTTATGAATGACATTGAGGAAGATACAAAGAAATGGAAAAACATTCCATGTTCATGGACTGGAAGAACAAATATTGTTAAAATGTCTATGCTACCAAAGCAATCTACACATTCAATGCAATCCCTATCAAAATACCATCACCTTTTTTCACAAAGCTGGAAGAAACAATCCTAAAATTTGTATGGAACCGGAAAAGACCCTGAGTAGCCAAAGGAATGTTGAAAAAGAAAACCAAAGCGGAGGCATCATAATTCTGGACTTCAAGCTGTATTACAAAGTTGTCATCATCAGGACAGTATTGTACTGGCACAAAAACAGACACATAGATCAATAGAACAGAAAATTGAGCCCAGAAATGGACCCTCAACTATATGGTCAACTAATCTTTGACAAAGCAGGAAAGAATATCCAATGGAAAAAAGTCTCTTCAACAAATAAGTGCTGGGACAACTGGACAGCCAAATGCAAAGAATGAAACTGGACCACTTTCCTACACCATACACAAAAATAAACTCAAAATGGATAAAAGACCTAAATGTGAGAAAGGAATCCATCAAAATCCTAAAGGAGAACACAGACAGCTACCTCTTTGACCTCAGCCACAGCAAGTTCTTGGTAGACATGTCTCCAAACGCAAGAGAAACAAAAGCAAAAATGAACAATCGGGACTCCATCAAGATAAAAAAAAAAAAGCTACACACATTCAATGCAAAGAAAATAGTCAACAGAACTAAAAGGGAACCTATGGAATGGGAAAAGATATATGCAAATGTCTTATCAGATAAAGGGCTAGTATCCAGAAATCTGTAAAGAACTTATCAACAACTTATTGCCAACACCCCAAAAACAAAAAAATCCAGTCAAGATATGAGCAGAGGCCTAAACAGACATTTCTCCAAATAAGACAAATGGCCAATAGACATATGAAAAAATGCTCCAAATTACCCAGCATCAGGGAAACAAAATCAAAACCACTGTAGGAAAAAAAAAACACACACATACACACACACAATGAGCTACCACCTCACATCAGTCAGAATGGCTAAAATCACTAACTCAGGAAATGACAGATGTCGGCAAGGATGTGGAGAAAGGGGAACCCTCTTATACTGTTGATAGGAATGCAAACTGGTGCAGCCATTATGGAGGCTCCTCAGAAAGTTAAAAATAGAACTACCTATGATCTAGCAATTGCACTACCAGGTATTTAACCAAAGGATACAAACATAGTGATTCGATAGGGCACATATAACTCAACATTTGTAGCAACAAAATCCACAGTAGCCAACTTATGGAAAGAGCCCAGACATCCATTGATGGATGAATGGATAAACATATGGTCTATATATACAATGGAACATTACTCAGCCATCAAGAATGAAATTTCATCAAAGAATGAAATCTTTCCATTTGCAACAATGTGGATGGAACCAGAGGGTATTATGCTAAGTGAAATAAGTCAGGCAGAGAAAGACAAATGCCAGATGACTTCATTCATGTGGAATTTAAAAAAAAAAAAAACAGATGAACACAGGGGAAGGGAAGGAAAAGTAAAATAAGATGAAAATAGAAAGGGAGGCAAACCATAAGAGATACTGAACTCTAGGAAACAAACTGAGGGTTGTTGGAAGGGAGGGGTGGTGCATGGGGAAAGGGATAATTGAGAGACAAGCATTAAGGAGGGCACTTAGTATGTTGTATGCAACTGAAGTTGTTGTATGCGACTGATGAGTCACAGAATTCTACCCCTAAAACTAATAATAGGTGTATGTTAAATAAATTGAATTTTAACAAAGAATAAAAAAACAGACACATAGATCAGTGGAAAAGAATATAAAATCCAGAAATAAACCCAACAATTACACGGTCAATTAATCTTCTACAAAGCAGGAAAAAAACATCCAACAGGAAAAAGATGGTCTCTTCAACAAATGGTGTTAGGACAGCAACATGCAAAAGAAAGAAACTGGACCACCTTCTTCTTATTATTTTTTTTTAAAGATTTTTTTTTTATTTACTTGGCAGACAGATCACAAGTAGGCAGAGAGGCAGGCAGAGAGAGAGAAGAGGAAGCAGGCTCCCTGCTGAGCAGAGAGCCTGATATGGGGCTCCATCCCAGGACCCTGGGATCATGACCTGAGCCTAATGCAGAGGCTTTAACCACTGAGCCACCCAGGTGCCCGTGGACCATCTTCTTATACTATACACAAAAATAAACTTAAAATGGATTAAGGACCTAGATGTGAGACCTGAAACCATAAAAATGCCAGAAGAGAGCACAGGCTGTACTTTCTCTGACACTGGCCATAGCAACTTTTTTCTAGATATGTTACTGGGGCAAGGGAAACAAAAGCAAAACTTAAACATTAGGACTACATCAAAATAAAAAGCTTCTCCACAGTGAAGGAAACACTCAAAAAAACAAAAAGGCAACCTACAGAATGGAAGAAGATATTTACAAATGACATACCTGATGAAGAGTTGATACCCAGGGGCACCTGGGTGGCTCAGTCGGTTAAGCCTCTGCCTTCAGCCTAGGTCATGATCTCAGGGGCCTGGGATAGAGCCCCATATCCGGCTCTCTCCTCAGCAGGGAGCCTCCCCCGCCCCACTCTGCCTCTCTGCCTACTTGTGATCTCTTTCTCTGTCGAATAAATAAAATCTTAAAAAAAAGTTGATATCTAGAATACATAAAGAACTAATAAAGTCACCCCCCCAAAACCAAAAACAAATAATCCAGTTTAAAAATGGGCAGAAGACATGAACAGACATTTCTCCAAAGAAGACATACAGATGGCCAACAGACCCATGACAGCATGTTCAACATTACTCATCATCAGGGAAATGCAAATCAGAACTATAATGAGATATCACTTCATACCTGTCAGAATAGCTAAAATCAACAACACAAGAAACAACAGGTGTTGTTAAGGATGTAGGGGAAAAGGATGCCTCGTGCACTGTTGGTGGGAATGCAAACTGGCGCAGCCCTTGTGGAAAACCGTATGAAGGTTCCACAAAAAGTTCAAAATAGAATTACCATATTACCCAGAAATCACACTACTGGATATTTACTCAAGAAAACAAAAACATTAAATCAAAGGATACATGCACCCAACAGCCAAATTATGGAAGAAGCCCAAATGTCCATCAATGTCCATCAACCAATGAATGAATAAGGAAGGGGTGTGTGTGTGTGTGTGTGTGTGTGTGTGTGTGTGTGTGTGGTGGATATTACTCAGCCAAAAAAATTAAAAAATCTTGCCATCTGCAATGATGTGTATAATGCTAGGGAGTATAATGCCAAGTGAACTAAAACGAAGAAAGACAAATACCATATGATTTCACTCAAATTCACTCAAATTTGAGGAAAAAAAAAATGAGTGAAGGGGGAAAAAAGAGACAAACCAAGAAACAGACTTTCAACTAGGGAACAAACTCATGGTTACCAGCAGGGAAGTGGGTGGGGGGATATGTGAAATAGGTGATGGAGATTAAGGAGTGTACTTGCCATGATGAGTACAGGGTAATTAAGAATTTAAAAAACAAAGTATTCAAAGTTCAGAGAAGAAAATAGGCAAAATTATAAATAACAGCGATAACAAACAAGATATGAATGAAATGCCTACAAGATTAAGATATGTTTTACAGATAAAATGACACTGAAATTTAGTCTTTATATGCAAGTATGTTCGCTGGACAAGGGGCACCCCCTGATGGAAAATCCATGCTGTGTCTGGTGGGAGATGGCAAGAGCTGCAATGGGGTAGAAGTTGCAACTAGAATATGACAGAATTCATTTGGGCTTTTTCCTTAGAGTGAGGAGCCAAACAAAGATCTTAAGCAGGAAAGCAGTGTCCAATGTTTAGAGAGGAAGGAAGAAAAACTATCACAGCAACACAAGTGATAGACTGAAGAAACTAGTTATTTTTGCAATATTCTAGACAAAAAGCCTTAAGTTAAGATAGCAGCAATAAAAAAAAAAAAAAGATAGCAGCAATAGAACTATCTAGTATAGGAGCCCCAATAGAAGTGGTAAAGAGAGAGAATGTCAGGGCACCTGGATCGGTCAGTCAGTTAAGCATCTGCCTTCAGCTCAGGTCATGATCCCAGGGTCCTGGGATCAAGTCCTGCATCGGGTTCCCTGCTCAGCAGCGAGACTGCTTCTCCCTCTGTCCCCTCCCCCTCTGCTCCTGCTCACTTTCAAAAATAAATAAAATCTTTAGAAGTACAAGTGGAAGAGAGAATTAGGGAATGACTCAGATTTCTTTTTTGAGAGATAAAGCTGGTACCAAAGACTGGGAATATATTTCTGCTTGGACCTCCTCTGAATTAAATCTGCTACTCAGTGCAAGTGTAGCCCTCTCCCATACTGCAAGAAAAGACCTGTTACAGTGTGCACTGTAGATTAGGCTAAGTATGGCCTGTGGGCAAGGTGGTAAGTGAGAGGCTAAGCCAAGACCTTTCTTGCAATAATCCTGTCCAAGAGTAAGAAACCATGAATCACTCTTGTCACCTCATCACAGGGTCTCTTGTTCTAATTTAATAGCTCAGCTCCAAGTCTCAATTTCCTCAGTAAAACAGGGCTAGAAGCACTCAACTTGTCTACTTCGCAGTGTTGTTATCACGCTATAATATATAAACAAAATATAAACAAAAATGTCTTAAAATCCTTAGTATGTAATGCCGTATAATTATTATTTAATACCTGGTCTTTCAGTAGTTGGAAGATGTTAGAAACAAAAATACGATTTTGACATTCAAATCTTAAGACCTGAAAGAAGGGCTGGGATATTATAGGTAAATTGAATATTTTCTCTGTTTTTAAAATATGAATCATTTGGTCTAATAGAAGCTAGTATCTAATTACTATTGATTGATATGGATAGGTTTTTTGAAAGAATAGCTGCTTCTATTGATTCTATCTATAATCAATGTGGTTATAGGTCTATTTCACTGATGTCAGCCACATTTCTTCCATTCTTTAAATCATGGCATTAAACTAAACTTCTCACTAATGTATCAGGTTTTTAAATGTAAACACTGTAATGTCGCTGCTGCCCAAGCAGATGCCATCTGTCTCCTAGAAACTGTAACCTAGCATAATACTTAAAGATGGACTTTTAAATTTTGTATAAAATATATCTTTGTATATATTATATACAATAATTGTATAATATATACAAAGATAAATAGATAACAACATTCAAAGGAACTTGATCCTAACAGAGGCTAACACGGGCACACTCCATTTCATTTATAGGGCCAGGCCTCCAGCAACCTGTAAACGTGTACCAACAAAACCTTCCCTTCCTCCTCCTTTTTTAAAAAAGATTTTATTTATTTATTTGACAGAGAGAGATACAGTGAGAGAGGAAACACAAGCAGAGGGAGTTGGAGAGGGAGAAGCAGGCTTCCCACGGAGCAGGGAGTCCGACACAGAAGTCGATTCCAGGACCACTGAATCATGACCTGAGCCTGAAGGCAGATGCTTAACAACTGAGCCACCCAGGCACCTTCCCTTCCCCCTTTTGAGTATCTCTGTGAAACACTTGGCTCTTCCAAGATGACATAGCATTCTCTTGACAAGGCCCTCTCCTGCACATCTTAAGAACATTTAAACACAGATTCTGGGGCACCTGCGTGGCTCAGTCAGTTAAGCATCTGCCTTCAGCTCAGGTCATGACCCCAAGACCCTGGGATTGAGGCCCATTTGAGGCTCTCTGCTTAGCAGGGAGCCTGCTTCTCCCCCTCAGTGGCTCCCCCTGCTTGTGCATGCACACTCTGTCAAATAAATAAAATCTTAAAAAAAATAATAAAACATAGATTCTAAGGGGGAGAAAAGGAGAAAACAATGACCATATAATGGCACTCCTAGAAAGTGCTTGTTAAAGGGTAGGAATGATATTTTCTTCAGTTTCTTCCAACATCCGTTTTCTTTTCAAACTTCCTATAATAAGCATCCATACCCATGCAATTTAGGAAAAAAGGAAAAACATTTTAACTAATCTAAACAAATATCTTTAAAGTTTGCATTAAGCAAATTAAAATCTTTACTTATATATGTTTTTAATGAGGGTTAGAGTACAATGTTTTTTAGATAGTTTCATTTAGATAAGTATGAATGGTGTATCATTATAAGTACATAGACTCACATCTACATTGTCCATTCTCTAGCGTAGGCAGCCCTTAGTGTGAAGTTCTACTTTTAGTCTGAGGTACTTTTCCTTCCTATTCTCTGGCTATGGTAGACAGATTTTTTTCCCTCTGTGGTCCTTGTGCCCTGGTGTTATTCCTGTAAACATGTGACTTAGCAAATGGGACTTTACAGATGAAATTAAGGTTGCTAGCCAGTTGACCTTAAAACCGAAAGATGATCTGGGTGAGACCAATTTAATCACAGGGGCCCTTCAAATCCCAAGAGTAAAGCAGAAGAGTCAGCTCCCCAGTCAGAGAAATATAGTGACAGAAGAGGTGGGAGAGATTCAAAACATGAGTCCCCTTTGCTAACCTTAAGGATGAAGGGAACCACAGGCCTCGGTATGATGGTGCCCTCTAGAAGCTGCAAATGAGCCCTAGCCAACAGCCACAGAAGAAATGGGACTTCTATCCCACAGCAGTGTGGAACTAAATTTTGCCCATAACCTGAAAGAGCCTTGAAACAGACTACTTCCCAGAGCCCAACCCTACCAGTGCTTTGGTTTTCAAGCCTTGTGTGACCTGAAGAAACAACACCGAAGTTCTGACTTACAGAACTGTAAGATAATAAATTTGTGTTAAGTCACTAAGTTTTTGTAATTTGTTATAGCATCAATAGAAAATATAACAGCTAAAGATAGAAACTGCAATGTATGACAAAAGTTAATTCTTCAAGGAAACCTAGGCAATATTTTTCTACAAAAGCTTTCTCTGTAACTATTAACTGACATGTAGAATATTAGCTTAATGACTCAGCAGAAACAAAAATAGCTTTCACATTAACCAGAGACTTTAATTTGATTTTGTGAAAAAAGCTTATAAGCAATCAAGCTGTTTTTCTCTTTTGTTTGTTACCTATAAGTATGCACAGTGCAAATATTAATCAGGGAGAACCTGCAACTATGAAATGCTATGTTGTTCAAGATGACATCTTTACCATGTGGTTACTGGAAGACAGAGCCTTCCCACTGATCATTTAACACCCACAAAAAATACATAACAAACAAAACTGAAATTTGAATCTATGGTTATTAAAACACAAAAGCATTTGAAGTCGGGGCTTTTTTCTTTTTTCCTGAAATAAATTATAAAGAGTGATCCCAATTTCAAAGGTTTTAAAAAAGATTTTAATAGATATATATCAAGTGCTTCAACAGGTGACTCAGCCTATGGAGTATTTTTTCTTTTTCAAAAATAGGCTAAGAAAGAATGAACATAGGATATTCTTGAAAATGTTTTGACTAATATCCAATCTTGCATTTTCTTATGATTGTCATGGTCATAACCTAATGGCTATCAACTTTCAGTTTTATTTGTTGCACTCAAAATTCACTGTATGATATTTAAGCATACATGACAAAGAACACAGGCATTCTTCTTAAAACAATATTTAGATTACTCTGCTTAGAGTTCACAGTTCTCTAACAATTTTACATTAAACACACAAAACATTGTACAACCAGAGAGATTTGTGAACAGTCTTGAGAGAAAGCTGTATTTTGGTACATTAAGGCAGACTCAGCCAACAACTTAAGAAGTTCTGGATATTTGTTGCCACAAAAGACAAGTTCAAAATTTGAATATTTGATGTTTTCAAGAAATTTTAAGTCACTTAAAATAAGAATACCATAATTCGTGAAACTGTGGTCTTAAACGTTTTTACCACTATATTCTTACCACATTAGACTTCTAAAATCAAGATAGTCATCCTATCAGTATCAAAGATTTCTATTAAAAAGAAGAAAGGAAGGGATTTACCTTAAATATGATGATAAACCCTGTATTTAAGTAAGGGCCCTCAAACAGTTTCTCACACACGTCTGTGAGGTAGGTTATCGTCCACATTTTGTAAAGAAAATCCAACCAAACTGAGAATCACATTCCAAATTAATTTTTGTTCTTTGCTCTGCATTATTTCTTGCCTTTACAAACATTTGAACTGTAAAGATTGTTAATCACTGCATTCATTTTAAAAACATGAGAAAGCAGCCAAAGTTTCACCAAAGTGACTTAAGAAGTAAAACAACATAAAGGCAACAGAAAAATACATCCAGTGAACAGCTTTTGACAGTATAGGGTGAGGTATAGTCAAAGGAGCCTGAAAACCAAACAGGCAAAAGCAAACAATGTAACCATCTGTGGAGGGCAGAACTGAGGGAAAACAAGAGCAATTAGAAAAAACAACTTCAGACAAATTTTTGACTAATTATTACTATTCCTATAATTTGAGAAGGCACAATTAAGGTGTTTTGTTTAGAGCAATTAATCTATTTTTTTTCCATTCAGGAAAATGTTATCCATCTAGAAGAATGGCCTTTCTTTATAACAAAATTAACTTAAAAGGGATTTTTAGTAAGAAATAAACTCTTATAAGCAGTAAAAATTAACTATGTAATTCACTGGGGCTAGACCATTCCTGTGCCTCCTTGAAATTTTAAATCAACACAAAGCAGTTAACCTTGCAAAATCACACAGATAAACCTTGTCAAAATCCTGTGTATGTTCAGAAAAGTTTTCATGCTAAGATACTCTACAAATACTTCAGCTTTTTTTCCTGGAAAGAACACACTATTCTGGGGTTTCCTTAATTGCACTTTAAATGTAAATGAAATTTACCTATCTTGTTTGTCCAAATACTCATGAGCTACCTCCGCAAAACCTAAACTGCTTTAAATATAAACAGTAGTTACCCAAAATCCCATCACAGTCACGGCTGCAAAACGGCACTGCTCTGCAAGTGGGGCAGTAAATACGAATACTGGCTCACTACGTTAATACCGGCCCACAGTCTGGTAACTTCTAGACTCAGGCTGACACTTATCAGGTTCTGGCTGAAAAGTTTAATTAAAACTCAGTCCAGTCTCAACTGTGAGTCTGGTTCTTTATGCTCTTACTGTTTACTTTATGCTATTACTGTTCAGTGGCATAAAATCCATCAAGATTATATGTGGAAAGGCTAGTAAGGAAGCCAGGAACTTGTTCAAGTAACGTATCATTTTTTTAAAGCTCATCAAACATTACATTTCTGGGAGAATATCAAGCCAATAATAATTAGGTAGTTCGTGAACAGAGATATACTCTATGAAAACAGTGTTTATCATCTAAATACCCATACAAAATGAAAAATTATCAATGTGTACATGAAATTTAGATAAACCTAATTCAGATAACAGTCAAAAACTATTATAATTTAAGATAGGGGCTGCAGCTAGTTTTACTTTTTATAAAAGACTGTGCTACAAGGATCAAGTAAATAAAATTAAAGGAAGAATCATGCTTAAAACACCTTCAGTATTTTATAAGCACCCTCAATAATTCAAAAGTACTGATAAATATCAATATACTAATCATAAATAATTTTAGTTAGTATAATCAACCAGTTCCAATAATTAAGAAATATTCAGTTAAGACTACTTTATGTCACTCAAAGACTTGAAAGCAATAAATCTGGGTTTATCTTTATTACTCAACTCCTCAGATGTTTCAGTGATTCAGACTGCTCTCCCCTTGAGGAAGGTGGGACAGAAAGAGCAGTGATCACTGCTGAATACTTGTATGGCATTAAAGCTTTATGAAGAGCTTTGTGGTCCTGCTTCCTCAACTACAAAATGGTTATACCTCACAAGGTTACTGTAGTGTATTAACTATATTAATAGACATGGTCTCTGGATCTAAAAATCACTATAAAAAAGTATGGAACACTTCTAATACTTCAAATCAGTAATATTTTGCTTCTGCCAAGTGCACATGATGTTTTAACACGTTCAGTTTTCTAGATGACTTTTTCCATTTGTATTCTAGAGGACAGCTGTATTTAAATTTTTTTTCAAGTATAAACCTTTAAAATGCCTCACCAAACAAATACAGAACATTGACACTAGTATAAAATCTCCAAATATATAAAAAGTGAACACTAACACAATCATACAAAAAAGGCAAAGACAGAACTTTAAAGCTCAAATGTACCTTGGAAGCCTTTTAGCCTATCCTCCCACTTTAGAGGTTACAAACTGAGGTCCAACATAGGTGTGATTTACTAACAGATTGCACATATTCCTCATCCAGAATTTCTAATAGAGCCTCTGAGAACGATTATTAAAATAAATTACCTTCCCTATTTAAAAAGTCACAGAATGACAGAATGACCAGGTAAAGATATGCCAGATTGAAAAAGTGGAGTTCTTTAAAAACAAAAACAGACAAAACCATGAACATGGTTTGCATTTAGATATTGAGATTTCACAGCCATCAACAGGATTTAAATTATTAACCAGTGGCAGACAAAGATACCTTGTCTGTGGGAAGCATATTCTAAGCTTTTCTATTTTATAAGTGGAAGGTACAGTGCTGATATTAACTCAGTATACTGCACATTAATAGAAGCAACAAATAAATTCAAACAGTCAGAAAACCTGTAACAGTTGTCTATGATTATTTTCTTAATTATGTCTCTTCCAATATAAAAACAAAAATAGTCTATGTTCCCTGAGTACAAACTGGCTAGAGAATAAGAAAAAGCAACCCACAATTATGCAGCTCTTATGGGAACCCTATTTGCAGAAAATGGAGAATTTCTGTAAAACATACAGCCAATTCTCTGACAGAGAAATACTGGTACTTCCAATTAATTTAGGCTCCTAGATTCTTGTTATAGCAGACTAATACCAAGGAACAAAACACTTGAGGTTACAAAAGTGTGCCAAAAGTTTGTTGATCAAAACAAAATCCAACTTGAAATAGGTTTGCCTACCTCCCCATTCAATTTATCTGTTCCTCCGTTAAAGATTACAGGAATTAGATCTAAATATGGTGTCCTGTATTTAGAAAATGTTCATGGACTATACAGTTTGAAAGTGAGAATCAATGTCATAGACTCATTGCCTACAAAGCCATAGAGCCATAATAAGCATTAGTCACTAGTTTCTTAGGCCTTTTTTTTTTTTTTACAAGTAATCTGCTTTAAGTTTTCTCAGCTATCCATTCAACACAACAATTAATAAATTTTGCTCCCAAACAATACCACAACCTGGTTAAGAAAATCAAGGTGCTATGAAACACATCATAGACACAAAATTTTGTTTAGGCCAGCATTTGCTCAAATGAGTATGTCCACAGGTTAAAATGAAATTTTTCTGATTCTGAACCATATTCTCTCCAGCAACTGGTAAGAAGATACCTTAATTCTATTCTTTCCTATGTTAATTATCATTATATAATTACATATATTATTATATATATGTAATATATATATTACATATATATTATAATTAACTAATTATAGCAACCTGGAACAGTAAGTTTCCTAAAATAGTATTTTCCAAATTTGCCTTTTCCCATGGAATATTAAGATTAAAAGTAGTTAAATTAATTTGGGGAAAGCAGTGTTAAAGTTTTCTTTTTTTCACTGAAGGACTTTTCAAAGTCTTTAATTCTCATATCCACTCCATCCTCAAGCAAGAGTGTGACATATAACACTTTCCAAACTTCTCAATGGACTCGTTTTTCAGCACAGCACCTCAGGGATACAGTGTGGGAAATGCTATTGTAGAACCTTATGGAGTTCATTTCCATGATGTAGCTAACTCTTTATAACCTAATAATAGAAGCTCTCCTCCAAAATCTTAACTTGAAGAAATTCTTCCCACCACAGATCTAACAACCACATACCACACCCCTGATTAACCAGCTTACAATATTGAAATGTGGGAATTTAGCAACTGATTCTTTCCCTTTTCCTGCCCATTAGCAACAAAAGCCTCCTCTGATATTATTCCGGCCCCTATTATGCCATACTGAGCCTCCTGAAATCTCCTTAATATAATGCAATTTACTGTACCTTCTAGATTCAGAGTAGCTGTGCTTTAAAAATGTAAGCATAAGAGAACTGAAACTGCAACCCTGGTTCTCCTAAAATTCAACAGATAGCCATCAAAATGTAGATATTCACAAATACTGGCACGAATGAGAAAATAGCATATAATATTTTTAATTCTCAATAAACATGATAATCACCAATATAAAGTATTTTTATATGAGTAAGTTCTTAATATCTGATTTATTCGACTAACAAAGCTAAAATGCCACTGTATTCCTTGCTGTTTTTCCACCTTCAAAATTGTTAGGGATTTTGTCATTAGGGATAAGGAATCATCAGAATTCCTATTTCTAAGATCAATCATAGTAAAGCAAATCGTATGAGGTGGACCTGTTCTTCCCAAAAGAGGTATTTACACATTTGAAGACGTTAAAATTATGCCCTATCTATAACGCACAGCAGAACGATTATCCCTCTAAAAACAATCACAAAAAGTACCCTTTGGTGCCACTAGATGGCAATCTTTCAAAGGTTTAAACTTAAAAAGAGTTTAATGCAAACCCACACTTTTTCCCAAATTGGTGAGCAAAGATTCCTTTAGATATTATGAAGTCAGACTTAAAAGTTACTTAACACCATTTTTAAAAAGTTCTATAAACCAATATGATGTGACACACTGCAAACTCCTGACTCGAAACTACTTAAAGACAGACATGCTTATCTTCCAAAAACATAAGAGAAACTTGGCCAAAGATTTTCATTTGCTTCTTGGTAGAAAACATTATTTTTGGCAAACAGAAACCTGTTTTCAAGAGCTTAATTTTATATAGGGTAAGTCAGGTGAATGAGAGTGTAATTATAACACATTAAACAAATGAATAAATACAAATTAGATAAATTACACATAATTGAAAAATTAAATACTTTGACTAAAACAATATAAGCAATGAGCTATTATCTAATCTGCTGTATATAGGTTTCTTTTTAAACTTAAAAAAAAAAAACCTGCACAAAGCAAAACAAAGAAACTGCTTGGTTTTTCCTTTAAAAGCACTGGTGTGTGAATACATATATGTATATATGTAAACAACACATACATTTATTCAAGAGAGAATTTTTTTTTTTTTTAATGTTTAAGGCTTCCCTAGCCTAACAGCCTCAACAGGTAAGGTCACAACCCACTAAGCTTTGGAGGTACAAAAAAACCCTTAGGGCCAGAACAGTGTTTTCAAACTGGATGGCTAGCAACCAAGATTCAGAACAAAGAAAGGGAACCAGAAAAGATTTAAAAGCTAAGTAAATCAGCCACTAAGGATCAGACAACAAAGAAACTGGTGGTGGGAAGGTAGGGGTGGGGGGAGGGCGGGGGGGAGGGAGATGGCTGTGATAATAAACTTGAACTTTAGATGAAGAATTAGCATTGTGGGATGCAGGGGGACATAGGCACACACTCCCCACCACCACATACATTAAACCAAAGGTAAAAGTTCTATTTTAAGGGACTGTTGGTATTTTGCTTTGTTTCATTTAACTATTTTATCATGCTTGTGAAATACAAAAATAAATAGAGGCAAAAAGAATTTGAGAAAGGTAGTTTTGAAGGCATGTTTTTAAATGATGTTAAGTTTAAAAAAATGTTTTTTATGAAAAACCAAAAATTGTAATTTCAGATGTTCTAATACTGAGTAGAACACCGAAGACTCTTAAGTAAATATATTATCCAAGGAAATCTCAAATAAAATCTCTAGCTGGTTATAAGCTGTTTTTTTTTTTTTTTTTAAATAAGCTGTTTTTAAGGAACCTGGAAACCAGTTATCTGTTTCAGGACCACAACCCTTCTGTTAAACACTAGGCAGTATTTTCAAAACCTAAAACTACTAGAAGAACTTGGCTTCTGAAATTCTGGGGGCCAGCCTTTAAGATTTCAACATTTAAATACCATCTTACTAATGGCTGTGTTAATTTTTTCTTAATCTTGTGCAAGAAGACTGGGTGCATAACACAGCTTAAAGCCTGCTGAACTTTAGGAAACAAACTGGATTTACCTACACTAAATAGTAGAGCAAAGAGGTATTGCCAAACCACCCTTTGACTGAGATGACTCACCAGTGAAGAAACTCACAATTTTAAAGTAACAATACTCTTCATCAATGTTCACCAATTAAAGATACTGCCTCTATGAATTTATCATAGGCAAAACAGAAGTATAGACGTCTATATGTAAATAAAATGTCGGAGTTTTTTGTTTTCAATAATTTCAATGTCATTGAGTGTCCCCTGGAAATACTCACGACTCTCCATCAGTATTCCAGAGTGTATGATATCCATAAGTAAAATAATAATTTTAAGAATCTATCTGATTTTCACAGTGCTATAACAGAAAGACAGAAACTAAAGAAACATCATCAACGGGCTAAAGTAGTGATAAGACTGGCACACATTTCAAAAAAATCCATGGTGTGACTGCCTAGACGGGGTGGAACTGAAGACAATGTGCTTCCAGTCAAAGAGCCAGTGAGAGAGCCAGAAAGTGAATGGCTCTCCGCAGTTACAGAATCAAAACTTGATCTTGGTCTATGTAAGCCAGCAGCAGAACAGGAACGCTGAGGTGTTGAAGAACCAGACCTCTGCTCCACCACCTCATCTGAAATGGATGAAAGAAGAGCAATTTATATGAAATGTGTATTTGCCCAAGCCCTTCTTATGAAGATGCTATATTCAGAAAACTGAGTAAACATATCTGAACAAGGGAAACTTCATGGATGGCATGTTTCAGAGTTTTAAGAGCAGGGGTAGCAATACCCCTTTCCTCTCACAATTATAACAGACATCACTCATCAACTACAACACTAACAGTCAAAATGTCACCCCTAAATCCTTCTCAGAATAGTATTTGGCATCCGCCTTGAATTTAAACTGATATCCCATCTGAAGACAGAATATCCCTGAATGATTATTTTTCTTGCAGCATATCAACAACAAAAAACAAACATTAAAATAAAAAGTTACCATTATACAGTGGTTCTGAACCTTCAGTACACAATGGTGGGGATGTGGTAAGGAAATCTTGTTAAAAATAAAGATTTCCAGGGGCGCCTGGGTGGCTCAGTGGGTTAAGGCCTCTGCCTTCAGCTCAGGTCATGATCCCAGGGTCCTGGGATGGAGCCCCGGAGTCAGGCTCTCTGCTCAGCAGGGAGTCTGCTTCCCCCTCTCTCTCTCTGCCTGCCTCTCTGCCTGCTTGTGATCTGTCTGTCAAATAAATAAATTAAATCTTTTAAAAATAAATAAATAAATAAAGATTTCCAGTTTCCCAGGACTCACCTCTAGAAATAAATTCTGATTTGGTAGATCTAAGGGTAGTTCCCAACAATCTGCATTTTACTAAGAACTCTGGGTAATTCTGATGACAGGCAGTGATAGCTCAGAATAAAATTTAACTGTTCTGTTGAAAACAACTTCCCTAACTGTGAACTCAGTTCTCCTCTGGTTCTGTCCTGCACCTGACCCTTGGTTTACTGTTTTTATCCCACTTGGGCCTCTGGACTGAACATATGGTTCATGAGGGTTTGACTTCTGGCACCCACTAAACACTTAGACACAAACCACAGCCACCTTCCTGATTCCTTCATCTCCTAAATGATTGGGGCATCAAAATCCAACCTGAATACAAGGAGAGACTCATTTGGCCAACCAGGATGAGGAAAGCTGATGAACAGAGAAGTTTAGATACTACAATCCTAACAATAAGAAAATATGAATGAAGAAATGTGACAAAGAACCGGACAGCATCATGTAATATTAGGTAAAAACTGCCTCCCTGTTATTCCTTACTTTAGCTCCACAACGAACACTGCAAGCGAGTTTTTTATGCCAAGGAGGCATGTCTTTTGAAGAAGTGCTGGGTTAGAGATATTCCACGTCTTCAATACTCTTCATTTCACTTGCATTTTTAGTTAACTCTAGATTACTTTAAAACCAGCATAGAAGACCCACCCACCATGTCTTTGAGATGATTTTAACATCTTGTCAACTAGTGCCAAGTTTTATCTTCTCAGAGCTCATGCCTGCATAGCTTCCTTACCATCAATGCTTTTAAAGTCCAAAAGATAGCTTCTGTTGTCAACCAGATAAAGTTGTAAGCTCATTTTCACATAATTGCCAGTCACTGGATTTTTTCTTCTTACACGAAGATGGTATGCATTCACTACCTAAAATGAGAAACATTTTTAAAGGAAAAATGTTAAAAATAACAAGCTACAGTGTCTCCCTTATTCTTATTGCAAAGAATATTGAAATAGCTGACAGGTGGGGTAGAGAAGGAATTCCTGAATCATCTTCTAATATTACATGACACTTTAATATTTATTTAATCTCCACTAATAAAATTGTCTGTGCAGATCACCAGAAATTTAAAGGGAACTCAGAGATTATAGAGTCCAGCCTTCATTCTAGCTATACCTTTGCTCTAAATGTCAACAACAATTCTGGTCACCCAGACTCAACTTGAATACCTTTACCTATTAATACGGAGTAGGAAGAATAAAACAGAACTAACGTTAATAGTTTGCATTAGGCAGTATAAACAGGTACTGTCACAAAATTTATTATAATTCTGTGAAGAAGTATTATCTGCCCTTTGAACAGAAGAAAACTGCAGCGCAGAAAAAGATGATTCTGGATTTTCAAAACATCTATCAGAGGAGTTTCAGGGCACCTGGGTGGCTCAGTCATTAAGCGTCTGCCTTCAGCTCAAGTCATGATCCCAGAATCCTGGGATCAAGCCGCACATCCAGCTCCCTGCTTATTAGCATGAAGCCTGCTTCCTCCTCTCCCACTCCCCCTGCTTGTGTTCCCTCTCTTGTTGTGTCTCTCACTGTCAATTAAATAAATAAAATCTTTAAAAGAAAAATTAGTTCCAAATTTTTTTCAGTATGGAATTTTAAAGAAATTAATGTCTTTCTTTTAACTAAATTGCTTAGGAAAAGCATATCTGTTTTTAAACGGTTTTAAGGAACTATTATCTTGTTTATTCATTTCTTGTACAAATAAAATGAAAATGAAATGATGTTTCAAACATGTCAAATGAATATACACAAGGTATATTTGAATATTTTTATTCTGTCATTAAAAATACATTCATAGTCCTCAAGAAAAGAAGAGTAAAAGATATCTGAAATGAAAAAAAATGCTTTCCTTCCTACATATACTCAAACAGAATTGCAATGAATTTGAGCACTAATTTAAAAAAAAGAAAATTGGGAGCTAAGAGTAAGAAAAATATACCATAACCAAGGATTAAAAGCACTAGCCAAATTAAAGAGATTTTCTTAACCTAGAGAAAAGTATTTGTTGACTGAATAAATATGTCCTGATGGTATCACTTGTATTGACCCCTAGCTGTTATAGCTAGTGGGAAAAAGAAAAGAGAGAAAAGTAAAACACAGCATCTTCAAAGACACATGACTTTGTATTGCTATGATGCAGACAGAAATAGGTGGACTATTTTCTCAGGTGATTTCAGGTTGATTACTTTCTGTTTCTTGGCCAAGACTGCTAGTCTCTAAAAATATTGTAGGTCCGCAGCATTAACAACTCTTCATGCTTTCAGAACTGTGTTTAGTTTGGAATGCACTTGGTATATTAATGGAAAAAATGGGGTTTATCATCCAGAAACACCAAGACCACTAAATTTGTATCTAAATCAAAAACAACTTTTTTAGAGACCTAAGTACTCAACTCAGTAGATCAGAGCAGCTTACTATACCAAAAAAAAAAAAAAAAAAAAAAAAAAAGCAAATGATCTTAAGATATTACAATTTCCTACCTTCCATTCAAAATCCAGCTGCTTCATAGCTCGGTAGACTTCAGCCATAATGTCATACGGTTTGCTTTGACTTCTGATTCCAAGATGCCACTTGGCTTTTTTCACAGCTAAAGATTTGGGCTTAGTTGTATTCAGTGCATCCAATGGACATCTCGCTTTAGGACTGTCTGCTATAAGGGGTGGCATCCTTTCTGGATGAGGTTTCAGGCCTGGGGGAATATGCATGGTACTATCATCCATAAAAGAACCAGATGGGGGACTAGAGGCGAGGTAGAACTCACTGGCTTGGTTCATTATTCTCCGATTGTCAATGATAAGATGATAAGCCACTGCAAGCTGGTCTTGAGGGTCACCACTATATAAACTGTTCATTACTTCTGATTCTGTACACTCAAATTTTTCACACACTTCTTTCACAGCCTCATCATCAATGACGTTAGCATCATAGGAGGGGTCTTCAGGAAATAAGTAACTGGGCAAATCTTGTTTAAACCATTCATGCTCTCTAGGAAAAATACCACAATACACTATTGTAAGAACATGCTTTGGCAAGTCCCAAATAATTTAGACATGGGGCAATAAAATATAACAGAATCAGAAAGACCTGTTCTCTATATGATCCTGAATGAGCTAATTAAACCCCACCCCTGAATAACTATGATTATTCAGACTTGGGTACTTGGCTGACATTTCTGAAAAATTAGTAAAATGAGCCTGTCACTTCAAAGGAAACAACTAGCAGTATTTTTTGCCAATGATAAAGTTCAACCTTTCAAGCAAAATTTTAGAAATTTATATAATTTGTATCTGCCTCCATGAGTTTGACAGCTTCCTACAACTTTAAGACTTTTCTAATAACTTTATAATGGTAACAATGAACATGGTTTTTAATACTTTATAATGAACATGTATGTCACCATTTGGAAAATCTTTTTAACTCAATAACCCGGTATTTTCAGAATGACCAAGGTAAAATATCTACAAGCCGGTATTTTCAGAATGACCAAGGTAAAATATCCACAAAACACACACAAAAAAAGACCAGTGAATTTTAATTAATAAAGTACAAATATACACTGAGATGTTTTCTAATTTATACTGTAACTAACAAGTTAAGCTTTGGCTTAAGATCAAAGAAAAATATCCACAACTCTCTGAAAGACTGTTAAAATGTTCCTCCTTTTCCAACCACTTATTTGAGTGGTATCAGATTTTCTTCATAGACTGCAACCAATACAAACATACTGCAACAGACTGAAGAAGTAGACCTAAGAACCTAGCTGGTGTCTCTCTTAGTAAGCCCAACACCTAAGAGACTCTGAAAAATAATTCTACTCTTATTACCATTTTTTAAATTTTTCATAAAAGATGTGTTATTTAGATTAACATGTAGTAGCTTTACTGTTATTTTTAAGTGAATTAAGTGTTTTTTTTTTTTTTAGGTTTCTCAGTTTCAAATTTTTATATGATAAATACTGATATGACCTGCATTAAACAACACAACTCTTTGGAAGCCTCAATTTTAAGACTATAAAGGGGTACTAAAACCAAAAAGATTGACAATCAGTCTCCTAAATCTTATTTTATCACACTTCTGAGCTTTTGCACATCCAAGAACATCCTGCCTCTTTTCATCTGACCAACTATGTATTATTCCTTCGAGACTACACAAGCACTGCTACATGATAGAACTGGGCACCCTCTAAACTAAATTCAGATCAATCTATATTTTGCTTCAATGCTTTCTATTGACTGATTGTTTCATTTATGAATTTTAACTAAGTATAGTATAGCAAAAAGACATTCTTCCTCTCAGATTATATTCTAGCAGAATACAGATAAATATTCACAAAAATAAATATATAGTTTCAAATATACAAATATGAAAATCCTGTGATAAAGATTATAAGAGGAAAACATAGGGTAAGATAAAAATATATAAATCAAAACGGGAGCCATGTAATTAGGGAAGCTATGGAGTAATATTTAAGCAGGTATCAGAATGATTAGAAGTCAGCTGGGAGCAAAGAGCTGGGAAACAGGTATTCCCAGCACAAAAAACAATGCAGGTAAAGACTGAGACAAAGAGTTGTGCCATGTTCCAGAACAGAACTGAGGCCATGAAACTCATGAAAACAGGAGTTATAGGTTGGAGGGGCAAAAGCTATCAAATATTTCTGACAGCTATAGGCTAGAAGAAAGATTCTGGGACTAGATCCTATGCTTGATGAAAATCACTGAAAGATTTTACAGAGACATGGGTGACATAATCTAATTTGCATTCTGTAAAGATAATCTTGCTTGTGATACAGAAACTGAAGAGACAAAAATGATGATGATGATAATGCTGATAAAATAGTCCAAGTAAGAAATGATGGTGTGCCAGGCCTTGAGGATGAATCTTCTACAGCTTCTAGTAGATCTTTCTATTGTAACACTCACACTTTCTTATAGGTATTGATTTTTTTCTTAATCTTACTCACCAAACTCAGAGCTCCTTGAAACAGAGACCATGCCTTATTTAGTTGTATTCAACTACCAAACACAATGTATATGTTCAATAAATGCATAATAAATAAGTGACAAATACATAAAATATGAAAATCAAAATTAATCCATTAATGTGTTTATTTCCTATATCATACTAAGCACCAAAGGCTTGGTAATAAAGATGCGATATATTAATTTCTCCCATAAAACAGGAGACATTATATATCTAACATTTTAAAAATATTAGTGACAAATAGGGAAGATGAGCATTTCCAAATGAACTCCAAAAATTCACTCTTCCATGAAATCATTCAGAGTACTAGCAAAAATCATCAAAATCAGGGCACCTGGGTGGCTCAGTCATTAAGTGTCTGCCTTCGGCTCAGGTCATGATCCCGGGGTCCTGGGATCGAGCCCCGCACTGGGCTCCCTGCTCAGCAGGAAGCCTGCTTCTCCCTCTCCCACTACCCGTGCTTGTGTTCCCTCTCTCGCTGTGTCTCTCTGTGTCAATTAATAAATAAAATATTTTTTAAAAATATCATCAAAATAACTTTCCTAAAACCATGGAAATTTACCAAAAGCCTGCAATAATCTGAGAAGTGTTTACTCAAGAAAATAGCTGATCTCAATAAAAACACTGAGATCTGAAACATTTTAAGTTGCCTTATACCCATCTTCCTTTTCCCACTTCTATGGTAGCCTTGAAAACCAGCAGTCTCACAATCATGGTAGCCCAGAACACCTAATAACCTAATAACGGCCTAACAACCACTAAAGGAAAGATAGGTTTAGAATTAGAGCAGAATAGGTTTAGAATTCTCCAAAAGTCCTAGCCTCAGGAAACTGTAATTATTTGACACGTCTGGAAGTTCCCTGGAAATCTCCATTTTGGATGCCTTGTCTTTTTCTGACCTGATTCAGAGTTCCCTCACTGCAAATAGCCTTCTCCCCAGGACATTTGTCAAAAACAACCAATGGCAGGCACCTGGGTGGTTCAGTGGGTTAAGGTCATAATCTCAGGGTCCTGGGATCAAGCCCTGCATCGGGCTCTCTGCTCCGCAGGAAGGCTGCTTCCCCTTCTCTCTCTCTGCCTGCCTCTGCCTACTTGTGATCTCTGTCTGTCAAAGAAATAAATAAAATCTTTAAAAAAAAAAAAAACAACCACCAATGGTAACTGTGACATCTCAACTGACTGAAGAGGCAGTAAGATTTGGGGCAAACAAGAAGCTAACCATAAACCTTAAAATGAAAAGTTCAGGAATAATAGTTCCACTGAGGTCTTTGAAATACTCTGATATATTCCTGGGACTCAAGCAGCCCAGGCATATATTATGCAGGGCTGTGTGCTTACCTAAGAAAGACCCTCATTTCTAATCACTGGCTGACTTTGAAGCTCTCTGCTAATGTGGAATAAAGACTAAATCAGAGTTAAAAGCTTCTCTTTGGAGCAATGAAGACATACTCCAACATGTACACACAATCACTTAGCAAAGGCTGTGAGACTTATTAGATCAAGGCATTTAAGGAAAACTGTAATAATAAGATGACCATTAAGCTAACTAATCAGAGATTTCAGTGGCCAACCATGACAAAAAGTACAAAATCTGGGGAATTAATTCAGTAAAATCACTAACAAAAGGAACAGCAACAAGAATTACAAATTAAAGGCATACATCCAAAAGAAATGGAAACATGTGACCATAAAAAACTTGTACATGAATGTGTATAGCAACATTATTCTTAAGAGCCCCAAAGCAGAAATAACTCAAGTATCCATTAACTGATGGACAGATAAACAAAATGTAGTGTATCTGTACAATGGAGTATTTTTAAAGAACAAAGGAATAAAGTACTATACATGCTACGCCATGAATGAACAGTGAAAACATTATGCTGTGTGAAAGTAGCCAGATTCCAAAGGCTACATGCTACAGGATTCCATTCATATGAAATTTCCAGGACAGACAAACCCATAAAGGCAGAAAGTAGATTACTGGCTTCCAAGGCATAAAAGGAGGGGGAAATGAGTAATGACTGCTAATGGGTATAGAGTTTCCTTAAGGGAATTAGAAAATGGTGATGACTATACAACTTTGTAAATATACTAAGAACCACTGAATTATACAATTTGAAGGGACAAATATACAGTATGTGAATTATATCAATGATATAAATGCTTATAAAATGATAAATAAGGAAATAATCTAAATATTTATTTCTAATTCATTCATTTGCACGAAGGACCATAATTATTTACCATAAGAAAACTGCCAATTAAAAAGTCATAGTCAGCTTTTGTTTTCAGGAACAGTTTCTGAATTAACTCTATCAAGATAAGCAGTAACCAGAATGTTTATGAGAGTTGGCCTGAGACAATATCAGTTCATTTCCCCATCAGAAATTAAGTCTTTCTATCACTATTACCTGATACTCTATTTTGGTACTTAAGACTAAATGACTTAAATGAGTTATGGAAACACATGAAAATGAGAACACAACAATCCAACATCTTCGAGATGCAGCAAAAGCAGTTCTAATAGGGCAATATAGCCCTACCTCAAGAAATAAGAAAAAGGTCAAATAAACAACCTAAACTTGCACATAAAGGAATTAAAAAAAAAAAAAAGAACAAAGTCCAAGGTGAGTTGAAGAAAATAATAAAGAATCAGAGCAGAAATAAATGACATAAAAATTAAAAAACAATAGAAAAAAATCAGTAAGAGGCACCTAGCTTGCTCAATAAGAAGAGCATGTGACTCAGTCTTGGGGTGTTGAAATCAAGCCTCACATGGGATGTAGAGATACTCAAATAAATAAATAAATAAATAAATTTAAATAAAAAATAGAAGATCAATAAAATTGAGAGCACCACTTTTATTCAATATGGTCCTGGAAGTCCTAACTACAGCAATCAGACAAGACAAAGAAATAGAAGGCATCCATACTGGTAAAGAAGTTGTTAAACTGTGACAGTTTAATATCCATCGAGTATGGATGCCTTTGCAGATGACATGACATTCTACATAAAAAATCCTAAAGACTCCACCAAAAAACTACTAGAATAAATTCAGTGAAATTGTGGGATACCTAGAAATCAGTAGCATTTCTATACGCTAATAACAAAGTACTAGAAAGAGAAATTAAGAACATAATTCCATTTACAACTGCACCAGAAATACTAAAATATAACAAGGAGGTTAAAGACTATATTCATGGATTGACAGAATTAGTATTGTTAAAATGTCTATACTGCCCAAACCTATCTGCAGATTCCAAGCAATACCTATCAAAATACCAAAAACATTTTTCACAGAACTAGAAAAAACAATCCTAAAATTTGTATGGAACTATAAAAGACCTCAAATAGCCAAAGTAATCTTGAGAAAGAAAAATAAAGCTGGAAGTATCACAATCCCAGATTTCAAGATATGCTATAAAGCTGCAATAATTAAAGCAATGGTATTGGCACAAAAATAGACACATAAACAGAACAGAATAGAGAGCCCAAAAATAAACCTATGCTTATGTGGTCAATTAATCTAAGACAAAAGAGGCAAGAACATGCAAAGAAGAAAAGACAATCTCTTCAATAAATGGTGTTGGGAAAATTGGAGAGCTACATGTAAAAGAATGAAACGGGACCACTTTCTAACATCATACACAAAAAATAAACTCACAATGATTAAAGACTTAAATGTGAGATCCTAAGAAAAACACAGACAATAATATCTCTGACACCAGCCTTAACAATTTTCTAAATATGTCTCCTAAGGCAAGAGGAACAAAAGCAAAAATAAACTATCAGAATTACATCAAATAAAAAGCTTTTTGCACAGTGAAGGAAACCATCAACAAAGCAAAAAGACACCCTACTAAATGGGAGAATATACTTGCAAATTATATATGCAGTAAGGAGCTAAAGTCCAAAATACATAAGGAATACAACTCAACACCAAAACAAAACAAAATAAAAAATCCAATCAATTAAAAACAAGCAGAGGACCTAAACACACATTTTTCCAAAGAAGACATGTAGGTAATCAATAGACACATGAAAGTATGCTCAACTCCTGTAATCAGGGACATGTAAATCAAAGCCACAAGGAGATATCATGTTACACAATTAACATTGCCAAGGACTAAAATAAAAAAGACAAGAAATAATAAGTGTTGACAAGGATGCAGAGAAAAAGGAATTCCACACTGCTAGTGGGAATGTAAATTGGTAATAGTCACTGTGAAAAACAGTATAGAAGTTCCTCAAAAAATTTAAAATAGAAATACCATATGACCCAATAATTCCACTACTGGGTTTTTACCCAGAGAAAATAAAAACACTAATTCAAAAAAATATAAGCACTCATATGTTTATTGCAGCATTACTTACAATAGCTAAGATATGGAAGCAACCTAAGTGTCTATCAACAGACAAACGGTAAGGAACATGTAGTGTACATATACAATGGAGTACTGCACAGCCCTAAGAAAAGATGAAATTGGGGGTGCCTGGGTGGCTCAGTGGATTAAAGCCTCTGCCTTAGGCTCAGGTCATGATCCCAGGGTTCTGGGATCGAGCCCCACATCAGGCTCTCTGCTAGGCAGGGAGCCTGTTTCCTCCCCTCTCTCTCTCTCTCTTTCTCTCTCTCTCTCTCTGCCTGCCTCTGCCTACTTGTCTGTCAAATAAATAAATAATCTTTAAAAAAAAAAAGAAAAGAAAAGATGAGATTGTGCTATTTATAACAAAATGAATGGACCTAGAGGGTACTGTGCTAAGTAAAATAAATCTGAGAAAATAAATACCATATGATTTCACTTATAGGTGGAATTTTAAAAAAAGATATGAAAAAACAAATAAACAAAAAGCAGCATCAGACCTATAGAGAACCAATGACTGCCAGAAGGGGGGTTTGGGGGAATAAGCAAAATGGGTGAAGGGGAGAGGGAGATGCAGGCTTCCACTTATAGAATGAATAACTCACAGGAAGCATATCTAATTTTCTTTCTAAGGAAAAGCCAATTAAGTGACTGAGGCACCTAGCTAGTTTGGTCAGTAGAACATTTGACACTTGAACTCAGGTTTGTGAGTTCAAGCCCCATGTTGGGTGTAGAACTTATTTAAAAAAAAGAAAGAAAGAAAGAAAGAAAAGAAAAGAAAAGAAAAGAAAAGAAAAGAAAAGAGAAGAGAAGAGAAGAGAAGAAAAGAAAAGAAAAAAGAACTGTGAACACAAAAGATTTTTTTTTCCTGCTAAGCACATTTCTATAACTAAACTTGGTGCTATATACAATTACACATTTCTTTTATGTAGGAGGCCTGGAGCACTTAAGAAAAATAAACCCTTCTTGCAGTCTAAGAGATAGGCAGCAATCACATAAAAAACCATGTCATCATTTAAACATTCCAGGAGTCAGTGTCTAAACAGCCATTCTGGCTTATGAAGATAAGAGGAGAGATTCTAGAAAGATGGCAGAAGAATGTGTTTGTAAATGAATAAACGATGAAATGTTAAGTAAGAATAAAAAAAAAAAAACCTCTAAGAAACATAACCTGGTAAGTAAGGAGTAAAAGGCAATGCATTATCGTGGCTTGTGTATGCTATATAAAGGTCATATTCATAATAACACCAGCCACTGCAAGTTCCAAGGTTTCTCACATAACAAGAAATCCTTCACAGTGCTAGCAGCTATTTTTGGATTCAAAATCTTAAAAAAACTTTTAATGTTTCATTTCATCAACCATGTGTAAAATACATAAAAGTCAGTCTGTATTACACATAAGATTTATTCAGTTTCTCAGCATATACTACATTCATGGGCCATCTAGCATTGTGTGTACTAAGATGAGTAAGACACTCTCTCTACCCTTATGGAGTTACAATTTAGAACTGGAAAAACACACACTGACATTTGAAATAATAATGAAAAAAAACATAAACAAAATGTGAAAATCACAGAAGTGGAAGCAATTAACTTTGCCGAGGGGAATCCAAATTGATTTCACAAAGGAGGTCATATGTAAGCAGAATTTTAAAGGATGAATGGAAGTCTGTCGGGTCAAAAGAGACAGAAATGGCATCAGAGGCAGTAATATAAATTAGAACATCAAGGCATAAAATACATGTTATGTTTGATGAAGAAGGAAAAGCTGAGTGTAGCTGAAGTGGGTGTGGTGGTAAGTGCAGGAGTGAAACCTCAGAGTAGGAAAAGGAGCCCGCTTAGGAAGGGCCTTAAAGGATTTGCTACCTCAAGGAAAAAGTATGGGAAACAATCTGAAATATTTAAAAGATAAGTGACATGATCAGGTCTGTGTAAAAAGGAAAGCAGAATTCCTATACAATAAGTATTAGAGAGTCTAACATAAGGCAGGCACTCAATTAGTGATACAATTATTAATATTATAAAATGTACATAACAGTAACAAAAAGAAGAATCACCTTATATCTTTGATGGTTGCTCGTTTCAGGGGATCAACCTGCAGCATATGCATCAAAAGAGTGGCAACAGAACGATTGAGATATTCTGGGATATAAAAAACACCCCCTCGGATCTTCTTAAATAACGTAGGTACATGCTCATCATCAAATGGGAGGGTGCCACAAAGAAGGGCATATAAAATAACACCACAGCTCCAGATATCAACCTCAGGACCTGCATACAATCTAAGAGAAAAGAGGACAACACCAACCTGAAATGCAAGTGCCATTTGTTCTCATCCAAGTATACCTGCTTTTGTACACACATGGTGTAGACTCGGTGTATATTCATTTGCAAGCCTTCAATGAAGTCCATGTCACACCTCAACACTCAATGCTTGTTCGCCATAAAAAATTAGTCTCGGCAGTTACTATTCAAGCTTTCCAAAAGAAAATGTTACTTTGTCACAAATTCACAACTTACTATGGTTGGTTTTCTTTTAAAGGAAACATCAAAGTAAATGACTATAAACTTGAAAAAATACTACTATAGTGTTTAGGCTAAATCCTTTTATCACAAAACTATAAGAAACAAAATTGCATATAAAATAGAATTTTCATCCCTGATGTGCCTATTTTAAAGAGTTTCTGAAGAATTAAAGTGCTGAACTAGTCCTGCAGCAATCTCTTTGACAGTATTTGTCCTGTATCATGTTATCCTGAGTATGACTTTTATTCTAATCACTTGTTAGATTAGCTCATGGAACTAAGATTAGCTTTGTTCCACATAACCTATGTCTAGAATATTATTTCTTTTTTCTCTCACCTTTCTGCATTAGTAAAATGTCTCTGATACCCCACTGACAAATTCAAACCTGGGTCTGAGGTAACAAAGGAAATCTCTACAATTCCAATTAAAAGAATATAAGCCATTTCAAAAAATTGCTGCCCCTCATTTATATCATTTGTGGTACTTGTCCAAAACTCCTATACCTGCTCCTTGCAATAATACCTTTTCTTTATTTTCTCTCAGCGAATTCGGTTAACTTTTTAAATCAGACATAGTCTGTAAAAGTCTTCTGTTTACCACTGCAATCTGTGTAAATATTTTTTGAATATACCAATGAGTAAGTTCCAATCCCTACTTAAACAGTTTAATTTCAGGAATGACAATACTATCCCTGAAAAATCTCATTCTTCTCAAGACAAAACATAAAATTATACTCTATACAGTACCTTATAAAAGAATATATAAATTATTATTTAAGGACAGTGTCTGGTAAGTAAATGATGACATTAAATTTAACAAATGCTTTCTCTTATCCATACTTTTCCAAAATGAAGAAAATCATGATTTGTTTCAGTCATTTTTTTTTTAAATGGAAGAACTCCTTAAATATACTCATAACAAAATCTAAACCAAATGTTTAAAAAATTGTTTAATATAATTGTTCTCTCTTCAACAATGGAACAATTAAAGGCACAATTTGTTCCTATTATGTTAACAATCTCATCCTCTGAACAGAACATATTTTAATTAAATGTTATTAGAATGAACAAAAGATTATAAAGAGCTTACTCTCTCCACTGATCTACTATTACCTGCCTGAGATGACTTCAGGTGCTGCATAATTTGGAGACCCACAACTAGTTCGCAGAAATTCACCATCTGACATCATATTAGACAATCCTGAAAATAAGAGTAATATTTACTTTGTGCTAGATATTTTTATACATAGACATAGATAAATACATGAAGAAAAATGTCAAGTCTTCAATGTTTTGTATATCATATTTTATAATTATTTTTAAAACAGTGGCAAGCACTTGAGAGACTAGAAGAAGACTATTTCAGAGTGCTTACACTCTGAAAAAAAAGATAACGCACATCACGAATGATTGGAATTAAATTCCTTATCTAACTAAAAATGTTGATTCACTTGGGTCACCTGGATGGCTGTTGGCTGAGCATCTGACTCTTGGTTTTGGCTCAGGTCATGATCTCAGGGTTGTGGGATCAAGCCCCATGTTGGGCTCCATACTCTCAGAAAATCTGCTTGGGATTCTTTCTCTCCCCACTTCCAAGGCCCTTCCCCCAACTGGTGCTCTCTCCAAATAAATTAACCTTTTTTTAAAAATGTTGATTCAGTTCACAAATATAAGGTTATTCTAAATTACATGAACTTTTCCAAACATAAAAGCATCAAAATATTATTTATCCATTTCTACAGTTGAAAGAAAGAAATAGAGACCATTACTTTTTATCCTGTACTTTCAAAGCCTTTTAAAACAATCTCTAAGTAGAAAACAGACATGCTCCAATTTATAAAAATTACATTCCAAAAGCTTTTAGTTTGGAAAGCTTTAATTCAACATAGAAAAAATAATCTATGGGGCGCCTGGGTGGCTCAGTGGGTTGAAACCTCTGTCTTCGGCTCAGGTCATGATCCCAGGGTTCTGGGATCAAGCCCCGTGTCAGGCTCTCTGCTCAGCAGGGAGCCTGCTTCCCTCTCTCTGTCTCTGCCTGCCTCTCTGCCTACATGTGGCCTCTGTCTGTCAAATAAATAAATAAATAATCTTAAAAAAAAAAAAAGAAAAAATAACCTATGGAACCAAAAATCTAGTTGAAGTATCATACTAAAGAGTTTTGTGATTTAGAGAAGGAAGAGAAATAAGAAAACTAGTTTCCTAGTTTTTAGATTAAAGACAAGGTACAGACAAAGAGTTTACATAAGCAACACTGAACTCGGCACATTTCCATCTGTCTTTCTATAACCTCTTACTTCCTAATCCTTTTGCCAAACACCCTACTATGGTACTCTTTCCAGGAATATTTACCCCAGAAACTGTTTGGTGCATTTAAATTTACATTTTGTTTTTTGTTTTATACCTGACAAAAACTCCTATTCTTTCTAGCAAGTAGTTAGATTTTACACTGAAGTCAACCCTTGATCAAATGGGAAAGGCTGTAAGACTTCAAAACTGCACACAAATTTTCAGGTATTTCTCTTTAAGTGCATTCATCAAAGGAAGTGCCCATATTTTCATTAGATTTTCTAAAGAGTTTGTGACCCCTCCCCCCAAAAAAGACAGGTTTTCCTTTAAGAGAAAATGCATATTAAATGGACATACCTTGAAACTGGTCCTCTAAACTTCTCTAGAACCATGTGAATTTTTAAAATTGTGTTTAAATGAACCTAACAAACCAACATGGAGACTGTGCATTAACCCCTTTTTCATGGTATCAGATTTATAAAATTGAAACTGCAAGTTCATAGTTCTTCAATAGTTGCTACTGACACACTTTAAAAGGCAACTAGTTCATTTCTGAACAACTATGGAGTTACATACCAAAATCGGCTATCTTGGCATTCATGTGAGCATCCAACAGCACATTCTCTGGTTTCAGGTCTCGATGAACCACCATATGCCTATGGCAGTAATCCACAGCTGACAGAATCTGCTGAAAGAGCCGCCTTGCTTCCACCTCTTCAACCTAGCAAGTATAAAAGAAGCTACACTAAGAATATTTGAGACATGTACACAGCAAGAGTTTTAGTTTCATAATCAGCCCAAATGTAACTGAGCAAGCTAATTAAATCAGGCTAGAATTCTCAACAAATCAGACAAAGAAATCAGAAACTTGTATTAGAGTTCAACATGTCAATCAATAAGGTTCTTTTTTTGCTCCTAGGCTAGGAAGATTTAATTTTCAATTAATATTACTAAATTTGTACAATGTTTTAGGCAATCAACAAGTAAAACATAATGTAAAACAGAACTTATGTGAAAGTGCTAAGAAAAGGAAATCCTCGAAGCTTCAACATAATGTTATGGAACAGATTTTTCACTGACATCATGTTGGCAATTAAGTGGAATATGTTCCCTAAAATCACTATTTTTTTTAAAGATTTTATTTACTTGCCAGAATGATGGCAAGAGAGGGAATACAAGCACAGAGGTGTGGGGGAGAGGCAGAAGCAGGCTTCCCTCTGAGCAGGCAGCCCCATGTGGCCTGGGATCATGACCTAAGCCAAGGCAGACACTTAATGACTGAGCCACCTAGGGTCCCAAAATCAGTATTTTGAAAGGTATATATGTATATTTTTAAGATTTTATTTATTTATTTAAGAGAGCGAGAGAGCAGGGGGAGGGGCAAAGGGCAAAGCAGTCTCCTCTCTGAGCAGGAAACCGGACAACCCCCGGATCATGACATGAACCAAAGGCAGATGCTTAACCAAATGAGGCACCAGGTGCCCCAAAAGATGTATATTATTTTAAGATTTTATTTTTAAGCAATCTCTATACCCAGTGTGGGGCTTGAACTTACAACCCCAAGTTCCAGAATCTATGTTCCATCAATTGAGCCTGCCAGGCACCCCTGGAAGGTATAATTTTTAAGAAAGAAAAAATGTCTAATATTCTGTATCTTTAGTTGGTCTTTATCACAGAAGCAACCCTGACTTTGAAGATATCTTTGTGGTTTGCTATTTCCTACTATCCTCTTCTTAGCTTAGGGGCTTACTGTACTAGATAATAAATTACTCACCCGTCCATGTTTACAGATGTAGTCAAATAATTCACCACCAGACACATATTCCATTACCATAAAAAAATCTGTTGGAGTGCTGATCACCTGGTATCTTTTTTGTAAATGAAAAAAATGATAAAAAAATGTTAGTTTTTTAAAAATTAAGCTGGTAATATTATTGCTACAATTTTGTATTCCAATGTTTTATAATATTTTAAGACAGCAACAAATTATGTTATCAAAACATCACAGAGATATAAACACAGCCTTACAAAATTCTCTGCTTTCTGAGGTTTATGGACTTCTCTTCAGATCCTTCCTTTCATGTTTACAAAATCTTTAAAATCCTTCATTCTTCAACAACTAAGCATTCATTTCTCCATTTATACAAAAAAATTTTTATGGTCCATAGAGATCAGGTATCATATTTAAACATAATTTAAAAATATTCTTGCTAAGCCTAAATGATACCACAAGAGATTTAATCAGTGAAATGCAGAAAGTGGTCAAATGACATTTTCTCCAACAAACAAAATGTGAAGGAAGGAAAGGGGGAAGGGAAGCCATAGATTTACAGTAAATCAAGAGACATACTGACCTACTGTCAAGAGACATACTGACATACTGATGAGTTTGCAGATTAAAATAGTAATATTTAGGATTTGCTTCAAAATAATTTGTGATGGGAGAAGTGGGAAGAAGCAGATAAAACAATACACTGGCAACTGCTGAAGCCAAATGACAAATACATGAGGCTTCATCACTTTGCTTTTGTATATATTAAAAACATTCCATAATGGGTAGGGCATATGGGTGGCACAGTCAATTAAGCAACCAACTCTTGGTTTCAGTTCGGGTCATAACCTTAGGATCCTGAGATCAAGCCTGGCATTAGGCTCCAGGCTCAGCATGGAGTCTGCTTCAGCTTCTCTCTCGCCCTCTGCCTTTGCCCCTCCCCTGTGCTCCCTCTCACTTTCTCTCTCAAATTAATAAATCTTAAAAAAAAAAAAAAGTTCCATAGTAAGAAATTAAGTAGAGAGATGAATGTATTTTTTTTTTAATTTACTTCTAGGCATTTAAAGCTGAGACCATTAAAAAGTGAGACTCAAAAAAAAAAAAAAAAAAAGGACTCTTAGCTGTATTTGAAAAAAATTTTATTAGAAGACAACTTCCCGGGGCACCTGGGTGGCTCAGTGGGCTAAAGCCTCTGCCTTCGGCTCAGGTCATGATCCCAGGGTCTTGGGATCGAGCCCCACATCGGGCTCTCTGTGAAACAGGGAGCCTGCTTCCCTTCCTCTCTCTTTGCCTGCCTCTCTGCCTACTTGTGATCTCTGTCAAATAAATAAAATCTTTAAAAAAAAAAAAAAAGACAACTTCCCGGGGCGCCTGGGCGCCTGGGTGGCTCAGTGGGTTAAGCCTCTGCCTTCGGCTCAGGTCATGATCTCAGGGTCCTGGGATCAAGCCCCACATGGGGCTCTCTGCTCGGCAGGAAGCCTGCTTCCCCCTCTCTCTGCCTGACTCTCTGCCTACTTATGATCTCTCTCTCTCTCTCTCTCTCTCTCAAATAAATAAACAAAATCTTAAAAAAAAAAAAAAAGACAACTTCCCCCCATATATCCAATTTTACCAAAGTTTTAAAAACAAATTAAATACAATTAATGTTTTAACTGAAGGTTACATTTAACACACATAAATGAACAACTGACTGACTTTTTAAATAGTTTTCTTTGTTTATAAAGGATTATCTATAATCTAGTTGATTATAAGCAATATCTAACTTATACTGAGTTACTATTTAGAGACACGAAGTATGTAGTTTTTGCATGGCTTACAGGCACCCAGTGAAGGCAGAAAAGGAGCTGAAAAGTGACCCTGATGTTACCCTTTAGAAGGTCTCAGAAGCAAGAGACCTTTGTGGTAAATTAGTCCACCCAGAATGGGTACCTTTAATTAATATGCACAACAGCAATTTTGTGCTATATGGTGGTTCTGGTTACTATTAAAGAGGAAAAAAAAAAAGGGCCAGGTCGTTGGTGATATAACTACATATTGCACATTTGAAAAAAAGACACATCATGTATGAACACTTAAAAAAAGCAAAATATTAAAGGTATAGTATGAAAATGATTATAGTTTCAGAAGAATTACTTCTAATAGCAATCTTCAGTCTTTGGGATGAAAAATGACAAGGTAACTCACTTTATATAAAATAAACTAACATAAATGAGTAATAAGGTTGAAATTACTTCAAATGAACTATGAAAAGGGAATTTTACCTAAGAACTCCAGAAGAAATTGTTCTATAAAAGCAATCTCACCAGGCACCAAACTCTAATTGCAAAAATTGAATTGTGTCAAGCAGGAGTACCTAGTCACCTTAATGTAGGCTAATATGATTTATTAACAGACTTCTCCATCACTTTTCTACCCTGTTACATCTTTGGGACTTATGAGAAAAACAGTGATGAAATTTTAATATATTTAGCTGCTGATTCTTTCAAGTATATCACAGGTCTTCAGTGGATACTGTTGGACTGAACTATTTCATGAAACCTCTAACTCCACAGTAGCCACTGTCCATGTCACGGGCCAATCTAGAGCAATGAAAATCACAGCCAGCCTTACTGACTTGCCATGTGCCAGACACTGAGCTATTAAATAGTGCTATCTACTCTTTGTTGAAAACCTACTTGTCTTGTACTTCATGAGATTGACAGCTCCTCTTTCTACTTGTAGAGCCTACAGCCATTCAGGAAGACACATATTAGACAATAATTCTTTTCAAAAGAATCTGTTCTTCAGTAGTCTCCTAATCAAAAACCAAGAAAACAAAGAGGCAACCCACGGAATGGGAGAAGATATTTGCAAATGACAGTACAGACAAAAGGTTGATATCCAGGATCTATAATGAACTCCTCAAACTCAACACACACAAAACAGATAATTATATAAAAAAATGGGCAGAAGATATGGACAGACACTTCTCCAATAAAGACATACAAATGGCTATCAGACACATGAAAAAATGTTCATCATTACTAGCCATCAGGGAGATTCAAATTAAAACTACATTGAGATATCACCTTACACCAGTTAGAATGGCCAAAATTAGCAAGACAGGAAACAGCATGTGTTGGAGAGGATTTGGAGAAAGGGGAGCCCTCTTACACTGTTGGTGGGAATGCAAGTTGGTGCAGCCTCTTTGGAGAACAGTGTGGGGATTCCTCAAGAAATTAAAAATAGAACTTCCCTATGACCCTCACATTGCACTCCTGGGTATTTACCCCAAAGATACAGATGTAGTGAAAAGAAGGGCCATCTGTACCCCAATGGTTATAGCAGCAATGGCCACAGTCGCCAAACTGTGGAAAGAACCAAGATGCCCTTCAACGGATGAATGGATAAGGAAGATGTGGTCCATATACACTATGGAGTATTATGCCTCCATCAGAAAGGATGAATACCCAACTTTTGTAGCAACATGGACAGGACTGGAAGAGATTATGCTGAGTGAAATAAGTCAAGCAGAGAGAGTCAATTATCATATGGTTTCACTTATTTGTGGAGCATAACAAAAAGCATGGAGGACATGGGGAGTTAGAGAGAAGGGGGTTGGCGTAAATTGGAAGGGGAGGTGAATCATGAGAGACTATGGACTCTGAAAAACAATCTGAGGGGTTTGAAGTGGCGGGGGAGTGGGAGGTCGGGGTACCAGGTGCTGGGTATTATAGAGGGCACGGATTGCATGGAGCACTGGGTGTGGTGAAAAAATAATAATACTGTTAATGCTGAAAATAAATAAATGAAAACAAAAAGATTAAAAAAATAGAACTATAAAAAAAAAAATCTTCAGGGGGTTCCCATTGCTCTTTGGTCCCAAGTAAATCATGCCCCTGCCTGAGTCTGTATTGTTTCCTCTTTGATGTCCCACCGTTGCCCTGTGTATTTCTTTCTTTCACTTAATTGTACTGCATTTCCTTCTGCCACAGAATCTTTGTATAAGCAGTTTCTGCTAACCTGAATCCCATACCTGACCTGTACTCCGCCCTTTAACAGTCTGCCAGTCATCCTTTCTAGCTTCGCTTAAAGGTCACTTCTTTAAGTCCAAGTCAGCCCTTTTTTGCTTGCACAAAAGCATTTCGTTAGCTTCAGAACATGTGTCTCAGTTTGTGATTAGACAATGATTGGGTGTGGACCTAGCAAAGTATCTGTAATCAAGTAGGCATTTAAGTAAACATATAAAGAAGCACTTTTAAATAATGTGAGCAGATTGGAGGAAAACCAGAATAATCTGAAACAGAAATTACTGCAACAATACGACAAAAATTCAATGAATAAAATGTCAATTAACCAGAATGAGGCTGAGACAAAAGGAAACATGATTTTTAAAATAAAGAAATCCAAATCCAGCTTCATATTGGGACTTAGGGAAAAAGGCAAATTCCAGGATTATGTTCTTAAATCTAGCCAAGTAAGCCAAATTTTTGTGCCCTCCAAAATAATAATAACATTGAAGCATTATAAGAAATCCAATAATGAAATTCATATATATAATACACTAATAAACTAACATGCTTTAAAAATTTTTTTCAGAAACAAGTATTTCTAATTAATAAAATAAAATTCAAATATCCACAAAAACCTCAAGCATTCTCCAGCTGACCAAGTTATATGCATCTTTAGGCAATATCCATTTATATAGCATATAGAACTCGGGAAAAATCTTTCCAAAGTTAGGCAAAAGTCAGTATTCATGAGTATGCCTTTTTGATGGTTATACCCATAGAGATTTCAAAATATTATTTCTATAGCTTCATATACAGAATAATATGTTTCTTTATTTAGAAATCAGTTATTAAAGAAATGTAATCATTATCCTTGGTTCATGGCACCTGTCTTTACTGGTCCTTGAATGGCATACTTTTATTTAGTTAACTATTTTTAATATTATAATAAGCACCTACAAACCCATCACCCAAACAAAAAACCTAGGACCTCAACAATACCTTCCATCTAACCATACAATGGAGCTGTCTTCCCCCTCCCACTGCTTCTCCTCAACCAAGTTACCCATCATCCTGAATCCCCTTCCTGCTTCCCTTGCTTTCTCTTTTATACAGTTTATATATATATACATATGTGTGTGTGAGGGTATCCCCCTGTCTTCATATATATGTAAAATTCATATTCTTATGTATATTTTTATTTTAATTGCTCTTAGCTTTAAAAAAGGGTATGATGTGGGCCCCCTGGCTGGCTTAGTCAGTTAAGTGTCAGACTCTTGACTTCAGATCAGGTCATGATTTCAGGGTCCTGGGATAGAGGAAGTATTGGGCCCCACACTCACCCCAGCAAGGAGTCTCCTTAAGGATTCTCTCTCTCCCTCTCCTCTGCTCCTCCCTCCGCTTGCATGCCCTCTCTCAAATAAATAAATCTTTAAAAAAATAAAAATAAAAAAGAGTATCAGGATATATGTATTATTTGGGGACCTGTTTTATTGAGATTCATCCACATTGTTGTGTCTGCTAGTTATCTGATGTGACCAATGTATAAAATTTCATTGTATTTATTTATCTACTCTCCTGTTAACTGAGAAGCTATTTATTCTTTCAATCTAGGGCTATTTATTCATCCAATCTAGGGCTATTTATTTACCTACTCTACCACTAGAGGGTAAATTGTTGCCACATTTTGCTATTATAATAGTGCTGCTGTAAACATTCATGTATGCGGCAAATTTTCTCTTTGATATATACCTATGAGTGGAATTGCTGAGTCATAGTTCATGTGAATGTCCAATTATAAGAGGTAATGCCAACTATTTTCCAAAAAGATTTGAGTAATACTAAAATCCTTACAAAGTTTGTGGATTTATATTTTCTCCAACTCCTGCAAAATATCATACACATTTCTTATTAAATGCTCACTCCTGCATCCTGTCCATTTTTATTAAATTGATCATGCTTTATTTATGCATGGATATACAGAATAAATCAGTATCTTTTCTAACACTCTAGAGTACAAGATTATTAATATGCCTTGATGATTAACTTCATAAAAAGTACGTTTTCAATCAATTCAAACTGAATGTGGCTTTCAGACACTCTGTAAGGAGATCTGTATATATCTCTAAAAAATAATCGCCTTAGGGGCGCTTGGGTGGCTCAGTGGGGTAAAGCCTCTACCTTCGGCTCAGGTCATGGTCCCAGGGTCCTGGGATCAAGCCCCACATCAGGCTCTCTGCTCAGTGGGGAGCCTGCTTCCCCCTCTCTCTCTGCCTGCTTCTCTGCTTGACTGTGATCTCTGTCAAATAAATAAATAAAATCTTTAAAAAAAATCACCTTAAAAAATGTATGTGTATATACCTGTGCATACTACTATCATGTACAAATGTAACAAATCATGAATGTCATCATATATCCCATCAGGTTTCCTGATTAGCTTTTATAATGCTTTTCTGGTATTTGTTTTAATATTTTGATTGAATTAGGATCCAACTATAATCTACACATTGTAATTGATTGACATATCTCATGTTTCTTTTAATTTATAGGGCTGATCCTCCACCTGTTTTTTTTTTTTTTCCTCATGCATTCATTTGTTGAAGAAGCCGGTTGACTTGTCCTGCAGAGGATTCCATGGTCTCATTTGACTGATCCATCCTCTATGGCAACATAAGGTACAGTTTATAGCACCCTCTTAGATCTACAGACTAGATCAGATTTCATTTTGATTTTTATTTTCCTTTGAAAGACTAGATGGTACTGGGCACCTCCAAGCAAAGGCATATAATGTCTGTCTTTTTTTTTGAGGAATTAGCAGCTATTGCTGATCAGATCCTCAATTTATTAATTCACAAGGAAAATTTAAATGCTGGCCAATTTGCATAGTCTGATAATATATTATGATCTAAAGGAAATCCTCACTCAAAATCTCCTTCCTCAAAAACTCCACTGTCTCTGAAGTACAGGCCATCGGATTACACACCCAATACCTTTTTTTTGTTATAGTCATCAACCTAACTCTCCCCACTCCCTTTCATTCTGACTTAATGTCTTTTTCCCCCATTGCTACTGTTGTACATGATACACACATGGATGACCTGTACAATATATGGCCTCTAGTTTCCTTGACCGCTTCATCATCCACCATACCCAGCCACTCACACCATGGTCATTTACTATCAAACAATAACTCTTCCAATTATTCTTCCTACCTACTAAAGGACTTGGTTTCTACAATTAGCTCTTCTTTCTCCTGTACCAGTCTCTCCATCTTGACCAAAGTATCCCCTTTGGTGTACAAGCATTCTATAACATCTTTCATCTTAAAAAAAAAAAAAAAAGACAACAAGCCCTGTTTAGAACCCACATTTCCTCTCATTACCACTATTTCTCTCTTTACCTTTTAATAAAATTCCTGAATTGCATATTATTACTAAGTCCCCTTCTTCAGCTCAAATTCTCTCCTAACCCCCTCAAAACAGGATTTTGCTTTCATCATTACAATAAACTGGCCCTTTGGAAAGACACTAGCAACCTCCACCTTGCCATATCTAATGGGTCAATTCTCAATCTCATCTTACTCAATACTCAGCAGTATAAGGAACAGCTAATAATCTTTCTTTCTTCAAATATATTCTTCACTTGGCTTCAAGATACCATATTCTCCTGGTTTTCCTCCAACCTCTGAACTGTTCATTTTCATTCTCCTTTGGTGGTTCCTCCTCATCTTGGACATCTTAATATCATTACGCCCTAGAGATCAATCCATAGACTTCTTGTTTATCTATACTCACATCATTGGTGAGTATTCAGTCTTCAGACTCTAAATATCTTAAGTACCACCTACATGCTGATGACTTTCAAATTTATCTCTATCTTAAACCTGTCCCCTTAACTCTGGAGTCATATATTCAATAACCTATTTATAGCTCTACTTAGATGCCTAATAAGCATCTCAACGTCACAAAACCAAAATCAAATTCTTGATACCATCCTCTAATACCCCACACCTCAAACTTGTTTCTCCCATAATCTTCTCCATTTCACTTAATAGCAACTCTATTCTTTTCTCCCCAAGCCAGATAACCATGGAGTCAATCACTGCCTTCTCTTTTTTCACAACCCTCATCTAATCTCTAAGCAAATAATGTTACCCTACCTCAAAAGTATATAGGGAAGATAGTTACTTCTCAACATCCTCCAGACTTTGCTCTATTCTAAGCCAACAACTCTTCTACTCCACAGTACTGCAACTGACTCCTAATTGGTTTCCCTGCTTCAATATAAGTCAGGTCATATCAGACCTCTGACCAAAACCTTCTAATGGCTTCCCATTTGGCTCAGAGTAAAAGCCTAAGTCCTTACAATGGTTTATAATACCCTACAAAATCTGGTTCCCCTTTATGTCTCTGTCCTCATCTCTTAGTACAATCTCTTAGTACAATTCCCCCTAGATCACTTTGCTCCCTTGATCTCTCCACCTCAGAGCCTTTATGTTCCCTCTATTTGTTATTTTCCTCCTCCAGATAATCTGCATGGCATATTCCCTCACCTTTTCATGGTCTAACTTACAATTTATTTTACTAACTTAAGTTTCATTATCTACCTACTCATTGCCTCTCACCCCCGGCCGCCCCATTATACCCATACACGTGAACAGAAGCTCCAGAGCAGCAGAGATTTTGCTGTCATCTTTTTGTTTGCCAGTATATCCCGAGTGACTCAGTGGTGTCATTTGCTAAATGAAGGGATGAAAAAGCTAAATTTCTGGACTCGCCTTCCTCCATTTTCCTACACATATTCTATTGGCCAGCCAAACAAGACAGCTGCTCCCAACATAGCATGTTCTTTATATTTTCATTATTTTGCTCTTATTGTCCTCATAGAACCATCAGGGCTTTGTTCAATTGGCACCTCTTTACTTATATATGCTGTAAGTAATTAGTAAATACCTATTACTGTACTAGGTGCTAGGGACATAAAGATGACATCTAATATCTCCATTTAGACGTCTAATAGGATTCTCAACTTAACATGGCTAAAACAAGTATCCTTAATATCCACCTGTACCCCAACATGACTCTCCACCATTCTTCCTACCTCAAAAAATAGCCTCATTATCAGCACTTAGTTGCTCAAGCCAAAATACAAAATCCCATTGCTTAGCCTCCCTCTTAAAAAACAAAAAAAAAAACCCGAAAACCTCAGTTACTTTATTAACCTCAGTAACTCATTAACTTAACCTACAAAATATTTATATTGAATCCATAGATTTCTCTCCACTTAGACCAGTGGTATCAAATAGAACTTTCTACAATGATAGAAATGTTTTAAATAGCCTTACAATAGTCATTAGCCACACATTGCTATTAAACACTTGAAATATGGTTTGTTTGACTAGAGAATGAAATATTTTAATTGATTTAAATTTATGCTACATGTAGCCAGTGGCCACTGCACTGGACAGCACAAATCTATAGACTGTCACTTTGGTTAAAGCCACCATAATCATAATCTCTTAGTTGGACTACACGACAACAGATTCCTAACTGGTCTGGTTCCACTTCTGCCTCCATACCCATTCTATACTATAGTAACATCATTACACTAGATGGCTAGATCTTAATAATCTCTCAGGTTTTAGCTCAAACTCTACCCCCCCCCCCAGTGAGGCCTTCCCACAACTTAATCTGAATTAGGACTTACTGCTTGCTAGTCACACCCTAGAACGGTAGTACTACCTTTCATTCTCCTCAAAGCACTTATCACTGCCTAAAGTAATGCTGTTAACTTGCTTACTCACTATCTAGAACTGTTAGATAGATCTAGAACAGAGGCTCCATAAAGGCAGAAACCTTGTCTTTCACTATCATATGCCCAATGCCTAGAACAGTTCCTGTTAGATACTAGGTAATCAGTAAAAGTGTGCTAAATAAAAGAAAAAACAAACATAATTCCTGCTTCTAAAGAACTTGGTCTTGTGGGGGATACTAATAAAAACAAATGAGCAAGCGCAAAATAATGTCTAGGGCCTTAGAAAGGCTGACTACTGTGGTACACAGACAATGATGCCTAACACAGACTTACAGAGTCACCTGTAAAGGCTAAGACCTAAATGGCAAATTGGAATTAGAAGCTTAGGGAAACGGAGGTGTGGGAAAAGCTTTCTAGGCAGAAACAATAGCTGAAGGACAATATGCAAAAGACAGTGGTGACAATAAAAGCAGAAAGAAATAGACTAAGAAGATATTTAGGGAAAGGGGCTGCAGAACTCAATGATTAATTATATGTACAGATGAGAGAAACAGAATTAAAGATGAGCCCCAAGTTTTAGGCTAGAAAATTGCATGAATGGTATTGTCACCTAAAACAAAACAAAACATTGGGATGCCTGGGTGGCTCAGTCATTATGTATCTGACTTCAACTCAAGTCATGACCCCAGGGTCCTGGGATTGAGCTCAGCCTCAGGCTCCCTGCTCAGCAGGAAGCCTGTTTCTCCCTCACCACTCCTCATTTAGGTACCCTCTCTCACTTCTCTGTCAAGTAAATAAATAAAATCTTTAAAAACAAAACAAAACAAAACAGAACAGAAAAAGTCTGGGAAAGAAAAAAAAGTTCAATTTAGTTTCAAATGATTCTATGACTTAAGAAGGGAAACATTCAATAAAGAGTTCAGTAAGTGTGTTCAGGATTCAGGCGAAATAGCTGGCTCAGAAATAATAGTTTTGGAAATCTTTAGCACAAAAATTGCAAAAGACAACCATCATAATAGATGGGGTCAACCAAAGGTGGTTCACTAACATTACTCTAGCTCACAATGCTGACATGCATCAATATTTAATGGCTATGAAGATAAAGAGGCCCATAAAAGAGAGTCTTAAGAGGAGAAGAGAATGAAAAAAGAAAATCAGAACACTGTGATGTTATAGAAACCCAGAGAATACAACATTTTAAGGAGGTGATGGTGAACAATGTTAAAGAGCTGTCTACAGGTTGAGTAAGATAAAACTTTAAAAAAAGTGAACAGACAAAACTAGGTCTACCAAATAAGTAAGTACTAATCTTCTGATTCGTTGAAGTGAAGTTCTCTAAAGCTGGAAAAGAACAGCAACTAAAACCTAAACGCAGCAGAAGAAGAGAAATGATAAAAATCAGAGTAGAAATCAATGAAATAAAAAGCAAAAGAACAGTAGAATATCACCAAAACTAGAAGCTGGTTCTTTGAAAATTTAATGAGACTGATAAACCCCTGGCCAGAATTTTCAAAAAGAAAAGAGAAAGGACCCAAATTAATAAAATCCTGAATGAAAGAGGAGTGGTCCCAACCAACACCACAGAAATACAATTATAAGAACATATTATGGGGGAGGGGGCACCTGGGTGGCTTTGGGGGTTAAAGCCTCTGCCTTCAGCTCAGGTCATGATCTCAGGGTCCTGCGGTCTAGCCCCGAATCAGGCTCTCTGCTCAGCAAGGAGCCTGCTTCCCTCTCTCTCTATGCTTGCCTCTCTGCCTGCTTGTGATCTCTGTCTGTCAAATAAATAAATAAATAAATAAGAACATATTATGGGCAACTATATGCCAGCAAATTAGACAATCTGGAAGAAAAGGATGCACTCCTAGAGACATATTAAACTACCAAAACTGAACCAGGAAGAAATAGAAAACCTGAACAGACCCATAACCAGCAAGGAAATTGAAACAGTCATCAAAGACCCCCCAATAAACAAGAGCCCAGGGCCAGATGTACAAAACATTTAAAAAAGAATTAATACCTATTCTTCTGAAACTGTTCCAAAAAACAGAAATGGAAGGAAAACTCCAAAATCATTTTATGAGGCCAGTATTACCTTGATCCCAAAACCAGACAAGGAGAATTACAGACCAATATCCCTGATGAACATGGATGCAAAAACTCTCACCAAAATACTAGACAATAGGATCCAACAGTACATTAAAAGGATTACTCACTACAACCAAGTAGGATTTATTCTGGGCTGTAAGGTTGGTTCAACATCCGCAAATCAATCAATGTGATACAATACATTAATAAAAGAAAGAACAAAAACCATATGATACTCTCAGTAGATGCAGAAAAAGCATTTGACAAAGTACAGCATTCTTTCTTTTTTTTTTTTTTTAAAGATTTTATTTATTTTTATTTGACAGACAGAGATCACAAGTAGGCAGAGAGGCAGGCCTAGAGAGAGAGGAGGAAGCAGGCTCCCCGTTGAGCAGAGAGCCCGATGCGGGCCTCGATCCCAGGACCCTGAGATCATGACCCGAGCCGAAGGCAGCGGCTTAACCCACTGAGCCACCCAGGCGCCCCGACAGCATTCATCTTGATCAAAACTCTTCACACTGTACAGAGAGAAGGTACATACCTCAATATCATAAAAGCCATCTATGAAAAACTCACAGCAAATATCATTCTCAATGGAGGAAAACTGAGAGCTCTTCCCCTAAGGTCAGGAACACAGCAGGGTTGTCCACTATTACCACTGCTATTCAACATAATACCAGAAGTCCTAGCATCAGCAATCAGACAACAGAAAGACATAAAAGGCATCTGAATTAGCAAAGAAGGAGTCAAACTCTCACTCTCTGCAGATTTTATGACACTTTATGAGGAAAACCCAAAAGACTCTACCCCAAAACTGCTAGAACTCATACAGGAATTCAGTATCAGGATATAAAATCAATGCACAGAAATCAGTTGCATTTCTATACACCAACAATAAGACAGAAGAAAGAGAAATTAAGGAGTTGATCCCATTTACAGTTGTACCCCAAACCATAAGATGCCTAGGAATAAACCTAACCAAAGAGGCAAGGAATCTGTACTCATAAAACTATAAAGTACTCATGAAAGAAATTGAGGAAGACACAAAGAAATGGAAAAATGTTCCATGCTCATGGATTGGAAGAACAAATATTGTGAAAACGTCTATGCTACCTAGAGCAATCTACACATTTAATGCAATCCCTATCAAAATACCATCAACTTTTTTTCAAAGAAATGGGACAAGTAATCCTAAAATTTGTATGCAACCAGAAAAGACCCCGAATAGCCAGAGGAATGTTGAAAAAGAAAAGCAAAGCCAGTGGCATCACAATTCCAGACTTCAAGTTCTATTACAAAGCAGCAATCATCAAGACAGTATGGTACTGGCACAAAAACAGACACATAGATCAATAAACAGAATAGAGAGCCCAGAAATGGACCCCCAACTCTACGGTCAACTAATCTTCAACAAAGCAGGAAAGTATGTCCAATGGAGAAAAACAGTTTCTTAAACAAATGGTGTTGGGAAAATTGGAAAACCACATGCAGAAGAATGAAACTGGACCATTTCCTCACACCACACACAAAAGCAGACTCAGAATGGATGAATGATCTATATGTGAGACAGGAATCCATCAAAATACTTGAGGAGAACACAGGCAGCAACCTTTTTGACCACAACCAAAGCAACTTCTTCCAGACGCATCGCCAAAGGCAAGGGAAATAAGGGCAAAAATGAACTATTGGGACTTCATCAAGAGTAAAAGCTTTTGCACAGCAGAGGAAAACAGTCAAAACCAAAAGGCAACCAACAGAATGGGAAAAGATATTTACAAATGACTTATCAGATAAAGGGCTAGTATGTAAAATCTATAAAGAACTTATCACACTCAGCACCCAAAGAACAAATAATCCAATCAAGAAATGGCGCCCAGAAGAGGCGCCTGGGTGGCTCAGTGGGTTAAAGCCTCTGCTTTCAGTTCAGGTCACGACCCCAGCATCCTGGGATCAAGCCCCGCGTCAGGCTCTCTGCTCAGCGGGGTGCCTGCTTCCCTTCCTCTCTCTGCCTGCCTCTCTGCCTGTTTGTAATCTCTGTCTGTCAAATAAATAAATAAAATCTTTAAAAAAAAAAGAAATGGGCAGAAGACATGAACAGACATTTCTGCAAAGAAGACATCCAAATGGCCAACAGACACAAGGAAATGACAGATGTTGGTGAGGATGTGGTGAAAGGGGAACCCTCCTACACTGTTGGTGGGAATGCAAGCTGGTATAGCCACTCTGGAAAACAGTATGGAGTTTCCTCAAAAAGTTGAAAATAGAGCTACCCTATATTACCCAGCAACTGCACTACTGGGTATTTACCCCAAAGATATAAATGTAGGGATCCAAAAGGGAAGTTTCACCCCAATGTTTACAGTAGCAATGTCCATTATACCCAAACCATGGAAAGAGCCTAGATGTCCATTGATAGATGAATGGATACACACACACACAAACACACACACAATGAAATATTATGCAGATTTCAAAAATGAAATCTTGCCATTTGCAACAGCATGGATGTAACTAGCTGGTATTATGCTATACGAAATAAGTCAATCAGAGAAAGACAATTATCATATGATCTCACTGATGTGTGGAATTTGATAAACAAGAGGATCATAGGGGAAGAGAGGAAAAAATGAAACAAGATGAAACCAGAGAGGGAGACAAACCATAAGAGATGCTTAATCTCAGGAAACAAACCGAGAGTCGCTGGAGGAAAGGGTGGGTGGGAGGGATGGGGTAGCTGGGTGATGGACATTGGGTAGGGTGAGTGCTGTGAATTGTGTAAGACTGATGAATCTCAGACCTGTACCCCTGAAACAAATAATACGTTTTATGTTAATTTAAAAAAAAAAAAGTGAAGTTCCTTAAGAACTACAGGGAAGAAAAGAAAACGAAGACAAAAATCAACAAATTCTAGTTCATGGGAAAGTTTGGAGTTTCCTTTGATTCCTGTTTACTCTTTTCAATTTTCTCCCAGTGGGATTGTACAATTTGAGTTAATAGAGAAATCATGCAATAAATATCCTACATTCTTGGTTTTTGGTTTTCAAGCTTTCTTGCTAGAGAAACTAGAGGCCCATTCTGTAATAAGGGACTATTCTTGGCAGTTAGTCCAAGACTGCACAAAACAAACAAAACCACTAAAAGGATCAGGTCTCTCTCCCTGTTTAAATCACTAACACTGTTAGAGGCTATGCCAGTAAGCTTGTTCTATAGCAAGGATACATGAGTACTTTTTCCTTTAATTCAGTCCGCAATTAAAGAGGCAATCTGGCTGAATGGATTAAGCCCAAGGCTGGAAGCCAAAAGCTTTAAACATTAAATTCACCTCTGCTAATTACTTTCTGATCAACCCTGAGAATGTTCTACATCTCCCTCACAAAACAAAATAGCAAATAGTTAAATAATTCTAAACCAGAATAAGATAATTAGCTAAACCAAAATTTGAAATAATAATTACAGAAATGAAGTCAAGAAAACACTGGTAGATTTGACATAAAAAATAAGCTTTTAAATCCTCATGACAGTTGCAACTGCGTACTTACAAAATTTGATTTGCATTTATAGGAACAGAACAGAAACTAGGGCTCATACTCTAAGTGGGCAAAATTTCTCTGGGGTCTTTCAGGGTTGGCATTCTAAAAAGGATGAGGTCAAGAAACAAGACAAACACAGAGATCTCTCCCTTCACACTCATTCTGGCATGTAATACTTTTAGGCTGGCTTTCCAGCTTTCTCCTCTTATAGAAGTGGCTGCTCAGTAAGGAAGAGCAAAGAGATTTAGCTTAGAAGCCACTCAGTAATCAGAATCAAGTCATTATTAACATGGAGTCGAAGTCAGATATGAACTGTTTTGAGTAGGGGGAAAAACAGTTTAGAATCCTGCAAGTGGACTGAAGTGAACTGAAAGCTTGTAAGTTACCTATTCCTACTTTAAGCCGATTGTCATCAAATACCAGGCATTATACCACTGCAGACACATCCCCATTTTAAAATTAAGGAAACAAAGAATAGGAGAGGTGGGTTACCAAGCTAGTAGCATAATTCTTATGCTAATCTTAAAAAGTCTGCATATACATTTTCTGGATCATCTGGAATATAGGTCCTAGACGATAAGCTTGTAATCAATCATGCACTGCCATGATCAGAGACCTCATTACTTGTTTATGTTGATGAAGTGAACTTCATATGAAGAGGACACTGAAGCTGTTAGAATCCCAGCTACCCAACAGCAGAACAAGCCCCTCCAGAAAAAGCCTTCTTGAACAATTAGGCACATATATATATTGTTGGTAAAATGCACTGAACATACCAATTTGCAACACTTCACTAACAATAAAGGTAGCTAGTATGAGTAAAGACTAAACACATGTTCCCAATCCGAGCAATAATTACTGGATAAGCCACTTGTTTAAGGATTTCAGGAATGCTCCCATATTAGTTTCCTACTGCTGCCATACTTCAAATTTGGTGGCTTAAAACAACAAAAATGTATTATCTTGTAGTTTTATATAAGTCTGACATATCTCACTGGGCTAAAATCAAGGTTGGCAGCAAGCCTCTAAAAGAAATAATTTTTATTTTCTAATTTTTAGAGAGCCTGCATTTCTTAGCTCATGGCCCTTTTCCTCCATCTTCAAAGTCAACAACAGCCAGTTGCATCCTTCTCACATTTTATCACTCTGACCTCACTTCACTCTCAAATCTCCTTCTGAGCCTTGACTCCCTCTTTCACTTTTAAGGAACACTGTGATTCCAGTAGAATCAGCACACCCAGAAAAACAAAGAAAATCTCCCTATTTTAAGATCAGCTGATTAGCTACTTTAAATCCATCTATAACTTTAATTCCCCTTTGCCATGTAATGTAACATATTCGAAGATTCTAGGGATTAGAATGTCTTGTGGGAGGGGAGCATGATTCAATCTACCACAGCTACTATGCTAGCCTTGTCCCAAGGCAAATAATGTACCTCTGCAGATTACCTAGCTGTTCCTTGTTGACACTGACATCCAAAGACTGCTCACTAACAAAGTTTAGGCTAAATATAATGTCTGATTATAATGAACTAGCAAACAAAGCCTCAGGGACATTAATGATTTTTTTTCCTTTAAATATTATTTGAATCAAAACATAAATAAGGATGTCCTTCTACTATTTAAATAACAATGATTTGGTTTTTGAAAAACATTATTTATCACATTATATTACAGATACTACTTCAAATTTCATTGACTTCATTGTCTTATATTTAAATTGTGAATTTATCTTGGTTTCATAATTGTGTCAAAGCTCTAAGGATATGGAGTTTATTACACCTAACTTTTACTAAGTATACTTAATATACTTAAGTATATACTTAAGTAACAATATACTAAAAATAAATCAAAACCAGGGATCCACAAATTTATTTTTTTCCTTAAAAGGAATTCATATAACTTTGTTTTGAGAAAGACTGGAGTACTGGAGTAAAGCATTAATAGCACAGCATTTGGAGTCAGATAGGAACTCAACTACCAGCTCCTCTACTTACTGGCTCTTTGACCTTGGATACATTGCTGATACTCTTTAGATATGCAATTTCTTTACTTATAAATTGAAAACAATAATACCTACTCTATAGGTATCATGAGGATAAAGTGAAATTGCATCTGTAAAATACTCAATACAGTTCCTAGCCACAAGCAGGTACTCAACAAGATTAATATTTATTTTACAAAACTCTATTCAAGCTTTAAGATTAAAAAGAAGAAAATTTTCAGTGTTTAGCATATTACATTTTCTCACTAAATATTATACTACAACTTTAAATGATTTCTAAGAATACTGTTACATACTCAGTATCTACTTTCTCGAGGTCTAATTAATTTTAAATTATTTCTTTCAATATAATTAATCAGCTTTATCAATCTCTTCATATTACCTTTTAAGTTTGTAACTTGTCCTATCAAAAAAAAAATTCACCTGCCTTCCTAAGAGCTTTGCTGCAGTAATTACTGCAGTTTTGGAAGTAATATATGATGATGGATAATCTTAAACAGTTACATTTTATCTTTTCCTAAAAGAAATCACTGTGATGCTAATGAAAAAAAGATTTAAAAAGATTTAAAAAGATGTAAAAAGAAAAAAAATTTAAAAATGAATTTAGGAATATCAAAGTCCTAAGTGCCCTTCGAAGTAAATACTAGAATAGAGTCAACTTCCAAGGCTGCATTCATCTCTTGAAAACAATACCAATTTTGAAAAATGACTTTTGTTTATAAACTAAAAGTATGCAAGAAAGGATTGATGGAGGCTAAATGAATTAATATTTGCTGAATGTAAATACTAAGATTTATACTTTCGTAACAAGTTAACTAAAGATACACAATTTTTTGTGAATTCATAGGAAATATTTCAAGACAGTTTATCTTTTGCATTTTCAGATACATAAATACTTACAGTTTGATAATATGAGGATGACGAAAGAGTTTTAGGTTTTGAATTTCTCGTTTTATTTTTCCAACAACATCTAAACTGCGAATCTTCTGTCTATTTAAGATTTTAACTGCCACTTTATGGCCTGTCAATTGATGTTCTCCAACTAAAGAAAAGAAAAGGAAAAAACTTGCTGTCATAGCAACATAATCATTTATTCATTCTTCCTTCTACTGTAACCCCAAATCTCTCTACTCATACACACCACTTTCATATAATCTACTGCATAGAACTTAAGTTCTTTTTACTTCTGTTTCTTCTACCAGAGTATGCACTCCCTGAGGAAAGAAACTACATCTTGGTCTTCTCTATATCCTAGGTACCTAACAGGAGATGTTCATTAAATATTTGTTGAAAGGATTACTGAATTTTTTAACACTACAAAAAAATAACCAAGTTTGGAACATCTTTCGGATAGAGCAGAATTCACTGTTTTATTAATCTCTTAATTTCTTCATTTCTGGTTAATGCTAGTCATTGTATATGAATAAATGACTTCTATAATAAATTAAAAACTTAAAACTGGTTTTATTACTTCTTTATCAGAAAATATACATGTAGCCCTTATTTTACATATTTTTTGTCTTTTCCATAAAGATTTCCTATTTCCTCCTATTTAATGGGGTCCCTACTTCTTTCAAACCTTTATAGCATGTTTACAAAGCTCATGTATCATTTTTCATTTTTAGGCTATGGTAAACATTTGTGATTTTAACAAATCATAAGACATGAGCTATGAACACATACCCATCCCGACCTTAAGTAAGGCAGTCAATATTCATTTGACTCTTCCGGAAGGACAAAGAACAGTATTTTGTACATAATATATGCTAAATAAATCTACATGGCATTAAATGAAACAATAGTCCTTCCCCTTTCATGTAACACATAGTATCCACACTACTAGTAATATCCAAATACTGCTCAGATGAAAAATCCCTCTATCAGAAAACAAACTTGTCAGCCTCCCCTTCTACTTCCTTCAATTACTATTCTAAACATTGACCATTCACCTCACAACACATAGTCAACCATCTACTCCTTATAGCAAATTCCCCTTTCATTTCTTTGGGGGCAATCACGTCCATAGGAGTGATTTCCTCTATCTTAAAGTCTTGGTTATATCCACATTTCTCTTCGCTCCAGTCTTAGATGTTTTCACCCTTCTCCTGTTCAAAGCCAGTATCACCAACTTGTGGCCTTGAACTCACCTCTTCTACACTCTCCTGACAATCAACCACTTTCTTTTCTAATAGCTCCTTTTCCTTAGCCCATCAATATCCCGTCCATCTTCCTCTAGTTTTCAACATTTGTCTCACCAGCATTTCTCAAAACAGCAGTGTACATTTATTGTCTGTGCCTCCTCCTCTTTCACCCTTCTAACATCACTGCTATCTGGCTTCTGCCTCCACTCCTCTATTGAAACCAAAGGTTCACAAAAGACCCTTTAATTATCAAGCCATGTATACCTTCCAGTTCTCAGATCACTGCAATCTCTGTTGCAATAGACAACATTGATTACTCCCCCTTTTTGGTGGCACTTCTCACTCCAGTTTCTTCTACTCACTCTCAGATGGTATGCTTTATGGCTTTTACCTATTCTTTAAAGTTTAGGGTCCCCAGGTTTCTAATCTATAACCAAAGTAGATCCTTAAGTTATCTAGCCCATCTCTCATAGTTGTAATTATCAACCATGTGCCAAGGACTCTGCCCTTTTCTTCAAATTCATGTATCTCAGTATAGTATTGTTCCACAAACACCTCAAATTCAGCATGTTCAGAAGTAAACTCAGCATCCCCTTTCCCTTCCTTTACCAAACCCATGTCCTCTATTTCACTTGATGACACACAGCCTATATGCTAGAAATCAAAGAGCCAGTTGACAATCTCTTAACCATTTCTTGGAGTCAAGTTCCACAATCATTAAAACAAATACATTAATAATAATAATAGATGTGACAACAACACTTATTGCTTATTCTGTGCCAAACATTATTCTAAGTACTAACTACTCTGCTCACTCAACCCCACAGCTCTATCAAGTGTTACTGTCCTCCACTGTAGTAATGAGAAACCTGAGGCACAGAGAAGTAACTCAACAGAAGTGATGCAGTACAAGCTGTCACAACATCTGATCCCAAGTTTCCTCACTTCAGTTCACAGGAAGCATGGTTAACTACATATAATAATGCTCCCAGTGAGAACAATTCAAACATGAAATGGGCTGACCTAGAAAGAACTGAGTTTCTTGTCACTGGAGATTATTTTTACCTTTATAACTTTCTCAAGTATTAAATTATCATCTCAAAAACTTTAGTGAAGCTTGAGAGTTATTTTACCTACATATAAAATAAACTGGTAGCCATCATATCAAGTTCAAGCAATCTATCCTAACATTCCAAAATACGTTTCTAGAACTCCAGAAAAATATCAATTTCAGGGACTTCCTTTTTCAGTTAATTTTTTAAATTCCAGTGTAATTAACATACAGTGTTATATCAATTTCAGGTGTAAAATATAGAATTCAACAATTCTAAACATTACTCAATGTTCATCAAATTAAGTGTATTCTTAATCCCCCTCACCTATTTCACCCAACCCCCCACTCTCCGCTCCCCCCGTAACAACCAGTTTGTTCTTTTTATATTTAACAGTCTATTCTGTTCTTTTTCTTTGTTCATTTGTTTATTAAATTCCACATATGAGTGAAATCATATGGCATTTATCTTTCTCTGACTGACTTCACATAGCATTGTATGCTCTAGGTCCATCCATCTTGTTGCAAATGGCAAGGTTTCATTATTTTTTATGGCTGAAATCAATTTCAGGGGATTTCTACTCAATTAAAATAACCTAAGTGGTTTCTTGATCCCTGGGTAGTTTAGTACTCACTTTTGGGAATTTCATAAAACCCAAACACTTGCCTACATGGCCTAAAAAATAGGTCTCTCTCCTCAAACGCCAGACAACCTCAATGAAAGTAACCAATGCTGCATCTCCTTGTCAATTAAAAAAAAAAAGAAAAAAAAAGAGTTCAATTCCTCTTTCCCCATTTGATAATTGAGAATACTGACTACTGAGAACATATATGCTCTTTCCAGAGCAAAGAGTGTAAGAGCAAAGACTGTAACAGTCAAACAGATGGATGTTTTGTTTTTTAATGCGATATGCATAAACCAAACAACAAAGAAACCAGAAAGTGAATGAAATTGCTCAAAAAAAAACCAAACAATTTAAAGATGAAGTATTACTGGGGCACCTCGGTGGCTCAGTTGTTAAGCATCTGCCTTTGGCTCAGGTCATGATCCCAGGGTCCTGGGATTAAGCCCCACATCGGGCTGCCTGCTCAGCAGGAAGCCTGCTTCTCCCTATCTTTCTCCACGCACTTTTGTTCCCTATCTTGCTCACTGTCTCTCCCTGTCAAATAAATAAATAAAATCTTTAAAAAAAAAAAAAGATGAAGTATTACTTTGTCAACAAATTCAATAAAGCTGCAATATATAACGTCAATATACAAAAATCAGTTGTGTTTCCATACACTAAAAATGAATTATCAGAGAAATGAAGAAAACCTTACAATTATATCAAAAGAAAATAATAATTGATAAATGTAACCAAGGTGAGAGATCTGCACACTGAAAATTTTAAGACACTGATAAAAAGAAGACACGATACATCACGCTCCCAGACAGAAGAACTGATAATGTTAAAATGTCTCTAAAGACAAAGCAGCCTACAGATTCTACACAATCCTCATCAAAACTCTAATGACATTTTTCACAGAAACAGAAGAAACAATCCTAAAGTTTATATGGAACCACAAAAGACCCCAAAAAGTCAAGGCAATCTTGAGAAAGAACAACAAAGTAAGAAGAATCACACTTCCAAACTTCAAACCATATTACAAAGTGATAGTAATCAAAATAGTCTAATACCAGCCTAAAAACAGACACACAGGTCAACAGAATAGGATTGAGAACCCAGAAATAAACTTATGCATATATGGGTCAATTAATTTACAACAAAGGAGTCAAGAACATATACAATAGGTAAAGGATAACCTCTTCAATAAATGCTGCTGAGAAAACTGGATAGCCACATATCAAAGAATGAAACTAGAACCCTATCTTACACATTACACACACATCAACTCGAAACAAATTAAGAAACCATAAAACTTCTAGAAGAAAACATAGGCGATAAGCTCCTTGAAATAAAGTCTTTACTTTTTTTTTTTTAGATATGACAAAAAAAAAAACAAGAAAACAAAAGCAAAAATAAACAAGTGGGACTACATCAAACTAAAAAATTAAAAATTTTTGGACAGAAAAGGAAACAAAATGAAAAGGCAATCTACAGAATATGAGAAAATATTTGCAAATCATCTATGTGATAAGGCGTTAATATACAAAATATATAAAGAACTCACGCAACTAAATGGCAAACCAAAAACAAAAAAAAAATGATTAAAAAATAGAGAAACTGTATAAACATTTTTCCAAAGAAGACATACAAATGGTCAACATATACATGAAAAGGTGCTCAACATCAATTATCACCAAGGAAATGCAAATTAAAAGCACATCTGCTAGAATAGCTGTTACCAAAAAGACAAGAGGTAACTGTTGCCAAGGATGTGGGGGGGAAAAGGGAACCCTTGTGCACTGATGGTGGGAATATAAATTGGTACAACCATTATAAAAAACAGTATGGAGGTTCCTTAAAAATTTAAGAGAACTACCATATGATCCAGCAATCCCATTTCTGAATATGTATTTTAAAAAATGAAAACAGGATATCAGAAAAATACCCCCACTTCCATGTTCACTGCAGCATTATTCACAACAGCCAAGACATAGAAACTACCTAGGTGTCTGTCAACAAATGCATGAAGATATGATACACACATACACACAGAGCAATATTTGCGACACCATGAATGGCCTTTGAGGCATTATGCTTCTGGCTTATAAGCCAGATAAAGAAACACTGCATGGTATTGCTTATATGTGGAATCTTTTAAAAAACGCAAACTTGTAGAAAAGTGGAGCTTGGTAAAAACACACAAACTTTCATCTATAAGATGAATAAGATCTGAGGATCTAATGTAAACTTAGTGACTACAGTTGAAAACACTGTGTTGTATAACTGAATTTGCTAAGGAATTTAAATGTTCATCTATATATAAATATAAAGAATATATATACATATATATTATTTTCATGTGTACTTTTACATGCATAAATAAAAAAGAGGTGACAGGTGTGTTAATTAACTACATGGGAGAAATCTTTTCACTATATATTATATATATATATATCAAATCATCATGAGGTACACTTTAAGTATCTACAATTTTATCAGTCATACCTAAATAAAGCTGAGAAAAACTTCTAAAAGTAATTTTTTTTAAGGCATGGCTTTTTGACATCTGAGAAAACAACTGATTCATCTATCTGAAGAAATTTTTCTCCATGAAACACTGGAAAAGAAATGACATTATCTCTTGAAACAGGAATGTTGATATGTTAATTGGATATCTAATATTGAGTCAAATGTACTGGGGGAGCCTAGCTGGCTCAGTCACTGAACCTACCGACTCTTGATCTTGGGGTTGTGAGTTTGAGCACCATGTTGGATATGGAGACTGCTTAAAAATAAAATCTTAAAAAAAAAAAAAAAGAGTCAAATATATTATGAATCCCTCTTCTTTTTGCTGAACTATATTGCCCCTATTGCCTAATAACATAAGTGCATAAGTGAATTAGTACTTTTAATAATTAAATCCAAATTCTCTCATCATCATATTCTACATGAAAGCCAAATGAATATTCCTAAAAATATTGTAAGAAAAACAGATTTAAGACCAAGAATTTCTTCTGTATTACACCCATAAACTCTTCTAAGGAAGTAATTGAAAAAAAGAAAAAGACTTGGATTCATCAGTTTTATTTCCATTCATTTATTCAATCTAAAAACATTTACTGAATACTTTCCACATACCAGGACTATGTTGATCAAATACACATGAAAAGAGAGGTTTCACAGGACTCCAAATTTTAGTAGGGGAAAAAATATCAGCAATAAAGGAGCTAAAATAAATTAGCTGGTATTAAATCTGTCTGCAGGCTATTAGGAATACCTTCTTTGTAAAGGAAGAACACAGATAAGAAAGAAGATTTTTTAAAAAATAGCAGGGATGGACAAATTTGCCATAATTTATCATTACTCAGAGTAAATATCCAGATCAATATAAGCAGTAAGGGATGTCTATTCATGGAACAACTATTTAATGAATGCCTACCATGGTAAGCACTGCACTAAACACATGAAAAGTGAACCAGTTAGTTGTGTCATACCCAGTATTTATTCCATCCTTCCTTCCCAGACAAAGACTCCTGAATTATACCCAAGCACATGGCTACCCAGAGTAGAGACTGCATCCTAGCATCTCTTAACTAAATTTGGCCCTATCACTATATTCTGGCCAATAATATGTAGGTAGAATGCCCCTCCTAAGCTTATTCATTCCTTCCTCCATCCTAAAGCCTGGAATGCCAAAGCCACCACCTTGAACCCTGAGGACAGGATTAGGCAGGTGGGAAGCAAAAGAAGAGAGAAACCCATGTTTTTTATGTCACTGGGTACAACAACATTCTGTCCACCTACTCAGATTGTTTTAAGAGAGAAAAATACTCTTGTTTAAGCCACTTTCCTGAAGCTGTCTACTATTCAGCTGAATAGAATTAATTCACTATTTAACATACTTTAAAATTCAAAAGGTGTGAACTTATTTCAAATGTTCAGTTTTGCTGAACTATCATCCCTGAACTAACAGAAATAAATTTATAGCCCACACAATTTCTTGGATTAAGTTCTACAAATTTACCATTCATTCGTGTTTCATTTTGCTTTTCCTCAATTATAGCCAAATTACACAAAATACTCCCAAAAGCCATGGAATTTTATGGGAAAAAATCCATACCTACACTATCTATGCCTTTTAGGATTTTTACATTTGATGAGATGAAGAGCTGTCATACAGAAGAATGAAACTCATTTATATTGTTCAAGGAGAGCTGTGATTAACTGGAGCACCTGGGTGATTCATTAAGCGCCACCTTCAGCTCAGGTCATGATCTCGTGGTCCTGAGATCAAGCCCCACATTGGCCTCCCTGCTCAGTGGGGAGTCTACTTTTCTTTCTCCCTCTGCTGCTCCCTCAGCTCGTGCTCTTTCACTTGGACTCTCTCTCTCAAATAAATAAAATCTTAAAAAAACTGATAGAAATTCTTTCAAAAGTCAGCTGCTCTAGGAATCCTCTCCACACCTCCCTTTTACCACTCCAACCTCTACTGAAAATTACCTCCACACAAAAAAATTTCCCACTTAACAATGTAGCCTGACTATACATTTTTTAAGTCATTTTATTGAAGTTTAAAATTTGCTCCTCATATAGTACCATAATTTTGGCAAACATGTATGGTCATGTAACTACTACTAAAATCAATTGTAGCTTACTTACAACATCACATAAAAATTCCACCATATCCTTTCATAGTTAGTCCCTTTCCTCCACCCCAATCCCTGCCAACTACTGATCTGTTTTCTGTTACTGTAGTATTTTTCTGAATATTCTACAAACAAAACCATACAGCATGTAGCCTTTCAACTCTGGCTTCTTATATGTTAATACTTCTGAGATTCATCCACTTTTGTGGATTTTTTTCTTTTTCTATACACCAATTTATTCTATTTTATTGCTGAATAATGTTCCCTTGTATGTGTATCTTACAATTATATACAATAAATATATCCATTCACCAGTTGATGGACATATGGGTAATTTCCAGTTTTTGGAGATTATGAATAAGTCTGCTATTTGTGTCTGTGGTGAGAGTATGTAGGTGAGGCCAATGTGTCTTCATTTCTTTTGGGTAGATTTCTATTTCTATCCAGTATTGGATTGCTCGGTTGTGTGGTAAGTTTATATTTAAATATAAATATAATATAAATGTAATAAATTTATAAATATAAAATATATATTCATTATATAAATATGTATCATATATTTAAATATATGATATATAAATATATTTATATTTAAATAAACTTACAAACAAGTCTATATTTAAACTTTCCCAGCTTTGTACTCTCACCAGTGGTCTATCAGAGTTCTAGTTCAGGGATGCTGAACTAGATGCTGGGTGTTCCAGTTAGTTAACATACAGTGTAATATTAGTTTCAGGTGTACAATATAGTGATTCAACACTTCCACACACCACCCAACGCCCTTCAGAGCAAGTGTCCTCCTTAATCTCCATCCTCCCACTGACTTCCCCTAAGGTAACCATCAGTTTGTTCTCTGTAGTTAAGAGTTTGTTTCTTGGTTTGCCTTTCTGGTTTTTTTCCCTTTGCTTGGTTGTTTTGTTTCTTAAATTCCACATAATTGTGAAATCATATACTGAGTGTTCCTTTCCTACAGGCTGTGCAACACTAACATTTATTTGATTCTCAGTTCATCTCTCAGTGGCAGATAGGAGGGGCTGGACATCAGATCCCCTGTAGTCTTCACCCACTGCAAGGGATAAAGCTACTACCAATAAGCAACAAGCCTGGAAAACGCAGCACAGAGAGGTTAAGAATTTTCCACAGCTGTTCAGCTATGAAGTGGTTAAGGCCAAGATTTAAACCCAGCAGCATGTACTGTCCAATACTCAAACAAAAGAAGCTCACCCATTTGTCAGGATTACCATTTGATAGACTCCGGCATTAAGTTACAGGTTGGACTAGAGCAAGTCTAATTCCCCTTCCAGCTCTAAGATTTTTCTTTTTTTCTTTTTTTTTTTAATTTATTTTCAGCGTAACAGAATTCATTGTTTATGCACCACACCCAGTGCTCCATGCAACACAGTGCCCTCCGTAATACCCACCACCTGGCTCCCCCAATCTCCCACCCACCACCCCTTCAAAACCCTCAGATTGTTTTTCAGAGTCCCTAAGGGTCATTCCACACTGAAGGATGTAAGTCTTTTATGCCACTCTACTCTCCTGATGATTTTAGTTGCCATTTCCTGGATGTTTTCCAGCTCTACATTTTTCTGGATACACAACATTTAGGACTTCATATAACTGTGTTATGTAGTTGTAAATACATGACTGTTTTGTAGCAAGATGAAATAAACTGTTCAAGTTTCTAGTCTTACCCGCAATAAAGTCTAGCATTTTTTACAAGCATAGACCCTACAATTTTATCAAGTATAATGGGAAACACTCTCTTCCTATACATTATTCCATACTATTCATAGTAACTACTTCCCATTCAATTTTAATATATCATGTAAGATTACTATATCCAGCCAGTAAAACAAAGAAAAAGAACAATTACAAAATAAAAGTATTATTTTAGGCCTGAATTATGATCCTTTTCTCTGCTAGGCTCAAATAAAAGCCAAGGGTTGTCAAATGTCCCTCTGCTGTAAAGGTCATGTACATATTATATAATAATTTGAACTATGTCACCAAAGACAAAGCTTCAGTCCACAAAAAATTTATTTAATTTTATATACTCCCCAGGCCCAATAGCTTCATATGATATTTCCTATCCCTATACAAAGTCCTGACCAATGTACAAAATGTGTAAGTTTTTCTGACCCTTGAAAAGTATCACCTCATTGGAACATGACAGTGCTATGCTCCACATGTAGTGGAACATGTAGTGCTATGCTCCCACATGTAGTGCTATGCTCCCATTTTATTAGCCTAAACAAATAAAATCAAGTCTATCACCATATTACTCAGTATAACTAAAGAAGTTTCTAAAATTTTCAGGGTGCATTTGGGATGACCTGACTTAAAATTTAGGCTACAAAAATACACTAAATCCCTCAGGAGGGTCTCTAAGTGAAAGCACGTTGACCAAGTACAAAAGAGATGGACATTATTCAGTCCAGGTGACCCATGACTACAGCTTTTAACTGCAACCCAGATCTTTCTCAGAAGCATATACAAACTTCAGATAGCAAGCTCCTGTGTGATTTTTAGTGGGGATTATTTGAGGATAGCTAATGGTTCTTTCCCACTAATCTGGGAAGGACAACTAACAGCTGTATGTCTATATATATCCACACATGGTAAACATTTTTACATACATTACTTCATTTTAACCTTATAAGAACCCCATGAGGAAATTTTACAGAAAACTGAGGCTTACAGACATTAAAAATGCCAAGTGATAAACAAAATCAGTCTTTAAGAAGCGTATGGGTAGCTCAGTTGGTTATGCAGCTGTCTTCAGTTCAGATCATGACCTCGGGGTCCTGGGACGAGCCCCGACACTGGACTCTCTGCTCAGCTCAGTGCCTGCTTCTCCCTCTTCCTCTGCCCCTCCCCCTGCCCCCTGTGCAAGTGCACGCGCTCTCTGTGTGTGTCTCAAATACATAAATCTTTTTCAAAAATCCTTACTTAAATCCAAGTCTGTCTGATTCTAAAACCTAGGTTCATAATGATTATATATTGATTACAGAGTATATTGCGTCCCATGATTACCCAACAGATTTCACTCATGTCTAAAATAATACTACTGTTAAAAGTACTATAGAATCTAATACTGTATATAATAATGACTTGGGGTTGGGTACAGTGGTACTCAGAATTCCAAGTTGAGATGCTAGGGACATAGCTCTTCTAGTTAGAGTGGGATTTTTCAGTGCCTTAGCTACAAGATTCCCTTCATGGCCTAGCAATCTTAGGGTGAGACCTTGAAACCGACCCTAGGTTTAAGGAGCAAGGGAGAAAATTTGGGGATACATTATGAAATATTCAATAGCAAGAAAGATCAGTCTTCTGTACACCCTCCAATGCAGATAAGGCAAGATGACTGAAATAAAAAGCAAAGGGAAGATTCAAGAACTTTTTATAATGGTGATGGACAGAAGTTCTGAGATAGATCAAATTATGGTACCACACAAAATGGAGGTTCCACTGATACTACTAGTAAGCTAAAACCTATCCTAGTATGTTCTGTGCACATAGTTGAAAAACTGGAACAAGGAGGTAATTTGAATGACTAATAGTAGAGGCTTCATTTAGTTTCATAGATAAGAAAAGCATTTATGTTATACATAGTTAGGCACCTGTGTACCTTTCCAGTATCATCTTTCACCATTCCTTCAACTCAAATGGTATACTTCAGTCATTTAGAACCATTTTGAATTCCCCATCAGGGCTGTGCTTTCTCTAATTTCCAAGGCTAACAATATATCTAGATCATGATAAGCATTCAGTAAATTTAAGTAGAATTTTGTTGAGTATAGTAAATGAATTCTGTTAAACATGTGAACCATTTGTGTCCCTGATCATCAATCTCCAATGTCTCACTTATCCAAGTTTCATTTGTCTTTTGAAGTTTACCTCAAGTACCATTCCAGTTAGCATTCCTGAAACACCACCCGCATTCCCCCATCATTCCAACAACTCAACTGCCTGGATTAAATGACCCTCCAATGCACAACTGCACTCCTCTCCATGATGGCACTTAACATCAAGGGCTATAATTACCTATCTAGTTGTTGCTATTGATCTCCCTCTTTAAACCAATCAGCTCCTTCAGAGCAGGGTCAGTGTCTCATTTTACTTTGTATTGCAGCATCTGGCACAGTGTTTAACATACAATTGACGTTCAGTAACTACTTTCTGTATGGATGGAATGCATGACTGACATTAATGGTTGTTTGAACATATAATTTAGGTTTCATATACTACTTGTATTGCAGCTTTAGAATTTGAGAGGGGATTTCAAATTGGGTGTGCTAATCTCTCATATATGAGAAAAACCAACAAATATCTGTCAGAGACAAAGTATAAAAGTATTATCTACACATTCTAAGTTCCAAGGAATCCCTTGTGGTACTACATTCCAGGAGCTCCTAAATGCGGAAAAGTATTAACAGAAGAAATCACCATCAGCACCAGGACTGCAATTTATTTAAAGTCTAAGCATTTCAGAAGAAATCAAATGTCTTCCAGGAAAATAAATTTGGTAAAGAGGAGATGTAGCTAGTCAATAAACACATAAAAAGGTGCTCAATATGTTTAGTCACCAAGGAAATGTAAATTAAAACAATATAATACAATATCACAATATGCCTACTCAGCAACAATTAAAAAAGCAAACAATACCAAGCCCTGGTGAATATACAGAGTAATGAACTTCTATATTGCTGGTGGGAATATAAATTATTGCAAACACATGGGAAAAGTGTAAATTGGTGCAGAATATGCAGTAACTACTAAAACTAAACATTTATACTCTGGCTCAGTGATCCACTCCTAAATTTCCGCTATGTATATACAGCAGAAATGTATACAGAGTTATCAAGTGCTTTGAGAGCTTTATAAAAAGCTATTGTCCTGGTCCATGGACTTATGCTTTCAGTACCAAAGATCCAAGAAATGGAAGGAAAATTATAGGGTGCTGAGGAAAGGAACCAGTGGGGTCTCCAAAAGCAAGGCAAAAGGAGCATACAAGTTCAGGGCTCAGGAAATAAAGGAATTTGGAGAAAAGTGGCTATGATATCAATAGGAAGAAAGGTACTTCTCAAAGGCATAAGATAATAATAATGAGTAGTTACAGCACACTGGGCACTTCATATATACGTGTGTGCCTACAAGTGTGCCTACAAGTACTTTGTATACTTTTTCTTATTTAAACACTACAAGGACTTGTGGGGAAAACTGAGGATCACAGAACTTAAGAAACTTACCCAAATTCATATAAGAAATTAATGCTAGAGCTGTGATTCAAGTATCTTGCTATCTCCAAAGCTATTCTTGGGGGGGCAGAGTTTGTTTCTTTCTCATTTTTCAAGAGTCCTAAAGAGTTCTGTTGCCACTGGCAAAATGACTGGAAACAGCACGTGGACTAAAAAATAAAACAATACAACAAAATCCTTTTCTCAAAAAACATACCACATATTCCAAACAAAACTTGATTTTTTAAAACCAAAAATTATACTTCAGAAAAAAAGAGATTCTTCTCTCAAACTCAAGGTCTCATAAACCTTTCATATTTAGAAAGATTGCTTCTAAATTATTTTGAACAAATAACTATGTAAAAAAGACACATTTGCCTAAACATGTATCAATCATTAGCTGAAAAAAAATCACTTGACCAAATTAGTAGACAACATAAAAGATGTTTATCAAGGATATGATAATATGACAATTATTCCTGAACAGTGATTTCATACTTACAAATGTAGAATATCTTAAATAAAATAAGCCTTATAAAGATCAAAGTTTTTAAAAAGCAGTATACTATGTGTTTACAACATTGTGAAATTCCTAAGTATAACTCTGTAAGACAATGAAAAACCCAAAGCTCTAATGTTATGTCAGTGGATACCTGTTTACAGTATTGTTCACAGATTCAAAATAACTTAAATAAAAACGAATGGGTGCTCTAGAAATCTATGGTTGATGATTCAAAAAGTGGCCCTTTTGGGTGCCTGGGTGGCTCAGTCTGTTAAGCATCTGCCTTCAGCTCAGGTCATGATGCCAGGGTTCTGGGATTAAGTCCCGCATATGGCTTCTTGTTCAGCAAGGAGCCTGCTTCTTCCTCTGCCGGCTGCTCCCCGTGCTTGTGCTCTCTCTCTCTGACAATTTAATAAATAAGGTCTTAAAAAAAAAAAAAAAAAAGTAGCCTTAGTAATGACAAAAATCTGAAAAGTAGGAAAAAACATTATTTCTAAAATACTTAAAGGATATGATTTTGAGTATGTATGCTTACCCATACAGCAATATGCTATGAATAGAAAAAGACATGTATAGGAATGTGTAAAGCATAGGCTCAGTCATTAAGTGTCTGCCTTCAGCTCAGGTCATGATCCCAGGGTTCTAAGAGAGAGCCCCGCACAGGGCTCCCTGCTCCACAGAAGACTGTTCTCCCTCTCCTACACCCCCTGTTTGTGTTCCGTCTCTCGCTGTGTCTCTCCCTGTCAAAAATAAATAAATAAATAAAATCTTAACAAAAAAATGTGTAAAGCAGCAATATTCATAATAAGCAAAATGTAAGAATTACCCACAGGCCTGTCAGTATCAGAATGGATAAAAAGGGGCACCTGAGTAGCCTCAGTGGGTTAAGCATGTGATTCTTGACCTCAGCTCAGGTCATGATCTCAGGGTTGTGAGTTCAAGCCCCTCCACAGTGGGCTCCACACTGGGAGTGGAGCCTAATTAAAAAAAAAAAAAAAAAAAAAAAAGGATAAATAATGGTATAGTCTTAATGTAATAATATACAGCAATGAGAATTAACAAATTACAACTAAATGCTGCAATGTGCAACAGACACAAGTTGAAGTGAAAGAAGCCCGTACATGACACAAGTTGAAGTGAAAGAAGCCCGTCACAAAATAGCTACTGTTTCTACAAAGTTTTTTGTTTTGTTTTGTTTTTTTAAATATTTTATTTATTTAGTTGTCAGAGAGAGAGTTGTCACAAGCAAGGGGGAGCAGCAGACAGGAGAAGCAGGCTCCCTGCTGAACAGGAAGCCCCATGTGGGACTTGATCCCAGGGCTCCAGGATCATGACCCAAGCCGAAGGCAGACACTTAACTGACTGAGCCACCGAGGTGTCCCTCTACAAACTTAAGGTGAAACTAATTGGACAGTAGTTACCCCTGGTGGGGGTGGAAGATGGAAAGAGTAACTAAAATGGGGCTCAAATAGGGGCTTTGTGGGATGCTGGTCATTTTCTGTGTCTTTAGTGATTTTATGTGTCTGTTTAGTTTGTGAATATTCACTAAACCTAAGATTATAGGTTTAAAAAAATCACTTAGAATGTATGTATCTTTGTATATGTGGTAGAGCTTAATAAAAAGGTTAAGAAAGAATGTTTGGATAACATTCTATCCATACTTAGGCTCTGACAAGTCAGCAAGCAGGGCCTTGACAAGCAGCAGCCATCCTTACTCAATTGTATCAAGAGCTTTCACTCTGGAGTCAGGAGAGTCATCTGAGGCACATATGTTCCAACCTCTACCATCTCCAGACTTCTGCCAAAATAACACAAGGCTCCTTTCTTCTTCACCCATGGTGAAACAAAATACAGACTCATTGCTTTTCTCCAAATTTCCTTTCCCTGAAAGCCCTTTAAAGTTCTCTAAAGAATAGTTCTGAACAGGAAGCAAAAAGACTTTATTCCTTTTTATCCACCACTGATTAAACAAGTTCTGTTAAGTGCTTTATATGTGTCTTATTTAATTCCCAGAACACTATAATGTAAATATTATTACAACCAGTTTAAAGAAATTCAGAATTAGACAACAGTGAGTGGCAAGATGCTATACCTGCCTGCAGTGCCCAAGCTCAAAATTCACATTCTTTTACCTCCCAACTATCAGCCTCTCTTGATTATAACATAACAAGAGTGTTTACTCCATGTTAATTGTTTTAACTCCAGCGCTTGAGTTGAGAAATTAGGGCAATGAAGGAATGAAGCTTAATTGTGATAGGCTAAGGAAGGAGGGACAAAGGATGAGAAGAGTCAAGTAAGGAAAACTGCTGTGTTCTGACAAAATGCAGGCTGGGGTAAGGCTGTACCCTTCGCTGTGGATCAGACAGGTTAAAGGTATTTATCAAGAGCTGCCAAATGTCAAGAAAATCAAACATGGACTCAAACAGTCCCACAGTACAGTATGTAACATTCACTCATATTTTTATTAAGAGAACAAACTCATATACTTGAAGATCTTTTTCTCCTAGTTGTTTTTACCCTCTGAGCAGCCATTTGTTCATTCATTCACTTGACAAATATTTTCTGAGTACCTAATGTGTACTAGGAATTCCTCCAAATGCTGAGAAAACAGGTATAAATGGAACTTATATTCAGGTGGAGAATACAAACAAACATAATATAATGGAGAACAATGAAAATAAAGTACCAAATGAGTGACAGGCTGGAGGTGGGAAAATGTGCTATTTTAAATAGATCAGGAAAGCCTGAAGGTGTGAATTTTTGGCAAAGGCTGTTCAGCTAACTTCTTTGAGAACTGATTATGTGATATGTTGTATTCAGCTTCATTTTTAAAAGTAATGTTTATACTGGCTTTACACTGTAAAAGTGTTCAAGTATTTCTCAATAGAGCTTATATAAAAAATAAGGTAAAACTGTGGAATGACTTAGCATTCCAAAACAAAATGAGAACCAAACTAATTTTTTTTTTTTTTTTTTATCCCTAGGGCCTTTAAACTTTCATTTCAGTGGTTACCCTAGAGATTACAACAAGCATCTCTGGCTTACCAGAAATCTAGTATAAATTAGTATCTTTACCATTTCCTAGACAATCAATGACTTCAGAACACTTTGGCTCTGTTTCATCTCCCACTTTTTCTGTTGTATTTTACTCCTATATATGTTTATATCACACAAAACATTATTATTTTGTATAGTCAGCATCTATTTAGTTACCCCATATTTGACCCTCGAGATGTTCTTCATCTCCTCCTGCTTCCATCGGGGGAAGCATGTTTTTGTTCTGTCTGAAAGAATGCCCTTTGATGCTCTGTTTACTGTGGGTCTGCAGGTGACAAGTTCTCTCAAATTATGCTAATCTTAAATGTATTTTGCCTTTAATTTTGAAGGATATTTTTGTTGGGTACAAAATTATAGGCTGGTGGTTCACTTCTTTCACCTCCCTGAAGATCCCATTCCATTGTTTCCTTGCTTTGTTGAAAAAATTGGCTTATTGTTCCTTTGAAGATAGTATCTCCTGGCTACTTTTAAGATTCTCTCTTCAGGGGGGCCTAGGTGGCTCAGTGGGTTAAGCCTCTGCCTTTGGCTCAGGTGATGATCACAGGGTTCTGGGATCGAGCTCTCTGGTTGGCAGAGAGCCTGCTTCCCTCTCTCTCTCTCTCTCTCTCTGTCTGCCTCTCTGCCTACTTGTGATCTTTCTGTCAAATAAATAAATAAAATCTTTAAAAAAATAAAAAAAAATTCTCTCTTAACATCTTCTCTCATTTCTGCATAGACAGATTCAGTCCACTCCAGTATAAAAAAACCTCAAGCAAAGGGAACTAATTTTCAGAAGTTTTCCAATGATGTACCTAAGAATTATTTTCCTCTATTTTTTTCTGCTTAGGTTTCACAGAGTTCTGAATCTGTGGCTTGACACGCTTATCAGTTTTGGAAAACTTTCTGCCATTATCTCTTCAAATACTGTTTCTTCCCCATTCCCTCTCTCCTCCCTCTGGAAATGCATAGTGTCCAAATCTGTATGATCATCAGTAGTCTTGGGTTCAAAATAACATGCATGATCACAGGGCACAAGAGGTAGTGACCTAACACCAGTTTTACTTAGTGTCTTAGAAAGATTTGGGACTAGAAACACAGCATATCAGTATGGCAGAATCAAACTCATCTTTACCAGTTCTTAAAACATCCAATCCTTGCCTCCAGACCCCACATCACACACGCAGAGTAGGTTGTGGGGGATGACACTCACATGAATGGATACCATCTATTCCAGCATTTGTATGTCTCAAACAGTAAGCACATCAAATAACTGCCCATTCATGAAGCTTCTAAGCCTCCCACAAGGGGGTGCACTGAGTCAGAAGAGACATCATAAAGGGAAGCTGGAATATCTTTTTCTGTACAAGTTTTATAATCGTGGAATCATGAAGTAGTAATACAGTTCCTTGGAGTATTACATGTCCCTTAAGAGACCTCTCAGTCCAGCTGTAATTTAATAATCACAGGTTATTTTCAAAATAAATATTGGTATTATGGTAATAGAACTGAGAAACCACATTTATCTTGGAAACTTTCTCAAAAGAAGGTAAGCCTTCTTTTGTCATCTTTCCATAGGGGAAAAGGATCCTAAGCCTATAAGGAACTGTTAACCTATAGGTTCCAATAATACATGTTAGACTTTTCACTGTTTTTCTACAGGTGATTTTAGACTGTTTTTCTGTAAAGGTAGACTTTACACTGTTTTTTTATACTTTCTATCGTTTTGCCTCCCTTTGTTTCAGTCTGGATATTTCTTCTGACCTATATTCTTGTTCACCAATTCTCTCTTCGACAGAATCTAATCTGCTGTTAAAGCATCCATGGAGTCCTAACTCAATTATTATATGTTCCAGTCACAAAATTCCTTTATTTATTTATTTTTAGAGATTCCAGATCTCTGCTAAAACTCTCCATCTTCAACACAATAATCCAGTTAAAGTGCACGAAGTGCATGTCTAGTAATTTTAACATCTGATTCACCCATGAGTCTATTCCTATTATCTTAGTATCTCCTGGAATGTTCAACATTGTACATGAAAAAGCTTTAGAAGCTCCAGGTGGTATGATCTTCCTCCAAAGAATAAAAATAGGAGGCGTATCATCTTAATAAGTGTGTAATTAACCTGATTCTAAAAAGAATTTCAGTCCTCAGAGGGCTGCAACCAGAAACCCAACTGTTTACCAGTGGCTCTCATCCTTAATTAGTTGTGAACTCCAACAGCTTTCTCTCCAAGACTCAACTTCTGCTTATCTCCTTTGCCTTTCAGCAACTGCTGTTTGGCTTCTTATGTGTATCATAATTACAAATTAGCAAATGGCTCAAACAGAAAAGCCAAACAAAAAGCAGACCTGCTCTAGTGCATTTTTCTTCTCACTGGGAAGATATTGACCACCCAAGTCCTGGCTGACTTCAAACAGATTTTTACATTATCCAGGTTTTATAATTTTTTTTAAAGATTTTATTTATTCATTTGACAGACAAGAGGTCACAAGAAGGCAGAGAGGCAGGCAGAAAGAGAGAGGAGGAAGTAGGCTCCCTGCCCAGCAGAGAGACTGATGCAGGGCCCGAACCCAGGATCCTGGGATCATGACCTGAGCTGAAGGCAGAGGCTTTAACCCACTGAGACATCCAGGTGCCCCTCCAGGTTTTATCATTTTTTTTTAATTGTTCTTGACTACAAGGTTGATTTAACACAAGTCTGAAGTCATAACAGGTGTGGAAATTAATCACATCAGAAAAACTATTTTTGCAATATTAGAATATTAAAGTTTAAAAAGACTTTATAAATTATGTATGCCAACCTTCCACTCAAAACTGGAATTTTGTGGGGAACCAGGGTGTTTCAGTCAGTTAGGCACCTACCTTTAGCTCAGAGCATGATCTCCAGGTCCTGGGATCAAGCCCCACATCAGGCTTCCTGCTCAGTAGAAAGTCTTCTTATCCCTCTGCACCTGCCCTCCCCACCCAGTCATGTTCAAGTGCATGCACTCTCTCTCTCCCTCAAATAAATAAATCTTTTTTTAAAAACTGAAATTCAAAAAGTATATAAATAAATAAATAAATAAAAATTGAAATTTTGTAGTAAGAATCTTGATGACCATCTAGAATATAAGTAAATATGTCAATGACAGAAATCTTACATCTTTTTTTTAAATTTTATTTATTTATTTGAGAGAGAGATTGTGAGAGTGGAGAGGTCAGAGGGAGAACAGACTTCCCACTAATCAGAGAGCCCAATATGGGACTCGATCCCGAGGCTCCAAGATCATGACCTGAACTGAAGGCAGTTGCTTAACCAACTGAGCCACCCAGGCGCCTTTTTTTTTTTTTAAGATTTTATTTATTTATTTGAGAGACAGAGGGGAGGGGGAGGGAGGATACAGAGGAAGAGGGAGAGGCAGACTCCCTGCTGAGCAGAAAGGCCAATGTAAGACTCAATCCCAGGACCCTGGGATCATGACCTGAGCCGAAGGCAGACCAACTGAGCCACCCAGGTGCCCCAGTGGTACCATTCTTAAACAAGTTCCTTGACAGACAAATCCTCATTATTCTGGATAATTTGCCTCCCTAAAATATTTACCCAATAGTCACAGCTGTATCCTTCAAAACATCACTGAATATGGTGACTCCTTTTCCTAGATGATGGTACGTTAGCTATTCAAAAACTGCTATTACACTTAAAAATACATGTTCTAATAGTACAAAAAATGTTTGCTTTACACTATCTCATACAGCATTCTTTTGGGGCTCGCCTTATTGGTCATTCTCTCAATGAAATATAATTGGCCAAGTTTTTCAAATTGTAGCATCAAGAAATGAACTCAATATTCAAACTTAAGCTTAATACAAACTACAGCAAGAACTATGATCCCTCTAAAACTACCAATTAATATACATCTATTTCCACTCCAATAACAATTTTTACATTTGAAGCACTTAAAACATATACTTCCTAAGCTTGTGGTAAGTTAAAACCCCAGCATCTCAGGAACTACTATCAACTGTTCTACTTTTATGTGCCTGCTTTTTGTTTTTAACTTAAGTGCTAGATTTGACACCTGTCCTTATTAAATTTCAACTTCTTGGATTTTGCCTAGCAATCCAAGAGTCAATATAAATTTAAATTCTGCTTCTGTAATTTGTCTATTAATTACCTCATCTAGCTTTGTACCATCCCCAATAAGAAATATTACTATCATTATTAAAGTAAATGTCCAAGATTTCCCTTTAGGATGACACCTACTTTCCTTGGGAATAGTTATTCAGCAGCAATAAGCCACAAAGAGCACATTTCTTCATCTTATCCACAAAGCTACTGTAAAACATAAAGTCAAATTCTTGCTGAAATCAAGTTTACAGCATACAGTATACCTGTCATGTCATCTAACTGTGAATTAGTAAAGCACTAAGGACAGCCTGGTGTAAATCTGAGTAAAAGGTAGATTTATCATATATTTGGCTTCAAATTCAAATGTGAGACAAGACTGAGTTAGGTAAATTCTCAATGATTACTTCCCACATTGTTTTAAATTAGTAAATCACCTATAGTAGTATCACTGCCACATTTTTAACTCTGGTAAAAATATTTTGCTTTAAATCCAACATGACTAAACACAGTAAATGTTAAATATATTTTAATTTTATTATCTCATTAACTAAGTCTGGAAGAAGTGAATTATGGAATAATTTATAGTGCCAAGTCATACTCAAACATATTTAAGAAGAAAGTGAAGTTAACTAATATTTATGGTATGTATCAAGCAAAGTAAGAATTTGGAAAAAAATTATAGTATATTTAAAATTTTTAATTCCAGATTTTCAATTATGACAGCTAGATAATTACCTTGTTACTAATTTGAAATTTAGGAATTGAGTGATGTTAAAAGAGAGCACATGAGTCGTGTTTTTAATACTACATAAAATTATATGAATAATATGAAGAAAAAACTCTGAAAAAAGCGTTTTCATAAGTCAATACATTGGCATTCACAATGAGACATGTTTATTGCATGATTTGATAATTTCTTTAACCATATAAAAGGTTGTTTAAAAACAAATCTAAGGGCAGAATTAAAAGGATTATTACCATTCTAAAAACAAAGCCACCAGTTAAAGAAATATGGTGAAATTTATCAGAGGCAAGGCAAACATGGTTAAACATAAGACAGCACTTAAGCAAGAATACTGTCCCCTTGAAGGGGTGAAAACATTTCTATTATTAGCAGAGATAAGAGCTGCCTGAAATTCTTTCCTTCATACACTATACTAAAAATAAATGGTTCACTACATTTCAAAATAAACACACTGCTTTATATATGCAGTTCAGTCATTTAATAAAATCCATAAAATCAACCTGATTCAAGGTGCTCTTGTATTTGTGTCTAAGACATACCAGGTAGATTTGCTCTATTTATAACATATTCAATATTTTAGGAGTCTTGTGCCACCCACTTACTCATTACCTTTTAAAGGATTTGAGATTAGATCTTCTGCCAGGTCAAATTAAATTATCACCTTGACTTAAAAAAATTAACTACTTTATCTACAAAATACTTTCCCTATCATCAAGGAAACTACAGGAATCTTGGAAGAATAAATGGGGCAGTGTCACCATTACAAATACTACCAATACTTTAAGGAAACTGACATGGATGACAAGATAAGTGAATATTTTGGCATATTTTTACCAAAATCAAAACCAAACAACAACAGCAAAGACAACAACAAAAGGAACACACCTAGATAAAGCAGCACTGTGTCAGCACTGGAAATGGATCAAAGTCCAAAAAACTAAGGTAATTGAGATATATGATCAAACTTCAAAAATCCTAACTTATGTAGATATATTAAGAGAAGTTTATTAGGAAGACATCTTTAGCTCAAAGTACATTTTCTCTAGTTAAAAAAAAATGAACTGTATAACTGTGCTTCTTCTCTAAGTAGACAGGGCACTGAAAATGACCCATAAATAAAAACTGCCTGCTGCTGCTCACATTCTCTTCCTTCTAACTTTTGCTTCTTCCTTTCAGGAGATCTGTGATTGCTAGCATAGGATCTAGAATAGAAATTACATGTTCACACACATGCATTGGGAGCAGTGTATGGGAGAGGGTGACAGTGAGCAGCATCTAGAGACTGAGAGTTTTCTGACCATATCAGGATGAATTATAAAAGGAGACCAGAGAAAAACAAAAAGCATAAGATAGTAAACTCTTCCTACCCTTCATTAAATAAATTTTGGTCTCAAAACCAGATCACAGGTTATTCTCAGAATTCAGCTAATTGTGAGTTTAAGTACACAGTAAGTACATAATTACATAAGATTACATAAGAGTTAAGTATTTATGAGTATCTTTTCACCTACATTTTTTCATGTTCTTCTCACAACAGTGTAAGCGAACATATGTTATTATTTTCTTTTTTACAGATCAAGTCTAGTTTAAGGCCACACAGCTGGTTTACAACATAGCAGAAGTTCCACATCAGGTCTTCCAAATCCATTGTTCTTTGTAATATATACAATGTTGTCTCTGTGGACTTACCCTGAACTTATCCCCCATTTATAACATTGTTTCTTATGGGAAAATATCTTTTCAGAGTCAGTGAATTGATTACACAAAATGAACAAAATCCATTCAGAAATTAAGGACCAAATTACCTATGTTGAAATCATATTAATGATATTTAAGTCAGCAAAAAAAAAAAAAAGGCTTTATTAAGAGCCTTTTGATTTGTGATTAGATCTTCTATAAGTCAAATTAAATTATCATCTTGATTTAAATTAACTACTTTCTCTACAAAATACTTTCCCTGTCATCAAGGAAACTACAGGAATCTCAGAAAAATAAATGAGGGCAGTGTCACCATGACAAATACTACCAAATATTTTAAGGAAAACTAACATGGATGACAAGATAAGTGAATATTCACCTAATTTTTGAGAGAATCACTGAACTGATTTTGATTCAACACTAACCTTCTAATAGTTGAGAAGAAATAGAACTTTACTACTCGGAACTACTATTTAACACTCATTTAGAATTTGCATAATTTTAAAAGTAAAATCAATTCAGCTAATAACTTAAATGAATATTCATTTTTTAAAAAGATTTTTGAATATTCATTATTATTTCCCTTTCACTCTTATTCATTTTTCAGATGGGGGGGATTACATGACTTATCCAAAAAGGACTAGCGGATTTTAATAAAAAACTAATAATTAAGTATTACGTAACAACAAAAATAAGTTAGTCATTTAGAACTTTCTTCAATGCACACATCCAAAACACAATGGCAGATTATTAGAGCTCTGTCTCAATGTTTCTATCAGAACTGAAGGCATTTCTAAACACAGCAAACATTTCTTAACACTTAACACATGGATACAGAACTGACTCACAAGAGCCATGTACATAGTTATCTCCACAATACTGCCACTCACCTGTATGGCAATTTATCTTTAAAAAAATCTAGAAGGAAAAATTAAAAATATCCATTTGGGGGAATTAAATCTTTTTTAAAATCAGTTTAATGATAAAGGCCCTAATATATTATTTGTTCTAGTGCTCTCCTTCAGGAGAAAAAGAAAACAAGCCCCAGGGAGGTTAAATGTCTGTTCAGGACTATGACACTACATGGAATCAAAAAACAATCATAACAAGGGCCCAATATGCCACATTCAGGTCCCACTACCAATATACAACATTCAGATCCACCAACTGACCAGATATTTGTCAAATTTTCAATTTATCATTTAGAACTTGGTATTTACATTTCAAAGAAGGTAAAACAGCTTGTTTTTTTTTTTTTAAAATGTAATAAAAATTCCATCAGTTTATCTTTCCTATTATATCTCAAAAATAAGTGAGGAATTAGTAAAATAAATACTTGATTTCTTGAAAGCCAATTCTGTGGGTCATTCAAGTAACTCTGAAAAACAGAGAAGGTAATTCCTTGATGAGACTTTACTGGCTAGAAAGAGGCTAGTGTGATTGCAAAGTATCTCTTGGTGTACAATTCTGATGAAGAATAAATATTTCATAAAGCAAATCTATCAGTACTCACCTTGAAAAAGTAGGCTTCTTTTTAAATAAATAATTAGCATTCTATTACATGTATTTTTTCTTGAACCAGTCTTTTCATAACACAAGGAACAAATCTATTCTTCCAGCATTTCTATCACCTTTACTATTTAGGTAAGAACTGAACAAGTCTAATTACAAGAGCTCATAAATAGCAGTTCTACCCTGTCCTGAAAAGAGTATGACCTAAATCAATGTGGAGAAAAAATTTAAGTAAGAAAAAGCATTACTTTTAAATCCTAGAAGCCCCCATAATTTGTTTTGATAGCACTCCTCTGGAAATCTAACAGAACAACAGAACAATGAAGAAAATCAGTTTAGAACATTTAAAATAAGCCTTCCATTATTTAACACCAAATAGAGGATTTCTACATATTTTTTACATATGATTTCTACATACTTTTTAAAAATAACTGGAGGGGCACCTGGGTGGCTCGGTTGATTAAGTGGCTGCTTTTGGTCATGAAAGTCATGATCTTTCTGGGTCCTGGGATCAAGTCCTGGTATCTGATTCCTTGATCAGTGGGGAGCCTGCTTCTCCTTCTCCCTCTGCTACTGTTCCCGGCTCGTTCTCTCTCTCTTTCGCTCTCTCTCTCCCTCTGTGTCAAATAAATAAATAAAATCTTTAAAAAGAATGAAAATTACTTGAAATGAGTGCAATCAAATGAAAATTATGCCACTCTGAATTTTCACTTATTGTACCCAACTTCAGTCTATAAACTGGTACATCTACAAGGGAAGTTAATTTTTTCAAAATCTACAATTAGCCTAACAGTTAAGAGAAAAGGCAAAAAAAAAGCCTATTTATTCCCCCATCTCCATGTTTTTACAGCCATATAAAACTAAATTATCTATGGGATGTCTGGGTGGCTTAGTTGGTTAAGTGTCTGCCTTTGGCTCAGGTCATGATCCCAGGGTCCTGGGATAGAGTCCTACATCAGGCTCCTTGCTGAACAGGGAGCCTGTTTCTCCCTCTGTCTGCAGCTCCCCCTTGCTCGTGCATTCTCGTGCACTGACAAATAAATGAAATATATATATATATAAAACAACTAAATCACCTATTACATTTTTTAGTAAAAACTAACTTTACAAAGTCTAAATCTATGTAATAATTAAAAGTGCAAGTGTTTTCAATACATACATTTCAACACATACTATGCTGGGACAACTGGATAGTCATTCAAAAAGCTGATCTTAGAACCTCATCTTATACCATACTCAAAAATCAACTCAAAATGGGTCATATACTTAAACGTAAGGGCTGAAACAATAAAAATGAGAAGACTTTTAGAAGACAACTTAAGAGAAAATCCTTGAAACCTAAAGCAAAGATTTCTGGGCTGTAACACCAAAAGCAAGGTCCATAAAAAGAAAAAAAAAATCAATAAATTGGACCTTATGAAAATTCAAAACTTTTATACTTCAAAAGACACCATTAAGAAAATGAAAAGTCAGATTAGTAGAAAATATTTACAAATTTCATCTAATAAGGAACTCGAATCCAGAATTTACAACAAATTTTTATAATTCTTCTCATGAGATAAGCAAAAGATAGGAACAGACATCTCACCCAATAAGATATATGAATGGCTAATAAGTACCTGAACATGTTCAATATAATTACTCATTAAGGAAATGAAATTAAAGCCTCATGGGACATAATTTCACACCCATTAAAATGCCTTTAAAACAGACTACAACAAATGTTGGTGAGGATGTGGAGAAAGGAGACCCCTCATTCACTGTTGGTAGAATTGTAAAATGGTAGGACCATTCTTGAAAATAGTTTGCAGTTTCTCAAAAAGCTAAACAGGAAACTACGATATGACCCAGCCATTCTTCTCCTAGGTATCTAACCAAGATACATAAAAACATGTGCCCAAAGACTTGCATGCAATTAGTAGTGGCAGCATTATTTATAACAGCCCATAAGTGAAAACAACTGGTGAAGGTATAGACACAGGTGGCATATCCACACAATGGAATATCATTCAGCAATAAAAAGGAAGAAACTCTTGACACATGCAATCTCATCCATAAACCTAAAAACACTGTTAAAGGAAATATGAAAGACTCCATATTGAATGATTCCATTTATCAGAAGTGTCCAGAGAAAACAAGTTTATACACACAGAAAACAGATTAAGGGTTTCCTGAAGCTGCTGGTAGGAACAAAGATGAACTATAGCATGAAGGATCTTTACTGTGGCAATAAAACTGTTTCAAAATTGATGTTTGTTCCATCTACGGTGACGGTTGCATCATTTAGTAAAGTTACCAAAAAAATCACTGAATTGTACATTTGGAATGGGTGAAAAATGTGTAAAATATACCTCAATAAAGGTGTACTTTTATTTTTAAAAATACATGTTCTTTTATTTCTTGTCCCCTGAAAAATTAAATAACTGAAATGTAGCAACTTCCATCATTTTTATTGAACAATGGTACTAATTCCAATCTTGGTAGGAAATCATAGCATAAATTAGAGGGGCTCTAACATAGTGTTAAAAACACCCTTCTGACTGGTTGCTCGCTAGACTGGGTCCTCCAGGAAAAAGATTTCTCATAAACCAATGTGCCTTCCATTGGTTTATATTTTAAGAAGCCAATGCCTGGATGCCGCACAAGAATATATGCAAAAGAGATTTACATCGGCCTTTGACAATGGGCCAATTGATCTGATGGGTGTTTTAGTCTACATACAGAGTACAGTAAAAGAATTCAAAAAGACAAACATTCTAACACCGTTTGAAAGGATGTAGGCAAAATTATGTAATTTTGAGAGTGTACATACCCAGATGGCAAAGGCACAGTTTGCTTAAGTATCTGTATAATATGGTAACACAGTAGTCCTCAGTAATGATATTTAATGACAGGTAACCTTCCAGGCATAATGCCTGGATCTTCCTATATTCATTCTGAACAGATTCTCTTAGCTATCCACTCAATTTATGAAGTCTTTTATAAATACCCCAGGACTTTATCGCCCACATAGGACTTCAAAGACTTTAATAAACTTAGCAGGGTTTTTTTTAAGTTTTTATTTTCATTTTTTTTTAAGATTTTATTTATTTGACAGAAAGAGACACTGCGAGAGAGGGAACACAAGCAGGGGTAGTGGGAGAAGGAGAAGCCGGCTTTCCGCTGAGCAGGGACACGTGCAGGGCTCAATCCCAGGACCCTGGGATCATGACCAGAGTCAAAGGCAGACACTTAATGGCTGAGCCATCCAGGCGCCCCAGCTTTTCAAATACCACCTTGACTGTGAGACTTTGCCTGACCACTTTACTGAAAATGGTTAACTCACAAAACTCATTCTCCCTTCCCCCACTCATTTTTCTCAGTAGCACTAAACATACTACATATCTCACATACATATTCTGATTATTTTTTGTGTTCCCCTACTGGAATACGCGCTCCACAGAAGGAGAGATTTTAATGTGGTTTATGTTCCTTACTGTATACCCACTGCCTAAAACAGCGTCTAGCACAATGTAGGTGCTCAATAAGGGTTTTCCAAATAGAAGAGCGTCAGCTATGTGGAAGTAAATAGAAGCTGATCTCTGCCATAGAAATGAATGAATCCCTTCTACCTATTCAGCATGCAAGGCTTGAGGCTAAATTACGAGTTTTAAAAGGAAATAGAGGCCTGAGAGTAAAATCTCCAGAATGCCTACCCAACATCTTTACAACAAAAAGAAAAAAAAAGGGGGGGGGGGGGGAGCTAACGTTTGACTTATAATTCTGAATTTACAACAATCAAACGTAAAATATTAATAAGCTGGCTCTAGTTCAGAAGACAGGGCCAATTAATTAAATCCCATGTGACTCATAAACAGCCAAAAGGGGAAAAGTTCAATACTTAACTAGTAACAAGTTAAAAAAAAAAAATTTTTTTTTTTTTTTTTAAACAAGCCTGTTTTTCTACACCCAAAATGGGATCCCATCACCGAGACCTCAGCAAAGTATGTCTTAGCAGTTCTGGCGGCCTCAGTCCTGAACGCTCCCAGGTCCAACCCCAAGGAACCTCTCCCCATCCCAGAAGGCTTCCTAGGCTTCCTTCCACAGGCCAAGCCCCCTTCAGACCCACAGCTCTTGTCAAGGCCTGAGCCCATACAGGGGCCTTCCTGCGTCCACGCCCCCACCTGCAGGCCCCCGGAACCTGCTCCAAAGCGTCGGCCCCAGCAACCCCGCCGGAGTGCTGGAGCACGAACGAGTCGGACGGCAGAGCCGTCCCCGGCCTGGCCAGAACTGGAAGACATTTTACACTTCATCCTGGTTCTGCCCATTTCTGCGTGACCTTGGGTACATTCCCAAGCCTCTAGGGGTCCGCGTTTTCTCACCGTCTAGGTGAGGACAACACCTGCACGGAGCGGCTGTGAGGATTAAATGAGATCCCACGCGAAGCACCCAGCGGGGCGCCTGGCGCGCTGGAGACTCAGTCACGAGCGGCGGGTACTACCCCGGCGCTGCCCACACCGTCTCAGCGGGAAGGCGCCCTGCCCAACAGCCGGACCTCCGGCTTCACGCTCCCGGGCTCTCAGGTCCGCGAGCGCCCCGCAGACCCCGGGACTCCCGTCGTCCCCGCCGCCGCCCTTCCCCGCTCCGCCGCCCTCGCGGGGCTCCCGGGCCCGCTCCACCTGCCGCCAGGCCCGTGCCCGCCCGCGGCCCTGGGAGCCGGGCTCCCGCCGCTCGGCCCGGCCTCCCGCGAGCAGACAGCCCCGCGCGGCGGCCTCGGGCGCGTACTCAACTCTTCACTTTGCCGAAGGTGCCGACGCCCAGCGTGTCGCCCAGCACGTAGTGTCCGATCTTCACGCGCCCGTCGTGCTTCTGCTTCTCAGCCATGTTCGGCGCGCGCAGCCTCGCTCCGCCGCGGGTTCCTCAGTGCGAGTGCGAGTGCGGCCGCTGCCGCCGCTGCCGCCGCGGGCTCTTCAGTGCGGCCGCCGCCTACCCACAGTGCAGCGGGCTCGCGGGGGAGGGGGGGCAGGCGGGGGAGGCCCGAGACGCCGAGGGGCGCGAGGCAGACTCGGCGCGCGGGCGGTGGCGTGGGGGCGTCCGGGCGCGAGTGGCGGCCTCGGCGGCTGTGGGCCGGGCGGGGCGGCGGAGGGGACGAGGAGCGCCGGGGGCCACCAGGTGTGCGGGGGAGGGGCGGCAAAGGGACCGCCCCTCCACCTGCGGGGTCGCCGAGCGCGGGGTGGGCTTCGGGGCCAGCTGTGAGAAACGGAGCGGAGCGGACGTGGGCGCCGAGAGGGCCGGAATCTCGGCGTGCGGCGAGGTGGGAGTGGAATGTGAAGAGAAACGGGCCTGCCGCCCGAGGAGAGAGGGACGTAAAGACTAAAATGTGGGTGTACGGGGAAATCAGGGGCAGGCGGCGGTGGGGAAGGGCCCGGAACCGAGGTCAGCCTGGGAAGCGCGGCGAGGAAGTTTCTTGAGTCACGGGCGGGGTATTTCTGCTGCAGGTCCGTGGCACAGGGAGGACACGACCCTGTGCTCTCCCCGGTTCTCCTCCACGTAGAATTCTCGGTTCTCCCGTCGTGTGGATGCGCGAGCCTCCCCCCACCCTCCCCCCCCAGCTCTCCATTCTAATTTGCGCTAAGTTCTGCAATAAAGTACAGTCACGAAATGTGCTCAATTGTAATTTAGCACACGCTTGTAGAAAGTGTAGAAATAGCTTGTCCTAGAGCTGCGCGAGAGGGAAGTAGTGAAAGAAACGAGGGAAACAATGCAGTGAGCAAAGCAAATCTATAGAGAGCACAAAGAGAATGGTAAAGAGCAAGGGCAATAGAAGGGCACAGTTGAAGAGAAGCAGAAGTCGGGAAGAACGGGAAACGTGACGCCCAGGCAGAATATTAAAAATCGACCAGAAATTCGTAATGAATTATCACTTCCCACTCTCCTTTCCTTTCTTCCTTCCACCTTGTCCTAGTCTTCAGTGTTGCCTTCCACGGCTCAAAAAGTATTTGCAGATCGGAAATAAATGTTTAAGGATTAGCTGAACATTTTTAACATTGTACATGACCCTAGAGTTTCAAGGTCCTGTTCCCCGAACAAGAAGCCTCTTATCATACTGTGTATGTATGAAGAGAGAAATGCATTGATCAGGAACAATACGGGATGATAGAAGTTTGTTTTCTGAGGAGTGGTAAATATACAAATGGCAAACAGACATCCCTTCTTGTTTAGACACCGAGACAATCTGATGAGAGATGATCACAGTTTATAAATTATAAATATCACAGCTGTTGAACAGAGGCTATTTTTGTTCATTCTTGGGATCATCTTTCTTGCTGACAAGAAGTATCATTTAAGAATCACTCTGCCTAGCTGGCAATTTGGAGAAAATAGCCAGTTATTTTTGATGATGAACCTTCATTGGTTAAGGGTCTCTCCTTCAGTATCCATTCAAGTGAGTAAGAAAACAAAATACCTATTTTTGATTTTGAGATATAAGACATATGTCTGGGGGCGCCTGGGTGGCTCAGTTGGTTAAGTGTCTGCCTTTGGCTCAGGGCTCAGGTCTCGATCCCAGGATCCTGGGATTGAGACCCACATTGGGCCTCTGGTTAGTGGGAGCCTGCTTCTCCCTCTCCGTGCTGCTTCCCCTGCTTGTACTCTGTCAAATAAATAAAATATTAAATTAAAAAAGAGTAGCATGTCTGTTTCTTGTTCTAATATACCTTTAAAAGACATTGAAAAGTCTTGTATTGTTCCTCAGATAGACCTGAAGGCAGATTATAAACAGAGATTTTTAAACCATTTTACATGCTATCTTAACTATTCACTGATAATTACAACTTAAGTTATTATATACTTCATAACTGTGATCCTTACCTAGCAACTGTGAACAACCTTGTAGCTTTAATATGCCAACAAAAATATGACACTTTGTTGATTAAAAAGTTCATTTAGGGTGCCTGTGTGGCTCAGTCGGCTGAACATAAATATCCGCCTTCAGCTTAGGTGATGATCGCAGGGTCCTGGGATAGAATCCTTCATAGGGCTCCCTGCTCTGGGGAAGTCTGCTTCTCCCTCTCTCTGCCCCTCCCCACTGTTCCTGAGCTCATGCTCTCAAATAAATAAAACCTTTTTTAAGTTCATGTAAACACAATTACCTCATTTGATTGCCATAAAAGAATCTTATTATTGCCCCCATTTTATAGATGATAAAATTTAATTTTTCACTTTCTGGCTTACCCAAGGCTAATCAACTAAGTGGTAGACTCAGAACTCATTTCCAGTTCTGACTTGTCCTTTTGTTTTTCTACTATACCACCACTGCCAAAGAAAAACAAACAAACATGGTGCTCTAAGAACATTTAAAATTTTCACAATAATAGTCTCATTCTCGTAGTTATTACTTCTAGGGCAAGCCGACAATGTATACTTTAAGCTTACATTTTTAGCTGTTTTTCTGACTTCTGTTAGCACGATTGAATGCTAAAAGGGCGAGAAGGGTGGGAAAGAACCCTTGTCACCATCAGGGGCAGCAGGCAGCCTTTTCTTGCCCACACATTTCAGATGTGATTCCCTATTGCTTCACCCTACTCAGCATTAGTTCATCAGACCATATATCGTTCAGTGCCATGCCCCTTGGAGGTCTCACCTCCACTACCAGAGATGTTCTGGTAAATATCATATTTCCCTTTTCATTATTTTTCAGTCATGTTGTACTGTCCCTGTGTTCTTTAGTACCAATCTCTATAAGCAGTGCCCCAGGCGGCCATTCAATTCTTAACCCTATCCAACTGTTACTGCTTTCCCCACTAGTATAGGGTCCTTGGGGTTATTTTATTTCAAATTCTCTATAGCAGGATCTGAATAAGAGAATAATGGAGTGCCACTAAACTAATATGCTACACTTGATTCCACCGATATTCTCAATAACCAGTTCCTTCAAGTCTTTGCTCAAAGTCACTGTCTCCATAATAAGACTTCCCCACTCTGACCACCTTATTTGATACTGCCATTACAGCTCACCCACGTCCCCCGCCCTGCACACTCCAACCTCTTAACCCTTCACAACTGTTTTCTATGGCACTTACCTTCTAATGTACTATTGAATTCCGTTGTTTGTTATGCTTTTGTTTTTTCTAACTATAAGCTTCATAAGGAAGAGGATTTTTTTCTCTGTTTTGTTCACTGTTGGATCCTTAGCCCCTAGAACAAGGCCTAGCATTATAGGCACACAAGTGGATTCAGGCTATGTGGCATCTGAGGTTTATATAATGAGGAGGACCTGTTTAAGAAAAAAAAAAACAAAGCTGGGTATGGGGAGTGAATATTTATTTGAAATAAGAGGACATAACTATAAGTTTTTTGAAGCTGACAAATAACACAAACATCCTGAAATCCAGAAAAATAACATTTTTTATGAGTTAACATCCCATATACCTTTATAATACTTGTTTTTACAATTTTGATAGTACATTCTTTGATTGTCTCTTCATATTTTTTAACATTCTTTATAAAGAATAGAAAAAGATAATTCTGTCCTTCCTCTGACATTATTGATCAAGTGTTACTTTTTTTTTAAGATTTCATTTATTTATTTGACAGAAAGAGAGAGAGAACAAGCAGAGGGAGCAGCAGGTAGAGGGTGAGGGAGAAGCAAGCTCCTTATTGAGCAGGGAGCAGAACGTTGGTCTTGATCCCAGGACTCTGGGATCATGACCTAAGCAGAAGGCAGATGCTGAACCAACTGAGCCACCCAGGTGTCCTATTGATCAAGTTTTTGATTACATGTTTCTCTTCAGGGTGCCTTTAGGACCTTCTTCAGACAGCTAATATAGCATCTATCAATTCTGTAACATATATTAATATCTCATACATTTTTCATATATACTTATATATAAATGAATATTTCATAGACATGTATAAAAATCACATACCCTCTCAGCTGTTCCTGAGCCTAACATGTTGAGGCTGAAATATGTGTTGAATTGAAATAAACAAAATATCACTAAACTACAGAATCAAGAAATAAGAATACAGGGCAGAACATTTTAAAGAAGAAGTTGGGTGGAGGCACCTGGGTAGCTCAGTCGGTTAAGTGTCCGCTTTTGGGGGCACCTGGGTTTTAACTAATTAATTAATTAATTAATTAAAATAAAAAAGAAGTTGGGGCAACCTGGCTAAGTCAGAAGAGCATGTTACTCTTGATCTCAGGGTCATGACTTTGAGCCCCACATTGGGTGTAGAGATTACTTAAATTAAAAAAAAAAATTTAAGATTTTATTTATTTGACAGAGATCACAAGTAGGCAGAGAAGCAGGCAGAGAGAGAGGGAAGCAGGCTCCCTGCCAAGCAGAGAGCCCAATGTGGGGCTCAATCCCAGGACCCTGGGATCATGGCCTGAGCCGAAGGCAGAGGCTTTAACCCACTGAGCTCCCTGGGGCTCCTTAAATAAAAGAAAAAAAAAAGTCAAAATTAATAGCAGTTTTATGAAAATGCATATTAAATAAAAAGCATAATTTTCCATCTCGGTGCAGTAGTCATTAGTGAGATTGAAAATAGGCATAAGGGGTGCATGGGTGGCTCAGTGGGTTAAGCCTCTGCCTTCGGCTCAGATCATTATCCCAGGGTCCTGAGATCAAGCCCTGCATTGGGCTCTCTGCTAGGCAGGGAGCCTGCTTCCTCCTCTCTCTCTCTCTGCTTGCCTCTCTGCCTACTTGTGATCTCTCTATTAAATAAGTGAATAAAATCTTAAAAAAAAAAAAAAAGAAAGAAAAAAAAATAGGCATAAGCCAGAACACACAGGACATTATAGATTCATGCTAACATGTTTCTGTTATTATTCTTCAAATTAAAATAAGAAAAATTGGGCATTCAGTGATTAATGAACTGTGTTGGTGGTGCCTTTTATGTATTATAAGTTCAATAATTACTGCCTTTTTAATTTTTATTATGAAAAATGTCAAACATACACCAAAGTAAAGTAGTAGAAATAAGCCCCACCCCTTGATGATTATCAATACTGTTAACAATAACCAGTCTATTTTTGCACTTTTTATTTGTTTGTTTTGGAAGTGTTTTAAAACAAATAACCAGATAGAATAGTTCACTGATAAATCTTTTAGTGTGGAGCTCTGACAGAGGAGGATTTCTTTTTAGCATCACCACACTACCACTATCACATGTAACAAAATTAACAGTAATTTCTTACTATCCTGGAATTCCCATTCTGTATTCAATTTCCCTTGATTGCCTTAAGAATGTACTTTTTTTTTAAAGATTTTATTTATTTATTTGACAGAGAGAGACACAGCGAGAGAGGAAATACAAGCAGGGGGAGTGGGAGAGGGAGAAACAGGTTTCTCGCTGAGCAGGGAGCCCAATATGGGGCTCAATCCCAGGGCGCTGGGATCACGACCTGAGCCGAAGGGAGAGGCTTAACCCACTGAGCCACCGAGGTGCCCCAAGAATGTACTTTTATGTTTGGTTTATTCTATTCAAGATTTTTAAAGTGTACAGTTAGCATTTTCTTGAAATGGATCTTATGTTTCTTTTAATCCATAATGATTTTTCCTCCCCCTGCCCTTTTTTTTAAATGTCATTTATTTGTTGAAAAATTGGGTCATTTTACCTGTTGATTATCCCAAACCCTGATGGATTTAGTTCAATAATTATTCTTGATCATAAACCATACTAAGGTATTTTAGATGAAGCACAGTATTTAGAAACAAAAGTCCTGAGTTATGCCCCAGCTTGCCACTGGAGCAGGGTGTCCTTAAACAGATCATTTCATATCTCACTGGCAAAACTAGTAGTGTTGAAATAGATTATGTTGAAAGTTCTTTTCAGCTATTAGGAAATTCAAGTCCTAATCCCACTCCCCATTTTAGAATGAAAGGAGCAAAGGGAAAAGATAAGATTACTAAAAAGTACGATGGGCAATAGTCCAAGGTATCCATAACCTGTTTGATCTTGGTATGTTATTTTCCCTACACACATTTTACCTCTTGACATTTATGGGGCCCAGCCTTCTTCAAAAAGAGAAGTAGATGCAATTCCTATGACAATATTTGAAACCCTTTCAAGGAAATGTACTATATAACTCTGAGGTGTAATTTTTAGGAGGTACCCTAGTATCATATTAAACTTAATGTAATCCATTTTCATTTTGTGGCTGAGTACATTTCTAAATTGCTTCAATATGGGTCAACACTGTAATTTTCAGTGTAGCTGAGAAAAATAAAACATTTGGATGGAATTTCTTCCATGAGCAGATGCATTAATTGGAATAACAAAGGTTGTTTGTTTTGCTGTATAAACATTATGGATCTGACAGCATTTTTAGAAATTTGCTTTCATGTGTGTGTTGACAGCTTGTCTGAAAAAAGCTCAAACACACTTTCAGATCAGTTAAATCAATTATTTCCCTCCTGGCATGGGTTCAGTTCCTATCTATACTGAATACTTTAAAACTGGTGAGGTCGAATAGAGGAGATACCAGTGTCACCTTGAACTGATTATCCACTTTGTTATGGCTATGCTTTGGAATTAAAACAAGCCTTGACAAAACAATACAGTATATATATTATTTGAAGTCTTTTGTAACCCACTTTTAATGACCTCAAGTGGGTGTTAATGCTTTGGTTTATAGGCTCAATCCTGTTAACATTAACTACAAAGCTTTGACATGATTAATTAGTATAAACTTAAGATCAATTAGGTAATTTCAAAATTTCCAAAGGTTCTGTAAATGATAAAATAATTCACCTCCTAATAAAGACCTTTAAAAATTAAACTGGGAATTCAGTTTCTTTTAATTAGAACATGGGCTTGCACTAGGTACCCTTAAAGAACTCTTAACTGTAAGGTTCTCATTTTATGAAATTAAATGTGTTAATTTTTTTTTTAAGATTTTATTTATTTATTGGACAGACAGATCACAGAGAGCCAGATGCCAGGCTTGATCCCAAGACACTGAGATCACGACCTGAGCGGAAGGCAGAGGCTTTAACCCACTCAGCCACCCAGGCACCCCTAAATGTGTTAATACTTTTTAAAATATTTACTGATAAACTTTTCACCCTCTGTTTTTAAAACATTGAAGTGTTTTAGAAATGTTATGAAATTGACTTTACCCATTAAGGATTCCCAAATTCTCTGAGTGTATCACTCCTTGTTCTAAATATATTCATTTATTGAACAAGGATGTTTTGAACGCCTACTGAGAGCTAGGCACTGAAGATACAGTTTTAAAGAAGGTAAGGTTTTATTAAGGACTGTTGCTGTATTTGTATATATATCCCTTAGGATAAGGACTACTGCAACGGGGTTTATAGTAGGGAGAGATTTGGCCCAATTCTGAATACAGTAATGAAAAGTAGGGTTTTATAGCCAAGGAACAAGGTGGGAGAGTCAGTAAGTAGAAAGTTACTAAAAGAATAGGGTAATTCAGAGTGCCTGACTGGCTCAATCAGTAGAGCATGTGACTCTTTATCTTTAAGTCTTGACATTGTGCCTCACATTGGGCATAGAGATTACTTAGAAAAGAAAAAAGAAAAAAAGAAAAGAAAAGGATAGAGTAATTCTTTGCTAAACTGACCTAACAAGTCATGTAATCTCTATGCATTTCGTGGTAAGTCATTTTGTTGATATGGATCTTATGTTTCTTTTAATTAATTAAATTAATTAATTTTCATTATTTATTTGACAGAGATCACAACTAGGCAAAGAGGTAGGCAGAGAGAGAAGAGGAGAAGCAGGCTCCCTGATGAGCAGAGGGCCCAATGCTGGGCTCCATCCCAGGACCCCAGGCTCATGACCCAGGCCCAAGGCAGAGACTTTAACTTACTGAGCCACCCAGGTGCCCCCAAAACACAAGGTTCTTTTCATTTATAATGATTTTTTTCCTCCCCCTCTTTTTTTTTTAATGTCATTTATTTTTTTGAAAAATTGGGACAATCCCAATTTCATACAATTACTAACAAGCCAAGGTGATGGTAAAGACAAGGGATTTTGTTGGGTAGTGAGGGTGGTTACTCTGAACGAACTTAGTAGTATTTTTGCTAAAACTGGGCTCTTGAGGACATGCCCAAGGATGGGGCCTAATTGGGCTCAGAGGAGTCTGACAAGAATCTGGTCAAGGAGAGAGTCTTTTGTTACATTCTAGTGAAAAGGGCAGATAATAAACAAGCAATCAAATATATAATATAATATAAAAACTATAATATAATATAAGTGATATGTCCTATAAAGAAAAATGGGCAGAGTAAGTGGATGCACAGATGAAAGGGGGGAGGGTTGGATAGGCATTTTATATAGGTTGTCAGAGAAAGTCTCTCTGAGAATGTAGCATTTGAGCAGAGACTTGAGAATTGTATGAAGGAAGGGGCCATTGAAATATTTGGGATTAGAGATTCCAGGCAGAGGGAAGAACAAGTGCAAAGACACAATACAAATAGCATATAGGAGATGTAGCAAGAAGGTCAATGTGTCCAGACTGGTAACTACAAGAATGAGAATGGAAAGGTTTGCATTCAGAATCCCTAGAGCCAGACCATATTGGGTAGACTATATTAAAAACTCTGGACATCTTAAAAAGTGTGATCATTTTTTGGAAGATTTTTGAACAGGAGAGTGGCATGATATAAATTATAAATTTAAAGGATCTCTCTGGATGACTGTGTGGAAAAAGTTTAAAGGGACAAGAGTGGAAGCAGAGACACTAAGAGTCCAATGTAGTAGACCAGATGAGGGCTAATAGTAGCTTATACGGGCAGGGGGGTGAGGGTGGCAATGAAGGTGGGGAAAACCATTCAAACTGAGCATATACTTTGATGTTAGCAATTCAAGAGAACTTGCAAATGGTTGGATGTGAGGTGTGAGGAGAATCACAAAAAAAGGAGTGACAGACTTAAATATTTTTGGCCCAGACAGCTAGATGGATTGAAATCCAAAAGTCTTTGTGAGAGAAATACATTGGAAAGAAGGGAAGGATGAGAGGAGCAAAATTCTGTTTTGATCACATAAGTATGAAATGTTTAATAGAAATTCAAAAGGACCTGTCCAGTAGGTAGTCGACCACAAGAGTGTGAACTTCAGGGGATAGGTCCAGACTGAAAACGTAAGTTTCATTATCATCAGTATGTATACAACAGAACTAGAGATCCCTTAGGAGATAAATATAAAGAGCAAAAAGAAGAAATTCTTTCACAGAGATATCTCAGATTTAGAGAACTGGAAAAGGAAGAAGAATTTGCAAGAGATAAGGAATATCTACAAGATAGGAGGAAATTTGAGAAAGTGTCAACTTTTTCAAGATACTCTTATTAGCCATCTCCAGTGCTACCAAGGGTGAGATGAGGATGAAGAGTTGACTATTGAATTTGATAACCTTAACCAATGACTTTATAGTGGAATAATGGAGCTAAAAGTCAGAATGGAGTGAGTTGATGAGAAAATTAAAGTGAGAAAATAAAAAAGATGATTCTATATGATTCTTTGCTATGAAAGGGAGCAGAGAAATTTATGAGGTTTGCTGTGAAGGTGGCATTAGAAACCAGAGAATGTGGAGACAAGAGTATATTTTTAGGAGAAAGAAAAATATAACATGCTTGTGTGCTGATGGGAATGATACAGTAGAAAAGTGGAGGGGGGGATGATGGAGTATGACAGAATGACTAACTGGGTAACATTTAGCAGTGAATCCTGATCTGACACTCCTCAGGACCTCCCATACCAGCTTTCAAGGGACTTGTTCTCTAATGGAAATCATATACATTTTAATAAATTTCAAAAATCGTGCAGTAAGTGGTATGGTTAACCAAAGTTATGGATAGAATTGACTAGAGAGTATTGAAGAGTAAGTTAGAAGGCTCTTGTATTTGACCAGGGGAAAAAAAACAGGTAAGACTTGAACCACTGGCAGTTCCAGTAGGGAAGGAAGGGAACGGGTAGATTTGAATGCTATTTAAGAGGAAGAATGAATCGGAGTTAGTGACTGCTTATTTATGAATGAGGATAGAAAGGAGCAATTTTGATGACTTCCAGACTTCTGGCATGGTATTGTAGATGGACAAATCTTCCTAAAAGAGTTCTTACCCTACCACTTCCTTCCTTAAAAAAGTTCACTTTACATTGCCTAAAGAATAATATCTAAAACTTCAGAGTCTGGAATTCATGGACTCCTAAAATCTTCTTTTTTGACATGCTTCCTTACGTACTTCTTAGAACTCAAGAACTGGAATCCAGCTTGAAAAGTACTGGTCTACAGAGTAGAATTCGAAGTCTCTAAATCTGCATTCAAGGCCTTGTATAATCTGGTCATTGCCAACCCCAATTCTTGCTTCATCTTCCTTACCCAAAGCTCTCTCCACCACACACCACACTATAGCAGAACACCGTTCTGCTATACACACCACACTATAGCAGAACACCGTTCCTTTACTCTCATTGTTTTCATTGTGTGGCTTTAGCCCTTGGTATTCCCAATCACGATCTACTTCAGAAAGATGTCTATATTTCAAAATTCACCTCCTCTTTGCAGCAATTCTGCAATCTCCCAGATATATCTGACCCCTCTATCTTTAATAATGCCATGTGCTTTATACTTAATTAAATCCATCACTGTGCTTACCTATTTATAGTCTGGTTCGGCATTTGACTATTAATCCCTTGAGGGCAAGCTGCGTATATAGTACTTGTTAATTGTACTTACTATATCTTAATTCATTTACTTAATACATGTTAGTTGAATGAATGAGTAACAGATGAAACCTCATTTCAGACATAACATTATCTTGATTCACCTATCCTCTCACACGCAACACTAAAGGGTTCTTCCTTCCCTGCAAGCTCCTATACCTGTTTTAGCACCCTGTTAAGCTTTAACATTATATTTGCTCTATTGCATTGTTTTTTTTTTTTTCCCCTTTTTCGGTGCATATGTTCCCTCCCTGAAATATTCAAGGGCAGGGATTTTATCCTGCTTATCTTTGTATTCCAATCTCCTAGGTTCTCAATAAATGTTTCAAGAATGTATTGTTTAATAATTAAAGAGCTATCTTACCTTTAAAGTCTTATGTCCCAGGATCATGCCCATCTTTTTCCATTGCCACAAAGGATTTCCTAATCACTCTTGGTTAGAATTCATCTTATGCTCTGCATTCTATTAACCTGTAGCTGTATCTCTTTTGTGTAATTATCACTTTCTAGGACAGTAATGGGCATAAGGTGACTACAAAAGCCTAAGAACAAAAAACTCTTCCTTTTATTCCCATACAGTTGTAATTCTCAACTCTTCTTTTTTTTTTTTTTAAGATTTTATTTATTTATTTGACTGACAGAGATCACAAGTAGGCAGAGAGGCAGGCAGAGAGAGGAGGAAGCAGGCTCCCCGCTGAACAGACAGCCTGACTTGGAGCTCGATCCCAGAGCCGAAGGCAGACACCCAACTGGCTGAGCCACCCAGGAACCTCTCAATTCTTCTTTTTTGTGCACAGTTATTCTTGGGTAGTACACACGCCCACACCAAGGTTAGGTACAATTCTACCCTTTCCCAAGGGAGAGGGAAAACACTCCAGAATGATAGGATTTATTTTGTTCAAGTAAACAATTATAAACTACTGCATTTATACTATGATTAGTAACTATTTATGACAATCTCTTGTCCCCTGGACCCTTACTTTGAAGGCATTCTTTGAATGTTTGATGAAAGACTAAAAGAAGGAAGGACTATTATTTCCATTACCAAGTTCAGAGGCAATTCAGTTTACCTTTTGTACAAAAGTAGTCTTCTCATTTAATCTATTACTGCTTAGAGTCAGAAATCATTTATCTGTATGGGCTAGAGGAAGATAGTATTGTCCCTTATAAACTAAATTTGAAATAAAATAATAGTTTTACTTTAAAAAATTATGCTTTTTTTCCCAGGCTATGCTAGACTTGGAAACAAATAGAAATGTTACAGGAACTAAGTTCTCCCTGAGGTTTTAGTTTCTTCTGACCTCTCTGTTCTCTGTGGAACTCAAGTAACCAGTGTTCATTCCTTTTGTGGGAAACAAAGGCAGAAGAAAAATTATTACATTTCTTTACTACGTGCAATCCATTGACAAGTCCTTCAAACAGGCAGAGTGACGTTCCTCTAGGAACTCAGCTGCCTGGATGTGAATACTTTGCTAAGGGCAAAAGGCCCTGGGTCTCAACCCCCAGGATCCCATAAGTTTACTTCAACATATAAAAATTCCTTTGGAAACGTCCTTTATCTCTAAGCCACCTAAGATGCATATTGGCAATCAGCCGCAAGCATATGACCCACCGACACACTTCTGAAGGGTCTCATGACTCAGGTGTTATTAGACAGTAATAAATGACATTTCCCAACAATATCTAGCCCCCTCCAGATCCTGGAAACCTTGTTTCCAAAATACCTGGGAGTCTTAGGCTATCCTTAACCCCCTCCCAACTTGAAAGTATATAATGGGCCAAGCCTTATGACCCCAGTGCAGCTATTTCTGCCCGGGGGTCCTGTTTTGTGGTTTAATAAAACCACCTTTTTGCACCAAAGACATCTTGAGAATTCTTTCTTGGCCATTGGCTTTGAACCCTAACGTCTTTCCTACATCAATTTCCCTTTCCCCTGTCCTGCAGCAAGGCTTTTCCATCTGGTGCCTGCTGCTGCCTTCATGACCTTCAAAGCTGAAAAAGGGGGCTTTAAAAAAAAAATGTTCTCCTCCTGGTGACTTCAACTCCTTAACAATGAAAAGGTGATTTGGTTCTTTTAGTTTACAACCCCTCATAATGCAGAACTTGAAACCAATGGACTGAGCGAGCCCTGTGGATAGTAGCATCCACAGGCAGCCGGAACCGGTTATGCCTGCAAGCAATTGCTGAGTAGCCCAGATCCCCTGTGCCTGTCTCTCTGCTGCTTCTACCGCATGAGGAATCCTCACCTTCTCCAGGAACAACTTCCATTTTTGCTGGAGGCAGCTTTTATTCCCCTCACTTTGTTATTCCTCTTTGTGTGATCATCCTAATGCCCTATAAGTCTTCTCCTGTCACTGGGACAAAGGAAGAAGGCAGGGAGGGAGGACTGCAGTGTGCAATTTCGACAGTTTGGTTCTCTTGCCCATATTGAGAAAGTGAGCATGTGCTTAGCATCCCCACCATGATCCTGCTCTTAAACTCTTCCATTATGTGATCCACTTGGATCTCATAGATTATGAGATCTACATAATATCACAGATTATGTAATACAGTGTATGGAATGTTGGGTGTACTTGGCTACAGACATATAATAGGAAAATACTTACAAATCATCAGGTATATGGGGCACCTGTGTGGCTCATTTCCCCGCCACCAAATACATGATGACAAATCATCATGTATATGGTGGTTAAGTGTTTGACTTTTGCTCAGGTCATGATCCCAGAGTCCTGCATTGGGCTCTTTGCTCAGTGGGAGTCTGCTTCTCCCTCTGCCTCTCCCCCTGGCTTGTGCTCTCTCTCTCTCATTCACTATCTCTCTCATTCTCTAAAATAAATAAATAAATTCTTTTAAAAAAATCATACTGTATAATGAGAAACTTATCATAACATCTCTCATAAGTGTTTCCTGGAAAAAAAAAAAAAAGAATTCAAAGCAAACTTCAGTTATATTCTTGGAAATAGGACTTTACAAATTTCCTCAGGACAAAAAAAGCATTCACCTTAAGCATCATCCTGATTTTTTTTTTAAAGAGTCTTTTTTTTTTAAGATTTTATTTATTTATTTGACAGATAGAGATCACAAGTAGGCAGAGAGGCAGGCAGAGAGAGAGGAGGAAGCAGGCTCCCCGCTGAGCAGAGAGCAGATGTGGGGCTCGATCCCAGAGCCCTGAGATCATGACCTGAGCCGAAGGCAGAGGCTTAACCCACTGAGCCACCCAGGTGCCCCCTGATTTTTTTTAAATATATTATTTACAGTCTTTTAAAATCTTTTTCAAGTGTTATTTGGGGAATAACAAAAAATAAAAAATAAATAAATTTGAAGGCATTTGTTTTAGATCTGGTTCTGATTCTCTTTTATAAAACTTACAACCATTTTGATATGTTTTTTTTTTTTTCAGGTAACTATTATTAGGTTTACTGTAAAGGTGAATCATTGGAGGGATTCTTTTGGTAAGTTAAATGCTAATTTTTCAGAATGTCATTCAAGCCTCAAGAATTTTCTAGTGCCTACCATGCTACATACAAAAGAAATATCTCATGAACAATACCCCTAGGCTCTCAAGAACACTTGTACCCATGGAACAATTAGAAACAAGTCATTATTTTTTGGCTTATTCCTTCTTAACTCCTAAAGTAAAATGGCACCTCGTTTTCCCTCCAAACTTTCTTTAGTTGCATAGGAAAGAAATTACTTGATTTTTGTTAAGTCTTCATTGCCTATGACATAAATACTCTCAGAAACATGGGCTTGTAAAAAAGTCTGATTATACACCCTTCCTGCCCTTTTCTTTACTTCCTTCTTTGAAAATCTAATGTATCTTTATGATGCCTACAGAGAAAAAGCTGAATCAAGTGGTGATTGCTTAAAGTAAACAACCTGAAGGCAAGGAAGTTTGATTTGGGGTTTTTGGTTTTTTGAGAAGAGAGAGAGAATTAATCAAACTAGTCTTTACTAAAACCCATGTTTCTAAGTCCCAGTATTAACTCTATTTCTTGAATCCCAAACTCAGCCTCCACTCTGAACTCCTGCTGCGAAGGTTCTCTGCATTAGTTCTAAGGACACCCGGTGTTAGCTCTCACCAGTTGCTCCATTTTTGCTCTTTAACCAGTTAGTTTGCTGGTTAAATCTGTTTGGAATTTGTATATTTACCCGGTTTCTATGACTCCTCCAGCCAGGGCCTGAAAGTCTCAACAACATCCTGCTCCTCCCCACCACTGAGAAATTTATTCTACAAAATGTGGACTCACAATGGCAAAGTCCAAGTTTTTGCCAGAGAAAGGTTGCCATGGTATCAAGCCAGGAACATGCTCCTCCGACAAGATTTTTTTTTTTTTTTTATTCATTTGAGAGAGAGAGAGAGCATAAGCAGGAGGAGAGGCAAAGAGAGGGAGAAACAGACTCCCCGCTGAGCTGGGAGCCCAACGTGGGGCTCGATCCCAGGGGCTCCAGATTATGGCCCCAGCAGAAGGCAGATGCCCAACCATCTGAGCCACCTGGGTGTCCACCCCCCCTGCAACAAGTTTTCATCACTCCGAGTAACCCCCAACTTTGTTACCCATCAGAATTTATCAATGTTGGAAAGGGACTGTTTTCTCCTCTTTACAAAAGAGGGTGCCATAAACACTTATTCTTGAGTTTCATTTAGAGTCAGGTCTCTTGAGGAGTACAATGAGGAAATGTTTGGATTGGTAGTAGAAGGAATGAATAGCTTTTATAAATTGGAGGAATGAATTCTTAGTTTGGTTAAAAGTACATTCTACACCTTATTTCCTGTTCAGTAAATGGAACATTTTTGTGGAAATAAGCCAAAGGTTTTATGAATAGCTCCTTACTTTTTCTCATCTGTTAGGAACATTTTTCAAATATAAATTTAAAAAAATAAACCCCTACAAGAATTTTATGTTCTCACTCTTTTGCTGCTGGGGCTCTGTATCATAGCTTTATGTCGTAAGTCTTGGCTGAGTTTGTATCGGATAGAATCCTCAACACAGAGCCAAGCATCAGCTAAAAACAGTTTGATCTTACTGTATTGCAAATATTTCTCAGCATTAAGCCAATAATTTTGAGATTTCTTTTTTTTTTTAAAGTTTGTATGTGTGTGTGTGTGTGTGAGAGAGAGAGAGAGAGAGAGAGAGTTGAGTGAGTAAGAGACAGCACAAGAGGGAGGAGGAGCACTGGGAGAAGGAGAAGCAGACTTCCTGCTGAGCAGGGAGCCGACTCAGGGCTCAATTCCAAGACTCCAGGATCATGACCTGAGCCAAAGGCAGGGGCTTAAAGGACTGAGCCACCCAGGTGCCCCAGAAATCTTGAGATTTCAAATGCTAACTATTTTGAATCACCTTACTATTTCTGCCATGATATGTGTGGGTCTCTAAATTAAAATCTTCTGAATATTTTTTATAAATCAGATATTTAATGAAGCTGTGATTTTTGGATAATTCACTTGGTCTCTAAATTGTCATCACTCTTTTACCCAAAATGAAAACAAAAGCCAAGGTCACTTGCACTCAGAAATAATATCCACTTGAATCTTCAAAATTTTGTCATGAACAATCAAGTTTCCTATAGTAAGATGATATGTATATGTAAAAATCATGAGCAAATTTTGTTCCTTTTGTGCAGCTGCATAAAAATAATATTTTCTACTCTTGTCACATACTTTGCCTCTCTAATATCAGCTACAGAATTGGAAAGTCATGGTTTGGAGAAGCAGGGGGAATTGCAGAGATGATATCTCTAATATTATTTCTGGATGACTCGCAAAGATGCAATTTCATATGAACTCCATTTAAAAATATCGCATGACTTCAGTGTGAAGTTTAAATCATGAAAAATACACAACTGAACCAAGGGAGTTTAACAATAATTTTATAGAAATTGAAAGGTTTATTATATGTGTTGAATGGTAATAGAAACCAGTTTGCATTCTACTGTGTCCTTTTTTGGGGGGGAAATATCATCACTTTCTCATTCTTTTACATTGTTGTCTGTTATTTACTGTAAGGGGACTGCATTATATGACCTATTTTGAAATCTTTTTAACTGTGCTAGTATGGTAATGGTCCTCCTGACAGGATCAGAACTGCATAATGTGACTCTCTGAAGGTTTTCCCAGTAAGCAAATCACAAAATAAATAAATGTGGAAAGAAGCCAGTTCAAGAAATGATCTTTGGGGCGCCTGGGTGGCTCAGTGGGTTAAGCCGCTGCCTTCGGCTCAGGTCATGATCTCAGGGTCCTGGGATCGAGTCCCGCATCGGGCTCTCTGCTCGGCAGGGAGCCTGCTTCCCTCTCTCTCTCTCTCTCTCTCTCTGCCTGCCTCTCTGCTTACTTGTGATCTCTCTCTGTCAAATAAATAAATAAAATCTTTAAAAAAAAAAAAAAAGAAATGATCTTTATCATTGGTAAGTAAATGAATAGTGACTACCCTAAAGACACGTGGTAAAGGTATAAAAACTATTTGTACGGCTCTCTTTCTTTCTTTCTCTCTCTCTCTCACACACACACACATATGCACACACTGGCGCATATGTGCACATGCACAAAGCTTATCTGCAGGAAAATCCTTGAGGTGTACTAAACCAAGTGTGTTCAACTTATTTTATTCAAAATAAAATCACCTCACTGGGAGGGAGGAAAAGTGAAAAGTCCCATGGAGAAAAAGAAAATGGGGAAGAGAAAAGCAAATGTGTTGGTTCCCCCATGTTATAAATATAAATAGTTTCAGCATTGAGAGGAAACAATAAGGGGCTCCAGAGTGGTTCAGTGGATTAAGCATTCGACTCTTGGTTTTCACTCAAGTCATGATCTCAGGTGAGACGGAGCCCAACTTCCTAGGGGTTCCATGCTCAGCATGGAGTTGGAGAGTCCTTCTCCCTCCCGGTATGCACCTCCCCCCAGGACTCCCAGGCTCACTCACTCTCTCTCTCAGAAAAAAAAAAAAAAAGAAACTATGAAAACATATTCTGGATTATGCATGCATGGATTCATTGAGAGCTTACTTCCTGCCAGGGATTTTACTAGGCCCTGGATATGCAAAGATAATAGACACTACTGCTGTCCTCAGAAATGAATGATCAGAAAGCACAGCAATAAGTAAAATGACAGAGGTAAACTTAAGGGCTAAGGAAGCCCCAGAAAGAAATTAAGATGTTTTGTTTTGTCCTTTCTTAGACTTAATTAATATATCTGGTTGCTTTCTATAAACTTCCACTCTGGCTCCCAAATAATCGTGCCCTTTGTAAGTAGATCTCCAAAAAAGTGGAAAATTTTACTTAAATCTGCAATGTTATTTCAGTATTTAACTCTTTTTATAATGCATGGGTATGATTTGGCTTTTTAATCTGTAGTCGAGACAGACTGTATTCCTTTTCAACTAGTATTTACACCCCCCATCCTACCCGCGGGGAGAGGGGGAGGCGTATATTTCTGTATGGCATTGACACGGGGCTTGCACATGTGACTTGCTTCAACCAATGGATTGCGAGCTGATGTGACATATGTGACAAATATTGGGATTGCTTGTTATTGTAGCAAAAAATGACTAATATAAGAGTCAACCTTATCAGCACACTTGTGTGAACATGAACAATATTAAGAAAGCAGGAATTTGAAGTGACTTTCAAAACAAATAAGTAAATGCTATCCATGGATTATGGGATATGCTCTATTTCTATCAGTCTTAACACAATGCTTACCTTTTTGTACCAAAATGTGTGCATAGGATCCAAATATTTAGGAGCCAGACAATAACCTACAGCTATGTCTATGTGTCTGGATGTTTGTATTAATAATTAACAGTTATGTATTTGTCATGACTCTTCATATGTTATAAAATTGTAAAATTCCTTTTACAATAAAATTGATTGCCCATAATCCAATTCAATGAAGAAAAAGAGTTTATTTTATTGTATTATTCTAATACAATAGAATGTGGGGCTTATTAAATGTTCAGACAGTTTTCACTACCCACTAATGGCCACATGAAATGAAATAAAGGAAAGAAACCATGTCACAGGTCTACAACGGTGTTATATATAACTCTACCCTCAGATACACGCGGTACTAAACATAACACCAAACATTGGTAATATCCTCATTTGTAGCAAGCTTCTGGTTCTGCCACTGAGAAAGATTTCTTATTCAATAATGAGCATTAATAGTTGATCTAAAAATTTTTTAAATAATCTGTGACTAACACTCATCTTGTTTATATTTCTGCTCTATGGTATTTGCATATCATAGTTATTTGGTTATCTCAAAGCAACCTCCCTGTTCCAAAATTAATTCTAATATTGAAGATTTGTATATGTGGGTGGAGAGAATGTAAGCATATAAAACATAATGATATTATGCTATTTCCAGCATGAGTATTTTTATAAACTCTAAAATCATTCAGGAAAGCATATTTTATAAATGGAGAAATGTTTTATAAGCACCAATGGGATATAAACTTTCTTCACAAAAACACATATTGGCTCATTCCTGAACTATCTGCTATTTTTCATCTAAATGAAAATTATTTTTACAGCTGATTTTTGTAGCAGTTTTTCATTGTACCCTGCAGATATATTAATGTGTTTTTATCACGTTGACATGTTATTATAAATAAATCCACTTTACATTAAACTGACGGTGTTTCTCCCATGCTTATATTAAGAGGAAGTGGGGGACGAGTATGAATCAAAAGAAGCATCTGTAATAGTCCCTCCAGGAGTCCCTCTAGACCTTTGCCAGCCTGAGGCTGATTTGAGGTGGGGAGGGATTGTAGAATATAATAATTTAAAATATAAACAAAAACGTTTTCCCAAAGTTCCTTGAACCGAAAGAAAAAAATATGTTTGGGATGAACTATATGAATTCATTTGAATCCCTTTGTTTATTCCACATGAACCCACAGCCAAACAAGTAAAGCTGATGGTAGCACAGCTGGAGACTTATTACTTCTTCATTTCATAAAAATAAAACCACAGGTGATTGTGTACCAGTTGGTCTGAATCTGTACATGTAGCAAATAGGTAATGAATTATTTCCTCCACTTCCTCTCAGTACTGAATAGATGCATTTAACATGAATCTGTCATATACGGAATGCAGGAGACTAGATATTAAGGTTGAAAATAATGTGTTGAGAAGACGTTTTGCCTATTTGTTCCTCGATTCGTTCCTTTGTCCTTTTCTCCATTTATTTATTCATTCACTTAACAATAAATATTTATTGAGCTCTTCCTGCGAAGTTGGCTCTGTGCTAAGTTCTGGGAATACAGCGGTAAATAAATAAACACAGGAGGAGCTCAAAAGACAATTCCAGATCCTTCTCAGATTCACTCATCCATTTATTCACATTTATTTCCAACACATAGTACAATGAACAGAGTCAAACAAACATGGGTTTAATTTGCACTTAACAGCGGGGGGATCTTGAGCAAGCTGTTTAAATTCTCCGAGCCTCAACTTTCATATCTGCTGTTTACCTTGAAGAATGACAGAGTGGATTACAAACATAACAGGTCAAACTGCTCGACATTTTATTCTCTCCTGCCCCCACATCAAATCTCGCCTGTTCCCCACATGTTACATCCTAGGGATATAAAATGGTTAGGATGCATTTCCTAAGTACTAGGCTTAGTTGGAGTTAAGAATATCGTCTTCTGGAAAATTAAATTTAGACTCATAATAAGTAACATTTAATATATACCAAGCATTGTCCTAAGCACTAGTACGTGGATGGACTCACTTCTTCACAACAACCTACGAGATAAGAATTATGCACATCTTGTTTTCTGTGTGAAGAAGGGACAACACAGGAAGATTAGACCACTTGGCCAAAGTCACACGCTAATAAGTGGCAAAATGGAATTCTCAAGCCGCCTGTCTCGGGATTCTGGGTTCTTAGCCAGTGCCTCTTGAAGGGAGGTTACTAATATAAAACAATAGAAGGTAAGCATTTTATGACTTGTCTAAGTATTTAGGGAATGAGGGAAAAGAACTCAGGGCATAGGGTCAAGAGCCTGAAAAACATAACATTTTAGTAACAAACGATAGAAATGATCCTTGAAAGTATAGTCTTTTTTTTTTTTTTTCAGTTTTGCTGCTGTATTTATTAGTAACACATAGTACTTCTGGCAAATCTCACAGTTCATTGTGGCACACAAGCCAATGGACTTCAACATAGAGGTTAAAAAGCACACTCTGGATTGGGGCGCCTGCCTGGCCCAGTTGGTAGAGCATGTGACTCTCAATCTCAAGGTTGTGAGCTCAAGCCCTATGTTGTTGGGAATAGAGCCTGACAGTATAGTTTTAACATAACATTTTAGTAGAAGGAACAGTGAATCATGATAAGAGATATTATTGGGCATTTCAAGAAGGTTTTATTTTATCTTCCTAGAAAATGATTCTTCTATATATCTAACACAGAAGTATTACGCTGCGTACAAGCCACTCTATTTGGTGAAGATGAAAACGTATTGAGAAAAATTACTAAAACTTTCTATTGTTTCTGATTTATTAAAGTAATATATACTAACATAGAAAATTAACAAGATAACAAAATAATAAAGAAAAGCACTTTAAAAATCACTCCTAGTTTCATCAACCAAGATGATAATCACTTTATCACTTTAAATACAGGAATATTTCCTTTGATTCTCTTTTCTGTGCATATTGTATTAAACCTATTTGCACATAAAAATAGGCAATGTACTTTATGCAGTTTTCAGTCTCATTCTTTTTTTTTTTAGATTTATTCATTTATTTCAGGGTGTGCGGAAGGGCAGAGAGAGAGAGAGAGAGACTCAAGCTGACTCCCAACTGAGCCTGGAGCCCAACGTGGGGCTCAGTCTCATGACCCTGAGGTCATGACCTTAGCCAAAACCAAGAGTCAGTCACTTAGCTGACTGAGCCATCCAGGTGCCCTTCAGTCTTGTTCTTCTCACTTAATATTTTATCCTGAGCAAAAAATGTTGTTTTTTTTATCGATATCCCAGACATCCTACCCTTCTTCCCTGCTTTACCATCTCTGTAATATCTACCACCATTGATATACTGCAATGTTTTTATTTTATTTTGTCCATCTCTTGTTCCTCTCTTCCCCACTCCCTAAACGCATTTAAGATAGAAATCTCCATGAGAGAAAGAATATGTTTATTCTGTTTTCAACTGTATCCCCAGCGCCTAAAGAGTGCTTGACACACAGTAGGTATTCTATTTCTGGAATAAATAATGTAAAAGAGGGGACGGGGATATAAATATCCCCAGAAGCTTCCCTCAACTAGAAAATTGCCTTGCCACAAAATGTTGGTGGTGCCAATTAGACACAGATAAAGCACCTCCTTGCAGATTTCCCTCTGAGAAACCAATGAACACTAGATGGCAGGACAGGGAAACTTTAAGATTAAGGAAAATAAGTCAGCATTCAAAAATCCAAGAGATTCTTCTGCCCTGTTAAAGTAATAACAGTTTTAAATAATAAGGTAAATAATTTTAAAATTTAAATCTAAATATAAATTTAAGTAATTTCAAAATAATAACAAGTTTTTATTTTTTTTATTTTTTATTTTTTTAATTTTAAAAAAGAGAGAGACAGTGAGAGAGGGAACACAAGCATGGGGAGAGGGTGAGGGAGAGATAGGCTTCCTGCTGAGCAAGGAGCTCAATGTGGGGCTTGATCCCAGGATCCTGGGATCATGACCTGAGATGAAGGCAGACACTTAAATGACTGAGCCACCCACATGCCCCTAAAATAATAACAAGTTTTTAAATTGTTTCCTGCATAAGTTTGCCCAAAGCAAATCTGAAATTCTCCTGCTACACGCAAAGCATCTTAGAATCTCGGATCCACTCACTACCCAGATGAGAGGACTTCTCCTAATGACTTTAGAAACGATGAGTTCATTTCCAATTTTGTCTGTATTTCTAAAATGTTACTTGACTTTAGTGAAATCAGTAAGTCATTCTAAGTTACCTAAGATACTTCTTTGGATGTATCTACCTCATGCCAGCTGCTGCCGGACAGGCCTGCACTATATGAGCTCTGACAAAGTCCACACCGGCCAAAGCTGAAAACATTTCACGTCCAGCCCTGCCTTGCACATCTCTCCTCCTATCCCAGACCTTCTTGCAACTAGGGGTCCAGGCATACACAGATACTTGCACCTGGAGTTGCCGGGGGTGAATCCATGATCTCGTAGATCATAGCCAGCGGATAAAATCTTCCTCCTTTCTACCCTCTTCCCTGGTAAGTAAGTAGTCCTGACATACAGCACGTCCTAATTCTTAAGACCCTAGTCTTCGCGTCCAGCAATCAATAGCATGCTGCCACAACTAGCATGTACAATTTCACTTCGGCTTTCCCACCGCCATTGCTTTTCTGTCCTTGTTCTTCACTCTCCTTCCCTGGGATTGCACTCCTTAACAAAATAAGAGCACATAAGCCCTCTGATTCGGGCTCTCCTTTTGAGAGTTTCAGACTCAGACATAAGTGGAGAATTGAAACGATCATCTGCTTAATTCAGACTAAACTCTTGCAGAGATCAATTTGGATTCATTTACAAGACAAGATGTTAAATACAGAAGAGTGGTAATGCCAACCGACAAGTTCAAGTGAGCTGTCAACACCGTGTGACCATCATACCACCTTTCTCTTAGAAGCTCACATTGGAATTCTCTGGTATCAGTTTGGTAGACTCTCTAGCCTCAAACTTCTATCCCTACCAGGATCACCTCCACCTGACAACCTCTCTTCCCATTTAATTGGGAAAAGAAATACCCTCAGATGGGCATGCTCTGATCATCTTATCACTAGATCAACAAGCCCATCTGCACCTGCATTCATCTCCTTTCCTCCTGTTCCATCTGGTGAAGTGTCCCTTCTCCGATCACCAGCCAAGCCCTCAGCATAGATCTGATTCCCTCTGGCCTTCTCGGGGACTTGGTTTCTTATTCCCCTCCTCCACCTTCTCCTTTTTTTTTTTTTTTAATATTTTATTTATTCCAGAGAGAGAGAGTAGAGTACATGAGCCGGGGGAGTGGCTGAGGCAGAGGGAGAAGCAGACTCCCCGCTGAGCAGGGAGCCAGAAGCCTGGCTTGATCCCAGGACCCTGAGATCATGACCTGAGCCAAAGCAAACACTTAACTGAATGAGCCTCCCAGGCACCCTTACTCCCCTTCTTTTTGAAGCAATAATCCCTCTTGCTCTGTTCCCATCTGCACTCAAAACACTCTCCCATCTGTAAAAGACCCCCCCTTTACTGCACACTGGCTTCCAGCTATTTCTATACTTCCGTACTTGCTTTCCCAGCCATACTCCTCTGAAGCAAAAGCTGTCTCACCTTTCTCACCTTCTATTGTCCTCAGCAAACGGTGATGATCCTTCTACCTGCACCCTTTGCTGACAATGACCTCATGGAAGTTACTAATGACCCTTGCTCCATCTAATGATCATATTTTTTTAATGGCTTCATTTTAGCCCAACTTAAAGCAGCAATCAACACAACCAAGCATTCTCTCCTTTTACCACGCCTTCCCTGGCTTCCTTTTAACACCCTCCCCTCTCCCTCACCTGCCATGTGCCATTTCTTGATTACATTTGCGTGCTGTGGTGAATGTCACCAGAGGTCAAGACTTGATCCCCTCCTCATTACATAGTGAGACATTCTGACATAGACCTATGATTGCAAGTTATTTCATTTGTGGATGACTCAGAAATGTATGTCACCAACCAGACCTTTCCTCTGACCTTTATTTCCTACCTAGTGCTTACTGTCTTATCTTAGAATTTCAAATGCGATGGAGGCAGTTCTTTCTGCCCATGAGTCCTGTCCCTGAGCTTTAATAAAAACATATTTTTGCACTGAAAAAAAAAAAGAATACCAAATGCACCTTGGACTCAACATGTCCAAAAATCCAACTCACGATTTCTACCCTACCTTCCACTCAATCCAGTGATGAGTGTCTTTCAGTGATCAGATTGTTGTTCATGAAGTTACAGGAGCAGGAACAAAGTTAAGGGAAACACTCTCTTAACCAACCTATCACTAAGTCCTGTCTATTTGTAGAGATTCCAAAATATTTTAGTTAGTTTCATTTATGTTAAATCTATTTTTTTAAAAGATTTTATTTAGGGGCACTTGGGTGGCTGGTTAAGCATCTGCCTTGGGCTCAGGTTATGATCCCAGGGTCCTGGGATGGAGCCCCATGTTGGGCTCCCGGCACAGCATGGGGAGAGGGGCGGCTGCTTCTCCCTCCGGCCTCAACCCCACCTCCCCTTGTGCTCTGTCTTGTTCACTGTATCTCTCAAATAAATAAGTACAATTTTTTTAAAAAATAAGATTTTATTAATTCATTTGAGAGAGAGAGAGAGAACACAAGCAGGGGGAGAAGCAGAGGGAAAGGAAGAATTGGGCTCCCTGTTGAGCAGGAAGTCCCACGCAGGGCTCCATCCCAGGACCCCAGGATCATGACCTGAGCTGAAGGCAGATGCCCATCCAAATAAACCATCCAGGCACCCCTATATTAAATCCACTTTCAAATATTTATTGACTGTCTACTTCACCACCACCACTGCCATCATACTCTATCAGTATCTTTTGCCTGGATTTCTCCAATTTTTGTTCACCCAGTAACCGGAATGATGATATCAATCCCCAAATCTGATTGTGTCACTTTTTAAAAATGGTTTCTATATATTTTTAGAATAAACTAGGGAACCCTTCATCTAGTCTATGAACCTTGCATGTTCTGGCCTCTATCTCTCCAGTTGGCTTTCTTGTACTTTGTGCTTTGAATTCATTAGCTTTCGTTCAGTTCCTCCCAGTATGATTTCCCTCTGCCTAGAAAGCCCTTTCTGTAGTCAGTGTCTGTTCAGTCTTCAGGTATAAATTCAGGAATCATTTTTTTAATGCAAGCCTTCCCTGACCTTCCAGCCAAGTCTAATTCCTATTATATACTCTAATGGGTGTGTGCCCCAAGACGCTAATAATATAGTGTGTAAGAAAGCATGTCCAAAGAGTTTACAGGAATTTGAATTAAAACCATGGACTTCAGGGCTAAAAGTCAGAACCCAATCCCGGGAAGGCAAAATTATTTAAATTTTATGTCTACTTTGATGGAGGCAGGGAAAAAAAGGAAGGTTGGAGGAAATTTCCAAATGTCTGACTTGTTGGACTGGATGAAGAAGATGCCTTGAAGGAAAATGGCCAATGTAAGAGTAGAAATAGGCTTTATGGCAAATGAAAGCATGAATGCCAATTCACACCTAGCAAAATTACATATGTATTTGCTCTTTGACTTGGCAGCTACACTTCTGAGACTCCATCTTCAAGGTGAACTGAAGACCAAATGCTGAAAACAACCCCACATCGTCGGTAGGGGAAAGGAACTTGCTGTGCAACTTCGTATGATAGAATACCAAACAGATGGAAAAGAGGAACAAAGTTTTCTATATATTACAATGGACTTATCTTTAGAATATAGTGTTAAGTGTAAAAAGCATAACATGGTATGCTACCATTTATCTAAGAAAGGGGGGAGAGGAGTCAAATATCTAGGCTCGCTAGTAATTGCTTATATTAAAAAAACAAAATGACAAACCACAGATACATTGAGTGGTTACTGATAAAGGGAGGGCATCAGAATGCAATGCAGATCTGACTAAGTCTTCATCAGCTTAATGAAGAGCTCTAGAGCAAAGGCTAAGAGTTCTGGTTGGCTATTAATGGCCAGTACATTGATTTCATCTTCTCGGGTGGTGGTAACACACTGTCGTAGACTGGGAGACTTGAACAACAGATTATTTTTCTCACAGTTCTGGTGTCTGGGAGGTCCAAGATCCAAGTTTGAGAGTATCCAGTTCCTGGTAAGAACTTCTTCCTGGCTTCCAGATGGCTGCCTTCTCTTTGTGTCCTCACGTGGCCTTTCCTCTATGTTCATGGGGAGAAAAAGAGAGATCTCTCTCTCTTCCTCTTCCTCTTACAAGAATGCCACTAATCACATTATCAGGGCCCTTTGGTCATCATGACCTGATCTAACCCTACTTAGTGTCAAAGTCCCCACCTCCAAACATCATCCGTCTTAGTCTGTGCAGGCTGCTATTACAAAATACCACAGACTTATAAACAATAAAAATGTATCTTTCTTTCACAGTTCCGGAGGCTGGAAGCCAGAGATCAGGGTGACAGCATGGTCGGATGAGAGCCGTCTCCTTGGCTACAGACCACGCTGAGTCCTCACATGGTGGAAAGGGCAGGGAATTCTGTGGGCTCTCTCTTAAAAGAACATGAATTCCATTTGTGAGAGTTCCACCCTCATGACCTAAGAACCTCCCCTTCACGACATACACACCTCCCAAAGGCCTTACCTTCTACCATCTCACTGGGCATTAGCATTTGAACAGATGAATTTGGCAGGGACACCAATCCTCAGACAATTGCACCATCACCTTAGGGGTTAGGGTTTCAATGTATAAATCGGTGGGAGAGGAACACAAACATTCAATCCATAACATACATCCATGTTCTTAGTCATTGGCTTGGGATTGCCTGGAAAGAGTAAGTTTTAGGTTAAACCAAAGTGACTCTGAAGGTACTGAAAATGGAAGGATACGAGATGCATCAATTTGTCTTTTGCTTTGGAGGAGATGTTCTGGGATGTGCCTGAACACTGGAGCTTTAAACACGTGACTAAAGTGGCAGGTCCCCAAACCATCACAGGATGCGTCATCTACCTCCTAGTGTACATGCACATGCTTTATCAAGGTTTCCAGTGTGCTGGCCAATGCTTGCACATCCTGCCAAATCAGAATGACGTTGTTGCTGTAATGAGTTAATATGATGTTTTGTGGAACATCCAGAGAGTTTGGGTCTCTTTGGACCATATTACTGTCAGATAGCAGAAAAGTTAACATAGCACAAGAATAAAACTGTGAATATGTAGAGTGGTCCATTTCATGTGAACTGACACTGGTCCTTTATCTTGATTGGAATAGAATAAAATACATCCTTTATGTTAATGGCCATATGCCATGTGTCTAAGAACATAATTAATCTACTCAAATTACAGTACCATGTTGAGGGGACACCTGGATGGTTCAGTAGGTTGAGCATCTGATTTTTGATCTCAGCTCACATATTGATCATGGGGTTGTGAGTTTGAACTCCATGTTGGGCTCCACGTTGGGTGTGGAGCCTACTTAAAAAAAAAAATAGTATGTTTAGCATGTTAGCTACAGTTGAGGATATTACTTAGTTGAGCTTGCTGTGATCTACTGTCATTCTCCAGAATCTAGCATCTGGTTTGTACAGAGGCTAGACTGGCTACATACATGGAGATATGGTTGTAGCCCTCTCATCCCTGAACCTTGAGATCCTTAAGAATGACATTAATCGGGACGCCTGGGTGGCTCAGTTGGTTAAGCAGCTGCCTTCAGCTCAGGTCATCATCCCAGCGTCATGGGATCGAGTCCCACATCACAAGGAGCCCGCTTCTCCCTCTGACTCTGCCCGCCGCTCTGCCTGTGCTCGCTCTCACTCGCTGTCTCTCTGACAAATAAATAAATAAAATCTTTAAGAAAAAAAAAAAAGAATGACATTAATCCTTTCCATTTCCAACTAAGATACAATGTTGCTTCTATCTTTATTAGGGATGAGGATGGGCCAAGTTCAGAGGTTTTTACTTGGTCTAGCACTATCATATTTCTTGCTTCTGCAAGCCAAGGGTTACTCCAAATGCTAAGTAATTCAAACGCAATTATGGATTCAGGAATTGGGTGGGGGGAACCACAGGGTCAGTGCACAGACCTAGTATATTGATTTTAGCCATACCTTGGCCATTAATCTACTAATTGCCTGGTTCACTTTTGCATCCACTCTACAGAGGGTTATGACGACACAGGGCTTCTAGGTATCTGTACTTGTTGAGGTTTTTCAGGGAAACAAAATAAGTGTGTGTGTTTGTGTGTGTGTATGTGTGTGTGTAAAGAAAGAGAGATTTTAAGAAACTGGTCCATGTGATTATAGTGATAGGCACATTTGCAGTGTTGGACTGCAAGGTAGCCTGGCAGTCTGGAGACCCAGGGAAGAGTTGTATTGTAGTTCAGGTCCAAAGGCAGTCTGGAGGCAGAATTCCTTTTTCTTAAAGAACACCTCTGTCTTCATTCTTTTCATAAGTTTGTGTTTTGTTTTGTTTTGTTTTGATATAGAGAGAAAGCACAAGTAGACAGAGAGGCAGGCAGAGAGGGAGGCGGAAAGAGGCTCCCCACTGAGCAGAGAGCCCAATGCAGAGCTCCATCCCAGGACCCTGAGATCATGACCTGAGCAGAAGGCAGAGACTTAATCCGCTGAGCCACTCAGGCGCCCCTCAGTCTTCATTCTTAAGCCCTTCAACTGATTGGATAAGGCCCACTCGGAATTACAGAGGGTAATCTGCTGGACTCAAAGTCTACTAAGTTAAATGCTAGCCACATATGAAAAACATCTTCACCATACCATCTAGACAGGTATTACACCAAACACCTGGGCATCATAGCCTAGCCAAGTTGACACATGAAATTAACTCTCACAGCATCAATGTCAAATATTAGACCCTGCTCCAATAGCTTTCAAAATGTATTGGTATTTCTCTTTCCCCAATGCGCAGTCACCCAAACCAATGGCCATTTGTCCCTTGGGAAAGAACAAGGAGAACTGAGGATATATTTGTGGGGGTGTTTCTGGGTCCTTCTTCCTGGAAACAAACCACCTCTTTATTCAGTGGTGCCCTAGTTATGAATTTATTATCTCTCAGCTCCAAATTTACTCTTCAGTACTTACTCTATGATAACAAATGAAATTCTTTTAAGGATTTATCCTTTACAGTAATGAAAATGTTAATCTTTCTCAATGGCAGGTGCTAGAGGAATATTACAGGAGGAAGAAGCTTCTTCCACTCCTTCCACTCCTGGCTACTGTGCTGTCAGGCAATGATGTGCTCTGTGGTGCTGACCTAGCCTGTGCTCCCAGCCTAGCACAACAATCTTCCCATATCCCTCTCAATACAGATAGTTGACCCCCCAAGCCTCTCACCTCCAAACCCTATAACTTAACCTCTTCTCCTGGTCAACTCCCAGCCTAGCACAACAATCTTCCCATAGCCCTCTCAATACAGATATGTTGACCCCCAAGCCTCTCACCTCCAAACCCTATAACTTAACCTCTTCTCCTGGTCAATATCTCTCCCCCAGAGGTTTGTCCTCTACATCTGTGGCAGTGGTGTGGCCTTCCTGACATAGACACTGTGCTCTCTAGGTGTCCCATCTGCACTGGCCACTGTGGGCAACCCTCCCGCACAATGATTGTCTCCTTGCTTATCCAGAAATTAGAGCATCCTTGGCCTAGGAAAACCAGCACACTTCTTTGTCATTCAGTGGATTGCATCCATACCTTCTTTAACAAGATCTGAACCTTAGCCTTTGGGGGAGCCCTCAATAGAATTTTGTCCTTCCTTGGATATCTTCCCTCAGCCCTAAGGTACCTTTATATTTTACACTTACTCTTTTATCATAACCTAATTATTCTTTTAAAAAAATTTATGTATTTATTTGACAGAGGGAGCAGGAGAGAAAGAAGAAGGCTCCCCACTGAGCAGCGAGCCCAAGATGGGGCTTGATCCTAGGACACTGGGATCATGACATGAATTGAAGGCAGATACTTAAACTGCTGAGCCACCCAGGTACCCCTACCCTAACTATTCTTAATACTGTACTTACCCTTTTTAAAATTGTGGTGTGGCTTCTGTCTCTTACTGGACCCAGACTGATGACAGAATGGGAATGGCCCTAGAAAGTCAAGATTTGGGAATTAGATTGTTCATCCTCTGATCTTCAGTGCAGTGCATGTTGCTAATGGGAAGCAGGAGGCTAGTAACTCATTGCATGCATGGCATCACAACGAATCAAGATTGATGGTTAATTGTGATGAAGTGCCAGATGAAGCCAGAGCCTTAGAAATGTAAGTGGCTATGGTGTTTGATGATTATGGCTCTCTATAAGGACTGTGGTATGGATGGATCTGTTTTTTTTTTTTTTTTAAGATTTTTATTTATTTATCAGAGAGAGAGAGGGGGAGAGAGAGCGAGCACAGGCAGAGAGAATGGCAGGCAGAGGCAGAGGGAGAAGCAGGCTCCCCGCTGAGCAAGGAGCCCGATGTGGGACTCGATCCCAGGGTGCTGGGATCAAGACCTGAGCCCCTGAGCCGAAGGCAGCTGCTTAACCAACTGAGCCACCCAGGCATCCCTGGGATGGATCTTTTTGAAAGCACTTCCTTTGGCACTTACAGAGGAAAAAAAAAAAAAAGATATACTGAAGCTCATTCATTTTCAGCTCCATTATGGAAGCAGCTTTTTCCTGTACCCTGTGCCCATCCGCTGACTGTGGCTTGCTTGTGTCCCAAAGGACTGCTTCCTACTTGCCTGGTGACAGTAGACCATCTCTGGTCAGATAAGTTGGAGAATTTTTCGCCATCCAATGGACTGCAACTACACCATCTCCAGTGAGGTCTGAACCCTGTCCATGTTTGTCCTGCCTTGGTCATTCTCCCTCAGCCCCAAGATCTATATGTATCTTATAGTTACTCTTCTATCATAGCCTGATAATTTTTTACATCGAACTTCCTTTGTTTAAATCACAGTGTAGTTTTTATCTCTGACTGGATCTATATGAAAATGGACTTCAAATTTTATACCTGGCACAGGTCCAGAAATGGAGCAAGGTGTCCTGGATTTTTATTAAGACAGCTTTCTTCACCCCTCTGTTTATCCATCCTTTCTTTTTTAATTATTATTTTTAAAGGATTTTATTTATTTATTTATGGAAAGAGAGTGTGTGAGCCAGAGGAGGGGCAGTGGGAGAGGGAGAGAGAGCATCTCAAGCAGATTCTGTGCTGAGTGCAGAGCCTGACATGGGGCTTGACCTCAGGACCCTGAGCTCTGACCTGAATCGAAATCAAGAGTTTGACACTTAAATAACTGAGCCACCCAGGTACCCCATATCCTTTCTTGCTTTCTTTTGATTAGAGACATAAACCAGCACTTTTTTTTTTCTTTTTCACATAAATTTTGCCCCTTCCGACACTGTGTTCTACTAACCATTTCTATAACTCTGCAGGTCAAGTCCCCTGGAATGCCACATCAACTGTGCCCATCATGGTGATCATTGTGAACCACTGGCTTCCAGTGGTTAAGCACTACCACTTGTTTTCATGCTCTGCTATCAATGAGTCAAGTTCTACTCTGCTCCTGTAAGATCAGAGCTACCACTAGACTTCTTCATGACGCTGATGCTTCTCACTGTCATATACCTGATGGCCTTGGTAAATTGCATGATATATGGGACGTCTATGAAATACAATCCTCTGATAGGTTTTTCATTCTCACACTATATGTCCACTCAAGTGTGCTCATTCTTTCTGTTCATCATATGCTACAAAAATTTGAGCATTTCAACTTAGCTCAGCATAAGCCATTTCTTTCTTCAGCCATGCTTGCATTGAGTTTGTATTGTCCCCTGAGTTTCTTGAAAGGGTGCTATACCCAGTATCTCAAGATAATTTCCCCAAAGGATACCTGGGTGGCTCAGTTAGTTAAGTGTCTACCTTTAGCTCAGGTCATGATCCCAGGGTCCTGAGAGAGAACTGCACCTCGGGCTCCCAGCTCAGTGGGGAGCCTGCTTCTCCCTCTCCCTCCGCCTGCTGCTCTGCCTGCTTGTGCTTTCTCTCTCTCTCTCTCTGTCAAATAGATAAAATCTTAAAAAGAGAGAGAGAGAAACTTCTGCCAAGTCAATAAATTCTACCTTACTTAGTCTTCAGTTTTAGCCCCTTTGATAAAAATGTTCTCAAGATCTAGTCCCTCAGGTACCCCCTGGTTCCTTATTGAAAATATTAGCTAACTCTCACAGTTCCTGTGGAGTACAAGCCCTGTCCTCCCTTATCAGGTTCACATGAACCTGGCTGTCATTCCACGTGCCTATTAACTTGGTGGTTATGTCCCAGTTGCACTGTAGAGGAGAGGTCTATAAAGGATCTTCCTCTATGAAGACGGTATTAATCTTAGTGAGGAGTAGGCCACCTTTGCAGGCTCTGAAGATTTTCAGTAAGTCTGGAAACAAAACTTCAAGAAATATGCAGATATCCTTATCCCATGTTTTGGGATTCCTGGGTTTCCCACACAGGACCCTCACATTGGCATAATAGTTCTTCTTGGGTTATGTGTTCAATTTTCTTTGAAGCTAGGGACTCTATTCAATTCTGAGTTTGGTTTTAATCTTTTCTTTTTCTCACTATAAGAGAAAAGGGGCCTCTAGGATGCCAAAGAAGCTCTCTGGCTTTCATAGTTAATTTTCCATTGTTAATTGCCCTCAGCTTTTCTTTATCCCTGTGTAAAACAGATGATCTATAAGCTTCAACTTCATAGCAAAGGGCTAATTCCATTGTCCTGTGTGTATGGCTTCTCAATCCCAGGCCTCAGACCAGTTTTGCAACTTGTACATTACAAAGGGGAGGGGTTTAGATTCTATCACCCTTCCTCCCCTATAGATGGAATCAAATGATCTAGAGGCCAGATGACAAAGCCTAGAAGAATTTAGACAGCCTCCCTAGCTTTCTCAGAGGAAAATTTTTATTGGCTTACATGAGCTCTCAGGCTCATGTTTTTATCTTCCACTCTTTTTGTTTGGAAGAATCTGTTTGCCTGATACGGAATAATACATTTCTTTTCCTCGTTTGTCTACACATTCTAGAAATTTGAGCATTTCAGTTAGTTACCAAACATGGAACACGAATCCTCCCTAACAGAATGTAGTTGCTAGTAGTCTCATTCTATTACTAGATGGCCAAACAGTCACCGCGAATGGAGCATTTTATTTTAACGTACATTCTTTATTTATTCTGTGCCATAACACTACAAAACAGACTCAGCTCTCCTTATTTTACAGATCAGGAAACTCAAGGACAGGGAGCTGAGGTAACCTGACGATGATTACACATTCTAGCAAGTAGTACAGCCTATCTGACTCCACACTCACAATATCAAATGTAACCAACGGAATCATTTAGGTAATTCAAGGAAGACTTCCCCTTTCCTCCAAAATGAAATATTCAGAGACATGCCTATTAGGGGTTAAGAAACTTCTTCAGACATTAGCCCGAATATTTTGTCTTGTGTTTCCTTCCTTATTTTAAGACAGAATTTCTGCATCAAATCCTGGAATCTGCGTAACCACTAATTATCCTAGGAGAATGACCAGGAAAGAATGCTCAAGGGCATACATAAGCTTTTATGTGTGACTACCTCGGGATAGTCATCTCCACTCCAATCCAAAGTTTGGGGCATCAGACAAAATACTTTGCCCAGATTCAGCTACAAAATAATGCCTTCTTTATTACTGTCATACCAACTGGGTTTAAAAAAATGAAAAAATTGAGTTTAAATCATATTTAAAAAGAAGATCTTTTATTTTATTAAGGCAAAATGGCCTGTCATTCTTGTAAGAGATTGAGGGACAACAAAGTCCCTTTGTGTAACCCGTACTTCTTGTTACTATGGGACTACTTTCAATATTATTATCCTTTCCTAGAAAAGTCCCTAGGATCCCAACCCCCAAGTGTACACCTATTTCCATTGGCTCCTGGATGATTTTTTTTCGCCAGGGGTACTGTGGCTCCAGGTGTACCCCACTGCTTTGGCACTTGCTGGGCTCATTCCCAAACTGCTGCTTCATCCCTTCCCGATATCACTGGCATGCCAGGGAATGGAAAGGGTGTTTCCTTCTAACATCATACATAGCTTTGTATTTGGCTCACAAAGAGTTTTATGAATTTCCCTGTTGGCTGGAATGAAACACATTTGATAGTGAGTCAAAGTTCTACTTGAAACAATTCCCCTTGGGGAAAGATTGACTTAAGCCCCAAATTGCCTCCTGTGTCTTAATTCTTTCCTACCTGAAGATGATTTTACGCCATGAAATTAGGGATGATCTTTCTTTCTTCTCTTCCTCCCTTCCTTCTTTTCTTTTCTTTTCTTTCTTTCTTTCTTTCTCTTTTTTTTCCCTCTTTTTTTTTTCCTTCCTTCCTTCCTTCCTTCCTTCTTTCATTTTTGAGGCTTAAATACCCATAATCACATTTAGAATTTACTTCATGCTTTCCTGGGACCCACAGTGAGTATCTGTGAGCATCTTGAGGACACTTTTTGTTCTTAGAACTTAACAAGTGTCAACATTTAATTGATATTTATTTGCACAAATGGCCACATTGGTAAGACAAAGCTATTAGGTAAGCATAACAGTTAAGTTACATCAGAAAAGTGTACTGCAGTATTTCTGTACTTAAAAATACATATGTAATTTATTTACATGTATTTTTTAGACATTATGATTCATTTATTGGGACATGTAATTTTTATTGAAGTATAATTAACATACAATGTTAGGTTAGTTTCATATATAAACATAATGATTCAACAAATCTATGCAATATTCAGTGCTTACCATAGTAAGTGTAGTCACCGTCTGACACCAAACAACATTATTGCAATCTTAATGAAATCTGGCCATTTGCAACAACATGGATGGACCTAGAGGGTATTATGCTAATGAAGTAAGTCAGATAGAAAAAGACAAATACAGTATGATTTCACTCATATATGGAATTTAAGAAACAAAACAAATGAACAAACAAAGCAAAAATAAAAAAAAAAAAAGAGAGAGAGAGAACTTAAATACAGAGAACAAACTGGCGGTTACCAGAGGGGAGGTGAATGAGGGGATGGTTAAAATAGATACAGAGGAGATTAAGAGATACAAACTTCCAGTTACAAAATAAGCAAGTCCTGGAGATGAAAATCACAGCACTGGAAAATATCATTTTTAACAAAGTACAACTGTAGCTTTGTTTTAAAACACTTCTTATTGAAGAATCATGCCTAGACTCACGTTAATAAAATGATGGGAAACACTTAGGCCAAGGAAGGATGCTTCTGTATCTACACCCATAACTCTTTATCGCTAGTTGGCTGTACCCTTTCAACATAATGTCTCATATTTGCCTCAACACTCTTTCTTCATGTTTTTACCGTTAGTAATGATGAAGAGTGACATATACAGTTTAATAATTCATTATAAATATATCTTCTAAAACACTCACAAAACTTACTAGGTGTTCCATATTTAGGCTTTCCATTCATTTTGTAACTGCATGACAGACCATGACCACCATGCTCCACGGGGCTGGGGCACCCCCGTGAATGAGGATGCTGGAATTGTGTAGCCATACATAGTGATTCTGAGATTACATGCATTTCCCAAAGTTTCAATGGCATATTTCTCTGTCTCCTTCAGAAACAACAAAGCTTGCCTCTCAAGTCAAATTCCTATCAAATCTTAGCATTTTCTGGTAAACTCTTCCACTGAAGAATTTTGATCATTTTAACAGTAAAAATGATGTAATAATAGTATATATTCTCAGAATTTTTTAAAGGATTATTTATTTATTTATTTATTTGACAGAGGGAGAGAGATCACAAATAAACAGAGAGGCAGGCAGAGAGAGAGGGGAAGGAAGTAGGCTTCCTGTTGAGCAGAGAGCCTGATGTGGGGCTTGATCCCAGGACTCTGAGACCATGACCTGAGCTGAAGGCAGAGGGTTTAACCCACTGAGCCACCCAGGCGCCCCTATTTTCAGATTTTTAAAAAAAGATTTTATTTACTGGGGCACCTGGGTGGCTGAGTTGGTTGGGTGACTGCCTTGGGCTCAGGTCATGGGGACTGAGTCCTGCATTGGGTTCCCAGCTCCATGGGGAATCTGCTTCTCCCTCTGACTTTCTCCCCTCTCATGCTCTCTCACTCTCTCTCTCTCTCAAATAAATAAATTCTTTAAAAAATATATTTAAAAAGATTTTATTTATTTATTTGAGAGAAAGGGAGAGAGCACAATCAGGGGAGCAGCAGAGGGAGAAGGAGAAACAGGGTCCCAAAAAGGGGCTTGATCACAGGACCCAGAGATCATGACCTGAGCCAAAGGCAGATGTGTAACCAACTGAGCTACACAGGCACCCCATAACTCCCAATTATTTTAAAGATAACTTTTTAATAGAGACATTTCAGGGGCACCTGGGTGGCTCAGCTGGTTGAGCCTCCAACTCTTGATTTCATCTCAGGTCATGATCTCAGGGTCCTGAGACTGAGTCCCAACCCCTATGTTGGCTTCATGCTTAGCACTGAGTCCATTTGATTCTTTCCCTTTCCCTCTGCTCCTCCCCTGTTCTCTCTCTCTCTCTCAAATAAATAAATAAATAAATATTTCGGGGTGCCTGAGTGGCTCAGTTGGTTAAGTGTCTGCCTTCTGCTTAGGTCATGATCTTGGAGAGTCAGGATCAAGCCCTGCATCAGGCTCCCTGCTCAGTGGGGAGTTTGCTTCTCCCTCTGACCCTTCCCCTTCTCTCATGGGCTCTCTCCTCTCTCTCTCTTTCAAATAAATAAAATCTTTAAAAAAAATAAAATAAAATAGAGTCATTTCAGTCTACCAAGAATTTCCATATTCATTATCCTAATGTATTCCCAAACCAACCCAGGGTATAATGTCTATGATTCTTACTGTACCAAATTTGGAACTGAGGTTTAGAGAGACCGAGTAACTTGACCAAAAGTCACAGCCACTTAGTGACAGGCTTGGGATTCAAAACTCTTATTCTTGGGCGCCTGGGTGGCTCAGTGGGTTAAGCCTCTGCCTTCGGCTCAGGTCATGATCTCAGGGTCCTGGGATTGAGGCCCGCATCGGGCTCTCTGCTCAGCGGGGAGCCTGCTTCCTCCTCTCTCTCTGCCTGCCTCTCTGCCTGCTTGTGATCTCTTTCTGTCAAATAAATAAATAAAATCTTTTAAAAAAAAACAACTCTGATTCTATATGCTATAATATTTCCGCTATCTACTTTTTTTTAAATTTATTTTTTATTTGTTTTCAGCATAACAGTATTCATTATTTTTGCACCACACCCAGTGCTCCATGCAATCCATGCCCTCTATAATACCCACCACCTGGTACCCCAACCTCCCATCCCCCCGCCACTTCAAACCCCTCAGATTGTTTTTCAGAGTCCATAGTCTCTCATGGCTCACCTCCCCTTCCAATTTACCCCAACTCCCTTCTCCTCTCTAACTCCCCATCCACTATCTACTTTTTAAAAAAATCAGAAATATCTTCCCTGTGCCAGAGAGAATTCAATGACCATATAGGTATGTATAAAATAAAAGGGGGTATTACAGGAACAATGCATAAACAATATTACATTAAAAGCTCAAAAGAGCAGAAAAACCACTTGCAGACACCAGAAAGGAAGTTTTAGTTTATTCTTTTGTATAGGAGGTTTTTAAAAATTTATTATAGATGGTTTGTTGACTTGCTCATTGATTCGGTATACATTTCTGGGGTATCTGTTATTGATGAGGCACTGAACTGAACACTATAAGACGGTAAAAATGATACAATTGCTAGCCTGAAATATATCATCTCTAAGCACACAAATAACTGTAATGGGTGGAAGCCATTCAAAAGCCATAGCTGACACATGAGTGTAGGGTTATGAGAAATTGGCAGAGGCAACATAATTTTCATTTTTATCTATATTAAATACATATTACTCTTACAATAATAATTTTAAAAGCTTCATTTAATATTTAAAGAAGAGAGAGAATTATATTTATGGAAGAATAACAGGTACAGAAATGGCCATGGTAAGTCAGAAATACAGGTCTTCCACAATTTACGATGGGATTATACCCTGGTCACTCATGGTAAAATGAAAAATTGCAAGTTGAAAATGCATTTAAGGAGCACCTGGGTGGCTCAGTCAGTTAGACTTAGGCTCGGTCATGATCCCAGAGTCCTGGGATCAAGTCCCATATTGGGTTCCCTGCTCATTGGGGAGTCTGCTTCTCCCTCTGCCCCTCACCCCACTCATGCTCTCTCTCTCTCTCTTAAATTAATAAATAATATCTCTTTCAGAAAAGGCCTTTAATACACCTAACCTACCAAACATCATAACTTAGCTTTGCCTATCTATCTTCAACATGTTCAGACTCTTATATACCAGTCTGCATCTGAACATAATCGTTTAACATAAATCCTATTTTATAAATAAAGTGTCTATAATACGGTGTTGAATATCTCATGTAATTTATTGAATACCATATAGAAAGGAAAAAGAGCATGGTTGTAAGAGTACTGGAGACTCATCCTCGTGAACCCCGGGGCTGGCCGGGAGCTGTGGCTCGCCGCCCCTACCCAGCATCACGAGAGTGCACTGTACCAGGTACAGCTAGCCCAGGAAAAGATCAAGATTCAAAACTGGAACTATGGCTTCTACTGAAGGCATATCACTCTCACTCCAGGATGAAGATGGAAGATTGTAAGTTGAACCATTGTAAGTTGGGACTGCTTATATATAAACCAACGAAGGAAAAATAGCTGCCTTCCCCAGCAAAGTTCCAAGGAAATGATATCACCTGAGGAAAAATAGGCTTCGGTTCAGATGAGCAAACTGAACAATTTTTTAGGGCTGGGTAGGACCATCTTGACCATCCTCTTGCACAACTGCCTGTTTTAAAGTCAAAGAAACTGAGGCACAGATAAATGAGGATACTTGCCCCAAGGTCAGGTAGCCGGTTGGAACAGAGACAGAAGCAATATTCATGTCTCCAGACTCCACACTGCTTTGACTGATGACTGGCAATAGAAATGGTGGTAGATTATCTTCATAGGATATTCACAGTGCCTTACATATAATAGACATTCACTAATTATTTATTGAATAAATACAGAAAATAAATTAGTAATATGCTATAGAAGATGTGTTTATGTTATGTATTTCCCTCCTACTTTGGTGACCTTTTTACAGTTTAAGTCTCTATTATGGTATAACATACAAGCAATGAAGTATAAAAATTTATGGCCACATATTGATTTCACACTATTACATCTTATATATGTTTATATCCACGTAAGCACCCAGAAAACTTTCACATACCTCTGCCCAGTTAATAACCCCTCCCAAAAGGTAACCACTATTCTATCAGCATAGACTAGTTAGTTACCTGTTGTGTACTTCTTTTTGTGTACTTCTTCTTTTTTTTTTTTTTTTTTTTTATTTTATTTATTTATTTGACAGAGAGATCACAAGTAGGCAGAGAGGCAGGCAGAGAGAGAGGGAGAAGGAGGCTCCCTGCTGAGCAGAGAGCCCAATGTGGGGCTCAATCCCAGGACTCTGGGATCACAACCTGAGCCGAAAGTAGAGGCTTTAACCCACTGAGCCCCCCAAGTGCTCCTGTTGTTGTACATTTTATAAAGCAATATAGTAAGCATTTTTGTGCCAATTTATTTTTTCAAACATTATGTTTGAGAGATTCATCCATGCCCCTCAGGGGAGAGGCTGGTCATTTCTTTTTCATGGCTGCATAGTATTCCACCATGTATAATATAATTTAGTCATTCTGTTTTGGATGGATGTTTGTGTTGCTTCCATTTATGAGATATCATGAATAAAGCTGCTAGGAATCATTCTGTACAAGTCTTTTGGTGGACATATGCCCTTGTCTTTTGGGGCACATCTGGAGGAGTGGAATTGCTGGGCCACGGGGTAGCCATACATTTAGTAATTAGAAGATATTGTCGAAGACCTTTCTAAAGTAGCTCTACCAATTTTCACTCCAGCTAATCCACATACTCACCAACCCTTGACAGTGTCAGGACTTTTCATTGTAGTTATTCTGATAGGTAGGTAGTGGTATTTAATTAGGTCTTAATTCATATTTCCCTAATGACTAATGACTTTGAGTATTTTGTGCTGTGCTTATTGGCCACTTGCGTATCCTCTTGAGAAGTGCTTATTGAAGGCTTTTTCTTCCTCCCCTTAAATTTTTTTTTTTTTCCAAGTAAGCTTTATACTCAGTATGGAGCCCAACATGGGGCTTGAACTCATGACCCTGAGATCAAGACCTGAGCTGAGATTAAGAGTCAGATGACTAACTGGCTGAGCCACCCAGACACCACCCCTCACTTTAAAAAGAAAAAAAATTGGTCTTGTCTGTATTTTTCCAATTGATTTATAGTTCTTTATATGTCCTGGATATGAGTTCTCTTTGTAAATATATGTCTTTTCCTAATCTGCCCTAATTGCCTTCTCATTTTCTCACTTGTGTATTTTAGCCATCAGCAAATCTTTTCTATAAAGGGCCAGATGGCAATTACTTTAGACTTTGCAGGCCTTGGTGAGGTCTGCTGCTACTTTTCAACTTTGCCACTGTAACACAGAAGCAGCTGCAGACAGCCATACATTACATGAATAAGCGCATGGCTGTATTCCAATAAAACTTTATTTATGGGCACTGAAATTTTGAATTTCATGTACATTTCACATATCATTACACAGTATTCTTCTTTTGACTTTTTTCCACCATGGGAAAATCTAAAAACCATTTTGAGCTCCCAGGCTCTACAAAACCATGCAGCAGAATTAGGTTAGTATGCTGGCCATAGTTTGGTGGCCTCAGATGTATTTCACACATATGAGCTCTTAATTTTCTTGAGTCTCAAGTTATATCTCTTCTTTTGTCATTAATATTTTTATTTCTGTATAAGAAATCTTTGCCTATTCCAAGTTCCTGAATAGGCTCTCCTTTGTCTTATCCTAAAGCTGCATTTTATCATTCACTTTTATGTCATTGATCCACCTAGGATGACATTTTGTGTATGGTGTGAGGTAGAGGCTTTACCCTTGGTTTCTATGTACTTGAGTTTGATCATAGATCTTTTCTGACTTTATCATGTAGTCATGACTTCTCGGCTCTGTGAAACTTTCCCTGGTGGCAGAGTGGGGAGCTAACACCTGTCCGGTATTCATTCATTCGACAACTACTTTTAAAAGGCTTATTGTGGTCCATGCTAGACACAAAGGCTTGGCTTTTGTCTGAAGGAGATTATAGTCTTTTAAAAAACAATAAATAAATAAAATGTGATAAGTGCCATGATAATATTGCAACTATTCATTTATGTTCATTATGTTTTTCATTATGTTTTTCTCCTATTGAAATTGAGTCATTTGAAGAAAGGGACCACAGGCTTTAATTTGGTTATCTCTAGCACCTCGCGTGAACTCTAATATAGAATAGGTGCTAATGAAAATTTGATGAATGATTAAATGAATAAATCATCATGCATATACAGGATACAAATACACATGTATTCATACAGTGCATATGTATACAGAATATGGACATATATGAATTCAGTGAATAACATGCATAAATGTACATATGTGTATACACACACACACACACACACACACACAAACTTCGACCTCTTTCTTCCAGACATACAAGCTAAAATGCCTCTTGGGCAATCACTAATCTCTTGTACGTTAGTCAGAGGACAAAATTCATGCAGTAAAGATTCATGGTTGAAGTTCTGGTGGTTCTTGTAGTAGACTGCCTCTGTTCAAATCCAAGCTCTATCACCCAGTAGCTGCGTAACCTTAGACCAGTTACTGAATCTTCCCGTGCCCCAGTAACCTCATCCATAAAATGGGAAAACTCTCCTCGTACAGTTGTTCAGAATTTTAAATGAGTGCATACTTGTAAAATAATCAGAGGCCCAAAAAGCTCCATGAAGGCAGGAATTTTTGTCTGCTTGGTTCATTGCTTCTAGAAGAGTGTTTGATACATACTAGATACTCATTCAACACAACTGTCGCATGAATGACCAATCCCTGGATCACGAAAATCTCTAATTGTTGACTGGTATCATTTCATACAGAGATTCTGGGTTCCCTTTCCAGCCATTCCCCATCCCCCATTGATGACAATTTCAGTTTGGGAATCATAGCATTTTTTGACATTGACGCAAGGTGGCAGCATCAGTCTCCTTTTGAGCCATCAGCCACACTAGCTTCGCACATTCTAGAGACAAACTGGGCAACTTGCTGCAAGTTCCTCCATCCATTCTAGATTCTGTTATTTTAAATAACAACATTAACCGAATCATTATAAGGCTACTTCTTAGCTGCTCTAATTTCTAGCTAAGGAAAAGGTGAATGCTTGTAAAAAGATAAAAATACTGACATTTACCCAGGCTGCCTTATAGTACCACAACTGTTTTGTGTTCTTAACACTCTGGCTTTGTAACAAATAAGTGCTTGGCAAATAATAAGCAAATCTCTTCCATTTCTGCTACACAAGGTGAAACAATGTTGTTCCTTTCCAAGTTTGCAAGAAAAGACAAAACAAAATCAAACTTCTCTGTTTTCTAAATAAAGACAGGAGGTTAATTCTGCAGTCCTTCTAACTTACTCTGTGAAACCACTGTTGAGAAACAGAAAGTTCTGGGCACCTTTGAGGGTAAGACCTTGTGGCATAAAGAAAAGAATCTTGGTTTAGAAATGAAGAGAACTGGGATTCCAGGGTTGCTTCAAGGAATCTCCTTACCTCTAACTTTAAGCTAAGTTCCTTTCTTTGCAGAATTCAGCATCCTTATTTCTAAAACAATGATAGCAATCTCTGTCTTACCTACTTGAAATGAGATCAGTGAATGTAAATACCTTAAGAAACTGTAAAGGGCTCTATTTTATACGGCATGAGCTAAGGTTAAAATCATTTCGATTTTACCAACGGGGAAAACCAGTTCTAGCCAGTTAAATGGGCTTGCCTCGGTTTTCTCATCTATAAAATGGGCTAATGAAAGCAACCCCACCTACTTCAGTGAGCTGTAAGGATAAAATAAGATAATAGATGTGAAAGTGCATTTAAAATGAACGTACTCTCACTTGTACAAGATTATTAAGTTTAAGCAAATGGCTTTTCTCGAGTTTCACAAACAATCCTGAAGGAAGCAACATGTAACTAAGTAATTTTTAAAGAAATAAGCATGTTTGATTTGCTTCAGAATCTCAGGAAATTGCACATTTAAAAAAGAGGAATAAAGAAGCTCAAGGTATCACTGCATTTAGGGAAGGATAAATAAAATTAAATGGTATATGCAGAGTTAGTTGATAAACACTTCTTGAATATCTGCATTTAAATTAAGTATATTGTAGAAATAAATGTCTTCCCTTAAAATCTTAACATTCAACTAACACTCGACAACTGCCTATTTCGTAGCAAGTATTTTAAAAATGGGTTCTTTCATTTTCAGTGTTTTGGTCTTCAAAATCAGAGAGAAATTGAAATTAAATTGAGATTTAAGGAAAATTGAAATTAAAAGTTGAGAAAAGTGAGATTCAGAGAAGTTGCTCAGCTTGCCTCAGGTCAAACAGTGACTCAAGATACAGACTTCAAATCCCCTGCTCCCTCCTGTCTTGTCTTACTGTGGAGGCTTTTAGTCACTCCTATGAAGCACTCCCGATACTGCATCTGCCCTTACAGCAGCAAGCTAGCAATTTTTGTTGAGTATAAACCAGAGGTGGAGTGTACTAGTTTTAAGGAAACTGGTTAAATGGGGACTTCAGAGCTGAAACTTATCTGTCTTCTTGTGTGAATTTCCATGGCTTGCTCTGACCTTTGGACTATCATTTTCCCAGAAAGGCACTCAGTTACCTTTCCTCTAAATATTTCCAGAGCCAATTCAGGCCTTTTCAAAAAATAAAAAATGATTAATTATTAAATGTTAGGGGTTAAAGAGAAAGAGAAATAAAATTATGAGGTAACAAGAGATCTTAGAAATGAAAGCCATTTAAGTCTCTTGGGAGGTATCCATTGTTTAAGAATGATGTGCTGTTGTTACCACACATAATAAGTTAGTCTTAAAAAGGCATTTATCCCTGCTGATGTTACAGTGTTTCTACAGACTAGTTTAGTGAACTGGATGCCATTCTCAGGTGTGAATTTTGGTCAGCTATGTTTAGTAGGAATTTTAATTACGTAAATTACTTTGAAATGACACCATTTTAACTATGGAGTCTGTTCCATTGAATTTAACTTGCTAGTTAGATTCTTCCTTTTAAGGGTTAAAGCAAAGAGGCCTTCCCATTTCCATGTCTGGTTGGGTGGTTTAACTTCCTATTATCTGAAGAATGATATTGACAATGTGCTTATGACTTGTTCAAGTCCATTTAATGAGTATCTGTAGTATTCTGTTCCCTTGAAGAGTCATTCATATATAATACTTGTTTGCATGCAACTACATGCAGTGATTAACACTATAATCTTTTTGTTGTGGAAAAAAAAAAATAGCCCACAGAGACCTGTGAATGGAAATATAAAACTTATTTAAACATCCATTAATTTTCCCTCTTATCTGCTCCTGGAGCACCAGACTTTAGTCTTCCTATTAAATGGCTGAGTTCAATCCCGAGGACCTGAATATTAGGTTCCTGGCATTCAATCTAGTGCCAGCAAAAATCAACAGTCTTATCCAATGGCTTTAGGGACCAACAAGATTGAGGAGTTGTAATACCATTTAGTTAGGGTAAAGGCCTGGCTTCTAAAAATGTTTATTCTTAAATGAATAAAAGTCATTTCACAGATAAGGAAGAGCAGACAGGAAAGGTAAAGGGAGGTAATGCTAAAATTCTAATGATAGAACAGAGTAGTTTATCATGGAAAAGAAGCAGCCGCCTGAGGGGCACAGGTGCCCAAGGAGGTGGGGAGGTGAGAGGGATCTGCAGTTTCAAGACTGGCATTGACTTTGAGTTTAGAGTTCCAAAGATAGGGTTTGCTGACTTAGAATTTCAAGGATGAATATAATTACAAAGAGGGTTGGGTGGGCAAGGGAAAGATGCTGGAATCCCTGAATTCCTTTTAAAATGTCAACAATCACATTGTATTGTTTCTGCTATTTTAACTTTTCCAGGGGTGTTTCTCACTGAAAACTGTCTAAGGAATTTGTTCTCTTACTTATCCTGGCTTGGTTTTACCTGCTGCTCTTTGAAATGAGAGGACAGTGGCTGACAGGCATTGGATGCCCCAGCTGCAGAGCAGTCTTGGAGATTCCCGAAGACAGTGATTTGACCTTTCATTGCCAACCCCATTTTTTGTCCAGTCTGGACTTGAGCTTCATTCAACAGACACCAAACCCTGTGTTGGGTACTGGGGAGATGCTGCGGAGCTGATAATTCACAGAGCTGACTAGTTTTACTAACTATAATGCCAAATCAGACTGCGATAAGTGCCTCAAGAGTGTTCTAAACAAAGTGTTGAAGTTAATTCTGTCCAAGGGTCAAGGAACAGCTCAGAGAGAAGGTGACATTTCAGGACACTCTAGAGCAAGAGAAGCATTTTGCTAGCTAGAGAAGGGACAGAGGTGTGATGTAAGGGCACTCTAGAGCAAGAGAAGCATTTTGCTAGCTAAAGAAGGGATAGAGGTGCGATGTAAGTAGGAAGGCAGGCGTGTGAAGTGCCAAAGGAGTGTTCCAGAAAGGACAAGTGGTTGATGGTGTCTGGATATAGCGGTTACTGAACCCCATAACATGTCACTGTAAAAGTATCAAAAAGCTACAGCTGTGTCTATTTCTGGATGCATAAAAAGAGGCACCTGGAATAAATATCCATTTATTGCCCACTGGGTGCCCAGGTCTCTGCTTGGCTCTATAGAAGATATACGGGAAGACCCATGCCTTGGGAATGTTTATATAGCCTTCTGTCTAGAAGAAAGATGAACTCACATAAAATAATGTAAAATAATATTACAGCTTCTAAAGCAAAGCATTAGATTGCCCCAGAACTCAAGCTGAAGATGATACCTCCAGAGGGCACTCCTGCTGTCCTGACACCCGCTCCCCAATAGTGGTACAGGCAGGCTTAACACCCCTCCCCGGCCCCCAAAACCAGCAGAAAGGCTGAGGGCTTGGGATGCCATCACCTCAGAAACAGGTATAAAGGTCACAGCTAACCCTTACTTAGAACTTGTATGTACCTGCAGATGTTTACATGGATTAACTAATTCAGTCTTCACAATTACTGTATTTGGGAGAAACAATTAACATCTCTATTTACATATAGAGAAACTGAGGCACAGAGTCATCTGCCGGAATTCAGATCTACAAGATCTGGCTCCAGACTCTTCACTCAAATTCAGATTCTCAGACTCCAGCCCAGTATCTGGTGCTGGGTGTTTTTCCCTGAGTATTTTCAGGATAATACGATTCAAAGCGAAATAAATACTCGAGAGCACCAAATCTGTAAGGGAGGAGAACGCATGTTCGCTCTACAGCCTCAACTTTTGCCCCATCCAAGGCCAGCAAGAAAGTGTTTCTTTTTATTTATATAGTTTTCTTTTTTTGTGACAGCTTGGTGTTTCTGAACGCTAGGGGCTCCCGGATTCTCTGGTTTGAGAGTAACTTTTCCTTTTAGGATTTTTTTTTTTTTTTTTGAAGGGGGTGGGGGAAAATGTGGCCTTAATTATCCTACGTCTTAGGCAGCTTAAGGAAGGGGCTGTGCTTTCGTGATCTCTTCAGAGCCAAGTAAGGAGGTCCCTCTCTTTGCCTCTGTCTGTCTCTCTCTTTTTAAAAGGACCTCGTGCAATAAAAGTGCAGAAACAAACCCAGGCGACCACAACAGCAGCCGCGGCGGCAGCAGGAGGAGGAGGAGGAGGAAGAGGAGGAGGAAAAGTCGGAGTTGGGGCAGGCGCTCCGGAGCAGCAGGGCTCGGAGCGGCTCCCATTCATTAAGTAAGCAGCGGCCGAGGAAGGTGGCCGAGCGCCCGCGCTGCCCACTCACCCGCTCCAGCAGCGGGACACGCGCCAGCCCCGCGCGCCCCGCGCAGCCCAGCTCCGCAGCAGCGTCTGCGCTGCCGCCGGCTCTCCGCCCCCTGGACTCTCGGACGCTGTGGGGCTGAGAGAGGAGCGCAGAGGAGCAGCGCGGAGCAGAGAACAGCCCGGGCTGCAGCGGGAAGCGCGCGGCGGGCTGCACCGTCGCCGCAGCGCCGCGAGCGGGGGTCCGAGCCTCCGCGTCCAGGAGCAGCCGCGGCCGGGAGGCGGGCCGGGCGCGCGGGAGTGTGGCTGCCGCCGCCGGGCGTCTTCGCGGGGCGGGAGGCTCGCGCCGCAGCCAGCGCCATGCAAAACTACAAGTACGACAAGGCGATCGCTCCGGAGAGCAAGAACGGGGGCAGCCCGGCGCTCAACAACAACCCGCGGAAGGGCGGCAGCAAGCGGGTGCTGCTCATCTGCCTCGACCTCTTCTGCCTCTTCATGGGTGAGCCCGGCCCCCGGCCCCCGGCCCCGCGCTCCCGCGCCGGCAGCCCCCGGGGTAGGGGTGGGGGTGGGGGACAGCGCTGTCCCGGAGCCCTCGCGCAGCACGGAGCCCCAGCGCCCGCCCTTCCCCAGGCTGCCGACTTCCCGGCCTGGAAGCGGGCGTGGGGCGCGCGCAGGCTCTCCCGGGCCACCGGAGCCCGGCCCCTTAGAAGCCGCCTCCGGCCGGAGGCGCAGGCACGGTCCCGCGGAAGGTTTGGGTTCGGCCTCTTAGCGCAGGGCGGTGGGCGGAACCGTGACCCAGAGCCCGCGCGGAGCTTGGTGCCCCCCGTCCGAGTAAGATGGATCTCTTGGGGCGCCGGGCCCCTGCCTGCAGCCGCGCTGCCTCCTCGCTGGCTGTGTGTAAACACCCAACCCTTCCGCTCCCGCCTCCTCGTCCCGGCCGAACTCGAGCTGGCCTTTCCCCCGCTCCCCTCCTCACCCCCACCCCGCATCCCCCCCCGGGGGGCTGGGAGCTGCGCCCCGGGGACTTGACGCGGGCACCCACTAAACTGCCACTTGTTAGGCGCCTACTGTGTGCGGGCGGTAGGCTGTGTCACGGACACGGTTTCAACCAGCCCTCGCCCCGACTCGGTGCAGGGTAGGTGTGGAGCCCCATTTCACCAATTAGAAAACTGAGGCGCTGGGAGAGCAATCCAAGATCAAGATCGTGTTTGGGGACCACGATTAACTGCCGTCCCAGAAAGTTAAGGTGATGGTCCATTTCTGTTTTCCAAACTAGTTGGATGCCCCAGCCCGAAGTGCGGTGGGCGCTAAAAAAAAAAAAAAAAAAAAAAAAAAAAAAAAAATTGATCGGGGAGTGAGGAGGATTTATGAACTTGGGGGGTGGGCAGGGAGAAAGCTATTGACAGGAATCTACAGGAGTTCCAAGGTTGAAGTCAGAGTAGTTTTTTTTTTTTTTTTTTTTTTTTTTAACGATTCATGGTGTAATGGAAAGGGCACAGGACTTGTCATCAGAACATTGCTACCCTGCCACTTGCTGGGCGTGCCACCCCCTTGCCTTCTGGGCCTCAGTTTCCTCATCAGTTGAGTGAGTGGGTTGAATTAGATGCTCTTCTAAGGCCCCTTCCTGCATTAAGAACTCGGATTTGGTCCAGGAGCTGTTCTGCCAGCTCTGCTAACTGAAGAAACATCTGTGTTCCCAATTCAGTTCCCTTAAAATAGAACTCCTGCACGGAGACGTAAGTCCCTTTTGAAATGGTTTTGTCCGTGCAGATTGTGCAAACCAGAGACTTAGTGGACTGGAGTTACACTTCTTTTGTGTTTTATGACTCTTTTCTGCAGCTCGGTCCTCACTGAGGTCTGTCTGCCCTGGGCTTGAACGTCCCTAGTAAGTTTGGGAGTCAAAGGAAGATGGGGCACCTAGAATTATTAAAACAAAAGAATTCTCCCCTTTGGGTACAGAGAGACAGCTGTGGGTAAAATTGTGTTCTGTGGAAGGGAAGAGAGATGGACTAGTTCAGGTGGCAAATCTGCTTCCCACCTCTTCATAGAAATTGGAGGTTTAGATGCTATGTAAAGGAATTGTCACTGGGGGGCCTGCCTTCCTGTGGGCTGCGGGCTTATTATCCTGCACAGTGGGAAGATTAGTATTTAAAGTCTGCTGCCAAGCTATTGAATTTTTAAAAGGCCCTCCCTGGTCCTGGGGGAGTGCAGGGAGAACACTAAACACATTGAAGTTGTTTGCTGTAAACTTGTCTGGGGCTTCCCAGTGTTTACTGGTGTGTTTTGTTGGTGGTAAGGTAAACTCTTCCCAGACGGCATGTGCTGAGTACCCTCCTACCTCCTACTTTGTGATTAGGAAAGCAAAGCTAGAACGAGCCTGTCAGCCTTTGTACAGTTTCATTGTTCTCCTCCCCTCTTCCACTCTTCTGAGTTCAGAAGGCAGTCCTGAGACATGGTGCATTCTTGTTAAAGGGAAAAGAAGTGTGAAGGAATTTGCAGGAAGACACACCTATTAGCTAGAGTTTAACTGAGCACAGTGTTGTGCTGTGAAGGTGCAAGTAAGGTGGATGTTTGCACATTTCACTTCATCTGCTCCAACTCTCCCTGTGCCCCCCCCAAAGCTAATATCCTCTACCTAGCTATTGATTATGTTTACTCACGGTTGGTCTGTTGGAATAAATGATTTTGTTTACCTCGAAAAGGTGATATCTGGACCCTGCATTGTCTTCTGAGGCACAGAAGGGTATTTAAAGGCTATTTGCCTTGCTATTAAAAAAAACAAACAAACATGCCAACGAAGTCATTTTCAAAGTGATGTATGGTCAGTGTCTCCCCTATGCAAAGACCGAAATATAACATCACTAATTTACGCTTTACCTACCTTTAATAGGAAAAACTGTAAGATAAATACTTGAGAAATTTATGCGGGAGAACTCTGGCTTCCAAGAGAAAATTAATAACACAACATGTGATTTTAATATGCCCTACACAACAGTCCTAAAAAAAATTATTTCTTCTTGGTTCACTTTTTGCCTAAGACTGTCAGTGTGATTTAATTTTTATATGGTTTATTGATCATATGGTCTGGATTACAGGGCACTAATATAATAAAAAAGAGAAACATAGTTTTCTGTTTATTCTCTCACAGAAATATATACCAAGCTTCATCTCCTTGTATCTGGAAAAAATAAAAGCTGATGTGCTACATAAGTGTTATGTGAGTGGAAATATGCAAGCAGTTGAACTTGTTTCACATACCTTCTTGGAATGTGAAATTCTTAGCAAAAAACAAAAGTCCACTCTTGTTTGAAGGCCAAAAGAATCTGGTGTCCGAGAACCCCAAAGGGAGTTGACCTCCCATTGAACAGCTGTCTTTGCCAACTAATTGCTTTGATAAATACAGTTCCAAATCTTGGTGTGCTAGTCTTTCTGAAATTGATTTTGTTTTCCTTTCAATTACATAATATGTCCCACCTCCTGTTTTTCAAGCATGGGTTCTGGTGTACCAGGTGACAAGAGACCAGCAGAGGCTGTTCCCAGGCAAGAAGGGAGGGGCATCTACTGTCTTTCTCAGTTTTGTTAGCCTCTTCTTAATATAAGTGTGTGTACTCTTCGCTGTAACCTTCATGACGAGATAATCTCCATTTCACCGGTGAGGAGACTGTGTTAAGGAGGAAGCTCTGACATGCACCATGAAGTCGATTTGGGTAGATGCTTCCTTCTCAGTGAATGTGACTGGAGCCCATCTCCCTTTCAAACTCAAGATACTTATCAGAAAATGCTGAAGCTGTTTGCAGAAAATCCTGCCTCTCCGCATTTCCCAGTTAACTTATTTGCACCAAAGCAAATGGAGAAAGGTGGTTGAACTCTTCTGGTCAGAGATACGGTCTTGTTGCCCCACAGCATTGTTTGGATAGTAAGCTAGTTCCAAGACTACGCAGTTCACAGATTTTGAGGGCACCTTTTTCCCCCATGAGACCGTGGTGCCACAGAAAGGACACTAACTGTATGTGGCTGGAGCAAAATGCAGAGATTTTGGTGAAACCATGCTGAGTGTCTGTGCCCCCACTTTCCCTCTCTCCTGTCCCTCATCCCAGCTAGCTGCTGAGTGCCTCCTTCCAGCCAATGCACTTGGAGGGCTGGGCAACTTTAGACAGGTCCAACTTTTTCTGTGTAGACTTTGCTCAAGGCCCATTATCCTTTGAGTTCAGTTAGCTCATGTGCTAAGTGATGAGCAGAATGGCCACTCCATTACACTGCTGTAAGGATCAGAAGAAATCTTGGGTGTGACCATTTTTTTTTTTTAATCTCCTGAGACTTGGGTGAATGCAAGGGCAAACGCAGGGGATTTATAACCTGGGGCCCTGGACGTAGTTTTCTGGTTGTCTTCCTACGTCGTGTCTCAGAATCACAGGTAGATGAGGCCATGAAATAAATACTCAGTAATAATATTATGCTGAAGACCATAAAGCTGTACTTCAAATAGGAGAATGTCACATTTGCCCAGTAAGTTGATGACAGATGATTTCCATTCATTTTGACTCTACACTTGAGCTGTGAAGGCAGCCCCTAAAATGGAGCAGAACTCGGGAGCCGACTGATCTTCACAGTGTACCCTGAGCTGTTCTTAGAGAAGGTTCTCTTGTTTAAAAAAAAAAAAAAAAAATGTTCCTCATTTGGCTTTTGATTCCAGAGGGTAGATAATCTGAACTTAAACCATGAGGGGTTGGAGGACGTTGAAGAAGCAGGTGTTTGGTCAGGTTTAGACTGAAAAGCCTGACTCCTGTGCCAGTCCCCGCCAGGAAATGCAGTCAACAGGTGGAGTGTCATGAAGCAAAGGGAAAGAAGCTCAAATAGGTAAAAATGTAGAGTTTGGATGCCCAGCCATCATGCTGTGTAATATAGCAGTTCCAGAATATTCTTGGCCTTTTTTGACTTTCAGTTAAAACGGTTGAGACAGAATTCCTAGAACTGGTTCCGTATATGGGCTACGTAACCTCATCTTGTGTTATTATTAAATTATTCACTTTCCATCCCGGAAGAGAGACAGTGTGGTATAGCGAAGAGAACCGGAGACTTAGAGCCACAGGCTTCAGATTCCAGGCTGGCCAGCGCCAGCATCCGGTTATGTGGTTGTGGACAAGTTGGCTTTCTATGGATCTCAGGTTTTTCTTTTCCGTTGGTGAAGTGGCTGGCTGGGCAGGATCACGTCTAATGGGTAAAGCTGCCCTGCAAGGTTCTGTGACGGATTTCTGGCAGAGAAGAATGACCCTCATGCATGCACTTTGATTAGCTCTTCATTATACATTACCACAGGGGGTCACCGACCCCAACAGTGCTGAGCTGCAGACTCCTGTAGACTCCTATAGGAACAGACTCCTGTAGAAATAGGAGTTCTGGCCTTGGACTGCCACTTCAATGCTGCGTAACTTCAGAGAAATGCCCTTGACCTTCCTGGGCCTGGGTTTCTTCATTATTGCTGTAGAGGGAAGGGCCTGAATCATTTTCTCAGACCTCTTCTAGCACTAACAGTTTTAGGATTCTGTACTGGTAGATACATCCTGTGATGCAGAAACCCAGTCATTCTGGACTGACTGAATTGAACAGAACCCATTCCTTCTGTTAGACCATTCATCATTGGTTAAATTGTTACATTTTTTACCAAGGACTTAATGCTGACCTTAAGCTTATATTGGTATTCATTCTGGAGGGAAAGTTAGCACTGTTACTGAAGTTAACCCAATATGCTGGGAAACCAGCTAGATTTTTCCTTGGCCAGATGTGTCTTATAACCTGCTTCCTGAAATTTATAGTACAGTTGACCCTTGAACCATGCATATGACGTTTTGACTTCCCAGAAAACCTAACAGCCTGCCATTGACCGGAAGTCTTCCCGGTAACATAAATATCAGTTCCCACATATTTTGTGTGTTATATGTATTATAAGCTGCGTCCTTACAATAGAGTGAGCTAGAGAAAAGAAAATGGTCTTAGGAAAATCGTAAGGAAGAGAAAATACTTTTTTTTTTTTTTAAAGATTTTATTTATTCATCTGACAGACAGAGATCACAAGTAGGCAGAGAGGCAGGCAGAGATAGGAAGCGAAGCAGGCTCCCCAGGACCCCGGGACCACGACCCGAGCTGAAGGCAGAGGCTCCAACCCACTGAGCCACCCAGGCGCCCCAAGAAAATACTTTTATAGTACTGTATCCGAAAAAAAAAAATTCTGTGTATAAGTGGACCTGTGCTGTTCAAATCTGTGTTCTCAGGGTCAGCTATAGTCACAAGCACATAATCACAACAGGTAACAACTTTCCCCCCTTTTTTTTTTTTTTTTGGTTATTCTTATTATATTCACTAAGTATGTGTTTTTAATAACTCAATAAGTTTTGATAACTTAATCTACCCTGTGAACCACAGAATATAGAAGTAGATTTTCATTGATCCACTGGCAAATGGTCCAGCCAAACATCTTGCATGGGTTGAAATAAAGAAGGGAACTTCCATTTCATAGGTAAGCCTTGCTGACTTTTCCAGAATGGTTGAAAACCCCTATTTCCTCATTGTCCTGGGGTCTTTTTGTTCTTGCTTTGTGATTCTTGGTTTTGGGGTTTTTTTTCCCCTTAGCCTGCTCTTCTCCAGCTTTCTAGCATACCAGGGGGTATAACTGTCTTTGTGGAATACTGTTAAGGTTAGGGTTGGTGGCCGTTTCCACTTTTAGCCCTTTTTTGATTTCCTGTCAGTTTTGGATTCTTTCTTTCCCCTTCCTGTGCAGTTGCTTGGGCTGGTAAGCCCAGTTGGTCGCAGCACGATGCTAATGAGACCGTAGGCAAGGACTTCTTCCCTGGGTAGGCAGTGATATTTATGGGGACACCCTACCCAGCCTGTCAGTTCAGCCAGTACACATTGTTGGAGGAGCAATCACTTATTTGGGGGGTGTTTATTATTATATCAGCATTTCACAGACTCACCTCATAAGGAGACCCATCTGGTGTGAAACAGAGGTTCTCAGGCCCCTTCTGAGGAAATTCAAATTCAGCAGGCTTTGGGCCAGGGCCTTGGAGTCTGTATTTTTTTTATTTAAAAGCTTCTGGTGATTCTCCTTAGGCCAATCAGGCAATCACTATGTTGTTTAACAGCTGTTGTCTTAAGGGCAGTTGGCTAGGGCCTGGGCTTTTTGTCCCTGGACTGAATGTTCTGGCACTTTTCACGCTGTTAGGTTTTTTTTTTTTTTCTTTGTGGCCTGCACACCTGTCTTTCAGTAAAGATAATGAAGCTTGTTAGAATTCGTTCGACAGGAAAAATTACCTCTGGGTGCAGGCCTGAAGGTCTCTGGTGACTTTTTTAATGTAGGGACTTGGTGGTGTCTCCTAACTGCTGAGAGGCTGGGTCCTAAACTGAGTTCTGTGTAGTGGAAGTTGCCCACCTAGTGACCACTTTTGGAAAAATGAGGTGTTAACTCTGTAAATATTTTCTTTTGAGATATTGAAGTTTGTGTCTTAGTGAAAAGTGAAATGAATAAATGAGATTTGGAATAGAGCCTTTAAAAGATCAAAGTTAGCTTGGCATAGTATTGTGGAAACAATACAAGCTTTGGATTCACTCCCATCTGGGTACAACTTGGGCGAAAAGTATTTCATCTTTCCAGGCAGAAAGGTGTCCTCATCTGGGAAAGAAACAAGACTCCCAGTGGCACCCTGGTACAGTGAAGCTCTGATGAGATCGTGATTCTGAAAACCTTTTAGGAAGTTAAAAAAGCCCTCTATCATGATTATCAGGTATCACATTGCTATTATTACTTATAGTCATAGTAGTATTTTCCTTTCCTTCCTAGTGTTCTTACTCTTCAATGGTGCTGTGAAATCGTCTCATTTTGGGGGCAGCAAAGTTGCCTGAAATATATTAGGAGGAAAAAACTGTGAAGAGAATCCTAAGAAATAACCAGGCAGAGGGAACACAAATATTTTCCTTTAGCTGAAGAAAAGCAGGTGCAGGCAAACGACCCCATCTGGGAAAGTCCCAATGCTGGGACCTTGGTCATCTTTGGTGGTTGCTTTCTTCTTTCCCTTTGAAAGGGACATGGCCATATCATCTTAAGAGAAGACAAAGACTTGCTCTTTTCTAGTTTCTTCCATTTTATTCGTTTTAATTGTATTGAGTCTGAATGTGTACCGTATGTTTTACAGGGCCTGCTCTAGGACACAAATAGGAGTCTTTTTTTTTTTTTCCCAAGATTTATTTATTTCAGAAAGAGAGAGAGCTAGCGCATGAGCATGGAGTGGGAAGTGGTAGAGGGCGAGGGCAAGAGAGAATCTCAAGCAGACTTCGCACGGAACCCTATGTAGGTCTTGACCTCACAACCCTGAGATCGTGACCTGAGCTGAAATCAAGAGTCAGATGCTGACACCACTGAGCCACCGCCCCAGCACAAAAGTCTCAAGGATCACATTGGGCGGTGAGGAGCTAGGTATACATAAATAACTGCAAAACAACCTGGGGTGTGTTGAATGAGCCTTTCTGTGGGCAGCGTAAATTATGAAAATGCTGTTGGAACAGTTGTTCACTGCCTAGTTCATGGTTGTTGCGGCGCCTGGGTGGCTCAGTGGGTTAAGCCTCTGCCTTCGGCTCAGGTCATGATCCCAGGGTCTTGGAATCACGCCCCGAATGGGGCTCTCTGCTCAGCAGGGAGCCTGCTTCCTCCTCTCTCTCTGCCTGCCTCTCTGCCTACTTCTGATTTCTGTCAAATAAATAAATAAAATCTGTAAAAAAAAAAAAAAAAAAATTTGATGGTAACTCTTGGAGTTGTCATTATCAACAACGTCAAGGTCATTTTTTATGTCTGTTAGAAACACAGGCCTCTTGGGGCAGGGCAGGGCAAGAGGTGGGAACCGGGGACCACAGGTTTTCGAGTCTGACAGATGGGAGCGTGCTTGCTGTTATTGGCTGGGAACCCTAGGGAAGTCACGAGAGTCACCGAGGCCCCCGTCTTCTGCTTTGTAAATTGGATGGTATGGGCGTCTTGGAGGTGGGAGGCTATGCCAAGTTTGGCATCTGGTGCTGGGAGCCCACAGGTGATAGCTGCTGTTATGCTTGTCACTACAGCCTACCCTGTGCCCTCGGTGTGATGGGAGGAGCCCAAGGCCTGGACTGGGTGGGTGGTGATGGTCTGGCGATCCTAAAAGATCAGGGCCTGCCGCCCATGTTTTGCCTTTATACTATTTTGCTTTTCTGGTGTTGTTGACTTGTCAGTTTGAAATTGGTATTGTCCAGGAGGTCCGGTTCTCCAGAGAGCTATAGTCTCTTCTTTCTCCTGCCCGTGTCATTTAAAAAAGGAAAAAACAAATGGGTTAACTCTTCATCCCGATGGTCGGGTTATAGTCGAGTGAGGCCAGAGAGGCATGAGGCAAATTTGAAGGAGGAGGCAGTTTTCACATACCACTGTTCTTCCAACTGGCACTTGTTCTAGAAAGTGCTTATTACCAAAGATCACCACAGACTGATTGGAGCTTGAACAGGCTCCTCCTTTTGCAAACGATGTATCACAGGATAGAAGAAAGAGAAACCCAAGTTCTCCAAGTTCTTGCTTTTTAAAAACCTCTTGAGGTAGAAGCTATTCTCATGTGACCAAGGAGGAAACGGAGTCTCAGATTAAATAATTTTCTCAAGGTCCTGCCTTAGTTGGTGGGGCCAACATTCAAAAGAGAGCTAGGTCAGGTTCTCAGATATCCTCATGGAACTCTCCATCCCTTAGATCCAGGCTTATAAATTAAAATCTGCCTTGAAATTCTCCCAATTTAGAACCAAACCAAACAACACACATAGGAACCAGTTGGAAACTTTTGAAGGGAACTTGCTGATTTCTGTATGCTTTCAAAGTATATGTTGCAATCAGAATATTGGTGGTAAGCGTGTTTTTGAGGTTTGTCACAAATTAACAAAATTATATGCCTCGAGAGTTTTGCAGAGAAATGCAAATCAGTATAAGCACCTTGTCATAATAAGCAGTATGCTTTGGTTCCTGTTTATGTATCCCCCAAAGCACATAATACACATAATTATATTGACACGAAGGAAGCCATTCTCATTGATGGTTTCTTTATATCTGGCCCCCAATTAGTTTGCGGTATCAATCAGTGTAATTTCTAGAGAGCCTATTTAGTTAAGTCTAGGTTTGTATCTGTCTTTCAAGCATCAGTCTTGTCTTCCGTGGTTGCTTTCTGAGCACCTACTCTGTGCTGGGCCCCCAGGGTCTCTTGACCTTTAAGTATTCTCAGGCTGGGAGTGGGAAACAGACTTGTGTGATTAAACACACTAAGTATCACGAATGTGAATGGTAGAGGAGGAGCTTTAGCAAGGAAATGAAGAATGGGGAAGTTTGCCTGAGGGCGTGGAGCTCGGTCACACAAGAGAAATCCCAGCTCACGTGCCAGGAGAGGGGAGAGGGCGATCCAGCACAGGGAGCAGCAGGTGCTGAGCAGGGCACGGGTGAACAAGCCAGGTAAGGGTGAGTGTGAGAGGCTGCCGTGTAGTACGGCGTTGTGTGTCTATACCGTGTGACGGAAGGAGGATGTTGGAAATGAGGCCGGAGAGATCGTTGGGAGCCAGATCAGGGAAGGGGGCGGTGAAAGGCAGGCAGTGGGGGAACTTGAACTTTGTTTCGGAGGATCAGCCGAGCCAATGAAATTTTATTTTTGTTTTCGTTTTCCTTTTTATTATGGAAAATGTCATATAGAAACCAAACACTGTATATAGCTAGGAGTGGAATTGCTAGGTCATATGGTAACTCTGTGTTTCACTTTTTGAGGAACTGCCAAATGATTTTTTCCATAGTGGCTGCACCCTATTTCAGAAATAGCGTGACATTAGTTAAAATATGTAAGGAAAAAAATGAAACGTTTTATGGACAACATTTGGAATTAGCATATTCATCAATAGTTTTTAAGAGAGGATGAATCTGCTCTGAGTTGCATTTGAGATCGCTGGGTTTGAGGTGAGGTAAATGGGAGAGAGGGGAGGGGACCCATAACAGGGAGGCAGAGTTGGACCGTAAGCATTGGAGACTGAGAAGAGAGGGTGGGTGAGAAGGATGACCGGTAGCTCCTGATCTCCTGGGTGGGAACCTCTGAACAGGTGCTGCCATTCCCTTTCCAAACACTTTCCATGCAGTGTTTGTAGAAAGCTAAATGAAATCCATCTTGTAGGATTGCTGAGATGCTTCATGGTCATGGCCTTACTAGGCAGATGAAGCTATAAGTTCTCTTTCTACCCCCACTCTGGAATTTCTTAGGTTCTCAAATTCCCCTTAAAATAAATTGGCCATTGGAAATCCTTCTGTTTGGGGCGCCTGGGTGGCTCAGTGGATTAAAGCCTCTGCCTTCGGCTCGGGTCAGGATCCTGGGGTCCTGGGATCAAGCCCCTCATTGGGCTCTCTGCTCAGCGGGGAGTCTGCTTCCTCCTCTCTCTCTGCCTGCTTCTCTGTCTACTTGTGATCTCTGTCCGTCAAATAAATAAATAAAATCTTAAAAAAAAAAAAAAAAGAAAGAAATCCTTCTGGTTTAGAGAAACAGTTTTTCTTGGGTTGTAATGGTATTTTTAAAAAATGGTGTTGAGATATAATATCTGAATTATATATATGTTATATATGTATATATGTGTTATATATGTCATATATGTGAATTACACATACGTTATATAGAGATAATATACAGTTCACAGGCTTTCAGTACAGTCTACAGAGCTGGACAACCATCACCACTATCAATTTTAGAGCATTTTCGTCACTGCAAAAAGAAACTTGAACCTGTTAACAGTCACCCTCCAGTTTTGGTCCCACCATGGCAACCACTGACCAACTCTTTAGGTCTGTACATTTGCCTGTACTCAACATTTCATGTAAGTGAAACTGTATAATATCTAGTCTTCATGAATGGCTTCTTTGACTCCAGATAATGTTTGCAAGGTTCATCCATAACTTATCACCAATGTATAGCATGTTCGTTGAGCATGTGTTAGAATTTCATTGACTTTTTTTTTTTTTAAGATTTTATTTATTTATTTATTTATTTGTAAGAGAGGAAGAGAGAGAGCGAGAGCACACAAGCAGGCAGGCAGGCAAAGGTGGAGAGAGAAGGCTCCCTGTTGAACAAGGAGCCTGATGCAGGACTCAATCCCAGAACTCTGGGATCATGACCTGAGCTGAAGGCAGCAGCTTAACCCACTGAGCCACCCAGGTGTCCCAACTTCATTGACTTTTATTGCCAAATAATATTCTCTTGTTTGGGCATACCACGTTTATTTTATACACTTACCAGTTGATAGACGTCTGCGTATTTTCCACTTCCTGGCCATTCTGGCTGCTATGAACACCCGTGATCAGGTTTTTTGTGTGGGCACACACTTTCAGTTCTCTTGGGTATCTATGCCTAAGGAGTGGAATTGCCAGATCACATGGTAACTCCGTGTTTAACTTCTTGAGGAGACCGCCAAACCGTTTTCTACTGTAGCTTTGCCATTTTAGAACTGTCTTAGGATTAATTAAAATATGTAAGGAGAGAACACAAAAGTTTTACCAAAGAACTTTGGAATTAACATATTCATGAAACCACTCTAGTGTGGCTTTGTTCTTCCAGCCATTTTCCACAAAGAAGCAAAGTTTTTAATCAGTTCACTACTGTCACTGGGTTGGAGATGAGTGAGCGGAGAACAATGAAGCTGACTGAGAAAAAGATGCTGGGTGGTCAGCAAGCTCTGCTCACCCGCTGAGTAACATACTTCCACAGACCCGGGATGTCACAAGCACATTCCTGCCTCCGCCAAATGAAAACAAGCCTGGGGTCTTCAGAGGCTCTTGAAAACGATTAAGTGTACAGATGCTACTATTAAGCTCTTCATATTCCTAGGATCTGTTTTACAGTATTGTTTAAGACCATGAGGTAGAATTGTAGTTTCAGATGAGGTTGATCGTTCACCCTTTACCAGCTACATGTGTGGCTGTGTAGGCACCAGTCATCCCAGAAGTCAGAATTACTGTGTATCTTTTGGCCTCACGTGCTAGATGCCAGAGATGGTTAAAGACTGTTAAGACCCGAACACACATCTTTAGGAATTAGTCGAAGCGTCAAGTTGTAAGTTACACTGAAAGTTAAACTGTAAGTGCTTAAAAACTTAAAGCACCCCTATGACAAAAGGGTGCGGAAGAGACACTCGCCTTTGTTCCCAGAAGCATTAGATGCGGTCTTGCTTCATCTTTCCAGTAATAAAATAAGGAGATGTCAGTCACCTGGTTTAGCAACTCAGAGATGGCAAATGGTTTGCCCAGGTTCACACAGCTCATGTGGGTGGGGGCTGGGCTGGCACTCAGGCCTGCCTACATAATGACAGTTTGTGACATTTGTCAGGTACCTGCTCTGTGCCTCTCTCTGGGCAGAGCAGTGTGCACGGCGTTCACTCGTTTAACCCTCCCAGTGAGCCTGTGGGGTCCTGCTTACTGTTTTTCTCCATTTCATAGAAATGAGGTTCAGAGAGGTTCAAAAAATCATTTCTCAGAGGTTCCGTGGCGGGGACTTACAGCGTTGGGGTCAGACCTAAGACGTCTGACCCAATGGGCCATCCTTTGCCACTGGGCTCTGCTGCTTTTGTTCTCCGGGGCTTCTGAAGTTCCCTTTCTGTCTGCATCCCTCAGTGCTGGCTCTCCCACTATCACATGTGATGGTTTATCCAAAATAGGTTAGACTTGGGATTCTCACCCTGGGCTCTCTGGACCTGTAAAGGTATATTAGGGCAACTAGGAGCCATCTTATGCTATTTTCAGCGCTTCAGAAATAGCTAACCTATACTGTAGCACATTTATTAGTGTGCAGCTAGTCGAGACTGACTCAGAGCATCGGCCTCTGCCTCACTGAGTCGGAGCACTGGCATTCTGTGCTATGAGGTGAATGTCGAAGGACCCCTGTCCTCTCACTTTGGTCTTGCTGGTTATTTCCACTACTCAGGAGACGGGGTTGCTTTGATTAACAAAAGGAGAGAGATGATTCAAAATGTAGTTTACTTGGGAAATGAAGACATCTTCCAGACCTCACAGAGGGTCAAGAAGGAAGTGGCAGGTATCTTTGGTGGTCATAAGGCTGGACATGCTAAAATACATCAGCCACTCTGTGAATTTAGAGGAGGAGAAGACATCGTATCATAGCAAGATGGTCTAGAGGGAAGAAGGGGTACGCCTTTGTCACTCATATCAGTAATGAGTCGCTCTGTCAGTAACCTTTTTTGTATCATGGACTTGATCTGCTGTTCTTGTGGTTTGTTGTAACCTTTGGGTCACATAGAGAAATTGTGAGCTTCTCTGGTTAGTGGCTGTGGGCACAGCACCTTTATTAAATGTGGTGAATAGAATTTCTGCGAGTAGCCTCTTCCCCACAAATGACCCACATTGTTGTGGAGTTAGCAACCACTAACGGGAAGTGGCAGAAATGCTTGTCAGCCGCACAGTGGATTTCATTAGACACTTGCCCAAAGTAGCTGTTTTGGTCGATTTGGCCTCTATAGGTTTCTGGGGAAGAATGGCCTAAGACATTAGTTCCCAGCATTGCATTTGTCTTGCTGTCATCTTGGCCTTGGTGGACATTCTGATTAAATACGTAGTATTTTCTTCTGAAGTAATCTCATATGCTATAATTATAGGGAAGAACTTCTAGCAGGCTGAGATTTTTAAAAATATTCCCAACGTTGTTACCAACTTACCTGAGTCTTGTTTAGTGGGCTTCTCGCTTGAATCTCTTTGGAGAAAGTAACTCCAGTAACTAGGAGGGAGGAATGATGGGCTCCCCTCTTCCTAGTAAACCATTGCTTTGGAAGATCTGCACTGTAGGCATTGGGTGACTCCCAGGGGCTGCTTGGGAAATTAAAATACATTCCTTGGGTCAAAACATTAAAAATAGTGGGTGCTCTCGGTCCCATGAGGGAAATAAGCCATCTTGACTTTTGGTTTCATTTGCCTAGGGCCACTAAGGACTGAAGAACCTTTAATTATGATTTTGCCTTGAATTGGATGTTTGCGGTTCTGTAGTCCTCTGCTGTGAAATCTGGTTATTGTTAATTAATAGTCCTCTTTCCGTGGCTAGTTCCAGCAAATGATAAAATGCACATCTGAGAATTAGAATGTAAATGTCCTTTTTTGCCTCAGTTTCTCTCATTCTAGATCTCTAGGTGCCTAAACCCTGAAAGCTAACAAAAGATAAATGCCATAACACCCAGGATGGCATTCTCCAAACGCCAACTGGAAAAAGACTGGGAAAAGGACATTTTTGAGCCCTATGGTATAGTCAGGCATATCCACGTGTCTCATCAAATAGTATAATGCCGAAAGGGAGAGACTGCTAGAACTGATTTTTACAGATGAAACCCTTGCCCTTTGGGAGGAGGTCGAGTAGCTTACTGAGGATCCTGCAACTGGAAAGTGGTCGAGCACCTGGGATAAGAACCAGTCAACACCTCTGCTCTTTCCTCCAGCCATGAAGACTGGCATTGGAATTTGCACTGACTTGTATTTTCAATAATAAGCTTATGAAGCAAGCACATCAGCCAGAAAGTTTTGAAGTGAAATTATCAGGCCTTGCGAAGTGTTCCAAGTGTGGTTTGGGATTTAAAGCCTTTTGCCCATTTCAGTTTTGCCTTTTTCTTTGTAAAATTCCTGGAGGACAGAGATTAAGCTGAGAAGCTTCAGGCTGGAAGGGGGAAGGGCATGCATTTTGCCGAACACTTCTCTGGCAGACTAGACTGTAAGGCAAGGGGCTTTACAGGCATTATTAACTGACTTGAATTTCATAACAACCCTGTGAAGGAGGAGGTTGGGGTTCATTTTAGTTTTCTGTGGACCTAGTCAGCAATGCCTGTCTCAACTCCTTTTGCTGGGGGGAGGGAGGAGAGGTGGGGTGACACACCATATTAATAACCCAACTAGTTAATCACTAGCAGAGATCATTTACTAAGATTCCAGGGGAAGTGCTTTGCTGGAATGTGCTTGGTGGTCACTCACGCCACGCAGACACTTTTATTGAAAATACGTGGGAGGGGCTCAGCTTCCGTAGAGCATCAGAGAAGGACAGGCCAGGGCAGGAGAATATTTTGCCAGTTCCATACAGAAATGGAGGGACTTATCTGCAGAGGGAGAGCAGCTTCATATTCTACTGTTGCCTCTTCTTATCAGTCTTCCCCAAAGGAGTTAAAAAGGCAGGGAAATGCAACATTCTGAGCTCAGTAGCCCACACTTCGCCCAGAGGCTCTGTGTATTTCCCAGGCTATTGTAGGTTTCCTATTCATCTGGGATTTGAATGGTGGTGTGATTAGCATGAGAGCAAGTATATAAAGTAGGTCTTTTTCTCCTTTTCCTAAAAGAAGTTTTGTGGCGTTTCTTTTTCTGAGAGAGTTGGCATGAAGCTTTGACAAACACAGACCCATGGAAAAGTTAAATAGGACTCAGAGAAGACCCATTTTGTACAGATCTTCGTACTTAGAATGCAGAGCAGCAAAGCAGTTGGCAAGAGGCACCTCAGATCATAGTCACGGCAAGGGCTTTTCCTCTACTCTGGACCAGTCAGTGATGGATGAGAAATACCCACCAGACCAATGGGAAAGTGCATTCTTGGCTGTTGCCCAAAACTGCAGATGAGAACATTCCTGGGACCCTGTTGTCTGTCTTATCTGTCCTTCAGTATTTATTGAGATAAATGCAAAGGCTCAGTGAGATACAAAGAATTACAGGAGGTAGAGCCTGCCCTTGAGGGGTAGGTGAGAAGATGAGGAGATAGACACACAGAAAACACAGCCAGGTTTTGAGTACAAAATTAAATGAGAAATTTCCAACATGGAGTCTAGGAGGCAGCTCTGTGTTGATCTTGGGCTCTGTTCCCTGCGTTGCTGTATTGGCTGGGGGACCCCTGGAAAATCATTGCTACTTTAGGAATGATACAGTGGGGGTGAAGATTCATTCCCTCCCTACCTCATAGAACTATTGCAACCCAAGAGTATGCTGTCACAAATATATAGGAAAATGCTTTAGGCTATAAAGTCGTATCTGTATTGTGCAATGAAAAAAAAAGTAATATATATAATCTTCTGAATTTGTTCTGTCCTGTGCATTCTCCCTATTTTTCATTTGAGGTGCATGGTGTCACATACCTGTGGCTGAAAATATTTCTTTAGAGGTTTTATTTCGAGTTTGTCTGCTCTCCCCCATATATCTTTTATGCATTAAGTATACAGGAGTCATTTCTTAAAACTGCGGATCACATCGGCCCTTCTCTACAGACCAGGACTTTATGACCTCTCATTGACTACAAAATAAACTTTCAAATGTATCTGAGACCCTTCAGAATCAGGCCCCAGCTAACCTTTCCTGCTCCTCATTCCCTTGCTTCCCACTGCCCCCGCCTCACTGCACTGCTCCATACTCTTGTCCCAGACATCTCCATCTTGGCCAATCCACATGCTTTCCCACTGTCATTCTTTCTCTTCATTCGGTATGTGCTACTTTCCTCACGATACTCACTCCGTTCAAGGGCAGCCCCTTCTGTGAAGCCTTTCCTGATTTCCTCTGGGCAGAATTAGACCTTCTTTGGGCCCTTTGTGTTTATCTTTCTTAGGTGGAAAATTATGGTTTGCTTTTAGTTTTGTACAGTTCCACCTTAATAGGATATGACTTCTTGGTATATAATAAATGCTTAAAAATTTTTATTAAAGAAAATGGGGGAGGAGGGAGATGGGGTAACTGGGGGATGGGCATTAAGGAGGGCACTTGATGGAATGAGCGCTGGGTATTATATGTAACTGATGAGCCACTAAATTCTGCTTCTGAAACAAATAATACACTATATGTTAACCAAATCAAATTTAAATGAAACATTTTAAAAAAGAGGGTGCTTTCAAAAAATTTTTTACTAAAGAAAATGTCAACAAAAACTTATTTTAGAAAAATAGAGACAAGAAGCAAGAAGAAAAACAACATTTTTTGCAGCCTTTATAACCACAATGGTAAGGTGGCCACTGGCACAGTATGTCTTCTTTCTATAAATAGCTACATCATTATTAAGTATAATTATAAAGCTAAACAGTGGATACTTAATATGTACTTCCTGCAAAGCAGTGTGATGAAATGGGGGGTGGGGAACCTTTGCTTCTGGAGTTTGTAACAGCCCATCAAGTACTAACTAACTTGAGAGAATTGGGTATATATGAAATGAAAGGCAGTTAGATATTTTGACTTCAAGGTTGTATTCATATAGTGTTTTGAACTTGGTCAACAGACTGAATTTGTATTAACGATGATAGCTCCCGTTCAAAAAAAAAAAAAAAAAAAGTTTAACTTACCTTAAAAGCTAGGGCTATTTTTAGAGTGAAAAGTTTTTCCTCATCTGGTCCTGCCTTAGGTGGGGTTCTTCAGGGAGAGAGCAGAAGCCTTCTACAGAGGAAAGTTGCCCAAATTGGAATAAGAAATCTGGGTTTAAAAAAGAAAGAAAGAAAGAAAGAAAGAAAGAAATCTGAGTTTATGTCCTAACTTTCTAACTTATTGGATTACCTTGCCCAGTTAACTTTCCTTGTCTGTGACTGTCAGCCTCAATAAGTATGTTAATATGAAATCTGCCTTCCCGTAGTTATAACACAGCATCAGCTATGCTTGGGACTGTGTTGTTAAGTAATTACTACCATTATTAATAATATTAATAGATTTTATCATTAATGCCCCAGAGTAAGTCACTGTGATGTGTTATTTCAACAAATATTCCTTGAGCATCTTTAATGTACCAGGTACTGTGCTTGGTGTCAGGATCTAATGATGAATTGGATGTGGTTGTTGCCCGTGAGTCTTCTAGAGTGGACACTAGTAGATCAACTCTAGGATTACAGCACTGACATCATATAGAGGTAGCAGAACTGATGGGGGAGGCTGAGTGGCAACATCACAGTTGTTTGGACGGCGAATCAGGAGAATGCTATTCAGCCCCGCTGTCAAATAAGGCATTCCACCAGCAGAGCGGTTCTTGTGTCTCAGCTCTGACCCATATTGACCACCACACTTTAGGAAAATCTTAGAATGCAGGAGGTGGGGGGACCTGACCATCAAGTTCCCCCTGCCTGCTTCTATTTTATGGATGAGATGATGAGGCTAGGGGAAGTTAACTGTCTTGAAAAATGGGTAAAATCCAGAAGAAATAAAACCCTTAACCTTGTGCAAGTTCAAGTTCAAATCCAATAAGGCCCATATTTTATTTATTTATTTATTTAGTTCCCTATTTTAAAGCCTCCCTGGATACTGTGGATTCAGTTCTTCTGCAAACCAGATAGTGGCCCCATGTGTCAGTAATCTACAAAGCCTTTTAAACCTTAACACAACATCCCAAAGCATAGTAATAGATTCTTAGAGTAAAAAAAATTCCAAAAATACGATTATGCTTAAAGGGAATAACCCTTTTACCCGTCAGTCCTCTAAATTCTAATCCCCAGAGGCATCGGCTATTAACGGTTTCGAGTTCCTGCCAGCCTGATTTTGAAGGCATAGGTATTCTCATTGACATCTGCTTTCCACCATATTGCTCTCGTTGTGTCCTAGACACACCCCACAGATGTCTGCCTTTTGGCCTTTGATCATGTCTTCCCTCTTCCAACACCCTCTCCTTCCTCTGTGCCTGTGGGAAAGGGTATCCATGCGGGTGGCGGCTTTCTGCTCATCCCACTCCCTCACTTGTTTATTTTGAGGTGCTTTCACCACCCCCCATCTCAAGTCATCTCATCTCAGCTCTGGCACTGATTAGCGACTTTAATTAAGCAGAGCACTTGTGCTCTGTTGGTCTAATACTCCTCACCTAAATAATGGGGCCTTTGAATTGATGGTCTTTAAGATCTGCTTGAGGCCATAAAATAGAAAAGACTGCCCCTAGCACATTGCTTAGAAAATGGGCAAAATCCAGAAGAAATAAAACCTTCATTGGGAGTCTTGACCATGTATCGAATGCCTGAATCCTGTCACAGGACGTCAACATAAGAGGAGGGACAAAGAGAGTCATCTCAACTTAAGGCTTGCCTAAAGTGTTCCACTCTAAGAACAGAAGCAGGATGTGTCCTGGGGCAGTTCTGGGCTCAAATCTTGGTTCCACCATTTTGCTAGCTCACAACCCAACGCAAGGGTCGTAATCTTTCTGAAATTCAGTTTCCTCATCTGGCAAATGGGGACAAGAATTCCTATCTTCAAGGTTGCTCCAAGGTCGGAAGATGCCTGGCAGAGCATGGGCTCTTCTGCACTGATCTCTGCCCTGCCCCCTCAAAAGTTTTTATTCAGAAACCATTTTGTGTCCCAGATAGTTGGCAAGCTTCAGAACAAATAAGCGTGGGGGAGAGTGCTACCTGGATTGATGGTGTGTGTAGTACACAAAGTACGGGTTGGACGTAGCTTACCTGATCTTTGAAAAGTAGCTCTGGAGTCCTTCCAGAGAATCCGATGGCAGCTGCACTGATGTGGCTACCTTTCCATCTGCTCTCGCTGAAGGAAGGTGTTTTCCAGTTGGGAGAGTGCACGCTGGGAACCCGTCTTTAATGCATTCCAGTGTTCGGAGGCAAACCTTGCCTGAGAGATTAAGCTGAGCATATTAACCAATATCATTTAAAGTTGATTAAAACTATCTTCTTAATTAAATACAAGAGAACAAGAAGTTCTCAGTCTTCTGGTAGCAATTAAAGACTAAAGAGTCAATTTGAAGTTGTTTTTGCAACTCTTAAAATAATACTCCCTCTCCCCACCCCCTCCCATGAAAAGAGTTTCTTAGCTATAGACATGCCCTCACATTGAGGTTTTTGAAAGCTGTTAGGACTACAAACCTGCTGGCAAGGCCTTCTGCTGCCAAGGCATCAGAGTTCTCAAAAGCAAGAGGGTTCAAGCTCAGGATACGCTGATTTGGAAAGAGAGCCCAAACAAAGGGCCTTTTGAGGCAGGAAATGGGGCTTTGGCCTCAGCACAGAGCAGTGTGGGATTGGAACAGCGCCCCGGGACTTGCTGAGGAAGAGAGGGACTATGAGATCGATGGAGGAAGTATAAACTTTCTCCATACAGTGAGAGTTTATTCCAAAACCCTCGAAAGTTGTTTTCAGAAGTTGTTATCTTTCCTCTGTCATCTTAATCACCTCTCTTCTAAGTCTTCTAACAGAAGAGGGAAATGATCCCTGAAGGGACACACAGACGTGGCCATTCTAGCAAGGCTGTCTGACCTGAGAGCAAAGGTTTTCTTTCAAGACCCAGAGTAACTATGTTCATGAATTCACTTACTGACCCATTTATTTGTGCAACATTTACTGATCACCTGCTTTCTGCTAGGAACTGTGGAGTGGGAAGGGTATGGTTTCCGCTCAAGGAGCTCATACCTGAGTTGACCAGAACTTGAAGGCTTGAAGGGAAGGAGACTGCCTTTCCTCATACGTATCCATCAATGTGTTCACATATGCGTGACCCTCTTCACACACCACCCACCAAACAGGTTTTTTTTTTTTTTTTAAGATTTTATTTATTTATTTGACAGACAGAGATCACAAGTAGGCAGAGACACAGGCAGAGAGGAGGCAGAGAGGAGGAAGCAGGCCCCCTGCCGAGCAGAGAGCCTGATGTGGGGCTCGATCCCAGGACCCTGAGATCATGACCTGAGCCGAAGGCAGAGGATTAACCCACTGAGCCACCCAGGCGCCCCCCAAACAGGTTTTTAAACATGACCTTCCCTGCAGTGATGCTTCTAATACTCATCATCACAGCAGCAACCGACCCAATATTGAGCCCCGAGGGCACAGATCAGTTAGAGAAGGGTGACAAACATGGAGAAGGCTCAAGGATGTAACTCGAGCAGGAGACAGTAAGTTCTGGCAGATTCTAGTCTCCTCCTGTTCTTCATTTTTATGTATCCAAACTGTACCTACTAAGCAAAAACTTCCCTGAACAGTAAAGACCCACTTCCTGTCAACTGCTGGGTAAGTCGGGAGAGGGGGCCGGGGGGTTGAGATAGAACAATGGGAACAACAAAAGGAAATGAGTGGGTTTGGCAGAGCCACTGGCCACAGAACTGAGCCTGGGAGGAGGGCCTGGGTCCACTGGGACCATCACCTGGATGAGGGGCAGTGACTCTGGGTCACACGTTTGGAAAGCTTGAGTTTTCTGGAACAGATGGGACTCCAGCTGTGAGCAAGAAGGGACAGTTGGTCATAGATGATCTGATCTTAAATGCATCCTCTGTGCCCCCCACGAGCATCAAGAATGGAGCCCATGTTGGGTGGTTTTTGAGAGTCAAGATCTAAGGGGACCCAGCCTTTGCCTCTTAGCATTGTTTATCTGGCCCTTGAAAGCTATTGTTCCTGCACAGTTTTACAGATGTGCTGGACCAGCAAAGGCAAGCACGCTTGAGTTCAGACGGGCCGGGGCCTTGGATCTGCGAACAGGTTGGGTTACCCTCACATCAGTTAGGTGTTGTCATGAGATGCGGGGACAGCTCGTCTGTCTCTTGATTCGCACTGGCAGGTGGTGTTTCTGACAACTGCGCTCTAATCAGAGAAGTGACAACAGCTGATTGGTTTATTGAACGGGGGCATTTAGAAGAAAAGTTTCTGATGTGTTTATGAATATCTGGACCGCACTGGCAACTTTTCTTTCCCTCTTTGTATTAGAGCATTTTGCACGGGAGGTTAAAATGTGGAGGAAATAGTGCGTGCCTTTCCATACTTGGTGGGGTGTGAAGGATTAATATTGGTTTATGGAGAACCCTGACACTGAAATCTGAGGCAGGGATGTTCTCTTTCTACTTCCACTTTCCTAGTGCCTAACTTGGGCAGAAGTTGCTCTGTAAAGATGGAAAAAATAGAAAAATCCAAGTAGTTTGACACTAGCATACATATTTTTAGCCTTTTCCCCTCTAAATCTGTGACTTTGATTTTCATCACTGATGTTTTTAAACTACCCAAATTTGGGAAAAGGGAGAAAATCACCTATAATCTACTACCTAACACAAATGTTACTACCATTTGGCGTTTTTCATTTTAGTCATTTTTATTTGATTTTCTTTCAGTTATTTAGGTATATATACATACATATATATTTGTGCAATTTTCTGTGTTGTTACTGATTGCCATATTTAAAGTTGTTTCTTTTTAAAGTCATTCAAAATGAAGGACTACCCTTTAATTACACAGATTTCTCTTCATTCCCTTTTGCTTTCCTTTGCCTTAATCCCCCAAATTAAAACACTCTGGGGTAGGTACTGTTGCCTCTGCTTGCTAGGGCTGCTGTAACAAGGTACCATGAACTGAGTGGCTGAAACAGCGAAATTACTAGCTTACAACTCTGGTGGCTATAAGTCCAAGATCATAGTGATTCAAGGAGGTTCCTTCTGAAGGTTGTGAGGGAAGAGTTGTTCTATGTCTCTCTTCTTGGCTGAAGATGGCGGTCTTTATGTGAATATGGCGTCCTTTCTGTATGTCCTCTACAGGCGTCTCTACGTCTATGTATCCCCATTTTAGCAGGTCACTTGTCATACTGGATTAGGATCTACCCTAATGACATCATTGTAACTTAATTACCTCTGTAAAGACCCCATCTCCAAATCAGGTCACACCCCAAGGTCCTGGGGCTAGAACTTCAACTATGTATATTTTTGGTGGGGGAGAGGGAACACTGCAATCATAGCACCCCTCCATTCATAGACAAAATGAGACCTAAGTCAGGTAGCTTGAGAATTTAGGCTTCTGTGAGTCTGAAATATGCATTATCATCACATCCTGTTTTCTACCCATGAATTGAAAATACCATGAACAAAGAAAAAAAAATTACTTCCTTGATTTGAATTTGATTAGTGTGAGACAATGTTTGATGATGATGATAAATTGCTAAATTTAACTGACCAGTTGAAACCTGTGTAATCATGTTATTTAAAAATGAAGTTAAGTACAGTACACTATGCTTTGTTAGAACTTTTCATTGTTCTAAAGTGTTTGCTAAACCCATTGCACAGATTGTTCCATTCTTATTTGAAGTACCGGGGAATACGGCAACCCATAGGCTCAGGGGCATCCCAGTGTCCTGGCAGTTGGATTCTGTTTCTTAGTAAGACCACCCAATGTAACATACGTTTCATCAGTTTTCGTTTCTTTTATGTAGATTCCCCTTCGCTGTTTGTCCTTCTGCGTGACTAGCTACGTGTACACATATATGCATGCTAACCAGACCCCCACATTTTTTTGCCAGAAAAGTAACATTTATTCAATAATATCTGATACACGGTTCATACTTGAAATTGTTTAATAGAGTTTTTTGATCTAAGATCTAATTAATCAAGTTTCACTCATCATATTTGATAAAGTTGTCTCTTTAGTTTCCTTTATCTGCAACAGATTCTCCTCTTTTATAACATTGAGTTTATTGAGGGGTTCTGACCAATTATTTTCCAGCATGCCCCACACTTCGGGTGTTTCTGTTTCCTTATAACTAATTCAGTGTGACAAGTCTGGTGTGAACGTCACGTACACACCAGTAGGCCCTAGGGAAGGCCAGAACCCATGTAATAATACCCAGCTAACACAGCCAGCCGGGACGTGGTGCATAGGGTGTGATGTTCACAAGAAATACAAGGCCCCCCGTGAAGCTCTTGCACAGAGGAGGTTGCGTGGGGCCTGCTCAGCCTTCTCTGTGAAGCAGGAATAGAAATGGCACTGAGTTTCCGTCCTGGCTGAAACCGAAGCCTGCAAGTAGTGACCTCTGGAGCCATACAGTATGCAGATCCCTGTGTCTCTTTCTCACTGAGTGCCCTCGGGCAAACCCCTGCCCTTTTTCTTACCTTCCTCATAGGAATTTAAAAAAGGGGTTTGACCTATAATCACCGCATAGTCCCCAGTTGCTCTCACGTCTGTCCTTTGTTCATTGTGGGCGTCCAATAAATATTTATTGGGAAAAAGTGAACGACGAGAAAGTGAACAGAGTCTCCATAGAGATGAAGACGGCCCATATGAAGTGAAGGGCCAAGGAAGTCCCCCAAGGGACACTCCATTCAGACCGGCCCGGAATGCTGAGAAAATCCCTACTCGTTTTCCTTTAGCTGGAAATAATCAAACGTTGAAAAGACACTGGTGTTTTAGAAAACTCTCCATACATTATTGCCCTTGGCTGCTTTAAAGGAAATGAAGAGCTCCCACATGGGGCCAAGGGCTGCCCTACTTGCCTTTCTTCACGCTGATGTCTTGGGTAGGAAGACCATGAGCGATGACAACCCCTCCTGTGAACTGAGTGCACGTTATGTGTCATGCTGTATCTCTCAGCTTCACAGTCACCCCTCAAGATGGGCTCAGCTAGCTCCCTGCGACAGATGGCTTTCATCCAGCCGCTTACCTGATGTCACAGGACTAAAAAGAGGCAGGACCAAGCTTCAAATGGTGATGTTCACGGTACCTATTCAGTAACTGTACATGAGGTAGACCGTGGATTTCTTCGTGGGCCAAGATGACACCCGTCTCTGTCCTTGCTGCCGAAGACACACCATCCCTTTGTTGTCATGGTGACAGTTACCAATGTAATGAGGGTGAAGAGACCCAGGTGCATCTGGCTCCGAAATTCACGTGCTTAGAGCTACACCAGGCCATTGTCCTTGTACTGCCAGGAGATGGGGTGCCCTCTCGAGCCGTTAGCTTCTAATCTACACCGAGGTGTGCTCCCGAAGAGCGCTGTGTGTTAAGATAACCTGAGAGTCTAAACAGGGAGGCTGCAGCAGTCGGTTTCCGAGAGGTGTTTAAAGCAAGAAGGGAAACAGCCCCAGACGCTCCTGGAGAGCGGGCAGTGTTTATTTGAGTTGCGCTGGCCAGGACCTAGCGTGGCGTCAAGGCTGTGGGGGGCCTTCATACATCTTATTCAGGGCTGATGGGGATGTGTCTACAGAATGCAGAAGGCTTTTCCTCGGGAAGGTGGTTGGTCACACCTCAGTGAGCAGGGAGCTTGAATTCTCAGCGCCTTGTGCTCCAGCCTGTCCCCCACAGGCCTGCCACAGTCATCTTTGTAAAACGGCCTGGCCATGCCACTATCTACCCTAGACGTCGTCTTTAAGGTTGGGTCTCTGCTGTGTATCCGGCACTGCAGAAGGTGGATGAAAAACCTTTCTGCCGGCTGAGAAACAAGTCTTGTTTAAAAGCCATATCCATGAGACATAATTTTAGAGCCAGTGAGAGATCATTTCGTCTCACTTTTCTTGGGAGAGTGTTCTGGAGAGCTCTGGTTCTTCAAGTTTGTACAACTGCCTTTGAAACTCAGCAGTGAACTTTGAGGAAGGCTCCAGGGAAAGGCTTATGCTACACATGCTTTGCGATATGACCACACAGTCCATTTTCCTCTCTTTTGTAGATAAGAAGACTCAGTGAAGAACAGGACTCCAAAACCCAGCCCAGGGCTTTGTCTGTTGCACAGGGACCCACTCTATCTCTATCTTCAGCCTAGGCAGTCCGAAGGCCCATATTTTTTCCTGGATCTTGAAGCCATATGTTTCTCTGGCTCTGTCTGCCACCCTAAGATAGGCCTCTGAAGTTGGGTGTCTGGAGTCATTCTGTTTCATATTTGATGCCATCTTGGCGTAGATATTGGAAAGCCAAGGCCAGCATGAGGCAGAAGAGAAAAGAGGAGGGAAGAACTGCAGGTTTGCAATCTCACAGGATCCCAAGGTAGGAAAGACAGGCTCTCCTGCTGGGCTCTTGCTGCATCTCCTAGATAGGGAGCTCTTCTGAGGACAGGAACCCTGTTTTATTCATCCCAGTATATCCCATCTCCAGTACACAATAGGTCCAACAGCAAACATTTGATACATATTTGTAAAGGTTTTATTTATTTATTTGACAGAGAGAACACAAGCAGGGGGAGCAGCAGGCAGGGGCAGAGAGAGAAGCGGGCTCCCCACCAAGCTGGAAGCACAGTTCAGGGCTCGATCCCAGGACTCCAGGATCATGACCTGAGCAGAAGGCAGACACTTAACCTGACTGAGCCTCCAAGGCGCTCCAGACATTTGATATTCATTGTGGTTTAAAATTGTGTTGGTTTGGTATAGGTATATATCAGTTCCATTTTATGTATATTATGCATCCATTTTTTGTAAAGCCCTTGAGTTCAAAAATGAACTTTTTTTTACTTTTTAGAGCAATGACTCCCAAATCACCGGGGGATAGAATCCTTTCAAAGGCTTGTGAAAGGCTCTTGTCCTGGGAATTCCGATTGAGTTATTAAGCACGTCTGGGTAGGGCCTGGAATGTGCTCTTTAATGAGTGGCCCTGATGATTTTGATGATTGGCCAGATCTGAAAGTCCCTATCCAGAGAATAAGCTTGTTCAGGGCCCAGTTTTACCCTTCAAGACGGACGTGAACATCAGCAGTGGCCTCCAGGCCTGGACGCTTGAAGCAGATGAGACGCGCTGAGAAATACAGGAAAGTTCTAGGCAGAACAATAGACCAGTATACCCGGTATTAGATTGAGAAGGGGTGCTAGAGAGAAGTGGCTTGGGCCCCTCATTAGACCTGCTCCCCAGTTCTCAAACCTGCAGCTCGGAGCCCCCTGCTAATTGGCAGTCCCTTAATAGGTTAGGCGCTGGCACCAGGCTTGCATGTTATTACAAACCACACACAGAAAAACCCGGTGGCGGAGGAACTTCTGCCAAACCCAGACCCGGGTTTTTGTGAGGCTTCTGAAGCGCGCTGGTCTTTCAGTATTTTGTATAGCCAGTGTGCTGAAAGGCATCAAACCGTTCCTTTGGATGGGAATTGTGAAGGGCCAGTTTGTTGAATAATGAATTTCCCGAGACCCATTCTGTCGTCTTGATGGACAAATAGGAGCCCGCCTCCACAGTTTTGCTCTCCGCGGTACAGGGAGCAGGACGGGAGAGATGATTTCTCACGGATCCGGTCCTGCACCCACCAGCCTGTCTCCCTCCCTCGTGCTGGGGCGGGGTAGAAGGACCCGAGTGCGGGCGCTCCGTGCCGTGGTGCCCAGCTATGTGACTCCCGACCCCAGACACCCCAGCTCGGGTGATCTTCACAGCAGCTCTTCCACACGGCCTGACCTCTTTTGCTGACAATGAGGATACGGAGGCCCTGAGAATTCTCTGGGCCGGGCTCACAGGGCCACGAGAACAAGGTCTGCTCCTTCCAAGCGGTCACAAAACCTGACCAAACCCAGAAAACCATTTTCAATTCTTCTTGGCGCTTGGTCAGTTCAGATGGGCTGTGACACAGTTTCCTGCTGTTGACCTCAGTGCCCCAGGGATGGATACCTGTTTGCACCCATGGGTAACATTATGTGCTGCCAGTGTCCACCCCCCCCCTGCAATTCCATAATAGGGTCCCTCCTCTGAGGTGAGGCTCCCCCTTAGAGAGAGTCACACTGTGCCCAGGGGCGAGTGGAGGCAGAACGGGCCCGTTCCAGGCTGCCAAAGGCACAGTCAGGTATCCTCCCGCCTCTGAGCAATCTCAGGGGCCTTGCTCTCATCTGCCCAATTAGGTTCCAGTTAGGGGCCTTCCATTTCTTTCCAAGTCCATTTCCACAAAGGGAGAGCTGTAGTGGAGGCCGAGATTTCCATGAAAACCTTCCAATTTTCAGGCAAACATACCAGGCAGCTCTCATGGCAATACCATGGTGAAGGGGAATAATGTTGTTTGGCATTTCGCCCTTAAAAAAAAAAATGTATGTTGGTGGGGGTAAGGAGAATGTGGGGAGGATGGGCAGAGAGAACAGTGGGGGCTTTGTAATTTACTGCTATAGAGAGGTCAGGTGGGCAGGGCCATGAGGGGAGGAGGGGTGCAGAGAAGGCCTGAACCCCCACCCCACCCACCCACCCTTCAGCTTCGCTCCCTTTTTCTCCCTTTCTGCCTGATTCACACATTTTGGGAGGTGGTAAGGGGGAAGTTGAGGAGTTTTTTGTGTTTTTATTTGGAAGAAGGACTCTAGACATTCTGTTCCTCTGGGGGAAGCTGGCTCCTTGCTGCTTTGCAAGGATTAAGGGCCTGGCTTCCAGTACCATTGAAGAAACATCCCAGGAACTACCCTTTTCTCTCAACAGCTGAAAACTGCATCACACAGAGTGTGGCTTCCTGGAGAGTTTTGGCAAAAGAGCTTCCCCCTGGAACAATAGGGTTCCTATAGCAAGCCACCTAGGGGTTTTTTACTGCAGCCCTTTCTCCTGTATCTGAATGCCCATATTTTGTTGTCCCCATGCTGGTGGGGGCAAGGGGAGGCCTGCCAGAGCAGCTGAGGGTGGCCCCAGAGCACACAGATTTCTAACTGCGGGGAGCCAGCCCGCTTGACGGACGCACCCCTTCTTGGTCTGGGCGAAAGCACCTACAGATAGGAAGAGTGCTGGCTGCCCAGAGCCGTGGACAGCCAGGCCAGCCCAGTGGCATTTCTGCCCTGCTGCTCCACGACCTTGCTTCTGATCTTCAGTCTGGGCCTTTGCACAACCTAGCTGGTACTGCTTACCTGGAAAGGATGACCGGAAGGAATGAAAGAGGCCCCGGTCGAAAGCACCTAGAAGAGTACCCAGTCTGCTGCAGTCGCTGATGCTCATTCCCACCTGCGTCCAACCCACACGGTGTTCTTGCTGTCAACCTCCTTCTTTGACAGAGCCAAGAATGGCCAGTCATTAATTCAGTTGGCATCTGGAGGTCTGCAGATTCGGGGATCTTTGCTAAAGCTGTTCTTTTATAAGGAGCACCTTTGAATTCTGGAGGGCGCTGCTTGGCCAGTCTGTCTTCCCAGACTTAAAAAAAACCATAGTGTGCCCCTCAGTTACCCCTGAGGGGATAGCGGGCAGGTGGCGATGCTGTCTGTCTGGATGCCACAGGTAGGAAGCCTGCAGTTGGTTGATAAAACACCTAGATTAAAGGTGAAAACTATTGAATTAGAAATGTCCCTAGGACACCTTATAAAAACCGCCCCTTTCATTTTGCACATGAAGAAACAGAGCTCAAGAGAGCCCAAGTGTGACTATATAGTTAACCTCAATAACACTGATGAATACGGGTCATTAGGATGGTCAGTGAGTGTGGGTTGGTATTTGTTTTCTGAGGTCCCCTTGCCAAAGGAAACTTAACGAAAACTCCTGAACTCACTTGTGTTGTCTTATGGATAGCAGGCATCTCTTCACTGAATCACAAACTAGTGGAAATCATTTTCTTCTCCAAGACACGGGCTGAGCTGACGCAGCTCTGGCTCCCGGTGACTTTGTTATTCAGTAGGTGAAAGGTTGCCTGATTTGCTAGGATAAAACACAATGTGGAATGACCCTAGTACAACTCTTTGGATTCAACTCATTTAAGTTTGTAGTAATCCTAGTGATGATTAGACTAGAGGCCTTTGTCTCCAAGTAAGACATTTCTTCTGGAGTGAACAATATTTTTAGCTGCCAGTGTTCCTCTTTTAGCATCTTTTCAGCATCTGTGTTTTAGGAATTAGATAGGCTCCCTCCATCTCCTTTTTTCATTTTTCCCTCAGGGTTAAAAGTTGAGTAGGAGATGAGGGTGGGTTACAACAGCCGTTTTGTTAACTGTTTGCAGGGGGGACTCTTTGCAGTTCTGGATTTTTATTGTTTTTTTTTTCAATTACTTTTATTAAAAAAATTTTTTGTATAGCCTTAAGTCCATTGTTGGCATTCAGATGACAGCAAGGACTCTTTGAAATGTGTTTACTGGGTTAATCAATAAACTGATCTTACATCCCTGCCAGCAGTCCAGTCCTGTGCTCACGTGCGTCCTCCGTGCTCCCTGAGCATTTTGGAAAGGCCTCCCTGGCTGGTGCTGTCCCACTGCATCATGGGTAGCTGTCCCCAGAGTCTGCCTTCTTAGAGGGCAGGGACCACATCCTATTAATTCCCGTAGCCCATAATTTTCCCAGTAAGGACTCTGCTTCAAAGCAGCCTTTTTTTCCCTTCACTTTCTTGCCACCCAGAGCCTTCTGGAAATCTTGGTGGGGGGGCATTCACCAAGCCTCAGATGTGGGGGAGAGAAGTTTGACTTCTGTGCTTTAATCAGGTGTTCTGTAATGCCATTCACTCCCCGGATACTTCTAAAACGAAACGTAGCCTGTGAGTCCAGCACTGAAAGAGGAAATAAACGACAAATTAAAAAGTGATTAGTGAGCGTTTAGGCAGAAGGTCAAAGGGATTATTTTGGACTTCAAACTTTCCAGCTTTCGGGCCCTGTATTCAGTTACAAAACTGCATCCCTGAATTATTTGTGCAGGTGGCAGCTGTCAGATTGGAAGAAGGTTTCTGGGTTCTACAAAAGGAACGTTGATGGCCTGGGAGTGGGGAGTGTGCTCCTGGCGTGAGGGTTGTCTTATCCCTGGCTTCCTGGAATGGCTCCAGCGTTGCTTGACTGCAGTGACAGTCCTTGTTGGAGCTGACACAGCCTTGTCCTGGTTAGTCTGGCCACCTTCTCGAGGAAACCAGAGGGAACCAGTCAAGCAGGCTGATTAGCATCAGCTGTAAACAGCTGTAATCAGCTGGAGAGTAGGTTTTCAGGCTTGGAGGGCAGAGAACTCACCTTCTTTAAATCCCTGCCCTATGATGGGTCATGCTCTCAGCTCTTCAAAGTGGGTATTGGCTTCCTCTTTTTCAAGTGGGGGCTCCGAGAAGTGAAGCCACTTGCTGCTGGTTACATGGATTTTAAGTGGCAAAACTGTTGTTGTTGTTTTTTTAAGATTTTATTTATTTATTTGACAGAGAGATCACAAGTAGGCAGAGAGGCAGGCAGAGGGGGAAGAGGAAGCAACTCCCCACTGAGCAGAGAGCCTGATGCGGGGCTCGATCCCAGGACCCTGAGATCGTGACCTGAGCCAAAGGCAGAGGCTTAATCCACTGAGCCACCCAGGCGCCCCCAAACTGGTTTTCAAACCCAGATCCGAGCTGCTTTCTTGAGACTTGTGCTCTTCCTCTGATTGGGAGCTTTCTCCTGGACGGTGATTCCCAGAAGGATCACAAGAAGTGGGTCAAGGGTGTGGAAATGGATCTCTAGGCCCTGGGGACCACGGGGCAGGGTGGAGTGGGGCCGCTGGGTCACTGGGGTTAGGGGGGCGCCCTTCAAAGTATTTCCTGATAGTTTCACTACATGAAAAAGACTGGGAAACTGAAAAGGCAGGGTCTTAGCTGTCATCTAGCCCAATAGCCATGCATCTGAGACTTGAAACTGGTTAGATGCCCCGTAAATAATTCCTCATGGATCTGTCGGCTCTCCATGAGGACATCTGGTGGTGTTTTGTTTGGGGCGATCGTGTTAGAAAAACAGGAGCGAGAGGCGCCTGGGTGGCTCAGTCTGTTAGGCGGCTGCCTTCGGCTCAGGTCATGATCTCCAAGTCCTGGGATCGAGCTCCACGTCAGACTCTGCAGAGTAGGTGTAGGAAAATCAACAGTAGAAGTTCAGGGACAGTGACGACTGACCTGTGGCCTGGGTGTCAGGGAGATAATACGAAGGGTGGAGAGCGTGTCCAGCCATGGTTAGTGCTGCCCCCGTTGCCACATGGTGTTGAAGCTGGTTCAGTAGCTGGAAATCTGGACATTGCGTGAGACCTGCTGTCGTGAAATGGCAACAATTGATGTTAGGAAATTTAAACCGTGGATGGCCAAACAGACCATCTCTGTGGGTCGGATTTGGCTAGCATGTGACCTTTGACCTCAATTGGCCCATGCAGTTCGGTGGGTTACTTTGGGGTATCCTGGTGGCCTTGGACTGCCAGCCAGCATGATTTGGTTCTCATGGCGTCTCCAGAAGTGTGCCAACTCCTCATTTTTGGCACTGCATCTGGTTCCAGTCTTGCCCTTGGACTATCTCGAACTTTGGCCCTCCCAGGACTGTCCTGCCAGTCCACGTGTTGTTTATCTTAACCACCGTGTGAACCTGGGGCTTTGTGTACACCTGGGCAGCATAGCTTGGTTGGGAACGTGCCTGCTGACAAATGTATGTTTAACTCTTTGGGAAGATGAAAAGAGAATTTTTTTCGCCCTTCTCGATTTAACCTCCCATTTGGCCTTGTGTAATCTCTTGACAGAGCCTGGCGGGATTCTTGCTGCGATACTTCTTTGGCCATCAGGGTGCCAGGTCCTGCTCACCACTGTTGAAGCCCCTTTTATTTACACAATCCCAAGAAGTCCCTGGAATTAGAGGATTTTATGAGTGTGCTTTTCCCGTGGAATCAGATTGCATTTGGGAAGGAGTTGGCAGGCCTCAGCTGCTTGAGGGAGCTTTCAACTGAACTCTGATCACATCTTATACCTGCTTAAAAGCTTTTAGGGGCTTCCTGTCACATGCAGGAGCAGGAGCTAACATTTATGGAGCCAGGCAGTTGGATATTTTATAAACTGTGTCATCTCAGTCCTCACGATCCACTCTGTACATTGGGAATTATTGTACAAAGTCCTGTTGTACATTGATGAAGCCCAGGGAGGTAAAGTGACTTGCCCAAGGTCAAATGATAAGCCCAGCAGGTAATAGAAGTAGGGTGTAAAATCCTATCTTCCTGACTCTGAAGTTCATGGATAAATTGAATGAAATAACTGTGCCAGAGTGGCTAATGTGGCTCAGTGAATCCTTTGTAGAAGGGGTATTTAAGTCTTCAAAGACATATAGGACTTTGCAGGGGCAGAGTCTTTAGATGTTAAGACATTATTTCATGGGTTTGTTAGGAAGGTCAAATGTGATATATATGTAAGAGCTATTAAACCCCATGTACACATTGGGATTCTTGCTGTGTCCTAGCTCTGGGCAGCCATATTGGAAGTAAACACATTTGGGTCATCAGGGAGACTGGAGGCAGGAGAGTAGTGGATCAGTATAAATCCATCTCAGCATCTAAGGAAGAGCCTTGCCTTTTATCCTTGTCCCAGGTCAGCATACACTTTTCCAGAGCTTTGTAGCTTTGCTAATATCTGCATACCGACCTCGTTCCTATGTGTACTTGGCAAGAAAGGCTAACCCCATCTCTGAATGAACTTCAAAGGCCTCCATATTCTATTATGTATCCTGGTTACACTGTTCTTATCAACAGTGGTGAAATATAATCTCTCTGACTCTTGATTCTTTGGCTGTATCCTAATAATTATTTTAGAGGATTGTTTTGAGTTATATCAGTTGACATATCCAGAGCTCCTGGCACAGAGTAGGTACCCAATGAATGCAAATTTACTCACATCCTTATTTAAAAGAGGGGTCAAAGAGGAAGGAGGTGATCCAGCTTAACCTGGAGTAGAGGAAACATAAATCCTATTAGCTCTGGTAGCTGTAGATTACTAGAACTATCATGTCCACAAAAGGGGGCTGGGATTCTCTTCATGAAAGGTCTGTATCATGCCATGTTGCGAGTTTATTTTTTAGTCTCTGATGGATCTGACAGCCCTTTCAAAATCCAACTGAAAAGACCAAAGCCAGACAGAGCTAAGAGTTTTAAGGTAGCCTATATTATTTTGGAGAATAAAATGTTTTCTCTTTAAGCACTTTTCAATAAGAAAGGCTATCCAAAGTTCTTTTTGACACCCATGAGTAGACTAGAGACAGGTGTCCCTTTGTCATGGAACCTGAGACTTTTCAAAGTTGAGAAACTCAGAACTGGTTCGGGATCTTGATACTGTGTGTCCCCAGCACCTAATAGTGTCCCGTACCCAGGAACTGTCCTACATGTTTGTGGAATTCCACTGCAGGCCCTGGACTTGGACACGGGAAACCCAGGCACCAGGACTAGAGGTGCCACTAATTTCTTCACTTCTACCTCGGAGTTGCTTTCAGTTCTGACAATCTTCTTTTTGTGAAGAAAGGGACTGGACTTTCCAGTTTTGAAGAATGAGCATTTGTCAAAGAAAACTCCTAGACCCAGAATATTGCCTGTTCACACAAGCCAACAGCAAGTGTTTTTCATGGCAGCCTGTTTCAAAGGTGGGAAACGCCTTCATAATAAACTTAGTTTTGTCTCATCTGGATTGTGTCCAGTATAAAAATCTGGACAAATATCGTAAACCAAAGAAAGTTTGCACACTTCTAAGACCAGTAGCAATTAATTACTTTAAATAGAAACCCTGTCACTTACAAGCAACATAAATATTTGTATTTTGAACCTCTAAGTAGTAGTTGGGTTGACCATTCTGGCCTTAAGAGATTAAAAAAAAAAAAAAAAAGCAGTTGGTCATATTTTAACAGGGAATACATTTATAAAGAAAGAGAGGGTCAGGTCATGGAGTAAGAAAACATGAACCTAAAGACAGACAGACCTGAGTTCAAATCCCAGTGACCACCTGACTCATGTGGGAACCCTGGCCACAGCTCTTAGGGAAGTTCAGATACATTAATTCCTAATTGGACTCTATGTTTGAAATCAGAAGCCCCATGCCTTCCATCTGTATTTCTAACATCTGTCTGTATTGGTACTCTTTGCCAGCTTTGCCCTTTGGATGAGCTGCTTAAACTTTCTGAACCTCAGTTTGTCATTTGTAAAATGAGCAGGGCAGTAGAATCTGCGCTGTAGGTAGGTTGTCGAAAGTACCGTAGTGGAGTTCTTCTACTAGCTGTCTGATTGAAGTAGTGCGTCCGCATCTGGATTCTACACTCACTGTTCTTCTGTGGGTAGGTGTTTGTTTAATTATTACTCTCACAGATCCTGGACTCTGCTTATTTTAAGGTAACTACAGATGGGGTGAAGAGAAAGCCGGGCAGCTTTGGGAAAGGCAGTCGAAGGCTTTGGTCTATAGGGGCCCAGGCAGCCTCTCCTTGATGCTCTGAGTTGGGTCCTGCAAAGTGTGGAGATTTCTTATTCACTTTCCTACCCCCACTCTTTCCCTGACACACGCCACGGCTTTCTAAAAAGCACTTTGAGAGCAGGAGGCTGTGTTTAATTTTGTGCAAACGTGAAGCTGGGTCTGAAGGGAGCAGGGTTCTGGGGTTGGGTCACTTCGGTAACACTTCCCACATGACTTTATCAATGGGTGGGCCGCAAAAACTTACCCTGTGTTTTTTTTACACCCCACCCCCAAACCACCCAACCTGCTCAAGTGTTAGTTTTTCAAAGCCCAAGAAGTTTCAAAGGCCTGAACCCAACACAGGGGCCTTTCTTCATGCTTTGATTTTCTGCCCATTAAGTGTTTGTCAGTGAGTTCGTATTTCGCCTCCTCTGCAACCTACACATCCCAAGAGGTCCCTCGAGGTATAGGAAGTTAATTGATCCTTGATTAAAAGAAGGAGAAGTGCTTTGAATTGGGGTCTAGAATCACCAGATGGTATGTACACGCACACAAACACACACTCAGAGTTTGGTTTTGCCTTGCAGAAAGCTTGTAATTAGCTTTCATTATAGATAAATCTCAAGTCCAGGATATTGGCTTCAGAGTGTTGGTTAAATCAGATACTGAGCCCATGCGCGGTACGTGGTAAATGTTCAGTGAATAATCGCCTGTGCTATTGCCTTGACTCTTCCATGGAAAGCATCTTTTTCTTCAAAGGCCATGAAATTTGCTGAGCTGTAGCTAATTTATCAATACTCACAGGGGCTTCCTTCTTTGTTTTAAACTCACTGACTTTAGAAAGCACCCAAAAGTCCTAGTATCTCTGTTAAGTCAACTTTAATACCTTTGAATCTTGGGGTGACTGAATGCATTCATTGTTATGACTCTTCTCCCATTAGCCCTTGGGTGGCTTGAAGGTTGGGACTTTCCTTAGCACAGTGGCTGGGTCAGTGCTGAGAACATAATAGGCATCCAGGTTCGTCAAACGACAGACATTCGTGTGGGGTTCCTCAGCCCAGTTTGGGCACATAGCTGTTTAATAAATGTTGGCTTCTATCATTGTGTTCTGTGCTAGCTTTCCCTTTCTTCCTTTCGTTGTCTACTGGTGCGTCTCTTCCCTGCTCTGTAGCCAGATTTAAAATCATATTCTCGTAACAGCCATATGTTTGGGTAACTGCCTTATTGAAATCACTAAACTACATTGAATTTCTTGAGTGTACTTAGTCCCTGGATCTGAAAGTCCTCCTATTCACATAAGGGTTCCCTCAAGCCTTCCATCCTCTGTCGGCCATCTTTGGTGTTCCTGGTATGGCAGTCTTTTGGGCACTACATGTACTCTGTACAGTTCTTACATTTCAAAATATCTTAGTGCACTTGTTTTTGTAATTTTCTTAAAATACCATGAGCCTCTCGAGGACAGGTTCTATGAGATTCACCTCTAGATTCCCAGGCACTAGCACTGGGAATTTTCTTGAAATGAAGGGATCGGGGACTATAGTAGTTGGCAGTAAAGATGGTGCCAGTGTTGGAAATGGAGATCCTGCTGTCAAAAAGAACAGCCTTCTCCCTGTGTCCTGGAGAGACAAGGCATGGTGTTATGTCTCTTGAGGACTAGCTGCCCTATTGAGAAAATGTTTATGCTTTTTCCATCAAATGAAGGCAATCTGAGGTTACTCTTTTCTGGAGCAAAGTCAAGACTTGACTGGCAACCCCCCCACCCCCCACCAACACCACCAGTCATACCACAAGTTTGTAGGGAAGACAGAAAAAGCCATTGGGTTTTCTAAATGCTATCTCCATGCCTTTCAAGAAAATAAACAGAACCCACTCAGATCCAGCTTCTTGTCTGGCTGTGGTCCTCATCCATATAATCAGAACCGGAAACTCCCCAAGCCTCAGGCAAAGGAGGAAGAGAAAGGATTTGGATTGCTCCCAGGCTAAGAGAAGCCAAAGGAACAGAATAAACAGATTTTCTTCACTAGCCCTCTCTGTGGGGTTGCTCCTCTACTTCGTCCTTTTAACATCTCCTCAGTGTCCATAGTGAGCGCCCTGATGCCGTGCTGACTTACCCAGTGCTGTTGCTCGGTTTCTTTTCACTAAAGCCACTTCCTGTGCTGATTTCCTTCCATTCCATCTTCCCCTGCTAGATGGTAAGCTCCCTGAGGACAGGTTTTATATCATCTCCATATTCCTTGTACTTCAGGTACACAGTGAAGATGGAATAAAAGTCTGCTGAATGAATGAATGGACCCGTGTGCTATCATCCCCGCCCCCACACTGGATCTCGTTCTTCACATTGCATAGATGAGAAGGGCGTTGGGGAAGATGGGAATAACTCACTTAAGTAACAGGGAGCCGAGTTGAGATCATTAACCCAGTTCTGTCTAACTCCACAGCTCTTTTATATGTGTTTTATTGTCCTTAGAAACATATGTTTTACAGGCCTATCATGTGAACACTATTAAAAATAGAAGCCGGGGCTTCAGAGCATAGCACAAATGTAAGGCACTCGGGGGTCTGCTCCCTTCCTGAGTTTATTAGCAACGCATTGGCTCCCAGGCACCACGGAGGCTGCGGCTGGGCTCAGACACAGAGCTCAACGTTTTATCACGACGTGTGGAACTTTAAAAGCGGACTATTAATATCATACTGCTGGCTCCTCGGCTACTTTTCATGGCCAACTTGGCCACAGTTCAAAACGTGCAATAGTAGAATGAAGATGGTTCGGGCCTATGTGATATTTTTTTTTTCCCTCTCAGCCCTTCTACCTGCAAAGATTGGCTGCATACTCTTGTCAATTTCAGTGCCACCACGTTTCCCAGCTGCCTCCCCTGGCCTGCTTCCCTCCTTTGCAGAGACAGTCTCAAGAGCTAATGGTTACTGGCTTCCAGGGCCCCTCTGTGTTTACTTTGAGAAGGTCAGGCACAATGCTGTGGTGTGTCGCTGTTTCTTTCTTTTCAAAGCACCAGTATGAATTTGATAAAGTAAATTGTTGTTCTAGCAGGAAGCAGTTAGGGGTCACAAAATAAATAGCCGTAGAATTCAAATAAATCCGAAGAATAAAACCAAATAAATCCATGTGTGTATGCACAGTGATACATAAATACACTTTTTAGAAAGTGAGCGTTTTTATCGCTGCTGGGCTGGACCAAAGTAATTGAAAAATTGTGGAGTTCATGGTACATTTTTTTTTTTTTTTTAAAGAGGCGGTCTGGGGCTGCGAGCAATGTGACGTGAATTTAATTCCTTTTTGAGAAACATGGAAATGGAATTTTATCTTTTCAACAACCTCTTATCTTGGGTTTTTTCAGCTAATGAAATTCACAGTTGGATGAAACCAATTTGCAAAGTTAAATTGGGGGATCCGGGCATTTGGGGGTAGACTAAGAGACTCTGAATGAGCTAAATATTCTTCATCTCTGTTTTCTTTTTTTTTATTATTATTTATTTATTTGACAGAGAGAAATCACGAGTAGATGGAGAGGCAGGCAGAGAGAGAGAGAGAGGGAAGCAGGCTCCCCGCCGAGCAGAGAGCCCGATGCGGGAATCGATCCCAGGACCCTGAGATCATGACCCGAGCTAAAGGCAGCAGCTTAACCCACTGAGCCACCCAGGCACCCCCGTCTCTGTTTTCTTCACTTGAAAATGAATGATGTGTGCTTAAATAATTTAACTTGACCTCTTCAGATTGTTGGAAGATTCAGTGCAAAAATGGATATAAAATACCTTCCATGTTGCTGGTGTTGCTGTTCCGTCACTGCTGGCTATTAATAAGATACTTTTCTTGGTCTTCCCCAGTCCTCTAACATTTAGTGGCTCACCTTTGACTTTGTGAAGTAGCATGGTGGTTTGGTGTTGAACTTGGGTGGTAGGGGAAGGAGAGGTTTTCTAGTCGGAGAGAAGAGTATGAAAAAAACACAGTCTCTGTGTACTGTCTCCTTGGAGGCCATGTCCAGGAAGGCAGCAGACCGTGAGGCAAGAGAGAGGAGGTCCAGGTCACAGGGAAACCCCGAGGTCATATTTAGGGACTTTATCTTGTCCTGTGCAATGGAGAGCCATCAAAGTGACTTAAGCAAGGCACTGATGTGCTTGTGGTCAGGAAGTGAACTGGTAGGTACATGTGAGAGTCAGTGAAAACCAGGAGAGTGATGTGGAGGACATTGCAGTGACCAGGCAAGAGATACTGTAGGCCTTCGCTTTTTGCTTCAGAGTTATGAAGAGCTTTTCCTGGCAGGTGATGGAATCCATTTGCCATGACCTTTAAGAGAATGGCATCTAAGCTAACACTGATAAACCAGCAGCAGCTGCCAGGGCGGCCCAGTGCTCCCGGATGCCCTTGGGCTCTGCTCCAGGACTGTGGGCAGCAGGGCCCCACTCAGCTCACTTAGTCTTCTTAGTGACTCTTCAGTGGAAGAAAGAGGTTGAAAAGGGCCCCACTGAGCAGCTACTAAGTGCCAGGCACCATGCTAGGAGTTCTGTGGGCTTCATTCTCTTTAAGTCCCCACAACTCATTTGCGAGGAAACTGAGGCTCTGGAAAGTGGAATTAGAACCAAAGGTCACATTGCTAGGAAGTGATGGATCTGAGATTCAAATTCAGGTTCTGTGACTCCAAGGCCTTCCTCTGCTCCAAGCAGCAGAGCCCTGGGAGGAGCTTCTCTAAGAGGGTATGGTGACTACTAACCCTCTTGATGAATGAGACGTCATTAGACTTGAGGCTCCGTTGGTCAATATTACAAACTGGGCTTAAATTTTAGGAGGGTATTTTGCCACAGGGGGAAAGCTGCTGCCCTGGCTCTTCCACTGCCTCCCACAGTACCCTTGGATGCTCCTCTTGGGGCTGACCAGGAAGGAAAGTGCGTACATGTACTGAACACTCTCTGTGGCCCATACATATCACTACAAATGCAAGGAATTACTGTCACTGTCAATGTTCTTATTTGGTGGTGTTTCTTTGGCCTCCTTTCATTGATGTTTTCCCTTTCCCCCCCTTCCTCTTTTTTTTTCTTCTGGTCCATATGGTGGTTCCATCTTGAGCAGCTGGCCTGCCCTTCCTCATCATTGAGACAAGCACCATCAAACCTTACCACCGAGGGTTTTACTGCAATGATGAGAGCATCAAGTATCCTCTGAAAACCGGTGAGACGATAAACGATGCCGTGCTCTGCGCTGTGGGGATCGTCATCGCCATCCTTGCGGTAAGCATCCGGGCCACTGTGCTCAACTCCACTCACTGCCCCTGGATCCCGTTTCAGAAAATCCAAGCCAGCACAGTTGGCAGATCAAGTAGAATTTCATGTTATTAATATTGTTTATTTACATTATTACTGTTACTTAAAGTATTTTCAGGGGCACCTGGGTAGCTCAGTTGGTGAAGCAGATGCCTTTGTGTCAGGTCATGATACCAGGGACCTGGGATCAAGTCCCACATTGGGCTCCTTGCAGGACTGCCCCTCTCCCAGCTTGTGCTCTCTCTCTCTAAAAAATAAAGAAAAATCATTTAAGAAATACTTTAAGAAAAGTATTTTCAAATACTAAATATATATGTATACATGAATACACCAGAAGTATAATTTCTATATGCATGTATATACTAAAAGTGTCATGAAAGTACACAAAGCCCCCCGCCCTAAAATACTTTGCCTGATCCTCACAACCATCTGGTAAAGTCTAGATACTGTTCTTTTTTTTTTTTTTTTTTTTAAAGACTTTATTTATTTGACAGACAGAGATCACAAGTAGGCAGAGAGGCAGGCAGAGAGAGAGGGGGGGAAGCAGGCTCCCTGCTGAACAGAGAGCCCGATATGGGGCTCTATCCCGGGACCCTGGGATCATGACCCGAGTTGAAGGCAGAGGCTTTAACCTACTGAGCCACCCAGGTGTCCCTCTAGATTCTGTTCTTATCTTTCTTCTACAAATTGAGATACTGAGGTCTGCAAGAGTAAAAATAATTTGCCCAAGTTCACTTGGAGCTGCAGAGTCAGGAATTGAACCCAGCTGCCCCTTAGCCCAGAGTCTGAGCTCTGAGCCCTGACACTGAGCCCCAGAGAGAGGGGGATGCCATCAGATGTCACAGGCATTTTCTGGGCTTTGTTCACACCATGGCTGTGCTGCTGTAACAGTGGTTATGCCACTGATGTTCTCTGGCATATCATTCACTTCTCACACCCGGGGATGGTGGTGGAAAAGTGAAGATAAAATGGCACTTGGAATAGAGAGACCGAGGTTCTAGACCTGGCATTCTGCTAACAAGCCGTACATCCTTAAAACCAGAGATGACCATCTTGCTTCATAGTATTGTGATGAACAGTAAAAGAGGTCATGAATACTGAAATAGTTTGCAAACTCCCAATTGCAGAATAGGTTACTCAGGTGCAAGCATAAACATACAGGTCTTCCCTTAAAGGATGAAGTCCTCATTGAGGATGCAAAAATGAGCCACGGACTTTGGAACCAAGTCTAAAATTATTGTGAGCAACAGTCGCATCATGGAAATTGGGGTATGGCCTGACTTGGAAGGTCACCACCCTGTTTTAGACGTGTCCATTTAGGGCAGGGGTGAGGAGCGTAACTGATGGTAATCTGTCTCATAATTTATGAGTCTTGCATTTTCACAGCTGTCCATGACCCACCTCCAGAATTTTCTGCTGATCTCTGCCCTTGAACCCCAGCCACGTGGGCATAAGGGACAAGCGTCATGTCCACCAAGGTCATAAATTCCTTCCTCTCAGTTCCTTGAGTCCTGTTTATATTAGCCAGAACTTGGAAGCTTATCTTTGGCCTGTATTAGAAGCCAAGAAGGAAGGAAGCTAAAGTTAAGACTATTCTACATGAGTTAAGTGCTAATATCCCCATTATACAAATGGAAAACTGGAAGCTCAAAGGGGTTAAATGATATGCTCAATGTCTCTAGCAAATATAATTGGGGGCTCTAGCCTATCTCTAGCTTTTTTCATAACTCTGTTTCCATTTTGGAGACTTGACTTCACATTGTGAGTGGCTCTCCTTTCCAAATCAATTGCCCAAGGGATAGGCAGTTGGCTACTCTTGCCTATTCTGGATCACATGCTGCTGATGGTACGGAAACACATTTCATGAAGTTTTTCTTTTGACTTCCCCACTCTGGGGGTTGGTTGTAAACTTTGAGACCCCTCTTTGTTTTTTAATAACATCGTAAACCAGGCACACAATCAACAGTTTGAAATTGGGAGAGGGGGATGGGGACTAGCAGAATTCTTTCCAACCTTTAAAATAAAAACAGTCCATTTGGCAACTCTAGAAGTTTCTTAAAGGTGGACTGAGGATCTTTGTGTTCAGAAACTGAGAGATATAAGATCTAATTTTACTATTGCTCCAAACTGACCGTGTGCAGTTGAGTTGCATGGCTTTTCATGGAAGAGAAGTTTGTCACGGCAGGCAAATAATTGTACAGTATCTTGTACTAAGGTTTGAACAGGTGTTTTTGACACTTGGAGGATTAGTTAACTGAGGGCTTCTAGGAAGCGGACTATAACCCAGGAGTGGTTAAGATAAGAATAGCACGAGGACAGGGGAGTTGTGTGCCCTTTGCTCTCTCTGCATGCAGTTAACATGGGCTTGCTTGGTGGGGCAGCTCCTGGGCCCAGTGCAGCGGACAGCGGCACCCTTCAGAGGCTGTGGTACCCACTGCTACGTGAACCCGGTGAACCACCACTCTCTCCAGCCCTCGTTGTCCTCATCTGTGTTGTGTTCACTCATGGGAATGGCTGTGAGACTCAAACGCCATTATTCGTGGGAACGGACCTTGTAGTGCTGGGTTAGATGGACACGGTGCTAAAGACGCTTCTCGAAGGGCTGGGCTTCTCGCCTGGGCTTCCTTCCTTAAGCAAAACTCCTGCTCAGCAGCCCTTTCCCTGCTGTTGGCCAAGACCAGCCCCTTCTTCCTCTTGAAAGGCCAGCATTTCTGAGAAAGATCTGCTTTAAGGAGTTGAGTTTGGCTTGCTTTTCTCCTCATGTCATATTGGTGTTTTAATTAAAGTGCTCCTTGACCTCTCGGGTTTTCTTGAAACAGGCAGTCATGTGCTGTGGCCTTGGATCTAGGATGAGCAAGGGCATTGCTTCCTTATCCCGTAGGATGTCAGCAAAATAGGCTTGGAGAGTACTTTCCTATAGTTCCAAACGGGTGAGAGGGTGGGGGAGGGAAGCAGGCAAGAAAATACCACAATAATTGGTGTCCTTTGTTAAGCGCTATTATGTGTCCTAGAAACCTATGAACCATGTTTAAGCATTTCACCCTCCAGAAGCCCCAGTAGCTAGGTAATCGTCAAGGTTTCCCTTTAGCCTAGGGGTTAAAGGTATGAGCATATCTGAACTCCTGCTGTGGAATGTGTAGCAAGTGAATTAACTAACCCCTTTTAGCTTTAGTAGGCTCATCTGTGAAATGGAGATGATGTATGTAAAGTAATTCCATGCTTGGCATCTATAGTGTACTCAATAAATGTGAACTGTTTTATTGGCAAATGAGTAAACAGTCAAAAAGTGGTGAAGTGACTTGGCTAAGACCTCATGTCTAATAAAAATAGAGTCAGGAAAGGAGCTCCAGCCTTGGGACCCATCCTGTCTCCCACTCTTTCCTTGTAGTTAATTCACTAAAACCCAGATCTCTTGACTCCCTCCAGTGCTCTTTGCAAGAGGGCTTGACCTCCAGATCCAGCTACGTCCGCTTTTCAGTCGGAGGCGTGTGTGAGTTGTGGGCCCATCGTGAGGTCTGCTTACCTACTTACCTGCCATTAAGTACTTGAGTCCTCGTAGAAACAAGCAGAAGCAGAGACCTCAGAGGAAAAATGAGTAATTCACTTTAGTATGCTCAATTCTGGAAAACCTATATACGGCCTAAATTCAACAACAACAACAACAACAACACATTTCCCACTTTCCCATTACGACTGGCCCTAGATCCTGGCTGGCTCCATCCCGGATCTGCTTCTGATCAGAGGGCGTGAATGACAGTCAAGGAGGGAGAGGGGGACCCAGGGCTGGAAATCTAATCATCCCACTTCTTGCTGGCCGGGCCTTCTCTTGCCTGCTGACCTCGAGTTTGTTTAAAACAACAAGAGAAGCCTTGGCTGATTTGGGTGCCCTCACTCCAGTGTGAGTGTCCCCACAGCAAAGGAGTGGGGGGCCAGTGTAAGACAGAGTATGATGTGGACACACAGTTCGTCAGCAATTATAGAGAAAGCAGACACCTTTCTATGGCAGGAGATGTGGAAAAATCTAGTCGTTTTGACTGCTTTTTCAGATGTATCTCAGATTCTGGAATTATAGCATAATAGGAATTCTTTCCAAATCCACAGAGCGGTGGTTCCTATCCCTGCCTTGTAAAGGTTTAATGACTCTAGCAGCAGTGAGATTAGGAGCAAAACCAGTCAAGTATCACCCCCTACCTAGCCTCCTCTCAGTTTGCCTTACGCTACACCGTGAAAGCCATTATGCGCGAAGATTTTAATACGGAAAAAAATGCTCAGGATTCATTTCAAATAAACATGGGCTCTGTGCTTGCTTTGGTCAGCCCCTGAAAGTGGTTTATATAGATTCTTAATATCTAGGAGTTGAAGCGTGGATGAGGCGTGGGTGCAGCCCCTCCCTCCTCCCTCTGGCCATATGAATTCTACTCCTCCTCAGAGATCCTGTTGAATGTGACTTCTGTAATAATACTGCTCATTAGAGAAACAGCTCAGACTTGGGCATCATCTGGTTTAGGTTCCCGTCCTAACTTTTGTGCGTATTCATGATCAGACCCCTTTGGGAAAGAACTATACCTTCCTTTTCTGTGGATTGGGGACAGTGGTTCTCCAGCTCCATAGGGTTTTTCTGGAGGTCAAATCAAGTGCCATTATGCATGCCGTTGGCGAGAATCTCCCTTTCATTTCCGTAGCATCCTGCAGTTAACAAAGTGCACATTTTGGGCACATTCCCTGATTTGCACCTGGTGGTGATCCTGGGAGGTGGACTGTGACAGCCAAGGCACCTGGGGATCAAGGATATTAAGTGACTTTCCCATAACTAATTAGTGGCAGGGCCAGAACAGGGGTCCTCTGATTCAAAAGCAAGGCTTTTTTTTCCCTTCTTTTTTTTTCCCCTCCCTAAATAATGGCCCCACTGCTGCCTGGTAAAGCCTGCCTGTCTTCCACAATTACTTCTCAAGCACTCCAAGGTAGCAGGTGCTAGGGACCTGGTGGTGCACCTCTACCCTAGTTGCAGCTTAAGCAAATAGCACCTTCCATACTTCTGGCCTGGTCATGTGCTGTGTGTCCAGGTCTTGTCTCCCCAGCTAGATAATAGGTTCCTAGAAGGCCGAGACCAGGCTTTCCCCCTTGCCCGTGGTAGGAACTCAATCCACCCCCGGCAGACATCTCTCTCTCCAGGAAACATTCCTTGGTTGCCTCCTCCCCCAACTTCCAAAGGTCTCAGAGATTCTCTGGGCCAGCCTCGGACTTTGCAGTCACTGGGTGGAACTGTCCTGTGTGTTTACTTGTTTATTCTTCTGTTACCCTGCGAGCCACAGCAGGGAGGGACAGGGACTGACTGGCCCGGTCTGGCTTTGAATTGCTCATGCAAGGCACAGACTGTGGTGCTCAAATCACAAGCGATACATTTCGGGCAGAAAATTAAAAAAAAAAAAAAGAAATTAGTCCAGGAAATGTCAAAGGACCTGTGTAGCAGGGAAAAGTATGCCATCTTCTTCCCTCAAATCTTAAATATGGCCCAGGATGCACATGGGAACATGCTCTGTAGGACGTGCAGATTTCTCGCTGGAGAGACAAGAAGAAGAGCTTAATACCTCCAAGACTTGTTTTGTTTATTCAGGATCGCGCCCAGTGTGCCCACATCTGGATTTCATTACTTCCTCCCCACGCCCCCAGCCCCCTTTATCTGAGAGAGCACTGCCAAGAAAACAAGGTTCCCCAAGATTGCCTCCTCATTAAAGGTTAGGCGAGTTTTCAACTCTGAAAACAGTGAAGCCGGGCTGGCCCAGCAGTGCCTTGGTAGGAGACCCAGTCCCCTGGTTTACAGTCCACGACATCTGTGCAATTACCAGGACCACCCACGGAGAGTGGCCCCATGAATCCTTCCACTGTGCGGGTCCTTGATCAGATGGCTACAGAGTTCTTCTGAGACCTTCTTACCCCTGAGGAGATGGGGGGAGGAGGCATCTATTTGCCATTTAACAAACACAGGCGTTGGATTAGGATTTAGTTTGTACACACACACACACACACCCCTCTCCAGCCCCTGGAAGACGTGAGAGCTCCAGCAGTTCTCCCTTAGGTCTGTGTAGTTCTTAGGGGTTAATGACTACTTGGAAAATGTATCCAGCATGAAAGTGGTTTTTAATTTAGCCATTTCAATTTTTTATTTTTTTTATTAATATACAATGTATTATTAGCCCCAGGACTACAGGTCTGTGAATCGCCAGGTTTACACACTTCACAGCACTCACCATAGCATATACCTTCCCCAATGTCCATAACCCAACAACCCTCTCCCTGCCCTCCTCTCCCCGGCAACCCTCAGTTTGTTTTGTGAGATTAAGAGTCACTTATGGTTTGTCTCCCTCCCAATCCCATCTTGTTTCATTTATTCCTTTCCTACCCCCCAAACCCCCCACGTTGCCTCTCAACTTCCTCATATCAGGAGATCATATGATAATTGTCTTTCTCTGATTGACTTATTTCACTAAGCATAATACCCTCTAGTTCCATCCACCTCGTCACAGATGGCAAGATTTCATTTCTTTTGATGGCTGCATAGTATTCCATTGCATATATACCACATCTTCTTTATCCATTCATTTGTTGATGGACATCTACGTTCTTTCCATAGTTTGGCTACTGTGGACATTGCTGCTATAAACATTTGGGTGCATGTGCCCCTTCAGATCACTACATTTGTATCTTTAGGGTATAATTTAACCATTTTAAGTGATAATGCTCTGGAGGCTGAGAAATCCATTCTGTGAGTCTGTGCATTAGGGGATGGAGTGGGAAATCTGATAACATTTATAAGTGATCTAATGTTGGGGTGGTGGGGAGAGACTAAGGCCTTATCTTAAATCCTCTTAAACAGTTAGGTGACATAGGTATTATTTACCCCTTTTTATAAATAAGGCAGGATAGGAGGCTTCCAAGGTAGAGGCCGCTAGTGCAAGGTTACTCTCAGTGTAGTGAATGAGGGAACAGGAATTAAAACCCCAGTCTCTCTCTGGCTTCAAAGCCCAGTGCTTGGACTGACATTTATTGAAGGCCTGCTCTGTGCTAGGTACTATGCAGAGTGCTTTTTATTTCATGAGCTATAAAACTGTGTCATTTCCGGGCTTGCTTGGAGAGCTCAGTGTATGGAGGAGGTCTACATGACCACTGTGCAGATGATCGCCTAAGATCCTAAGACCAACGGTGTGCAGTAGGGTTTTGTATGAAGTGGCTTTGCAGAAGGCAGTGGCCAGCTATAGGTGGATGCTCGGTGAGATTGCCCTTAGAGTAAGGAAACATTGTGGTAGACAACTCGGCCTACAGCTTATATTAAGACGCAGATATAAAACTAGGAGCTGGTGGTTTAAAGGGGAAGCCAGGCAAGGAGAAGACCAACTGCACTATTACTCTCAGGAAGACTGAGAAGTTGATCAGAGAACATGAGGAGAGCCAGAGCACTCTCTGCTGGTGGTGGGCCCCAGAGCCGAGACCTTCAAGGACAAAGGAGACCAAAGGCAGTAGATGGTGTGAGGTATAAATAAAGTGCTGCTATGGGAATTCAGAGGAAGATGACTGAGGCTATTTTCGTTGCTGAAGACTTCATCATCATTGCCACCATCATCATCCATTGAGCAATAGTCCTACTTAATTATCACAATGACCCTGGAGCTCTTGGTACTGGTGTCATCGCCTTTTTTACACATAAGGGAACAAGAGTTATAGTGCTCAATCATCCAAGACCTTGAAATTAAAAGCCAGAACTCTAACCCCATCTGTGAGTTGACACTAGAGCTCTACTTTGAAGGACTTTCATCAGAGATGCTTCCAGGCAGAAGGGATTGCTTCAGGGATGAGAAGCTGAAACAATGGAGTATTTTCAGGGACTATAAAGCAGACCTGTTCAGCTGGAAAAATAGAGTATCTGGGAGTAAGTAGATAGAGATAAAAGATAAAGAGAACACAGCAAGATGGTGAAATGCCTTGAATGTCAAGGAGTTTTTACCCAAATTAGTGGGCTGGAGACTGATGGAAGTATTTGAAGCCAGCTTCATCAGTTTTGCAGCTAAGGTGAGGATGAGACCTGAACCACGGTGGGGGTGATGCAAGGGGAGGAGGGAGGAGATGGACAGGAGGCAGCTTGCAGAAGCAGGGTGACCACATGTGGATGGCAGTGAGATAAGGAGGCCTACAGGGTCATGTCTTTGCAGTTGTATGGTGGTGACTCGAACAGAGATGAAGGGAAGAGCCGTGAGGTTTGGGACAGAAGTTGAAATGAGCGTGATGTGAGACTGGGTTGGGTTGACATCCTAATGTGATCCGTGATGCTAGTTGGGAGATTTGGCAGAAGATCGGTAGAGGGCTGACTGGTATAAGGGGTAAGCTGAAATGAGAGAGAGAGAGAGAGATGCCCTTTGGGTAGTCGTCTTCCCAGAGGTAATAATTCAAACTGCTGAAGCAGCAGAGATCACAGCAGAAAGGCAAGGAGATAGGTATTTGAGACATAGGAAGAAAAGCACTGTGGTGCATTATTCAGGAAGCTTAGGGAATTCGGTGTCAAAACAGAGTAAGAGATGGGCCCCAGGAGGTGGTACAGAAAACCCATCCTGAAGCTCCTTGCACAGATAGGCAGGCCTAGTCATGTAGGAGAACCGTGGCTCTAAGTCCCGACCTTTGGGGAAATAATGATGCTTCATCCTTCAGAATGCCTTCTTCATAAAGTGTCTGGGCTTTGGGCAGCCACCACTGAGTGGTGCTGCCCAAAACACTCTGCAAACACTAGCTTCTGGGCCTCTCTCTGGCCTCTTTGCTGTCTCTATGCTGGATTTTGGAGTTTTGACTTACCCACGGGGCCCAGAGACTCCACCGGTGGCCTTGCGCAGAGCTCTGTCCTGCTTGCCTTTCCCAGTCCGCACTGCACCGATCTCTTGCCAAAACGCTGAAGACGATCAAGCGGGAGAAGAAGCGAGGATGAAATTTCTCATCAGTTCTTTCTAGTCACGAAAGGTGCTACATCTTGTTGTACGAGATGGAGCATTCAGCTTCGGAGAAAATGCAGCTACCGTCCCCATCTGTAGCAGCAGGACCCAAATACGTTTCCCTTTCTCTTAGGACTGAGAGCCCAGTGTTTGTTGAATGAATGATTCTGTTCTGTACTCCAAAGTTCTGTACAGAAAGAAGTTCATTCATGCACACAACCAAGATGTGAAAGAACAGCTTGGTGCACTGTGGCTCACAGGGGCTGAGGTGCGCAAGTGCCTGATGAGTAAGTGACCATACCACATGCTCCAGGAGCATCCGTCTCCCCAGAAACTCAGATCATGCTGCCTGCTCGGACTTCACACAGAAAGCTGCCTTCGTGCCGTGGGACAGGGCACAGGAACTGGAGTGGGGTCCATGCTGCGGCTGCAGCCCTGCTATCGCCGAATTTCTGACCAAGCCTGATTCACTGGCCTCTCTGGTCTCCCCTATACTGACTTTTAAAGTGGTGACAAGAATTGAGTAATTCCTAGGGTGTTGTGAGAAGCAGATAGTGCAGCAGATGTGAAAATGCTTTGTAAGTAGTAAAACACTCTGCAAATACTATTATTCAAGCAGATCAGAAAATAGGGATGTTTGTTCTTGGAACTCTAAAGTCTCTTGAAGATGGATTGTTGGGACACTGTCCACAAGTCTTAACTTTTCTTGGGGTCATTTATAGAGAGGAATGTGACAAGTGACCTAAACAGTACTATAGGCCTGCCCTTGCTTGCCTGGGGTTTAGGCTTCTCTTCTGCTTAGCTCCTCTGAGAAAGACATCCTGTAGGCACAGTGGTCAAAACCAACGTATCGGTACACATATCTTCTGGTTCTACTCTGGAGGGGTGGTACTTCCAAACTCTTCGATTTGGAATGTTCATTTCTAAGGAGCTTTTGGAAGGAGCTTAGAAAAGATATTTTCTACAAGTATGTGTTGATTTTTTATTTCCTCTTCTCTGAGGGAAAGAGAAAAAAATTAACTTTTGGAGGGGTCATCTGCTGGGGGCCAGCCAAATGGCCCCCATTTGGCATATCACCTGCTTGCATCCCTTGGCAATCCCACCAGGTGGATGATTTATATCTTACTTTTATCGATGAGAAGACCTAAGCCCAGAGAGGTGAAGACACTTGCCTAAGGTAAGAAATGGGCTTCAGACTAAGGATTTTCTGGCTCCAAAGTCAGTGCCTCTTTGACCACCGCATGCTCTCTCTTTTCCAAAAAGTTAATGTTCTCCAAATTTCCTCTCTGGAACACTTTGATACTTGTGAACATGTGGGCCATCAAGCTCTTTGACAGCCGAGAGGATAGGCAGAGAGGCATGCTCTGGAACTGGGGACAAACCGTTACCGTTGTCAGGCAAGTTAAGATCCCTTTTCTGTCCCCTCGTAGCTTAATTGCAGTGCTTTCCTACTTTATTAGTTTCCAGATTCTGTGCCAAGTGCTTTGAAAGGCAGGTAGGGGAGAACTCTCCTCTGCTGCGTGGCAGCTTGCCATCCCCCTGAATCTGTTGCTTGCTCCTTCAGAAAGGGATCAACATTGAAGGCATCCTTCTGGGCAGCGAAATTTACATATCACAACTTTGCTGACTGAAGCAGAAATGCGGGCTCCAGGGGTTGGAGTCCTGGGTGGAGCCCTAGCCTTCATAGGGGGAAGGAAGAACTGATTTTATGACCCAGGAATAAAAACATTATGAGGGATGAATAAGGTCCGAAAGCAGTCAATCTGGAACTCCAGCATTAGGTGTGTAACGTGTCAGAGAACAATTTAAGCTTTTGCCTCTTCGGCAGAGGTGAGGTGTTTGCCCGGCTCTCCCAGCCCGAATCTCCTTCAATGGTCTTTTAAGGGTTAGGATTACAAGAAGCCAAGTCCGGCTGGTTCATAATGATGATTTATGGCCGTGTTGTCGACTCCCCGACCCTTCTGTACAAGGGGATAGAGAAAATACATAATTTGTTGCTCATTAACTGCGAGATCTGTCAGGGCTGCCCCAGAAGGCCATGTGGTCCTGGAGTCATGTGTCTGCTAAATGGCTTCAGCCCGTTCCTGTCCTTGAAAATACTCCATTGCTGTTCTGCAGTGGAAATTGTTTTTAATAACGATAGAAATACAGCTGATGCCCAGTTTACGATGGTTTGAATTACGACTTTACAATGGTGCACAAGCAATGCACAGTCAGTAGAAGCTGTACTTGATTCCCCCCCCCCCCCGCCCATGCGCTAAGAATCTGTGGTACGGGTGCCTTCTTGTGAGGCGGGGCAGCAGCAGTGAGCCCCAGCTCACAGCCAAACCATGCGATCACGAGCGTAAACAGCCTTTCTGTACCCATGCTGCCCTTCTCTTTTTCACTTTCAGTGCAGTAGCCAATAAATTACACGTGCTATTCTATACTTAATTGCAACACAGGCATTGTGCTAATTGATTATGCCCAACCGTAGGCTAATGCCAGTGTTCTGAGCATGTTTAAGGTTGGCGAGGGGAAGCTATGATGTTTGGGCGGTGTATTCAGTCTATCTTTGAGTTACGATATTTTCTACTTAGGATGAGTTTTATCAGGACGTAACACCATCATAAGTCGAGAAAGATCTGTAACAAAACATTCTGTCCATATAGTCTGTTGTGAGTCTTTGAACTTAAGGGTCAGCATATCTGGGCTCCACTTTTGTTCTGTCACTAAGAAGCCTCAACTCCTTCAGCGAAGTGCCTGTCCCTCCAGAGCCTTACCATCCTCAGCTGTACAGTGGGTGTAAATTCTTCACAGAGTTACAGATCAAATGAAACTGTAAAGTTCAAAAGAAATGGACAAGGGTACTGCTATTAATAGCTTAGTTACTAGGAATTTGAGATGCCACGAAACAGCTTCTTTACCCCTTTCTCCTCCCATGAGAGGAGAAAGCATTTTAACTGGTGGCTTGCCACGTGCGAGCCCCTGGCACTGAAACTGAAGTTTTAGAATGAAGGGATGTTAGAGCTGAAAGTAGCCCTTGAGCTGTAATCAAACCCTTTCTCCCTGAAGTGACGGAAGCACAAGGGTGACTCGCCTGAGATTAATCAGTAAATTCACCTACGAGTTGCTGATTGGCAGTGAAAAGCCACATGTTCTTTTTCAGCATCAAATAGGAAGTCAGGCTCAAGCCAGATCAGTTTAGAGTTTCTTAATTTGTAGCCGTGACACATCAAGGAACTCAGGAATCATTCAAGGGCAGGGACTATGCATAGGGCCTTGGTTCTGCCCGGTGGCCATGGCATCGTCTCTGAGGAAGTACTTTCCTGTGCTGTTGCTTATTGCCTTTGCTTGGTTGGGAGGCTAGTGGTGGAGGTAGCACAGGGTAGCTGAAAGTAAATGTCATTGCAATTATGAAGGGATAAATTACGGCGTCTAGCGTCCTTATTTTGCAAATGCAGATACTGGCTTATCTCACGTTCACTCAGTGAGTAGGGACTTGAACCCTGGCCACTGCCTCCTAGTTGAGCGTTCGTCTCCTTGAGTCCAAAGTCATGCGAGTGTGATTTATAAATAAAGAAGAAAGAGCATGATGGTGGCAGTGGACATCTGGAACTTGTTAGCCCGTAAGGTTACACAGGGTAAAAGTATAAACAGGTTCAAAGGGGAATTAGACCGGCAACAGTAGGAAAGATTGCTGGGTGGGGAGCTAGAACACCTGGGTCCAATCTTTCCTTGCTAGTTAATTTGGACCTCAGTTTCTTCCATGTATAATGGACCCTTTCATTTCTGATGTGCTGTGCTTCGCAGGTTTTAATCTCTGCAGCATGTTATCAAAGGCCTTTCAGTAATATTTAGAGGATATTTCCAGTTTTATAATAAAACAACTGTGAAGACTATGGTCCTTCTTCCTTTCATTCATTCATGCAACCAGTAGTCTCTGAGCACATCTGTGAGATCAGTGCTCTCCCAGAGAATGGCTAAGCCAGTACTGTGTGCTAGACTGGCCTTTGACCATCTCCCTCTGAATCACACTCAGTGTGATCTGGGAACCAAAGCGTAGCACTTAGAAATAATCAAGTATTTATAAACACAGACTCGCTGTACAAACGTTAGCAGTGCTGGTGGCTGTTCTCGCTCCCGCACCTGCTGGCTCCTGGGCCCAGCTGGCATCTTCTTTCCACCTGGCCAACCCCTCCCACCCCCACTAGACTTGGGAGCCCCTGAGAACTTGGATCAGACCCCATGCCTTGACCCCTTCCCCAGCTGTGAAACAATAACGGGAGACTTTGGAAAGGAGTGGCCGGATACGTCTGTCTATTACTTCCCTTGCGGTTGTGAACACACACTGGGCTTCCCTGAAAGAGCAAGCGTGGCTCATCACCCTGCCCCTCGAGAAGCTGTAAAAGGAGCTCTGTGGGGCGTGAGGAGTTGACTGTTGCTGTCCCTGGACTGTGGTTGCAATCAGGAAGTGGCCGGGGCTGTGCTGTGGAGTTAAGACAAGAGCAGCAGGCTGTGTGGTTGGGCATGACCGAAGTGGGATGGTCCTCTGTTGTGTAGGCATCACGGGCGTTAGCCTTGCGAAGAACGAGCTGGAGCCCTGTTCTTAATGTCACACCAGGCAGTGTGGGTCGAGCTGCCACTTCCCTTGTCTGAGCTTCAGCCATACCTGTCTCATGGCCATTGTTAGGATTTCATGAAATAAAGCGTCTGGGAGCAATCTCTGGTGGAGACCGGGTCATCTGTGACTGGTGGCTCTTCTTTTCCCAGGGGTGAGAAGCCTCCCTGAAGTGTTAGGAGTAAACACGGTGTGATGGGGGAAGGGTATGAAAGCCAAGACTCACTGGCTGTCCTGTAGAATTGAGGAGATGGAAGACAATGCCCATAGACTTGGAAATTTGCAAACACCGAAGGTCATTGTATTAAAAGTTCCTTAGTTTGTAGGCCAGTGTTCTCATCACAGCATTATTCTAAAAAGGAAAATGAAAGAATCACTTTCTATGACCCAGGTAATTTCCCATCCATGTTACCAGATTTAAGCCAACGACTCACAAGGGCATGTGGCCTCCTTTCATGGAGAAGGAAACTGAAGCTTTTGGAGAGGTTGTCATGACTGAGCAACACCAGGCCAGTGGCACAGCCGGGACTCAAACCCGAGACATGGGGCATTCACCTTCCCGTAGAAACTCCCACCATGGCTCAGTGTTGACACAAGCCTGATGATCCCTGACTCCGAAGCCCACTATCCTGAGATTGGCTCAGATCCTCGGATGCCTTGGCCACGCTTCACCATGCCCATGATTGTTCATCTAATTTTTTTTTCCTATATTTGGGTCTTTGTCTCTTTGTTTAGTAAAAAAAAATACATATAACTATGATATATAATATTTATATATATTTAATATTACATTTGTATGTGTATAAATATATTTGTATATTTTTGTTTTTACAAAGATACTATAGGGCCATGTGGGACTTTTTCAAAAAGGGGAAAATGACCATGTTAGCACTCCTATGTTTCCTCCCGTGCATATTTCTGTCCATGTATTTCTCAAATAGAAAATTGAGATTTTTAAAAAATATTTTATTATTATTTATTTGAAATTTATTATTATTATTTATTTGAATTGAATTTTTTATTATTATTTATTTGAAAGAGAGAAAGAGAGGGTATTCACAAGGAGGGGGAGGGGCAAAGGGAGAGGGAGAAGCAGACTCCCTGCTGAGCAGGGAGCCCAATGTGGGGCTCGATCCCAGGACCCTGGGATCATGACATCGCCGAAGACAGCTGCTTAACCGACTGAGCCACCCAGGTGTCCTGAAAATTGAGCCTTTCTAGGTTATAGCCAGCAGTTATACACAGAACATTCTCTTCCATCAGTAAATATTCTTTACAACATCCGCTTTCATGTCAGGTCTCGATACTGCCTAACTCCCCTATTGGTTTCCTTTCAGATCATCACTGGGGAGTTCTACCGCATCTACTACCTGAAGGAGAAGTCCCGGTCAACGATTCAGAATCCCTATGTGGCAGCCCTCTATAAGCAGGTGGGCTGCTTCCTCTTTGGCTGTGCCATCAGCCAGTCCTTCACAGACATTGCCAAAGTCTCCATAGGCCGCCTGCGTCCTCACTTCTTGAGCGTCTGCAACCCCGATTTCAGCCAGATCAACTGCTCTGAGGGCTACATCCAAAACTACAAATGCAGAGGGGACGACAGCAAAGTCCAGGAAGCCAGGTGAGTCGCTGCCTGCCATGGACACGGTGTGCACGCCTTGAATGCAGGCAGTTTGGGGAACACTTACTAAGGCGCCTGCTGCACGAGGTGCCAAGTTCAGGGCTGGGCTTCGGCTTCAAGGGGTGTATAAGGCACAGTCCCCATTCTTAAGGAGCTCAGGGTCAAATTTTTTAGATATACTGATAAATAGCAATTATGGTAGAACACTGGTAAGTCCATCCATCCATCCATCCATCCATCCGCTTGCTCACGCATCCGTGGGTGCCTGCTAGGTTCTAGACAATGTATCCAAAGCACTACCAAGGATACAAAACCAAACAAGATAGTGCTGCTGTTAAGGTCACAGTCTAGGGAGGGAAGACAGACAGGCAAACATGTGTCAGGGTGTGAATATGGCCCCCTCATGCCCCTCTCTTGCTCTTGCAGGAAGTCCTTCTTCTCTGGCCACGCCTCCTTCTCCATGTACACTATGCTGTATTTGGTGGTAAGTACCTTCCTTCTGATTCCAGTGCAGTGCAGGGCCCCACCCCAGCTCACATCTCTCTGGAGCAGAGAGCCCTCAGGATGGTTAGGGAGAGCTGTCATTTTGAAATCCTTGAAAGAGAAGTTAGCTAGAAAAGTGAAGTTCTGTTTTGAGCTCTGCCATGGCATCATTAGAAATTGTTTTACTTCCTAGATGTTTCCCATTTTTCAAATAAAACTAATACTTATCATGGCTCTTTGATAAGGACTGTGCACCCATTTTGAATTTAAAAGGTGACAAAGACACATGTATCACATTTTAATGTAACAAAACTGTTTTCTGAACATCCCTTTAACTCAGCTGACCCTTCCAGGCACCCTAGGTTAAAAGTAGTATTATCTCTTTTGTGGGAACGGATTATTAAGTAAGGCTCAGAGAATTCAAGTGAATAGTCAGAATTCACACGGGCACTAGCACTGTTGCTCACATCTAAGCTCTGTCATAAAATTCCTTGTGGTGTTCGCCATGCCAACCCTCCTCCATCCCCTGCAGAGGGAAAGGCTTTCAAAATTATCAGTATCTGGCGATGGGGAGTGATTTCACGTGTGACAGTATAATTCTGCGTCCCTGAGCACACGTGATCTCATAATAACACAGTGAGGCATGACAGGGGTATCCCTGCTGCTGGGATCCAGAGACCAAGCCCCAGGGAGGCTAAGCAGTGTGTTGTGGGGGGGGTCCCTCAGCTGGTGGTGGGGCCATGATCTGACCCTCCGTGTTGCCTTTCCCATGGCCACGTCTGCTCTGATTTCCTAGAGGCGCTGGGACAGGGCAGGCCAAGGGCTCGTCTCCAGCTGCTGCCCAGACAGCGACTGGTCTGTTTCTCTTTGTGAGTTACATGCGGTCCCCTGCCTCTCCTCTCCCCTTGAATGAGGTCCCTGTGCCAAGGCACTTCCTGCTTTCGGCCCCTTTGATGAAGAGCAAGAAGGCGCTGAGAGGTCAGACGTAGCTCAGGGGAGCATAAGCTGTTTGCAGAAAGAGCGTTTTGATTTTGACTTACTTACAAAACATAATTAGGATTTGGAAAAACTAGCAGAAGGGTTTTGTTTTGTTTTCCCTGGCCATCCTTTCCAAGCCCGGAGGCCTTCGGGCTTCCCATTACCTGGGATACAGAGCTGAAAGGTGGGCCCCAGCCTAGGAAAACCTCAAACGTGGATTTTATTTATTCACGAATTGTGCTCCCCTCCCTTCTTCATTTGTTGTTGTTGTTTTGCTTTTGCTCTGCTTTAAGAAAGCTAATGTAGCGAAGATATTTAGTTTCCTATTTTTTTTTTTATACTTACTCCGGTCTGGAAACAATTTTACAAATGTAATTTCAGTGTTTGCAAAGGTGCTTGGAGGAGTGGGTCTATGTTCATTTTTCTCCTATTCCTTCTTATTTTTCCCAAGAGAAAAATGCTGGGTAATTTTGAAACCAACCCTGTGCACTGTGTGCTCTACAGCCACTGAAAAGATAAAGGTGCTGACACATTGCTGGTGCCTTCTGTGTGCTGGACACTGGGGCAAGCTCACAAGACGGCATTCGGTTCTCTCAGTAACTCGATGAGATGCATTTTGATTACCTCTTTCTTAGCTGAAAACCCACCAATCAACCCAAATCTTAAGAGTGTTAGTAATAAAGTTTCTATCTCCTATACAAGGGAGAAAGTGGATTTGAAGGCTTTTCTCGTTGACAGCAGGATCACAGTCTGTTGTTTCCATGGTACTGCTCTTCAGAACACAAAAACAACCCCACCAGGATCACCTTAAAGAACAAAAGTTTGCCAGGTGTTCATCTGGCACAGTTGGTTAAGTGTCTGCCTCCGGCTCAGGTCATGATCCTGGGGCCCTGGGATCAAGCCCCGCATTGAGCTCCTTGCTCAGCTGGGAGTCTGCTTTTCCCCTGCCTGCTGCTCCCCCCTTGCTTATGCTCTCTCTCTCTCTATCTCTGTGTCAAATAAATAAAATCTTTTAGAAAATAAAAGAAAAAGTATAATCTCCCCACTCTAACTTCCATTTCAGCAACCTGCCTTTCTTCAGATCTACTTTAATGGAGGAGCTGTGCCCCACCGCCCCCACTCCCCATAACCACCTCCCACCAGCTATGATTACAGCCAGAAACCTCCTCCGCAGGGGTGAGGAGTGAGGGTGGATTCGTACCGAATGTTTGTTTGCATCTTTGGGGGAGGAAAAAAATTATAGTGCTTTTATGTTTCTGGAAAGAAGGAGGGGAAGGAGGCAGGGAAGAGGGAGGGAGGAAGAGAAGAGCCTCCTTAGCCTCCATCGCCCTCGTGTCTCACTGCACACACACGCACGCAGCCATGCACACACCACTGCACACATTGTGACGTGCACAACTCACGGATCCCCATATATACAACATATAAACCCAGGGCTCTTATTTTTAGCTCTACGGTTATCTTGCCCTGAAACAACCCCTGAGGCTAAATTCCAAGGAGGACAGTCCTCTTTGTCAGGTGCGTTTCTACAGGACGCTACGCAGAAATCTCAACCCTCTGAATGTCCGGTGTGCAGAGCTTTCGAGAACACCGTTGCTGCGGGTCAGGGTCCATGGGAAATGCTGCCCTCCGAGCAGCCCCCCGCCACCCACCCCCAGTGCTGCTCTGTGGAGCTTCAGGAAGTGGAGGTGGGCAGAGACAACCCTGGCCTTCCCCAGCGCGGCTTCTCTGGGGCGTTGGGGAAAATCACCTTTGAACCAGTTGGGTGTAGCATGGATGGTGTTTTCCCTCAAGGTCTGGCAGACCCAGATGATTCCGCCACCTCCTGACTAGCTCTGGAACCTCGGTTGTTAGCTTAGCTTTCGTGCCTCAATGTACTCCTCTGTTAAGTGGAGATAGTCACGTCTCTTTTGAAAGGCTGTTGCCACACTTCATCTCTAGACCCTGCTTTCTCCATAAAGAGTGGAATTAGATAGTATCTTCTTGTTTCTCAATCTCTGTGGTTCTATTTGAAAGAAGTTTGAACTACCCCCAGCGCTACTAGAAAAGATGGGAAGCCCTCAGGGGAAAACCTACGCCCTTGTTACTTCGGTGTTCAAAGGGAGGTCGGGGGATGGGAAGCACCAGCCACCCCTACCCCAGGCCTGTGGGCAGCAGCTGCCCTCAGAAGCCTCCCATGGCTCTGAAGGACCCTCCACGTTAGGTTTTGATTTGTAAAATGGTTAGCTTGGAAAAACCATGCCCCAAACACCAAATTATCTCTGGGCATGGAAGCTTTGAGACAAGGTTAAGGCATGTTAGTGATTAATGCAGATTCTAATAAGAAAAACCCACCGCATATATAAGTGTACGTGATGCTTTTCTAACCCTGAGTCCGGCCGAAGCCTCAGAGAGCCACATCTGGACCAGCCCTGTGCCTCCACGGTCAGGGGTCGAGGATGACTTGGCTTTCTGGATAAGATGCCAACACCTGCGCAGAACCCAATCTGTGGGCCTACCTGGTGTTGCTTGTGTTGTCTCAGGCCCTCTGTTACCTCCCAGGGCTACTAACATGGATCAGACCTGGGCCCAGCCCTCAAGGAGCTCAACGTGGCTTCAGCATTCGGCACATCAGCCCATGTTTAGGGGGTGACTGATAGACCCAGTGGCATGCTAGGGGTAGGGACATAGACATTGGTAAGTCATGGGCACAGGCCTTAGGGAGTTCAGTCTAGTCTCAGGGAGCAAGTAGACGATGACAGCAGCTTGGTACATTGTGCGGGGCGGGGGTAGGGGCAGGTGTAGGTTCTTAAGGAAACTTAGAATCATGGCGCCCAGGCCAGCCTGCAGTGGCAGGTGGTGGAAGCTGGGGAAGGCTGCCCGTGGGGTGAAGATGGGCGGATCGGAAGAACTGCCTGCGCGCGGGTGAAGAGGAAGGTGGCGCTTTGCAAGCTGTAGGTTTTCAGTTCAGTTCGGCTGTGGTGGCCCGGGTGAAGGGGGTGGAGGGTGCATTGAGAGCTGAGGGGGCTTTCGGGACCAGCTGCCCCAGCCCCTCCTCCTGCAGCTCCACCAGGCAGCAGGAAGCTGGTGGCGAGGCCTTTCCTTTGCCACCACGCCTCCCTCTCTGAACGGGCGCCATGCCCTCTTGCCTTCTTCAGGGTGCTGTGTCAGAAGCCTTCCCTGGCCCCTCCTGCAGCACTCCCTAACTCCCTTTGCAGCCTCATTCCCCTCCCCCTGATGTCATTTCTCAGCCTCTGACGTCAGTATCCATTTCTCTACCAGAAAGTGTCAGCTTCATGAGGGGGACGTTTTTGTCTCTTGATTCCCCACTGTATCGCACTGCTCCAAACAGGGTCTGACCCTTAGCTAGGTATGCAGTGAATATTTGATGAGTGAAGGAATGAATGAATGAATGACTTCATCGCGGGCCTTGGATATCCCCAAGCTGTGCTCTTCCCCATTCCGGTTAGAACTGTGTTCATTCCCTCATCCCTGAACTGATCGCTGGGAAAGGACTTGGGGGATGTAGGAAAGGCCTTTGCCGCCTCTTTGCCAGACCGTTGACATATTGACTCTTTACTGGGGTGCCCGTGGGAACTGTTTATGTGTCAAAGGGCTTGTCGGATACCAAGGAAACAGGGAAGTGTCTGTCCTCTGACAGCCATGTTCCCTGGCCTGTGGTTGTTAGTCATTGAGGTTTTGTTCAGCATGTTTAGAATCCTGGAGCGGTGGGGTCTGGTATGCCCACGAGACATGCCCACAGAACCTGGGAGTGTCTGGTGAAATCCCTTGCAGGGAGAAAATTGTGGTTCTACAGAGAATAAACCACGATGTCAGATATAGATGTTTTCCCTTGTCTTTCCCCTGCCTATATCCATCCATCATTCATCTACCCATCCGTCAGTCCATCTGTCCACCCAGCCATCTGGCACTTTCTGAGCCAGACCTTGTGTGAGCACCTGGGGACACCAAATGACCTCCTGTTTGGTGTGGAAAGTCTGAAAAGTAAATAGTCTCAGAGCAGGTGGAGAGGGGGTCTCTGACTCGGGTGGCCTGAGGCACGGGGCCTGAGGAGGGGGCTGCTCACTCCACTAGGAGGGACACTGACTGCACAGTTCACAGGTTTTCTAGTTGATAAACAGGGCAGAGATTCTAATACTCTCACTATTAGAAAAGCTACACTTGGATTTTAGACGTGGGTCTTATAAAAGTATGTGACAGGTGAATTTCAGGAGCATGTGTTTCCAGATATGCACTATAGACTGTCCTGTAGCCCCCAACAGCCCCATGATCCCCCCCTCACATTGCTTTTTTCCTTAGACAAAAGTCCAGTACAAAAAGCTAATACTTGCTGTGCAGAGCCCAAATTTCCTCTAATTCCTTGCTAAGGAAGCCACCTTCTGTGATTAGAGCTTAGACTTAGAAAAAGACACATCTTACTCAGTGTAAATCCTGCATCATGTCACTTGAGCAAGTGACGTGGCCTTTTGGGCTTGATCTCTTCATCTGTAAAATGGGCAGAATGTGTCTACCCCGTAGGATGGCCATGATAATTGCAGGGAAGGTCATGTGAAGCGTCTGGAACAATGTCTGGAACAGGGCACACTGGTAGTTTCTTTTTCTCCCTGTGATCGTGACAGGAAGCAAGAGCTGATTCCCTCTTGAAGGAGGAGAAAAGCCCACTAAAAATTCTTCTTTTGTCCTGAAGGTTGTTGAATAGCTTCCCAGAGAGAAATTCCAGCTCTGCCCCACGTAGACAAGTCACCAGGCACATGAACCAGAGCCAAGCGTGAGCTGTGGTGGAGATGAGAGAAGGGAGAAAGTTTCTCCCCGTGGGTGTCAGGGATCTGGACAGACTTCCAGGAAGAGAGCAGGCAGGGACAGAAGGAAGGACAAAAGCCTCCTTTTCGCTCTGAGCAGAGCAGTCCCAAGAGCAATGGAAATGAAGTGAGAGGACAGTACGGACCTGTTTCGCCAGTATGCAAATCATGTAATGAAACACAAATGACTTAGCAAGAACCCAGTGTGACTCACCCCACATCTGACTCTTGCTGGTTCAGACCAGAGGAGCCTGCGTGAGTTCAGCCAGACCTCTCTAAAGAGGTTTTGTTGGAATTCCACAGGACCCCAGTTTTGAAGCTAGGACTAGGAAAGAGGAGAGAACTCCATTTATGGAGTGAGTTCTCTGTGCTCGGGACTTTCACATACATCATTTTGGGGATGGGGGATCGTGGGCAGGGCATACAGCTTTCTGTTGTAACCTTCCTGTCTACAGTCAGCATTTTATTTTAGCAATTGGAAGAAAAATCTTAGTACAAGAACAAGATTTCATTTTTTAATTTTAACCTTTTTTTTTTTTCAGGAAGGGAGCTTAACTTTATTCGTGTTGGCTGTCTTTTCACAGTTTTGAGCTGTGTCCTTTCTCGACAGGTGTTTGTTTTTTTAAATGAGTGAATCTCATTACATAAGAGGAAGCAGAACTTCAGAGGACAGTGGCTTGTTTAGGGTCCTGCAGGTGGCATGGAACAGAGAAAAGATTCAAATTTAGTTTTGCTCTGATTGCAAATCAGAACCTTTTCTGCAATGTCACTCACACAGGTGCTTAGAAGTGGATTCCTCCAGCCCAGAGACCTTCAGGCGGCTGGGGAAGTAAAGACAGATAAGTCTTGACCTCTATGAGAGGGCACGGCAATTCAGCCTTTTTGGTTTTGTCCAGTTCTGCTTACCATTTTCCTAAACACCCTTTTGCAGGATGCCTAGGACTTCCCAGAAGCCCCTGCAGAAATTCTGAGTCCAAGCAAGTCTCCTTACTATTTGATCTGGGACATGGGCCATAGTATCATTGTGGTCAGGAGTGTGACTTCCTCTGGTGAAATGGGAACGAATGCAGTCACTTGCTCCTTGTCCTGTCCCCTGGCGCAGGTTTCCAAGGCAGGAGGGTGCTCCAGAAAGTTCTCTCTGGTCATGGTGAGGCCCAGGCCTCTAGTATGGAGAGCCTCACGAGAACTGGGCTATGAACCAGCAAAAGCCAATCCATTTAGCAGTAGGATTGGTGGGGCACAGAAGGACTTACCCGATCCTTTGGTCAACCTCAAAGCCCATTGTGGCCATCTTCTCAGATGAGAAGTAGGCACCACGTGGAGGGTCATCACCCAATCTTTTGCTTTAGTAATCGACTTGTTTTGGTGAAATCAACCACAGCCATTGAGTAAATCTCATTCACCAAGGCAAAGGGTGGTAAGATTTCTGAAGAGCCCCTTGAGTGCCCGGTCCTGGGAGTCCCGTTGATCCTGGCAACCTGGAGAGGGAGACTCTCTTGTACCTCTTTCTCAGATGAGAAGTTGAGGGACCACCCACTTAGGAAGTAGTAGCGTTGGGGCCGTTTCACCCCCAGATTCACCCTCTTCTTGCTGCTCTGCTTTGCCCTGAAGCCCCAGTTGCAGACACCTGCCGAGACCCTGAGTCGGGATCGATGTGTTTGTTACTAACTATAGCGAGGAGCAAGCTTCAGTGTGGGTCTGGCTGTTCCACATCTGACTGCTTCCCCAAGGCATTCTTTTCCCATGGCCTCTCTCCTTTCTCATTCATAAGCACTCCTTTCCTGAAGCTCTTCTGATGACGGGTCTCTTCCTCTCTCCCAAGTTCCTCTCCTGTATTTATTTATTTATTTTCTTTCCTTAAGCTCCAGCCTTAAGTATCTGAGTCAGTGGAAGGGGAGATGTGTGCCATGTCCGGTCGGGAAACCCACCCTTCCTCTGCCCCACCCTGACTGCCAAGGTCCATGACCTAACCTCTTCACAGAGGAGCGGGGAGGAGTTGGAGGATTTTAAATGAGCATTTTCTGAGGATCTGCAGATTATTTTATTTGTGAGAAAACCAAAGGCTCAGTGAGATTTTTCTGATGAGCACCTGGCGTTCTTTCTGTCCCCAACCTGGCAAACGGATGGTTGAGTTTGTTTTGTTTTTTTTTAAGTTTTTGTTTATTTATTTGACAGACAGAGATCACAAGTAGGTAGAGAGGCAGGCAGAGGGGGAGGGGGAAGCAGGCTCCCAGCCGAGCAGAGAGACCATTGCGGGGCTCGATCCCAGGACCATGGGATCATGACTGGAGCCGAGGGCAGAGGCTTAACCCACTGAGCCACCCAGGCGCCCGGGATGGTTGCTTTTTGGCCCGAGACTTGTGTGAAGTGGGAGCTACGCCAGTGTCATCCCATCCCCACTCCTTGAAGGAAAGGATCTTTTTTGATTCTCCATTACAGAATCCACTGCTGGCTCATTTCTGCACAATCGAGGGTGTGGCCTTTGACCTGCAGGTTATTTGTTATGGTACTGATAGCTTAAAATCATGTAATTTTCACCATTTGCTTATAATAACATTTCCCTATTGTGATTCAGCAGGTAGCTACCCTGTAAACATCAGTATGTGTTGTTGGTAAAGAAAGTAAAGATTTCCTATGGAGCATTTACCATCTTGTTAAAAGACCCTTAGTATTCCACGGAGGATGGTTTGGGAAAGACTGACCTACTAAGTAAAAGTTGGGTTCTTTAGTGTGATATCCATACCCTTCCTGAGCGCTCCCCTTTGCCTCCGTAGCTCTGTGGCTCATCAGTCCCCCCATCCCCACCCTGTACACCCTGTTCAGCTATACCGAAAGCTGTGAGGTTCTCCAGAACTCTGGCTTCTAAGCGGTTGCTCTGCCTAGATACACACCCCTCCCCAGTGTCCCCTCAACTCCTAAGCAAACGCAGATACATCTTTAGGACTTCAGCCAAGTGCCCCTTCCCCTTAGTAACTGACCTTGGTTTCCGAATTTTCTTCGTAATTCCTAGGAAGCCTGTAAGTGCCCTTGCTCATGTTCGTGGATTCCCCCAACGAATGAATGCTCTATAGGGCAGGAATTACGGCCTCCCATTTCTGTGTCCTTAGCATCTGTTGGAGTCCCGGGCTTATTTGTGTGTCTTTTCTGGCTAGTTGTATGATTTGGGCCTTTTAAGTTATTCCTAGCGGAATTTCTTTCAAGTCTTTTTCTCCAGTCTTTTTAGGATGTCCCTAGGATTCGGATGGGATTTACCTATCAACTTTATGAGCTTACAAACTGAATATTTATAAATAAAAATTCTAGCTGTCTATTCAACATGTCCTTTATGTCCCTTACTTCAGAAAGGGTCCTGTGTAGTTCGTGGTAGTTTGATTACTGTTTATCAAATCACCTTGGCTGCTGTGAGGATTTTACCTCTTCTTTTTAGATTTTTAACTGGTTATATTTTACATACAAGATACTGTCGATCTTTATTGCTTGTTTAGCAGCTAACCTCAGTGCATTCTTTATTATTATTTTTTCATTTGTTATTCTTAGATTGCCCAAGAAAGCATTTGTAGACTTTCATCATGATTACAAAGTTGTCTGCTGTTGTGTAGGCCTGGGTTTTGAAACTGTCTTCCCGGTAGTTGAGAATTCAGAGCTCGGGAGTCTTCCCTCACTGGCAAGGGTGGCTCCGGAAACTTCCACTTGTCTTTCTACTCAGGTCCAGCCACTGGCTAGCTCCTTCCTGTCCGCCAGAGGGAAGGTGTCCCTTTGTCTCAGGAAGGGCTGAGCCCAACCGCTGCCGCTGTCCCAGGTCTATCTTGGGGCCATCGGCTCCTCCCCTCCGCTCTCTTCCCCTTTCTCCTGGTCTCCCCCAGTGACTGCCTTTGATTTGTCGTCGGAAGTTCCCCTGGTCCAGTTGCCTTTTCCCCCTCATTTCCCAAGTTCCCACAGGAACCTGGGAAGTAGATTGTGCCCAGAGGTTAGAACGGAAACTGCAGCAAGATAACTCTGAGGGACAATGCTCAGTTGACGTCATTTCAACTTCTTTGCTTCAGCCAGAGGTGGTTTTTTTTTCTTCCATTTTTCTTCAGGTTACTCTCCTACTCCACCCAGCCCAGTGTCTGTCAGCCTCTGTGTGAAAGCTCTCTGGCATTGTCTGCTTGCTTTATGTGTTTCCTTATATTCGAACTCAAAAATCCATAGCTGGGAGTGGTGACTTAGAAACTTGTTCTTTGGTAGAGGTGCTTTCTGTTGAAGTAGAAACATCCCTTTTTGACTGTCACAAGAACCTCCTCTATCAGTCCTGCATTTCTTTCCAAGATGGTCCTAAGCAACAAATAGTATACAGACAGCACAATGCTAGTGTCCAGGGAAACACACAAATGCAGTGCATGAGTCGTCACGGATTGCGGAAGAGAGACCTATACTCCCCCTCGTTACTGTGCTTTCATTAGTTTAACCATGAAGAAGATGAAAGGGAACACATGTTCATGAAGTGTCTAGAATGTGCCAAGCAGTGGGCTCTAGGGCATTCTTTGGCTCTTCTCATTTTTTGTATTTTTTGTTTTTGTATGGGGACTAAGGCTCCAGGTTTGAGTAACTTGAAGTCATATCCAGGTCGAATGCTCTCTGCATACCATGTCACCAAAGGTCTAGATGGTTCCACTGAGTGGAAACAGAATGGGTCTCGACCTGGTGTTCTAATGCACTTAGTGTCTGTTCCTTTTCTTTCTCCTCTCCAGCTGTACCTGCAGGCCCGCTTCACTTGGCGAGGGGCCCGCCTGCTCCGGCCCCTCCTGCAGTTCACCCTGATCATGATGGCCTTTTACACGGGACTGTCGCGGGTGTCTGACCACAAGCACCATCCCAGTGATGTGCTGGCGGGATTTGCTCAAGGAGCCCTGGTGGCCTGCTGCATAGTGAGTAGCATCTTATTCTCGGTCCACAAGCAAAGCCCCGGATGGCTTGCTCGTTCCATGTTTCCAGCCTGGTGACCAAAACTAGCAAGCTCTCAATTCTTTTCTCTGCATGGTGTATCAAGGGTCCCCTCACCCCAGGACCCCTTCAGTAAAAGGACGGTACTTTCTGTTTCCTTCCAGCCTGTGAGTTTTCCTTCGGCAGAATCTAAAAGTCCTCTTCTCTCTAACCACAGCTCATAAAATGTTGCAACTTATGTCCACCTTGCTGACTTTACTGATGAAAACATTTAGGGTTTGAGGGGGGAAGAAACTTGCCCCAGGTCACATGTCAAGTGACTAGCAGAGTCTGGGTCCCTGACTCATTTGGTGCTCACGTGCTGCTTTGGTAGACACTTAAAATTCACTAGAACTCAGCTTCTTGGAAACTTCTCCCCTTCCCACTGTGACCTTAGGGTGACTTGGTCAAAGTCTAAACTTGGTGTTGGCTAGAGAAAAGGGGTTTGGTCAAGGCCGAGCCCTACCCTGGCTAGCCTGAAGGGCCTTGTCCACCAAGAGAAGAGCCTAGAGAATGGCCTTGGGATGGGCCAGGTTCTCGTTTGCCCCAGGTGACCAGGTTACCCTTTGCTCACACTTCACCCCTGACTCGGTGAGTGCAGCATGAGGCAACTCACTTCCGTATGCCTCCGTCTCCCCAAGAATCTGTTTTTCTCACCTGCGAAATCTTGTGGGGCTTATTCAGTAAATGCCAGGATCACCTGCTCTGACCCCGTGCCTTCCCGGGCCCCACTCAGGGGAGCTCACGCCAGGCCCGTGGGAAGCCCAGGGCACAGTAATGGCTGGGTGTTTAGGCACCACGCATGTGGGTTGTGTTGTTTGTGTCACCCTTGCCCTACCCACTGTAGGACTCATGAACAATCCAGAGATCTAGACCTGGCCTTTCCTCCTTCCCTCCTTTCTGAGCCTGGCTGCAGCCCTGTGTCTCCCGATGATAGCCTCTCCCAGTCTCCTCTGCTGGTGTCTGTTCCCCTGTGCTGATGTTGCTGATGTGTGTCTCCCTTGAGACTGTCAGGTTGACTGGACACAGGGACCATAGGTGACACGTACATGTTGCTCTCCCTGCCTTCACCAGCACCTCCTAGAATAAGTAAACGTGTTTTTTAATCAACAAAAAGTTAGGATCAGTGGGTGGCTGTCTTCCTTGCGAACACTACAAGGGAGTGTAGTTGAAGGCAGAGGGATGAGTAAGGCAGGACTCTTGCTCTCAAGGAAACCCCAGTCTCATTGCTTGCACTGCTGGCCCAGGACAGGAGTTAAAATGTAGCAGGGGACCTCACAGAGACACCCACAGGATGCCTGGGGGAGAGGGCCCACTGCGGGGTGCAGCGGGAAGGGAGAGAGGGGGCAGGGGCCCGGGGCTACCGGAGTGGGCACCACGCAGACACGCAGAAAGTCGTATCTAAGCTGCGTGCCGAGGGACCGCCTGTTTCAATGGTTTTATTCATTCATTTTATTCATTTCTTCTTCTTTTTCTTTTTTTTTTGAGTCAAGGCTAAGGGGAGAGAAATTGTGAGAGCAAACCGTTAATGAGAACAGCTGTCACTGGCATTTTAATGGGCAGGGACAACAGGGGTCGGGTGTTTGCAGGGAAGGGTCACCCTTTGCTGACTAGGCCCTTCTGAACTGTGCTCTCAGCAGGCAGACGGCCTGCTGCTGCGTTTCCTTCTCCGTGCTCGGCTGCCTTAGTTCGAGTCTCCTGCACCCCCGATTTAAAAAGGTGCTGGTGTTCCTTCCTTGCTGTCCTCTTGCATATCCCGTTGCACTCTCCATGGGCAGTGAGATGGCGTCCGGAAGGACCAGGGTTGTTTTTTTTTTTTCAAGGAGGGAAGTGACGGGTCTGACTTTTATCCTCTTTGGCTCTGGCTGACTGTAGCACAGGATAGGAATTTGGTAGTAGTGATTGTAAAGCCCCTCGGAGAGATGAGCCAAGTTGTCCAAGGTCAGAACTGGTCGATGGCTGCCCTCACAAGACCCCTGACTCTAGACCTTGGCCATGTCCACTGGGCAAGGGAGGATGGTCACTGGAGCTGAAGGGCAGCCAGAGGTAACCTGAGGCAGAACAGCATAGACACCTGCTTCAGGAGCCACAGGGCCCTTCCCTACCCTTGGGGCTGATCTGGCCGTTGCTTCGGGTTTATTTATTTATTTATTTTTAAAGGATTTTGTTTATTTATTTGACACAGAACACAAGCAGGGGGAGCAGGAGAGGGAGATGGAGAAGATGGAGAAACAGGTTCCCTGCTGAGCAAGGAGCCCAATGTGGGACTCGAGCCCGGGACCCTGGGATCATGACCTGAGCTGAAGGCAGATGCTCAACTGACTGAGCCACCCAGGCTCTGGTCATTGCTTCAAGTTGTTTTGTTTTGTTTGTTTTAGGAGTTTATTTATTTGAGAGAAAGAAAGAGAGAGAGTGAGCACAAGCAAGGGGAGTGGTAGAGGGTGAGGGAGAAGCAGATTCCCCGCTGAGTAGGCAGCCCAGCGTGGAGCTGATGTGTACTAGGACCCTGGGTTTATGACCTGAGCAGAAGTCAGATGCTCAAAGAACTAAGCCACCCAGGTCCTTACCATCGCTTTGAGTTTAAGAGCCTGTTTGACATTGTAAGGACGTTTAGAAAGGAATGATAAATATCTTTCCCTGTCTTTTGCCTACTTAGCTAAGAACACATGATGGCAGGGGTTTGGTCTTATTTATCATTTTTCTCCAAAATGCCTAACATCCAGCCTGGTACTCAGGAGCTCGTGGTCCTGACAGGCTTGGCATTTCAGCGCTGAGCCCATCCACTTCATGGATGACATCGGAGGGGCCAGGGTAAGAATACACTGTATCTAGTCAGCCCAAGAGCTCAAGAGTGCTCACCTTGGAGGAGGGAAGCCAGTGGGTGATTGCCCATCGCCAGAGCTGTTGTTCTGGCTTTGAGTGTGAGGAAGACAAGCAAAGTTCAACCCTGGCCTGAGCTGGAGAGGGGTCTGGGCAATCCAGAGGCCTTGTGAGCACCCTATGTTCACTGGAGGAGGGGACAGGTGGCAGGCTGTGGCCCCACAGGTGGTACAGTGCCTCAGGTGCTCTCCTGGAGTGGTGCAGCATGGCGTTTGCAGCCTCGGCCAAAGCCTGTGGCCTCCCTTCTATTTGTTTCTTGTGGCAGAAACTCCCCCTCAAGAACCAAGGCTGGCTGTCCCAGTGAATCCCAGGAAAAGCCCAGCGCTCCTCTCTGAATGTGGCTGTACTGATGGATGTGGAAACACGGAGCATGGGGCGTCTCCTGGGGTTGGTGAGGGACACCCGGAGGAGGCAGCACAGGATGGTACCAGGCCGCTGCCTGGGTGCCAGGAACCCCGAAATCCCTTTCTCCCTCTGCCCCGTCACCGAGCTGGGCTTCACTGGATTTCCCATCACCTTAACAGAGAAGTAACATTCGCAAACACGTATTGAGAGCTCCGTGGGCCACCCATGATAAGCCCTTTTCACAGATCATCCTCAGTCCTCTGAAAATGCCGTCCTACCATGTAGCCATGATTGTCCTAGAGATGAGGAAGGGACGCGAAGGATTGAGTACCACGGAGAGAAGATAGAGGAGCCAGGGTTGTCCGTAGGCGGTCGACAAGGGCCAGCAAGAGCTGGCACTGAGAGATCCAAGGGCCTGGAGGGTCTGTTCTCCTCCTCTCTGCACCCCTCACACCTCCAAGCACACCAGACTTCTCACCATTTCCCACCCCCTGAGCGCCCGTCTTCGATGGCGGCCCCCCTTCGGCAGAGCATGGCTCTGGTTTCACCCCATCGCTGGTGGAACCTTCTGTGTTTCTCCTGTTGTTGCTGCAACAGTTACCTCAAACTACAGTGGCTTAAAACACTTTCTTACAATTCTTGAGTTTGGAATTACAAAATAGATCTCACCGGACTACGGTCCAGGTATTGGCAGGCCGTGTTCCTTCTGGAGGCTCGAGGGAGAGTTTGTTTCTTTGACTTTTCTAGCCTCTGGAGGCTGCCTGCATTCTTTAGCCAATGGCCCCTTCCTCCCTCTTCAGATCTTTCTTTCATTTTCTCTGGCCTCTGCTTCCATCACCACATCTTCTGAGATTCCAACTCTCTGCCTCCCTCTTATGGCTCTGTGACTCACTGGGTCTGCCTGGTTAATCCAGGAGAATCTGCCCATCTTGAGTTCTTTAATTTCATTGCATCCGTAAAGCCTGTTTGACCGTGGAAGGTGACGTAATGGCCAGTCCTGGGGATTAGGACACATACATCTTCAGGGGACCATTGTTCGTCTGCCATACCTTCTCCTCCCTCTTCCCTGAAGACAGAATTGTCTGACTTTCTCCTCCTGCTCCCTTGACCCTTTGTGTGATTTTCCTGCTGTGGCCTTCAGCCTGGTTTTATTGTGTGGTTGCCTGCCCAAATGTCTGTCTCCCCAGCTAGACAACCACTGTCTTATTAGCAGAACCCATGGCTTCACCTTCTGCAGATTTGTCCTCAGGCTTAGTGAGGGGTGGGCACCATAGAAGCTCGATTAGCTGAGGTTAAAGAATGAGTCATAAATGAGCTTCTGACCCCAGACCAGACACTTCCCCTTGGAGCCTGTTTCCTCATCTGGGCAAATGCATGTTGCAGGCCCCTCTGTGACCTTCTTTCACAGAAGTTCAGAGGCATAGCTGACTTTGTAGTAACTAAGCTTGACCTCCCTTCTCAGATGGACCCGTCTCCCTGCAGTGTCTGTGAAGGGGGGCCTCTCTTTGTGGATGGGGACATGTCTCTAAGTCCCCAGTGGGTACAGGGTATCACCCTAGAATGTTGGCTGAGTCACTGGAGAGCCTTGGGCAATAGGTTGTGACAGCGAAGCACTTTCACCCAGGTCAGTGGAGACTAAGCCCTATCCTAGCAAGCACATGTGTCTAGACAGAAACCACGTGTCAAGCAGGAGCTGACTCAGTTTCCTCCCCCCCATTGCTCACTCAAACCCTTTCCAAAGAGGAAAGGTGATGGCACTCGTCACAGAGAGCCTCTGTGGTGTCAGGGACTGAACAGAAACGTGGGCACGTAGGGCTGGATGGGCCTGTGCCCTGATGTTCATCTTCATGTACATGGACGAAGGTGGAGAGATCCAGAGGCACATGGACAGACCCGGTAAGACCCAGACTCATAGACGGCCCTCCCCCCTCTCTCTCTCTCTCTCTCTCTCTCTCTCTCTCACAGGCACTGAGAAGCTCAGACACACCAGATAGGCCAATGCAAACACAGGCACATACTGACCTTCATAGTCCCCCTCCTGCCTATCTACACACACACACACACACACTCTCAGTCATCCCCCACTAACAACATTGGAGCTCTACAGCTGGGCTTAGCTGACCCAACCCTGGAGTAACCCAGGGACTCAGACGAGGCAACAAACATCAGTTCATTTCCTGTCTGGTGACAACTTGCCTATCTGGTCACCTCCTCCCTGACCCTCTTGCAGATGGCAAATTACGGGGCCCTGGGAGGGGTCAGGGCAGGGCCAGGCCGCCATTGCTGTGGGCTCTGCAGAGGAAGCAGCTGCTGTCGAATGTCATAAACACACAGCAGAGTCTTTCCTGGTTTTCCTCTTCCCTGGGGGTGTAGCTCGGCTAGCAGTTGCTCTTTTGTGTGCTGCTGTCTTCCTCCAGGATGTAGGGAAGGGCGAGGGTGTTCTTTGTCTCTGCCCCAGTGAGGTGACCTTGGGAGAGCAGACAAGCAAGAACAGGAGTGTGAAGAAGAGCTCGGTAGTGACACCCCTTCAAGAGCAAATGGGTACAGAGAGGGCGTGAGACGCCCAAGGATACACAGTGGCAGAGCTGGGACCAGATCCTGGCCCTCCTAATCCTATCTCACAGGACTAAGACTGTGAACTCTAAACATGCTTGGTCTATGTCAGGAATCTGAGATCTCCTTCTCTAAGGGAAGATTCCCATCTATTCCCATTGGATTTATCCCACTGCTGCCCGGGCACAGGACAATGGATGAAATGACCTTGCGAGTCTCTTTTTGATCTAGCAAAAAATCTAGGTCTTTGCCCAGTAGGCAAAGACTGGGCTGAACTCACCTCCCAGGGGCCCCTACTCGCCTCCCAGGGGCCCCTACTCTCGGGTGGATATGGGTGCCAAGACTGTGGATATGGGACAGAGAAGGAAGCAAAGGTGGAGATAGACGTTGACCCCAATAGATGATGAATCTGTCCTCCACCCTTGGTAGTGTCCATCTCAATTCCCCTTTCTCATTGAGCTGCTGAGATGGGTGAGATGAATGATGAGGCAGAGACTCCAGGAGGGGAGTCTCACTAGCCATCTGCTAATTAGGCATACTGGGCACATCGCTTCCTCTCAGCCACCTTTCCCCCTTGTGTGATATGGGGATGGTAGCTCCTCCCAGTCTTTGGACTGAGGATTCAGTGAATAAAAGATGCTCATGCTTGGTCCATGCAACCCAGATGGAATGTGTCATGGGGAAGGTACTATATTTTGTCTTTAAGATTTGGAGCTAAGAAGAGTTGGTCCTTAAAGAGCTCTCGTGCAGGAACTTCCCCAGACTTGACCGTGATCCATGGTAAGAAAAACATTTTCCATCATAAGCCAGTAGAGGCACCAGCACATAACTGAAACATTTCACCAGATAAGACTTACCCTCACTTGTGTGAGACAGTCTAGTATTTTTTTTACTCAACCCTTTAAAAAGCAGTCCGTGGATTTTATAACTTACAAATGACTTGTGACATGCAGTTTGAAAAACACTGATCTACTGGGGACCGTGGGGACACATGAGAGGGGATAGTTCCTGAGGGTGGTGGAAGGCTAGAAAGAATTCCTTGAGATGGAACCTTGATGAGGGGACATTTTCTATGAGTTGCAAAAGAGAAGGAAAGGCATTTCACACAGGAGGAATGTTTCAGAGACACAAGGATGGAAAAGAACAGTGAGACTACAGTGTGTCTTCTGATCCTGGAAAGCTTCAAAACGTAGGACTTCTGGGAGTGAGGGCCCGGCCTCTTTCCAGCCTCTGTCATCCTTTTGTACGGTGTTCCTGAGCGCTGGCTCCTGCTGGAACTAGCACCCCACTAACAGAGCTGTCAGCCCGGTGCTCCCCCTTCCCAGAAACCCTCTTTCATCATAACCTAGAAGTGCCTTCCCAGAAGGCCCCAGGCAGCCACCGATCACTCTCCTCCTCCACAGTGGCACCCACCCTCTCTCTGCTGCTCCGAGCCCTCCTTCTTTTTGTGGGACGAACTTCCTCCACATCCCTCAGTAGCAAGGATGGCCGTGAATCATGGTAACCGAGGCAGCATTAGAATGACCCTTGATGGATAGGAAGTGTTTCCACATAAATTCTTCCATGGAAACCTGACAATAATTATGAAGGTAAATTTTTAAATAATGTTTGCACTCAAGTACAAGGCAGATCCATCATCTGAAGTCACAAAACTCTTCGCTTTGGATAAATTCAAGCCCTGACAAGAGTGTGGCTTGGCCTGGGTGACACAGCAGGAGCAGTTTGGGGACCAGATCCTGCTGTCTGACTCTGAACGAGACACTCTTTCCACCCTGTCAAGTTCCCTCACAGATAGACCAGGAAATTATTCAACAGTGGTGCTGGCAGGTTCCCAGTGCCGAAAGCCAGTGGAGGCCCTTTTTTGAGGTCAGAAGTGATGACTGCAATTGGGTCACTCTCATTTAGTCAAAAGACAGGGCTTGCCCAGGATGGCTTTTCTTTAGACAACACTTACCCTTAGGGTATGAGGGTGAGCCAGGTCCTGAGGCTTTCTCCTACAGAGAAAATGATTCCTTTAATCTAGGAGATTGTTTGTTCTGATAGAGCAGGATGCCAAAAGGAAATCCAGGGGCCAAGGCATGGGGGATGTCTGCAAAAGGAGCAGTGCAGGGGCGCCTTCTGGCTCAGTCATTGGAGCCTGGGACTCTTGATCTCAGGGCTGTAGGTTTGAGCCCCAGGTTGGGTGTAGAGAGTCTTTAAAAATAAAATCTTAAAAAAAAAGTGGGGGGAGCAGCACATGGTCTCTATCCTCACATGTGGGTGGATTCAAATTTATTGAGGGCTATAGTTGCTAGGCTCTGAGTAGTTCATGGGTTTGAGTAGGTCATAGGCTAAAGTGGAAATTTGTTGCAGCATTATGCCTGAAAACCTATGCCTAGTGCTAAGATGGCAGGTCTTTGAAAGTTGCATGGGTAGCAAAGAGAAGATACGGGCAGCTTGGGGAAGGAATCTCGAAATCCAGTGTGCAAGATGTGGAAGACGTTCAGCCACTCAGTAGCAGAGGCCGTGTTTGAGCCCATCTGTTCATCTGTACCCAGTGTCTGGTGGTTCTCCTCACTGGAGTCCGTGTAGCAGATACCTCCAGAATCACTGAATGCCTGTTCCAGGCTACACTCCCGGTAGGTCGCCGGCGGGCCCAGGCCTCTGCTTTTTCAAGAGGCTGCCAGCTGATTCTGAAATAATGCTCTGAGGATGACACTCTGAGAAATACTAGAATGGACAACTTGCCGTTTTCTTCTGGTTGTAAGATTCCAACATTCTTCTCCTTTTTTATTTATCTGCCCCGAGCTGGCATCTAAGCTCACCTGGGTGGCGGTTGGGGGGCGGGGGGCTTCTAAAAACCTCAGTGTCTGAGGATGTGATTGCTCTTTTCAAGGCGTTCACTTAACCATTCTCAGAAGTTGCCACAGGCAAGGACCCCAGGAACACGTAAAGATCAATTTTGTCACCATAAGTGACTCTTAACAACATGACCTTCCGCATCTGCTGAGCTGGCCATTCGCAGCAGCGGGAGTGGAAACCTGGCAGTAGACCAGGATGCTTGTTCCTGGCTGCCTCGGTTCTTGGTGAGCTCCAGCCAGGCAGTACCCCAGCAGCGCTGGACTGTATGGGCTCCCGGGGGTTTGGCGTCTCTTGGAGCCAGTAAGTGCCAGTGACAGAGCATCTTCCTTTTTGATTGTGCTGACTCATTCCCCAAAATAGCCTCAGAAATTACAGGACCTAGCAATCAGATTCTATCTGCCTTCTGGAAAACTCCCACCTGCCTATGGTCTTCCCCTCTGGCTTGACTTCTACCTGTTGGCTTGTAATTCTGATTCATTCTTCTCTCCCTCTTTCTCTCCTTTTCCTTCTTTCCTAGTGCCTTCTCTTGTTTGTTGCCTTCCCCCACAAAGGGTGGGGGAGGAGAAGTGACATTGTATGGATAGGCACTGAACACACAAGCCAGTGACAGTGGCTCCCATTTTTTAACTTCTTACTGGGCCCCAGGCACGTTGTCATGCTTGGGCCTTTTGTTATAACATGTCCTTAGAGTAAGGCTTGGAGGTGGGTACTGGGTCTCTCATTTAGGTATTTTACTGAAAATGGCAGTCTGGGTTTGAAGGCTAGTCTGTCTTGCTCTAGTGGGCAGAGCTGGTTGCAAGCATGCGATAGTCTAGGAAAGACAGCCACCGTTGGTAAGGAGATTCCCTGTATGCTTCTTACCCCCTCATAATCGTGAATGGCGTTTCTTGCCTGGGATTGCCTTGTTTGCATGTAGTCTTGCTCTCAGTTGAAGGAGCCCACTGTCCTGATGGCTTGGGTCCCATCAGGTCACCTTGCACCCTTAGGTCACAGAACAGCCTGCCAGGAGAAGGTCAGAACCACTTCCCCAAAAATACTGCAAGAGGGACCTTGAATATTTGAAGGCTGAGGAAAGCAGAGCTGGCACTTCCTTCCCCTGGTGTGGTTACCCAGACCTTAAGAGGTTTGGTGGGAACAAGTGCAAAGATTTCTAGAGTTAATGCAAAACTCGAAAGGAAAGTACCACCTCCCCTGCGCATATAACCACCTACATGGGTACACAGCATCTCTGTCGACCGCAGTCCATTCTCAACGGCTCAGAAAACCGTGTCTTCTTGGCCTGTACCACAACCATGCCGTGGACTTATCCTCCCCGAGGTGCTGCAGGGCCTACCTGGTGCCTTTGCCTTCAGGTTCCCCATGCCCTTTTCGACTGCTTCTGCCTATCAGCTACTGTCTTCTCACCATGCTTCTTCCCTGTAGACGCCCATGCAGTGGCTCCGGAGGCCCTCCAGGATAAGGTCCGAGTTCCTTAACATGTCCTGGGAGGCTCCTTGAGACCTGGCTTTCTCCTCTTCAGCTTTACTGACTGCTTGGCGGAAGCCAGACTGAGCTTCTTCCTTCATAGCTCCTGAATGTGTTGTCCCCTCTCCTGTGCTCCTCTGCCTGGAGCAACATTCCCGGCGTTCACCACCTGCTAACTCCTACTTATCCTTATCGAGCTCAGCTCAAATACACCTTCCTTAGGGGAAGCCTTGTAAAGCCGCCTCCTGTCCGCTTCAGTCTGGGTTAGATGCCACGTTCTCTGCACGACTTCAACACCCTGGGTTCCCTCTGTCATGATCTTTAACACTGCATTGTAGCTGTCTGTTTGCCGGGATCTCTCCCTCCTTGCCCTGCGAGCTTTTGGAGGGCAAAGGACTCTTATGTGTATTTGTCTTTCTAATCTCAGGGCTTGGCACAGAGCAGATGTTCGGTGTGAAAAAGCAATTTATAAAATGCAAAGAATCAGGGAAATGGAATTGAAGGTAAATGCTTCGCGCAGCATAAGCAAGAGCTGATTTTGCTGCTGAGGGTGTAGATTTCTGGTTGCCGACACTGTCGTTTATTACCTACTGCGCTCTTTCCTAAAGAGAGATCTGTGGACCGGGGCTGTGGGCTGAGAGCGGTTCCCTAGACATCAGATAGCTGCCTCTCGGCCTGGGCCTCTGGATTTTCTTTTTGGGTGGAGATCACCTTCTGCAGGAAATGGAACTGCTCCGAGAGAAGTTTTCACTTCTGCTAGTCCTTTTTGTGTTCCACTCTTCAAGCGTTAGAAAGACTGAGCCCTGTTTTGAGTCCTGACAGGGTCGGGTTTCATGATCCCAAAAAAGTGTTTGTGTAAGCTCAAGCCACGCTGAAAGCAAAATACAGCTTAAAGGGGGATTCTGCCGGACCTCACTCAACTTTTCATCCCACTGCCCGGCTGTGTACATGCAGGGTATAAGCGCGTGGTTCCCCTCAAGTCCGGGGCGTTTGCCTGTGCCCATAAGATGGAAGGCTAGAGTGCTTACTTCCAGTAGAGAGGAGTTTAGAAATTCAACAACAAACATGGAGCCCCTCATGTGGGGAGGGCCAATGCTAAGTGTTATGGGTGATGTGGGATCATTAGGGCCCGGATTCCATCCCCAAGAGGCCTCCCATCTAGGGAGAAAGGCTGACAAGCAAGGTCACATGAGGGGATTGACTTACTCGAGGTCCGTTAGGTCTTTACTTTGGGGTCCAGAGCATTACAGAAAGGAACATTTTTTTTTTTTTAAGATTTTATTTATTTACTTGACAGAGATCACAAGTAGGCAGAGAAGCACAGAGAGAGAGAGGAGGAAGCAGGCTCCCTGCCGAGCAGAGAGCCTGACGTGGGGCCTGATTCCAGGACCCTGAGATCATGACCTGAGCCGAAGGCAGAGGATCGACTCACTGAGCCACCCGGGCACCCCGAAAGGAATATTTTTTTATTGAACTATATTCCAGACTCAGGTTTAGGTCTCCTTGAGTACGTTATTGCCTTGAACCTTGATATTATCCCCATCTTGCACCTGGGAAACAGAAACCTTAATAGGCAGTAGATACGAGCTCTGAAAATTAAACTGGGAATGAGCCAGTAGATGAAGGCAGTGTCAGAATCTTGAAGGGAAGACGGTGATGGGGGTTGGCAGACTGCCCCCTGCTGTGTTTGTCTTCAGCAGGTGGAGTGAAGCTGGGAGAAAGATCTCTGAGAAACGGGGAGCAGTAAGAGATTTTATTTGGTGAGGCCAAGCTGCTGGGCAGGATCAAGTACAGCTGGGAGCCAGCCATGGAGGGGTTAATTGAAGACACCCTCAGAGACAAAGTTAAGGAGGAAGGGAGGGTAGTTTCCTGGTAGAGTTGGGGACACTGACTCTTTACCTGTCAGCCAAGAGTTGAAAGTTTGATTGTCTCCACGTTTAACTTTAATTGTGTTCCTTAGTATTTCCATATCCCAGGAGCACTTGAAAGCCTCTTCTCCAGATGTGCATAAAGGATCCCGGGGGACCTAGAACCTCCCAGCAGGGTTGGGTCCAAATCTTTTCTTTCTTTTCTCTCAGTTCTTTCACTGTTGATACCTCCGTGGAAAGGAAAGGGACAGAAGGCTTCATTTTTTTCCTTTGTAAAATGGAGTAGCTCTTGGACTGCAAATGTTTGAGTAGGTGATCTGTGACCTGGGTACAAAATGCAAAAGGTGTCACAGTTTTTTCATGGCTGGTGAGTCTCTGCTTCCCATTTGTCTTCTAGTCACTTGAGCTCCTGAATAACCATCATTGCCAGTTTCTTGCTGTGATTTTTGGAGCCCTTTTGTTGATTGCTATATTTCTCCAGAAAGGACATTTTGGAAATTGGTTCAGCAGGTGATCCAAGTCCCTACGATGGCCAGGCCTTGGCTGCTCCAAACCTTGGTGTTGGCAAAACCTTATTAAATTAAGAACATCACTTGCCAGCCTATGCTGTGTCCGAAGTCACAGTACCATCACCATTAGTGAGCGCATGACCCACTGCAGGACAAGGATATCTCAATCCAGAAAGCTGCTAGACATAAGGAAATTGTTAAGGGTGTTCTAGTCTCCATTCTGAAACCCAGCCATGTGTTTCCTATTAAAGGATGTGACTGATAACTGCCTCTTACGGTTTATTCAATAGAAACTCCTATTGCTGAGTGGCTGAAATGGATGCCTACATGTTTACTTTGCCATCTAATACAAAGCACAAAGTTTTCTTACTCTGCCAACTCATCAAGTTCTTGAATCTGTCGTTGTCGGCTGACTGAGACAGGAACTACACGTGAGCCATCCCCGTAGCCCTACATGTTGGCTGTTCAGTGAATGTTCCTCAGTGATTCTAAGACTGGGTGAGGTCTTGTTCACAAGGAGGAAGGACGTTGGGAAGGAGCGATAGGAGTTTTCATTGACCTCTCCTCCGGGTTAGTTGCTGACTCTCCCTCAGCCACAAAACCCCAGCTCCTTCACCCCCATCAAATTGTTGAACTCTCTGGGCTTTCAGGAAAACATGGTCACAACTGCTTCCTTCTCCAGTCCTGCTGATAGGAATTCGTGTTGGCTGATCTCTTGTGGTCACACCCTAGATTTCTTTATGGGGAAAGGGAAAGTATCATGGATTAATGAGCGTGACTAATTACGACTTGCTTCCTTGTTTAGGAACTTATTTTTCATCGCTCTTTATTTGCCTTGAGAAATCAAGGAAATAGGGTTTCAGATATGGAACAGTGGACTGAGGGTCCAGAGAACTGAGTTCTACTCCTGCCACAGCTGTGCAACCTGGGGCATGTCACTGTCCTTCCCTGGGCTTCAGTTTCTCTAGCTGTAGAACAGAAGTTGGAATGTATTGTATATGTGATCTTTATGTGATCCTTACTTATTCAAAGTCCTATGGTTTGGGGTCCCCTTTTCCTAAAGTCTGTGCTCCTGTGACCTTCCCTTTGCCTATCCCCAGACCCCAGATTTCTGATTCGGATGTCTGATTTTGTGCTTCTAGGTTTTCTTTGTGTCCGACCTCTTCAAGACCAAGACGACACTCTCCCTGCCTCCCTCAGCTCTCCGGAAGGAAATCCTTTCACCTGTGGACGTTATTGACAGGAACAATCACCACAACATGGTGTAGGTGCTGCCCACCTCCTGAGCTGTTTTATGAAATGACTGCTGACAGCAAGTTCTTGCTGCTCTTCAATCTCATCAGACAGTAGAATGTAGGGAAAAACTTTTTGCCCAACCGATTTTAAAAAGGAAAAAAAAAAAAGTCTTACTTTGTGGCCTTCCAAAATAGGTAGCGTTCACCTATGTGGAAACAACAGCAAATTAACACCAAGTGCCGAAATCCTGGATGTGCAATTGGTTTAAATGTTCATGTTCTAGTGAACACGGGCTTGTTCTGGAACAAACACTAAAAATGATTTGCGTAGAGTCTGCCGATCACCCTTGCGACCCGAGGAATCCCAGGCCTGTGAGAAAAAGCTCAAATTCCCACTGTAGCACACAATGCCAGAAATAGCACTGAATCAAGAAAATAGCCATGGGGGGCTCCTCTCTCGTGTCTCTCTGTCCACACCACTCTCTTCTGTACTGTGACTTCGGTTTGGGAAGTTAAATCTAAGGAAAGACCAGGTTTTCTACGCCAGGTGATTCGATCCTGAGTCCTAGCTCCCAGCCCTGAGGCCTCAGCCCTCACTCCCCCCAGCCCACAGGCCAGCAACCACAGCCCCTCACATTAGTGATTAGGAGACTCTTTGTGGATGAGTGAATTTCGCAAATAGCACAATTTCAGAAGAGCTCGAGGGTGCTGGCCCTCCTTTGTCTTCTTTTGCCACGTCCTGCTGTCGTGGGGGACCGTCGGCTACTGGAGGCCGCTGTTGTGTTCACCAGTCACCCAGCACCTGCACGCCCTCGGATAATAGTTAGTTAGCTTCCGTCACTGCTTTCTCCCTCGAGGCCCTTGCTGTGTGCCCGCCAGGGTTTCCCGGGAGGGTCTGGACACGAGCCAAGGCGTGCTCTGCCTCCAGCTGATGGAAAGCAGCCTTATGCACACAAGAGACATGGGAGTGAAGGGGCAAGAATGAAAAAACCCACCAAGTTTTTGGCTACTCGAAGTCAGAATGAGCCAGAGTAGCAGACAGTCAGTCTCACGCCTGAGAGGCTACCCTTCCAGATCTCGGAGCTGATGAGGGTCTCTGTGGGTGCTGCTCTTGCTAAGCTGTGTAAAGCACTATTGTCTTGGGGTTGATCTCTAGGGCAGTTCTTGGTAGGTTCTGCTGGGCAGAACACATGGGTTAAATCTCCGTAGAGTTTTTCTCATCCTCTATCCGTAAGTGTCCTTCCAAGCAAGGCCTTGCTCTAGGCAGTAGACAGGGATCCTTTCTACTGAACCTTGGAGGAAAGGAGGAAGGAAGAAAGGCTTTCCGATCACGGATGCAGACCTTTCAAAGGGCTAAGTGTAACCACATGGATCAACCGCACGCACAGCCTTACTACAGAAGCCGTCCTTTCATTTCAACTTCTAGCAAGCTATGATTTTTATATATAAATATTATATAAATAATGTATAAAACATTAAAAGTTAACTATGTAAGATATTATTTCTGAAACAATTTTAGCTATATCCACTATGATTATAAACTGTGTCTCGACCTGTGTTATTTACATTAGCTGCTTAAAAAAGCATTGAGTTATTTTTTTTTAATATCAACTAAAATACCGTAGTTCTGTGGTAGACGTTGTTTTACAATGAAAGAAATAACTACAACTAGAGAAAACTGTATAAAAACATTAAAGTGTCAGTATTTTTGTAAGGTTCCATTTTGTAAAGAGAATAATATTCAAAGACTTTTGTAGAATACAAAGTGAAAACTTGTATCTGCGAAACTATACTTGTATTAAATGTGCTTTTTAAATAAAAGCTCATAACACAACTAATGAAGGAGTTGGAATCCTAGAATGTTCAAGGGATGTGTTGTCTCCGGTGTGTGGTAGGAAGAAGGGGGACTGTGGACGATCTAAAATCTTGGAATAGGCCAGCCTCACCTCAGGACACCACTACCCCATCCTTCCAATGGGAAATATGGTGGCCATTGGACTGCCATAGCTGTCTGAGCTGCTCTTTCATCTCTGAAAGCCTGTTTGCCCAGCGAGGTTCTGCCTCTGCTCTGTCTCGGACCCTTCTAAAGAGCTTTTGTATTCTAAAGGGGTTTTGTCCGGAGGGAGGAGCAGTGGGCCCCCCAAAGGCAGATAAGGAGCAGGGCTCCAGATAATGTGTGCTTGGGGAGCTCCCAAGGGAGCCCTTTATACATCAAAGGAAGGAGGGTGGAGGGCGCTCCAGGGAGAATGGCCGCTGGTCCTTGCTTTCTCTCCCTATGCCTGCCCAGCTGGGAGGAACGGGGAAGCTAGAAATTTCTCCTTCAACACGCACCTGTGTGCCAGGCACTTCTGCCTGTTTGTCACTTTTGATCCCGATGGCAGTTTTTATTTTGAGAAATGAGGAATACGAAGGAATGCAAAGATCAAACGACTTGTCTAAGATCCTGGAGGAGTCAGCTGCTGGCCGGGACTTGTATTCATTTCCTATTACTGCTGCAACAAGTTATCACAAAACGTAGTGGCTTAAAACAGCCCAGATTTATTATCTGGCAGTTTGGGAGGCCCTCGGGCAGAAGCTGTTTCCTGGTCTTTTGCAGCCTCTCGAGGCCATCTGCATACCTTGGTTTGTGGCCTTCTTTCTTCATCTGCAAAGGCAGCAGCACTGGGCCAAGTCCAGCTCACTCTCTCTGAATCTCCGTTTCTTCTACCTCTTCCACATTTAGGCCCTGGTGATTATGTTGGGCCCACCTTCTCTACCTATGTTAAGGTCAGCTGATTAGTAACCTTCATTCCATCTCCACCTTAGTTCCCCCTTGGCATGGTGCATAGCAGATACGTAGGCCCTAGGGACTGGAACATGGACAACTTAGGGGAAGCGAGGGTCATGCTGCCTACCACAGTTCACCCTCCAGGCCACAAAGATTCATATCCAGCCAACACACGAAATACTTTCACTGGATCCCAACATCCCACAAGGTTTCAACACACGGTGTCAGCTCGAATCCAAAATCTTACCTAATTTTGAACTTCAGAGTCTCAGATCTCATCATTGAAACGAGATCATCTGAAATAGGTAAAGATGAGGTGCGGGGTTGAATCTGTTCTGAGGCATAATTAATTGCCCTCCATCAGTAAGCCTGTGAAACAAGTCAGCTGCTTCCAAAATTCAGTGACGGGATAGGCATAGAATAAGACATTCTTCAAAAGAGAAAATGGACAGAAAAAAAGAAGCCATGGTTAGCACACAATTTCAAAATCCAACCAGGCAAAGTTCATTTGGTTTCAGGCTATGGGAATAAGCCCATGTGGCTCGTAGCTCCTGCCATCCATGTCAGTCAGCTCTTCGCTTCTTTTTTTTTTAAGATTTTATTTACTTATTTGACAGACAGAGATCACAAGTAGACAGAGAGAGAGAAAGGGGGGAGAAGCAGGTTCCCCACTGAACAGAGAGCCTGATGCAGGATCCTGGGATCATGACCTGAGCCGAAGGCAGCAGCTTAACCCACTAAGCCACCCATGCGCCCCAGCTCTTCACTTTGAGACAAGCCCGGTCAGGCCCTGATATTAGCTCAGCACTTTCCCAGCATTTTCCTGTAAGCAGAAATGTTTCATTGGGCCCCAGGATGTAGCCAGTGCAATCCTTGAGGTCAGAATCCAAATCTTCCTTTCAAATCGAGGGGAACAAAGGTCCAGATAGACAAAATAACTTGCTGGGGGAGGGGGATAAAGGAAGACACACAGCAAGTTAGAGAAAGGACTGAGAGACCAACCCCCAAGTGTCCCATACTGCTAATCCTCTAGTCTTCCCATCACAACTTTTCAGTAGCACTGGACAGACTCAGCTGGTCTCAAGAAGAAATAACCCCATTTCCTGGAGACTTAAGGAGAGGCAGAGCCATGCCATAGTACAGACAACTCTGGGATTCATGTCCAAACCATTTCAATTACTTGTCGATTAGGATTAATTACCTACTGTGTCCTGAGCACTAGCAAACACATGAGATAAGACTGTGGATTAAAGGAATCGGATGTCAGTTTTAAGGAGTTTATAGGCTAGAGGAGAATGTATAAAATCAAATAGTCACACACATTTGTAATTAAGAACCAAGGCAGAAATAGAAAAAAGAGCCAACCCATTTTTAAAACTTCATTATGGAGGATATACAAATGGAAGATAAACATAAAGCGTGCTGAACTCTGTTAGTCACAGGTAAAGGCACATTAAAGTCGCAATGAGATATCACTACATACTTGTGACATCCTTTTCTAACTTAAAAAAAAAAAGAAAAAAAGACAACCCAATACTACAAAATGGTGAAGGCATGAAAACTGGAACTCTCATGCACTATAAGTGTGGAAGGAAATTGGCACAACTATTTTGGAAAATGTTGGCAGTATCTACTAAAGCCAGTAATACATACCCTATCCCCCAGAAATTGCCCTCCTAAATATGTACCCAACAGAAGGATCTCTGTATGCTCACCAAAAGACATATATAAGAATGCTTACAGATGCACTATCTAGGACTGGAGACGACTCAAATTCTCATCAACAATCAAGTATATAATTACATAGTCACTGGAGGAACACTATTTAACAACAAAAATGAACAAAGCCCCATTATGCAGAGAAATATGAGTGAATTTCACAGAAAGACTATAGAATGAATGAAACCAGGCCCAGCAGAATACACACGATGAGTTCATTTTTATGAAGTTCAAAACAGGCAAAATTCAGTGAAAGAAATGATCAACAAAATGAAAAAACAACCAATGGAATGGGAACAAATATTTGCAAATTCTATATCTGATAAAGGGTTAATATTCAAAGTATATAAAGAACTCATTAACTTTAATAGTAAAAAACCAAATAACCCAACTCAAAAATCACCAAAGGGCCTGACTAGACATTTTCCAAAAGAAAACATATGAATGGCCAACAGATACATGAAAAGATGCTCAGAATCACTCATCATCAGGGAAATGCAAACCCAAACCACAGTGAGATACCACCTCACACTTGGTAGAATGACATCAAAAAGACAAGAGATAACAAACACTGGTGAGGATGTGGACAAAGAGAAACTGTCCTGCACACTGTTGGTGGGAATGCAAATGGTGCAACCACTATGGAAAACAGTATGGAGGTTCCTCAAAAAAATTAAAAATAGAAATATCATAGGATCTAGCAATTCCACTTTTGAAAAGATATCTGAAGGAAGCAAAAACATGATGTCAAAGAGATATCTGTACCCTCATGTCACTGCAGCTATGTTTACAATAACCAAGACAGGGAGGCAACCTAAGTGTCATCCGTGGATGAAGAAGTTGTTGAATATATGTACAATGGAATATTATCCAGCCATAGGAAAGGAGAAAATTCTGCCATTCGTAACAACATGGATGCACTCTAAGGGCTTTAAATAAATCAGAGGGGGAAAAATATCGTATTATCTCACTTCAGTACAAAATGTAAAAAACAAGCAAGAAAATGAAGCCATAGAAGAGAAATCAGATTTGTGGTTACTAGAGGCCAGAGGCAGGAGGAGAAAGAATTGAATGAAGGTGGTAGAAGGTACAGACTTCCAGGTATACGATAAGTAAGTACTAGGGATGCAATGATGACTATAGTTAACACTGCTGTACAGTATATTTGAAAGCTTTTAAAGAAAAACCTGAGTTCTCATTGCAAGGGAAAAAAAATATTCTTCTTTCTCTCTTTTCTTTTTTTTTTTTCTATTTTTAATGAGATGATAAATATTAGTTAAGTTTACTGTAGTAACTATTCACAATACATGTAAGTCAAATCATTATGCTATATACCTTAAACTTAAACAGTGCTGTATGTCAATTATATCTCAAAACTGGAAAGCAGCAACAAAAAATAAAACCATCCTAACAAAAACAGTACTTCAAGAAGCTCAAGCTCAACAAGAACAGAAAATTCCACAGTAATGATTATACCTTAGACAGAAAGGACACTTGAACCAAAATAAATATTTGTACTACTTGATTCCTAGCGTCGAATTGGCCTGGTTGGAAACCAAGGAAATGGCTTGACCGTCATAATGGCCCCCACCCTAAGAAGGTTGTTCTTAACCTACCTTGACCATGGAGTCTAAAAAAGAGGGGCACTGGCTTTCCAAGCCCACTTGCAGCTGCTCATTTTCTGTGTCTTTGAGACAACAGGAAGGCACTTGAGGAGACGGCTCATGAAGCTGGTTATTGCTGCTTCCTTCCTTTGGCATTGTCTGGTGAGGGTATGATGTTTGGGGTGATGACAGCCACCTTGCCAGCCTAAGGAAAAAGCCAGAACTTCAGAGAGCTGTTGACCCAATACCCTGGATGGATCGGCTCTGAAGCCACCTGGATCTAGACTCTCATGATATGTGATTATTAAATGCCTCTGTTATTTTAATAAATTCATTTTAGTGTTTAAACAAACAAACAAACAAACAAAACTGATGAAACTCAGCTTTGGTGACAGAGTCAGATATGTGATTACCTTTGGGGGTATGTCGACCGGGAGAGGTCTTGCCCTGGGTGGTGGTCACTGTGAAAATTTCCGAAGCAGTCTACTTATGATTTATGCATTTGCCTATTGTTATGCCATACTTCAATTCTAAAGGGAAAAAGGAAAGTGTGTAAAAACAAACAAACAAAAATACCAAAGGCTAAAGAAAAAGACTGACAGTATATTGGCAATTTTACTTCCTAAATAGCTTTCAAACTCTTCCCTTCCTTTCACTCCCTGACCATGAATTTGCGCCAGGCCTCATTAACTCTTTCTTAGTCTCTTGCAATAGCCCTGTCTCTGCCTACCTTCTCATAAAAATTCCTCCACACAGGGGCCAGAGGGAGCTTTCCAGAGCATAAAACTAACCATGTCCCTCTCTGCTCAGGGAATTCAATCCTTTGCATGGCATTTATTCTTATTTTAAAATTTCAATTTATTTTAAAAATGTAATACAATACAGAGTTACATAGAAACCATATGCCTCCTCCTCAGATATAACAGATTTACATTTTACCCTCTTCCAGATTAAATACTGTTGTAATTAAAAAACAAATGGTTAAGATACAGTTTGAATTCAGTCCCATTCTTCCACACAGTCTGTCCCAAAGGTAACCATTACCCTGAATGCTAGTTCTTTCATATCCGATCTTATTTGGCCCCATATATGGATGCATTCGTGAGTAATGTGTAGAACTGTTTATGAATTTTAAATATGCATAAATGTAAAAATTATCAAAATAGTATGTATTTTTATAATCTGCCCTAAACACTCAACTTGAGTTTTTGCAAATTTTATATGAAGGAATACAGATCTAGAATGTTCATTTTAACCACTCTGTAGCTTTACTGCACGGGTAAACCATTCCTTATCAATCCTTTATGATGTTGAAGGACATTCAAGCTGTTTTCATTTTTGAACTATTATATACAGAGCAACATTGCACACCCTTATGTCCCTCTCCTTGTCCAAGTAAGTGAGTTTGAGTCCCAATATACATAGAAATGGAATCACTGGATAGTAGTGTATATATATTCTTTCTTGCATTGAGATCATTGCCAAAATACTCTCAGAAGTAGTTGTATCAAGCTTATACTATGATTAGCAGCACATGAGATTTCCAATTGATTTCCTTCTTCAGCAATTGGTCTTGTTAAATTTTAACAATCTGATAAGTGTAAATAAATAAAATCCCCTTGCACTTTAATTTTCATTTTGGATGCCAAATAGGTTGAGCTTGTATTGTTTATAATTGTTTATGCTGAGACAATCTATAGAAGAACTTGTATTTTCTGTAGGAGTCCCATGTAAAAGTAGTTTTGTTTTTGCTCTTGCCAGGAGGGAGTCCCAGGGATTTCACAGGCTTTGGCCTATGCAAATCTAATCATACTATTTTCTTTTTAAGATTTCTAAAGAAGGATTGCAGGAAAGAGTTGAGACTTCTTAGAGGCACAGGATGGCATGATTTGACCTCTACCTACCTCTCCAAATCAATTTCAGCCTCAAGGTATTACCTTGGTTTTATACTTTTCTTTCGTTTCAGATTTAGGGAACTTCTACTGATCTGGTCCATGGATTAATGGGGCATGGAACTATTATACTTTATTCAGTAGAGAGAGAGAGTACATTTTATTTGGTATTTCTATGTGTTTTTTCAGGGGGAAACAGTTCTATACCAGTGAAGTCTGCCATGTTGTTAGATTTGGAATTTCAGCATAGATCTGGGACTTGCTTTCCCTCTAGCCCTACTTTTTTTTTTCCCCAGTGTACTTAACTTTTCCCCTTGTCCCTTAAAATCCAGCCATGCTGAACTGCTTGCTATTCTCCTAAACTCATACTACTTCCCTTCTGTATATTTAACTAGTCATCTTTAAGGATTAGATCTACCTCTAAGATCCCTGGAAAAACTCTGAGCCCAGAGATTGTGTTGGATGGCTTCTCTGGACTTCCAACTGCCTTCTTGTTCTGCAACTGACCATGTATCTCTCTATCTCACTATTGACTGGGAACTTGGGGGCAGTGACAATGTCTTATCCTTCATTTTTTCCTTAGGATGGAGAATGGTGGCCAGCACAGAGTAGGAACTACATAAATAATTTTTGATTGAGTAGGTGACTAGAGAGTCCCTAGCTTATTTATGTGGAAGTTGTATATGCTTGTGGGGGTGTGTGTGGGGGGGGGGACGGGGGTTGATCATATGTGCCAGTGTGTATATGGATTTGTAAATACATGATTGTGTATCTCTGGGTAATCATGCAAGTATGTGTGTGTGCATTCAAATATATGTATGTCCATGTTCATTCTGCTTCTTCTGAGTGGGAGACACAAGCCGTTAGGTGGCATTTATGGAGATGCTGTGATGTTTGTGGTGGCAGTGGAGAGGGGAAATAAAGGATAATTGCCACTTTGGTGACCAAACTGTGGAATATGTGGTCCAAGCCTCTCTCAGTCAGAAACTCTCCCTATGGAAGGTGCCTGTTATGGGGGATGGAATCCATTCTACCTAAGCAAACACTACCTTGCTTTTGCATGTAGGGTGTTGGGAGGAGGGGTGGAATGAGTTTTGACATCAATGCAGACAGTGGTTCCTGTGATCTGATCTCTTTCATGCCAATGGAAGCTTATGTGCCATGTTTTCTCTTTTCATTTTCGTTTTAATCCTTTGAGGCCAGTTCCTGCCACACACAAGGGCCTCTTTCCATCCCATTAAGCCTCTGCCTTCTATTTTTCTGCGTCTTTTCCTCTCATTACTCTGGCATGTGTGGGCAAACAGAAACTTCCTACCAGCACTGCCACTAGACATCTTTCTCTTTCTGCTTGATTCATGGGATGCTGTCTGGGGGTCCACCTTTATTGGCACAGGAGTTCCATGACCATGATGTCACCTCTGCTCAGTTGGAGGACCCCAGCATGAATCAAAACATCAGAGGAAATGAGTGGTGATCCCCCAAGGAGACAAGCTCATAAAGTCATCATCAGTGACAGCAAAGGAAATTAAGAAAAACCGAGGTCAGAGTTGTAAGAGTACAACCGGTGTTTGTTGACTCGTTTCTCATTCATTCAATGAATATTCACTGAGATTCTACACTGTGACTTCGACATAGCTCCTGCCCTCAAGGAATTTACAGTCTAGTGAGAGATACTGACATGTGGACAAACAGAAAGAGACATAAGCCCAGGACACTATGGAAACCCAGAGAAGGGGAATCTAAAGGCAAGAAGTTCAGAGAGGAAGCACATCTCATACAGTGATAAGGAATGTGGGCTTAGAAGCAGATAGACTTGGGTTTAAGTCTCCATTCTGCCATTTAACCGTAGGAGTCACCCACTAATGGAGCCTCCACTTCTTCAGTTGGACATTGGAGACAACATACCTATGTGAAATAGGCTGCTGATTAGTAGACTTGAGCTTTTAGCGTAAGGTCTGTTTCACTGCAAGTATTTAAATGCAAGATTCTATTCTATTCTATTTATTTTAGTGATTGTATGCCTAATGTGGAGCTGGAACTCACCTCTCAAATAAATAAATAGTAAATTTAAAATTTTTTTGAATAAATAAAGAGAACAATATGTTTAGATTTGCATTTTTTCAAAGTTACTCTGAGGCAACTTAATAAAAGTGTCAAGAGCCTTAAGCACATTCACATAATTTGATCTGATAATTTTACTTTTAGGAATTTATCATAAGGAAGTAATCAGAGATAAAGACAAAGTTTATGTGTGAGAATGCATATTGAATCTGTTTATAATAATCAAATTAGAAACCATATAAATGTTAAATAATTGGAAGACGATTAAATACATTTTAATACGTCCAACTGATATAATATTTTAAAGCATTCAAATGTATTTGACAGCACTGAAAGGTATAGGAGACAGTCATAATAAAATGTCAACACCCAAAGAATTCAGATCTTAAATACAATGGTTCTAGTTTGGGTTTGAAAAAAAGAGAGGGAGAGAGGAGAAGAAAGAAAGAAAGAAAGAAAAGAGGGAGGGAAGAAGGTTAGAAGAAACAATAAGTAAATAAAGGAAGAAAGAAATGGATTTATCTCTGCGTAGTGGGATTATTGGTAATTACTGTTCTATTTTACATTTTTCTATACTTTCCATATCTTTAGAATGAATGTGTAGCTTTTATAATTTAAAAACATTTTTAAAATTATCACTCTTGTGGATATTGTACAGAATAGAGGTTTAAGTAGGAGAGAAAGGTAAAAAAATGAGACAACTCGTTATCTATTACATTAATCCAGGAGAAAAGGATAAGGTTTTTTGCCAAGGCATACCCAGAAGAGATATATAGAAGCAGGGACAGATTCTAGAAATATCAAGAAAAAATCCTATCTCAGTGTGAAATAAAATTCAGAGTTGGTATATACCTACAATGGAATATTTATCAGCCTTAACAAGGAAGTGAATTCTGACACAGGTACAAATGGATAAACCCTAAGGACACTATGCTAAGTGAAATAAAACCGTCATAAAAGGATAAAGGAAGTATGATTTCACGTATACAAAGTATATAAAATAGTCAAAGTAATAGAAAAAAAGCAGAATGGTGGTTATCGGGCTGGGGGGAGGAAAGACCAAAATTGTTAATGGATATAGAAAACCTATAAAAATATAGGTTTTACAAGATGAAACAGTTCTGGCAATTGGTGGTACAACAATGTGAATATACTTAATACAACTGAACTGTACAGTTAAAAATGGTTAAGATGATAAACTTTATATTACATATAACTTAATTGCATTTAAAAGTTAAAAATATAATAATAAAATTCAGACTGTGTGGCTGGTGATTAAGTTGTACCTGGGTCTGTGTTATTCCATTCTCCTGAGAAGTTAAAGAACTCAGGGCGCCTGGGTGGCTCAGTCGGTTAAGCCTCTGCCTTTGGCTCAGGTCATGATCCCGGGGTCCTGGGATTGGGCTCCCCGCTCAGTGGGGAGCCTCCTTGACCCTCTCCCTCTGCCCCCCACCCCCTGCTTGTGCTCATTCTCTCTCTCTCTCAAATAAATAAAATCTTAAAAAAAAAAAAAAAAAAGAAGTTAAAGAACTCAGAATGTCTGTGCTCCCAGTGAGAGTTCTTTCTACTGCCAGATTTTGTGGACCCCCATGAAGGCGGAAAGGGAAACTGAGAGGTTGTATAGCTTGGGGAAGCTCACACTGCCAGCAGAGACCAGGTCCTGTGATTAGAATTCAAATATTTTAAAAAATATTTTATTTATTTATTTGACAGAGAGAAAGAGAGAGAGAGAGAAGGGGAAGGCGGAGGGGCAAGCAGAGAGAGAGGGGAGAAGCAGACTCCCTGATGAGCAGAGAACCCGAAGCAGGACTCCATCCCAGGACCCTGAGATCATGACCTGAGCCAAAGGCAGATGCTCAACCGACTGAGTCACCCAGGTGCCCCCAGAATCCAAATCTTTTGATTTCAGTTCACTGCTTTCCCATTCCACTGGCAGTCCGGATGATGGTCAGGATTAAGGTCAGGGTCAGGGTAAGGGTCGACCTCTGCAGCCACTCTCACATTCTGATGCTGCCTGGAGTTCCACTGTTTTCACCACAGCAGACAGAAAATGGATTTCTTTGACATTTCTGGCTAAATGTCTAATATGCACCTCACACTGTCCTAAACTGAGCCCCTGATTTGTCATCCAGTGGTACACTTCTGAAAATAATTTTTGATGATAGTTCACTATGTGGTTTTTGGAGTATGCCTTAGACGTAATTCAAAGAATTGAGTCATATTTCTTTAACAAACTCTTTCCCCATGAACTTATTTTTGAGAATAAGGTTTCTCAGTGCTGACATCTGTAAATATGAAAAATGGGAACAGAATTGATGCTTAACCTTGTTCCATTTTAGCAATAAATATGTACCAACGGGTGTATGAACCAAATAAAGAAAATCATATATCTCATTATGAGATTTATTTCCAATAAAATTTGACTTTATGTGTTTAAGAATTAAATTTAAAATTCATACTGTATTTGTTGTTTTGATCATTTGTATACTATTGATTATTATATTTCAGATGGAATTTTTTAATATTTAGAACCACATGGATACAGGCAACAGAACATTTTACATTTCTATTTATATCCACATTTTTGTTAGATATATGGTATGATCATGAATAAACGACTTTCAGTCAAATAATCTGTGCTAGGCTAAGTTCCTGGAGTGGAGTAAATGGGAAAAAATACATGAGTTCAAGGAATAAGAGGAAGTATGTACAGTTTCTCATTCTTTAGCTCTTTCATCTATTTTTAAAGTAAATGTAAGCATCAGAATGCTATATTTAAATTCACCGGGATACACCTAAAAGAGTAAATATTTTTATGATGTCGATATTTACGAATTTTCATAAATCATCATGTTTGCAACTCTTTAAACTTAAAATGAACATTTTTTTCAAATTTGCGAATTTATTTATGATGAAGTTCATGTAACTGCATAAAAATTAGATTCTGTTGTGCATTTACAGAATTCTTTTAATTAAATTAATTAAAAGCGTATGGCATTGAGAGAGTGCTGGGAGATTTTTGGTGACCATTCATGTAAAGTAAACGCCATGCATCTACAAGCGTGTATACATGACCGGGATTCAGGGATGGATGAGATCATAAACATAAAATGAACAACTTTAGACGCTAGGTTAAAAATGTGCTTTAGAGTACATAATTTTTCCATATTCTTTCGGGGTAGGTGAACCAAATAAGCTTGACCACCACTGGCCTAGATTGTTCTTGAGTTGCTTTGTAGAGTGTAGAGAAACGGGTAGGAAGTTGGAGGAAGATTCAGAACCAGAAGAGATTTTTATTTCTGGTTTGGTTTTGGTTTGCTTTTGTTTCTAAAGATTGGAGAAAACCTGTGTGCCAAAGGGAAATGACTGAGGTGCGAGGGGCAAGTGACAGTATGGGCAAGAAGACCCGGGTCACAGAGCGCCTGCAAGGCCTAGGAAACCGGAAGTGCCACCTGCAGATGCTGAAGCACGAGGGCGAGGGTGGGCAGAAGACCCGCCGCGGATGTAGATGCGGGGCCGGGCCTCGGTGGCACGTGTGCGGTACGGCCGCATGGCATCTACCTCCGCAGTTAAACAGGGTTAAGATTAGGCGCCTTAAGTCAGGATAGGGCAGGAGGTGCCGGGGCTGGTAAGAGAGATGTCAGTGGTCCTTTAGGGAAAGAGCCACTCAGGAAACGCAGTGGACTTGGAGTTGGTGACAGGAATTTATTGAGACCAGTCAGCAAGGTGGTGCGGACCTTGGCAGAGTCCCCGAGGCCGGCGCACGTGAGGGCAGACCGGAGGCGGGCTTCAACCAGCTTGGGGGCGCGGTGGTGGGCCCAGGGCAGAGGCCCCGTGAAGGTGAGGGAGCCTGGCCTTGGAGCCGCGGAAGGAGGGATGGGAGCCGTGGATCACTGAATCTCTGAGGCGGAGTAGGGGTTTTTATTTTTTGTAATTTTTAAAAATTACTTATTTTTTTGGAGTAGGGATTTTTATATATATTTTACATATATATATGGGTTTCTTTTTTTTCCCCTCTCCAGGAACACTTTGTAATTCTCCAATTCTCCTTTTCCTTTTTGTCATAGCCTCTGCGTCGTTTTCCCGTGTGGCGCATACTCTGACTTCCGGGAGGAGGTGAGTGGCACTTCTGTCAGGGTTACTTCTGCGCGCGAGGCCCCAGCCCTGTGGCTGTTCTCTGCCAGCTTTCCCGCGCGCCTGCGAGGGGGCTGGGAGGTGGGGCAGCTCCTCGGGGCCAGCACGCAGGTGGCGGGAGGCGGAAGGAGGCGCTGATTGGAAGCCCGCGTGCCGGGGGCGGGGCCTGTCCCGCGTGCCAGGGGCGGAGACCCGGCGGTAAACTGGCGGAGCTCCTTCCTGATTGGCTTGGGCCCCAGAGTCTTCGGTATCGCGTTGGAGCGGGGCTTAGGGGTTGGGGCGTGGGGGCCGCCTGGACCCCAATTCCTTGCTTTTCATGCCCATCGCGGTGATTTAGACTGCGAGTGCAGAATGCTGCGTGCAGCGGCAGTACGCTTGTCTGGGACCGTGTTGGGGGCGACTTGATCAGAGCAGGAGGGTTTTGTTTGGCGTTCTCCCTCCGCCGCGGCCTGGGGAGGGGGCCCGCGGAGGGCGGGGCGGGCACGGGCCCCATGGGATAAGCCCGGCCTGCTTTTGAGAGGACTGGGGACAGAAGAGTGGTTGGACAGAAGAGTGGTTAACTCTTTGTGGCTGTTAACTCTTTGTGGCTGCGGCTTACCCGGGGGGGCGGCGGGGCGGTGGGAGGCTTTGGATTTCCAAGCAGGTCGGAGCCGGGCGTAGGGCCCTCCTGCAGTGGATTTCGTGCTTTGTGCCACGCCCAGGGGACGTTTCCCGAGAAAAAGGGCAACTTCCAGCCTTTTCAAGAAACTCTGTCGTGCCCCAGCTCTTCGCCGTCCCTGCATGGAATCCTCACAACTCTATGATGTAGATACTCGGCTGCCTCTTTTTAGATAAGGAAGGGTTGAAGTGACGTGGCGAACATCATCCAGAGGTTAGCGACAGAATTCGGGTTGGCCCAGATCTGCTTTGATAGCCTAGGCGCTTTGTAATACTGCACCTGCGCCATGCCCTCCAGGGGTACCGGCTTGGCTGGGTGCGGAGAGGAGAGAAACTCATGATCAGTGAAGTAGTCAGTGCTGTTTCTGCTGAATGCTAACAGCAAGGGAAGATGCCAGCGTTCATTTTTTTTGTGTGTGTCTGTTTCTGTGTGATTCGGTGAAGCATCCCCAGATGAAATTAAATGTAACCTGGCCAGTGAGGATGAGTAAGGGAGTTCACAGCGGAGACACATGCTTCAGGCTCAGGGAGCAGGTTCCAAGGGGCAGATACCCGGACTCTCAGAATGGAATGCTTAGAAGACCCTTGCGGGTCCCCCATCCTTTCATTTCCCTGAGGAAATAAATGGAGGCCCAGAGAGGATAAGGAATTATTTAAGAACCCCAAACGGGCCTGGGATGCACGTTCTCCGCCCTTGATGCTGTGGTCTGGCTTTCTTAATAATTCAGTGGTCACTCTCATCCTGTAAGAGTAGTTAACACTTGTTTAGTACTTACTAAATAAAGTACTTTATTACATACTTAAGTCTCTTTTAGCTCCTGTAACTAATGAGGTATTTGGGCAAAATACAGTATTTTTACAAGTATTCTATGAAGGAGAGAATTGAGATAGAAGTAACTTAACCAAAATCACACTGCAAATCTCAGCCTGGAGCCCAGGCTCTTCAGTCCTCTGTTATCTGTAAAGTAGATAAGAGGTGCTTGAGGAAACAAGCACAAATCTTTCAGAAGTAGAAATGTGTATCACCCCCTTATTCAGATGCAGACCTGAAGCTCAGAGATGTTTGGTGATTTGCCCAAGGTCACAGAGTGAGAAGGTGGTGGACAGCCCACAGTGGAGAACAGGTCTGGTTTCTTTCTGGTCCATCTAGCACAACCCCACCTTAGCTAGGAAAGGCCATAACAACTCTCCTCTTGACTCACATCTTTCTTTATTTCTTTTATTATTTTTTAAAGATTTTATTTATTTATTTGACAGACAAAGATCACAAGTAGGCAGAGAGGCAGGCAGAGAGAGGGTGGGGGAAGCAGGTTCCCTGCTGAGCAGAGAGCCTGATGCTGGGCTCAATTCCAGAAGCTTGGGATCATGACCTGAGCTGAAGGCAGAGGCTTTAACGCAGTGAGCCACCCAGGTGCCCCGACTCACATCTTTCTGACAGTGCCTTGGGGATATTGGCCTCTACAGGCAAAATAGCTCTAGTCCTGGCCTGGTTGTATGGTCAAATATCACTTTTCCCATGAGGAGTTTCCTGCTCAAACAGGACAGGGACCTGGGTCTCCTGACTGCTACTGTGGTGCTTTTCTGCATTCCTCCTCACTTTCTCCTGTGCAGCATGTCCTCAGGAGATCTGGATCACATTATCCCCCCAAAACCAAAGTGTGAGATGTTTTTAGCTCTGGAATCCTTGAGAGAAGCCAGTTGATAAAGCTACTTTGGTTTAGGTTTGGAGGTTAAGAATCAAGGGGGCAAAGCCCGGTCAAGACAGCCTACACTAGAGGCATGGGGCCTGCTGGAACTCAGTTAGCACCTCTTAAATCTGGGTGAAGAGTGATGAATAGAGTTATGAATTGGGGATGGAAAAATGAGCCCCCCTCCCAAGTATTTCTCTTCATGAGTAACCCTCACTGACCTAGTGAATAAGATGCATGAGACTTCTCAAAATTAATTTAGCTCCTCTGGCTTGTCTTCACTGCTAACTTAGGTGTCTCTGAAGGCTTGGCTTCTAGAAGGGTTATTTAGAAGGAGGGCTTCTACTATGGAAGGCAGCTCTGGACTCGATTCCAGGAGGTCTGGGGGGCTTGAGCCAGCGCTGCCAATCACTGGTTGTGTGACCCTGCAAAATGCAGTTCCTTCTCTAGAGCTCAGTCATTATTCATTCAGTCATTCAATAAACATTTCTTGAACCCCCACTGTGGGCCTGGCAGGGTCCTGATGGATGAGACAACTTCTAACAAAACAGCCCCACAGCGGAGGAACTCACAGCCTCAAGGGGGGGAGAGACAAAACCAGACATTGTGAGTGGATCCTCAGCTACTCTGGGAATGGACAAAGACTCTCTGGAGGAACTGATGTCCACAGGGCCACAACAACCCTTATGGAAACTTCATGAAAAATTGAAAAAGGTGCCGCCCGCCTTCCCCCTCTACCCCCCAGGGCAAATGCAACCCCATACTAGAGTGCACAGCTTGGCCAGCTGAGCCCAAGCAGATATTTGTGTTTCCAGTTGCCCCCTGGGCTGGTCACTCCTGCCTGGTGAACAGCTTACAGATCTGACCATCGCAGTCCTGAATGTCAAGACTGAGGTGTAAAGGTCCAGTAGAAGGCAAAGGTGGAAGAGTCCATTTCAGGCGAGGAAGGAACATGTATAGAACCTGCAGGCTTGGGAAAGTGGTTCTTTCACTTGGGAACCTGCAGGTGTTCAGTGTGAATAGAAGGGAGCGTGAGTGGCACCTTGGGGGAATTGAGACTAAGTTGGAAGGATTGGCAGAGGAATTTATTCACTCATGAACTAAATAATCAGTGGGCATCACTTTCAGTTTGCTGTTGGAGGGAAGTAGAAATAGTAGTGAGCAAAGTCCACATAATCCCCTGCCCTGGAGGAATGAATTTACATTCTAGTGAGATGATGGGCTTCTGGTGTCTATTACCGAATCAGAAGGGACCTTCCCTCTTGCACTGTATGTAATGAGAACTGGGAACTTTTGGATCATTCCTATGAATAAATATTTTAATTTTCATCTGTGTGGCCGAAACCACTGCTGACACATTTGGGGGCCTATTCCTGACATCAGGCACCTACTTGATTGTACCTTGGAGCTGAAGTGACCTTTGGTTGTGATCACAGTACTAAAGGAACTATGACACTTTCCCACCATCTGCTGTCACTGCCCATCCTGATTTGGAAAGAAATTCTCTCCCTCTGGGTCAACTGAGCAGGCTAGGTGACCCGTGACTTTCCGGGGCCTGTATGGGAATTCATCGACTCATCCTCAGGCTGTGACCACCTGCTGCGGTCAAAGGCTCTTTCTCTTCTGGCCGAAATACCAATGGAGTTGAGAGAGTCACTTAAAAATTATTAATGAAAGGGGAGCTCCATTTCTGGCATAGGGGTGGGCTGAGGGATTGCAAGAGCCTTGTCAGGTGGTCTACAGGTTGGAAGCTGTGTGGTCTGCTCAGTAGCTCTGATTCAGGTGATTGAAGCTGATTTTTAGGCCTGGGAACTTGGCTTCTTCCTCACTATGTGGTTGTGGGCAAGTCACTTCCTCTTTCGGGATACTAGTTCCTTCCTCTATTAACCAGAAGGTTTCACTTATTGAAATGTGAACAACAGAGTTCTTTGAACTCTTCTGTGGCCCCATAGTATATAATCCAGATGAAAATGGTGGTGCTGTGGTTGAGGCAGTTTGGGGGCCTGGAGTTCTCCTGATTTCAACTGCACCTTGGCTTTACCCTCTCAGGACTTTGGGCTCTACTAGATATTGCCCTGGAATCATAGTGGAATTTAGTTTGAAACAATTAGATTGAACATTTCCCCTCTCAATCGGCTCCTCTGGTCCCTGGGCTTAAGGTAGAGGTGAGGGCAATTAAAAAGTCTTGTGATCATTTTTATAATTTCACATATAAATTAAATGATTATCCAACTCTTTCCCCATTCAACATAAATATCATCCAGCTTATTTAGGTGACCCATCTTGACCCATCTTTCCATGGACAGACACGATATTTTATATGAATGACTTTGGCAGCAGCCTGAAAACATCTAAAAGGTTCCTGATTTCACTTTCTATGTAGTATGTTTCCCAAACTGGGGAATATGTGATTTTTTTTTTTTCTTTTAAAGGGTTGTATCTGTTAGAAGATAGTGGCATAAACAAGTAGGAATTTATTTCTCTCATGTACAAAGTCCAGATAGGTGCCCCAGGGCTAGAATGATGGATTCTCAAGTATCAGGATCTCAGATTTTTCCATCATGTTGCTCTATAGTCTTCAATACACACCTTCCATCTTGCGATCCAAGATTGTGGCCCTAGTTTCTGCCATCAAGTCTGTATTCCATCCAGCAGGAAGGAGGATAGGAGTAAAGGCAAGAGCCTACCATTTCCTTTTAAGGACAGAAGTTGCACATATCACTTCTTTTCACATCCCCCTGCCCATAATTTGGTCATGTGTGCATCCCTATGTTCAAAGGAGGCCAAGAAATCTCTTTAGCTGGGCATCCTTGAGACGAACTAAAAATTCTTTTGCTATGCAAAACAAAAGAGAACAGATAAAGGGGCCAAATAGAGATTGCTGCCATGGGATCTAGCCATTTCTCAAGCTTGAGAAAGACTAATTTCCACAGTCCTTTTTAGCTGTGAAATTCTGTGATGTGCGTAGACTCTAAGGACTTCAAGCTCTAACAGAGCTCAAGAGTTTAGCTAATCCACTCTCCTTCATCAAATGATTTTACAGATAAGGCCACTGGGAGTGTATAGAGGTTAGGCAATTTGCCCAGGGTTAACTCAGTAACAAAGGGAGAAGTCAGTTGTAGGAGTGGCAGGATTCTTTGGGCATGTAGAAGCGCTCTTGGCTCTGTTCTTTATATTCCTAAGTCTGTGATGTCCTGGCCCTTCAGACTATCCCTTTCCATTTATGCCATCATTTGAGGGATATAGTAGACTCTGCCACAGGCATCAGGTTACCCTGAAAGGAGGATGAGCTTTGGAGTCAGGTGTAGTTGGCTCTCAATCCTGCTTCTGCTTCTTATTGCTGTGTGGCCTTAGTCAGGACATTTCATCTGATGGCTTTCCTATCCTCATGTTTACAAAGAAGATACTATCCACCTTACAGGTTTCTTCTTTCCTTTCACTCTTCCTTCTTCTACCCCTGCCCTCCTCTTTTCTTCCACTCATGGAGTGAATTAGTAAAGTGTCCTGCTATGGGATTTCAGACATAGAAGGGAAACCAAAGGTAGTTTCCTTTCTCTTTCCTCCTCTTCTTTCATTTTCTTTCTTTTTTTCAGTCTCCTTTGATTTTATACTGCTTCCCACCAGCCTTAATAATCACAGAATCCAGAGGACTAAATACATGTAAGAGTTTGTATATGCCAGATACTCTTCAGAATCTGCGATGCCCAGAAATAGTTTGCCCTGGCTGGTGAACTTCTACTTCCTTTTACCATTTTCCCCCTTTATTTCCTATTTTTTAATCAGACAAGGAGAACTATAGTTCTTCTTGGGTTTCCCCCTTGACCATCTCATCACTGGCCCCTGATGTAGCTATTTCCTCTCCTTCTCCATGACTTCTGAGCTCTTCACAGTGTTGATGTAATATCATGCTTACTGTGGGTTTTTTCTCTTCCTTGTCTTTGGTTAGAGTCTTCTGTGAGCTCCTAGAGGACAGGAAAGGGACTTCTGTGTATCCCTGTAGCTTGGCCCACAGCCTGGTTACACAGTCATGTGGTGTCCCAGAAGTTGGTTAGGGAGCATGGGTCTGGAGAGGCCTTGTCTTCCCACCTTCGCGTTTTATTTTTATTTTTAAAAAATTTATTTATTTATTTGACAGCGATCACAAGTAGGCAGAGAGGCAGGCAGAGAGAGAGGAAGGGAAGCAGGCTCCCCACTGAGCAGAGAGCCTGACGTGGGGATCGTCAGCTCACGACCTGAGCTGAAGGCAGAGGCTTTAACCCACTGAGCCACCCACGTGCCCCCACCTTCACGGTTTATAGGCACGGGAACTGAAGCTCAACTGGGGCTGAGCTTCCTCTGAGCAAATACCCTGTGCTCTACCTTGCATCTTTCACAGTACCTGTTAGGAACAAAGCTGGAAAGGAGTGGAGGGAATGGGGAAGAAGAGATAAGGTGGGAAATCACCTTTTATTCAGCACTAAAAATACCTGCTTTTAAGTAAATGCGTTACTTCATCTTGACAACAGGAATGTAAGGTAAATACCAGTATCCGTCCTGCGGAGGGTGAAATTAAAATGGAGGTCAAGAAAGGTAAAGATATTTGGTTGAGTTCACACGGTGCCTCGGAAGTGGAGTGAGAAATGAAACAAGGTCTGTGAAGCCAAGGCCACACTCTTATTCTTGAACCATGAGTCAGAGTTACTGACACGGTCAAGTGTGAGAATTAAATGGTCTGTGTAGGAAGCCAGATCACTTTAGGAAATTTCTCCTAACAACACTAATGAGGAGGTTCTGTGGCATTGACGGGACATGTGCTTTGTGCTATAAGTCCCTTTCAGCTCTCGAGTGCTGGGATTCAGTCTGCCTCTCTGAACTCCTCCATCATGAGTGTGAGCTATTTAAGAAGGACAGATTCTTCCAGGAGCAGCGATGTCTCTAGCTTGAATCATCAAGGTCAGGCCAGGCATATTTGTTTGGGGTTTTTGATGGGATTTCTCTTAATTGATTGGGGTGAAGAGTTCAGAGCAATGTTGGATTGGCTTTTCAGCTCCAAGCTGCAAGAGACTGGGCTTGGCACGATTCGAGGCTGTCTGCTGAGGCTGCTCCTGACCCTGCTTCTTCAGCCCACTGGTAAGCACCTACCAGCACCCTCTATTCCCTGGTGCATATGGAGGTAGCTGCTACGCAAGGAATAAACATACTCTTAGTCTCCAGAGAAACCTGTCCAGTTTCTGGGGCTTTCCTGTTTGGATCCTACTCACTGTCTGGAGGGGTTTCTGTGTTGTTTTGCCATCTTTCTCTCTTTCTCTCTCTCTCCTCCCCACCACTCCCTCAGCATCCTCACTTTATCTTTCCCCCTCCTTACCCACGCCCTGCCCTTTTTTCCTTCTTTTCTTCCTTCCAGATATTTTATTATTCTGCTTTAAAAGTGTTTTAGGGCAGTAGGCAATTTTGAATTATAATGCTTCCCAGAGTCTAGCATACGGTAATTTTTGTCTTCCAAGTCTTGGTATATGTTCTTTCTCTTCCTTTTTCATTTAACTAAGATTCACTAATAACAGCAATAGTTTCAGTGGGAAAAGTTACTTACTGATGGGTACCAGGCACCAGTCTTTCAGGGACTAACAAATACTACCTTTATTCTGTCAGCAGTGTTGAACATCTAGCCATTTCAGGGCACCATCATGGACATGATCAGGGCTAGTCCCCTTTTTCACAGAGCATACCCTGTAGTTGGAAACACAGGTAGTGAACACATAAATATATAATATCCTTCCAGATTATCTAATTACATTTTCAAAAAGACCTCACACTGCAGTTGTTACAAGCACATTTTAGATATGCAGAAATACTGAGGTGCAGGTAATGAACTTATCTGCCCACAAAGAAAGGAGAAGTTGTAATGCAGCCCAACCTGTGGTCTTTTTAGCATCTGGTGAGGCTTTGTATTATGAGCTTAACTCCAGGGTCCCTCACTTGCATGGGCCCTTTCTAAATTCATTCATACCTAATTGTTCACCCTTTTCTGAGGGCCTACCACATCTTATAAGACTCAGTCCTTGGGCTTATAAAACCTGGACTGGTCCTCACTGATGTAAGGATTCAGAGACCATTCTGAGTTTCCAAAAGACTTCCAGAGGAGACAGATATGAAAATAAATCATCCTAATTCATAGAGATAAGAACTGTCATAGAGGTGTTATGGCCTGAGATTTGTTCTCCTTTCCTAAGTTCATATATTGTTAAATGAGGTTAAATGGGGTTCATTAGGGTAAGGCCCAAGTCCAATAGGATTGGTGTCCTTGTAAGAAGAGACAGAGTTGCTGGGGAGCTCCCTTCCCATGCACACACAGAGGAAATGCTGTGTAAAGTCGCTAGAGAAAGCAGCTGTCCCTAAGCAGGAAGAGGGTTCTCATGGTAAATTGAATTTGTTTACATCTTGATTATAGATTTTAGCCTTCAGAACTGTGAAAAAATAGAAGTCTGTTTTTTGTACCACTCAGTCTGTGGTATTTTGCACCTGGACCAGACAAATAAAGGAGGGATGTATGAGGCAGCTGGATTTGAGGAGGGGGGCACCTTCTGGACATAGACAACAGTCTCGGGTATGGAGAACCGAGAGAGCATGGAATATCTGCAGACCTACTAGTAATCCTCGTGTGCCTTGAGGCATGGGAGAGGCAGAATCCCAAAAGGTGTGGTATGCCATGCTGCAGAGTCTGGGTTTTATCTGGCAGGTGTGGGAGTGTCCCTGGCTTGCCCAGAACTGGGAGTGTCCCCAGAGTCATGGTGGCTGCAAAGAGGAAGATGCATTGCAGGGTGGGAGACCAGTTAGCCCACTAATGCAATAGCCCAGGGAGCTGAGGGTGTGGCTCTGGAACAGATCTGCAGTGGCACAAGGAGAGGGATGTGTTTTGGATCTGGCAGGAGACAACAGAAGGGAGAGGGAGGAGCTTGGATCGCACATGGGTTTCTGTTTGGGTGTCAGAATGGATAGTTTTAAAATATTTTGGTCACGTCTAAAGTAACTTGAATATATACATGGATTAAATTCGCTTCTGAGGAAAAGTGTTTGGAAGTCCCATATTTCAAAGAAATACCAGGTGAAGATGTGCTGTGATCCTAGATCTATAGTTTTGGTCAGCTGGCTGCTCTGCCATTACAGAGTTTTGGAAGGAATCAGGGTTAAACTTGGTTAATTACTTGGCTTGGTGCAAAGTACACTTCTCTCCTAACCTGAGTCTTGGTCCTGATCCAACTTGCTGTTTACCTTTGGGTGAATCATTTGCTCTGTCTGGTCCTTAGTCTCATGTTCTCAAAAAGGAACCACTTGGGTTAAGTGAGCCTTAATTTCCCTTTGAGTGCTAATATCTACACATCCATGTTTAATCGGCCTATGTACAAATCAAGACTTGGGCAAAGATTAAAGTCTAATTTCCAAGAACAATATCTCGTTCAGTCCTAAAGGACAAGCTTTGAGCCCCACATCATTTCAGCTCTGCTTAGACTCGTAGATTCATAGAGGACTCTAGAGGGAGGAGGATACTTGGAAGCTATCCAGTCCAGCTTCTTTATTCTGCACTTGAAGAGACTGAGAAATAGGAAGAGCACCGTCTAAGAGCACCATACAGCTAGTTAGAAGCAGAGCCAGGAATTGAAGCCAGGTCTCCTAACTAGGGGTGTGGGGGGCTGATAATGTGCCACATGACTGTAGGTTCTGATATGGTTGTAGCCCCTGAAATTATGGAAGTGGAGGTCCTGGTCATCACCCCCATTTTGCTACTGCTCTCACTCTATTTATCTGATTGTTTCAAATGCCTCCTACAGCCTCTGGATACCTGGTATCCCCTCTTCCTCCCTTTTACCTGCCTGGTGGTACTCTGTTAATCCTTTACAAACATCAGCTCTCTGATCACCATTCTTCCCTTTGTACATACCTCAATGGCTATATATAGTGAACACATTATGTGAAAATTGTTGTCCTTCTTATCTCCTTACAGTTGACCCAACAGGGGTGGAAACCATGTCTTATTTATCTCTGTACTTCTAACATCTAGCCCAGGTACTTAGTTAATGTCCATGGAAAGAATGAATACAACAGATAAATAATGATGTCATGAATGAATGAATGTAAACTGAGGTCTGCTGGAGAATATACAATCAGAAAAAGCTTAGGAAGCCGTGTCCCATGAGGGGTAAATGAGACTAGGGTTTTCCTCTCATCTGGTTATTTCTTAGACCTACAGGTCATCACCCTCATTAAGGATAGCTCCCCTAAGCTGTAAGCAGGAAATGCCTCGGTATCAGGTCCAATGGCCCATATTGAAGACATAATCCTTTGGCCCATGACTCACCAATGGATTCCAGAAGGCTCTGTGTGGGTGGCCTTCCTCAGTCAATCAATGGTTGGGCGTCCTAGCTTGTGATTGGATCCCCTTTTTGCCACCCAAGCTTACAGGTCTCTCAGATGCAGCCTGTATGGAGACCTCTGGACATCAGGCCTGCTCAATTTCTAACCACCCACCAGGAGACTAGGGAATCATCCATAAAAGCTAGGTTTTATGACCATTGACACCACTTGAGCATGGTCATTATGATTATTTAACATTTATGAGACACCCTCAGTGCACTGGGGGCAAGGGAAAGGCAGTTTGGCAGCCTCAGCACAAACGGATGTTTCTCTATAACCCCACAAAGGTGCTCCCTCCCACCCAGATTAGTTCATTTGCAACTATGTTCAGGAGCTCATATAGGCCAGGGCAGGATTCACTTAAAGCATCCTATGTACTTAACCCGGACATTTCCAAGAAAATGTCAGTTAGCCAAATCCCAACAAAGGAGAACTAATTAACCAGATTTTTGTTTTTGCAGTTCTCTTGCTTTGTTCTCTGAGAGATGTTGATGTGAAAAGTCCTTCATTCTTTCTCATTCAAAAAAATATATGGGCTTCTGACTTTATGCTAGACTATGTGTCTAGTCTTGGCATTATAGAAATAATGTAGGACAGCCTGTGGTCCTAGACAGCTCAAGCATGGAAAAAAAAAAAAATACAGTGCCACAGGTGATCTATGAGAGCCAGGTTGACGGAAGAGTGCAGGCCTACAGGAGGATGTAAGTGGTCAGCTCACTCTGTTGGCAGGGCACAGGCTAAGAAGGCTTTACAGGAGGAAAAGCTCAAGATAGCATTTGATTGATGATGATTTCAGAGTGGGTGGACATGGACCTCATAGGCAGAAGGAATGACTGAGCAAATGTATGGGAGGGTGAAATGGTAGAGCATAGTCAGGAAATTCTAAACCATACAGGCAAATTGGGATCTATGGTATGAGGGGATGAGATGGGAAATCTAGGCAAAGTCTAGATTATAAAGGGCCTTGCCCATTGCTGAAGAAGTGTGGTCATGACTGTTGCTTTGGGAAACTGTGTCACTCTCCTGGAAAGGCACTCCTCCTTTGGTTTGGTTGACATCACTCTGATGGAGCAGCTCCTGCCTCCCTGGTTGCTCCCCTCCGTCATTCGCATGGGGTTGTCTCTCTCTCTGCCCACCTTTTAATGCCAGTGTTGCTCAGTGTTCCTCCACTATTTGTCCTGCTCTGGACCTTCCTCTGGGGAATTTCCCATTGCAGTGATTCCCCACATGATCTCTCTCCCCAGACGCTTTCCTGAACTCCAGACGTATACATAGACCCCACTGCCTGGTGAAGTCTCTACCTGATGCAGGTGGCCATCTGCTCCCTAACTCTTCACTCATCCTCTGTTTCTTGTGCTTGCAGAAATCATCACGGTCTAGCTGCTCCAACTTGGAATTACACTAGACTCCTCATTTCTACTCATAAGTTACATCAAGTCCACTGAATATTCATTCATTCAACACTACACAGTTTTTACTTTCTGCCAGGGCTGTGACTAGCGGGTGGTGTAGAGATGGGTATAACAGAGCTCTGGCCCTTGAGGAGCTCAGTCAGATGGGAAGAATGGCTCATGAGTAGCTGACTGTCATTCCGGGTGCACCACATAACCAGAAAGGGCTGTGGGCTGATGACTTACCTGGGTTCTAGAAGGTGGTGTGGAAAAGGCACCTACCGTTGCCAGGTGGCTGGAGTGGGGTGAGGAAGGCCTGGCAAGGGTTCCTCAAGGGGATGATCCTTGTGCTGTGCCTCAAAGAATGAGTCGGAATAGGAGGCTGTGAGGGAGGGGAGATGTGCCCCAGGGAAAGGGAAAAACATGAGGAAGTGAGTGGTGATGATAAACGGTGGGATGCGGCTTTAAGCAGCTCACAGGTGCCTGAGAAAAAAGTGGAAGGCAGAAGTGGTAAGGAGGAGATGAAGCTGACCTCTGTGGGGCCTTGTGTTTCTTGATAAAGAGTTTGGATGTATCCCAAGGGAAATCGGGCGGGATTCAACAGTCGGAGCAGAGAACTGACTTGAACAAGGTAACTGTGCGGGAAGATCAGACCAGCAGGTAGGGTGGGTTGGCAGGTGGAGGAGGGCTGCTGTGGGGTTGACAGGTGGAGGAGGGCTGCTGTGGTGTGGAGGCCACGAGAGAGGCGTAAGACCTAGCCTGGGGCAGGTGCTCCAGGGGTGGAGTGGAAGGGATACTGGGGAGACATTTTTCAAGTATAATCAACCACCTCTGTTTATCGTTTGAATATGAGAATAATCTAGAGATGAAGTGAAGATGCTGAGTTGTCTTTCTAGCTCAATGGTAGGTGAATACTGGTGTATCCTGAGAACGCAGGAGTGGAAGTAAGCTTGCAGGGATAAGAGACCTCAGTCTTAGCCAGTTTTGAGATATTGTACACAAAAATGCTTTGTAAGCGTGAAAGATTCTTTTCACATGGGGACTCAGCGGTGACTGCTGCTCTGGGATCTGATCTTAACTTCTCCAGGTGGAAGCCATGTCTTTGACGTGGGCTCAGAGGCCCAACACAGAACAGAGGGCTGTTCTGTAATGTGGGCAGCAAGGATTGAAGTCCTGGTGATCTTCAGACTGAGGAGAAGCCTTAGTAACCTTCACTGACCCCCAGGCTGCTGGCCACATGGGGACTTGTGCTCTCTGCCATCTCCTGCTGGGAATGCTGGGCCATTTGGGACATGTGGTGAACCCCCATCCATGCCAGAGAGCCAGGAGCTTCTTGAGCTCTGGCCATCCCCGAGGTTATTACTCTAATCCACCTCCATGTGTTTCTCATGAAAGGGGTGATGGAGAGGGCTGCTTTGGTTGGTGGATGCATCTCCTCCAGCTCCATCCTCCAGGAAAGCCAGAGTCTTCCAGAGAAAGGGGCTTTGAAGAATAAAGTGCAGGGAAAAATGGATTTTAAGGTTCTGTCTAGATAATAGTTTTCCTTTTTCACTGTTTTGCTTTTATTTTGTTTTAAAGGGCAGGTGTTTCCTGCTGTCTTGGAACAGAGCAGCATTTCTCTGGTATTTGTTTGGAGTGAAGGGAATGAGGCTGGTCTTAAGGTGAGGGTGGTCAGCCTGGAGCCCACCCTTCTCCTTGTCTGTAGGAGGTTGGACTGGATGCAGCTGCAGGTCCTCTTACATCTGAGCCTGTAAGATATGGTTCTCCTGGTCAGCGAGTTGTGGAGACTGCACCAGGAGTGGAAGGAGCAGGGGCTCCGGAGTCCTTATTCACCAGCGGCGAGACCCTTAGTAACCCCATACATCTCCCCAAGTCAAGATTTTCTTGTCTGTCCGATGAAGACAGTTAGCCTGTTTGCATGCTTTTCAGTGGTCAGAGGGTTACAGGCAGCTCTCACAGTGGAATCTGTAAAAGGCTGTGCACCCTCAAAGCAGCTTGAGCCTCCCTGGTGACTTTGCCCAGCCTGCTGTTTCACGGCTTGGGCCATGAGTGAGAATAGGCAGGCTCCCTCCTTGGGGACCCCCAGATTTGCTCCTCTGCTCCATGACTGTAGTAGTAAGTATCTTGTAAGGCTGTAGTGATGCATGACATGAATCTGCGTCGCTCTGCTTCTGTCCATGTATCCATCCAGCAAGCTTGTATCGCACACCTGTTCCACACAGTTCCTGTGCCACATGCTAGAGATACAGAAATGAGTAAGACTTGGGTGGCTCTGTTCTCCATGAAAGTACGGTGTGGGCACAGGGACACCAACTCTCAAGGCACACACTATACCCCCCCAAATTATGAAACAGTGTGGGAATTCAGGGAGAGCCCTGTCCTTGTGGGACATGGGAGCCCCGAGGGAAGCACATCTGGCCTAGCCTGCGGGTCAGCCGAGTCTCTGGAGGAGATGGCACCAGAACTGAGACTTGGAGGACAAGTCAGCCAGCTTGAGGGTGGGGGGCGGTGCAGGGGAGAGGCGGACCACTGTGCAGAGGGGCTGCCTATTCTTCTCATGCCACACTCCTTCTCCTCCTTCAGGCTTCTGCTCAAAATGTCCCCTCCTCACAGCCGTTCATTCTGAGCACCTTGGTCCCTGTCTATCCCTTTACCCTGCTTTAGTTTCCTTAACAACATGGTCATGAGCTGAAATGTCTTTCTGTGGATTTATAGTCTGTTCTCTGCGTCAGAATGTAAGCTCGCCATGGGCAGGGACCTTCTGTGTCATATTTAGCATGGTATCCCTGTGGCCTCGGGTCTGCTTGGACCACTATAACGAGAGACTACAGACTGCGCAGCTCAAACAATGGAAGCTTAGTTTCCCCTGTTTTTGAAGTCTAGTAGTCTCGGATTAAGCCATGGTCAGGGTTGGCTCCTTCCCACACCTGTGAGGAAAAAGCGGTTGCATGTCTTTCCCCAGTTTCTGGTGATTTGCCGGCGATCTGTCATGTTCCTCTCCTTATAAATATATACTCTGCTCCCTGCCTTCATCTTTGTGTGTCATTACCCCAAGAGTGTCTGGGTCCAAATTTTCCCTTTTTAGAAGGATACAATTCATATAAGATTAGGAGGCATCCATGCTATTTCAGTGTGACCTCATCTTAACGAATTGCATCTGCAATGACCCTATTTCCAAATAAGATCATATTCTGAGATATTGGGGGTTAGGAATTCAAGACGTGAATTTTGGGTGGATGCAATTCATCCCACAAAAGGCATGTAATAGACAGTCAAAATACATTTGTCGAATGAAGGAATGGTTGGATAAAGGCACAGAAGCAGGAATTAGCTTGCCGAGGGGCTGGTAGGGAGGCAGCCTGGAGGGAGGAAATCCCCGTTTGGGATTCTTGGAGCTTCAAGAGCAAGGCAGCAGCTGGTCAGAGCTGACACCCAAGAGGTATGCATACCTCCTCCTTAGTATGTGGGAAACACTCAATCCGAAGTAGCTTCTGTGATCTTAGTTTCTACTGGTCCTTAGGTGGATGCGTGAGTGTATCCAGCATCCCTGCTCCTGGAAGACTCCCTTCACAGGATAGTAGAGCTTCGTGTCAGCAGTTTGGGCTGGCACCATCCTGTTTACAGAGGGCTACATGGGCACCTGCTTAGTCAGCAGGTCCTGAAGGCCAAATCTCATATGAGACACTCTAACCCGGTCATCTTTCCTTTACATCTCCACAATAGGTTGCCTTCTGCCCCTCTGATAAACAGCCTGTCCTTCATGAACTGAGATCAGTGACGGGTTGGCGGGGGTTCTGGAAAATTTCCTTCGAGGTCATAACCACTGAGACACAATTTCTGACTAATCAAGCCTTGTGATATAACATGGCAAGGTAACAGAACATAAATAGCATAGGAAACCAAGATTAATGTGGAAATGTCCCTGAGATATCAGGATAGGAAATTGCAAAGGAGCCATGGAGGCTCCTTGGAGAATGAGCTGGAAGTCAAAAGGAGATAAACTCATAGCAAAGTGGAAAAGGGCCCCGACATGAACCCAGCCTCTGCCACCCACCAGCTGTGGGATCTAAGGGAAGTCACCCTTCTGCTGTGAGTCTCCTTTCCACAGCCCAGAGGTGGGGATAATATGACCCATGGCATTGTAAGAAAGAGAGCACGTATACGGGACTGGAACACAGAGGCTGACATTTAGCAAGAGCTCAGTGCATGGCAACGATAATAATAGCTTACATAAACTGAGTGCTTACAAATGGGTGAGGCATTATTCTAAGTGATTTAACCTCATAAAGTAGGTGTGGTCATAAAACTCATTTTGTAGTTGAGGAAACTGAAGTTTAAATGGTTTAGGTAAATGCCCAAACCCACCTAGCTACCAGGTGATGAAGCTGAGCTTCACATTCAGGCAGTGTGTCCTAGAGCTTGTGCTTTTGACTATTAGGCTATAAAATTACTGGCATAATTATAACTGAGGTCAATATTCTGTAGCTAGAAAGTGAGAATTTGGGGCATTTTCCATTAAGAAAACTGGAGGGAACAGAAACAACAGAAGTCCAGGTGCCAGGTGATCAAATACTTATCTCAATCAGCCCTCATATGCAGTTTAGAAAAGATATATTGTCTGCTTGCATTTTAAAAATAAGTGAAAAGTGAACCAAGACTCAGAAAGCTCAAACAGCCTAGATTCAAACCCAAGTATCTCTGGGCCCAAAGCCCAGTCTCTGTCTACCATGCCCGCTGCCTCCAGGAAACTCACTCAAGTTAACATGGAATTAGCTGCAGGACATGGACAGTTCTGTCCCTAAGGGGTGACTAATACATGGAGGCTCTTTCTGAGACAGCTAGGTAAGGGAGACCATTAACCAGTTCACAGAACATCGGGTCCAAAATGAGTAACAAGCCAGACCACTGGAGGAAGTTAAGAGGTCAGTAGGAAAAATACTGCTGGTCTGATGGTCCGTGAAGTTCAGAGGAAACATTGGTGAATAAGGAAGATGGATAGGAGAGCCTATATTTAAAACTGGCTGGAGGAAGGGAAGGAAGCGATAAGCCTAATTTTAGAAAGCCTCACGCTCTCAGGCTCCTAAGGTAAGAGACAGGGAGTTCAGTGAGGATTACTTGTCCTTTGTCATCCATGGGTCTCTAGGGGAGGGGCTGGGGCTGATTTAGCTCTGAGGAACCCCCCAGGGAGTATAAAAAGGAATGCTACAATGCCAGATAGACCTAGTGTTGAGCTACATATGACCAAGTCATCTCTCTCAGGCTTGGTTTCCTCATCTATAAAATGGGACAGTAGTATCTGTCCAACAGAGTTTTTGTGAAGGATGAGGGGAGACAAGATTGAAAGAGCCTGTTAAATTGTCTGGCCCCTGCTAGGTACTCAACTAATGTTCACTGCGTGAATCTGATGGGGAGATGAAATGTTTGTTAACAAAAGCCCTTATTCAGTCACGGTACGAGTATACCAGTAGATTCTAATTTCTTTAGATCAGAAAAGAGATTTTCATGTCTACAGTGCTTGGCCTTTCCCTTATTCAGGCATATGATGTGCTGAAGTCTCTGAGAATGGTTAATAATGGCATGAATATAAACATATATACTCAAATTCTGGCCTGAGATATTCTTGCTAATCACATAGTGCACTCTGAAGTTCATATCATAACACCAATACCTCTTTTTTCCCCAATATTGAGGGATGTTTATGTTTTTTTTTTTTTTTGATTCTAAAAATAAGTTGGTTGAAAAAATAATTTATTAATTCAGGATGATATGAAGTAGAAAGTGAAAGGATACTCTCCAGTTTGACTTCCTAGACATAACCATTTTTTGTTTTATGTATGTGCTTTTAGACTTAATTCAGATAAACATATATGTTGCATTCTATACACATGTAGACACACACACACCCCTTAGAGCAGAATCTTGATTTTTACTTTTTATTTATTTTTAAAGATTTTATTTATTAATTTTGTGTGAGAGAGAGAACAAGGACACAAGCAAGAATGGTGGAGGGGCAGAGGGAGAAGCAGACTCCCTGCTGAGCAGGGAGCCTGATGTAGGACTTACGACTCTGGGATCATGACTTGAGCCAAAGGCAGACACTTAACTGACTTGAGCCACCTAGGTGCCCAGAGTCTTGATTTTTAGCTGAGCACGTTGCCACCTGGAATAAAAACTACATTTCCCAGTCTCCATTCCAGCCAGCTGTGTGCCTGTGACTAATTTCTGCCCAGTAGCAGAGAAGCAGACAGATGGTGCAACACCAGTAAGATTGCTTAAAAAAGGCTAATTCAGGTAGGAGGTGTGGTTTTTTAGCTCTTTCCCTGCCTCCTTCTGGCCTACAAAACAGATGTAAAAGTAGAGTTCCAGCAGTCATCTTAGGCCACAAGGGGACCCTGAGGATGGGAGCCACACATTGGAGATCACAAGAAAGTGAGTCATTGACAACTTAAAGGAGTGCCATACCACTTCAGACTATCCTTCTGCCGGTTCTCTTTCACATTGGGGAATTATTTCCTCTGATTTCAAGCTACCGTGATGAGGTCTTCTGCAATTTCTAAATGATGCACAGTTCTCTCCTACCCTTTCCACTTAACTTTATATTATAGGTATTTTCCCTTGTCAGTACATTGAAAAATCTACTCTACTCTTTTTCATGACTAAGTAAATATTCCCTTTTAAGGATTTACCATAATTTACTCAGTTCCTTATTGATAAATATCATAAGCTCTTGCTTCAATTTTTGAACATGATAAACAGTGTGAAACATAAATCTTTGTACACATTTGAGTATTTTCTTAAGATAAGAAGAGGAATTTTAGAGCTAAAATGTTTGTGCATCTCCAGTTGGCAATTTAGTTAATGAAATTGATAAATTGGTGCATTGTAATTGGTATGTCTTGCCAAATTATCTCTAGAAAGTTATTCTGAGTTATGCTTCTTTAAATAGAATTAAAGAAAAAATTTTTGGTGAATTTTTCATACAGGCAAGGCACAAAGAATAGCATCAAAAGCACGTCTTCACTATCCAGTGGAAGGAGTCAAGCTTTTCCATGGTTCCCTGAAGTGCCTATGTGTCTCGCTCCAGTGGTATCCTCCAGCACTTTCCTCTCAACAGGCCAGGGGCTCACTTGATCTTTCACCAATGCTGGGAGCCAGTGGATGAATCTGTCGGGTTTTCTCACTTATAAGTGATAGACATTCTCCCGTACCCCAAAATAATGCCTTGGTTCATACACTTTCAATCCCTTGGGGGAGAACTTGCTATAGGAAGGACTCAGAAGATGACATTGGGACCCCATGTGTCTTCCCTTCCTGGGCTTTTCTCTCCCTGCTGGCTTCATTCCCAGTTTCCACGTAGTGCTAACATGGCAGCCAGCACCTCTACACCTGCATTCTCCATGTTCACATCAAACAGAAAAAACATAGTGCCTCTTCCCAGAAGCTCCCTCACAAAACCTGTATCCACTCTGATTAGATAAACCAGAGTGATGTGCCAATCCTGAGTATATCCAGTTCTCACTGTGACTGGAATCTGTCAAAGCCTTCTGATGCTCTTTTCTATTTGCTGCCTGTTTTGCGTCATCAAAACCCAGGGTTAACTACCTTTTTGGTAATGTGGTTCCTGGCCACAGAGGATGCAAGGATAATCATTGTTAACATCCCCTGAGTGCTGTAGTATGCTAAGCACTTTATCTCATTCAGTCTCCCCAACAAATCTGTGAGGCAGGTGTGATGTCCATTTAATAAATGAGGAAAATAGAGGCTTAGAGAAGATAAATAAGTGAGCTGAGCTCCTACAGTTTGTGTGTGTAGGGACTGGGATCCAGCCCTTGGTTTGTCTCACGCCGATGCCCGGTAGAGACACAGCAGACCATATTGTCTCTTACAAGAGGCTTGTGTTTACCTCACAAGTTGTTGGAAAATGAAAACATTGTATAAGCTGAAGACTCACAAACATTAGTTCATTAAACTCACTGATATGTCCTAAATTCACCTCCTTCAAGCCCCCCAGGGGAAGGAAGGGGACAGCTTGGTAACTGGCCCAGTCATCCTGAGTAAACAGATTAGGTAAGGGATGAGGGAGACAAGTTATTTCCTGAGCAATTTTTTTCTTTATTTCTACAGAAATGTTTTTGAGAAGATACCTACAACCGTTGAGGATTTTAAGAATAACGTAAGATGCTTTTGGTGAATATTTACTCTGGGCAAAGTGGTGGGAGGACCCTACAGGGTGTGATGGAAAGTTGGATTCTGAGTGAACAGGTCGGGTTTCCAGTCTGCTTCTGGCTATTGTTGGCCCCACTGTGTGACTTGGAGCTGGCTCAGTCTCCTTTCTGGTTTCAGTTTCCCCATTGGTTCACTATGGGGTTTGGATAAAGACATCTCCTGTCCAAAAGCCCATAGCAGTTCTTTATCTATAGAATAAGTACAGGGTGAGAGTAACTAGCTGGTCTTGGGAGCCTGGGCTAACCAGGTATCATTCGTGAGAATCTCAGAGGGAAAAGAAAATATCTTCCATTGGTTTCAGAATAACCTCTTTGTGGGCTTTGGAGGAGCTGAGGAATGGGACCCTAGGGGTTTTCCTGTCTCTGGAAATATCTAACTTTGGTTATTCCCCAGCCAAAACTTCACAACTCCTACAAGAGGTTGCCTAGAGCACCTGGCCAAGCTCCAGTTTGAATGTGAGGAACATAGGTCATTAGTAAGGGACTTTAATGTCCCGTAAACTGGCTTCCTGGAGTGGAGTGCTCACCCCAGCATAATCGAGCTGTTTAGCGAGAAACCCAGCCTGTTTCCAGTCAGGAAAGGAGTTCCGTGGAAGACTGGAGGAGGTGTAGTGACAGAGGTTGGTGGGGGGGTACTGGACTGGGAGTCAGAATTCTAGTCCACACTGTGCCGTGGACCGGGACAAGCTACTCCCACTTTCTAGGCCTCAGTGTCTTCGTTTGCAAAATGAGGGGTGGGTGGTATTGGATGTACTTTGGGGCTTTCCAGCTCAGACGGAAAACATATGGGGAGATTAAGTGAGCAGATTCTGGAACCGCCTTGCCTCAGTTCTGATCCAGACTTGCTTCTCACTGTCTTTGTGTTCTTAGGTAATTTGTTTAAACCATCGGCACCTCTATTTTCTTACCTATAAAATGGGAATATGCATAGTACATATCACATGGGGTCTTGTGATGGTGAAATGTAAAGCACTTAAAATAGTGCCTGGCAGGAAGTGAAGGAAATGCCCTACAAGTAAAACAGTTACTGTGATTATCACCCAGCCCACAGCAGGCAATGCCCTCTGTTTTAGAGGGTAGGTGGAGATGACGTGTCACTGCTGGGACTGCAGTCCTGTGGGGCCCCGGCAGCGCACCAGGCTCCCTGTGCTGGTGGGAAGATGACTTTATCCCCAGATCTGTCTCTTTAGGACTGCAGAGGGGAGGATGTCTCTCACCAGGGAAACCCCAGGGTGTCCAGGTATAAGAATCAGAGGTCTTACGGCAGTGAAAAGGAGACAGCAAGAGAACAGAGGGGAAGAGGAGGCGGTCTACCCTGTACAGTCAGGGCAGGAGGGACCCCAGTGGGATGGCGCAGGAAGGCTTGGCTTCTAGTCCTGGCTGTGACCCTTACTTGCTGTGGGAACCTTGACCAAGTCCCTGGATTCGTCTGACATTCATGTTGCTCATCTGTAAGAAGAAAGCATAGTGCCCAGACTAAGAATCTGTGGAGGGTCTGAATGAAGCCCCTCAGTGGCACAGTGTCAGCTGTTCTGGAGATGGCTGACAAGTGTGAGTTTGATCTGAGTCAGAGGAACAGAGGATGCAGCTGGTGATAGCACAAGGGCATATGGATTGGTGCTTGTGGGGGTCTGTAAGAGGTGAGTGTAAGGGTGGAGGAAGAGGAAAGGTGTGAAGTTTTCTGAGGTTTGGGAAGGCTTTACCTAATGACCTGTTGGAATCTCATTACCCTAAACACCATTGCTGGGGTCCAGGCCTACACCCCTCCCATGGGGACATCTGCCACACCCTGTCAAGGGCCTTCCTGCCTCCAGTTCTTCACACTGTGATCCATTCTTCTAGAATGACGCTCCACTTAGTGCAGTGACAGTGTCACTACAGTGGCTCCCCACCACCCTCAGGATAAATACCAAAGCCTGGACAAGGATGTTTTTGGATTAGCCCCTGCATGTCTGCCATCCTCTGGGCCTCAGGACCTTGACCCATACTGAGTGTGCCAACAGGCCCACTGGTGTGAGTGTTTCCAGTTGGCTTCAACCAATGAAGTTCCAAGAGGTGGGAGGAAGGGAGGGGGAGTGGTTAGAGCGGTTTACCTCCCACTTCCCTCCTGCCAGGTTCCCACGGAGGACTGCACCCCTCTACCAAAGGCCATAGCTTCTATCACATCCCCATCCCCCTCCTTCCTCTTGTCCCCTTAGGCTGCAGGTGGTGATATTTGTTAGCCTTGAGCACCACAGCATCCATGATTATTTTCCTTATCCTGCCCACACTTTGTGCGAAGTTCCTTTCTTAAGCTTTTCTGAAATCCTGTGGGTGAGCATGTCACCTCCCTCCTGAAGGGACCTTATCTGACACATAGGGCTTCTGAGGCCCTGTGTGATCCATCCCAGTCTATCTTCTGCAGCTCCCTCCGGTGTTCCATGCACCAGTCTCCTTCTCACCCCAGGGTTTTCCTGCTTTGTTACTCCATATCCACTTCCTCCAAGAAGCCTTCCTTGATATCCCCAGGCTTGGTCAGAACCCCTCCTTTGGCTCCAGGATCCCTTGGTATGCCTCCCACCACAGCTGAATCATACTGTCATTGTCTCCTTACTTGTCTCTCTTTCCTGCTGGGCCATGAAGTTCCTGAAGGCAGAAACCACATCTTGCCCCTAGAGAGGGAGGTGTATAAAGGTTAGGGGCACAACTCTGGAACTATCCTGCTTGGGTTTGTAGTCCAGCTCTTCACTCCACTGCTGTGTCTCTGTGGCCTTAAGCAGGTCACTTAACCTCTCTGTGAACAGCTACCCCCTCTGTAACATGGGTATACAGAAACTGTCTGCCTACAGGCTTATTATGAGAATTAAATTAGTTAATATAGGTAAAATTAAGCTTTTTAAGAACATATGTTATCACATTTAATATATGAAATTCAATGTAGAATTATTAACTAATTTGATATATGGAATTAGTACCCAATAAATATTAGGTATTGTGGTCAGCTTGTGACACAAAGTGTGTGCTCAGCAAATGGAGAATAAATGGATTCTTTCTTACAGGTAAATCATTGCATAATACTGTACTTTCCCCTTGAGTTTTTACAGCAGCCTCAGGAGGAAAAGAGGGTAGCAGTTCTGTATCCACTTTATAGAAGAGGACGCTGACCTTGGAGGGACTTGCCCAGGGACCCACAACTGACACAGAGCTGAGGAGCAAGTAGAACCTGGATGCGGAGACCCCACTGGGTGCCCTCTCCCTCAACTGCCACAGGGCACGAGAAGGTATGTAGGCTGCAGCTCAGGCCAGGTCTGCCCCAGGAAAGGGGCAGCTGTGGGGAGGGTAGAGTCCAGGGGCTTTAGTGGCCTCAGCCATGGTCACTTTTCCTGAAAGTCTCTGAGTCACCTTTGGGATTTTCCAAGTTATCAGCTCCTGGAGGGTTAAAAAAAAAAAAAAGTCCATTGTGTTGCAAGTTCTGCAACCAGCCGCATTTACAAATTCTGTTGGCCCAAGTGTCCATCTGAGGAATGTGGGATCTGAAGGGAGAGCCCAGGAAGGGAGACTCAGAAGGGAAATGAGCCTCTAATGTTCCAGTGACCAGCAATAATAATAATTTATGTGAGGTTTCTAAGAACCCTGAACATTTATCTGGTGCTGCTGGGTGCGCAGTCAGTGCCCTAATAATGCTTTGCATGTTGCCGTGGGCTAGTTGCATTGGGGTCCTTTGTCCTTGTCAGCAGAGACGCTCCTTCAGCTCCCTTCAGCTCCAGCTCCACTGAACAACCCAGTTCAGTGCCCCCTATACAGGGGGAGCCCCACAGCTTGTTGTGGAATGACTGGCCAAGTATGTGAACCAATTATAATGTTCTTGGTCCCCACACAACTCCATTTTATAGAGAAGGAAACTGAGATTTGGAGAGGTTCAATACCTTAACCTAGATGGCACAGTTAATAAGGGAAAGTGACTTATTAACTTAATGACATTCTTCTAGGAGGCCTCATGGTTCAGTGGAGGGTAGTGGGAGCATTCAGTCACAGACACAGGTTCACGTTCCCAATCTACCAGCTACCTGCTGTTTGATTTCATATAAATTACTCAACCTCTCTGAGCCTCGAGGGGCCAAAATGGTGAAGTGGCCATAGTAAGTATTTTTTATGAAGGTGTAGTAAGAGTTAACAAATATAGTATATGGAAAGGGACTGGTATGTAGAGCAAAGGAAGAGCTCTGGAAATGGTCACAGTTACTGTTCTCATTTGACTTTAGTTTCCTTTTTATTGCTATTACTTCTATTAGGTAAAACAAAAAAAAAAATACTGTATTTGTTACTTTTATTGACTATGGTCCTGGTACTCATTTGTTTGCAACAAATGAGGTTTGTTTTTTTTTTTTTTTCCATTTTCTGGGTCTCTCATTGACTGTCCTGTGATTGGTGGCCCAGGACTGAATGTTTGCATGCCCTGACTCCTGTCGATGTCGGGGGCTTGAAAATTGGGGGTGATGACCTGGTAGTACATTTACTACAGGCACGTATGGAGAAAATATCACCTCGTTTCTCAGCAACCCTAGAATCACATTGCACAAGCCCCAGATCACCTACACTTTTCTTGTGGCTGAGTGCCTTGGTGGCTGCATGAGCTGTTTGTGGGACTTTCCAAGGGTTTCTTGAAGCTTCTTGCTTCTCCCAAACACTCCTACATCCCAGTCCCCCTGCCAGCCTCTCCCTAGTGACCAACATAAATGCTTTTGGTGTCTTCTGAGATATTTTCCCTATACAAAGTCAGCTCAAGGACCAGCTACTTAAACAGTATTTATTTCTAACCCAGCCAGGAGCCAAGTTGTCTCTTTGACATGTAGAGACTATTCTGATGGGCCTCTTTTGTTTCATATTTACAAACCCGAGAGACTCTTGCTGCCTTTTCATTATTCAGAAGGGGAAACTGAGGTTGAAATTAGTGAGAGATTTGCCTCTGATTACACACTGGTTAGAGGTAGGGTTAGGAAGAGATCCAGATTTGGGGACTCATCGTCAGTGAGCCAGTGCAAGGGAGCGGAAAATGAGGACTAGCCTTGACTGTAGCCTGGTTCTAACTTTTATTGCATGTGTAACCTTGGGCAAACACTGCAGTATTCTTAAACTCTAAACTCTTCTTACCTGTGAAATGGGCTTAATTATGTTTTCCTCATAGGAATGGTAGGAATAAAGAAGATAATGGAGAGGAAGTTATCCAGGGCATTGCATGGCAGAAGACTAATCTCCTTCTCCCTTACCTGCCCCTTCCTTCCTGAAGTGAACAGGGACTTTGGAATTAGTCCTCGGTTAAATCCTCTGTGTACTTGGGAAGAGTATTCATTTTCCTGGGTTTTAGTTTTTCTTATTTATGAAATGGTGACAGGAATAACCATATTGAGGGTTCTTTGGAGAATTGAAAGAGATGATCGATATAACATAGGAGGCCCTTTTAGACAAAGCTGCTCTTTTTCCTTCCACCCGCCTCCAGGATTCTGTCCGGAGCATCATGGGTGAGGGTCTCTCAACCTCAGACTAAGATGGTGAGACCCTGTATGTCTGTGTGTCTCTGCCTCCTCCTCTGGGCACAGAGCTCTGCAGCCAGCTCTCAGCAGGCCTGGAGGGTTCAGCCAGCAGAGCTGATGGCTTTGGAGACAGCTCTCAGGCCACTTCAGGACACGAATCCCTCAGGGGGCGTCAGACCCAAAGAGGGTCACGGCAGCAGCTTTCCAGAGGGGGTGTTGGAGACCCGGACACGTAAATAACCCTGAGGAGACAGCCCCTTGGCACCCCTTCCTGGTTGTCAGAAGTATACATTACGTTATCCAGAGAGACACTGAGGTTTCAAACCACTTCATATTTAATCGGCAATCATGCTCCCTTCCAGAAGCCATTCCAGGAAAAACATCAGTTTAGTCCTTGACGAGAAACAAAGCTTTCTGAAAACTTGCACACACAGCCCAGGCCTTGAGGGACCAACTCACAGCCTGTTTTGAGCCAGAGGTGGCGCCAGCCTCAGACACTGGGGCCAAAGCAGTGCACATCGGTCTCGTGTTTCAGTTGTCCTGAGGGGTGGTGTCGCCAAATTCAGGGACACAGGGCTGGACGTGGGTGGACACAGATGAACCTGTGTTTGAATCTTCCTCTGCCTCCCATTGATAACATGTCCTTCAGCAAGATGTGGAGCCCCGAAGAGCCTTTGTCCTTTGCTTTAAAATAGGAGTAACATACCTACCTGGAAGGTTGCTGAGGTCTGAATCACATCTGCCAGTGGTTCAAGTTGAATCACATGAAATTGCTACTTTTGAAGGTCAAAAATGGTTAAATGTTGGTGATTTCATATACTTCAAGGTCTCACTCTAGAAATAAATAAACATTATAAATAAATGTAAATATAAATGTGTGTGTGTGTGTGTGTATGTATATAAAGTGGCACATTTGAATCGTCCCCAAAGTGGACTATACATTTATGCAGTGAGTCTCAGAAGTTAGTAAGCATAAGCAGTGGGAAGAGGGCCAGTGGAGATCTGCATGGGGCCTAGAAATATGCATTTGAACAGATGTGATTCCCCACCATGGGCGATTTTGATGAGGCGATGTTTTGTGCTTGGTTGAACTAGGCTTTAAACAAGAATAACCTAGAGAAGGGGGAGTAGATAGGATGCTAATGCCAGTTCCGTCTCCTATCTCTCATCTTCTTTTTTTTTGTCCCCGTGGGAGGTAGGATTAACTTGGTGTGGGGGAATGTGTGTATATAAGGAAGAGATGGAGAGCATGGGAGAGAGAGAACTTGAGAATCCCTCTGGTCACATTAAAAACCTTAATCCTAATAGATGGGGCCTCTCTTTCCTTTTGAATTACCGATGCCCTAAATCTTTGCACCCTTCTGAAGTGGGGAGGGGGTTGTCAACATGTGTTTTACCCTAAGTAGTGCCTCTAATATTCTAATATTTAGGACATAATTTCAGCTCTCTTTGAAGCATCCTTAGACATTGGAGCTAAAGGAATTAGCCAGTGGGAAATGTGTATAACAGACTTGGAAGCAAGTTGTGAAATCTACTGACCCCACCTCCTCTCATCCCAGGAAGGGCATGACACCTCCCCACGTCATGTAGTGGGAGATGGGGCAGCAGTGGGACTTGACCTCAGGTCCTCGAGGGTGAAACTTTTGCTCTGCTATGAGTTTGTAAGCAAAATTCACCTTAGTCTCCTTTTCACTGTTAATGGCTTAACAAATACTGGCCAGCAGTTACATCAGTGTGAACCCACATGACCTGTCTCAGCTGTTCTTCCTGTTGCAATTCATGCTGGACACACAGCGCTGCCCTGTAAAACAGGCTTCTTAATCATCTGTTCTTTCAGCACTGAGGGCATGGTGATCAGCACCTTAGACATAATTCTTGCCCTTATAAACTCCACAGCCTCCATGCTCCCACTGTGTATAATTCTCCGAGCTACAAGTAAATGCAATGGAACTTTGAGAAAGTGTAACAGGGAGGCCTGTGCTAGACGAGGCTGGGTAGGGGGAGTTGCCTGCTCCTTTCTTTTTGATGGGGGTTCTGGTGATGTGTCCCGGCTTCCAGAATACTTGGCAGATTTTTATTAAAACCGTGCTCCTTCTAGATACCAACTGGTCTCTCTGGCTTAGCTATGGATCAAGTTAAAAGGATGATGAGGCCAGGAAGAGTACCAACACCCAAGCCGAGGGGATGCTGGCAAAAGCTCTGAACCTCACGATGTGTGTGTGGGGGGTGGTCCTTCTGTTTCCCACAGGGAAGCATTTCTGGGGCCTCCATGTTTTATACCGGAAGTGAGCGCAGAGACTCTGTCATCAGTGGCTTAGTCTTGAGTTCTGTCCCACCTCTGCAAAATGGAGTCAATAAACATCTCTGCTCACAACCATTGTTGTGAGGACACCTGAAGTAACAAGACAGAAGTGCCTAGCACCAGCTGCTTTCTCGTAGTACCTGAGGGCTTATCACTAGTTTCTTCTAGGAAACTTGTCCACACCATTGAGGCATTCTGTGGCCCCGGTCTTCAGCTCAGCTTGTGTGATTCCTAGTCCACAGCCCCTGCACTGCCATACCATGATCTCACCTCAGAATATGTGAGGGAAAATTCTAACAGATCTTAGCTTGGTGCTTTGCATTTGAGCTTCATTTGGGAGATATTAGAAACTCACTGAAGCTCTTTAAACTGAAAGTCCTCTGACAAAGTCGCTTTTACATGAGGAGTGACCAGGGCAGACGTGGGGGTTGAGGAAGGAATGAAAACTAGGAAGCATGAGTCTTTTATTTGACTGTTCCATGCATTCAGATCTCACGGAATATCCACTCCTTAACTGGGGCAGGGCAAGGCTGGGAAGGACAGATGGAAGAGCAGTCATCTTCTGTACCAAAGCACTTAGTGGCTGCTGTGTCATTTGAGCCTGGTTCTGATTTAATTTATGTGGCCCATCAGCTGTACGCACAGCATCTGCCTCCAGTATCTGCTTGCTGCGATGTTGGCTGGTGATTATACTCTCTCACCCTTTGAAGAAGGTGATGGCTTCACATGCCACATTTAAATCGCTGCCACTCAGAATTAAAGTGGTAATCATTCTGCCAGTTACCCATCAAGAATAATGTCATAGTGGTTCTTCCCACTAGGAACTTTCCAGATACTCTCTCTCATTCTCCCAGCAACCCTGAAAAATGAGTATGATTATTTATACTTTATATCAAAGGAATCTGAAACTCTGATGTTCCTTTAAACCACATGCAAGGAAACAGTTGGCTAACTGGAAGAAGGAGAAAATGAACCTAACCTGTTCCAAGTGTGAAATTTTCTTTCTCCCCAGCCACCCTTTACAGATGACCCATTTTTCTAGATGAGGAAGCTGAAACTCAAAGAAGCTATGTAAATTGCCTAAGATCCTGCAGCTAGTACAACAGCTAAGCAACAGCTAATTTTTACAGAGTGTTCTCAGTGGTCTAGGCAGCAGGCTTAGGGTCTCACATTCATTCTCTCCTTTAGTCTACGTACTGCCTTGCTTTCCATCACAAATAAATGCCAGAACTGGTATTTATGATCAGGTCTATCTATGTTCAGAGCTTTCATCTGCCCAGATTTACTTTAAGGAGAATGTTGGGGGATTGATATAAATCCCAAGTCTTCAGTGGAGGAAAGCTAATGTTGATTAAGAAGACACATAATTAAAATTTATGGGGTGAAGTTTTTATGAGCCACCTCTTCCTCTGAATGCGGTTCCTGTCCATTTCTAAGTGAGGGATGGAAGTCGGAGCAGTGAGGATCAAGAACGTCTGGCCTCATGTAACGGACATTCGAGTGAAGGGCACCAGTTAGGCACTGAGATCAGTGAGCAAATAAAATCCCCAAGACAACAGGGACGGCTGAGAGCAGACAAATGCATGCAGGCTGCTGCACTGGGCTCTTTCTTTCCCAAGGAAATTGATGGAAGATGTGTCAGGCTGAGCTCACTGAATTCCAGCCCAAAGGGTCAGCTGTCCAACACCTGTGAGTGTCCCACACCCAGAGGTGAGGGGGTTGGGGAAGGGTCCTCATGGGCTTGGCCTCGGCCCTGGAAACAAGGCGCTATCTCTCTGTTCTGTAAATATTGCAGACATTCCTGGGAGATGAAAGGCCGTTCCACCGGCAGTGCCGTGAGCCCATCCAAACTCCAGGCATGCACTGTTCATCCTGCTGGCTCTCTTTCTAAACAGCTACATAAAATACAGAAGTCCAGGAGGCAGCAATTGTATTTTCTCTGTACAACCCTGGGAGAGTCATCGCATCATTGAGTTGGAATGATAATCATAAAATCAATGGACTTTGGTGGGGATTTTTGGAGTTACAACGGGTGCTTGCATATCAACAGTTTCCTCTCTTTCCCTCAGAAGCCGAGGGAGGAGTGGATTGTGATTACACCCATTTTTATTAATGAGGTGACTGAGGCCCCAAAAGCGCAAGTCGTTTGTCCTTGGGCCTCGACTGCTAAGTAATCCAGCAAGGTCTTTTGTCCAGGGCTCCTATCTCTGGCTCACATTTTTTCTACAATGTGATTTAGATGTGGTTTGGTTCAGCCTCTGGCTGCTTCTATTATATATGATATCCCAGGTCTGCTTGAATATCCAACATCACCCATTCTGGGATTGGACAACTGTAACAGAGTGATAAAAACAATAGTGAACATTTTTTGAGCCCCTGGTATAAATCCAACTGTACCAAATGTGCACTAACCCTCAGGTGAGCCTCATATGCTTTAAATTTGTAGGAATTAAGTTTCGTAGAACACAAGCGACATGTTCAAGGTCACACAATCAGTAAGTGTTAGAGCAGGAATTCAAACTCAGGTCAAACCCATGGCACCACACTTTCTCCTTATGTGGAATGGAAATCATCTCTAATTTCCATATAGAAGTGCTTGCTTGCTTTTGCCTCGGGCAATCTGTTGTCCTGGCAGCTGCTGGAAGAAATTGTTGCTTTTGAAGTCTTCTGTCCGCTAGGTGCAGAATTCCTGGTTCCTCTAATTCTTCCTGATGAGATGTGGCTGTCAGATGGTTCCCAGTCCTGGCATTCACCTTGTAACACAAAGCACCGAGTGGAAGAGTGAGCTTGGGCTTGAAGCCTCAAGAAGTAGGCTCTGCTTTAGTTCTGGGTTTACCAGCTACATTTCATCACTTGGCTTCTGGGTTCCTCATCTCCTCCATGTGAATACTACTTCATTCTCACGGTTGCTTCAAGAATACAGTGTAGGAGGGGCGCCTGGGTGGCTCAATGGGTTAAGCCTCTGCCTTTGGCTCAGGTCATGATCCCGGGGTCCTGGGATCAAGCCCACATTGGGCTCCCTGCTCAGCATGGAGCCTGCTTCCTCCTCTCTGCCTGCCTCTCTGCCTACTTGTGATCTCTGACTGTCAAATAAATAAATTTAAAAAATCTTAAAAAAGAAAAAAGTACAGTGTAGGAAATTAAAGACGTGACAGTCCCTCAAAAAAAAAAAAAGGATAAAGTACATGGACGTTCAAGATAACATTATTTATAACAGACCAACAGATAAAATTTATTTCCACAATAAAGTAGAAAACAGAACTAACTGAAACATTCATAGCAGGAAAGTGGCTCATTAACAGTGGTACATTCCTTCAATGGGTGGTTTGCAGACCTTAAGGCTTTTTTTAAAAAAAAGGCTTATGATAATATGCTAATTAAGGCAAGCAAGCTGTGTCAGTTATACCTCATTTAAGCTAAAAAACACACACAAACAAGGTATAAAGCATTATCTCCAGTATGATTTCAACTTAACATAAAGCAAGACTGGAATAAAATACACCCCCATGTTAATAATTATTTCCATAAATATCTGGAGATGAGAAGCTTATGAGTTGTGTATGTATGTGTGTATAAATGTGTTTGTGTGTATATGTATATATTCTTTACATTTTTCTATTTTCCAAATTTTCTGAGATGAGCATGGGTCATTTTGAAAATCAGCACAAAATACGGGGCTCAGAATGGAGCACAGTGAGCTCCCAAATAGGGCCTCAATGGCCCAGAGACCAAATTAGCACCTTTTCAAAACCCACTTTGTTTTTCCTGCTGTGCCAAAGTGCCATTTCAGCATCTCTCCTGTGCTCACTCATCTCTTTTGACCTCACTGTCTTGATTTGACTGGATTCAAAGAGGAAGCAAATACAATAGACTAAAGCCAATCTCTAGGAACTGCCTGGGCTCACATTGCAAAAACTCTGTGCCGATGCAGTCTTTAGAAAAACCCACAAAAACCAATGACCTTTTTAGCATCTCACCAAACAAGCAGCAGAATGAGAATTTACCTCAAAGTTGGTACTCTGGCCTTGTCTCCTGCTCCTGGAGGGTTAGCTGTTCTGGGCAAGCCAAGGCAGGCCAGGTCAGGGCAGGGAAGGTTGCCAAATAGATGAATCTTGCCTAAAATATCAATGAGTGACTCGGGAACAGGCAAGTCTTATCTGGACAGCTCCCTAAGTTATGTCTTCTTTGCCTGATAATATTCTAACTGATTGCCTCTAAGAAAAATGCTGCTCCCACTTGCTGGGTAGGGCAGTAGGGGAAAGGTGAGGAAGAGAATGTTTTCTGAAGTTGCTTCAATCACACGTTCAGAGTGACAGCTGCAAGCTGAGTCCTTGGTGAGTGTTTGTGGGACTAGCTCTAAAAATGGAAGAACCTTAGCTTCCTTCTTGTCTTGCCGTTGGTGTGGCCAGAGCTGGGTATTTGACTTTTTTCTGTTTGCACAATGTAACTATGTGAGAAGAAAAGGAACGTAGATATTATGGGGTGCAGGATGTATCCCATTTGTTGTTAACAAGAAGAGGGTGACAAGGTATTACCAAGGCTGTCTAGGTGCCTTGGTGGCAGTGTTAGAACTTGATACCTTGTTTGGTACCTCCCAGCCCCCACTTGTCCAGTAGAGCATATAAGGGAGAACTGGTGGTCATCTGCCCTACTATGCCTCCCTGGGATACCAAAGCCAATGATACCTACTCTCTAGCTAGTGCCTGCTGGTGTGCCAGGCATCATACAAGAATTTACAAGCGTTATTCCAACTGTTATAGGCTGAATTGTATTCTCTTGAAATTTATATGTTTAAATCCTAATCCCGGGACATCAGAAAGTGACTATATTTGGAGATAGGAACTTCAGAGAGGTAATTAAATTAAAATGAGGTCATTAGGGTAAACCTTAATCCAGGATGACTGGTGTCCATCCTTATAAGAGGGGGAAAGTAGGACACAAAGGGTAGACCATGTGAAGACACAGGGAGAAGGAGATCATCTAGGGTCAAAGAGAGGCCTCAAGAACAACAACTCTGCTGACACCTTGATATCTGACTTCCAGCCTCTGGAAATGTGGAACTTGTTGTTTAAGCCCACCAGCCTGTGGTTATGTTATAGTGGCCTAAGCTGACTAGTAATGCACCATCCTAACCATAGCCCTGTCACTGACTGGTCCCAAGAGACAAATGAGGAAATTCAGACCAGAGTCAAGAAATAACTGATCTAAGGTCCCAGTTAAGCAAAAGACCGGAGTAGAGCCCAGTCCCACTGAAACCTAGACATTGGCCACTGCCCTTAGAAGAGTTGGGGCCTCCTGTATGAACATGCGCTACAAACTGTAGATGGTTGTTGAGTGAACACACCATAAGGCATCACTTCTTAGTTTTGCTATGGTAAGTGGCTGTTCCTTGATTGGGAATTCTAGGTTGAGCCTGGTCCTCCAGAGGGGCCCCTCCTCAGGTTGCTTTGTACTTTAACTCCCGGGTCCCATCTTTGTGCCAGAGAAGGGTCTCTCGAATCCCTCTGGCCATTGCAGGGCATCGTGAGGCAGCAGAGTTGGAGCCAGGGCTCTGGGGCTCCTTTTCTCCATCTCCATCTGCATGAAGGCAATGTTGGGCAAAGACACACTCTCTCTGGGCATTCGTCTGACCTTCACACATTCTTACTGCTCTGCCAGCTTCTGCCACAGGCTCTTTGTGGGCATTTTAGTGTGTAGGCATTTGTATTTTCCTAGCAGTCTTTTCACCTGTCTTTTGCCTTCTTCATGCTGGCTCATCCATTAGATCTTGGCTCAGCTGTCACTTCCTCATGGAAGTTCTCCCAGCCTGGACCAGTATCCTCTGTTATAAGCTAGGTTAGCTCCGTAGTGGACATATTCCCTGATGTGTCTGTCTCAGAGCCTAGACCTCTCACTGGTATACAGTGAGCGCTCAACAGATACTGATGCACACATTAATATGCTTTTTTATGGTCTTTCCCCATGCTTTCCAAAGCACAGCAAATACCATGATTTTTAGTTATGTGATTGATTAAGATCTGTCTCCTGGTCCCCAGCCAGACCCAGCAAGACCCTGAACAGAGGAGGCAGTTTAAGAATTCTAGTTGCATAATGTAAATGAGGGATACTGAGAGGTCAGAGAGGTTTGGGTTCATCCAAATTGGATTTCCATGCCTTAAGAGAGCTCATTCTACACCGTTCCTTGCTTTATTCACTCAACGAACTGTTCACCTATCTGTCCTAGGCAATGCATTTACAAAGTCATTAAGAAATTGTCCCAGCCTTCATGTGGTCCCAGTCTAATCAAGGAGGCGGGCGTTGTCACTGGTGGGTAATTCAGGGGTGGTCATTACTGTAACTGGAAGCAGTGGGGTGGGTGGGGGGGGGGAGATGCACAGCAGGGTGCAAGTGGTCCAGGTGTCACAGGGTCACAGAGGGCAGAGAGGGAGCAGTTCTTGAGCTGGAGCCTGAGTAAGTGCACTGCAGAGGAAAGGAGGGGCAGGGTACATTAGGCAGATGAGAAACTTGAGGGAAGGCCTAGAAGGGAATAGAACATGGCTGGCAGGGGGAAGGACAATTAGGCTGCTTTTTCACTCTGCAGTGTGGGGAGGAGAGGCCTTTGGGAGGGGAGCTAGGAAGGTGGGGTGGGCCTCAAAGAACAGGGGTTGGCGGGGTGTGGGGGTGGGGGTGGTGGTGATGGTGTATGCTCTCTGGAGACCTTTGCAAAAGGAGGGGGAGAGCAGGTTGTCATTCTTATCCTGCTGGGACTCAGCTTTTGTCCCTTGTCTGGCCTTGCTCTCTTTGATCCCAGCAATGCATTGTTTCCCCAGTGCTGGCTTCTCTGCTTTGCAGGGGAAAATGTGGTCTTTGTTCTCCAGAGACTTTTCATCCATGGCCTGCCCTGGTGGGGACCAGCCGGGGAGGGGCTCTGCATGAGGAGCCGGTTCCTGGCAGCTGGGGGACAAGGGCTACCCCTGTCCCCGTTCTCTGCTTTGTGCGGGTTGCACAGAGCTCTCAGAGTCCTCTCACTTGGTACAAATCATGCTGTGTTGGGGGTGGAGAGGGAGTTCTGGGCAAACAGTTTCAGCTTCTTTATTTTTAAAAATTGCCTTTGTTAACATTTTCCGCCTGATCTTAATACAAATCAGATGCAGCAAGGCCTGGTGAGAGCTGGGTTTGAATCTCAGCTCCCTTGTTTACTGGCTAAGACATTTCAGTTCTTGGAATCTCAATTGCCTCTCTGAAAAGTCAGAAAAATGATATTAGCCCTATAGCATGGCCCTGTGGTTTTCTTCATTCTGTAGAATGGGAAGCATGTACAATGGGGCAGGTGCTGTGACAGGTGCCAGAGGATCACTGGAGAAGGAGGTAGACTTGATCCTGCGCCTCATGAAGCTCCCCTGGGAAGAAAGACTCAACACAGTCTCGTAAGTAGTGCAGAAGCAGTGCAGCTTGCTAAGGGAGTGTGTAGCAGGACTTCAGCATCAGGGGGGATGACAGGAGAGGGGCCCCCAAAAAGGTGATACTCATGCTGAGATGTGTTGTGCATACAAGAAGCCTAGGATGTGGGGGAGGCTCCACCAATGTTCACTCCCGCTGCTGCCTTGGGTCAGATCCCTCACAGACACCTGCCAGGTTTATGTGGGTTTATGAAACCCCCTCCCCTCTAGGGAGCTTACTCAGAAGAAAAGAAGTGGAGACTGGGGGTGGGGGGTGGCTGCTTCTAGGGGCCTGGAAATTGATGGAGACACTCATAAGGGGATGACCACAGGGGCCAGCTGTGACACTTTCTGTGGGCCTTAAGGAGGAGTGCTGTGCTGTGCTGCTCAGAGTTGAGCTGTTGGCCCAGGTCCCCAGGGTGGAGAAGGGGGGCAGCTTCCAGACCACGGTGCTTTGCGAGGGGAAACAAATGGACCTGTAACTTGATCGAGGTAGCCGGGAGGCTTCAAGAGCTGTGAGGATGAAGAATAGCTTTCAGAGATGTGTCAGGGGAAACAGGCAGCTTCCTCTCCTCCAGTGAGGGGATGTGCAGCCCAGAGCTGACCCTTCGAGTGGCCTTGAACCCGGGGGCACAGGCGGTGCTGCTTTGGGCACTTTGGGCTAGAGTGCTTACCTGAATGGAGGGACCTTCTATAGGCCAGGTACATTTACAGAGAGTATGCATTAGTCCTTCAGCAACCTGTCTGCTGGGAGCCTTTCTACCCCCCTTTTTCAGATGAGAAAGCTGAGGCTCAGAGAAGTAAAGTAACTTGCCTGAGGTCACACAGCCAGTAGTAAGCCGTGAAGATGGATTTATATGTAGTTTTGAATGTCTTAATCCATAGTTCTTCCACTCTGTAATACTATCAGATAATTTCTTGGACAATATTTCCTTCTGAATTATGTGTGTATAATAATGATAAGAATCCCTTTTATGTAATATGTATTACAATGCTGTCTTGCAAAAGCCATTTCAAAGGGCCTTCATAGTGCCTTTTCTGGGAGGTGTGGTGTTATGATCATATTCGACGTGAGGAAATAGGAAATAGAAGCTCAGCCAGGTGGGTGGATCCCCACTGCCCACAGCAAGGAAGTCAGGGAGCCAGGGCAGATGCCAGATCTCATGCACTTTCTACCATTGTCTTGAGACCCAGGTGGGCTCCTCAGGTATCCCCTGATATCCAGGTCATCTCTTGATCCTTTAAATAAAAGCCCAAACACAAACTGTGTTTTTCTAGCAAACTGAAAGCCTTCACTTTGTTTCTATCTCTTGACAAAGCCAGCAGTCCAAATCCCCTTTCCTGGGGCCCCTCCTGCCTAGAAAGTGATGGTTAGCCATGTGCATTTTTCACTGGGGCTCCCACAAAGAATGTTGCATGTAATATGAAACATGTGTCATTGGTGTTTGCTAGAGTGCCCCACCCCATGCCCTTCCCTACACAGCTGGGAGCCCCTTCTGCCTGAGCTCTGTGCCAGGGGACTGAGCCATGTATACCTAGAGATTTCCCCCAGAACAGCCCCTCCTGTAGGCAGAGCAGGGGCTGAGCTCACCCACCTCTCTTGACTTACCTCCCCACTGGAGGCCTTGCTCCAGTCAAGGCTCAGATGTGTCTAACTTCAAGCTCAAGATATTGAGTTTGCACTCAATATCTGTGAGATCAGGTGCAGAATAAATAAGGGCATGAACCATTCTGCCTTCTGTCTTCACGCAGTAGGTGTGCTGTGATGTTCATTGTGGGGAAGAATAGGTTTACTGCAATGGAGACCCTCACGTTGGTGTGTTTCTGAAGAACTCTGTATCTTAAGGAAGGGCATTATTATTTTGTCCTTTCTTTTCTTAGAAGACCAGGTTGTCTAGAACACTGGTTCTTGAACTTGAGTGTGCATTAATTAGTATCATCTGAAGGGCTTATTAAAGCACAGGTGGCGGGGCCCCACCCTCAGTGTTTCAGATTCTGTGGGTCAGGTATGGCCCAACAATTCGCATTTTTAACAAATTCCCAGGGTGTGATGCTGCTGGTTAAGAGCTGCGCCTTGAGAACTACTGGTCTTCAGGGAGAAGGATGGAGGTCATGAATGAGTTTGTGTAAAGAGAGGATATGATATAAAATTGTACTGTGCTTAGAGACATCCTTCTAGAGCTCAAACGTGAACACATGACTAACATGCTCGAAGATTTCTATGGCTGCCTGCTGCCTGCAGGAACAGGGCTCAGTTGCATTGCCTGGCAGTGCGAGGCCCTTCCCACGTGGGCTCTGCCTTCCTCTCTAGCCTCACTGCTTCCGCTTCCCTCTTGCGCTCACCCCGCCTACCTCGCCATGACCCTGGGCTTCTCAGCCTGCCTCTAATGTAGGGACTTTTACATTTTTTCTCCTTACCCATCTTTATACATGCTGCTACCTCCATCTTGGCCAGCCCAATTCTCTTTCCTTAACCTAGCCAACTCCTCCTTATCTGAAAGAACATATCAACTGCCGCCTCCTCTGAGAACCCTACCCCGCTTCTCTCGGATGAAGTTTGGGCTTCCTTCCCTGTGTTGCTACAGCAGTGGGGTTGTCTCTCTCCCCGTGGGGTCACCCCCCTACCCCACAGTTGTCTCCTGTCCCCTCAGCCTGGGATCATGTGAGAGCAGGGGTTGCCATATTTATTCTTTCCTGGGACCTGGTCCAGTGTCTGACACCTTGTGGACACTGGATAAGTGCTGGGGACTGGCTGGAGTGATGATGACTTTCGGTGCAATCAGTAGAGGATTTGTTAATTCAGGATAGGTCATCCACGCACTTGCCCTAGGTAGGCACCAGGCTAGGTGCTGGGGATGGAACTCTGAAGAGCAGGAGAGACAAGCCCTAGCTCTCACACAATTTATTGTCAGAGGGGGAAAGGGTATAAACTGGTTCATTTTAGCATTGGTAAGAGGAGTCATGGGGAAACAGGGTGCAAAAGGGGCTCCTGATAGGAGTACTTAGTCTGAATGTGGCTAGAGGCAAAGGCCAAAGGAAGGCTTCCAAAGGAGGTAACATGTAAACCGAAGCCTGAAAGCTAATGACAAGAAAGATGAGCTGGGGCATGGCCCATTTAGGGACTGAAGTCATCATTTTGAAGGGCAGAGATGAAGTGACATAGATTTTCAGGGAGCAATGGTGGGGTCGGGGAGGCCCTTGGAGAGTGATGAGACAGGGAAGATCAGAGGGCCTTTATCCAGGTGAAGTGAGGATGAAGCAGAACAGAAAGTGGAAGAAAGAGAGCGGCCATCTGATAGTGTGGTCCAGTCCGGAGACATCTTGAGGGCACCAGGTCTGTGAGGATTGGCACCATCAGAAGGGGCTTTCTGGAGACATTGTTGTCAGGGATTGGCAGGATGTGGAAGGTAAAAGGAAGAAGGGAGAGCTCTGGATGGAGGGAAGCCTTAAGGAAGGCACAGAGGCAGCACTAGCAAATAGCACAGAGGTGAATCGCCAGGTCAGCTGAGGAGACAGAGACAACCTTCCTTGTCAGGGTTGCTGGGAGTTTGCAATCTACGATGCCCCTGCCAGCCCATGCACACAGACAGCCTGGGAGGGCAGAGAGTACGCTCTTTGCTTCTTCCAGAGGAGGAAACCAGCACAGGGAGTCATGGGAATTGTGGGAGGGGGTGACGGGGCCACAAGGCTTGATGGTTTGTTCTCTTCAGAGAAGTTGACCTAACCACTGCTGTGGGAGCACTTCCAGCTGCTTTACCCTGGGGAACAATGCAGTTAGCTCTGTGGCATGCATCATGGTTTCTCTCTTACTTGATTTTTTCCTGTTCCATGATCAACACAGAAACAATTCTTATCCTCCTTAAGCCATTTGCCGCTGACTCGCTCTTCTTCCTGTTTCCCTGGAACCTGTTGGGTTCACCCCATAGCCATGGGGAAAGGGAGGGAGGGAAGAAACAGGGATTGAAAGCTTACTGTGTGTCAGAATCTAGCTAGGCACATGAATGCACATTAGTCCCTACCACCAATGGCTGATGGTGTTTATGGACGAGGACACTGAAGCTCATGACAATAACAAAGCTTAAGTCCAAGATGAAGCCCCTTGTCTGGACTCCTATTGTTTGGTGGTAGAGCTGAGATCCAGTCTCTGATCTGTTTGAATTCCAACAAGCAGAATAAACAATACCAGCTGGGACAAAAAGCTCAGAAACCAGAACCTTACCTGAAGGTCAGTGTGCAGTGGGAAAATGTTTCTGGAATGTGATACACTCTTCCCCAGGTCCATACCTGTTTACATGCTGGCCTCCTTACTGTCCTCTCTAACCCCCTCTCCCTATAAGCTCTTGTTCATCTTATAAGCATCCTTATGATGCCTGGGTTAGGTGCCCCTATCCCAGCTTCTTATTTCTTCGTGCTTATCCTTAACATAGAATTTAGCACGATGTATCATAATGGATGTTTTCCTGGATTGACATAATGGATCGACATCCCAGAAGCAGGGTTGATGATGAATCTGAATCCTCAATGCCTAGCACAGCTGTTGGCATGCTGAAGATGTGGGAGTAGATTCTCGTTGAATGAAAGAATGAACAAATGGAGGAATGAACCTTGTCCTCAGATTCATTTGCACACAGTTGGCCTAGAAGCTCCACCCTCTACATAAGGAGGTTCAGGGAGATGTGGGGACATGTCCAGAGGGTCATAGGGAGCCAGATGAAAGCCAGTGAAAACAAAATGAAACAGACAACAACCCCCACCATGGCCCAGAGTCCCCTGTCCTCCAATACTTTGCAGGGATCAACAACCCGGATTTCCTATCCAGAAGATCATATCTGGAACTGTAGTAGAGGTGGTGAGCCATCTGCCCAATAACCATTTTCTTTGGGTTGCTTCCTAATTTAAGTGAATTTGGAGTTACAATATGCCTAGTTTAAAAAGGACATTTCCCAGCCTCCTTAGCAATAAGGTATGGCCCTGTGATGAAGTTCTGACCAGTGAGATATAAGTTTTGGGATGGGATATATGGGAATTCTCCTTTAAAAAAGAGGGGTTGGGGAATGCCTGGTTAAGCAGCTACCTTGGGCTCAGGTCATGATCTCAGCGTCCTGGGATTGAGTCCCACATTGGACTCCTTGCTTGACAGGGAGCCTGCTTCTCCCTCTGCCCCTGCCTGTTATTCTGTCTGCCTGTTCTCTCTCTCTCTCTCTCTCTCACAAATAAATAAATAAATAAAGTGTTGTTTTGTTGTTGTTGTTTTTTTAAAGGAGAGGGGAAGGGTTGCCTGGCTGGCTCAGTTGGTAGAGCATCTGACTCTTGATCTCAGGGTTATGGGTTCATGCTCCACAATGGGCATAGAGCCTATTTAAAAAAAAAAAGCGAGATAAAGAGAATAAGGCATATAAAAGTCTTTGTGGTGATGGTTTTGTTTTTCCCTTTTCCATCCAGATTGTTGGCATAATGATAGAGATAGTTGCAGAAGTAATTTTGGACCATGAAATAACTTTGAAGGATGGATTTATGCTAAGGATGGAGGGGCAGAGAGATGGAAGGAACTTGAGTTCTCAGAGATGGTGAAACCATGGGTTACTTGTTTCTAGTCTCCTTACGTGGAGAAAAAAAATAGACTTCTATTTTGTTCAAGCCGCTCTTATCAGTTTCTGTTTATTTATTGGGATATGCAGGAAGGAAAGGAATGGGTCATTGGCTCTGGGCCTGGTGGGCTAGGCTATTTTTAGAAATGGAATTTAGAAAGCTGCCGGAGGTACACCTTGGCTGATTGGGCCTCCAGGCCAGAGGGAAGGTCAAGACTGTGGAGTGTGGGTTCATCCACTGGCACGACCTCCACTGAGTTCCATCCACTAGGAACAGGGTAGGTCTTGGGGACTGGACAGAGGGGGGTCTCAGTTCCTCCCATGGGGTTCTGCAACCTTGGGCTGATCGCATCATTGCACTTTGTGGTTTGAATGGACTTCAGAGATCCAGAGCCCGTGTCAGACACTGAAGTTTGCCTGCCCAGCAGCCATTTCTACTTTAGTTCTTGTTATTAGAATACTGACTTTATTGCTCATCATGGTCATTTCTTTTACTTTTCCCCCCTGTTTAGTTAAAAGGCATGCGATCACCCTCCTGCCCCTGCCCCCACCATGAAATACAAAGAGGCACATCTGGGAAAGTTTTCCTTATTTTTTTCTTAAGAAGAGGCCCAAGACAAATATGCACCTCCTCTTGCCTTTGGGCATTACTGAGTTGACGGTGTGAAGTTTGGAGCTGCAGGAGTTGTCTTGACACTGTTAAAGAATCACATAGAAACTGGCTTGTGGCCCCAGCCTCTCTGAGGCCCTGGAATAGGCAGCTTGGGACCCCTCTAGCTGGACTTCTTGCTGTGAGATAACAAATCAAGTTATCGATTATCACCTTTTTTTTTCTTCTTTCTTGAAGCCATAGGCTCGTAACTTAAAAAGAATCTCATTTCTTTATTTGACAGATGTAGAGAATAAGGCTCAGAGAGGGAAAGTGACTGTCCCAAGGTCACATTATAGGTACAATGGTGGCAACCTGGAATCCTATTTTATCCTCCTCCCTAATAAAAGAAAAAAAAAACAACCCGCTTTTTCCTGCAAAACACATGGTGTCACCTCAAGAATCAAGTGAGATTCCACATATATTTGGGATACATGAAGACCATCATTTTTTCTTTTCGTTTTTTTTTTTAAATTTTTAAATTTTTTAATAAACATATAATGTTATTATTAGCCCCAGGGGTACAGGTCTGTGAATCGTCAGGTTTACACACTTCACAGCACTCACCATAGCACATACGCTCCCCAATGTCCATAACCCCACCACCCTCTCCCTACACCCCTCCCCCCAGCCACCCTCAGTTTGTTTTGTGACATTAAGAGTCTCTTTTGGTTTGTCTCCCTCCCGATCCCATCTTGTTTCATTTATTCTTTTCCTACCCCCCATTGCATCTCCACTTCCTCATATCAGGGAGATCATATGACAGTTGTCTTTCTCCGATTGACTTATTTCGCTAAGCATAATACCCTCTAGTTCCAGCCACATTGTCGCAAATGGCAAGATTTCATTTCCTTTGATGGCTGCATAGTATTCCTATATATATATATATATATATATACACCACATCTTCTTTATCCATTCTACATGGAGACCATCTTAATGGTTCTTTTCTTTTTCTCTGGATAGGTGAGTCATTGACGTGGGACCAAGTCCAGTTCTACGATAGGGAGCATAATGGCACATGACAACAAAAAGAACAATCATTCTTCAGATGTACAGATGTACATACAGCATGTCAACATTTGCTAAAGTTTTTCTTATCCATAATTTCATTAGATTTTCACAACACTGTGGGCTGGGCCAGACAGATTATTTTTCCCATTTTATAGGTGAGGACTCTGAGGGTCAGAGAGGCTAACTGATTCTCCTGAGGGAAATCCTGGGTGAGTGGATTAAGTACAGACCCACAAGCAGTGAGTTCAATATCTGTGCTCTCTACTGTTTATAGTGCGCTGTGTCCTGTGGTCTAGGCTGAGACCACAAGAACTCTGGAAGGTAGGCCAAGTGAGTATTTATCCTACATGATAGAAGATGAAGAGAAGGCTCAGAGTGGTAGATGGAGGTCACAGAACCAGCTCATTATGGCACTAAGCTGTCATCCTTCCCTGACTCCTCAGCATTTTCTAGAATCATTCCCAATATGAATATCTGACCTTGTGGTGAGTAGGGCTGATATGGCCATCCTGCAGAAAGAACATGTCATGGAACAGAGGAAGCTACGTGACTTGGCTGAGATGCCTGTGCTGGTAGCCAAAGTATGAATGTGGGCTTCCTGGCTCCCTGTCCATCACTCTTCCTTCTCCTCCTCTTCCTTTCCTCCACAGTGACAGGTGATACTGGCTTATGTCACCTCTCTAAGGAATCATATTTCTTCTTGGCTGTCTTGGGAACATGCTTGTCTCACCCACTGCTATAACCTGCTGCTTGGAATGGTGTCTGGCTCAATAAGTATTTCTTAAATGAATAAATGAATCTCTGCATTCCAAGCAAGTATTTATTAATGGTCAGATGCTTGGTGGTCCTTGGGAGGAGGCGAGGGGCAGGCTCAGCAGTAACAAGTGCACGTTGGAGTTTACCTTTTAGTTCTTGTCCCCACCATTCCATGTCCTCTGGGACCCAATGTGAAATCCTAGACAAGGTTCAGACCTGAGCCACTCTGGGGCAGCCCCAGCTCTAGCCCTAGTGGGGCTTAGAATAGACATTGTTGCCAATGTAGCCTGAAGGTCTACTGATTCACTTAAGTTACTCATGCCTTCATTCCTTCCATCCTTTCATTCACACATGCAATAAATAGACCTGCTCTCAGGTCCTGGGGATACCAAGACAGAGTTTCTGCCCATGAGTTGTTTACATCTAGTTGGGCCACAAATAAAGAGCAGATATTAAAACACTCAGGTGAGTGGCAACCCTAGAGGTAAGCACAGGGTGCTATGGGAGTCTAGAGAAGGGGCACTTAATCTGGTCTGGGTCAAAGGATCGCTTCCTGTGCACCCCCAGTTGCCACTCACTGAGAGCTTTCTACCCGCCGAGCTCTGTGCCAAGCTCTTTACTTTTACTACTTCTCATAGAAACTCTGTGAAGGTGTTACCATTCTCATTTTACAGATGAGCAAACTGAAGTTCAGATTTGAGAGGTGACTTTTTCAAAGTCACCCAGTTCATTAGTGCTAGGGCTAAGATTCGACTCTGATGCCTGGGCTCCTGACAGCTGTTCGGCCTGCCTGCCATGCAGACCACCTTTTTGTCCCTTAGGGGACACCTGAGTTATATTCTGAAGTATGAATCAAGTAAGCAAATTGGCTGTGGTAAGGGTGGTGGCTGTAGGGATCTCAGTGTGAGGGTGTGGTTTGGGGAATGGCTAAAGGCATTGCAGACAGAAGGAAACAGCACTGACAAAGATGCAGAAGTTGGAAGCAGCAGCTTGTGTCTATGTCAGGCCAATGAATGGGAGGTAGGTCCTCCCCATCCATGTTTATGGACAGTTTATACAGGGATCTTCCTGCATGATGGGGCCAGGGATGGTTTGCCCCATAACCCCAGCAACTCTATAGTGACTGTAACCTTTGGGTGACTGGTTGAGTTAAACATCATCACATAGGAAAGTCCTGCTGGAAAGAAAGACCACACCTGTTTGTATTTGAGTTTTGTAAAGGTTTTGGCCAGGAGGACTAAGAAAATGTGTGGACCTTGTGCTCACAGGGAGGAGTGAGGGTGTGGATTTGACTGGCAGCTGTGTAGATGAGACAGCTGGCTAGGTGAGTTGCTCTTGGGAGGAGGGGTTCTTACTCTTTCTCTTCCTTTCCATCTCTCTTTTTGCTTTCCACATGTTCTCACTGAATACCCACTGTGTCCAGCCTGGTGCCATGGTGGACACATGGGATGAATCAGACCTGGTCACTGCCCTTGCAGTACCTACAGTCTAGGAGGGGAGATAGGACATACTGGTAGATATTCCAGTTCATGATCACACAGAGGACACATTTGATCAATGTTTCTAGGCACCCACGTGTGGCCAGCTGATGGAGAGCAAAGATAAATACTTTGTAAATATGGAAGAATGGGCAAGGCACCATGACACATGGATGGAGGAAGGAGGACGAGTTAGGGAAGCCACAGATGTGCAAGGACATTTGAGTCCGGCCTTCAGCCCATCCTGGGGAAGTCCCATTCGTGTTTCATGCACACGATCTTGGAGGAAATGAGTTTTTCATATTATCTCAGAATCCTACAAGAGTCTGTGATAATCCATACAATGAATTCCGTTTTTCTGTTGAGGGAACTGAGGCCCAGAGAAGTAAAGTAACCCACTAAAGCTCACACAGCTGGCAAGTTGCAGAGCTGGGAGCAAACCCAGGCCTTTTGGCTCATGTTCGTTTTAAGACATCCTGCTGCCTCTACAAATAACACAAGGGAGAGAGTGACAAGTGCCATGTGCCCATGCGCTGTCTGCTTTTAGCCCCTTCATTGGACCAAGGCCCAGAAAGTGTCCCATTGTGTCACATCTGTTTAAGGCTGCGGGTGATCTGTGGGCTCAAGCTTAATCCAGTAGGAGGATTTAGTAACACAGGTTGCCTGGCCTCTCAATGGGGGAGCTGATTAATCCTCCAAAACCCCCTGTTCCAGCTCCATCCTTCAGTTACGCTGATCAGGATGGGGCTTGGAGACCCATTTTGGAGTCTTCGAAATGTGAATGGCAGTGGTCACCCCAAAGCTTTCCCTGAAGATGCACTGTAGTTCAGGGCATAAAGTGGGGCATGCAGCACAGCCGCTTTGTCCCAGGCAGTGAGGCATGCAAAAGTGGGTGGGGGCGCTTTGAAGCTGTTGCAAGAAAAGGGAAGGAAAGTTTTAACACTGACAGGCTTAGCCCCTGTGCTCAATGTTTTACATACATCAGAGAGGAAGACTTTGCTACTGAAAGGACTTGAAGTTTCTGCAGCAAGTTTAAAGGCCAGTCTTGTCGACATAGTCCCCTCCTTGTGAGTCAGGCCTCTGTTCTGCTGGAATGGAAATCTCTGTCCAGCCATGAAGGTGGAGGCATCCCATCCAACCTCACCTAGAGTCCTGTGACTCCTGTTTGGCCCAGAGAGGTCAGGTAGGCCTACTTAAATGTAGGCCTCTGACTCCAGGATAGCATGTGTGAAAAGGGAGACCCTTCCAAGGGAAGTGCTGGGGCCAAGAACCCTGGGGAGGAGGGTAGAGTTGGGGGTCCAGGCCTGTACACAGGAATGTTTGCTGAATGCATGAAATCCAGATGAGGTGGCTGGGGAGCAAAGAGGCTCCTATGCCTGGCGCTGGGCTCTGAAAGCGGCTGTCATGGAGAGATGTGGGCAGCCCCCACTCCTTCCCAAGGAACCAGTCAGATCCTCACTCTGGAGGGCAAAGGCCATTTCTCTGAGAGAATGACCTCTTTCTCTCCCGAAGCTGCTGCTTTCAGAATGGCTGCTACCCTAGCTCCAGCGGGTGAATGCAACTGCACCAAGAAATCAGTGGTTCTCACGGCCAAAGAGACGCTTCCACAGGCTTAATTTGGCATAATTATAAGTTTCCTCAATACGTTTTATTATGTGCATTGTTGTTTCAGCAAAAATTGTTGTGACATGGAAAGTTTTTTATTATCGGTAATTTTTTCAAGTTCTTTATCATCCCCTAAAGCTAGTTCTCCCCCTGCCCCCCTGCATATACATGCTTCAGTGATAGGCACATCCTGGGGTTGCTCTTTCCCTTTCTCTAGTTTATTCTTTAAAGGGGGAGGGAAGCCTAAATTACATGGTAGGATTCTAGAGGCTGCAAAGGCCAGGTCAGTGAGGAAGCCGGGGAGGCGTGCCTCCTGGAGATGGAGGTGACATCAGCCTTCCTGAGCCAGACTGTCTCTGGCCAAGGACCCTGTAGCCCCCAGGCCCCGGGAGCACTGCTTTGGGAGTCTGCTCCTTCAGGGATTGAATCCTGGCTCTGTCACTTGCTAGCGGCATGACACTGGACAAGTTCCTTAATGTAGCGCCATCCTTCAGTCCAGTTTGGTTTCCAAACTAAGGTACAAATGTTCTTGGAAAGAGCATGTCACTGTGCTGGAGGTTGTAGTCACCCACTCCATAAACACAAAATTTCCTAATGAAGCACAAGTTTGATCACAAGGATGGTCGTGGTGTGTGTGTGTGTGTGTGTGCCAGCAACAATAATATAATGTTATATATATATATATATATATATATATTTTTAAGATTTATTTATTTATTTATTTATTTGACAGAGAGAGAGAGAGATCACAAGTAGGCAGAGATAGAGGAAGAAGCAGGCTCCCCACCGAGCAGAGAGCCCGATGCGGGGCTCGATCCCAGGACCCTGGGATCTGACCTGAGCCGAAGGCGGAGGCTTTAACCCACTGAGCCAGCCAGGCGCCCCAATATAATGTTTATATTAAAACAAGCTCAGCGAGGTAGTGCAGAAGAGAGTCACATGCTCAAATTTAAAGCCAATTAGGGAACTTTGAAGATATTTAATACTTACCTTGGCCAGCTTTTATCTACCCATTCTCTCTCAGTTCTTACCTGTTCTCTCTTTTGCCCATTTAAAGATACTTCAGAGAAAAGTGTGGCAGGCAGCCATTCCCTCTACACGTTGGATGTAAGGCCCCTCTCTTCAGAGCTGTGGAGAGCCCTGATCATGTAAGAAAATATTTTTTTTTTTTAAAGAAAACCTATTTAAAATCATTCAAGGCTTGGCCATGGGTTTGTAGATATAACACCAAAGGCATGGTCTGTGAAAGGAAAAACTGGTAACTTGGACTTTATTAAAATTAAAAACTTCTAAAAAATTTTTAAAAATTAAAAGAATTTAAAAATTCTCTGTGAAAGACATCATTAAGACAGTTAAAAAGTGAGCCATAGAATGGGAGGAATTACTGGCAAAACACATGTCTGGTAAAGGACTTAAATTCAAAATATACAAGAACACTAAAACTCAACAATAGAAAATGGATAAAAGATCTAAACAGATACCTCACCAAAGAAGGTTTACAGAAGGTAACTAATTACATGGAAAGATGATCAACATAATTTTTGTTAGTAAATTTCAAGTTAAACCTGTAACAAGGGTGATACCGGAGTGGTTCAGTTGGTAAAGCATCTCCCTTCCGCTCAGGTCATGACCTCAGGGTCTTGGGATTGAGTCCCAGATTGGGCTCCCTGCTCAGCAGGGAGTCTGCTTCTCCCTCTCCCTTTGACCTCCCATTCATGCTCTTTCTCTTTCTCTCTCTAAAATAAATAAATAGGGCGCCTGGGTGGCTCAGTGGGTTAAGCCGCTGCCTTCGGCTCAGGTCATGATCTCAGGGTCCTGGGATCGAGTCCCACATCGGGCTCTCTGCTCAGCAGGGAGCCTGTTTCCTCCTCTCTCTCTCTGCCTGCCTCTCTGTCTACTTGTGATCTCTCTCTGCCTAATAAATAAATAAATAAATAATCTTTAAAAAAAAAAATAAATAAAAATCTTAAAAAAAAAAACCAAAAAACCCAACAACAACAAACCCAAAAGTAACAAGATAACACTACACACCTATAAGAATGGCCCAATTTGAAACACAGACTATACTAAACCCTGGTAAGAATATGTAGCAACAGAAACTCTCCTTTTTTGCTGGTGGGAATGCAAAATGGCCTGACCAATGCCTGACCAGACAGTCTCGCAGTTTCTTAAGAAACTAAATATAGTCTCACGCTATGGTCCAGCTCCTGCATTTTTAGGTATTTCTCTGATGTGGAAACTCTTGTGCAAACAGACACCTGCACACTAGTATTCATAATTGCCAAAAACTGTATCTCTCCCCACCACCCCACACCCAAGATGTACCCCAATCAATGGAAATCTGTGGTACATAATATGCAGTGAGATGCTATTCCATAATAAGAAAAAAAGAGCTATTAAGCCTTGAAAAGGTACAGATGACTCTGAAATGCGTATCACTAAGTGATGGAAGGCAGCCTGCCAAGGCGGCATACTCTGTGATTCCAGTTATATGCTCTTCTAGAAAATGTGAAATTAAAGTAGGGCTAAAAACATCTGTAGTTTCCAGGAGCGTGGGGGGTGGGGGTGGGAGGGTTAAATAGGTGAAGCTTAGGGGTTTGTTTTAGGCTATGATACTGTAACTGTGGATACATGACATTATGCACTACCAAAACACATCGAACATTATGGCACAGAGTGAACCGTAATGTATACACATTAAAGGAAAACCATTGAGTCATCAGGTGGTCCAGGATGGGAAGAGAATGTGACAGAAAAATCTAATTGTATTATACATGTATGACACAACTTTAGTGAAGAGGGTGGAGGGAAAAGTCACTGAACTAGGTAACTTTGGATATGAACGGAGTTTGTAAAAGTAAAGGCAGAAGGAACTGTGTATTAGCACTGCACTTCCATTAAAAAGTTGGTTCCTATGGAATATGGGTCAACAATTCTGACACTGCTTTACAAGTACAGTTCACCCTTGAACAACATGGATTTGAACTGTGTGGGTACACTTAAATGCTGATTTCTTATAATACAATACTGTAAATGTACTTTCTCTTCCTTATGGTTTTCCCCTCTAGTTTACTTAATTGCAAGAGTAGAGTCTATAACACCTATAACACACAAAATATGTATTGTTAACTTTATTTTATTGGTAAGGCTTCCAGTCAACAGTAGACTAATAGTAGTTAAGTTTTGGGGGAGTCAAAAGTTACATGGGAACTTTTGATTGCATGGAGGTTGATATTCCTAATCCCCACATTGTTCAAGGGTCATCTGTGTGCTGAAATTGAACAATTAAATAAATGGATGCTGGGAGCTGGCTTTCTTCTTACTGGAGTAAGAGTACACAGTTGAGCAAAAGGTGGAAGCCAGAATGACACATGTGGTAATGGGTTAGAGCTGAAGACATGAGTGTCAATGGTGTTCAGCTTAATATAGATACAGATGGCTACATATGGAAATATGTATAGGTATGTAGAAATACATGGGTTACTGACTTTTATACACACATCTATCCCCTCTGTCAGCTGAGAGAGTCTAGAAGCAAGGACATTCCAGTCACAGTGAGCACACCTAGTTCCCAGATCTTGGTTGCTAACACCATTCTACAATAAAAGGAATCAGTTCTCTTTAGACACATGGCTGACTCTAAGACTGGGGCAGGAAATTTATAAGATGAGCTTAGGCACGTCTCATAGTACCAGAGAGTAAATTCCGGAAGTAAGCAAAACCATGATGGGTTATGTCAAATGGATGCAGGACCAAGTGGAATGACCAAAGCTGGAGTAATTTGAACAACAAAATAAGTAAGTTTTTGATTATAACACAAAATTCCAAACAAATACCCAGGTGCTATATTGGTATAAACAAATGACTCAATAAATAAATCAGTGGAGGAGAGTATATAAATTGCCCATGTAAGAGAATTCAAAAATAATATTTATTTATTTATTTATTTATTTATTTATTTGGGTGTAGGGAGAGAGCACAAGCAGGGGAAGTGGCAGGCAGAGCAGGCTGAGGGAGAAGCCGGCTCTCTGCTGAGCAAGGACTCCCGGGAGAGACTGGATCCCCTGAGGCAAAGGCAGCTGCTTAGCTGACTGAGACACCCAGGCATTGTAGATACTCTGCAATGGAGGATTGAAGCACTTCTCCCTACTCAAGTGTGGACTGCAAATAGCAGTTTTCTTTTAAAGAGTGTGGGATGGAAAGGGAGAAAAAAAGAGTAACTTTACAGTAGATAAATCTGGCAAGCACTACCTCAGCTAGGTGCTCAAGGTCAGTGTCAACAATGAGAGGTCATATTGGTGTATGGTGAAATGATAGGAACAAAATGGCACTTTGCCTCTATAATCTTCCTTTCCAAACCTGTATGAATTACAAGAAAAATATCAGACAAAGGCTTATTGAGGGACAGTCTATAAAATACCTGACCAGTTCTCCTCAAAACAGCGAAGGCTATCAAAAGCAGGGAAATCCTGTGAAACTGTCACAGACAAGCTGGGCCTTAGAGGCAAGGCAACTAAATATAATGTGTTATCGTGGATAGGGTTCTAAAACTGGGAAAGGACATTAGATAAAATACAAAGATGTTTGAGTGAATACAGATTTATCAGTTAATAATAATATGTTGGCTTTGGCTCATTAATTATAACAAATGTACTGCATTCATGTGCAGTGTTAATAATGGGGGGATCTGAGTGTTAGATATATGGGAACTCTGGACTGTCTTTGTCATTTTCCCATAAATCTAAAGCTATTCTAAAACATGAAATTTATTTTTTAAAATGAAATAATACCATAAAACATCATTTGGTGAATGGGTGCTATTAAATGGTAATAAATGATAATGAGATTGAGAAATTTGTATTCACTCAAATGGCCTATAGAGAGAGCACTCAGAAGAATGCCCTGACAAGGCCTGCTCTCATAGAAGCTGAAATTTCAAGGACATGGGTACTGGCTGATGCCAAGGTTTCAGAGAAGAGGTACCATTATTCTTCATGAGACAAGGAAAGGGCTTCCCCCTGCCCAAAAGGGAGGAGGAAGCAGAATAAAACAATAATGAACATTTATTGAGTACTGAGCTGTGCCAAGTGCTTTTTCTGTTCTAAGTGCTTTATCTCATTGAATCTTGATGAGGTAGGTACCATTATTCCCTTACAAAGAGGGAAAGAGAAAAAACTGAGGCCTAAGAATTTGATCTGCGTGATTAACATATAGTTAATAAGGGTGGGAGTATAAGGTAGGATTTGAATCCAGAAAGCTTGGCTTCAGAGCCATCTCTGTGAGTCTACTTGCCAAGAAATATGTTCGTGCCCTGTGACCACTCAAATTCCACTGCTGTGTTTCTAAATTCCCGGAATGTGTGGTGTGAGCTTATTTTCTGTACAAACAAGAAAAGGACTGAATTTTCTTTCTTGGATGACTTTGGACTATCAGAGGCCAGTGAGAGTTTAGGTCAAGTTTACTTAGATCCGAGTTTTAGGACAAGCTGGTGGGATGGGGGCTTAGTACTTAGCTGACACTGGGTAACATTATTATTATTACTACTAGTCATCGCCTTCCTGCCTCCACTGACTCCCCACCCCTCACTCAATTCCCTAGAGTCTCCTTCAAGTCAGGCTACTTCCTTAGGGGAAACAGGATGTCATCTACAGGCTTGGGACAGGTCTCTGGGGGCTTGGGGTGGGAAGAGGCTGCCTGATTGGCTAACACGGAGCTAGGCACCAGAGAGGAAGTAATGTTTCCGGGAGCTGAGGAAACTGCCATTTCCTCCTCCAGCAGGAAGTGGCCTTGGCTATTCTCAGCACCCTGTGGCCATGTGGAGCAATGGAAATCACAGCCTGGCAGTGTCTTGGATTTGCCTCCTGCAGTTTAACAATCTCTCAGTCAAAATAAACTGGCTCCTTCAGTCTCCAGGGCATGGTTAAGGTAATAATTGAGAGAGAGAAGCTGGAGACCTGGCTGTAGCACAAAGGCGTGGAAAGACTTTTATATTAGACTGGTATTGGCTGCTTGTGCCTCATTAAAGTGCTTTAATTGAAGCATTGTGAAGACAAACCAAGAGATTCAGTTATGGTTTCTCAAATAGCTAGTCTCCACCTCAGGAGAATCTGTACTGTTGGAGGTAAGGGAGGCTGTTGCTCCTTTAAGCATGTATGTGTAGATTTCAACAGGAAAGCTGCATGATTCAGGAGAGGGAACTGGAAAATGGTCAGAGAAATATGGGTCCGCATTGGAACTTCAGCAGACATGCTATTTTGAGACAACATGGCCGACCCATGCTTTCGTTATGTAGCAAAACCTGCCCCGTTGTCATGCTCCATGAGGCAGTGGCGGCCCCCCTGAGGAGGTCATATTTGAATGGTGCCTGACTCATGAGACAAAACCAGCCCTTTATGGAAGTGGGTTCCTGGGAGGGGGCAGGCCGCCTGTTCATTCATAATGAACAGGTATTCACTGAGGGATTCTTGATACCAGAGATGTGGTGGGGAGGCAGACAGTCAAGGTCTCTGCTTTCATAGAGTTTATACTTGGGAAGAAGGGACAGAGAAAAAGAAACACAGAGGTAAATAAAATCAGTTATTGATAAGCACGCTGCAGAGAATTAAGACAAATGTTGGTCAGAGGGCAGAGTAACTGGGTGATCAGTCTGGGGAAGCAAAAGAGCAGAGGGCCTAAGGCAGGAAGGTCTTGCTGGTTAGACAAAGGAATAATATGTTCCTCTGGCCCACGCCTGGTTGTTCCCTATGGCTCACTGGCTACATTCATTGCTACCCAGTTCGTAATGGCTCCGAGTCTTCTCCGCATTTACTTGTGGGATTTCCATCCCATTCCAGAGGTTTTCCTTGGGCAGGGGGGTTTGGAGGATGTGGCGGGTAGGTGAGCTCACACAGTCTGTAGTTTAGGCACTGCTGGGGCGGCCCCCTACTGGAGTGTCTGGCAGTCGGAGGCACTTCTTGACATCCTCACATGCAGAATGGCTAAGCCCTCCCTGATGGTGGTCTTCCCAAGGATACTGATGGGGGAGCTGAATGTCTAATAAAACTGATATCTAGCAAAATGCAGTTGACTTGCAGAGAGGTGGGTCCAGCATATGATGCACCAAGACCCCAGCCAGACTCCCTGCCTTTGAGAAGCAGATAATATACTAGAGGGAGACCTAGGTCTATGGGCTCAAAAAAGGTTTTTATTTTTTTTTTCTTTCTTTCTTTCTTTCTTTTTTTTTTTTTTTTTTTTTTTTTTTTTTTTAAATAGAGTGCCTGCTATGTGCTCTACTGCCAGGGTAAATGAAAGTCTAACTCTTGCCCTCACCACTCATTGATCTTGGAGGTTAGTGAGTCTTTAATACCAAGGCAGGGCATCTGGATGCAATTCAAAGTGCACTGGGAGGCATTTGAACCACTCAGGAGACTTTCTGTGGCAGGTTATAGGGAACCTAACCCACGCTGGCTTGAATAATAAAGAGGGTTTATTAGTGCACAATAGCTGAAAGGTTAAAAGGTAGGGAGTCCTCAGATGTGGCACACTCAGGGCTCCAGCTCTGTCTCTGGGATTCCCTTGGCGCCATTCTCCTCCCAGGATAGCTTCCAACAGGCACAGAGGCTGTGCTCTTTCATTCATGTTCTGGAGAGAGAGACCGTGACAGAGAAGACACAGGGACAGAGAGACTGCTGCAGAATGAGAACAAAATACCACCTTTGAGCTTCTGACTAAAGGCTTCTCCTTACACCTTGCCCAATGTCTGCAGCCAAGAGAAGGAAGTGCCTGGGTTACCAATTCCTGCAGCAGCGCTAATGGGACTCCCCAGATTAGCTAACTAGGCTCACACAGCTTTACGGGCAGGATGGATGCTGGGAAGTAGCAACAATGCCTGTTACAGTGAAAAGATTTGAAGAAGGTCACATTGAAGAAGGGAAAAGGAGGAAGAAGAGAGAGCCATTAGGAGCTCTTCCAAAGAGAGCTGGTGGCTGGGGGCCCAGGAGAGGGATGGAAGGTGAGACAGAGCACAAAGGACAGATGTAAATCCTGTCATTTAGCAGTTGAGTGGCAGTGACATGGGTCTTAACTTCCCTATATCATTTTCCAAATTCATAACATGGTTGTATAATTTCTTAGCTTTCAGGATTATAGAGATAGATTAAATATATCTATTATGATGAAGGTCCTTAGTAAGTGGCATTATTGGTATCAATATCCAGACTCCTTATATGACATAGAACTCCCTTCCTGTTCTGGACTCAAATAACTCTGGGTGGGAGAATGAAGTGGGAGAGAGTCTTCCATGTGTAGCCAGTACACATGCTCTTCCCATTTTGTGGTGGAACCTTCCCAAACGGGAAAAAGTTATCCTAGAGCCAGTCATGAAACTTCTTTTTCGTTCCCAGGGGATTTTTGTCCTCAGTCCTATCAATCAGTGTCCACATCTTGACCAGCACAGAGAGCAGTTTGTTATGTTTTCAGTCAGTAAATATTGGTGAAAGAATGAGAGTTGGCTCAATGTACTTTAATGAGTAAGAAACAAACCAGCTTGCTCAAATTTCCAGGAATTTTCTCCTGAACTGAATTGCAGTGTGGTTGTTGCCACTCCCCAAAACCAATGTCCTAAGCCCAGGAAAGCCCCATTATCACTGTCACTCCAAAATGTTTTCACCAAAATCAGTGGGTTGAGTGTTGTCCTAGAGAATAATAATTTTGCACAATACAAACAGAGCCTTCGTCTGCAGGAGGGACATGAGTTTCTGACAGGAAGTGAGTGCGTGCCTGGTAGGAAGGCTATAGAATGTGTTTGTGGCAGGGGCTGCAGAGGGGCTGGTGAGAGATCAGTGGGGCAGACTACCTGTCTTTAGTTGGGTTTTAGTGGTGATGGGGGGAACCCATGAGTTTAGGAGTTAGACTGCCCTGGGTTTTAACCTCATTTCTGCCATTCATTAGCCATGAGATTGTTCATTCGTTTAAAACAGGCCAGATAGTGGGGACAGAAAGTACAAAACCTGCTCCTAAGAAAGGACTTTGAACAATGGATGCAGAGAAGTCGAATAAAGTATGGCAATGGGGAAAATATGGGAGTGTGGTAGTGAGAACACGGGGTGGGGGGCACAAGCTCCAGTCTCACTGTGAGGGAAGAGTCATGAAGAACATCCTGAAAGAAGCAGAGAAGCGTAGAGCATTGGGAAGGCGAGCATTAGCCTGGAGAAGGAGAGGGCGGGGCAGCAGGGTCTGTGTTCTCCGTGGAAGGGCAGGCGAAGTTCTAGAGGCAAAAGGGAGTTGGAGTGTGGTGGGCCAGTTGGGAGCAGATCAGGCTGGGAGGTCAGCAGGGCCAGATGGTGAAAGCCCCGAAAGCCACTGCTATTTCAACTCTAAGGACAAGGGAGCTATTGCAGGGTTGAAGCAGGGGAAAGGAAGAGGCATTTTGAGCAACTGAGTGAAGAACAGACGGAAGGGAAACAAGACTGGAAGCGGGAACCGCAGTGCTGACGCTGTCCCGGAATCCAGGGGAGAGAGGACGGCAGCCAGGTTGGGTAGTGGCGTTGGACAGTGGCAGTAATACATGCAGTCGAGGGATATTTGGGAAGTGGTTACTTGATCTTGGAGAAGGAATGTGCCAGACAGTTGAAGCGCTTCATTCTATTTCTTAGAATGTCCCTTTGAGGTAGATACAGTTCCAGGGGGTTAAGCAACTTGTCCACAACTAGCAAGTGCAAACAGAGACTTCAAACCCAGGTCTGCCTGCCCTCAAACGCCTCGTTTTTCACCACTAGATTATGTGGCTTTCCTAAGTCAAATATGACCATTTATTGCTTATCATGTTTACATTAAGGACCATAGAAGTTATACCAATTCTGAAGGATTGAAGTGGAGTGATAGAACGCAGACTGAAGAAAGATGAGGACTGGTGTCTTTGGGAGTATCATACTGGCCATCAGTGGCCTCCTTCTGTCACCCCCTCCCACACCCCCACTGTTGTCCTCGCTGAGGGTTTAACTAGGTCAACTGCCATCTTCCTGAGGAAGCGTCCTGGGTGGACCTCCTTCCCCATCAGAATTAATAGCACTGCTAACCTTCCTATCCTTGCCCCTTCACACTGGCCCGGAAGCTCCTCGAGGGCACAGACAGTGTTGTCATCAGTGAGATATTCCCAGGGCCTCATCTCGGAGAGTAGATTCAGTAAATATTGGATGATTGAGTGATTGTGGGAAGATCATGGTCATACCAGGAGAGTACAACCTGTTCGTTGTGGTAGAATGTGTAAGTGAAGGCAGCTACTTTGCCCTTCTTTATGCTGACACCTGTTCCTTCTCTTGTCCTGTGAAATCATGCTTTCTCTCTGTGGCCCCACTTCTCCCTAGGGGCCAACACTGCAGGGTCCCTTTGGTATGTGCTCCCTGCACTTCGTCCTTAGCTGTGGGTCTCTTGGTTCTTTTGTACAAATTACATGTTTCTTCCAGCCTGGCTTTAATCATTACAACCTTGAATCCTCATCAGGCTCTCTGCCCCATCTCAAACCTAGTGCTTAAGGGACACTCTTACCTTCAGAAGAAATGGTATAATTTTCATAAACATGGGTCATTTGCCCCCTTGCATCAGTGTCAGATATGAAACCACCACTTAACAAGACGTACCAGAAATGCAGAATGTCTGAACAAAGCCTGTGGACAACAGTATTTTTTTTTTCTTTCTCTAGTTCTGTGAAATTGCTCTCCCAAAATAATCCTAATGCTTTATTTACTTCAGCTTTGGGTTTATTTTGAGATGAACTTTCCTGAAGCTGAGTCTTAGGATGTGATTCTTATCCTGGTCACATCCTGCGAAGTTGTTTTGTGACTTGTTTGAATGGGCTCTGGCTTTTCCAGGGAGCCCCTGGTACCGAGGAAGAGGCCAGAGGATGTCAACTCCCACGTGCAGTCCAAAGACCGAGATGACAGTGCAGCAGCTTGGGTGGAACTGCTCGCAGGAGGAAGGGCCCCGTCGCCTTGGCTCGCACACCACAGACACAGCAGAGGCAAACTCAGCTCAGATATTATCGATGATCTGTTCTGGGGGCCGATGTGTCTCATGGTTTCCAGCATCTGAGTGATTTGTGAACGTTAGGAATTCAGACTCTGGATGATTAAAACTGCCAGTGCTGGGAATTTTCTCATTTCAGGAAATTTTGGTTGTGAGACATGCTGGAACCTCACCAGCAGGCGGACCCGAAGGGCAGGAAGTCCAGACTGGGGGTGGGGATGGGGCTGTGAGAACTGACCAGAAGGCAGTGCAAGGCCCTTGCTATCATGTCAGACAGATCTGCATGGGAATACTCCTTCTCTGAACCTCAGTTTCTCCACTGGCAAAATGGGATTGATAACATCTACCTTGCAGGAGTGCTGTGACAATGAAACGATATAATGGCCTGCCTGGCACGCAGTTGGGGCTTGGACAGGGGAGTTCCCCTTGGCTTCTGTAGGAGTGAGGGGAGCTGAAGTGCAGTCCAGGCTGGATTGGTCTGGTTGATGATAGAGGGCAGTCAGTGGTCCATCTAAGTTGGATCCTGGAGGTCAGGGGACTGGGTCTGATGCTTAGAGGTGCAGGAAAGGGACTGGCCAAGACCACACAGCTTATTGAAGTCATGAGGCTCAGGGCAGGGCTTTAATCCAAACTTTGATCTGTGGGCAGTAGCTCCTGGAGCCCCACATTTATCCCTGGTGGTAGCGTATAAAACAGTGGTTCTCAAAGTGTAGTCTGAGGACCCTGGAGAAATCTGACACTCTCAGGGGTCAGTGAGATCAGAATTATCTTCATCCTACTGCTGAGATTTTCTTTTCTTTTCATTGAGTTGGTGTTTGAATTGCTGGTGCAAAAGCAACAGTGGGTAAAACTGCTGGTGTCTTGGTACACATCAAGGCAGTGGTGCCGAACTATAGTGGTAATCATCGTATGACTCACCACCACACGTGCACAGTAAAAAAGGGGGGGGAAAGCCAGTTTCACTTCAGGGTGTGCTTGGTGAAGCAGGGAAAGTGACTAAATTTATTAAATTTCAACCCTCGAGTACTTTTTTAATGTTTTGTGTGATGAAAGGGAAGTACATGTAAAGTATTTCTGTTGCTTACCAGGGTGCACTGGTGGTCTCGAGGAAGTGCACTGGCACGGTTGTTTGAGTTGGGAACTGGGCTAGCCACTTTTTTCTCAGAACACCATTTTCCCTTGAAAGAATGACTGACATGCATGGTTATCAGATTTGGATAGTTGGCCGATTTTGGAGGCCATCACTTCACAGAAAACAGTTGACCATGTTTGCTGCCAGTGATCACGTGTGAGAGTTCAAATGAAAACAGAATTTTGGAAAACTTGTGTCCCCCACCCTGAGCTGTCAGATCACACACTGCAGCTGCCCTTTAAGAAACCACGGCTCATCCAGGGTTGGTAGGGTATCAGAGAAGAACATCCACAGTTACCTAAAGAGGCTATTAAAATGGTTCTCCCTTTGCCAACCCCATGTCTGTGGGAGGCCCTGTTTCTTCATCTAGTTCAATTGTTAAGCTAATTAAACAAGGAGGAGAAGATAGTTCTAATGCCTTAGTAGCCTAGGCAAAAAAAACAGAATTTAAGCCTGTAAATACCTCAAGTTTAAGAAATCAAAAACCTAAGGACAACCAATCAGAGCCAAATAGGCTTTCCCAGATAAGGTGGCCACTACTTCAGCTCCAGCCAATCCAGTAATTCCCTTGTTTTGCTCCCTTGTCTTCTCCATGAGCCTTGCCCCTAGTTCCTGGTGCTGCCTGATTCAGACTGATTGTTGCTCAGATAAGCTCTTCACATTTCTGCCATGCCTCAGGTGATCTATAACACAGCCAAATACCGTATCACCAGAGACTGAATGCCAAAGAGGATACAGAAATCCACCTGTATGCTAAGTCAGACATTAGAGAGATTTGCAAATATGTGAAACAAGGCCATTCTTTTCATTCATTTTATGTAGATTTTTTCATCTAAAATGTTATTTAGAGGAACATGTAGTGGGTTTATTAGTTTTTTAAAAAATAAATTAGTAAATGTTCTTAAAAGCATAGAACAACTACAAGTATTATATAAATAGTCCATATGCCACAGCATTGTAATGTCCCTGCCAGTGTTCTCCCAGACTGTGGGGCCCCCAGAACAGGGCCTGTCTCTGATTCATCTCTGTATCTGAGCACAGAGCTGAGTATCCACTGGGTAGGCGTCAAGTTTGGAGAGCAAATGAATGAGAAGCTGGAAGAAGCCAGGGCGGATCCCAGCTGGGTTCATGATGGATAAGCAGACTCATGAGCCAGGAGGCTCAAGTCCAGAGTGGCAAGAGTGGGACATGAACAGGACCTGGAACGAGGTGGGAGCAGCAGGATGAGAAAGGAGGGTCCCAACGTTGGCAGTCAGTCTGGTGAGATGGCATTTCATAAACCATGTCTGGTGCTGGCCAGTGGCGTAGCAGGCTGTGTGCAGACACAGGATGGAGACCGGCCCCACCTGCTGATGGGGCCGGGTAACACAGCCTGCCTGATGCCACCCCCATGGCAAGACAGACTTGTCAACCCAAGGGTCTCCCCGCGTGTGTGTCCCACCACCTCGTGGGCTTGGAAAGATCAGGGCTGAAAGAGTTAAGCCTGAAGTATTAAATATGAGTCTTTCCTAAGTTTTCAGATGATATTTTACATCATTAGGTGCATGTTTGACCATCTTGTCTTTGTGAATTTATTCCTAGGTGTTTTGGGACATCCAGGGAGGAAGGGAAAAATGTCATCAATGTCTGCTTGGTGCCAGGTGCTTTATTTATGGTTCTTCATGTAATCCTCACAAACGCCTCCTGAGGAAAGTGCTAGTATTGCCATTTTAGATAGGGGAAAAAGGAGACTCAGGGAATAGGAGTAATGTGTCTGTGGTCACAGTGCTCATCATTGGCCGGGCTGGGATTTGAACCAATGTCTGTGCGAGTCCTACGTCCATACCATTGGAAAAACCAAATTTTGTCTTATTTTATTTATTTAATTAATTTATTTATTCATTTCACCACTGGAGTAATGCATATGCATTGTTCAAAAATGTGACAATTCTGAAACAAGTGAAAAATAAAAATTACCCATTAATTCTACCATTCAAAAATAAGAATTATTGTCATATTGGTATGTCTTCTGTGATGTTTTTCCCATGTGTATTTCTAACCTGTTTTTCTGTTTAACAGTATATATTGTAAACCTCTTTCTGCACCTATAAATATGTTTCAATGTGATTTAAAAGGGCTGCATAGTAGTTCAGTATGTGAATGTGCCATTTATTTAACCAATCCTCCATTATTAACTAATTTAGTTGGCATCTGGTTTGTCACTAGTATTAAAAAATATTCCAATGAACATCTTTGAGGTTTAATCTTTATGTGTATCTTTACTTCCTTAGGATAAAATCCTAAAAATGCAATTGATGATTTAAAGTACATTTGGGTTTCAGGGCACCTGGGTGGCTCAGTGGGTTAAGCCTCTGCTTTTGGCTCAGGTCATGATCTCAGGGTCCTGAAATCGAGCCCTGCATCGTGCTCTCTGCTCGGCGGGGAACCTGTTTCTTCCTCTCTTTCTGCCTGCCTCTCTGCCTACTTGTGATCTCTGTCAAATAAGTAAAAATCTTAAAAAAAGAAAAATAAAATGAAGTACATTTGGGTTTCAAAGACATTTCAATATACTATATTGTCAAGTTAAATTCCCATTAGTGGTAGGTGAACAGTTGTTTCCCTGCTCCCTCAACAAGTGATATGAACAGATCTCTTCTGGTTAGATAACCAAACAGTATGTCTGTTTTAGTAGATCTGTATTCTTCCAATGCCACTTTCTTGTTTCTTGATCCAGTTTGAGTAATGCTCTGTATTAGGATATGAAAATTTTTTACTACATTAGTTACCTAAGGAGACAGTTTTCTATTTCCTCTCTGAGCTGGGTGGGGTGGCAGTGGGCAGGGAGCCAAGTGGGAGTGACTTTGGTCAGGCAGTGGGACAGGTTGGATGAAGAAGGATTGGGTACGGGTAATTATTCTCACCAGTGGGGTGTTGGCTGGTGGTTAGAGTCTTCCCCTACTATAGAGAGGAGGGGTGATTCCTGCCAGGGTTAATTCCGTGTGCCTGTTCCCCAGGGATGTGGTGGGCAGTACAGGTGCCAGGAAGTCCACCAGAATGACTGGAGTTTATGGGCAGAGGTGTGGACAGGCAGCCCAATAGGGGACAGACAGTAGGGGATATAGACCGGTGCTCTTGTGGATGGCAGTTGCAGGAGGGTCAGGGAGAAGTGGAATTTTGAATGTAGGAACGAGTGCTCTTTTTGACAGCTGCATGGTCTAGCCAATGATCCCCAGTGGCCTGACCACCAAAGGGTCTTACCATTTGTCATTCATTCCCTCGGTGAATTCTCTACAACTGCACTGTCTCTCAGATGTTGGTATCTACTTTGTGAGGTCTCTGGTAGTATGTCTTTGACTTGGGGGTAGACTCTGTTAAGGAGATAGAAGGAGGTCTCAGAAGCCAAACTGTTCATATAACTTGCTAATTAAGGTTTCAAGAATGGAATGTTCCCATTGGCATAATAAGCTCATGCTCGCCCTGAAAGCAGACCTACCGGTAAAACTAACCCCTGTATGCAAGGCTGTGTGATGTGCATGAAATAGGAATAAGAAGAAATGTATACATGTGACAGCCTTGTAAGACTTGTCAGTTATTTACCACACAGTAGGGGCCATTGGGGCTGGAGGTATTATAGATGGTTGGCCGAGTCTTCTCCGTAGGCAGACCTTCTCTCTTTTTCAGCTGAAAGGGTTGACCACTTGCAGTGTGACTCGCCTTCCTTTGGAAGTCATGGGGATTTTTAGTCTCTCCTGCCTGGGAGCCCTTCTAGCCCTTTCAGGTGATGTTGCATTTTTCTGTTCTGACCCACCGATTTTAAAGGTCAAATCAGAGTTGAGTCTTAGTGCCTTTACTTCCAAGTCTCCCACTGTGCTCATATCTAAAGGTCATGGGGTTGGCACCAGGATGGGGTCTGACAAGAGCAGAGGCCCAATCCCAGTGGAACTTGGGGACTGAGCTGGAAACCTCAGCCAGGGGTAGGCATAGGGACAGATGGGAACCGAGGCTCTGACAGTGGCCCACAGAAGCACCAGGAGCACCTTCACTGAAATTGGGACTACCATCTGAGTGAGGTCAGCAGGCTGACCTGCTTGTGCCCCCAAACCTTGACTGCCCATATTGGGGCTCCCCAGTGTCCCTAATTAGAGATCCTAGAGGGAGACCCAGAGAGGGCGAGTGGTCCCAGCTACAGAATGAGATGGTTTCAAGGCAGGAGTCTCACAAGAAGTGAAAATTGGAATCAGTCACTGGCCAAGCGGTGTCTATACTTGGCCTGTCTACACTTAAGTAGAGGGTAGAGTAGGGAACTGCCCCATCTTCAGCCTTGCTGCAAAATATATGAAGACAGCTTACTTATACAGATACACTCAAGACTGTAAGGTAAAGCACACTTCAAGTCAAAGGCTAGCACAGCGAAGGGAAAGGTGGGAAAGAAGTGGGAACTGGGCAGGGGGTATGTACAGACAAGCAGAGGTGTTCGAAAGTCCTTTCTGCTTGCTGCTGGGGGGCCACTAACATGGGTCAGATTCGCTGGCTCTCAAGGGGAAAAGGGACATATCAAAGCATTCTTCAAAGCCCAGCCCATGTGTCTCACCCCAAGTCTCTATTGAATGAATATGGGCACAAGACACATATTTTTAGATGTAAACATAAATCTCTCAAAGACTTGAGTTTGTTCAAAGCAGAGACAACATTTGCTTGGGAAGGATTAGCCTTGGGATATATGATTTGGGAATTAGACAGAACTGAGCTCCATCCAGGTTCTGAAACATTGGCTGTGTGACCTTGGAAAGCTCTTTAACTTCCCTGAGCTTCAGGAAGTTGCTGAGAGGATTTAAGGGGTCTGATTTTAATAGATGAAGAATCTGGCACTCAGTGAAGGCACAACTTCTCTGGTTCTCTCCTTGGCTATATATGGAGCATATTGTATCTATCTGACATCATAGTAAACTGATAAGAACAGATATTACACTTGATCTTAGCCAAAAGGCTGAGAAGCGATTTTATCTGACCTCAGACCCTTGCTTGGGAAAGGGGGCTCCAAAAACTTCAGGGTCTTATCAGAGATCCCTCAACTGGGTGCAAGGACCCTGGGTTCATAGCCCTTGCTTTTTCTACTATCCATACTGCCTCTCCCCAATGCCCTCATTTCAGCTGCCTGCTAGAGAAGTTTCCTTTCACATAGGGTCCCAAGTTAGCAGAAACGTCATCGAGTCCACAAGACAAGTGCCTGTTTGTCCTTGGGGTGCTTCTGACCTTTGCTTCATGTCTCTATTCTGGGCTATTTTGGGCCTTGGCCATGTCTAGAGGGTCTGTGGGAAGATGGCTAGTACAGCTGCTTCATGCTGCCAAGAGTCATGGAGAGAATCCTTGAATTGGAGCCTGCCAAGGGCCTTAAGTATGCCGGCTTTGCGAAACAGCAAAAGGATCCCTCATTCTTGGGAGAAAACGTAGATGTAGAACCTTTCTATGAGGCATTCTGGAATGAAGGCAAGGGGGAACAGAAGCTAGACCAGATGCCAGGAGACCTCATTGTTGTGGAACGTGGTGGAGGAAGTGGGCGTCAGACCGCCGGGTGCTGGGGAGTAAGACAGGGGTGGGCTTGGTGTTGGGGCGGTCTCCGTGGGGAGTTGAGTTCCTGTGTAAGCGGACGTTCAGTTGCCCTCAGGATCTCTTGGGACTGTCTGGGTGTGTGGGTTCAGACTAGAAAAACATCTCCTTGGCTGCAAACTCCCGGTGGCTACCAGCTATTTTCCACTTCTCCAACCAGGGCTGGCTTTAAGTGCTCCAGGACTCAGCCTTGCAGACCCTGACTGTGGAGGGAGTCCCAGCCCAGCCACATAATCCTGCAGATGCATGGACTGCTTTCGTGTGGTCCAGGGCCACTGTAGTTCGGTGGCTGAAAACACAGTAATGTCACTTAGCTTTTTTCCTTTATAGAAAGATGAGAAATGAAATAGGATTAGGTTCCAATCAAGAGCATTTGGCCTGTGATATGAATTAGTTAACTGATATAGTCACTGTTTATGGAGTTCATTATGTGTCCGTGTGTCTGGGTGATAGGGACACAAAAATGTAGAAGATATGGGCCCTGCTTTAAAAAGAGTCTCGTGATGGGGACAGGTATCTAGACAGGTGAGTGGGCTAGCTCTGGTCCTGCAGGGTCTGTGTCCAGACCAAGGATGCTTTGAGCTTCAGTAGTGGTGGAACCCCCCTGTGGGTGCTAAGCCAACAAGTGGCAAGATTTCTGGCTACTGAAGGGTGGATTTGAGTGAAACAAGTATAGAAGCCAGTAGATTCCTAGACTTCAGAAACATTCAGGAATTTAAGAAAGGTATGCAGATACAGGCAGCCTAATCCCGGAAGTATTAACGGATCATCAACTTTAAGAACCTATAGTGATTTTCCACTTGATATTTTATGAAATGTATTTACAGCTCTTTTGAGCCTCCTAAAGCTTCCCTTGGGCATGACTGAGGTTTTCCCAGTAGTCTACTGGTATGGGGGTTCATACTCTATTCCCAAGCAGTTCACGATGCCTTTCTTCACAAGTGGGGTTTTCCCCTCGTGAAGAAAGGACACCTTTCTGTTCCTTCCAGATTTCACTGAGTTTCCCCTTAGTTCCCCTTACTCTTTTCTGGTTCCTGAGGTTGGGTGACCTCTTGGGTATATAACTCATGAGGGGTGGGGTTGATGAATGTGTGAGGCCCCAGGGCACTGCAAAACCAGTAGAACTATTTACCCCAACAGTTTAGGCTGGGAGGAGGGAACCACAGTGTTGTTAGCTGGGAGGTGATCTCACAGCTGGTGGGAGCAGGTGGAGGGTCAATTTTATTAGGCACGTGAAGATGTCCATGGAAAGTGGGCAATGAAGTCAGAATCTAGGAGCTTCAAGAGCAGGGTAGAGTGAGGTTGGAGAAAGAGACAAGGACCAGTATTTCAGGACTAGGTACGCCAGAGCCAAGATTGTGCTTTGCATGCCCCCATTTTGTGGTTCCATGTAGTAGATAGGGGTTCAGTCTGTAGATAGGGGTTCTGTGACTCAGCAGAAGCACGCATGTAAACAAAGAGGAATGTAGGTCTGATAGTGTCTTAGACAAGGACAGAAGTAAAAGAAAAGTTTAATCAAAGAAAAACAGATTCTAGTAAAAAGCAGAAAGAAAGGGACAAGTAGGGTTAACATCCATTTGTGTTTAGGAATCCTAGTGGCTGAGAATATGTGGCTCGTATATGATTTTAAACACCTACCTCTACTCATATTATATACACATGTAATGGAAGGACCTGTAAGTCCAGTCCTAATGGAGGATGGCCTAGGAAAGAGGATGCTAGAGGGAGTTTTGTGAAAATACGTAAATTCACACCAGCCGGTTTGAAGATTAGATAAAAATCTTTGGTTTTTCTTGATGGTGCAGACATTTCCACTTGAGTGGAATGTCAGTGAAAGCATATTTATGACTCTCTCCTATGCCTTTCTCCATGGGCACGAGGATGGTTTCTAGATGGGGGTTGCTTACTGTGGCTGTTTTTAACTTGAATTGGGAAGATAATGGTTACAGCTGCCTTGAATGCTCTTCTTGCTTCTTGTTGTCACCCATGCTGATTGAGACCACTCTGTGGCCCTCTGAAAGGGGGCCCTGGCATGGGAATACCTCTACCCAAGGTGGTAGAGGTATTCCCATGCCAGGGTGCCTAGCTGACGGGAAGAAATGCAGCCATGCTCAGCTTGCTAACCCATGTGTGCTGGCATAGGGGAAGTGGTACCTTTTTCTAATTTACATGAAAACATCATACATTCCAGGATGGCCTTGCCCTGACCTCATGTGTGATCTTTTCAGCTGGTCACATTTGCTATTCTTAGCGGCATAGTGAATCAGAGGGACATGGATGATTATTTGGTCCTCTTTCAGTTGATGAGATGGGAAGGCAGGGAGTTGAACTGACTGACTTGGGCTAGTCTCTCAGTTTGCCGGAATCAGAAGTTGAACCCACTGAGGATCATAAATCCAGTGTTCTTCCCCCCGCCACCCCCAGTGCCTGCCACCGGCACCTCTCCCTCCCCATACTCCAGTCATGGGAATTGCCAGCGACGGAGCCTGTGACTCCGAGGAGCAGCCAGGACAGGGATCCTCGCTCTGCAGCGTGTGGCCTGATGGCAATGTGCCCTTCCCAGAAGCACAGCACCAGGCTGGTGTGGGTACCTGCATGGGAAGTCCTCCCTGAACGTCTGACCTGGTCAGCCTCAAATTCTGTCTCAACCCTTTTTAGCAACTTTAAGCTCTTTCTTTACAGGGTGGGGTAGAGAGAGGCCACGGGAGTGGTGGGGGGCAGGGCCTGGGTGGGTTTGCAAAACATTAATGAATGTAATCTGTGCCTTTTCCCTGACCCAGCTTGGCCAGCTGCACTGGTCTGAAATTCCACATTCCATTGTTCTCCTTCTAAGAAAACAGAACTGGCTCCATTCAGCCCTAGGACTTGTCCATGTAGACCGGTTTAGGAGAATTTGCAAACCAGATGCATTTACTATTTACTGTCTCTTCTAGTCCCCGGGAAAAACATTATTTCTGAAGGAACTCAGCAGCCTGTTCTAAGAGGTTTCCCAACCATTGTCTATATTCTGGTCACTCCTCGGGCTTCATACAGCTTTCTCACTTCTTACCTATCTGTATGCACATTTATCACACTCTAGCCACAGTGGTCAGCTCTTGAGTTTACGACCCAATTCCTTTCTCTGCAAACTAGCCTTCTTTGTCACTCTGCGTGGTTCCATTGATGGGCTGCTGGGCCTCATAGCCACTTGGTACAATGCCATTCGCATGATGGTCCTGCTCACAGATGATGAGCCCAGGAACGGGCACCCCATTCAAGTGAGTCTTGGGAGCTTTGGGACTAGGGCAGTGAGGAGGATTCAGTCTTTCTCCGGTTGCTTAGTCTGCATGGCATAACTTGGAAGAGGCTGCCAGCCATGTGGTCTATCACTAGATGGCGGCGGGGGGGGGGGGGGGGCAGAGTCGGAAGCTGGAGTAAAGAGGGAATAGAACAAAGCTCATTTCAACGAGAAAGTGAGGATAATACCTGGACACAGAGGCTCCAGACCCATCTGAGACCCAGTCCTGTTTCTTCCTTTGGGTGTCAGTATATGCCCCGACATCCGTGTGATCACATGCTCCTTTATTTTTCTCAAATTGTCCACATTTGGCTTCTGTAAATTACAATGAAGAGTCTTTTCTGATACTGTAGCCAAATGTTTCTGAGTGTCATCCCTGGACCAACATCAGACTCTTCACCAGAGATTATGTTAAAAAGAGCACATCCTGGACCTAGTGAATGAGAAAATCTGGAGGGGAGGCCCAGCAATCTGGGTTCTAACAAGCCCTGCAGGTCTCTCAAGACTGAGAACCACCCACCTAGCCATCACTAGCTGTGGGTGGAAGAGCATGGACCCAGAGGCAGACTGACTTGGATTTTGATGCTGGATCTGTGAGCGAGTGATATGATTCTGGGTAGGTCATCTTGTCTCTTGGAGATCCCACTTTCTCAGTGGTAAAATAGAGAATAATGGTGTTTATATTATATTGCAGCTGTAAAAGAAGCATACTCTTCTGGATACTTGGAAAGCACTGTTTTCAGTCTTGTCTCTGTGGACCCTGTTCTGACATGAGAAGACAAGTGACAATGACCCCATGTCATGCACCATGAAGACACAGCCTGAGATTTTAAAAAGTTGTCTTAACAGAGTAAGTTACTGTTCAGAGTTTATACCAAATCAGTGCACCTAGATCTTAGCACTGGTGCTAGACTCCCCTAGGCTATCACTAGATGCTTGGGAATTAAAATTAATCCCAAACTCATTTTGATTCCCCAGGTTTCACTGACCCGTTTTTCTGCTGTGTTATGAAAACCGTGCAGTCTGGACAGTCCTAGGATAAAACGGAGAAATGCACCGATTTATATTTGAAGAAGGGAAGAAAGCAATGGCCTCCATTCATTAATTTATCCCTTCATTTATTCATCCACTTGCTCATTCACTTATTCACTCACTGACTCACTTATTCATTTGCATCCACCTGACATTGAGCTACTTCTCTGTCTAGATATCATGGTAGATACTAGAGACTGACAGATAAGGCCTTTATGTCCCCGCCCCACCCCCACCGCCCTGCCCTAATTGTTGACAGATTACAGTTTGAGCAAAGACTCGGAGGCAGGAAATGGTCATGGCATGAGGAGATCACAGTCAGGCGATATGTCTTGCTGAAAGGAAGGGTGGGTGTTAGGAAGTATTGAGGCAATGCATATCAATGCCAGTAATAGAATGGGAGTCAACATCTACTCTGGTTTCCACAGCACACTGTCCTGTAATTAACAGCGGTGGATGTTTTGCTAGGACCTCCCAGTTCTCTGGGCTGCATTTGAGACGATCCCGGGTGGATGACCCTACCGTAGGTAGATTCCTCTGCCAAATACTGCTCATGCTGTTCATACTCTACAAGGGGTGGGCTGATTAGTACTCATTAAAAAGGAATCTTTGTGTCTGCTACTGCTTGACAGCAGAATCAGTCCAACCCCAAGTGAACTCCTTCTGGTACCCGGAAAGTTTGGCTATTTTCTAGATGAATCTCCACCCAGTTCTTGGCTTTCATATCACTGGAACCTCCAGTTGTATGCAAAATGGGGCAGAAACATCAAACTTCTTCCCAGATGGCTCTTTTGGAAATATATCCAGTTGGATGCTCCCTCAGACATGTCCTTTAGGGAAGTCTGGAACCAGGAGTTCAGATGATGCAAAAGAGATGTATGTGGCTGGTCTGGAAGAAAAGATGGCTACTGAGTGGCTGAGTGTAAAACCTGCTTCCTATGTGACAGGTGGTTTTTTTGTCCGTGTCAACTAAAGAACAGCCTAATGAGAGTAAAATTATATCTTGCTTATTCCCAAATTTTATAGAAAAGAAGAGAAATAATGACTAGCCTATCCAGTTTGGGTTGATAATATCCTTGATCTTATCTGACCCTTGCCACACTACCCTAGAGAAGGAGATACTTGCATTTTATTCCCACTTAACAGATGATGAGATGAGGTTCTTTTTATGCAAGTGTCTGAGCCTGTTCTTAATCCTAGTTTCTTGACTGTAGATTTTATGCTCATTCTCCTGCACCAGGTTGTTCTCAAGGAACACCATTGTTGGCAGTACATAGGATTACAAGGAACTTCCTGTTGGACCTTGGAAATATGGAAACAAGATTATCCTTTGAGAGTTAAAAGTTTTAGACAGGCACAAGAGGATTAGTGAGGAGACAGGATGGCTCCCAAGACTTTGAGAATCAACTGATCTTAATCCAGCCATGGATCTTAAATATATCGGAAGGGAGGAAAGCAGAGTCTCAGAGGGAAATTTTGGCACTCGGTCCATGCTGTGTGCTAGGAATCACATAAGACTATCTTAATTAGGTGCTATTAGATAGTTTATTCATGTATTCACATAATTCTTCTAGTGCTGATACATAGGTCACCCTGCAGTCTTCAGCATGTGTGATGTGACATCACAAGCAGTGTGGCCCAGAGAGAGAGAGAGAATGTGCTAGTTGTGCCCATGTGTGGAGTCTACTTCTGTGCTATGGTATCATCTTGCTCTCCCTGTCCAATAACATACGAGCAGTCCAATTTCCAGATTAGCTTTTAGTATGCAGGAGAGAAGTGGGGGCTGACTGATGTAGGTGTCTTAGACTTTGGAATTACAGGATAAATCTGAAGCTTGGACAAATTCAGGAGGATGTGAATAAAACACTCCCCTGAAAGACTTCTTAGAAGACTGAACCATCTACGGCCTTCCCCCAGTGTTGTGTCTTAGTTGCTTCCCAGGCACAAGCCGGTGTTAGGGCCCACAGCTGTTCCCATAGCCTTGGCCTTGTTTTTACTAGAGGCCAGAGGTGCCAACACATCCAGGCTTTATATCCGTTTCTGCCCAGATCATTGGCTGATCACTCGATTAGTTCAAGAAGACATCCTAGGAGCAGTGAGAGGCAGGATTAGTGAGACATGGTCTCTCCGATTCAAGCGCCTAATCTTTCAGGAGAGACAGGTTTGTGCATAGGTAACTTTAATCATTTCAGTGGTGTGCTGTACTCCCTGAATTCATCAGCCGTATGCAAAACCTAATTTCATGAGGTTTCATTTGTTTTTCACAAGCAGCCCATGAACAGATGCAAACAGAGTCTCAAGAAGTGAAGTGGTTACAGAGCTGGTATGTGACTGAATGCAGCTTTGACCCCCAAGACATAAGCTGTGGGAAAGGCTATCACTGGTGCGTTCTAAATAGATGGAAATATAGGGGATGGGGCTGAAATTGCTCTCCTGGTAAATTTCCACACTACTCTGGTTCTCTCTCGGGAGCTCATCAAAAGGAGGATCCCTGGCTATTTGAATACCTTCATTGGTATACAAGAGATCTGGGCAAACAAATGGATCCCAATCTGAAGTTCTAGTCTAAGATTAATTAACATAGGGGGTCTGGGAACCATTCTCAGTAGCAAAAATTGTCATGGAAGTTAAGTCTTTATTTTAGATAATGTTGCACACACTGATTAAACTGTTTTGGCTAGAATTTTATTGATTCAATCTAGGTACAATGGGTACCTTATCCTCTTCATAAGTTCCTATTAACTGGGTAAGTATCAGTTCATTGAACATCAATAAACACATCTTGAGTATGTGCCAGCTATGTGTAGGGTACTGAACTGTGTAAAGTAAAAAGAAAAGATTTCTTTACTTCTTAAAGAAAATTGCATTCTAGGGAGTGAAGCGTAGCAGTGAAACTTTTTTTTTTTTTTTTTTAATGTGATCTCTTTACCCACCATGGGGCTTGAACTCACAATCCTGAAATCAAGAGTTGCATGCTCTCCTGACTGAGCCAACAGGTGCCCCTCTTGCATATCTAGATAGTCATTTTAAAACATTTTCTTTCAAATTTATAACAATAATACATTCTCATTAAAAATAATTCAGAGTATTTTTTGGATGCTGGAGAACCACTGACGGATTTATGCTGGGGCCTGATGGAGGAGGATTGGCATTTGGAAAGATCCTGCTGGTTGCCATATGGAGGCTGGCCCATATCTGGTGCTGGCTGGAGGCAGGAAGCCTGGGAGACCAGCAAGGAGGCCACAGTGTGATTTCAGCCAGAGATGACAGTGGGGCTGAGCCTGGCCAGAGGTAGCTGAGGTGGATTTCAGAGATCAGTGGGTGCAAAAGGATGTGTTGGGTGACTGGAGAATAGGAAAAATAAAGCAAATTTGACTTATGAAAGGAGCCTTGCTAGACAGGTCTTTTCACAAGCTGCTCTCCTGGAAAGGCCCTTCAAGGCGCAGCTAACCAAACAACTGACCCTCCTGGGCAAGGGCTCCCCACTAGGTGAATGGTTTGCCGTATTTCCGATTCCAGGAACTGGCTGGAATAACACTTATGCAATGGGAACACACGAGGCCCACTTCCAGGAGCCTGGCTGGTGCAGAACTTGGCAAGTCTGGAGTCATCCGTACAGTGGAAAGTCCTGCTGATCTATTATGAGTGAGCGGTCCTCAGATGGCTAATTTCAGGGGACATCAGAGCTGGCTGGCCTGGGATGGCTGTGTGGGTCTGGAGCCGCTGGCAAGGAGGAGCTGGGGGTATGCATCTGTGGTAGAACAAACAGAAGATGCACAGGCCAGGAGCTCTCTGTCTCTTCCATGCAGTGGATGGAATGAGAGCTTAGGAGCCAAAATAGCCTGCCTCCTCACTTGAGCACCATGTGACTCTGAGCAAGTCACTCAACCTCTTCGAGCCTCAGCATCCTTGTGTATGAAGTGGAGTACACCTAGCAGCCATCTCCTTGGGTTGTTGCAAGAAAAATTAGGGAAAACTGCTATTACTGTGCCCAGACCTTTGCAGAAAGTTGGTAAGTGGTAGTTACTGGTTAGAAGATCAGAATCTCTAACAAATGAAGCTCCCAGGAGACTGAGATTTAGGGGGTAGGGGAGGAAGAAGTCCATCTGTCAAAGAACAAGTAAGAGTGAACTTATAACAGTGAAGGCAGACTTGCTTTATGCATGTGGGATGGGTAGGCTCCTGAATATTTGTCTGCCAGCCACATATATGCAAATCAAATCATTCTCAAAGCCTCAAGGAAAATTCATAAGTACAGATATCCCAGGGGAAGTCTTTCTGTAAAGTTGTTGTGCTGGTTCTTATAATATGGTGCTACTCTCTCACCTGGAGCTCTTGGAGGAAAGAGAAAACTCACATGGAGCTCTAACACCTCTTTGCCGCAGTTTCTTCTGTATTGAACTGAAGTGTTTGTTGAAATCCATATTTGGGTAGTGTTCTTTGAGCAATCCAGACCTGTAGGTGAAGACTGGAGTCAGGTCCCTATTTTACAGGTGAGGAAGCTGAAGCGCAGCAGGATCCCGTGGGTTGCCTGCCAGTAGAAGGGGTGGAGTTAGAATCCAAACCCATGTCTTCTCTCTATCTGGTGTTTATCTCTCTCAGCTGTTGGCTCTTTCCCAGGGAGGTGATGAGCCTTCCTTCCCTGGCACACATGTAAAAGGCATGGCATGGACAGCCTTGGTGGGGGGTGGGGGTGGGCAGGAGATGGGATTTCATCACTGAGCATGGGTGTTTTATGTCTGAGTGCAAGCATGTAGGATAAATACTCAGATGAGAGTCCCTTCCCTTGCTCTCCACCCTGGCTGGGTATGTGGAAGGGAATTCTGGGTCACCACCGCCAACGCCATCAGAATGTTAATAACATGTTCTTCAGGGAACAGCCTTAAAGTCCTCCCACCCAACTCAACACCAAGTTCTTGTCTTAGACAAAGGGTTCTGGCATGTTTAGCCAGAAAATTCTTCACAGATACCCTCCTAAGCCTCTCCCAAGCTTGTTGCCTCTCCATGAGTGACCTCCGGTGCTGGGCAGGAACACCCATAGAACTTATTATCCCCAATCCGTTCAGAAGCTGGAAGCACCTTCACCCATCTTTCAAAGAAGCACCCAGTATTAGTGGTCATCATAGAGGAGCTATTCTCAAATTTTTGTGACAAGTAATTTAGGAAGTTCCTCCCATATTCATTCCTGTGTGTGTTCCGCACTTCGTCCATCATGCTAGTTGTAAGATGGTCAAGAAGGGCGTTCTTGCCGAACCACATGCTTTTGGTCTTGCTATTTGCTCACTTGCCTATCAGGTGATAGGAAAATCAGGGAAAGAATGCATCCCACAGCCAGCCTTCTATCTGAGTATTCCCCAGGCCCTGGGAGAAATAGTACCAGGAGAATATGACCTGGATATGGAATAGCATGTCTCAGTTTGCAGATTTCTTTCACCTGTTGGTATCTTAGTGGGAAGGGAGTTATCTGCACTTAGAAATGAGAAAAAACAGTGTCCTGCAGTGCCTGCCCCGCCTGTCCTCAGGAGTTACTAGGTACCTCTCCCTGACTCACTTGGTATGCACAGGCTAACTTCCCCACCCCCACAGGGACCTTCTTTCTGGTCCTCCAACCCTCCCAAATCATCCCTGCCTCCAGGCCTTTGCACTCATTGTTCCCTCCTTCTAGAATGTGCTTCCCCATCCTTTCAGCACCTCAGGCAGGTCCCAGCTCTGATGCTACCTTCCCCCAGAGCCTTCCAGGTCGCCCTCAACCACACAGCACCATTTCCCTGAGACAAGGGCACCAGAATCTCAGAGCTAACCATCCTTCTTCTGAGGGCCATGGGAAGACTTATTTTAAGCCCTGCTTAGGTGAGTGTCATCTACAGCACTTCTATCTTAGCCCTGACAGAGCTGGAAAGGGGATGGGGCACTCAGCCCACAGCGAGACCCTTGTCTCAGTGTCACACTCCCCACACTGTCTTTAGAGCAGTAGTCTCTAAGTCTTCAGTATTCCCTGCCAGAGAGTGTCCTCTGACTAATGCAATTCTCTCTTAGCTCTAATTTTTCCAAAACCGGTAAGGTTCCTTTCCAATTGATCCATGGATGGTGCAGGGGAAGACCTAACCCTTGCTTCCTTTGTAGGGACTCAACCACCTAAGATGGAAAATGCCACTGCTTTGCTTTGTCCTTACCCCAGAGCTTAGGGTCAGACTATCATGTTGGAGTTCTGGCTCCTAGGCTAGTGCACATAACTCATAAATAGGCACATTTCAGAAAAATGCTAAGTGTCTCCCCTGTGGTCTCTCTAAGGTCAGTGATATTCCAAACCTTGCTGGAAGGAGAAACCACGGCTGGCTTCCCTTTTGTGGACGGCCATATGTGCTGTGGGCTCCTCTCCATAGGACTTTTGGTTCACACTGCTCTCAAGTCCATTGCTTTGGTCTTCATCTCTGGCCTTGCCTTGCCTTTTGACCCTGAAAGTCAGCTTTACTTGTTTTGCCACCGTGGGGCTCCCTCTCCACCCTGATGCTAGTGGTTTAACTTGTGCCTGGGACCCATCCACCTTGGCTTTCTCCCCCAGTGGGCAGTCCCACTGGGCCTTTAGGGACCCCACAAGCTAGAACTAACACGCAGAATTATCCAACTGGCACACAGTCTGCCCTGTGACTCATTCAATTTCTACTCCATGGTGTAGTATATTTCTCTAGTTCGGAGGGAATGTACTCACCTGATATCCACACTCAACATCTGCTCTCAGCACTTACAGGGTGCCTGGCACTGTGCTGGGTTAGGATTCTAAGGAAAGGGGACAAGCTTGTCAAAGCAGAAAGGAAATGGACTTTGGAGTTCGAGAACTTGAGTTCAAAATAGAGCTGCATCAAATAGCCCTGTGACCTTGAGTAAATAACCTGACTCTTTGAGCCTCAGTTGTCTTGTCTGTGCACCAGAGATAATTATTGCCTCATCCATGGTGGTGAGTGACCTGGAACATTCAGTGGGACAAAGTATTTAAAATACTTGGTGTTTAGGAGATACCAAATGAACGGTAGCTACGTGCAAACACAGGCATACCAACAGACACACTGGCATATTTTGCAAAGAAAAAGATAAAGCATTAGCCTCGAGTCTTGAGATATTACCTCATGATTCTCCTGTTTATTTCTCCTGTGCCTTCTTCTCCTTCCTCCCTGTCTACCAGCACGTAGCTTCTGCTTATCAAGCAAGACAGCCAATAATAGGACTGTTCATTTATTTGTGATCAGCTTTCTAAAGTAGGGTTCCCGTGTGTTGCTTGTAAGCGTGACTACAGAAGAACACAGAAGGTAGTTTGGGTGCATGTGCTCGTGTGCCCGTGTGTGTGTGACAAAATTCAGTACAATATGTTGCCACGCTATGCAGGGACCTTTCATGTGTATTCTTTTATTTGCATTTATTTCTAAAAGGGGTAAAAAAAAAAGCCACAAAATGTAGATTTGCCAATCGAACTATTTCCACGAGCACAGTTCCATAGCATTGAGCATATTCTCTTTGTGGTGCATCCCCATCTCCAGAACTTTTTCACCTTGCAAGACTGAAACTCTTTACACCCATTAACCAACCCCAGTTTCCCTCTCCTCCCAGCCCCGGGCAACTTCCTTTCTACTTTCGGTTTCTACAAATTTGACTACTGTAACTCCCTCATATAAGCACTAACACACAGTAATTTTCTTTTTTGACTGTCATGTGTGTTCTCCTCTTTAGTTCACACAGCCCCCTTGGGAGATACACCCCATGGGAATCAGACCTCAAGGGCATGAAGAGATTTGCTCGATTCACACGGGTAGTATGTGCCACAGGCGGGATTTGAACTCAGGTCTCATGGTTCCATGTCGGACGCTAAGGGCACACGTATGCGGGTACGTACTGAAAAACTGCCGAAAATGAGACAGGTGTATGTTTGTGCGCACATTTCAATCTGTCCCTACGTATCGACCCTCCTTTATAAATATATGACCATAGGTGACATTATCTGCAGGAGAAGAGAAGTGTTTGGCTCTGAACCTGCCCTGGATGGTTGTTGGGAGACAGAAATGGGAATGTGAAGTTGCCCCTGGTGACCCTCCACCCCCACCCCAGTCTGGAGATGTATTGGGGAAACCTGTGCAATGATTGGAAAGAGCTCAGGCTCCAGAGTAAGGAGGATGGGTTTCAAACTTTACTAGCTGGGAGCTCAGTCCTCTTGCACCTGAGAAACTTCCATGTGCTCAGGGTGCTTAGAAGGTCCAGGGAGGGGGCGTATGTGAGGACCCCACTTTGGCCCACAGCAACCCTAGCTCTATACCAGAGGTCTCCGGAAGCTCCTTCTTGCCTCCTGTACATGTGCTGGGTTCTAGCAGAGTCTTGTCTTCCCCCCCTCCCCCTCTCTGTGACCCTCCCTCCCTCCCTAAACTGTCCCAACCTCTAAAGGCTCAAGCCCATGGAAGAATTCACCAAGAAACCAAATTTCTAGTTCAGGCTGACTGCAGAACTCCCAGTGCTCGCTGTCGGGGAGATTTCTGGGCCTTTAATGAGGGGAGAATTTGATCCTCAGACTCCTTGTTAAGATAAAGACCTGGCTGGTTTATTAACTCTGTCCAGCTGGGGTACAGGCTCACAGAGAAATAATTAAACACTCCCTGCCTAAGAATGGTCTTGGTCTCCGAGAAAACCTGGCCTGGATCTTGAGAGAAAGGGGAGAATGGTGATCCATCACCCTGGGGCAGGAATCATTCCTTGAGAGCCTAAAACCTGAGAAGAGAAGAGAGTCCTTGCCTTTCCCCTTCATCTTAGAAAGTCAGAGTTCACGTATGGAGTACTTGCTATGCTCCAGACACTGTGCTGAGTTTGGGGTGAGGATGGGGGTGCTCAGAGGACAGCCAGCTCATTAATATCATTTTACATTGAAAGAGACTGTGCCCAGAGAGAAGTAACGTGTCTAGGATGACAGGCTCAGTCAGGGTTTGGCTCCATCCTCGCTGACATGAAATGCCCTCTCGGGCCAAGCAGCTCCGGTCCCCTGCCTGCCTCTTCAGCCAGCCCTCCCTCATATCTCCTAGGAATCTGGCCCTCTTTGGGGTCGGCCCTGCTAGACTGTCAGTGCTCTGCTGGTTGCGCCATGCCCACCACCTCTCAGCTGGCCCTTCAGCTTGAATCTCAGTACTCCTTTTACTGTAGGTGAACCACCTCTCAATATAGATGGACTGCAGTGACTAAGGTCGGGTAAGGGAAGACTAAGGAAGAGGAAGGATTTAAGTGGTTTTAGAGGGAAGAATGGTGTTCAGAAGAGAAAGGATTAGGAAGGGGTACGTATGTGGTACCCACACATACACACTCACATGGGTAGAGAAGTGTGTGTGCATCCACGGACCGTTCCAGAAGCCATAACCTAAGGGGTCCCGGATGAAATGAGGCATATTTGCAGAACGGTGACGCAGAAGACCTGAACTGGAAGGTATACTCATGAGGCAGGCTCACAGGTAGGCCGGCCGAAGGACACAGGCCCTGGGGCTGGTGTTGGGGGTGGGAGAGCGTGGAGTTCAAATCTGCACTCTGTAATTTGCTGGTTGCGTGCCTTTGGGCAAGTCACTTATCTTGGCCTGTTCTCTCCAGTGCTAACTGCTGCAAGGTGCTTGCGAACATGGAGGGCATGGTGCCCTAGGATGCGTAGCAACAGCACGTGGCCCATCCCAGTTTATTTTTGGCGTGCAGGATAAATTCGCATTTGCCTTTCCACAGCGGAAAGGGCTGTTTTGTGTTTGATGATGCAAGTCTATAAGGAAACTTAAGGCTGATTGTGAAGCATAACATGATAGACCGAAGTGTTTGGATAGCATCTGGAAGCTGGAAGAAGTTAGAGATTTGTGAGAAGTGATGTGAATAGATAGGCTTTGTGTTTGCTTTTAGAAAGTTGTACTCAGGATAAGTAACAATCTGAAGTCTGAAGGCAGGTCAGGTAAGGGGTGCATAAAAGACCTAAGTGGGGGGCGCCTGGGTGGCTCAGCGGGTTAAAGCCTCTGCCTTCAGCTCAGGTCATGATACTAGGGTCCTGGGATCAAGCCCCGCATCGGACTCTCTGCTCGGCGGGGAGCCTGCTTCCCCCTCTCTCTCTGCCTGTCTCTCTGCCTACTTGTGATCTCTGTCTGTCAAATAAATAAATAAAATCTTTAAAAAAAAAAAAAAAGACCTAAGTGGGAAGAGATATTTCCTAGAATAATGTAGTGGAAGGGGATGGGGAGGGCTAATATTCACTGAGTATTTGCTGTGTACCTGATACTGCCCGAGCACGTCAGAGATTTTGCTCATTTAAAGGATCTCATGTATTAACTTGTCCCATACCCACAACACATCTACGGTGAGCACCGTTTGGAGGAAAGGAAACTGAGATATGGAGAAACTGAGGTGCACAGAAGGCATTTTTCTTTTTCTTTTTTTTTTTTTTAAGATTTTAATTAACTTATTTATTTGACAGAGATTACAAGTAGGCAGAGAGGCAGGCAGAGTGAGAGAAGAGAAAGCAGGCTCCCTGCAGAGCAGAGAGCCCGATGTGGGGCTCGATCCTAGAACCCTGGGATCATGACCTGAGCCGAAGGCAGAGGCTTTAACCCACTGAGCCACCCAGGCACCCCGAGAAGTCATTTTTCCACCCCAACTTAATTTAGAATAGATTTTAGAAAGTCCTTAAGGAAGCATACCCATAGTCCAGAAAATTCAATAAAAAAACACTCATTTTCTCTCTCTCTTTTATATCCAGTGTGGGTAGGTTGATATATTTCCATTTAGAATGTTTTAGACTCTTTTATCCATGACTTACATGTAATTGTAATAATGGTGATCATTTGTAAATATCACGAGCAGATTGCCCCTTGTCTTCATGACGATAGTTTTCAATGGTGGTTTAACATTTTATTGCATAGATAGACCAAAGCAATTTTCTTCTGTTAATATGGACATCTTGGAACATAAATCTTTGACAGCCCCTTTTATTATTTTTTAAAGATACATTTCCTGATGTTGAATTACTGAATAAAATACAGTGACCAATTTCATTTTTTTTATTAGTTTCAGAGGTAGAATTTAGTGATTCATCAATTGCATGTAACACCCAGTGCTTATTGTATCAACTGCCCTCCTTAATGTCCATCACCCGTTTATCCCATCCCCCACCCACCTCTTGTCCAGCAACCCTCAGTTTGTGCCCTAGAGTTCAGCGTCTCTTACAGTTTGCCTCTCTCTGTTTTCCTCATATTTTAATTTTCCTTCCCTTCCGTTTATCTGTTTTGTTTCTTAAATTCCATGTATCAGTGAAATAAATCATAGGATATTTGTCTTTCTCTGCCTGACTTATTTCACTTAGAATAATACCCTCTAGTTCCATCCACGTTGTTGGCAAATGGTAAGATTTAATTCTTTTTGACGGCTGAGTAGTATTCCATTGTATACATAGGCCAAATTTTCTTTTCTTTTTTTTTTTTTTAAGATTTTATTTATTTATTTGACAGAGAGAGATCACCAGTAGGCAGAGAGGCAGGCAGAGAGAGAGGAGGATGCAGGCTCCCTGCTGAGCAGAGAGCCCAACGTGGGGCTCGATCCCAGGACCCTGAGATCATGACCCAAGCCAAAATCAGAGGCTTTAACCCACTGAGCCACCCAGGCACCCCTAGGCCACATTTTCTTTATTCATTCATCTGTTGATGGACATGTGGGCTCTTTCTACAGTTTGGACATTGCTGCTATGATCATTGGGGTGCATGTGCCTCTTCAAATCAATATGTTTATATGTTTTGGATAAATACCTAGTAGTGTAGTTGCTGGGTCATATGATAGCTGTATTTTTAACTTTTGGGGGACCCTCCATATTGTTTTCCAGAGTGGCTGTACCAGCTTGCATTCCCATGAACAGGGTAAGAAGGTTCCCCTTTCTCTGCATCCCCACCAACATCTGTTGTTTCCTGACTTGTTAATTTTAGCCATTCTGACCAGTGTGAGGTGGTATCTCATTCTGGTTTTGATTTGCATTTCTCTGATGTCATTTTTTCATGTGTTTGGTGCCCATTTGTATGTCTCCTTTGGTGAAGTGTCTGTTCATGTCTTCTGCCCATCTCTTGATGGGATTATTTGTTCTTTGGATGTTGAGTTTGATAAGTTCTTTATAGATTATGGTTACTAGCCCTTTATCTGATATGACATTTGCAAATATCTCCTCCCATTCTGTAGGTTGCCTTTTAGTTTTGCTGAATGTTTCCTTGGCCGTGCAAAAGCTTTTTATCTTGATGTAATCCCAATAGTTCATTTTTGTTTTTGTTTCTCTTGCCTTTGGAGATGTTTCATGGATGTTAATTCATATTGCCAGGCTTGCTTTCCTCCTAGAGTTGAACTTACAACGTCTTTAACAATGCAGGAAGCTATGCATTTCACTGTACCCTTGCCAGATTGGTTATTATTATTGCTGTTGTGGTTGTTGTCTGCTGTTATTAGGAGAAATATGGTTCAATCCCTATAAGTTCACATTGCATCGCTTTACTTATCATTGGGGTGTATCAATTTACCTCCCAAGGATTGATACTTGCTGTTTCTCTTCAGTGATTATTATTTTTTGGTGAAGGCCATTTTTTCCAAGCAGAAATTTGCATGTTAGGACAACGGAAGTACACAATGGGAGGAGGAACAGGTAACAGGGGAAAGTTTGGACCAAGTGTCACTGCCATCTGGGAAAAGGTGAGGCTTGCTGACTTCTGGCTAGTATCTTCTTTTTCCTTCTTACTATACAAATATGTTCATTACAAGAAAACAAAGATAAGCTGAAAATCATCCATGTTCCCACTGTTCAGAGATAAGTCCTTTCGCATTTCATTATATATGCTTATGGACTCTATACACAAAACGTTATATGACAGGATTCACACACACACACACACACACACACACACACACACTCTCACACACTCATATATCTCTGTATAATAGTATCTATTTTGAGCTCTTTTTCTCCCAACAGCGTGCTTCAGGCTCTTCATATCTTCCCTTCCTCTTTCAGTTTCTCTCATCATATCAATACCTGTGACTTTGCAGGTTTTGTCACTTTCTTTCTCAGAACAGCTTAGAGGCCTGAGAAGTGGGGTCATGTGTCAAGCTCCTAGAGGAATCCCACACCTGTGGGTCTAAACCAAGTGACACAGTTGGCTGAAGTTATCTTTTTTTTTTTTTTTTTTAAACCTGATTCTGTTTGCTGCCATGTTCTTTCAGCTGACAGAGGACAACTTAGCAAGATCCAGAATCGAAACATGGGATGTCTTAGGTGTGTGCTCATGCACATGTCCACTTTGGTTCAACTCCAGTAGATTTTCTCTAAATAAGTGTGGAAAAGGGCCATGTTGAACTGACTTCATTACTTCTATAAAAAGAATTAGAGTCCCATGGTCCCAATTTATGATGTTTTCACCCTATCACTTCCTAGGACCTGCAGTCACGCTGGAAGCTTCACTGGAAGGATAATCTGCAGACCCTATTTTCCATCCCATTCAATGGCTCCACTATCCTAGTAGGGAAACCGTTACCGACCATTTAAAAAATGTCTTCATTTATTCATTCTAAAGCCCCTCCTCTCTGCCAAGGACTATTCTAGAGGCTGGGGACACAGTGACGGGCAGAGCAAAATTCCCACTCTTACAGAGCTTACATGTAAGCTGAGGAGACAGACACCCACAGCTGATTGAGTGCTTCGGGTGGTCGTCTGGTTAAGAGGGGGACTAAAGCAGGACTGGAGGATAATGGCGCAGTAATAAGGAGGTTGCTCTGGTGCAGAAGGATAAGGGGAGGCCTTGCTGATAGTGTGACATTCTAGCAGAGGCACCGAGAAAGTAAGAGAGTGAGCCCCGAGGATAACTAGGGGAAGCATGATCCAGGCAGAGAGAAGAGCGTCTGCCAGGATTCTGAGGTGGATTTGTGCCTCCTGGAGGTTGGAGGCACAGTGGAGGGTAGTGTGGGATGGGTTGTGATGGCCTGAAGGAGAGGGAGCGTGGTGGGAGAAGAGGGGAGAGAAGAATTTTTGGTTGTGAGAAAGGAGGAAGTATTTCGCAGAGCCCTCTAGGGCATTGTAAGTGCTTTCGCTTCTATGGAGTGCAATACGAAATCACTGAAGTGACTGAGAGGAGAAGTGACCTGCGATCTACGGTTATGAAGTATCAGGCACTATGCCCTATGGGCAAGGCCAGAAGCTGGGAAACCAGTAAGAGGATGATTGCTATAATCCAGGCAAGGCATTACCAGGGCCTTGGCTGTCAGTGGTGATGGGATGGCTGTCATGAAGATGTAGGCTTGCAGAAGGCACAGCAGGCAGGCTTTGCTAATGGATGGACATGGAATGTGGAAGGCACCACTTGGAAACCTTGTACCTAAATGGCCAGTAGAGTGGAGTTGTTATTACCAAGATAGGGGAAGACAAGTCAGAGTAGGAATCGAGAGGTTGGTCTGGGCCATACTGACCTTGAGATGGTCCAGTTGAGATGTTTGTACAGTTAAACATTGAGTCGATGGTTTTGATGAGAGGTCTGGGCTAGACAAACATTTGAGAGTCTTCGGCATATTCGTAGTATTTAAAGGTAGGAAAGGTCATGAAGGTAAGATTGTGAAGGAAATGAGTACAGACAGAAAAGAGAACTGAGGACTGAACCTGTCAGCCTTTCAAGTGGCACGGGGAGGGAAACCCACTGCAGATGAGGAAATCAAAGCTTGGGGACTCGAGCAATCTGCCTCCTTATGAGTGGCCAAAATGGGAATCCATGGTCGGGTCTGAATCTGAAGACTGTGTTATTAACCCCTTAGCAGTACTCCCAATGTTGGAGCAATTTTCGTGGAGATGTAAAATATGGATGGCTTGCCAGGGCCTCTGACTGTGCTGGAATTGCAAGCCGGGCCCTTAGGTTTGAGCAAGTAAGACACTTCATTTGTTGGTGGAACCAGATGACACATCCATCAGCTCCACCTGGTGTAGTACTCAGGGATCTCAAGGGAGCTAGAAAGGTCTGGTAATTAAGAAAGATTCCTTTCCTGAGCTGCAGTGGGTCACAGTGACTGTCAGGGTTGAAAGATTGATGACTTAATAAAGACCACCTGAAAAGGCAATTGACCAGCAAGGGGAAAAAAATCATTGCCACCCACCCACTCCCGGCAGTATCTCCATCCAGAGAGCCACTAGGAAAACAGGGGCTGCTTGGAACTATCTGCACCAGACGTGACTTGGCCTCATTTTATAGTGGTGAAGCCTTAAACAACCAGGATGCCTTCCCCTGTTCTTTGATAAACAGTGCTATCTGCCCATTTCCTTGACTAGCTATATAGAGGCAAATAAGACTCAGTTCCCTTGCTCTCAGGAGTTCAGAATATCCCAGAATATCTACTGAATGCAGTAGAGATGTGAATAAGCCATATATTCCATTTCATAATACTGTACGTATTCATGTTTTAATGCTTGAAAAAAATTATTCCTGTAATGAGATCTAGAATTAGAGCCACGTGTGTAGTGTGTGAATAAAGTCATAGAGAAAGGGCAAGGAATTGAGAATTAGGACCGACATTGCAGCTACAGCTTTGCAAAAAGCTACGTGATTTCAGAAAAATCACTCTTCTCAGGATCTTTGTTTCCGCATCTGTCAGAAAGGGGTTTGGATTAAACTATTCTTGGAGATCGTTTAGATCTAACACTAGGATTTGTTGAAAGATCTGAAAAGCCCCGGCAAAAACTCCTTTTCCCAAAATACTGCTAAATGCTATGACATGTGTTTCATAGGGCAGGCCTCATAGAGGGCTTAAGAAAGGGAATCAGATGCATTCCTGAGAAGTACAACCTGCCGATCCCTTTGTGGAGACACCTCCTTTCCCGCTGTTCCGTGGATCCCAGATTCTCAGGAGTGCAGCCTGATGGGAGACTTGGCTGAGTACCTTGCCTTAGGGCAACCCATGGCAATGTAGAAAAATTGTGAGTTATCTGCCTTTTTCAGTGTCTGCCAGCATCCATATGTATGTCGGCCAGGAATATGGTTGCTATAGAGCTTCTGTATGCCTTGAGTCAGATGGCCCGTTCCCCACCCAGAACACAGGCAGATGGAAGGCATGTTACAGAAAGGGGACGTGCTCTTTCCAGTGCGTACCTCCTGAAAGAGAACTTGCTGTGTATTTGCTTTAAGTACAGGAAGTTGCTGTTTGGATCTTCTGGTGTGGGATTTTCCTAAGGGAGACCTTCTCTCGATGCTTGTTCTCCATCCTTTTAGCCATCACGTTACTTTTGGACTTGGTTTTTTTTTTTTTTCTTTTCCCCCTCAACAGGACAATTGCATAGCTTCTAGAGAGGATCTGTCTTCATCAGCCCCCTTCCAGTCCATTTTCTGCTAAGGAACTAGAGTTATCTTTTTGGGAAAAAAAAAAAATGAGAGAGAGAATTAAAATTAAAGGGTAAACAGAAAACTCCAAACAAACTAGCTCGTACCATCCTTCCGCTCACAAACCTAGCCTCCATGTGCTTAGAATCCACACAGGTGCCCACTATGGCCTGTAAGACCCACAGTGGACTTTCCTGTCCCTTCTCGTCAAATCGGTCACTGTTGTTACATCACTAATTCCGTCCACTCTGGATTTTTGAATCTGCTGTGTTCCTTCTGGCCTCAGGGTCTTGTCTAATCTTTTCTCTCTGCCTGGGGTTCTCTTCTCTACTTCCTTTCGTCTTCCAGTGATTTAGTTCACCTCCTCGGAGAGCCTACCCTTCCTTGACCATTTTATCTGCAGTTAAAGCGCTCACTCTTGTTCTGGCTCAGCTAATTGCACACTGCATTGTGCAAAGATTTTATTCATTTGTTTCTTTGTGTTTTTTTCTTACCACTCCTACCAAACTGTAAACTATAAACTCCAGGAGAGCAGAAACCATGTTATTTATGGTTGTCTGCCTCTCCAGGGCCTGCCTCCACGCCACGCCAGGGCTCGATAAATGTTTGCTAAATGACTGACCTGGTTCTGCTCAACTTCTGACATCAGCCTCCACCCTAAACCACTTACCCCTCTGGGTCAGAGCACAGGCAGTTCCCCTAATGGGCAGTGTTTTTCCTGCCCTCCACTCCTTGCCTACACTATGCCTTCGGCCTGCAATATCCTTCTTTCCTGTTGGCATCCTGAAACATTAACTCAGCCTTCAAGACTCTACTCCAATATCTGATGCTTGTCCTTACCCCTCCTGGCAAAATGGAAAGCACCTGCTTCGTGGTCTATGTGCACCTGAATCACAGTCTTTGTCCCTTTGTGTGGTCCTGACACCTTCTGTCTATTTCTCCCACCACATGGACACCTTGGGAGCAGGGAAGAGATTTGGCTTATCTTATATCCCCACTTCTTAACAAGGCTTATCACACAGGAGGAGTTCAATAAATGTTTATGTGGAGAAGGCGTACATTCATAAAGGAACTTCCTTTGTGAAATTTCAGTGTGTGGAGTTTTCTTCTCTGAGGAGCACCTGTGTACATATCTCTTGTCTGGATATTCTCTCTCATAAATTTTCTCTGGGGTGCCTGGTTCAGAAGGTCTATCTCTCTGTTTTTTGTCTTCTCAGATTAGGCCATTGAATTGATCTAGAAAGCAGTTTGCTACTACCTGCTTTAAAAGGAACCTAGCCATTTATACAGGTCCCGTGGTGGATGGAGGAGGAAACAGCCACCCCTCCCAGATACTTTCCTCTTCTACCCACCAGCAGGACTGGTCGTTAAGGATTCAGTCAGTCAGTCAGTCATTCACTCACGATCCACTGGTCTCTGGCTGTGTGCCAGGCACTGTGTTGGTACAGAGGTGAGAGGTCCTGTTGCTAACATTTTCCTTGTGGATAGGGAAGCACAGACAGTATAGGTGTGACCAGTGCTCTGAGGGGAGGGGCGTGTGCAGAGTCATGTGGGAGCAGAGGGAAAACGAGGGCTTTCGTCCACTTGGAGGGGTTAAGGAGGTCTTCTGAGTCCAGGGGCTCTATATGTGAACTTTTGATAGGTGAGTAGATATGTTCATGGATTGGGAGGTGAGAAAGGGCAGAAGAAAAAGGTGTGGAAGTCATAGGAACAGGACGCACATGGCAGAGGGCAAGGAGCAGAAGGCATGCTTGGGAAATGACAGAGTTCCCTGAAGTCGGAGCTGTGCTGCTCAGTTTGGTGTGTGGACAAGCAGCATTAGCAGTGCACGAGGGACTTGCTGGAACAGCGGAACTTTGAGCTCTACCCCAGACCACCTTAATCAGAATCTACAGGTGGTTTCCTGCTCACATTAAAGCTTAAGAGAAAGTGGGTAAAGTGGTGTTTTTCAAAGTCATCACCAAAATTATGCAATCAGGGGTGCTTGGCTAACTCTGTTGGTAGGTAAAAATTGTTATTCTTAATCTCAGGGTTGTGAATCCGAGGCCCTTGTTGGGTGTAGAGATTACTTAAAAATAAAAAATGTTGAAAAAATTATGTAATCAAAATTATCTGGAGGGGCCTTACCTCAGGGTTTCTGAATCCATAGCTCTGGTGGGGCCCGAGAACTTGCATATGCCAAGAGTTCCTGGGTGACGTTGATGCTGCTGACCCCAGGACCACACACTGAGTACTGTTGGGGTGAGTACAGTGGGAAGAGCAATTTCTGAGAAATGAGCTTGGGCAGGTAGCAGGATTCACTCCCAAGGGATCTTGACTGGGGAAGAGATTGGAGGTTATCCTGGAGTGTTGTGGACCACTGTGGGGTTTTGATCACAGGGAGGGCCATGGTCTGACCTTTAGACTGGGAAGACTGCCTTGGCAGTAATGTGACAGATGAACTAGATAGGGACAAGATGGCAGACCATCAAACTGTTCCTGGTGAGACTAGTGAATCCCAAATCAAGGTAGTGAAGATGGTTCAAGATAAATTTGGGGGTTAAATATGGAGTCAGCCGCTGATTGAGTGGGGATGGGGTGGGGATCAGAAGCTTTCCTCCAACCCAGAACCAGAAGCAGAGGCCGGCCTGTACCTCTCTCCCTGCTGCTGGCTGTCACTTTTCTTGCCCAGAAAGCTGCCCTGTCTTATTTGCCTTCTCCTCACAAGGCCTCTGGCCTCATCTGACAGGTTTCAGCCTGTACTGTTTGAAGAAAAGGGTGCAGTAAACCATTCAGAAGTAGGATTTATTAATGGTAGGCATGTAATTACTGCCAGACCCAGCAATCTGAAGAGTTTATGGCCTAAGTGTTTGGTGTCATTCATTAAAACAAAGTGGGCTCTTGGCATGGATGCCATTACCCTGTGACCAGACTGTCTGTTTCTGTGTTGGCCCCTCCCCCCAAGTCTGCAAGTTGAGCTGGGCCAAGGAGGCAAATGCAGACTCGGCAGCAGTGTAGGGGTCTGGATCTGTGGCCGATGGACCTCCCTTGGGCCCCTTGGAGGTCCAGGTCCTGGTTCCAGAGCAGGACTCCTGGGTTGGAGGAGTTGGGAGTATGGTCTGTCTGCTTTTTGTCTCCTAGGCTTCTGATTCCATAGTCACATGTCGGTAGAAGGAGGGCAGCCCTGCATACATGTGACTTCTTCAACACCTTCCTGTCTATTTCATATCTCCCCAGACCTGACAGAGCCCTTTGGTGCAGACACAGAGGTTAGCTTATATCTCCACAAATGAGAAACTGAGGCCCAGACAAGTCTGAGAGTCTCCCAAAGTCATATGGCCAAGGAAACAAGCTTGGGCTGAGCTCCTACAAAGCCATTTCTGTCCCTCAACAAGACAGGCCAGGCTCTCCCAGCTCTGTGACAAGAACACTCGTTGGTTTTGAGGACAGACCTGGCTGTCGGAGGTACTGGCTGCTGTGAGGCCTGTGCTCAAACCCGGGATTTATCTTGATGAGTTCTGTGTACTTGAGAATGATGCTCTAAGCCTCTGTTTCTTCACATGTCAGTGGAGAGGGAAATAGGTTAGCTCTTTTCCAAGATTTTGTGAAGACTCAGGTGGCATTACAGGGCTTGGTGCTGTTCGGCCCTTTTTCCCTTTGACTTGTGACGATCTCTGGGCATTCCCCCCAAAAGCCCTGTTCTACTCAGGACAGAGATGCTGATGCTCAGATGAGATAATGGAGGGAATATGCTTTGGAAAATCCATCCACACCATTCAAATGTGAGGTAATAGTAGGAACAACGGATCAGCCACCACCCTGCCAAGAAACTAGCAGCTTTTGAGACAAAAAGCAGACCTGAATTCTAGAATCCTCGTCACCATCATTGGTTTTGGACAGAAAAACTTTTTTGCTCTTTCAAACATTTATCTCAGGAAGTTATTTTCTATCAAGGACTGGAGAGAATGTGTATGAAGCACAACGTGGGAGCCGCAGTAGGCAACAGGCGCCTGGTGGGTATTCACGTGCTAAGCAGGATACTGCCCCATTGACCCAGAAGCTCTTCCAGGGGCGACTGACATGTGATTTCTCTCTGTAGTCTCTGGTGCCCAGTACAGGTCTGCATAAGATAGGTGCCCAGAGATTATTTATTAACCTGAACCAAATTGAATTTTGTCCTATTACATGGGTTCTTTGAAGGCAAAGCCTATGTTTTACTCATTTGTCTCTTTCTGGAGCCAAGCCTAGTATCTGGCACAGAGTAGGTGCTTAGTAAATTCGGGCTGGATTGAAATGAAGCTCTGTGAAAAATCAGGCCGACTCTCTAGTGTCTGCACTAAACCACGGGGGGAGCTCGGGGCTCCAGGTAGGAAAGGAGTCTGGGATTTGTAGCCTGAGTAGGTCTGGTCAGCTGACCGGCTCACTTCAAAGGCACATGGTGAGGAGTGGAGGGGATGCGGTTTCTCAAATGCCTTTTTGGCTGTATGGGAGCCTCAGTTGGCGGCAGCCGTGGGGTACGGGGAGGCTGCCAGCATAGTGGAGGCCCCAGCCAGGGCTGCAGAGATGGAACAAATGAGCCCGAGGAGAGGAAGCTACTCAGATGGAGACAAAGCACGCTGAAAATCTTCTTCCCTGCTCTGCATCTGCAGGAACCGACGTGGCAGTGTGTGTGTGTGTGTGTTTCTGCGTGTGCATGCTCGCGCACGTGAGTCTACTAGAAGGAAAACAGGCTTTGCAGCCAAATAAATCTGCTTGCAGATCCTCTCAGCACAAGCCAGGGCTGTGGTATCTTGAGCATGTTTCATTTTTCTGAATTTGTATTTCTTCATCTAAAACAATGGGGTCAGTAATCCTTCCCTTACGGGGTTGTTGTGAACATCAAGACAGTGTTTTGTAAGCAATCACAGAACAGTGTCTTAAGCACCTGCCCTCTGCATGAGTTCGATCTGTAATCCCCTTCACCGTCATGCAAGTCTGTATTAGCATCTCCAGTCTCCACTTCGGAGCGGAGGAAAGCAGCGTTCAGAGGCCCTGAGCAATTCGTTCTAGTGACAGTGCCGACGCCCAACTGGATTCTTTTTTACAAAGTTTACGCTGTGGCTCTGGACATGCCGTGTGTATTTTGTGACTCTTAGTCAAGCCTTACACTCTCCCCCAGCAGCAGCGTTCCCTTATTGTCAGCACTTTTCCCACACACACCCCTTTTTTTAAAAAAGCGAAACCTTTTTTTAGCTGGGCAACCTGTGGAAGAAGGGGGCGTTCCACCAAGCGATTTAAGCATGGCCTGGTTCTCTCTGTCCAGGTGTTCTTTGGCTTCCATGGGACGTAGACCAGGAAATTATTTCTAGGTGTTTATGTGAGGGAAGGGGAAATGCTGCTGAGGGGGAAGCTTTTGGGCGATCCAACAACATCTGAAATACCCAAAACTGTCCTTTCAGAAGAAAACTATCAACTCTTTCGACATTTTTAGGGAATCTTTCTTTGAAGCTTTAGCCAAATATGCGATCAGTGTGGAAGATCAGGAAAGCAAGTGAACTTTTATGGAGAGCTCCTTACATTCCTCTGTCTTCTCGACGTATTGCTTCTCACTTCCTTGGAGTCACCGTGGATGGGAGGCACTCTTAGATCCACTGGCCACATAAGGATGCTCAGAAAAGTAAACACTGAAATCACACAATGATCAGGCATCAAAGCCAAGATTCAAACTTTAAGTTTCTTTGGTCCTGAAGCAAAGGCTTTTTCTTCTACTTTTCTCTGCTTCCCTGTTGCTACGTCTACCCTCCTCTCTGTAAGAAGCCCTCCCAGCCCCCGTCCGTTGTCATGTCCAGCCCCAGGTAGACCCTGGGAATAGTGCATATCTACAATTTCAGAAGAGAAAGGACTTTAGCCTTGAGACTGTATGAGACCTCAAAGTTCTGCAGCAGCAAATGGGGGAGCATAGCTTTTGGAAGGCACTCTTTGTGAAAAGGACACCTGCTGGCTGTTTCCATCTTTGGATATGGACTCAGAATTTAGAAACGGGCTGTATCTTTTTCTTTTTCTTTCCCTTTCCCCCCTCCTTCCCTTCCTTTCTCCCTTCCTTCCTTCCTTCCTTCCTTCCCATTTTGGCAGGGTATGTTGGCTTGAGGGAGGAGAAGGAATGGAGAAGCTGGGAAGGGGAGCTCCTTTCAGTTCATCCAATTCAAAGTGAGTATTATGGATTTAAGTAACCCATGTGCAAATCCCATTATTTAGTGGCTTTACTTGGATCCGGGCTGCTATGAGTGAAAGATACCCTACTGGTCCTGTCCTGCCTGATTTTTAAACAAAATTTTTTAATAAGAATTTTTTTTTACACAAATTCTTGAACTATAGTTTGAGATAAATAAAAACAAGCTACCAACCACTTGGTTGAAATGCCATCCCTGGGCTTCTTCTGTGGTGGTGGAAAGTTCACAGATTTTGGAGTTCGTGAGATGTGGGTTTGACATTCAGCTGTATCACCTATGTATGTGCTTTGGGAAGCCATCTGACATCTCTTACCTCAGTTTCCGCATCTGTAAAATTGTATTCAGGGCACAGGGGTGGGATGCAAGAGCCCCCGGCTCCTGGGGTCCCAGACAGACCAGTTTCGGCCACTCACCGCTGACAAAATCCAAAGCAGAGAGACGAGTGATGGTGAAACCAGAAGGGAGTTATTTCAGTGAGGCCAACACCGGGAGACATAGGACTAGCGGCTCTAAGTCTGTCTGCAGAGTGCTGAAAGTACTTCTAGGTGCCCATCAGGAAAATGTGGGGCAGTGCATGGGTACAAGCAGGTGAGCAGTAAGGGACACGTCGATCATTATCTTGGGGTCGGTCACCCTGGCTCTTGCTGGCTCATGGCTGTCCCTGTTGTTTGAGGGTCCCTTCAGGGGATGTTTGCCACAGGGTCTTTTGCCTGAGTTAAAAGATGAGCTGCAAAGAACTTAGTTAGAAAGGAGACTAAAGTCAGAATGAATGCTGTATAAGGCGCAACTGGGTCCTCCTTCACAATGAGTATAATAATGTCTACTTCATCAGTGCTTGTAAAGTCATTAGATGTTACTTTTTCCTCCCTTGACACCAAGCGCAAATTCATTATCTATATTATCTTACAAAGAGATGGGCATGAGTGATGACCTGTTGTTTTTAGGACATCTTGGATCCACCCAGATTGTTGGCAGGGACCATCAGCCGTGGTTTAAGACTTAAGCCAGTGCCCATTATGTCATTATGGAGCCTGCAGAAGCGATTACTAATGTTACTTTTCCAGTTCACTGCAGAGCAGAGGGGAGAGTTTTTCACACTGCTGGCGTTTTGTTGGAGCACAACGATACAAATCACAGATGACTTCCTCGGCAGATGTGGCTCTGTAGAGCTGCAGTGTGGGTTTACAAGGGGTTTAATGAAAACCTGGCAGCCTTCCAGGCTTGAATCAATCCTCTGGGGTTCTCAGCTCATGTACATACAGGCTGATCTGCAAATGTCCACCCTGTTGGTGGTGTGGGGAATGCTAGGATGAAGAGCTTTTACCTGGAGAAAAAAGCCAAACCTATCTGGCTGAGTTCACAGGCTTGGGGCCCGGGAGATGGAACAGTGACATGGAAGGGAAGTTGGTAGGAGGAGAGCAGCCTACATCTGGAAACTGTCCAGATGGCTGCTGCCCAGCTGGGGGTGATCTGGGCCCAGGATGGAACGATGGCTTTCCCAGATGCTTGGGGCTCACACTCGTCTCTTCTTTGTCATGGGTTAAGCTAACAGGAGTGAGCAGGAGCCACAAGCCACAAGGAATAAGAAAATCATTTTAGTTGATAGTATACACTGGATCTGGACTCGACTTGCTGCCTCTGCCTGAAATGCTCTTACTCTTCAGTTGACCAGCTTGCCCTGGCCTCTACTTTGGCTTCAAGGTCATCTCCTTGGAGAAGCCATCCTAGATCACCTCTCTGAAAGAGAACCTACAAGTTCTTTGCCATATTTTCTTACCTGTGCACTTGTTACATATCACAAGTTATTGTGCCTGTTTGATTTCTGTTGTGGTCCTTTCATAGACCCCCTTGAGGGAAAGAGCTCTGTTCATCCTGTTGACTGATGTTGCCCAGGGCCTAGTGGGGTACCTGGCACATGGTAGATATTCCATAAATACTGTTGCACGGATTCATCAGTTGTGGGACAAGACTAAGGTAAATCAGTGACTGCAGCTTAATGCTACCATTTTTCAGCTGCTTAACTGTCCAAATTATTTTATCTTTCCTACTCTGGGATTCATTGTCTATAAAAGAGATAAACATCCAATAGAAGGTAGCTTTTCATGCAGTGTTTAACACAAAAGAAGTGCTCAGTAGGGGTGCCTGGAAGGCTCAGTAGATAGTGTCTGCCTTTGGCTCAGGTCATGATCCGGGGGTCCTGGGATCAAGCCCCATGTCGGCTTTCTGCTCAGTGGGGATCCTGCTTCTCCCTCTCCTTCTGCCTGCTACCCCCCACCCCCGCTTGTGTTCTCTGTCTATCAAACAAATAAATAAAATATTAAAAAAAGAAATGTTCAATAAATTGAAGCTATTATTCAATCCTTCAAGAATAAACTACCAACAGATATTTACCAGTATTTTGAAGCAGCTTATATCTGTTGAGATCTAGGATATGCCATGCCTCATGCTAAGCACTATTGCATTTATTATCTTACACAGTTCTTCACAATGACCTGTGAGAGACTCTTACCAGTTAGAACGAAAGAACAGAGACTTAGAGTTAACATCTTGAACAAGCTGACTTCGCTGCTCAGTGACAGAGGCAGTATTCGCTGCATTTCTATTTTTAAAGCCATAATTTCCCCCCATAATTCCAGGCTGCTTCCTATTAACACTCTCTCTGGATAAATAAACATAAGGAAGCCACATTCTCTGTCCTCTGAGGGCTCTGGTTTAGGTGATAAGACATATGTAAGAGTAAAATGAACACTAATAAAAACCAAAGGTTTTTACACTGCTTTGAAGTTTACAAAGATTGTCCCAATATTTACAACATGTTCAAGTTTTAAAAGATTATTATCCGGGATGTATAAATAATTCACACAAATCAATAAGAAAACAAACAACTCAGTGGAAAAATGAACAGATTATGAGCAGACAGTTTGAATGGCCAATAATCATATGAAAAGATGTTTGGCATCACTAGTCATGGGGAAATTCAAATGAGAATGAGATATGATTTCCCACCCATCAGATTAGCAAAAATAACAGAATACCATGGGTTAACAAGAATGAAGAAAAATGGGAACTATGACCCCACGCTGATGATACTATAAAATGGTAAAATCAGTTTGGGAAGCAACTGTCCATGCCTAAGAGAAGTGACCACGAACATGTCCTTGGAACCAGGACTTCCTCTGGGCATTTAGTACCTTAGGGAAACTCTTGCACGTGTGCAGAAAGAGATGTACAAAAATGTTCAGTTTCAGCATTTTATGGAATAGTGAAATATTGTGAATAATATGAAAGTGCATTAATAGGGGAATGGATAAATAAACGGGTCTTCTATAGATGAAATATGAACCAGCAGCCGGAGGAATAAAGTTGAGCTCTGCTTCGCGACATGGATAAATCACAGACTTCTATCGTTAAATAAAAAAGAGCAAGTTGCAGAAAGATGCAGACAAGATCATTTATGTAAAAAAAAACATGGGAAGCAATTCTGCATGTTTAAAATGAACTCTCTTTCTGTAGCATAAAGATCTGCTCAGGAAGGATTTGTGCCGCTACATGATAATAATTACTTCTGGGGTTGGGGGGATTGAGGTCTGGGAAGCTTACCGAGAGGATCTTCCACAGAACCTTCAACTATGTTTTAAGTTTAAAAAAAAAACAAAAAAAAAAAAAAAAAACGGACAACATCTGAAGCAAATATGGTGAAATGTTAACATTGTCAGATCCAGGTGGTGGGTTTAGGGCATTTGTTCTGCCAGGCTTTGAAGTTGTCTGTGTGGAAGGGGTAATTTATAAAGCAAACAAACAACGCAGAGCTTTTCCCTCACCCTTGTGTGCCGGGCTCCTCATGAAGGCTCCAGAGCCAGCTGCGGCACAGCCGATGGGCCATGTGCTCTGTCCCGTCCCTCCTCCCCCAGCACCTGCCTGTTGTGCTGACTAGGGCAGTGTGAGCGGCCCGGCAGGTGGAGAAGAGGTGAACTGGTGGTGGGGGTGGGAGTGGGTGTCAGGGAAAAGGAGGGAGAACCAGGAGAGCCAGGGATGCTGAAGTTTTGAGCAAAGGCTGAAGAATCCAAAGATTCCAGCTCTGCCTCTGGTAACTTAACCTCCCATTCAGGCCAAAGACAAGTGTGAACCAGGGGCAGAAGGGGGGGACACTGGAGGCCACATGTCTAGGTCAAATCCCTGCTCTGCTGTTTAGTGGCACTAGAGCCTGAGGCACCCCCCACCACACACACAACAGCTTTCTCAGGGTAACATCCACGGAACACAGGACAGGATGAGCATAAAGGGACTGGTGCCAGGCCTGGTACCGTGTCCAACCCTGGGTGTGCATTCCTTGCAACAGGTGCTGTCACCATCGCATCAGCATTCCAATTGTCCCAGCCTTTCCTCAGTAACTTGCTTTATTACCTTCTTGTCCCACCTTCCCTCTTCCTCAGCCCAACAGGGCAGTTTCCTGTGGCAGGCTTCCAGTTTACCTACGTCCAAGAACTGGTCTCAACATTCCAGACCCAGAAGGTTCACTTCCATTTCTCTGGGGCCTTTGCTCCTCTGAGTGTAGTCTTAGGTCTCATAAACTTGGGGAGCAGCCATGTCACACATGCCTAGGCAACTATCAGTGAAAACCCCTCAGTCTTTTTATTTTGTTTTTCTAGTTTTATTGGGATATAGCTGACATAGAACATTGTGTAAGCCTACTGTGTAAGATGTGATGATTTGATATGTGTATGTACTGTGAGATGCCTGAGCCTTTTCGTATCACTTACAATCAAAACATAACTTTTGCTCCCCCTTTAAACTTGGATTTTTCAGAATGAAATGTGGACTCTTGAATCGAAAAAGGAGGAAAGAGCAAGACAAGAAAAAGATCTTACAGCTGTGGAGGAAGTGAAATTCCTCTTATTTGTTAACGTTAAGAGAGACTGGCCTCTTTCTGCTCTTTTCAAAGAGCTCTATGACATCAAAACTTGCAGAGCGTGGAGATGAACCCGTAGTCCTTTTCTTCCTTCTAGAATAACCATTCCAGAGAACACCTTCTTTCCCATCCCCATGCAGGTTTTTATTTTATTTTATAAGTATTATCATGGTTCTATGGATTCTTCTCTTTTGCATTTGTTGCAGATGCTATAAATCATTGCTGTCATTATTTATCTTGATTTCCCAAATGATTTGACTTTGACCAGTGGGAGTTCCTTCAAACCAGTGCCTATGTTTTTTTTTTTTTTTTTTTTTTGTGCTGTGTTCTGTGATCTTTGGGTACTTCCTTATTCCCTGGGACAAGATGTTCTGGATTCACCTTGTACTCTCCTTGCCCCAGAGCCAGAGTCATTTATATCTCCAAGGAGCACTGGTTGTTTTCAGTGGAGAATGGTATTTAGAAATCAAGATTTGGACATTACGTGTTCTCTCTATCACTGGGGTATCATTGCTTTTAGACCCTTTCAGTACAGAGCTGAAATAAATAAATGTATGTGTGTGTGTGTTTCTGTGTCTTAGATATTAGAGTCTGTGATGGTTAATTTCATACGTCAACCTGGCTGGGCCATGGCACCCAGATATTTGGTTAGATATTATCCTGGATGTTTCTGTGTGGGTGTTTTGGATAAGATTAATATTTAAATCAATGGATTTGGTATAAAAAAGATTGCCTTCCATAATGTGGGCCGACCTCATGGAATCACTTGATGGCCTAACTAGAGGAAAGACCCATTTCCCCTGAGCAAGAGGGAATTCTATAGCAGAGAGCCTTTTCACTTGAACCACGACACTGGCTCTTCTCTGGGTCTCCACCTGCTGGTCCATTCAGCAGATTTTTCCCAGCCTCCAAAACTCTGTGAGCCAATTCCTAAAGCAAGGCCCCTTTCTATATATATGTATACATCCTATTGGTTCTTTTTCTCTGGACAACCCTGACAAATACAGAACCTGATATCTCTAGTCCAAATTCAATGCCATAAGGTCCTTGCTTACCTTACTCATTCATATTTGTAATACCCATTCTTTTGCAGTGTCCAAAAAAAGGTCAATATATTTATTCATTTGTTCTAAACCAATTATGCATGACAAATAAGTTAGCCTGGACTTTTCAAAAATGCCAGAATCATGAAAGAAAGAAAGAAGGAAGGAAAGAAGGAGGGAGGAACGGATGGAGGGAGGAGGGAGGGAGGAAGGAAAAGGCAGGCAGAAGGCATGCTGTATGGAAATAGAACTAAAGACATGGGACAACTGAATACAGTGCATGGTACTTGTTTGAATTCTGGATTGGAAAAAAGAAAAAGGAGCTATAAAGGACATAATTGGGAACCTTTAAATATGGAATGGATACTAGATAATATTTTATAAATATTAAATTATTGGAGCATAATGATATCATGTGAAAGAATATAATGGTAAGATAGGAGACGCATGTTGAATTATTTAGAGAAGCAGTGATTTTTGTTGTTGTTTTTAAGCTTCTTATTTATTTGAGAGAAAGCACAAGAGAGAACCCAAGCAGGGGACGGGCAGAGGGAGAGGAAGAAGAAGACTCCTTGCCAAGCAGGGAGCCCCATACGGGGCTCCATGCCAAAACCCTAAAATCATGACCAGAGCTGAAACCAAGAGTTGGACGCTTAACAGACTGAGCCACCCAAGCGCACCTGGACTGTTAACTTTTCTGCTGAAATTGTTCAAAATAAAAATATTGGGTAAATGGTAGCAGGTATTATGTATCAACTATTACAGATCTGGTAGCAAGAATATTACATATCAAGTATTATGTGTTAGGAGCAAGTGTTGCATATCAAGCCGTGGCTTTGTGCTAGGCTCATGGAAGCACTTCACGTACATTGTTAATTTATGTACTCCCCATGACAGTTCTTAGCTAACATTACCTTACAGTTGGGGCATTACCTTATAGTTGAGGCTCAAAAAGGAAGGTGCAGGAATGTATAAGGTCACCCACCTAGCAGGAGGGAAACTGAGCGTCAGTGACCTGACCAGGCCATCTGGCAGATAATGACCAGGGAAGGACCAGGGCCAAGCATATGTTTCTTTCTTTTTTTTTTTTTTTTAAGATTTTATTTATTTATTTGAGAGAGACAGAGATAGCAACAGAGAGCATAAGTGGGGGAGGAGAGGGAGAAGCAGGCTCCCCACTGAGCAGGGAGCCCTACTTAGGGCTCGATCCCGGGACCCCAGGGATCATGACCTGAGCTGAAGGCAGCACTTAACCGACTGAGCCACCCAGGGGCCCCCTGAATGTATGGTCTGTTTCATTAGAAAGGTTCTTCCTCCTTGTTTTCCTTCCCACTGGGGTTCCATTTAGAGAAAGATTTCTGCAAACTCAGCCAGGCTCATTGCAAAGAGAAGAGATTCTATTTCCCAATTCTGCTTTGAAGAGGTAAGGTATTCAGCTTCCTGCCCCATGGCTCTTGTTCAGATCATATATACTCATTCTCAGGAGTACCTGTTCTCTTTGGTTATTGGGTCACAACTTTCTCAGATTCCAGAGATGTGAAAGCCCAAGCAGGCAACAGAACCCTCAGACTGAAGGCAAGCATTCCTATTCATTCACAGAGGGACAGTGATTCTTTGTCTGCTCCTAGCTATTCACACGCTGTTCACTTGAAACACAAGCGTAGAGTTAGCCTGGTACAGTGTTCTGCAAACTGAAGGTCATGACCCATTAGTGGATCTTGAAATCAATTTAGATGGCAGCTGTCAGCATTTAAAAAGTAATTCAGAATCAAATTGAAGAGAATAGCAAATATCAACATATGCTCCTTGTAGAGGTTATTGTTTTGTGAATGCACACACATACACTGAGACACACATAGATATGTGTTTGTGTTTTGGGTGATGGTGTAAAATTTATTTTTTATTATGAGTCACGGTTAAAACAATTGAGCAGCTATTGGTCTAGGACAGAGGTGGCAAGTGTCTGCTTTTGTGAACACAGTTCTTGGAACACAGCCATACCCGCTCGCACATGTATTGTCTTTGTCTGCCCTCACACTGCAATGGCAGAGCTAAATAGTTGTGACATGCTGTATGGCCTACAAATCCTCAAATAGTCACCATTTGACTCCTAACAGAAAAATTTGCTGGCCCTTATGGTCTAAGATACTGAAGCAGAGCTTCCAGTTTAAAGTCAAATAAAGCTCCCATTGTATCTAACCTCCAGAATTTCTCTCATGGTATTTCTCCCCCAGTAACTATCTGGGTTATAGTGGTCACATATAGACTCATGTAAATACGTACATAACTACAGAAAAGTAGGCATAACAAAAGCAATTTCTGCTGAAGCATATATTTTCCAACATAATACCAGGAGTATTCAGATACCCTGTCCTGCCAGCACATAACAAACAGGATGACCTTTCCATTTTAGGAAAATATTTCGATGTTTAACCTCATTGCACTCAACCAGACGTTTCCTTGCACAGATTTTCAAGTGAAATATTTCAATCCTGCATTCATCTTGGGGGCCACATGTCTTATCCAAGTTAAATATTTCCAGAAAATAAATGTCTAGACACCGTCTCATATAAATTAAGCACCCGGTTTTTAAAAGATTTCTAGCAGACCTCCATTTTGGTGTGTGGGTGAGTATAATTTCACTCCTGTGAAAAATTCTCACTAAGATCTGCTGTGCCTAAGTCAGTGCACCTGTAGGTGGCTAATGAGTGCTGCTTGGTCATTAGCAGACAATGCGTGGTTGGGGGCAAGGACCGCGGGCCTGGGAAGACCAGGGTCTGGTGTGTATTTGCTAGAAGAGTGAAGAGCTCCCATTTCTTTGAGGTCAGCCTTTATCAACTTTTGGATGAGAAGGTGCATGTAGATTGAAATCTACCTCAGAGAGACCAAGTTTGTTGAATTCTCTCATCGAAGAATAAAGAACATGTTAGTGACAGTACATGAATATAAAATTCTGTGGTACCTCTTTGACTTTCCATTTTATTCAGTTATTTGAGGTTTTTCAAATCAGAGGCTTTGCTTAATTCAGGTAAGCTATTTTTAGTGCTTTTGGTATTTATGCTTTCTTTGCTAGGCATATTGTGTATCACTGCGATATAAATTCATTTTTTCACTAAAAATAAAATCTTTAAGAAAGACTAAATACTGTAAAGAAAGATTGAAAATTAGTTTTAAGCTACTCTGATTAGATTTAATAATATATATTTATATTTTACATAATAATGATATAAACATACGTTTTGTACTAAATAAACATTCAATAAACTAAATAAACATTCAAAAATGTTTTATAAAATATAAATATAAAAATATAAATTTTAAATTTCATATAAATAATACAAATAATACAAATTTCACATAAATAATATAAATAAAATTCATTCATATGAAATAATTCATATAAAAAATAAAAATAAAAATAAAATAAACAATATAAATGCATATATTAATAAACCAATATAGCTATTTTATAAATAAATGAATTTCATATTATTTATATTCTTATATATTTTTTGCTACATTTAATATGATACAAAATTCCATGAGGGAGTTTATAGAGGAGTATATTTAACTGCCAGTAGTTCTATGGAGAGGCAATTCAAGAAGTAGTCATTATACCCTTCCTTTTGTAAATTTTTGCAAAATCATGGACAGCACTCTTCTCTGCACCATATTATTTTTAAAAAGGGAGAAAATTTGAGAGAGGATACAGAAAGTGGAGAGGAGAAAGAAAGGAAGTTTACTTACTTTTACTGAGATATATGTAAAAGCCCTTTATTCTCCTTCCCCAAATCCCACAAAGGAGAAATAAAAAAGATTTCTTTTTATGGAGTCATTTTCCACTTATTCATTTAAGGACTGTGGATGTCTCCTGTGTGCCAGGCACTGGGCTGGGTGCCAGAGAACAGAAAGAACAAGGTTTGTTTTCTCATGGGAGTTACCACACAGAGGGAGTGAAGTGGGAGAAGCCACAGAAAATCAATAAATAAACTAGGTGATTTCAGGTAGTGGGAATGTTAGGGATAGAACAATACTGGATAACGTACCTGAAGGAGTGGGCACTTGAGCATGGGTAATCTGGGGAGGCTTCTTCAAAGAAATGATGTTTGAATCGAGCCCCAGATAGAGAGACACCCAGCCTTGTGATCTGAGGGAAGGTAGTTGAAGGTAGAGAGGAGAGCTGGTGCAAAAGTCCTGGGCACCTGGGTGGCTCAGTTGGTTAAGCAACTGCCTTCGGCTCAGGTCATGGTCCCAGAGTCCTGGGATCAAGTCCCACATTGGGCTCCCAGCTCCATGGGGAATCTGCTTCACCCTCTGACCTCCCCTCTCATGCTCTCTCTCACTTTGTCTCTCTCTCAAAATAAAGGGTATGCCTGGTTCATACCCTTGCTCAACAATGTACTGGATCACGAGCATCCTCCTTAAATGTCAAAGGTTCAGTTTCCTCATCTGTAACATGTGGATGATGGTGATAGTGTGTATTTCCTGGAGATTGTGAGAACCAAATTGTTGATTCATGAAAACCCTTTGTAAAGCATCTGGCTCACAGTAAGCACTGGTGTAAGCACATCCATATTATAATCTAATATAGGAAATGTATAGGAAATACATAGGATAGGTATACAGAGCTTTGTATAGCATAGTTACACATAAGATTAAGATGTGTGTGTGTGTGTATATATATAGATATATATAGATATATATGAGAGATACACATTTTAATCTTATGTGTCTTATGTGTCTTAATCTTATATATATATGTATATGGAGAGAGAGAGTAAATATATATTTATATATTTTAAGTATACGTATATTTCCTCAAAGTCCTTGCCACCCTCAATAGTATATTAATTCTGTCATGGGCATGTAATTACATGTATTCCTTATCTACAGAGCCCGCAAACTCATTGGTGTGAATGAGCAGGTCTTAGTCATATTGTTTCATGTAGAAGAAGCAGGGTCTGTCTCCTCCATGGCAGGATATCTGCCTTATTCAACTCTGTGACCTCAGAATCCAGCACAGGCTTATATACCAGAAAAACCCTCTAAATGTTGCTTAAATTAACGAATGGCTAAGTGATACTTCTGGGATGTGCTAATAGTTTGTGCAGTCTAACATTCTGATGTTGAAAAATCAGTGTCTTGTTCCATGAGCTCTCTGACTGTCCATTATCTTCAATGGCAGAGGTCTGAGACATCCTAGTGATCTGATATGTTGGTCTTGGAGAGGGAGCCAAGATTGGAGAAATCGGAGTCAGTTGTTAACCATGAAGGGAGGGCTAAAGCAGCAAGAGCTTTTACTGTGCTGTGACATCACCTCCTAGCCATGTATATGGGTCAAAAGGGTTTACCAGTGGTCCAGGGGATTAAAAAAGAAGAAATACCTCAACCCCTCAACCTTCATTAAAGAATGTAAATTGCCCCAGGAAATTGTTTGAGTGTTGAGGCAGTTTCCTAGATGTGTTGCAAAATTCATTTGTCATCAATTTCAAGGCAAGTGCAGAGAAACTGGAAACATGGCTGTGAATGGGGCTGGAAAATAAAGGGGACACAGGCACCTCACTTATCACCCATGGTCTGCACAGGGACTTTGGAAATATGACCTCATAAGCCGAGGACCAGGTCAGGCTGCACTGACAAGGCATCTGTATGTGGACTATGGCGGAAGGAAATCTTCCCCAGGTAGCTTGGAGAGCAGTCGTGGTGGCATGTGGTCATGGGGATTCACATTCATGTAAAATTATTTTAGTACATGTTGTAGGCCAGACAATGCTGAAGACGTAGAGACCAATACAATGTTTGCCACTCAGGAAAATCATAACATAACATGAGCAAGCAGCATGAGAGCACATGTGTGTAGAGGAGGAAGCAGAGAAAGCACAGAGAAGCAGCCAGGGTCTAACCTGCCCATACCAGTCCTCACTGCCAGCGGTAGGAGGGCAGTCTTCACTTAGGACATGCCACATGCCACCAGGGTTCATGTTCTAAATCGCAAATGTGACCAGATTATTGCCTTCTTATGACACCTTTTTAGAATAATTTCAGTGGACTGTGTGTCTGCATCTCCCTAAATTCAAATGTTGAAGCCCTAATCCCCAGTGTGATGGTGTTGGAGGTGGGGCCATCGGGAGGTAATTCAGGTTAGTTGAGGTCATGAGGGTGGGGCCCCATGATGGGACCAGTGCCTTTATCAAAAGAGACTAGAGAGTTGGCTCTCTGACTCTCTGGCTGTCTGTCTTTCTCTGTCATGTGAGGATAGGACAAGAGGGCATGATCTGTAAGCCAGGGAGGGCGTTCTCCCCAAAACTGGACCCTGCTGGCACCCTGATCTCAGACTTCCAGCCCCTCTGAACTGTGACAGATACATTTTTGTTGTTTTAGCCACCCAGTCTGTGGTATTTAATGTAGTAGCCAAAGCTAAGACAACAATTAAAAATAACAGTTAACATTTGTTTTTTAAGCATTTTAAAAAAATTGTACTGACATGAGGTCCATAGCTCTGTTTTGCTGGTAAGAGATACTTCAGTTGTCTTTGCAAACCATTCAGGGCTCCTAGTGATCGGCCTTTGACTTCTGTTCTCCAGTTTCATTTCTGTTACTCCCCTATGTGAACCTTCAACCCCAGGCATGCCCAGATTCTTCCAGAGAAGCCTCCGTGCTTTGGCATCTGTGGTTCTGTCTGCTCTGGCGGTGCCTTCCCTCATCTTGTCAGCAGGCCCTGTCCTAGGCATTCTACAAGGCTCCTTGGACTGGCTGCTTCCTCTGGGAAGCTTTCCTTCATTCTCCAGGGCAGAATTCACAGTTCTGCGCTGTGCATCTTTGTTTATGCTGCTCTAGTGGCCTGAAACACTCTTTTAGTGGTTATCAGTCTGTGTTTCAAAACCCAGCTCCAGAATGATCCCAGCTGTGAGGTCTTTGCTGACTCACCTGCCGGAACTGGCCATGCCCTCCCTTCATGCTCCCACCTGACAGCCTCCTGTTGTTTCACCTGTGACACTGGACTGTGAGCTCTTTGAAGACAGGGGCTGTGATTCTCTCTACAGATCTTCAGCCCTTACTAATTCTTGGCTAAATGCATGAATGAATGCATTCATCACAGCACAGTGTAATTAATTCACCTGCATGTCACTGCATATCACATATATCATGAGCCCCTCGAGGGTAACATTAATATTGTGATGGGCAGGGATTTATTCCTCATATTATTCTGTCTTGCCTCTTTCCATCTTTCCATCTCTGGCACTGCTACTCACACTGAGGGAGTAGGAGGCAGTCGTTGCTAGATGAGTGAATCAAGACTCAGAAAATTTATCTGCCTACACTTGGGTTATTTTTTAATCTCCCAAGTCAAGTGAAGTGACACAAGAGAGTCGAGGGTGGAGTGGAAAGAACACTTTACAAGAAGCCTGAAGCTCTGGGCTTCAGACCCAGAGTCTTTCCCATGACCTTGGCCAGTCACTTACTCAATTTGAATCTATTTTTTTTGGGAATGACTTGTCAGCTAGACTATTAATATCTAACACACAGGGAGGTTTTGAACAAGACAGTATACGTAAAATGCCTGGCACTAGAAGGTGTTCAGCCAATGTTAATTTCCTTTTACTCAGTGACATAACATGGCTTCAGTGTGGTCAGTTCCTTAAAAACAAAGATCTGCAGGTCTGTGGGCATAACAGACAGTCCAGTTGTGTCCTTCAGTCAGCTTGGATGTCAAATGGTGTCCTTGAAACCTGACACTGGACTTTGCCAGAAAGATATTAGCCTACACCCAACTTACACTATTTTGGGATTTGGTGGCTTTGGAAAGAAGATAACAGCTGACTTACACAGCTAGTGTGCTGGAAGAAAGTGCCAGAAGCTCAACTCATGCCACTTGGAAGGAACTCAGAACACTCTGAAGTTAGAGCTTCAAAGGCTATTATTTTTATGCCAACATAAGAATTGATTCAGGGGGCGCCTGGGTGGCTCAGTGGGTTAAGCCGCTGCCTTCGGCTCAGGTCATGATCTCAGGGTCCTGGGATCGAGTCCCGCATCAGGCTCTCTGCTCAGTGGGGAGCCTGCTTCCTCCTCTCTCTCTCTCTCTGCCTGCCTCTCTGCCTACTTGTGATCTCTCTCTGTCAAATAAATAAATAAAATCTTTAAAAAAAAAAAAAAAGAATTGATTCAGGAAGTTGCAAGAAAAAAAAAATCAGATCTTGTAACAGCGAACTCCAAGGGAACTGGAAAATTCTCTCACCTGGCTGTTGATGCATGTTCAATCAGAAGATGGAAAGAAAGGTGTATTTGTCAAGGCAGTCTTTGTGGTGCTGTAGTTACAAGTAACTTCAACATTTCAGTGACTTAAAAGAGCAGAGAGTTATCTTTTGTGACTACTCCATGTTGGTTATGTGTAAGCAGGATTTTGTTCTCACTCCAGAATCGAGGCTGATGGAGCCTCTCCCAGATGGGAAGTTTCCAGTCATTGTGACACGGGGTTTGGGTCACAGTAAATTATACTCTGAGTTTTACAGCTTCTGCCTGGTAGTAACATATGTCACATCTACACACATTTCCTTGGCCAAGCACGTCCTATGGTCTTATCAGCTTCACAGAATGATGAAGAACAATCTTACCATGAGCCTAGAAATAACAGCGAACCACAATAGGAGAGAGGGAATAGATGAAAGAGGTATTTGGGTTGTAGAATTAATAGGATTTGGAGGTAAGATAAAAGGGGGATGTCTAAGGTGATGGCGTTGGTTTCTGGTTTGGAGTAAAGATGGTGTAATATAAATGTGCCATAGAAAAAGGATACTCTCATTTGGGACATGTAGCATTTGCTCTGGCTGAAATGAGGAGGAGAGACATTAGATAGGAGTTGAATGTATGATCTGAAGTCTAGGAGAAAGGCATAAGCTGGAGATAAACATTTCGTGGCCATCAGCTCAGCAGTGGTGCTTGAACCCAAGAGAGAGTGGATGGAGGAAAAACCAACTCAGAAAGGTATGACAGCATCAAGTGTTGCTAATTGGAACATTCATGCCATAATGATGGAAGTGCAAATCTATACAAATCATTTTGAAAAGCAGTTTTTGATTACCCAATAAGGATTGCAAAGCCTTCCACCCAGTAATGCTGGCCCTGCTTATATTCCCTAGATAGTTTCAGAGCAGATATATACAAGAAGCTCAGAGTAGCATCGTTGTACTCACAAAATACTGGAAATCACCCAAATATCCATCAACAGTAGAAAGGCTAAATAAATTGTGGGGTACTCCTACAATGGAATGATGCAGCAATACCAAATAATGGAACAGAGCCTCAGAAACAGCATGGATGGACCTTAAGAACATAAAGTTAAGTAGAAAAAGAAAGCTGCAGAAGAGAACATCCAGTATGATGCTTATGTAAAGTTCAAATGTTTGCAAAACTACGCATATGTGGTAAAACTTAAAAAATAAACCAGGGAGTGATAAACATGAAAATCATGGTGGTGGTGGTCTCTGTAGGCAAAGGGTAGGGGATCCACCTGGTGAACTTGGATAAGCACTTTTAAATCCCTTGGCCTCACTTTCCTCTTCTAAGTGTTGGGGATGATAAAGTTTACCACATAGGAGTATTTTGAGAATTAAATGATATATTATCTAGTTCAAGAACTGTTTGGTGCATCTGAAATGATCACGCAGGCCTTTCGCAAAAGGGGACAGCCACAGTTACCCAGAGGTGCTCAGTTTGGATAACCTGGGGACTCTGTTTCAGGAACGTTTGGGGTATAGAACAGTTTTGAGGTGTATGGCTGATAGATAATCTTGGAATAAAGAGAATGGGTTGTGGCACAGCAGGGAGAGACCATATCTTTCCCCTGCTCTTTCTTCGGTCTGAGAGTTCTGTCCACATCTGGCTTAGGTCCTCAGGCAAAATTAATTTGTTGGTTTCACCCTGTTGACATCTGTCTCTGTCAGTGCAGCTCCAGGCAGCTTGGGTGCAGATTAGCACGAGTATCAGCCTTCTCCCCATGGAGGCCCAGAAAGTATGCCTGGATCAGGAAGGGGATTTGGGGGTGAGGGAAAAACAATTTCATGGTGTCGTCTGGGAATATTTTGGGGGCACTAAGTGGCAAACCTTGGTCAAGGGCTACCTCTGGATTTTCCCATAGATGTTGAACATCTACCTTGCAAATAGTAAGAAAGCAAAACAATACAACTGCTTTGTTTCCTTTCTTGTTTCAAGTAGAAAAGTTGGTAAGAGAATAGCAATGATAATAACTTTTATTTTTAAAAAAATTATATTTAAATACACATAATAGTCTTTTTCTCTGTAAAAATAATTATTTATTATCTCATTTGATGCTCACCGCAACTTGGGGTAGATGGGACAGGTATAACTGCCTGTTTTACAGCCAAGGAAAGAAATATTCAAGTCCACGAAGGTTTCATGATCTGTCCAAGGTCACCAGCTAAGAAGTAGAAGGTGTGGGGCTTGAGTTCCAGTGCTCTGATTCCAAATCCTCATTGGATGTACATGGCTGTTTCTCTCTCCCGAATCTTTTGGCTCATGGTGTGCCCTCCACCTGAAATAATGTAAAGGGAAGGAGTAACTTCCTTCTGTCAGAATCCTCTTTAATAGCCATGTGATCCAGTGAGGAAACGGGTTACTGAGCTCCGTGTTGCTGGGGAAGAGTAAGTGGCAGTGTTATATTGAATAGTAGATTGGACTTAGCCCTCTCCAGTCTGTGATTCAGTATCATTACCCTGAGAGCACTAAAGCTCACAATAATAATCCTTGGATATGGAAGCCAGGCTGGAAAGGCAGAAGTGTGGGGTCTGGACTCTGAGCCAGATGACGCCCGTTAACTCACAGAATCCCAGATCATCATAACCAAAGGAGATATTCGCCCGGTTCTTTGCACCAACGATGGAACTTTCCTTTCCTCTCAACTGCCTGCTAGTTAGGACAGCCCCAGAAATCTGAAAAAGTAGAAACTCCATGTCTGTTCTGGGTCTGAGAACCTTTGAAAAGGTACATCTTGGTGGGTTCTGGGGTGGTCCAGGCCTGGAATAAGTCCTAGGAAGCACTCTCCTGGATGCCAGCAGGACTGGACCTTTTAGGAATGAAGACAACTGACCTAAAGCTTTAGGTGGGGAACTTAAAATTAACAGGACTCTGGCTAAAATGCATAGAAGGAAATAATTTACTGCAAAAATTAACCAGTGAAAAACATGTAAATATTATCAACAAGTGAACAACAGGCAAACCGACTCCAGGTACCGATTTCTAGAGCAGAGGTAAAGTGGGCAGGGCATGGAAGGACTGCACTTTGGAGCTGAATAGCTTTGAGTGGAAATTCTGGTTCTGTCACTGTCTCTAGGTGACTTGGCAAGTCAGTCACCTGTCTTCTTTCTTGTTTCCTTATCTATAACTTGGGAAATATTCATGTCTCCCTCTCAGAGCAATGAGGTGACAAATGTACCTGTACTCACATGACACATAGTAGGTGTTCAGAAAATTCCAGATTCTTTCCCCCTTCCCAGAGAGTAACAGAATGTTTAATCCCTCAAAAGCAAAATGTTACTATGTGATATCAAAAATCTCTAAAACTACTAAGCAAGAATATTTAGGAAATTGTTTACTGCTTTTCTTAGATCAAGTATTGGAGTGAAGACCAAGAGCTAATGTTTACCCTCCACCATGTAGTGCAATTTGAAACAAAAATGGGATTCTTTGGGTCATTAATCTGGCTCAAGGGGTCACCATGCCCAAGGCCAAACCAGTTGCTCTTCACAGCTTTGCCCTCCCCTGGGTTTTCCCCTGCACTCTGGGAGCTCTTTCCCCCTCCCCCTTCCCCTGTCAACAAGACTGATGAATTCAATATCCCCCTCTCCCCAGCTGACAGCAGGGAGAGCTGACTCCAATCAGCAGGCCCCCCTAGTCGCCTGACTCAGGCCTCCCCAATCAGTGGCGGGGTCTGCCAAGGACAGGCAGACAGGTCTGAAGAGGCTAGTAAGTGAGAACTCCCCAAGTGCCTCTGCCAAGAACCAATTTGACGAGGCTGCCATTCATCCTGTCAGGCCGTGTGTGGGATTCATCAGAACCCAATCGGTCTCCCCTCCACCCGCTCTAAAGGGTTTTTTCTTTCAACTTGATTGTTCTGAGGGCACTGGTAAATCCACCGGTTTGTGATCCATCAATGGCTGACAGCCTGTTATTCCAGAAGCATTTATGCCCTGAACCAGGAGGCGGGAGAGGCCTCTTGGTGCCACATGATAGGACAGATTTTCACTGGTTTATTGATTCGTCCCACAAATATTTACTCAGCCTGCTGTTTAACTATGAAGATGAACCGGAGAGGAGGATGTTTGCCAGCAGGCCACCCAATAAAGAAATCCCACTCAATGAAATGGCATCCAGACATTTAGACTGAAGGGGTACAAATATTGACCTATTACTGAATATACGAGTCAGGCATTTTACATATATCATGTCTCCGTGATGTCTCTGTATGTCATACTACTATCTTCATTTTTTAGGTGGGGAAACTGAGGCTCAAAGGGGCTCAGTGACTTACTTAAGCTGCATAGATAGAAAGTGTCAGAAATGGAGTCCTATCTGGTCTGGCTCCAAATCTCAGGGTCCTAATTATTTTTGCTACATTGCCTGTTCCCATACCTCTTTTTAGTTGTTGGAAGGTTGGAAGGAAGGTAAAGCTGTTTATGGAAGCACTGTGAAAAATATAGAGCTGTCTACCGAAAGAGATTAATATTGCCCTGGGTGTAACTTTCAGTGGATAATGGAGCATTTGGTTGACGGCCCTCTCCCTCCAAGTTCAAGAGGCCTCTCAGGTTTCAGTCTTGGCTGCCCTGGAGCATGAGGACCATGAGCTCCACGCTTGTGTGCTTCGCCTGGGCTGAGGTTCCCAAGTGTGGCCAGAACCTGGTGGTACTCTGCTGCCCACAGAGAGATGAGGTCGATCCAGACACTGCCCTGAGGTTATAATCTCAATAACCACTGAACTAGGTTACATTCAACCTGGTAAAACCGTTTATTTCTTATATCGGTTTGAAGTAAGCGTCCTTTCTGACCTCACATGAAAAGGAAAAGTAAGGAGGGGTTTTCTATGTTCAGAGAGATTTCTCTTGGGTTTCTCAGCTAGTTGCTGTAGAGTTTGAGTTCAGAGCTAGAAGACAGACATGGGGATAGAGGATTAGGAGACCATGTCGAGTAGCAGAAAACACACTGAGCAGAGGATCCAGGTCCCACGTCCTCAGTGATTCACTAGCTGTATGATTTGGGGCAAGGCGCTTAGCTTCTGTTTCTATTTTTCAATCTATAAATTGGGGATGAGAATACTTTTTCATCATGGAGAGTTCTTGCACAGGTCAAATGTAGTAATTTCATTCTTCCATTTTCTCATTCATTCAGCAACTGCTGGACTGTTGAGATTCAGAGAGATGAATAAGGGCCATGGCCTGTGCCTACGGAGCTTAAGGAGTGGGAGACACAGACATAAATCAATCTTGGTGGAAATAGTTGTTGACAGGAGAGGTATAGGAGGAAGGTGGGTTGAGGGTAAGTTAGGGATTAAGAGTTAAGGTGAGTCTGGATGGGTGAGCTGGAGATGGTCAAGTGAAGAGGGAGGGGAAGGGCATTTTGGTTAAGTGAACAACATATGTGAAGTTGCAGAGGAGTTTGGCACAAACCAAAAATGGACAGGTCAGTGTGTAGCTCCCTCAGTCCCTGTGTGCTGGGGACAGTCCCTGTTTAGGCCCAGAAGAGTCATCAGTGGAGCCTTCTTGTCCTCTAAAGCATCTCTGTTTGCAGGAGAAATGATAACGTCCCTCTCACTAATGTGGCTGGCATACTCTGAGCAAAGTGGAGTGCTGGGCTAGGTGGGCACGCAGGGACAGACTTGGGCTTTGTAGGCCGGAATAAAGTGTTTGCCCCAAGAGTAAGTACGAATTGGAGGGTTAAAAAAATATATCTATATCTATATCTATATCTATATCTATCTATATAAAATATCATGTATCATGATATTCAGGATTTCCATGTGTCTGTTTTGTGCTCCATGCTTTAGAAGAGGTAGTAGGTACTCTTGCTATCCCCACATGACAAATGAAGAAATGGAGCCTCTCCCAGATCAAGGAACGTGTTCAGGGCCACACAGCTGGTTAGTAGCAGAGCACTGATTTTAAAGCCAGGCCTCATTCCAGAGACTGGGTCTTTAGACACTCTGACACTGTCTCCAAAGGAGAAAGTCTTCTGCTCCAAACACATTCTATTCACGGGCTCCTGCGACTCTGAACACTTGGCTGACTTTAAGATATGCTTTTTGGAATGAACTAAAGCCTCTGCAGCAAGGTTTCCCTGCTCTTCTCTAGGAATGGTGGACCTGGGAGTCAGCACCAGCACGGAAATGCTAATAGTCATATCCACTGTGGCCTCAGGACTCGGGAGTAAGGCCCTATTTCTGCCACCTGTCACCTGAGCAAAGTCATTTCACTTGCCAGGGCCTGGCCCCCAGGCCTCCTCCAGGGACAAACCTGGCCCTTCACCAGGCTGTGTCCAGGGACACACCAGTTGTGAAACGACTCTACTGGGAGATACAGCAGTGGTAACAATAGCCAAGCACGTGGCAAACATTTGTTGAGAACTCTCTTTTTATCATCAGATGTATGTTAAATGATTTATATAACTTTTTTTGTTTATAGTCCCTCAAGGCAACCCCACGAGATAGGTACTATCATCACCATTTAACGCGCGTGTAAACTGAGGTGCAGGAATTGTGTAACTTATCCAAAGTCGCAGGGCTGGAATTTGGAGTTGGCCAGGGCTCTTAGCCATTATTTAAATAAATAAATAATTTTATCCACTGCAAAAAAGACAACGTACTGTAAATGGGTCAGAACCATTTCTCCAGAGATCATACGAGCTCCAAGATAGGCCAATAATATTCAATAGATGAGGTGGAAGGTGGAGAGCCAGTGGCTTGTGGGGTTTCTGTCCAAAAAGAGAGAAGTGACCTCAGGTCAAGGCTCACCCACAAGCTTTGAGGCACTTTTGAGATGACCAGAAGGTCTGGAGAGGGAACAGGGATGAGACCCAAATCTGTTAGGATACAGATAGGTCTCTTTCCCCATCTCGGTGGTGTGGTGAATGGGACAGGACTGCCATTGGGTGGAGTTCCCAGGTGGACCTTATCAGGGGCATTTCAACACTGTCACATGCTTTCTGGCACCAGTCACTGCACGAGACAGGATGCAATTCACACTATGTTTGGTCTGAGACTTTATTACCTATCAGCCACTAGTCCGTATTCCTCATGTACTCAAATTAGCTTCCAATCCTGCTGGAAGGATTTATATTCCTGTTTTGTAGATGAGGAAGCTGAGCACAGAGACAGAAGATCTCAAGCCTCAGGCCCCATAGCCGGCAAGGGGGTTTGAACCTGGGCGCCTCTGCCTTGAGAGTTTGTGGCCTTGTTTGCTGCGTAAGGCTGTCTTCACTGGCAGAACGCTGCATGGAGTTATCTCTGCTCACATTCACGGACTACCTGCTCTGTGGTGGGCCCTACGAGATGCTTTTGTATAATGTAGTTCCTTTCATTTCAGCTCTCCTAGGTAGGCCTGGCGTGTATTTAACCATTCTGGGCTTTTGTGTTCTCATCTGGAACATGGGAATAATAGCAGTATGCACGTCAGAGGCATGATCTGAGGACTGAATGAAGTTGTTATGCAGGGCCTTCATGCAGAGCCTGGTAACCAGCAGCACCCAAAAGTGCTTGTCAAGTGAATCCTCTCCACAATGACCCTGTGATGTAGTCACTTCATTATTCCTACTCCAGCCTGGGGCTGCCTACCCTACTCTTCCACAAAACTTCCCTTGCCTCTGGGCAAAAGGAGATTTTAAGCTACTTTTAGCATCACAGCTACTGTTTCTTCTCCTCCTCCTCTTCCTTTCTCACGTACAACAAACTGCACAGATTCCAGGTGGGCGATGGGATAAGGATATGTAGATACCTGTGAAGCCGTCAACCAAATCAGTATGGAAACATAGCCGCCACCTCCGCCTATTTCCTTGGGCCCCTCATCCGTGCTTTCCGCATCCCCAGTTCTAGGCAATCACTGTTCTGCTACTTGTTACCGTAGATTAGCTATATTCATGTACATAAAGCCATACAGTAAATATTCCTTAAAACATGCACTTCTGGGGCACCTGGCTGGCTCAGTCAGTTCCAACTCTTGAGTTGTCCAGCTCTTGATTTTGGCTCAGGTCGTGATCTCAGGGTGGTGAGGTTGAGCCCCGTGTCAGGCTCTGTGCTGAGTATGGAGCCTGCTTAAGATTTGCTGTTTCCCCCTCCCTTTGCTCCTCTCCCCCCGTTGCATGCTCTCTCTGTCTCTCTAAGAAAAAAAAAATAAATAAATTTGCTTCTTTTATTCAGCATAATTATTTGGAAATTTGCCATTTTATTTCAGTCATTCTTTGGATTGCTGTACTAGCCATTGTAAATATTGACCATAATTTATCCACTCGCCTGCTGATGAGTATTTGGTTTGTTTCCAGTTGTTGGCTATTAAAATAAAGCTGCCAAAAACATTAGTGTTATTAAATTCTTTTTTTTTTTGGTATGAAAATTATTCTTTTCTGCAATCTCCTGAATCTTTTCGCAGAACTCAGACATGACATGTTTTCCACCCCACACAGAAACATGTCACTTCATTTCATGGTGCTCCTGTAGTGTAATAGTGATAATGAGGCAAGACACATTTATCTCAAATCAAAATAATTGTTAATGAACATACATGTAGCCTAAATACCTAGGACAAGATATTCAGGTCTCTCTTTGTCTAATTCATTTTTTTTTTTTTGGTGGGTTTGTTTATTTATTTTACTTTTTAAATGGTCAGCATTTATTGAGTTTTTTCCCTGGCCTTGTCTACAACATTATTTTTTTCTTCAATCAAATCTTTATTTTTTTCTCCCCATTTACCCCCTCACCCCATCCTCCCTTCCAGCAACCCTCAGTTTGTTTCCTATGATTAAGAATCTCTTAGGGGCACTTGGGTGGCTCAGTGGGTTAAAGCCTCTGCCTTTGGCTCAGGTTATGATCCCAGGGTCCTGAGATTGAGCATCGGGCTTTCTGCTCTGCAGGGAGCCTGCTTCCTCCTCTCTCTCTGCCTGCCTCTCTGCCTGCCTGTGATCTCTGTCTGTCAAATAAATAAATAAAATCCTAAAAAAAAAAAAAAAAAAATCTCTTATGGTTTGTCTCCTCTGATTTCGTTGTTTTATTTTTTCCTCTCTTCCCCTATGATCCTCTGTTTTGTTTCTTAAATTCCACATATGTGTGAGACCATATAATTGTCTTTCTCTGACTGACTTATTTTGCTTAGCATAATACCCTCTAGATCCATCTATGTCATTACAAATGGCAAAATTTCTTTTCTTTTCTTTTCTTTTTTTTTTTTTGCTGGCTGAGTAGTATTCAATTTTGTATATATAGATACCACATCTTTTTCCATTCATCTGTTGATGGACATCTGGACCCTTTCCATAGTTTGGCTGTTTTGGACATTGCTGCTATAAACATTGGGGCACAGGTGCCCCTTCAGATCACTACATTTGTATCGTTGGGGTAAATACCCAGGAGAGCAACTACTAAGGCATAGGGTAACTCTATTTTCAAGTTTTTGAGGAATGTCCATACTGTTTTCCAGAGTGGTGGTACCAGCTTGCATTCCCACCAACAGTGTAGGAGGGTTCCCCTTTCTCTGCATCTTCACCAACATCTGTCCTTTACTGACTTGTTAATTTTAGCCATTCTGACTGGTGTGAGGTGGTATCTCACTGTGGTTTTGATTTGTATTTCCCTGGTGCTGTGTGATGTTGACCATTTTTTCATGTGTCTGTTGGTCATTTGTATGTCTTCTTTGGAGAAATGTCTGTTTCTGTCTTCTGCCCATTTCTTGATTGGATTATTTGTTCTTTGGGTGTTGAGTTGGGTAAGCTCTTTATAGATTTTGGATACTAGTCCTTTATCTCATCAGTCATTTGCAAATATTTTCTCCCACTCTGGTTGTCTTTTGGTTTTGTCAACTGTTTCCTTTGTTGTGCAAAATCTTTTTATCTTGATGAGACCCAGTAGTTCGCTTTCACCTTGCCTTTGGAGACCTGTCTAGCAAAAAGTTGCTGCGGCTGCGGTCACAGAGGTTGCTACTTGTGTTCTCCTCTAGGATTTTGAAGAATTCCTGTCTCACATTTAGACCTTTCATCCATGTTGAGTCTATTTTTGTATATGGTATAAGGAAATGGTCCAGGTTCATTCTTCTGCATGTGGTTATCTAATTTTCCAACACCATTTGTTGAAGAGACTGTCTTTTTTCCATCGGATATTCTTTCCTACTTTGTCAAAAATTACTTGACCATAGAGTTGAGGGTCCATTTCTAGGTTCTCTGTTCTGTTCTATTTATCTACATGTCTGTTTTTGTGCTAGTACCATACTGTCTTGATCTTGACAGCTTTGTAATAGAGCTCAAAGTTTGGAACTGTGATGCCACTTGCTTTGGTTTCCTTTTCAACATCCCTTTGGTTTATTAGTGTCTTTTATGGTTCCATACAAATTTTAGGATTATTTTTTCCAGCTCTGTGAAAAAAGATAATGATATATTTTTTTAAAGATTTTATTTATTTATTTGACAGACAGAGATCACAAGTAGGCAGAGAGGCAGGCAGAGAGAGAGAGAGAGAGAGAGGGGAAGCAGGCTCCCTGCTGAGCAGAGAGCCCAATGTGGGGCTCGATCCCAGGACCCTGGGATCATGACCTGAGCTGAAGACAGAGGCTTTAACCCACTGAGCCACCCAGGCACCCCAGATAATGATATTTTGATAGGGATTGTATTGAATGTGTAGATTGCTCTAGGTAGCATAGGCATTTTAACAATGGTTGTTCTTCTAATCCCTGAACATGGAATATTTTTCCATTTCTTTGTGTCTTCCTCAATTTTTTTCTTTCTTTCTTTTTTTTTTTTTTTAAAGATTTTATTTATTGATTTGACAGAGAGATAGATCACAAGTAGGCAAAGAGGCAGGCAGAGAGAGAGGGAAGCAGGCTCTCCGCAGAGCAGAGAGCCTGATGTGGGGCTCGATCCCAGGACCCCGGGATCATGACCTGAGCTGAAGGCAGAGGCTTTAACCCACTGAGCCACCCAGGCGCCCCCTCCTCAATCTCTTTCATGAGTGTTCTATAGTTTTCAGAGTACAGATCCTTTGTCTCCTTCATTAAGTTTATTCCTAGTTATCTTAAGGTTTTTGGTACAATTGTAAATGGGATTGACTCCTTAATTTCTCTATCTTCCATCTCATTCTGTCTCTCAGTATAGAGAAGTGCAACTGATTTCTGTGTATTGAGTTTATATCCTGCCAATTTGCTGAATTGTTGTATGAGTTCTTGCTGCTTTGGGGGTGGAGTCTTTTGAGTTTTCCATATAGAAAATCATGTCATCTGCAAAGAGTTTGACTTCTTCTTTGCTGATTTGGATGCTTTTTATTTCTTTTTGTTATCTGATTGCTGAGGCACTAGGACTTCTTGTACTATGTTGAATATTAGTGGTGATAGTGAACATCCCTGCCAAGTTCCTGACCTTAAGGGAAAAGCTCTCAGATTTTCCCTATTGAGAATGATATTCCTTGTGGAATTTTCATATATGGCTTTTATGATATTGAGGATGTATGTTCCCTCTTATCTCCCTACACTGTGAGGAGCTTTATTTAATAAAGGATATTGTACTTTGTCAAATGCTTCTTCTGCATCTATTGAGAGGATCGTATGGTTCTTGTCCTTTCTTTTATTTATGTAGTATATCACATTGATTGATTTATGGATGCTGAACCACCCTTGTAGCCTAGCAATAAAATCCCACTTGGTCATGGTGAATAATCCTTTTAATGTACTGTTGGATCCTGTTGGCTAGTATTTTGTGAGAATTTTTGCATCATGCTCATCAGGGATATTGGTCTGTAATTCTTTTTGGTGGGGTCTTTGTCTGGGTTTGGGATCAAGGTAATGCTGGCTTTATAGAAGAGGTTGGAAGTTTTCTTTCCATTTCTATTTTTTTTTAAAAAGATTTTTAGTTATTCTTTTGACAGAGAGATAGAGAGAGGGCACAAGTAGGCCAGAGCAGCAGGCATAGGGAGAGGGAGAAGCAGGCTCTCCACTGGGCAGGGAGCCCAACCTGGGGCTCAATCCAGGACCCTAGGATCATGACCCAAGTCAAAAGACAGCCACTTAACTGACTGAACCACCCAGGTGCCCCCTATTTCTAATTTTTGGAAACAGCTTCAGAAGAATAGCTATTAATTGTTCTTTAAATGTTTGGTAGAATTCCCTAGGAAGCTATCTAGCCCTGAACTCTTGTTTGTTGGAGATTTTTGATAACCGCTTCAATTTCCTTGCTGTTATGGGTCTGTTCAGGTTTTCTATTTCTTCCTGGTTTAGTTTTGGTAGTTTGTACATCTGTAGGAATGCATCCATTTCTTCAAGATTTCCTGATTGTTGGCATAGAGTTGCTTATATTATGTTCTTACAGTTGTTTGTATTTCTTCAGTGTTGGTTGTGATCTTTTCTCTTTCATTCATGATTTTGTTTATTTGGGTCCTTTCTCTTTTCTTTTTGATAAGTCTGGCCAGGGCTTTATCAATCATATTCTTTCAGAGAACCAGCTCCTAGTTTTGTGGGTCTGTTCTACTGTTCTTTTGATTTCTATTTCATTGATTTCTTCTCTAATCTTTATTATTCCTCTTTCCTGCTGGGTCTAGGCTTTAGTTGCTTTTCTTTCTCTAGCTCCTTTAGGTATATGATTAGGTTGCGTATTGAGACCTTGTTTCTTGAGAAAGGCTTATATTGCTATATACTTCCCTCTTAGGACAGCCTTTGCTGCATCCCAAAGGTTTTGAATAGTTCTGTTTTCATTTTCCTTTGTTTCCATGAATTTTAAAAAATTCTCCTTTAATTCCTGGTTGACTCTTTCATACTTTAGTAGGATGCTCTTTAGCATCCATGTATTTGAGTTCTTTCCAAATTTCCTCTAATGACGGAGTTCCATCTTCAAAACATTGTGGTCTGAAAATAGGCAGGGAATGAATGATCCTGAATTCCTGATGAAACTAAGATGACAGCCATCTAGCTGAATTCAGATGAAACTAAGGTCTCTTACTCCTCCATCATTTTGGACTCTCCTCAGTCTTATCAAATTCTTAAAAGTAAAATTGTTAGGTCACATGATAGATGGGCGTTTAACTTTTTTAAAAGCTTCCAAACTGATTTCCAAAGTGATTGTAGTATTTTACATCTCCACCAGCAACCTTGTGGGTGCTCCACTTACCCCACATCCTCCCCAACTCTTGGTATGTGTCAGTCTTTTAGAATTCATGTGTCGGGTAGCCATTTGTATGTCTTCATTGGAGAAGTGTCTGTTCATATCTTCTGCCCATTTTTTTTTTATATGATTGTCTGTTTTGTGTGTGTTGAGTTTGAGGAGTTCTTTATAGATCCTGGATATCAACCTTTTGTCTGTACTGTCATTTGCAAATATCTTCTCCCATTCCGTGGGTTGCCTCTTTGTTTTGTTGACTGTTTCCTTTGCTGTGCAGAAGCTTTTGATCTTGATGAAGTCCCGAAAGTTCATTTTTGCTTTTGTTTCCTTTGCCTTTGGAGACATACCTTGAAAGAAGTCGCTGTGGCTGATATTGAAGAGGTTACTGCCTATATTCTTTTCTAGGATTCTGATGGATTCCTGTCTCACGTTGAGGTCTTTTATCCATTTTGAGTTTATCTTTGTGTACAGTGTAAGAGAATGGTCGACTTTCATTCTTCTACATATAGCTGTCCAGTTTTCCCAGCACCATTTATTGAAGAGACTGTCTTTTTTCCACTGTATATTTTTTCCTGTTTTGTCGAAGATTATTTGCCCATAGAGTTGAGGATCCATATCTGGGCTCTCTACTCTGTTCCACTGGTCTATGTGTCTGTTTTTATGCCAGTACCATGCTGTCTTGGTGATCACAACTTTGTAGTAAGTCTTGAAATCAGGTAACATGATGCCTCCAGTTTTGTTTTTGTTTTTCAACTTTTCCTTAGTGTGAAACACATCTTCTTTATCCATTTATCTTCTGAAGGACATCTCAGCTCCTTTAACACGTTGGTTATTGTGGACATTGCTGCTATGAACATTGGAGTGTATGTGGCCTTTATTTTCACTACTTCTGTATCTTTGGGGTAAATACCTAATAGTGTAATTGCTGGGTTGTAGGGTTGCTCTATTCTTAACATCTTGAGGAAGCATTTTTAAAATTGGGTAGCTTGTTTTTTTATTATCGAGTTTTAAGAATTCTTTATACATTCAAGATACAAGTTCTTTTTCAAATACATGATTTGAAAATCTATGTTCTCCCAGCATGTGGTATGTTTTGTTCTCTAAATAGTGTTCTTCCAGAGCTTATTGATGGTCTATTCATTGTTTTTCCAGGTTTTTTTTTTTCCTGTTTGATTTTAGATAGTCTTCCTGTTCTTTTTGTGATGTTGACCTTGCCTTTGATACCCCCAATTCAATTAATCTCAGACATGATAATTCAGTTTAGGTCTTTTCTTTCTTCCTTCCTTCCTTTTTTTTTTTTTTTTTTAAGATTTTATTTATTTATCTGATACATAAAGAGAGTGATCACAAGTAGGCAGAAAGGCAGGCAGAGAGAGAACCTGCCGAGCAGAGAACCTGATGTCGGGCTCAATCCCAGGACCCTGAGATCATGACCTGAGCTGAAGGCAGAGGCTTAACCCACTGAGCCACCCAGGTGCGCCAATTTAGGTCTTTTCTACAGATTTCATGTCTCTGCGTGTTCAGTCTTTTCCTCTGGCGTCTTGAACACATGGAATACATTACAATCACTGTTTTAATGTCCCTGTTTACCACTCATGTAGTAATGTATCATGTAGGTAAATGTATCTACATGTATCATGTAGGTAATGTCAGTTGGTTGATTCTTCTTATAACAGATCAGCTCCTCCCCTTGCCTTGGGTAGTTCTCTACCAGGCATGTTCCATGGCATAGTTACAGGGGCCATCTGCAGATATCAGGAATCTTCTCTCTCTGTGGGTCTCCTTCCCTCACACTGCCCTGCTAACTTTGCCCCCCTTGGTCTTCCCAGACTCCCAGCTTTGTCTCTGCAAATCAGGGAATCCACAGGCTTCCACCTGGGTCCCTTCCACCCTTCTGGTGCTGTGGCCCAGAAACTCACTCAGGCTATAAATGGGGACAATTATAAGATTTCCTCAACTTGTATCCTATCTCTCAGAAATCATGATCCTTCCTTGCCTAAAGGTCCAGTTTCTTGAGAATGATTGTTTTGTTTGTTTGGTTGTTTTTTTTTTTTTTTTTTTTAGCTGTTTTAGGTGGGAGGGTAAATCTGGCCTGTTACATGATCTTGGCCAGAAGTTGACATCACCAGAGTTTCTTTAGTCATCGAGTACCCTTACATCTCTTGTCCAAACTCTCGTTATTAGACATTAGGAAGCTGAGGAACTCCCCTTCTATTATATACAGTATGTAGTTTGGGGCTTAAGGGTTGTGATGTGCCATATTTGGTGTTTGGGTTGGGGACATGAATACTGTTGAGGCAGAAGCTAGGTTGTAAAGGGAACTGAATGCTGTGCTGGGAGCACAGCCTGTCCCGCAACTGGTGGGGGAGGGACTGAAGAAGTATAAGTCTAGAAATGTCATGGTCAAGCTGGAGAGCCTAATTAGTATTTACACATCCCTTTTTCCCATAATTGGGTTGTATTCCTCTCCAGACCTATCGGGGATCTGGCAGAGGGTGAGGTGCGGAGCTTGCTGAACTCTGGACCACAGTCTGCCCCTATCTCTGTGACTCTGGACACATCAGCTCATCCCTCGTGGGCATCAGTTTCCACAGCTGTAAATGAAAATCTGAATACCTGTCTCCACACGGACTGGCTGCAGTGAGGATTCAATGAGATGGCACACGTCTGATCATGGACTGTGAGTGCCCAGCACAGTGCCTGGCACACAGCCCTTGGTGAAGATGAGAAATTACTAATCAAAAAAGATGAGGTTCAAGGAGACTGTTTTGATGTGGTAACAGAGCAAGCACGGAGCCGTACTAAGCCTCCACTTCAGCTCTCTGATCGCTTGCCATGTCTATGAGCCTTTAAAACAAGATTTAATCCAAAAGATGTAATAATGATTGGTTGAGGTGAATCCCAACAGGGCCACAAAGTTATATGTGGGGGTGGCAGAGGATCCCCTGCCCTCGGGCATTCCCTGACCCAGCAGTTCTAGCCCAGCCTGACGTGACTTTTCTGAGCAATGCATGTTGGAAGCCGTTGGATTTCCGCCACGTAGAGGGTTCCATTTAACCAACTAGAATGACGACTCACAGCTAGACTGTGGTGTGCAATGGTTTGTGGTTGTATGTCTTAATATGATGTTTGGGGCAAAATTAAACTGTAAGAGGCTCCATCACAAAATGAAAGCTTTTATCTGTGTCTGTTTTCCTGTGGTGCAAGCCCTCTGTACAGGCTGGTCTCACAGCCCAGGGTGCAGTGTCTTGTTTAGTCAACTTTTCCTGCATTTCTGATTGTGGAGCAGGCACGGTGCCTTCAATTCTCAGACTATTAAACCTTTCTGGGCTCCCCCAGATAGATGATATATTCTTTTTCTTTAGACACCTCTGCATTTTGCAAATACTGCCATTTTCATAATCCTCTTCTTTCCTTCTTTCTCTCTCTGTCTGTGTCTCCCACTAGACTGCAGATCCTCTCTGTATCAGCAGAACTGCACTTCCGTGGAACCTAGGGCAGCGCCTGGAACTGCCTGTGGATGAATGAACGAATGCATGGACAATGGGAATATAAGCTGAAGTGATGTACATAAAGAGACTTGCACATAGAAGGACCTTTCTTTTTTTCATTTCTCTGCCGTGTATTAACTTGAACTCTTAGGGGCGCGTGTGATCTTGCCTATCTCTTTATATTTACCCTTATTTATTGTCACAGAGCATTCTAGGGGGTCAGCAGATGCTGGCCGAGTGAGCGAACAAGGAAGCCTTATGCCTTAGTTGCTTTCTGTCTTGTATGAAATGATTGGAATAGATATCATATCACTCCACTAATATTTCCTGAACCTTTGCCGCGTGCCAGGTAGAGGTTGCATCAGGCCCGGACGGTATCCTTAGAGAAGACTACAGACTAGTAGAATTCAGACAGGGACTGCAAAAATGCAAGGCAGAAGGTGAGAGGCCGCAGCTTGAGACTGATGGAGAGTGCTGGAGACCAAACTCAGGCCTGTCCTGTGGGATGGGCAGTCACAGCCATGAAGAGAAGATCCAGATCTCATCTTCTGCACACCTTGCCACCATAAGTAACCTTTTTCTCATTCATTCTCATTCTAGCACTTGATCTAACCCCTCTCAGAATACTCATTCCTTTTCTGGAGGGTTAATGGTGATGGTTAATCTTATGTGTCCACTTGATCAGGACACAGGCTGCCCTGACATTTGGCCAGACATTATCCTGGTTGTGTCTGGAAGGGGGTTTCTGAATGACATTATCATTTTCAAGTTGGTAAACTGAGTAAAGCAGAGCTCCCTCCCTATATCGGAAGGCCTCATCCAGTCACTTGAACAAAAAGGAGGGAGCTCCTTCTGCCTGAGGGCTGAGCCGGGACATCAGTCTTTTCCTGTCTTCAGACACAAACTGGAATATCAGCTCTTCTTGGTTCTCAGACCTCTAGCTTTCAGACTGGAACTTTGCTCTCAGCTCTCCTAGTGTTCGGGATTTCAGACTCGGACTCCAATGGCACAATCTGCTTTTCTGGGTCTCTAGCCTGCTGACTATAGGTCTTGGGATTTCTCAGCCTCTATAATTGCATGAGAAAATTCCTCATTATCGATTACCTATCTATCATCTATCATCCGTAATATATATGTATTGACATATATATATATATATATATATATATATATATATACATACATACACATATATATCTCCCTCTCTCTCTTATATCTTACTGTTCCTGGTTTTCTGGGGAACTCTGACTAACATAGAAGGTAAGAAGGAACCTACCCTTTCCTGAGCATGTCTATTACAGGCGCTGGGCCAGGTGCTTTACACCCATTAGCTTATTCATTTCACATAACATCCTCTGAAGGTACATGTAATTTCCAGCCTATGGATGGGAACTCTGAGACTCAGAGAGTTGAAGCAACATTCCCATGGTCACACAACCAGCAGATGACAAAATGGATTTAAACTGTCCTTCCCGGGGTACCTGGGTGGTACAGTCAGTAAGACGTTGACTCTTGGGTTTTGGCTCAGGTCTGGATCTCGCTGTCTTGAGACCAAGCCCAGCAGCATCCAGCTCTGTGCTCAGCATGGAGTCTGCTTGAGGTGCTCCCTCCCCTTCTGTCCCCTCCCCATCATGCTTCTTCCCTCTCTAAAATAAATCAATGAATCTTTAAAACAATTTTTTAAAAATCTCATTTCCTTTAGCATCATTGTTCCATGCTCTTTCTCCTTCACTCGATTACTTTCTTCCCTGCATGTTTTATCGCTCTAGTAGAGAGTTTTTATTTTTTTGTTTTTGTGGACAGAAACAAATGTGTTCTAATGATTTTTCCTCTGCTTGTCCACCTTTAGTTTTGGTGCTTCACACAGTATCTGGCACATGTGGTGAGGGTGGGGGTGACCTCGGGAATTGGGAGTAATCTGTCTGGATCGTGGGGCTTCTCTGCAGGGCAGGACTGGAGAGCCTGTGGAGCCCTACCCATCCCTCCCTCTCCCCTTGTTTCCCGTGTAGTGCCCTTCCTTCTCTTTGCTGCTGTGCAGTGTCATATGGCCATATACTCAAATCTAGGGTGTCCTCAAGTTTGCCCTGAAAAGTTGAGAATCACACTCCCTAGAAAACACTTGCCTGTGCCACCTGGGCCTGGAGCCAGCTGGGCAGCAGGGCTGGGAGGCGAGCAGGGAGGAGAGAGTGTGGCGTGAAGAGGACCGGGGGACCCTGACAGCTTGCTGGGCCCCTGCTGGGTGAACTCCAGCTATAAATAGAAGGAATACTAAGCTGAGTGTGTTTAATATGCACATTGGATTCATTTACTTAATGAAGAATTTTCCTGGAAAAGAGAGCTGAGCTGTCAGAGCTGAGCTATTTTTGAGTACGATGTAAAAGAAAAACTCAAGAGAATCATTTGCTATTTGGATTTATGCTTTTAAAATAGGTCACCATAAAAAGCAACACTGTAGGGGCAGAAAGATTAGTGTTCATCAGGGGCTAGGGTCTGGGGCAAGGGACTGACTGGAAAGGGGCAGGAAGGAACTTTTTGGGGTGTTGGTAGCATCTTATATCTTACTGAGGCAGTTGTTACATGGCTGTTTTGGAACTGCTCATCTGAAGTAAGTGAATTTTATTCTATGCAAATTATACCTCAACAGCCCTGATTTACCACATCACAATGCTCCTGTCAAGGGAGAAAGGGAAGGAGTAGAGAATGAAAGTTTTCAAGTCTTGGCGTTGGGTGGAGTTCTCTGTTGTTTTTTAAGATAATTTATCTTGTTGTAAACCCAAGGAGAGTTATAGATGATTATCTCCGTTTTGCAGATGGAAGAGCTGAGATTGGGCGAACCTAACTTCATTGCTCCAGTCACACATAAGCTCCTGCTGTACCTCATGAGGAGGGTTCAGATTTCCATAGTGACCTTCCTCCCCCTGCCTAGATGTTCAGATGTTCAGAGAGGTGGAGCTGAGAAGTCTGGGAATAGAAAGTACCGAGTTTGTGCGTCTTACATTAAATGCTTCAGACAGCTCTATGCTCTTTCCCCAAAATGGTCCTCCATTCTGTATTCTTTGGCTGTCTCTGGCTGCATTTGGGAAAAGGTCTTAATAAGGTGCTAATGGTCTTTAACAGCTTTATTTAGTACCCTTGGACCTCCCTTTTTATCAAGTGTGCTTGACTTTGGGCAGACATTGAAATCTGAAAGGGGGTGGGGTGCGCTCCGTAGAACCTGCTGTCATTTCTGGACCCCATTCCCATGACTGTCATCATTAATTGATCATGATACTCTATGAACTCTGACTTGCTCTGGCAATCCTTCATGACACAGTCTTCTGAGCGGTAATTACTAACCCATCTGAGTCGGCCTTCAAAATCAAAAGACTAGTGGCCATTATACCTGTGTTAGCAAGGCCTAGTGTAGGCGCATTTCTTAAATTGAGGATGAAATCTTATCCTTTCATCTCCTCAAACCTGGAACCCAGAGAAAAGCTGATGTGTGGGTCTAGTGGCAAAAGTAGAAGAAGTGTGGACTGGACAGTTAGAGTTGGATTTGGACATCAGCTCTATACAACTTCCCTCCCCCCCATCCCTCCCTCAACACTCATTGTCTTCATTTTGAGACAGGGATGATAATAATAGCTATCCAAAGATGTCATGGTGAAGTTGAAATCATATGAGATCACTTATAAGAAACAGAACTCACCATGCCATCAGTTCTGTGCTAAGGACTATTACATGCATTATCTTGTTCAATCCTTAGAACAAAGTTAGGCAAAAGAAACTTTTCAATCTGCACTAATAGATAATACTCCATTTGTTCAGATCATGCACTAAAGAGTGAGGTCGTGAAGTGAACTCAGGTCTGGCTCTGAAGCTCATATTGTCCATCACAAGCTACACTGTGTCTCTTTCCCGGCATGGGGCAGGTAGTCTTTGGGGTGCCACATCCCTTATTGCAGGGCCTAGTTGATTGGCAAGGACTCAGACAGGAACTGACTCATATGTCAGACTGGTGCAGGCACCGAAGTGAGGCAGATGACATCAGCAGCAGGGAATTCTGGGAGTGGTAGAAGGTACCAGTATCATTTTCAGGATCCTGCTAGTCTATATGGGGCCTTTGTACAAATCAGAAAAGAAGTGCCTCGTCTGGGCAGAATAATTACGGAAGGCACTCCCTCTGGGAAGGCGCAGTTCAATCCGAGGCAAAGTTTAGAGTATTTGGATGAAAAGAATGGGGTCCCTACCTCTGGGTGGAGGAATTAGTCTCTTGACCGGTGTCTTTGTGTAGTACACAACCTGCACAGCAATGTTAAGTGACTATATCTTGACAGTAGGGAGAGGCAGCCTTAGGGACTTAGAAGCAGGTGAAAGGTGAATATCCCAATAGGTAATTTTGTCAGGCAGGTCACATCGTTGGCCTGAACCAGAATTGGAATCCAGCTCTGAATGATAAGAATTACTGGGGTAGGGTTGGGGATGGGGGTCTCTTAGTAAAAACACAGATTTTCAGACCCTTCCCCTGAATAATATGACTTAGTAAATCTGGAATGGCAAATTCTTGTACTGGAAAAAGTTTAGGAACTACTACTCAATCCCATGCTCCTCACGCCGCATTGCAACTGTCTCTGTTAGCAGCCATGGTACCTGTCTACCTGCTGGGCTCTCTCTTGAGGGCAGGGCCATGTCTGCATCCATAGCATGTTGAGCAAGGGCTGGCACAGACAATGAATAAAGGTCAATCAACAGAGAAACCACACATCAACTGAGTGGCTTCACAGTCCAGAGAATTCTGGCTTACTCATCATGCTAGTCATTACTCTCTGCCAAGGTTAACTTTACTCCATGTCTATACTTCTTCCCTCCTTCCTCCCTCCTTCTCACTCCCCAGCTGCCATCTCTTTCTCACCCTAACCCCCCAGGAGAGGACCCACCATTCTGGGAGAACCTTTCAGACTTATCTAGAGTATGGCCACAGCTGCCTCTGGGCCTGGGTCCTACCTCTATCCCACTACGTGTGCTTGCACATCTTTAGCTCTCATTTCCTCTTGGATGAAAAGGAATCGTTTTACAATATGATTTCTGAAGTCTCTTCTAACCCTGACATGCTGTAATCCTCTGCTTGGAATCTAAGATTTCCGGTAAGTTCTGTAAGATGAGAAGGCTTTATCTGAGGCTTTTGGATTGGCATCATAGAGCCTGCTGGTTGCAGCCCAGGAGATGAGCAGCGGTAGTCTGGGACTTTCCTGAGATCTGCTTTGCTGGTGGGAAGGCTTTCGGTCACAGGCATGCTCCAGCAGGTTGTGGCCACTCCTGTGGGCAACTCAGTAAATACTGGCTGCTGACGGGTATGTACGGGAAGCCAACTGGATATGCGAGAGGCCCTGGAAAACATGGCTGTTCAAAGGCCGGCGGCTGTGCTGAGTAGGGTTCCAAGTGCACTAACTCTCCGAGACTTTGAATAGCGAGCTCCATCGGAAAATCACAAGTGTCTGCTTCCAAGGGAATGGCTTCTAGTAATAATAATAATAAAAAGGGGCTTTGAAGGCTTCTTGGAAATCAGCTTCTATAAAATAGTGTTTTGAGAAATTGAGTTGCAAGCCAAGCAGAAACATGGATTAAAATTCTCCCTTTGCATACTCATTCTTTTAAAATATTTTATTTTTAAATATGAAAATAATGTGTGCATAAGGTTAAGGAATTCAAACAGTACCGAAAAGTGCAAAACACAAAGCAGAAATCTCCCTTCTCCCCGTCTCATCTCCCATCCCACGAGGTAACTATTTCCTTTTTGTGCTTGTCATTATTCTGTGATTTTATAAAAATTAAAAAAAAATTATTGTGGTAAAATGCCCATAATGTAAGATTTGCTGTTTTAACCATTTTTAAATGTACAGCTCAGACACATTAAGTACACTCACAGGGTTGTGCAGCCATCACTCCCTTGTGTTTCTACAAAATTTTTCATCTTCCCCAAATGAAACTCTGTCTCCCTTAAACAATACTCCCCCGTTGTGTCTACCTCTACCTGTGGCGACAGCCCTTTACTTCCTGACTCTATGCTTTTGTCTCCTCTGGTTAGGGGGAGTCATGCAATGTTTGTCCTTTAGTGACTGGCTCATTTCCCTTCCCATAAACAAGTCCTTTTTGCCTGTTTTTCATTTCAGGCCGGTCACTGCTGTGACTCTAATTCATGTTTGTATGGTGTTATTTAATCTCTTAGACTTAAATAGTATTTATTTATCCCTGCAATGAAAGATTTCGGTCTTTGCTCTGCTTCCAGAATCTTTCCTTGCTCTCTATCTCTTGTACTATTATTTTCAGTTCTTTAGGTTATTTTTAATATTTCAAGTAAGTGGCCTTCCCTTCTGAACCCTAGACTCTTACTTCCAACTCCCTGCTTGATTTTTCTGCCTAGATATCTAACAGACTCTCAGACTTGAAATGTCCCCAGGGAAATCCACGTTTTGGGCCCCACCCCTCTCTGTCTCCCTGCTACTCTGTAAATGCCAGCATCATCTTTGCAGTGGTTCAGTCCCCAAATCTTCTAATCACTCCCTGTTCGTCATTCTCTTTTGACAGTATATATAATTTTACATACAAACTGGTGGTTGCCAGAGGGGAGGGGGTGGGGTGGATGGGTGAAATAGGTGAAGGGGATTAAGAAGTACAAACTTCCAGTTAAAAAAAAGATAACTCAGCCCCCCTCCCCCCAGCAACCCTCAGTTTGTTTTGTGAGATTACGTGCTTTGGTGAGTGCTGTGAAGTGTGTAAACCTGGCGATTCACAGACCTGTACCCCTGGGGATAAAAATATATGTTTATAAAAAATAAAAAATTAAAAAAAAAAAAGGTAACTCAGGAAGATGAAAAGCGCAGCATTAGGGAATATAGTCCGTAATACAGGGAAGACTCTGTATGGTGACAGTAACTGTCCTTATCTTGGTGAACATTTTGTAATGTATATAATTGTCAAATCCTTATTTTGAATACTTAAAACTCATGTAATATTGGATGTCAGCTTCTGGATTAGTTCCACTGTTTCATGCATCTTGTTTATTTCTCTTAGCTTCCTTTTTCATTTTGCTTGAGTATATTCCGTGTAATTGCTTTCAGAAAAGGAGTGTGGGAGGTAACTGCACGGTTTTCTATTACTGCTATAACATATCACTGTAAACTTTGTGGCTTAAAACAACACATGTTTGTTATCTTAACACTTTTGTAGGTTAGGTGTCTGACCCACATCTCACTAGGCTAAAATCAAAATATGGGCACAGCTTGATTCCTTTCTGGAGACACTCAGGGAAAACCTGTTTCCTTGTCTTTTCTGGCTTCTAGAGGTCTCTTGCATCCTTTGGCTCCTGGCCCTATTCCTCTGTCTTCAAAGCCAGCAATGCAACATCTATCTGACCATCCTTGTGTGGTCATATCTCCCTCTGACTGCAGAGGAAAAGGTTTCCCTTTTTTTTTTTTTTAAACATTTTTATTTATTTATTTGACAGACAGAGATCACAAGTAGGCAGAGAGGCAGGCAGAGAGAGAGGGGGGGAGGAACCAGGCTCCCTGTTGAGCAGAGAGCCTGATGCGGGGATCGATTCCAGGACCCTGGGATCATGACCTGAGCCAAAGGCAGAGGCTTTAAGCCACTGAGCCACCCAGGAGCCCCAGGTTTCTTACTTTTAATGACCCATAGCAGGGTCCTTAATTTGTTCATATCTGCAAGTCCATGTAGGGTAACATACTCATAGGTTTCTGAAATTAGGATGTGACACCTTTGGGGGAAGTTATTCTTTACATATTACATATTCTTTTGGAGTCCCCCCAAACCCTGGAAATTCTTGAATTAACTTCACACTGCTTATAAACTTCTAGATTCAAAAGCATGTTCCATCATAACTTCAGACACTCTTCCATGTCATCTGCTTCCATAATTGGTGACCCAAAATATGAGTGACGTCTGATCCTTTGTCCTTTACAGGCACATTTACTGCCAAATCCCTGGCATCTTTTAGGACTGTCTTGCTGAAATTTTACCAGATCATGACTGAGAGTAGGTTTTCATTTTGGTTTTTTTTTGTTTTGTTTACACCTGTCGTGCTTCACACTGAAATGATCCTTTCAATCTCTGAAGACATGAATCTTTATTTATGGGATTTTTTTCCCCCTGTTTTTTTCTTTGCTATCTGCATTACCCCATGGCTTTCACTAATATCTCCATATCTGAAACTTCTATTAAGTGACAGTAACTTAGCTTTCTGCTGGAATGTATCTTGAATTCTCTTCTGTTGCATCCAGAGTCTGTTGCCTGCATTTTCTCAGGCTTGGAATTTCTCTTTCTTAACAGTTTTCCTCAAATGTTGACCCAGTTGGCTTACTTTTATTTGTGGCACTCTTACCTGACACTGTAGTCAGCTGACTGACATGGTTTCCCTTAGTGATCCAGGTCCACTTATCCAAAAGGCCTTTCCTTCAGGTGGGAGGGCTGACAGAGAGCTCTGCATAGTCCTCTTGGATGGTGGGCTGGTCCTTTCGGTGGAAGGCAGGGAGTAGAGCAGTTTGCTTGAGCTCCCACAATTTCCAAAGTGAAAAGGAGTGTGCTGTTCTGTTGGGGCCCTGCAGCACACTTTCTTCCTGGATGGAGCTTCTTTCTTCTTTATCTTAGCTGAAAATGGGCTTGTGGATTTGCCCTGAACTCTTATCTGCTCCCATCCCCAGCCTTTGGGCAGATTCTGGACCCTCCCCAGGCTAGCCTTCATTCCTTCATGATGGCCATCCCATAGCCCTTTCTGGCTCCCCAGGCCTACTCACTCCTCTCCCAAAGCTTTTCCAGGGCTCCACAAGGTTACACTGGGTCACATATTCACTGCAGTCTTCTGTATCTCTCACTGACCTCTTGTGCTCTAGCTTATGCCTCAGTGATTCCATTTGCTTTCCACCCTTCAGAGATTTGTGTGTGGATTGCATCCACTTTTTTTTCTTCTATTTGTTCATCAGTACAACCAGGGGTTTATGTATTCTATTTTGTACATATTTGTTAGATATTCAGCCGGGTCTTGTCTGGGAGCATGTCCAGTCTGCCATCTTGAACCATAAACCTGAAATTCTAAAAGTCCAAATGTCATACAGATGTAAAAGAAATAGCTTATGCCATCTCCTCTTAGAAGTATTTTTCTCCCCTTTCACCCAACCCAGATAGTTCAGTGCCTCTCCTTGGGACTCTACTTAGAGTACCTTGTGTTTCCTTCTACCATGTCACATCATATTATTACCAGCTTCTGTGTACTGGATGTGCCTCCAGATGGTAGGGTCTTTGAATACAGGGTACATGCTCATCTCTATGCACATGGTAGACAGCCAGTAATATTTACAGATTGGGAGTACATCCATACCCACTCTATGAACATGGCAATCCAAGGTGCTGCAATATGGCTTTAGCTTTCCAGGAATTCAAAGCATAGTGAGGACAACAGACATGGGCACTGATATTCTAAGACAGTATAAACAGAGTGTGTGGGACCACAGGCAAGAAAGCAGTTAACTGTGCTTGGGGATGGAGAGAAGTCAGGAAAGGCCTTCAAAAGGAGATTATGTTTTTGTTAGTTTTGAAGAGTGCACAGGGGCTCTCAGGTAGTTCCAGGTATATTAAAATAAAGCAGCAGTTCAGAGTTAATTGTGGCTGGTGTACAAAGTACAAGAGGGTGCAGCAGCGGAGGAGGAATCTGAAGAGATAGATACAGAGCAGAACACACCCAGTGTCAGCAGCGAAGGTGGGCATTTTGTACTTGATCTTGAGGGAAGCTACAGGGGGCTTTTAAGCAAGGAGTGGTATGGTTATCTTGGCATATTACAAAGATGTTGACTGTAGAGAAGATGGACAGGCAGTGTCCTGAAGATCTGGGACATGATAGCAGTAGTCTAAATGAGAAGTGATGAGATTTTGACCAAGGGAGCAAAAGCTAGGATAAAGTTGAAGAGATGGGTTTGGGGAATGGCAGGGGGACAGAACTGTGGGTTTTGGTGACTATTTGATGTGAAGGACTGATAAGAAGGGAAGAGATAAGCTTCTGGAGGCCCTTCTGGTGGTGGGGCTCTAGGATCCAGTGATCTCAGGAAAGGACATGAACGCTTTTGGTTTTTGGTAAATCTCAAGTGAAAGGCAAAGAGGTTGTGGCAGCTGTGATTTATGAGATTCAACCAGGCTCTTTCAGTCCTTTCTGAAACTGCACGATTCAGCTGAAATGAGGGAAAGGCGTGTCTTCAGTTCTGGCTTTGACAGCCAGGCTCCCCATTTCCTTCCCAGGAAACCGACTGGGAGTGGGATGTCCTGATGAGGTACATGAGATCAGCTTCATGTCAAGTTTGGATTAATTTTTAAAATGGGATTAGCATCCAACTGAAATGGATGTCAACTGCTTGGAATGCATCTTTGGATCTGAGTGATTTTGATATGAACCAAATGTGATCGCCTAGTAAAGGTTTTGTTTATGTGGCACCATCTTGATATTTCAACTCCGCCCCAAATTTAACTCTCAGAAACCCTCCAGAGAAAGGAATATATGTCCCTTGTTTTGCCTTTTTGCATCTCTTACCTCTTTTCTTTTCTTTCTTCTCTTTCTTTCTCTCTCTTTCTTTCTTTCAACATATTCTTTAGCTCTTCTTAATCATGACAACACAAATCAAAAGCATTCGAGGAAAACTGAGGGAATAGGTCTTACCATATACGAGCATTTTCTGGGTATTAAGCATGCCCACTATGATACTGTGTGGACCTACACAACAGCATTAAACATAGGAATCATGATCCCCATTTGACAGTTGTAGAAATTAGGCCTTAAAGGGCTTTTCAAGTTAGTAAATGGCAGAGAGGATTCAAATACAGTGCCATCTGATGTATGAAGTGCCTACCAGGACCCGGCATTATACCTGCATTACTCCATTTAATCCTCATAGCCATGGAAAAGTGTAGAAACTTAGAGAAGCCTAATAAAAAGAGGCTTAGCAAGATTAAATAACCTCTCCAAGGTCACTCACCAGGGAGACCTGAGATTTTGTTTTCCTTCTTTATTTGTAGACCAAACGTACACATTAAATGTCTAAGAGGTGTTAAGAGGCATATGGGTAATATTATATGTCATCGCAGGAAAAGTCCCGTGATGCAATTCAGATAGAGAATCTCTTCTGAAAGTTCTGTTTTCTTGGCGGCCATTCCCAAAGCTTTTAGTGATGGGGAAGGTGGGAGGTGGGTAACTTGTTCCAAGCCCTGGATCGGACCATTCCATATTCCACACCTAATTCGAATACTTCAAATAGCCCTTATTTCTGGTTTCCTAGATGAAGGAACCGAAGTTCAGACAGGTTAGGTAAAAGTTAACTAACTCACAAGTTTTCTGCTCAGATCCAGCTGACCCAAAGCTACAGGTTTTCAGGATGGTGCTAACCCACACGGAGGGCAGTTATTTCAAGAACCACGTAAGAAGGAAGAAAACAATCAGGACGGGAGTCCTGCCATTGCCATTTCACTTGGCCCCTGAAGTTCGCCTAGGTAAGTGGTGAATAAACACCCTTTGATGAAATCTTCAGATGATGCTAAGTCAGGCCCTCCATAAACATTAGTAACCATAAGAGCAACACAAATGATCCCAGATGAAGAAGGCTAGAAGTGCAGGCAGGAAATAACAGGATGAGATAGATTACCACAAGGGAAATTCTGAATTATAACATGTGGGCCGGCCAATGGGACTAACATAAGCCCCTTTCAGGAGCTCAGAGCTCTCCAGTTGGAAGGGCAACAGTGGTTACCGTACCCACCTCCTTCAACAACAGATGAGGAAACTCAGACTCAGACAGGAGGTCGAGATTAGCCAAGGCCACACTCAAATTAATGGCAGTGCTGGGATGAGCCCTAGGTCTCGTCTCATAAGTGACTTGCCCTTTCATGATGACCCATGAGCTTTGGAGTCAGAGGCACTTAAACCTCACTCTGCCATGTAGTTGCTGTGTGTCTTCAGGCATGTCACTTAACCTGCTTGAAACTCACTCTTTCTATCTGGAAAAGTGGTAAAGTGATACATATTCCTTAAGGTTATTTTGGAAAACAAATGAAATGATTGGTACCTGATACATAAAGGTTCAAGAAAGATGAAATCTCTTTTTTATTTACAACAGAGAAATGCCCCGAGGGCAATAGCTATGGGGCAGTGTGTGTGTTGTCTCCATTACAGCCCATGTGAATGGGTGCTGGAGGCTTTTGCAGGAAGACCGGTGGTGGTGGGAACAGGTAATGTCATCCAGCTTCACTCAACAGTGTCTTCAAATGAATCTATCAAAAATGTATCACAGAGTGCCTATTACATGCAAGGTAGACTTTGTGGCATCTCATGGAATGCAGGACAGTGGGGCAGAACGATGCCCCCAGACCAGAGGTAGCAGTGCTGTGGGAGGAAGAGCTGGCGTGTGAAAGGATGCAGACGCTGTCTGCAGTGTCCCCCACCCCTGCCGGACTGCAGTAGGCCAGAGATGGAGGAGGAAGAAGTATTCATCTTTTATTCATCATCTAAGTTTGCTTATTACATTAACTCCACTAAATTGAGATTTTATTTAAGGACTTTTAAAATCTAGTTTATTTATTATTCTTTTTAAGTAATCCTTAGACCCAACATGGAGCTCAAACTCATGACCCCAAGATCAAGAGTCACATGCTTCTCGACTAAGCTATCCAGGTGCCCCATACTTAAGGATTTTAAATGACTACCAAACTTTTGATTGGTAAATCAAAGCTCATGGGTCGTCATGACCCAAAGCTACAGGTTTTCAGGATGGTGCTAACCCACACGGAGGGCAGTTATTTCAAGAACCACGTAAGAAGGAAGAAAACAATCAGGACGGGAGTCCTGCCATTGCCATTTCACTCAGAGTAAATAAGGAAGTTGGGGTGTGCCTCACTTTCATCTGGAATATAGGAAGGACTCCCCCACTGACCAGGTAAGGGCACAGAAAGTTCCTTTTCTGATTGCAGCTCTTGATTCCCGCATGGGTGCTGGTCACGTTTACATACTTGATTTATTGGACTGTACTCTTTTCATTGGCTTGTTTGATTTTCTACTAGTGATGGGGAGTTCTTTGATGCAATCAGACTGATGGTTGTAAAACTAGTGCCAAGTACACAGTTATCCTCAGTAAGCATTGTGGATGGAGATTCATAAAGGAAAAGTTACATGGGTGAGGAGTAAAGCAGACTTCTTCCCAGATGCTGACCTTTCTGTTGGGTTGTCCAGCTGTCATCCATGCAGCAGGAACCCTGCTGAGTGCTTCTTACATCATTCCTTGCAGAGTCTTTTCTCTTGGGTCATGAGTGAGTGTGACACCATGCTAACTATCTCACCGTCGGGACTCATGATGAACACACTTTTATTTTCTCATCTTGTTTCATTATTTGCTTTGTGCAGTTCTCTCTGAGGGCTAGGACAGTGTTGTTCATGTCTCCGAATCCCTAGCACTGGAGCTGGCACCTAGAGGCTGCCCCATAACAGCAGAACCAAGGGCTGAACAGAGCAAATCTGAGATCTTTGTAACACTCTAGAGGTCAAATCCACTGAAGCAGGAAGCCAGCCCCAATACTGCCCTGATATTTCTGGAATATGGATTATGTGCGGGGTTAGATTAGGAGCTGCTGTGACTCAGAAAGAAGGGTCTGGATCCCAGATCCCCCCAGCTACCTGGGAAGCATGATTTTTTCTAAGACTTCGTTTTGAGAATAATAATGAGGGCAGTAATATGCTTCATAAAATGAGACATGTGAAGGTGTCTAGTAAAAAGATCTCTAGCTTGGTGCCTCATAAAGAACAGGTTCTTTCTCCATTTCTCCATTTATGTATATATTTCATATACATATAAATTTATAAATACATAATACACAAAAATTTGTATATTTTAGTACTAACATAATAATACATAAGAGGTACTTATAAATTATACATTTTATAATTTATAATTATGTATATGTAATTATATATTTATACATATATTTAACTTATATAATTTATATAAACTATATTTCAATTATATATTTATAATTTATAATTGATATATAATTTTTTAAACTGACTATCCTCCATCCTTGAAATCCAAGCAGCATCTGGGTGCAGGAGTCATAGAGATGCACAATTAAGGATTTGATCATGTTGGAGAAGAGCTTACATCAGATAGCATGATCTGATATTGTGGTGTGCAGAACATGAAAATCAGATGGATATTATTTAGGTTTGGCTTGGAGCCCTGTCTTTCTCACATACCAACTTACAGCCTTGGCAAGTAAATGACTTTTCTGAGCTTCTTTGCATTTACCCTTTTTTTTTTTTTAAATATGTTATTTATTTATTTGACAGACAGAGATCACAATTAGGCAGAGAGGAGGAAGCAGGCTCCCTGCAGAGCAGAGAGCCCGATGTGGGGCTCAATCCCAGGACCCTGAGATCATGACCTGAGCCGAAGGCAGCGGCTCAACCCACTGAGCCACCCAGGCGCCCCTGCATTTACCTTTTAAAGAATTCAGTAAGATGTCTGGACCCTTCTTGAGGGAAAAATCTGTCTTATTCATCTCCATGTTCTTAGCAGTTATCAAAGCAGCCAGGTTCAATACTATATATAATAATAAATAACTCTTTTCTAAACATTTAAATGGATTCACTTAATCCTTACAGCCACACAAAGAGGTAGGTACTCTTAAATTTTTGAAAACCCTTGGGGAATGGAATTTTACTCATACGTCAGTAAACCAAATCAAAAGCAACAATGTAGCAACACTAACGTGTGACTTCAAGTACCATGAAAATATAAGGTAGTCTTAGTTCTTTTATTTCTCCACTTTGCTATAGGGGACATGCTTCTCAGACTTATCATAAAAAAGGGAAGGGATCATTTAAAGAGATTTTGTAAATATTGTCCTCCATGAGATCTCATTTAACCTTTGCATACAGTTCTTTGAGGAAGATACAAGTATCTCATTTTAAAGATCTGGAAACTGAAGCTCAGAATAATTAGGTGCTTAGTGACTTGCTCAGTGGCTGTGCCGCTATTCTGTGGGAAAGTTATGATCCAGATCTAGGTGGGGTGTCTGCAAAGCCCAGGCACTTGGAGAGATGGCTAAGGACAGGGAGGGGGGAAATGCAGAGGAAAAAAGGAGGTGTCTGATGAGTTTGATGTGGGTTAAAACAGGGGTTAAAAGCATCAAAAGAACTGAAGCCTTGAACCCCACTCCCTCCAACACAACTCAGAAGTTTTTGTCATTCTGACAGTTGAAGTAGATGTCCCTGAAGAAAGACCAACAATAAGCCTACTGGTAACTGCACAGGATAAGGAGAGTGTTATATCCAGAGAAATTTGAGAGGCTAAGTGGAGGCCAGGTGTTGAGAGGTGTGTCTCATATGTATCTCACATGTGAACACCATGATCACTCTGGTTGGGTTATTCTTTTTACTCTTTTCCCAGATGCTGGGGACGTAATGTGGCCCTGGAGGACGCGGGATTAGAACTTGGGTAGGAGGCCCTGGAATGGGAGTTTACTATAACTTGCTTCAGGGTTTTGCCCAAGTCCTTCCCTTGGGATCTCAACCATCAGGAACAGGCTGGGACAGCTGATATAGGAAAGCTCTTCCTGTTCTAGACTCTAGGGTCGAAATTTACTATTTTTTCCTCTGACTTCCTACATTCTAGGAAGGGTGCTTCAGTTCTAACGTGGGGAGAGGACAGGCATGACAGACTAATATTTCTAAAGTTTACATTTCATTATGTCACCTATACTTAACCCTCTTGCATGGCACTTTTATAGGTTTCCCCATTAGGGCCCCCACTTGCTCTGAGTACATCAGATGCTTATGCTAATTAGTTAGGTGATGTGTATGTGTGAACAAAGTAGAGTCCCTGTGATTCAAGTCCCCCTGAAATAAACTGAGAAATCTTGGACAAGCTATTAACTGTTCTAGGTTTTGGTTTCATGCTCTGATAAAGAGAGTCTGAATAGTGCCTACCTGATTGGGTTTTTCTGCGTGGTGAATCCATTTCTGTAAGCCAACTAGAAGAGTGCCGGGCCGCAGTGAACACTCCATGATAGAAGTTATTTTTATGAATTCTCACCAGCTCTCTCATTCTACACATGAGAAAATGAACCCTGCATAAATTTAAGGTCCCATGATAAGCACTTGCTGGGAAGGAGGGTGAGAATTTGAGGATATTATGATTGTATCTCAACCTGGGACCCACAGATACCTGGGTTGTGGCCTGCTGCTTACTGCCCTTCCTAACTGTGCTCAGTTTCTGCCCTGCTTTTGAGGCCTGTGGTTGAAGAAGGAAGGCCCAGCTCCTAGCCCAAGGACAGCACACTCCATGTATTGCACTAGACTGATGTGTCTTCCCAGGAGCCAGGAGACTGGTTGTGCAGAGGGGTGGACACATGGGGGAAAGGTGGTCTGTTCTCAATAGCAGTTGTCATTGAACTGCATCTTGGCTGTGTTTAAGGCCATTCCTACACTGTCCCCATCCAACTCCTCAACCTCATCTCCATGCTATTGCATCCAAGCCTTATCTGGATAGTCTGTGTCCTGGGTCCTCTATACACCAGTCTGCTCCAGCAGGAAACAGAGTGGCTTGACACCCCCCTCCCCCCTTTTCTAATCCTTCCTGTTGTGACCAACAAATCCTGATTAAAATTTTCCATCTTATTGTTAATTTAGATTAAGTTTGACCAGAGCATCACAATGTGTTGGAGTCATTTGAAACTGCATGTCCCAGGGCACACTGAACTTAAATAAGCAGGTCACCATAAAATAAAACCAGCAGTGAGTCAACCTGCCTATGAAAATCTTTGTTATGGAACCAAACAAGAAAAAAAATAATGGAATAATCAGAGTTTCTTGTGGAAATTAGATCTGCATTATATGATAGGAGAAATCAATTCCAGTAGAAATTATAGCCACAAAATAAAATTCATAATGACCCAAGCTATAATTAATAGAATAATTCAGACAATAAACTGATTGAGGCAATCAAATCTATATAGGATTGGAATAGAAATTTCATTTTGAAGAACGTAAAAGTTCAATTAGAGAAATTAAACACAACCTACCTCTAATACAATAATGATGTAAGTGTCTGTATCCATAAGTCAGGTCCATCCCTGGGGTAGGTGGGGTCAGAACATCTGAGGAATCAAAAGAACAAAATTAACATCTGAGGGGTCAAAATGAATTCCATGTAACCCAGCACAGTGGCTTGTGTGATGTGTTTGATGACACATTTCTCTAGAAGCTAAGACAGTCCTGGCTGGGTGTACTATTTTACATCCTAATGAGATGGTCATGCAACTCTTGGTGAACTTACCTTTGCTACCTGGGATGACCTGTGTTTCTGAAATGATCAAGGTCTTTCTCAGTTCTATTAGCAACAAATGAATGGAGTATAAACACAAAAGGAACATGGGTTTTGCCATGTGTTCCAGCTCCTGTAGAGCATCTGAAGCCATTTTCCTGGGCACTGTATACTTTAGGGGCCAGACTAAGTAGCTTCAACAACTGATGTTAAAAAGTACCTAAATCTTGGGGCACCTGGGTGGCTCAGTCGGCTAAGCATCTGGCTTTTGCTGGTAGCTCAGGTCATGATCTTGGGGTTGTGGGGTCAAGCCCTTTGTCGGGCTCTGTGTTCAATGTGGGGTCCGCTCTCTCTCCCCATTCCCTGTGTGTGTATGCTCTCTCTCTCTCTCTCAAATAAATAAATATATCTTTTTTTTTTAAAGCACCTAAATCTCACTTTAAAAAAGGGGGAAAATACCTAAAATAAATAAATAAATAATAAAAAATTTTATATATATATATATATATAAGTTGGCCCATGAAACTTCTTTCTAGAAAACACTTCCTTTGAATGTCCTTTTGTGACTTTAGTCATTTCCCTGTCATTGACTAAGTGGGACACTGGTTGGTTAGATACGTTTCCTGCCTCCCAAGAAGGCAAGACATAGTCATTCACACATACATAGCACAGTGTGCTCAGTGTAATAATAGACGACTACCCTATATGCCGAGGGTATGGTAATCAGCTTTGCTAGGTAAGTGTCAGAGGAGTTGAAACTTAAGTAAAATTGTCAAGTTCTAGGGAATGAATGCTTCCAGTTGAGTGCACAACATGGATAACATGGTGGGGAAAGTATTTCATGTGACTGGGGGTTGGCGGATGGAGAACAGGGTCTAGAGATGAAGGCTCATGGAAATTAGAGTGTTGACCCCCGCCTCTTCTTCCCAGATCTGAATGAGCTCCTGTGTCCTGTCTAGTCCTGAGGCCCAGGCATGGGTGCTCTCCCCAGTTGGATATCTACTGGTAATCATAAAGCTAAGGGGTGTTTTGAGATGTTGCAGAGCTGTCCACATAGCCTCTCAGGGTCACCACGTGATTTGGGTTTGAACTTAAGGGACAGATGGGTGTGGATTACATTCACTCTATGACTATCCAGCCGCTCAAAAGCTGCTGTTAAGGGGTCTGGGGTTGGGAGGGCATAGCCTTAACTCAGACCTCAGTCTGAGGTTTATGCCCCCTTGGAGGTGGCATAAACCCCCCATTTCAAGAAATGTGCAGGTATGGGTAGTTTAGGGGAATCAACTTCCATATATGTTCTTTCCTACCATTGGTCTCACCAACAGCTTTCCTGCCGGCAAATTCTCCTCCCTCTCCTACAGCCCCATTCATCATCTCCCTCCCTCGCCCTCTTTTAAACACCTGTGGCTTTATGGTTTCAAGAGACGAAATCAATTTTAAAATTTACACACACACTTCACAGAAGTGCTGGATGATCAATAAATGACTAGGTTCTAACATAAAAACCCAATACATTAGGGTAAAATCCGGTGGGAGAAGTCACCTAGAAACAGGAGGTCAAGGAATTTCTCAAAAAGGAAAAAGAATAATGTACAATTTCCAACAGTTACAGAAGAGCTTGTTTGTACATTTTTCAAACAGATTGTGGTGGGTTTTAAGTAACTGGTATTCAGACCAAATAGGGTACACACAAAAGAGCAATGTAACAATTTTATTTTAAAATGTCAATATTTACAACATGTTGTTTAAGTTTCAGTGAAAACTTCAGATGTCAACTTAAAATGTGTGAGGGGGCACAGAGCTTTGACAAAGCTGTTTGAAGGGTACATGAGCAAAAGTGTGCAGACCTCTGTTCTGCGGAGCCTGGCGGGCAGGGCATTCCTGGCCTGGGGACTGGACTGTTCTTTGGGCCAGCATCTGTCCCACCATCAAGAGTGGGATCCAGAAGCCAGGACCCAGATTCCCATTCAGGGTCCTTTCTCCGGCCTCCTGCCTGGAGATTCAATTCCACATTCTCAGGAAGACTTCTCACACAAAAGCCTTCGTTCGGCATGTTTTATCCCGTTATTACATTCTGTGGCCCATTAGATTAATCCCTTTGAATAGATCCCTTTGAATAGAGCCACACAGCCCTCAGGTAAGGAAACCCACCCCTTTGGAAATAAAACTAGAGTAGCCTTGATTATCTCTTTGAAGTGAGAAGAGTTGTATTACCCTTCTTCCTCCTCCTGCAGGTTGGAGGGCAGAGCTGTCACTCAGGTGCCCCTAGCAGGCGTGAACCTGCAGTGGTACACAGGCCAGAATGGGGTGGAGAAACAGAGAGCACTCTTTCATCCTGATGCCACCCACCACTTTGGAGCTGTGAGACCCTGGGCAAATTCCTCACCCTCTCTGAGTCACAGACTCACATCTGTGAGGTGAGATCCTAATGTGATCCTCTTGCGGTTTTTGTAAGGATGATATGAGATATTTAGGAAGGTGCCTAGCCCAGTGTGTAAAATGCGGGAGGCAGCCCAAGTCTAATTATTCTGAGCATGGACTTGTAGATGCTATTCTTTTTACCGCATGTGGGGAAAGAAGGTGAAGAGGGTGACGTCTTTGTAAAATTGTCATGCTCCTGAGAGAGGCAGACCAGAGGAGCAGGCAGGGAGAGTGGAGTAGCAGGGGATACATACAGGGATGGAGGGGAATGTGGACTAAATGACAGGATACATGGAGGACCGCGATCTGGTGTTGAGGTAGAGCCCGTAACATGTAAGTGCAGAACTGAAGGCCCAAGAAGGAGTTGGGTGGGCACAGAAGGGGAAATAACATTGTGGGCACAGGGAAGGTCCTATACAGAGACCTGGAGAGATCTCGGGCTGGGTTGGGGTGGTACCCCAGTCAGGCTGGAGAGGGAGGAAGGGGCTGTGTATCATGCTAAAGGGCTGAGACTTACTCCCTTTTAGGGGATTGGGGGTTGATCTGGGAATGCCCCTGGCCTGATTTGAGGTTTAGAAATCTGCTATAGTGAGGAGCAGATAGCAGGAGTCTGTTTGGAGATCAGGGAGACCAGTCCTTCCTCTAGTCCACGAGCCCCTTAAGTGCACGGAGAGTGTTTGCCATACCTTTGAAAATTCAGGGCCCAGGACAGAGCCCGTGGCAGAGTAAGAGTTTGATGGCAAAGTTGTTGAATAAACTGGACAGTGACTCAGCAAATAAATTTCTCCCAATTTTATATTAACCAGGGCAAAAATGACCGTTGAATATAGTTGCTCATCAGTGCCCCTTTTCTTGTCCCCTCAGTGCTCTCAGCAGATTCACGCCTGCAGAGGAGGCAGCCTGCAGAGCAATGAAGCTGCCTGCTCCTTAGCGCAGGAATTGCCCTAAACATCCCTCCCCATGTCCACTTGAACTCTGAACCTTCTGTCTCCCCACTGTCCTGCTCCCTGTCTTATTTGTCCTCATAACTTCCTTGCTGAGCCCTGTTCTGTGTGATGTCTCTCTTTCACTGTGTGATTTACCTGCCTCCAACCTGGTATTCTCAGAAGGTGCCTTTCTCCCCTCCAGAGGCCCTTCTCACTTGCCCGTCCGCATGCAACAGGAACCCAGCAGTCTGGTAAAGTGCCAGCCCCAAGGGCAACAACAGATCTCTCTTTTCAGTTCAGCTAGCGTGCTGGCGCTATCGTAGGTACAGGGTGATTTCCTGAGGCTTTGTGCAGTTTGAGAGTTAGGGCCCCCTGACCTATTTCACTTTGGGGAATTTTCTCTAGGATTTGCTTCACAAGGCCAGAACTGGGGGCCTGTAATTATACTGCAGGACAGCAGGAAGGCAGCAGAGGAGGGGAAATCAATGAAAAGGATTCTTATCATAAGCCCCTTCTCTAATTTGGGGAAACAGAAATCTCTGCGTGTTTTCTCAATAAGCACTTCATCAGAACCCTTCTTATCCTGACAGGCTTCACTCTTTCATAAACACAGCAAGAATAACCTCTGGACGCTGGCCTACCATCATCAAGTATGAAAATGTGAATTCCACGGGTCACTGTTTTTGCAGCCGCCAGATGTGGATGAAAGGGGAAGGGTGTTTTATTGTGTTTTCTCAAGAAACAGAGAAAGGTCTGTCCTGAGATGGGCCTGCTTCCCTCCCACACAAGTGGTCACCATGTGGTCAGAGGACAGCTAGCTAATTTGCAAGATTAAGCCTTTCCAAATATTTAGAATTGGTCTATTCTGTCTTCAGCTAATAAAATGGATTTCTGCCCCAAAATGGATTTAGGAAGCAGACACAAGAGCTCCTAAGGGCTTGTTGGCAAGTTACCTGTTAACAGGGTCCATCTGTCAAATGGATGTGCAATGGGTAGGCCCTGCGTGGATCTCCTACTTGTCCTCCCAAGGATGCCTATGTTCATGCAGAAATTCTCCTGAGAACAGACGAAGGCCGGGGCCAGCTGATGCTAAGCTATGCCCAAGCCATAAGCTTCTGCTTTTGGTCACACACTTATGCCCTTGAAGTGCCTAAGAATAAGCACACATTAAAAAACAAAGCCATGCCCCAAATGAGAGCTCTACATTAATTGCAAATATATTTATTCAGGTCAATGTTTCATTCACTAATATTGAGTGTTTACGGTGTGCCAGAGATTTGAGGAACCAGGGAAACAGTCCCTGCCATAAAGGAGCTGGTGGTTTTTTTTAGTTTTGTTTTTTGTTTTTGTTTGTTTGTTTTGTTTTGTTTTTTAGTTTTGGGGATACGGAGTTATAAACATCTATAATGTAAAATACTCTAAAACAAAAAGTGTAAAAAGAATTTTGGAGAAGAAGTCCCAGAGTGTGTCTGGGGGCGGGGAAGGGAGTTTCAGAGTGGAAGTAGTCCTTGAGTGGAGCCTTAAAGAATGAGTCGGAGGTTTCCCATGGGGGAAGTGTGTTCAGGACAAAAGAACAGATCCTTCACAGACAATGCTGTGTTTGGGGAGTGACATGTGTTCATATGGCTCGGTTGTGAAGTAGGAGGAAAGGGAGAGGTGGCCCTGAGGAAGTGAGGAGGAAGGCAAGGGCCTGGTCACCATCGGCATTAGTCATGCTAATGCATTTACATTTGGCTCTGTAGGCAATGGGGACACAGTGGGGCCCTGAAGAACGTTGACTAAGAGAGCAAAGGGGTCACGTCATAGTGCAGGAGATGGTTGAAAGGTGAGTGAGACAATACATGTCCACTTGGCAAAGCACACTTGCTTATCATTAAGTATAATAAAGGATAATGAGCTTTAATAGGGTGAGATGGGGCTCTTCTCTTTGCCCTTGAGATCTGCTCTCCACCCTTCTCCACCATGCTCCTTACTCTAGGATGCTGACCTGTATGCACTCAGTCAGTGGGTGTTCTAGTCCCTGGGGTTTAGTGAAAGTCCCTGGGCTTTAATGGAAGCCTGGGTGGGAGATGGGAAAGAGAAAGAAAAATATAGTCAAGGTATTATTCTCCAGGGTTTACTTTGGGCTGATTTTGTGCTTCGAGCAAAGTCACAGCTCCTCTCCACACAACCCTTTCCTGCGGAGGTCCAGTAACCTCTCCCGGTCCTCACTCCTTCAGATGTAGGGATGTTAAAAGCCTTGCCAGCCCATGGGTACTGTGCTATTTCTTAGAATTACCTTACATCCTGCCCACAGCTTCCTAAGGAATCCCTTTATTAAGTACTTCTGAATTATCCAAATATGAGTGGGTCATATGTTTTGTGCTGGAGCTCTATACCAGGTGGCCCAGCAGTGGGCAGAGCAGTTTGGTTTTGCCTGGACCAGGGAGGGAGGAACCAAGAAGCCTTCAGAAGAGAGTTGGCATTTGAGCCCTGTCTTGACCCATGAGCTTGAGTGCCCAGGCATCAAGAGTGTGAAAGGCATCCTGGACTGAAGGAATAGGGTATACAGATGAACAGCAGAATGCAGGAACTGGGTGTACATGGGGAGCCACGGAGGGGAGTGTGCCTGGAAAGTGAGGTGAGATGCTGCAGATGAGGGACAAAGGTAAAGTAGGTCACAGTAGAACTCTGGAATGTCAGCTTAGGAGTTGTCCCCAGGAAAAGGGCAAGAATGGTGGCAGCACTGAGAACCGAATTAAGATGAGGAAGATGGAAGGATCTGGGAGTGTTAAGCTTAGAGAAAAGACTTGGGAGCATGATCATTGTCTTCAGAAATGTGAAGGATCTGGATCCATATGGCAATGTGGATTGTGAGTTCATATTTTTTGGCCAAGTAATTCTGTGTCTAGGAATTTAGCCGAAGGAAATAATCCAAAATGCAGACAAAAATGTTCATTGCGACATTATTTATAATAGTCAAGAATTGAAAGCAACCTAAATGCCCAGTAAAAACAGAGTTGTTAAATAAATTATGGCGGATCTTTACAATATGTGGTTGTTAAAGTGTATACAAAATTTAAGGCATGGGAATATACTTTTAATATCATGTTAAGTAAAAAGTAGGATTCAAAATTTCTATACAGAATGATCTCAGGGACATAAAAATATATGGACAAAAGAAAGTTGTGAAATTCTCATCCATGGTTATTGCAGTTGATGAGTTTGTGGGTGAAGGACATTCTCAGTCTGTTTCAGAGATTATTTGTAAATAGGACTTGGGAGGTAGTATACTGTGGAGGTGGGTGCACAGCCTCTTGAGTGGAAATCATGAATGAGACCTCCACCGTTTACCGATATAGGTTATACTGTTTACTCCCTCCACCTCCTCCACCTCTACTGCCTCTACCACCCCTGCCTCCATCACCACCACCTCCTCCACCTCTTCCTCCACCTCGTCTACCTCCTCCTCCTCTACTGCCTCTACCATCCCCACCCCCACCTCCATCACCACCATCTCCTCCACCTCTTCCTCCACCTCTACTGCCTCTATCACCTCCACCCCCACCTCCAACACCACCACCTCCACCTTTACCATGACCACCTCCACCTCTATAACCTCTACTATATCCACTTCTACTCCCTCTACCTCTGCTCGCTCCACCTCCACCAGTACCTCCACCTGCACCACCTCCATCACCTTTACCTCTGCCTCCACTATTTCCACCACCTTTACCCCCTTTCCTACGTCCACTGCCACCACTAGCATCTGTACTACTACCACCTGTCACCCTCCACCTCTACTACCTCTACACCCGTGACCATCTCCACCACCTCCACTATCTAACTTACTGAGCATGTACCAAGTACTAAGCATATATGTTTCTCTACATGTTATATCTCTTAATTCTCTCAATCTTGTAAGGTAAGTTTGATTTTTACTCACATTTATCAAATGAGGAAGCCAGCTCAGAGAAGTCAACCAGCTTATCCAAGATCACACTGCAAGCACATTTCCAAATTGAAATTTGAGCCCGGGTTATCTGCCTCCAAGCCGTCATGCCATGCTGCAAGTCCATTATTTTTGTGTAGTCATGTCACTGTCTCCAGTCATGTATCATTGGCTGGAAGTTTTTCACAATGATGAACCACAGTGCTCAACATGGCACATCCACTTGGTAATGCCTTAAGAGATATTGGCTGCAATTAAAGTAGGTGATGCAAGTGAGATAAAGTCCTATGATGAAAAAAAGGGCTCAAAGTAAATGCAGTTGACCTTGGTTAATAAAAGCAAATAACTAATATTATTGAGACCTTCTCAGGTACCATGAAATGTTCTGAGTTTTTTATATGTACTAACTATTCTAATTCTTACAAATAGCCTATGAGTTTAGTGCTGTTACAATCTTCATTTGAGATGTGAAGACACAGAGTTTACCTATTGCCTCCATTCACACAGCTAGACAAGATATAGACCAATGAAAGCAAGACATCTGGCCACTCTGCTCCTTACCCAAAAGTGTTTTTTTTTGTGTGTTTTTTTTTGGGAGGGTTTGTTTTGTTTTTGTTTGTTTGTTTTGGTCTTAAGGGTTAGAATTCCACTCAGGGAGTGAGTAACTCCCTGATAACTGGTTTTCTTATGAAAATACTCCCAAAAACTATTTGGGAATAAGGGTGTAATCAGGAGTGTCAGCAACAAAAGAGTGTAGTCATACACTACATTCTCTTGGTCTGAGAATGTGGGAGGGGTTTGCTTTTTCCTCTAGAAATAGAGAAGGGAGGGAAGGGGTGGAGAGGACAGCGAGAGTGAAGGTGCCACCAAGGTACAGCAAGGATTGGCATATTGATGTGCAGGCAGGCCGAGAAAGGTTTAAGAAGAGGCTCCAGGGTGCCTGGGTGGCTCAGTTGGTTAAGCAACTGCCTTTTGCTTAGGTCATGATCCTGCGGTCCTGAGATTGAGTCCTGCATCAGGTTCCCCGCTCAGTGGGGAATCTGCTTCTTCCTCTGATCGTCCCCTCTCTCATGTTCTCTCTCTCTGTCTCAAACAATAAATATATAAAATCTTAAAAAAAGAAGAAGAAGCAGCAGGTCCAACATCATGGTGAAGTTCTTAAGGTTTTATTTATTTATTTATTTATTTGAGTGACAAATAAGTGTTTTTTTTTAATTTTTATTTTTTATAAACATATATTTTTATCCACAGGGGTACAGGTCTGTGATTCGCCAGGTCCACCCACCCCACAGCACTCACCAAAGCACACACCCCCCCAGTGTCCATAACCCCACCCCCCTTCTCCCAAGCCCCCTCCCCCCAACAACTCTCAGTTTGTTTTGTGAGATTAAGAGTCACTTATGGTTTGTCTCCCTCCCAATCTTGTTTAATTTATTCTTCTCCTACCCACTTAAGCCCCCATGTTGCATCACCACTTCCTCATATCAGGGAGATCATATGATAGTTGTCTTTCTCCGCTTGACTTATTTCACTAAGCATGATATGCTCTAGTTCCATCCATGTTGTCGCAAATGGCAAGATTTCATTTCTTTTGATGGCTGCATAGTATTCCATTGTGTATGTATACCACATCTTCTTGATCCATTCATCTGTTGATGGACATCTAGGTTCTTTCCATAGTTTGGCTATTGTGGACATTGCTGCTATAAACATTCGGTGCACATGCACCTTCGGATCACTACGTTTGTATCTTTAGGGTAAATACCCAGTAGTGCAATTGCTGGGTCATAGGGCAGTTCTATTTTCAACATTTTGAGGAGGCTCCATGCTGTTTTCCAGAGTGGCTGCACCAGCTTGCATTCCCACCAACAGTGGAGGAGGGTTCCCCTTTCTCCGCATCCTCGCTAGCATCTGTCATTTCCTGATTTGTTGATTTTAGCCATTCTGACTGGTGTGAGGTGATATCTCATTGTGGTTTTGATTTGTATTTCCCTGATGCCAAGTGATAGGGAGCACTTTTTCATGTGTCTGTTGGCCATCTGGATGTCTTCTTTGCAGAAATGTCTGTTCATGTCCTCTGCCCATTTCTTGATTGGATTATTTGTTCTTTGGGTGTTGAGTTTGCTAAGTTCTTTATAGATTTTGGACACTAGTCCTTTATCTGATATGTCGTTTGCAAATATCTTCTCCCATTCTGTCAGTTGTCTTTTGATTTTGTTAACTGTTTCCTTTGCTGTGCAAAAGCTTTTGATCTTGATGAAATCCCAATAGTTCATTTTTGCCCTTGATTCCCTTGCCTTTGGCGATGTTCCCAGGAAGATGTTGCTGCGGCTGAGGTCGAAGAGGTTGCTGCCTGTGTTCTCCTCAAGGATTTTGATGGATTCCTTTCTCACATTGAGGTCCTTCATCCATTTTGAGTCTATTTTTGTGTGTGGTGTAAGGAAATGGTCCAATTGCATTTTTCTGCATGTGGCTGTCCAATTTTCCCAACACCATTTATTGAAGAGGCTGTCTTTTTTCCATTGGACATTCTTTCCTGCTTTGTCGAAGATTAGTTGACCATAGAGTTGAGGGTCTATTTCTGGGCTCTCTATTCTGTTCCATTGATCTATGTGTCTGTTTTTGTGCCAGTACCATGCTGTCTTGATGATGACAGCTTAAGGTTTTAAAGGTAAATGTCTCCCTCCAAAATATAAGAAAGTAATACTCCTTTTGAGTACTATAACTCTATATGATTTTATAATGATGATGATCATTACTATTATTGATAAAAATTGGAGAAGGGCCAGAATTTCCTATAAATCTCAATGCTATGTGAAACAGAGTCAGCAACTTTAACAAAGGAACCTAAAATCATATATGTATGAGCAAGGGAAGCCCCTGAAATTTGCAGGTATCCAGAGGAGGTCTTTAGACCTTCAAAAGGGACTCACTCCAGCCGTTCCTTTGGAGATCTCTCCAGCAACAGCGGCCCTAGGAAACACCCGAGTTACCTACTTCAGCAGGCTGAAACCTTCTGAAAATCCTATCATTTCTTGTTCCGGCCATTTTCTTTCCAAAAGAAATAAACAGTGATGAAATAGTGTGTGAAACTTTGGGGTCATTGACAATAAGAGGGAGACCCAGGATTTGAGACCAGGCAGGTCTGATTTTAAGGCCCATGAATGTAACAGAACTCCTCACGCTTTCACCTGTTTTGATTTTTCTTCTCTGTTGACCCTTTGTGGGAAAGCCTCTATATGGCCTCAGTGGTGGTGATACTGAATCTCCAGGTATTGGGATGGCCCAGGGCTTAGTCCACTGGCCACATCCTTCTACCAATTCAGCAAGCAGAGTAGACTTATGCATCTGGCTCCCAGTAGGGCAAGAGAATCGAGACCACCTCCATGGGGGTGAGCCAATGGTTAATTTAAGGTAATGAATCGACCTGGATTCTGGTAAATACTATAAAGTAATAGTTTCCAGTCTTAAAAATGCAGAAGTCATATTTTCCCAGTTCTAAACTTGCAAATCTTTATTAAGATCTGCTTGGCTTTGTAACAGGATTCTCATAATTTCAAAGTTTTTAAAATTAAAAACAAATACATGTTTATTGTAGAATATACATTAACTGAAAATTTCTTTCTTCTTTCCTAAATTTCCTTCTCATTCCTTTGTCTACTTTCTTTGGATCCGATTATTATTTAAATGTAATATAGAGTCCTCCTGATAGCCACAAAAAGAGGTGATTATCTAAATATAACAAATATATCCAAATATAACAAAGGCCTTTCTTGGCTCCCCATCTAGAAGGTGGGGAGGAAGTACGTGAGAACAATCATGATAAAGCAGTGTTTCCCAAATTGTGTTTTCTGGAAAAATAACTTCTACAAGATGTAAATGGATGTTGTGGGGACAGAGGGAGGGAAGGCTCAAATGACTTGGAAAATGCTGTTAAATTTACAAAATAATGGTATCTAAATTGTAGTTGAACTATAGGATTTTCTGTAGCCTTTGGTATTAACAGGGATTAAGACTTTTCTAGCAAAAGGGAGAGGAAGACAGATAACAGATAACAACTAAACACTTGGGACCCTGTGCCCTTCAGGCAACTCTGGTGTGGAGGGACAAATACAGGACAGGGTAGCTAGAAGCCTGTCCTTCTCTTAGTTAGCCTCTAATGTGCTTTATGAAGATGGGCCCATTCCAGCCATCCAACCATTGATAAAATAAACAAGGATTATGTTTGAAGTGGGGTTTGAAGGATGCATAAGGAGGATCAGAGAGGGTCCAGGTGGAGACAATTGAATGGGCACAGTACAAGGCACTTCCTACCCAAAGTGTTAGGAAACCAAATAACTCTGCTCATGTTTTTGTAACAACTCTGCCCTGTGAGTAGAAAAGGCAGCTGGCACGTTTACTTCTGAGAGATGGACTTTCACCAAGATCTTTTCATTTCTGTTTCAACACTGAGAAACCCACCTGTCTTTTCCTAAGTGTTCCTTCCCACAGAGGTAGACCCACATCATAAAAAATTCATATTTGAAATAAGAAACCTCCCGACTTCCGTCACTTTGACAGCCAGACTTCGGGCTTATGGAGAAATTCAGATGAATGTCTTTAAAATCCAGTGAAGGACTTTTATGATCCGTTACTTGAATGGCAGGTCTAGAATTTTCATACATGGCTTATTTTTACTAATTACGTAAAACATCTATGCATACGTATTAGAAAAGTATTTGCTTTATTAAGAAGGAAAAACAAAACAAAACAAATAAGTCGCTCACTCAAAAACAAATCTCGAATTTCAGCCGATGAACATTTCAATTCACTGCAGTTTCATGTCTTTGGAATTGCAGAAATGAGAACAGTAGGTGCTGCGCTTTCAAGGAGCTCACAGTTTGTGGGAAGACAGACTAGAATTCAGCTGAGGATGGTAGCATGGTGCTCCCAAAGTGACGCTAGGTTCTGCGACAAAAATCCTACAGATCCCAAAGGGAACAGTGACAATCTTCCTTGGAAAGATGCAGACAGCTTCACAGATGTGGTAATTGAGCCAACTCATATAGCTGAATAGGATTTTGTCCTTAAAAGGCAGGATATAAAGGCAATAGTACTCCAAGAAGCCTTCCATAACTGAGTCAATTTCTTCTACTGTTCTCATAAATGGTATTGTGATCCAGTGTTGCATGTACTACCGCTGATGTTTCTGCTTCTTTGTACCGTTTTTGTGTTCACATTTGTCTAGTTAATCTAGTTACTGTTAGAGTACTGTTAGGTCCCTGTGAGAGCAGGGACCATGTCTTTCTTTTCTAGTTGAATGAATGAACAACATGGGCCAAGACAAAGGAGCAGGAGATAAGGGCGTTTGGGGAGAACGCAGAGTAGTTCCTCCAGCATGGCTACAGGAGGATTCAGAGAGGGACATTAGACTGGAAAAACCCTGAGCAAAAATTTATTACCTCTCAGCGACCAATTTCGAACTAACATAACCAGATGAAAGTGAAATAGCCAACCAGCTTTTCTAAATAGCCAGTTTGATGCTTTTCCCGCCCACACCCGATCAATCCATCCTTTCATGTTTCCCAGTGGTTAAAAGTCATTGTTTACCCCAAAGCCAGGTGGTCAGGTCTCAGAGACGTCTTTCTTCTTTTAAACTCCTTTCATTCAAAGCCCTCTCTTTCTGCCTACTCATTCAGAGCTATGAGGAGCTTTGGGATCACACATCCTTTTCAAGCTCCAAAGTGAAGTTTGAGGTCCTGTCTCATAGAATCCTGAAATGTCAGAGCTAGAGGGGACATCAGTTGGAGAAACTGAGGCTCAGGTTGAGGAAGTGACATGCCGGGGACCACACAGCCAGGCGGGGAGCAAGGTTGGGGCTGCAGCCCAGATGTGGGTGACTGTGCTCCATCTCGTCATCTTCTGCTTTTCTGAAGCCACTCGTCTTTCATTCAGCAAACTTCGGCACTTCCAGGCTTCCTGCCCCAGAAGAGTTTCCTGTTTTACCTCCAAAGCCATCAGCAGCCCTTAGGCCTCTGCCAAACATCTGGCACTTGACAGGGATGTTCCCTGCTTCCCCCTCTCTGCAGGGTGCTGAAGGGGTGGGTCATGAATTATGCCTCGATTCCATCCAGCCAAGCAGAGTGTAAATAAACAGAAGCATGGAAAGCATGTGTGTAGATGGATAGTGAGCGCAATGGATCCCTCTCTGTGTAGGAAAGCCCTGGCAGCCCATCTCGGGGGCTGTCTCAGGCTTTACCTCTCCCATCGGGGGCTCCTTGAGACCTAGCCACTCTCCGTGCCCTCCATTTCTACCCCTGAACACTTTCTCCTGTGATACGGAAGTGTGTATACGTCCCCCAAAGTGCCATGTTCCTTCCTATGCTGCTTTTTCATTCTTTTTATGTCCCTTTTTGGAAATTCTCCCTTCTGATGTGTGGGCCTTTAACAAAGCTCAGTTTACGAGAAACTTCTGTGAAGCATCCTTGATTTCTCCAAAGTTCAGGGCTGCTTTATCTGTTGGCATTCTGCACTTTCAGCCACTTAATGCTTCCATTATAGTGTTCATCTTATCGGAGTATTCTCGTCCATCTCCCCCACCAAGAATAGCTAACATTAATACCTCCAGTATATTAAGCATGAACAGTGTGCTAGAAAATGTGTTTAGAATTTTACTTATGTTACCGTAGTTAATCTTTGAAATAACCTTGTGAATATGGTGCCCTAATTTAGGTTTCACTCAAAGCAAAGCCTCATACGAGGACTTGAGTTCCAGCACAGGGGATTCCAAGAAGAGGGAATGAGGGCACAGAGTGAGGTAGACAGGGAAAGAGGAAAAGCTAAAATAAGTTTGTGTTTTTGAGGTCATTGTGGTAGGCAAGGGGGGTTCACTTCTGTCTCCTAGAAAAGTGAGCAGCTAGAGAATTTGCCCACCAGTTACCATGCCATGCTGATTAGGTGCTATCCTGGGATCTAGCGGTCACTGGTGCTCCCACATTTCTGGGCTGAGTTTACCTACACAGGTCAAGTAGATTATGGCATTATTAGAGGAAGCCCTGGGGCAGAATGCTGAATGATGGGAGATGCTTGCTTGGGGTGGAAAGCTGGCAGTGCAAGGTAGACTCTGAGCTTTCATGGAAATACTCATCACAGGGGAAGCTGAGATTAGGGATGAGTCAATGGGGTGTGATTAAGGTCCCAGAGACATCTGCTTTAGCAGATAGCTCAATTCTACAGGTGAGGGAACTGACCTCTGCCTTTAAAGCTCTCCACCAGCATGGGAGACTCTGAGTGTCCTGAAGGTGTGGCTCATGCCTCTTTAGTCTCTGCAGCTTCAATGCCTAGCAGGGACTTGGCCCTTAATGGGGGCTTAGAAGTTGATACCTGAATAAGTAGGAGGCATGGGCAGAGTGGTAATTTGGGGATTTGCAGGGTTAATTCTTATTTCAAACATTCATCCAACTTACGGTATGCAACTCAGAGAGCTTATAGCCAAGAAGGGAAGGCAGACAGTAAACAAATATTAAAAAAAAAAAAAGATCTCTGTGTTATGTAGAACTCTGTGTTATGGAAACAGAAGGAAGCTCACCTAGCTTATTGGTCAGGAAGGCATTTTGGAGGAAATGAGGTTTACCCTAGTTCTCAAAGAATAAGTAAATTCTGGGGGAGGTGAGTGGGTGGAGGGCAAGCATATTGAGAATGGCTGGAAACACTGAGTAGCTGAGGAACTAAGAGCACACAATATAGCTTTTGGGTGGTGGGACTGTAGGGATGGCTGGTTGTAATAACCAAGGTTGGAGAAGTTGTAGGGCCAGATTATTGAGGACAGTGTTGTAAGCCAAGATAGGAAAGGCCATTTTGATTATGGTAAAAACAAAAACCAAACCAAAACAAAAGGGATTAAAGGAAAGCAAGATGGGAAATGGGAAGGCCCAGGTAGGAGGCTGTTGGGTGATGTCCAGTGGAAACACGGTGGTAGCATAGCTTAGTGTTATAAGATGGTGGGAATGAGAAGTGGGTGGATTCTGGAGACATGCCTGAAGTTGAGTGGTTAGGACGTGTTGACTGACTGCCGGGAAGTGAAGAGAAGGAGACATCAAAGATGAGTTCCAGGATTCTGAGTTGAACAGCCAGAGGGTGGTAGTTGGCAGTGTTATTTCCTGAGACAGGGAGCAAAGGTGGGCAAGGTTGGGGACTAGAAGGTGATGGGATCTATCTTAATCATGCTGAACTTGAGAAGCCTGTGGAATATTTTGGTGAACTGATGACAAGTACACAGGCCTGAGGATCAAGGGTCAAGACTTGAAGTAAGGTCAATGTGGCCTATAGAGAGCAAAATTTTAGGAGACTCTCACTCTCAAGGCCCTGGCAATGTAGGATCAGCAATTGAGAATGAGTGTCTCCTTAAACTTTGCTCCTTAGGCTCCTTGCCTGCCTCCCTCTAATGCTGGCCCTGTCTCAGCCACAGGAGAGGGCTCAGGCTAGAGTTACAAGTTTGGATAATATCAGCATATAGGTGATGGAGTGGACATTTACCATTGTTTTAACTTCCCAGTATTGATTTCTACTTCCTAACAGCACTTAATTTCATTTGGGAGAATTTGTTTCGTCCATTGTGTATTTTGATTGGACACTGTGGGAAATAGGTACTTGCCTCCCACAATAGAAACCTGAGAGGGCCCTGGAATCATACCTGTGACCTTTAGAGGCCATTGTATTCTGCATGAATCCTGATCTAATGACTCTAGATAAACAATTAAGCAAGATGTTCAAAGAAGAAAACTGATTGACCCAGCTCATACAAGTTTGCTAGCTTATCTTTCTGTCTTTGGTATCCTTCTTGCCCTTTTCAGTGCCAACAGAAGAAAATACCACTCTTTTCTAGAGTGTGTTGGGTGAGAATTTAAAGTCTGTATTTGTTGAAGCAATTTATGTTACCATCGGGGAGCCCCTGAAGCTGTTTTGGGGCTGGGGTTAGGGTGGGGTGAGGGCATAGATAGCAGTTATGGGAGGGGACATGTGGAGGCTAAGACACCATTGGAAGCAGATCAGAGACCATGAAAGGAACCAGATCCTTGGCAACATGGTTGGAAACTGCTGGATCAAGCCTCACCTGAAGCAAATTGTGTTAGTAAGTAAGAGGATATGTGTGCTACTACAACAAAGACTCTCCAGCACAAGGACTTAGATAAGATAGAAGTTTGTTTCTGTCTCATCTCACAGTCAAGAGGTAAGTGGTCCAGGGCTGCCAGAGTACCTAGCTCTGCCATTCTCAGCAGAGTCTGACTAGGTCTCCTAGTCATGCTCCTCATGACCCATTCCTCAGCCAACCAGAGTTAGAAAGAAGATGGAGAGCACTTAGTTTCTCCTTTAAAGAGGGGACCTGAGAATGGTACTTCATTTACATTTTACCACTTGCTCATAGATGCAAGACAGGCTAGGAAATGTGGTAGGAAATGTGGTCTCTGATGTGTGTGTGGAAGAGATAGCCACAGCCTGTGTGTCACTAGGAGACCAGCTTTATGACAAAAGGGAAGAATGGAAGGAGAGATATTAGGAGTATTGATCAGGTTTGCCAAAGCAATGGTTTCTTTGCCCCTCCCTCAGGCAACTGGAGTGGAGTTACCGCTCTTTGCAATACAAATTTGCCTCAGTGAAACAGGATTTGCCTCTGAGCCTTTGCTCTCCCCATCCTACTGCCTCTTGTTGACCTTGAAGGAGAATTCCAACGCTGTGCTTATTTGAAGGCATTGAATTTAATTTGTTAAGGGAGGCAGCAGGAGGGAAATAACCCAGGATTCTACTAGTGCCAGCAACTGTTGTTTGTTAATTTATGTATCTTGTATCGTTGAATTCTTTCTTTTCTTTCTCTCCAGGTGGTGGGCGAAGAGGTGGGGTTGAGAGCCGTTTCCAGGACAGCACATAGATATGGTATATAGATGCCATCTAACCCCAGTCCATCTAGTTGGAGAGCCCTTCTCCACCTGCCCGGGGTATTGAAGTACTTGATGCTGTAAGACTTAATGGAGCCGTGGAGGGTCAGGGATGAATGGCAGTGAGGAGGGGTATTGGGTGCGAGGGCAGAGAACAAGAAGGCCACCTATGGGGTGTGTGTATGTGTGCGTGTGTGGTGTGTGCTGTTGCATTGTGTGTGTGTTGTGTGTATGGCATGTGTGTGTTGTGTGTGTTTTTTTGTTATATGGTATGTGTATGGTGTGTGTTGTGTGTGTTATGTATGTTCCTACGGCTTGCTCATCCACAGAGATGGGGAGGCGGTCAGGAGGGAGTCAGGTACTGGAAAGTCTGGTGGGAAATCAGCTCCAACAGACTTCCCTTTCCTAAGAGCCCCACCTGATCAACTGCACTCTTGCTCCTCTTTGACAAGGCGTTTGCTTGTTGACTTGGTATTTATTTCATCGGATTCTGCAGACCCTGAGCGTTTCTTACTCTGATGGGCTTAAGGAGTTTGGTTGAAAGAGGGCTGCCTCACCCAGGAGTCTGGAACTGAAGTCACTTCGGGCCCTTCACTATTGTGAAGGCTGGCTGGGAGCTTGGCCTATTACAGAGGAAGCTGGAGCTGGAAGCCCTGGGCAAGGGTAGAAGGAGGGTGGGGAGGCAATTTGTTAGCAAGCTGGATTTCCTGGAAGGAAAGCCCACCCTCTACCCCCAGGCTGAATTCAGGCTACCCAGGACATCTCATTCCTGACAAGTCTCTGAAGAATTCTATTGTTTGCCCTTCAGGAACAAGGAAACTTGTTCCTTAGGGGGCACAATGAGGACACCTAGCAGCCAAGGACACAGGGAGGAAGCAAGGAGTCCTTGAGCTCTCTAGAACCTGCTGGCAAGTGTTCGGGGAATGGTGCTCAACACTTAACCTAGAGGAGTGGCCTGGGGCCTGGGATCAGTGGTGAGGTGGAGGGTCAGCCTCGAGATGATGGTTCGCAGTCCAAGCTCTGTGTAGCCTGCAGTCGTCCTGACACCATAACCCCGTATGCCCTCTTCTCCGCCAGGTGGGACTGCTCATTCTTCCTGGATAGACATCGTACACTTTCCTCATCCCAGGTTCACTTGGTGGTCCATAGTCCTTCCCTACCTATATACATGCTTATCCTTCAGGCCTAATAAAATCTCACCTCTTTTGGGAAGTTTTCCTTGATTGCCTCAGGCAGTGGCTTATGCCGGGCTTCTGCAAGCTTGCATTATTTTCACCTGCATATCTGTACACCTGAAAAATTGTCTTACATATATTTGTAAAGGAATAGTCCTGATCTACTTAAATGTTGTTGTTATTGAAAAGGGTTCTATAATAAATAATTAAATGATGTATATGTTCATGGATAAAATTCAAGAGATCTTTTGTTGAACCCTGCATTTTAGTTTTTTTGGTCAGGGTGTGTGGTTACTGCCTAGCCAAACCTGCATTCGGGTGACAGGTAACACACTGGAAGAGACATGTCACTTGGTTTTGACTGTATGCTCTTCAGCAAGTTTTCTGTCCTTCTGAGTCTCCCTAAAATAAGGCTGTGGCAAGTGCTGATGCTTAGGCTTGTTCTCACTGAAAAATGCTGTGGTCTAGACCTAAAAGATGCTGTGGGTCTAGGCCACATGTAAAATGTGACCTCTTAGAAACATTTGTATTTTAAAGGGGTCACTTTGCTAGAGGCAAGAAGCCTTAGTGGTGGGAAAGCGTTCACTGGAGGATCAGAAATAGCAGAGTTCCGAAGGCAAAGATTTGCAGAACTTTCTGTGGATCCATGAGGTAAAGAAACTTTATTCAGCTTCCTTGGAGTATTGCCATTCAACTTGGTGTGAGTATACCTGCCCTTTATTAAAACACAGCCCAGGAAAAGATATAGAGGGAACTTAAATGTATATCGCTAAGTGAAAGAAGCCTGTCTGAAAGGCTCCAGGCCCTATGACAACTATATGACATTCTGGAAAAGGTAAAAATGTGGAGACAGTAAAAAGATTAGTGGGGGCGCCTGGGTGGCTCAGTGGTTTAGGCCTCTGCCTTCAGCTCAGGTCATGATCTCAGGGTCCTGGGATTGAGCCCCACATTGGCTCTCTGCTCAGCGGGGAGCCTGCTTCCCCCTCTCTCTCTGCCTGCCACTCTGCCTACTTTTGATCTCTATCAAATAAATAAATAAAAATCTTAAAAAAAAAAGATTAGTGGTTGCCAGAGGATAGGAAATCGGCGGAGGAAAAAATAGGTGCACAGAGGATTTTTAGGCAGTGACACTATTCTGTAGGATAGAGTAATGGCTGATACATGAGGTACATTTATCAAAACCAATAGAAGGTATAACACAGAGCGTGAACTCTATTGCAGACTGTGGGCTTCAGTTAGTAGTATGCCATTGTTGTACCAAATATACTGGACGAATGCAAGATGTTAACAGTAGGGGAAATTGTATGTGGAGGGGAGGGCGGAGTGGGAACTCTGTACTTTCTGCTCAATTTTTTAATAAACCTATAACTGCTTAGAAAAGTCAATTAATAAAAAATTAATCACATAGCTCCTTAATCATAGCTAACATTTACGTAGCACTTACCACATACTACATACTGTTCTGTGCACTTTGCACATGTTAACTCTTCATGGAAGTTCTCACATCAAGCTTGTGAATGATACCATTATTCTTATTTTCTCAGTGAGGAAACCAAGGCACAGCAAGGTTAGGGGAACTTGCCTAGGGTCACATAGCTGGTAACCGGCAGGGCCCACTTTCACCCCAGACAGTCTGGCTCTAGAGTTCATACCATGTTGTACTACATGCTTCTGTTCCATATCATATACTGGATGTGTGCTATATCTGCTCAGGTATCCTTCCTCCGGGAAGCCTTCCAAACTTGCCATAGGCTGGGGCAGGTGACTCTCTTCTGTGCTGTCATTACTCTCGGGTCTTCACTCGGCAGACATACCACATCTAGCATATGTATGCTGAGTGTCTTATTAAGTATTACCAGAAAAGAGTTTGACCTGTGTCTTTTCAAATCTCGGAGAAACTGTGGACTCTCACTAAACTGTCCACAAAAAGGCAGCCAGGGGGGTGATCTTGTCCTCCTGGTCACTACCATTTCCTTTTCTGATGTCCTGAGGTTTCCTTCTTGATCACCTCATCTCTGTCATGGCTTGGTGTCAGTGTCAAGGTCACCACTGAAGTTTGCTCTGTTGACTTTTTTCTCATTGTTGAGAATATCAACAGTGTTGTTCAGACTCCTGACCTTCAACTCTGCTCTTGCTCTGAAATGCACTGCCATCAGCATCACGTGCCTCCCCTCCCCGGCCCCCAACCACTGGACCCCTGGAAAGTTTTGCCACCTTCCACTGGGACTCTGAGGTGGTTTAGGACTGGGGTCTTACCAAGGACTCTTGGTTGCCATACATGAAGCTGAGGAAGGTCTGAAAATTGTGTGCACCCTGGCAAGCTGGACGAGGGTGGTAGAGGCAACACTTCCTTCCGTCAGCCAGCCCGCATTAGTCAAGGCTGATCTTTTTCATACCTCATTCCCTGCAGCCCAGTTGTAGTGCTCTCCTTTCGGGTCCTTTATTTCCCACTTCCCCTTCCCTAGGCTAACTTAGCCTTCTGTTCAGTCCTGGCTGAAATGCCAGTTTCTCCAAAGATGCTTTTCAAATTGCCCTCACAGGTTGGACTGCCTGTTGTATGGACTCACAAGGTCCCCTAGCTTAACGTTGTAATAAAAGTCATGGTTTGACTTACTAGTTAGTTAATAAACTGTGTACGGGGAGAGAGTGGTTCTGTCTTGTTTGCCGTTTTATCCCTCACCCCAGTGCCTGGCTTAGGGGATGTGCTCACGAAGTGCTTGTCACCTAAACGAGGGACCCCTAAAGCAACAGTGTAAAGAGTGCAAAGAGATGGCCCTGGATCCAAGGTCACCATGGGGAGGGCAGCTGAAAAGGTCCATGCATTAGTTACATTCAGTACCACATTGGGTGTGCTTAATAAATGAAAAGCATTGATTTCACTGTACTCAGAGGTTGGTCCCTCCCACCCCAAATTAAGTAAGCCTTCAATACAGTGAGGTATCCTCCTCCCAAGAATCAGAATGGCCTGTGCTAATATATTTTGGGGGGATCTTTGGATCATAGATTTAAAAAAATGAGACTCTCCCCCTTCCGAACCACTTCCTTGAGGATGCACTGAATCACAGTGAATGGCCAATTGAGCTGCCAGCAGGCCCCTTAGAAAGCGGGTTGTCAGAGACTCATATTACGTAGGATTAATATTAGGCATCTCTGTCTCAGCCCCGTGAAAGGCCTCAAGTGTCCTTGGAATTTCAGCGACCTTTCCCCATCAATGACGACATTGTTCTCTTGGCCTGATGGCTTAATTCATAGGAAATGCAACACACTCCTCCTCATCACTGCCCACCACATCTGGGATGGGGGGTCCTGGGTCCTGGGAGCACTGAGCTCCAGGCACTGAAAACGTTGCATTTCCCTTGCACGACACCTCTTAGGCTCCAGGGGCTCCTGATAGTTGTTTTCTGAATCTCTCCGCAGTCTTCTCCATGGTCTTAGCTGGGAATTAGGAGGCGGTGGCTCGGGTTCTAGGAGCCTAGCAGGTCTTAAACCTGTCATCAGCTGAGCTCCTCAGATCCAACAGCATGAAGCTGCTGATCAGAAAAACCACCTAGAACTTCGGCAGTGGTGCAGGATCTAAGCCCAGACCACTTTCATTTCAGAAAGGCCCAGTGGAACTAATGCATTGTTGACATATTTGTTCCTAAATCCTCCCCCACAGCCTTATGAGGTTATTTTACTGCTTCTGTTTTACAGATGAGGGGGCTGTAGCTCAGAGCGCACAACGATTAAAGGCACTGCTGGAATTTAAGTTCAACTGAAAGGCCTGTCTGATTCTAAACATCAGGTGGGTGGTGGAGGGATCTGTTGAATACCTAGCGGTGTTACCTACCCCATTAGGGGGTTTATATTCTTTCTCTTCCACATACTTCCTTGCTGCCTTGCAAGGTCGAAGTTGAAAGGAGGATGGAGCTTGCTACTTCTTTCCCAGTGCAGTTCTGTATCCTTTGGCAAACTTCCCCAGCAGTTTGGCAGCTCAAACAGTGAGGGTGAGGGACCACATGGAGTAGATGAAGGGTGTCTAGGCCGGTGAAAGGAAGGTCTGGGTTGACCAGGAAGAGGCTGAGGCTAGTCTGTGAAAGCAGAGATGGTGCTTCATACAAGGTGAATCTCTCATGCCAGGATCATGGTTGGCGTTCAGAGGGTGTCTACTGAGTAGGTGTGTGAATGCTAGCAGGGGATTGAGGGATGGGAAAGCCAACTTCCTGGAGGGCCCAGTGGGGCCATCCAGCAGGAGTCGCATGAGTGACATGCTGGAGCTGGGGATCTGAGAGGGGGTAGTGGACCTGAAGAGTCTCAGAGGCAGAGCCATGGGAGTGATGACAAGGGCCACTGTGAGCCATTATTGGGCAGCTCCACAAGCATGCAGCATGGCCCGTGGCATTGAGGAACAGGAGGCCAATGAGGTCAGAATGTGAGCCAACTCTTACTCATCTCCTGGGTATTTCACACTATGCTGGGCAGTTGCGGTATGCAGGGATCGGATGCATGCAAGTCTTCCATGACTTAGAAGGGTTCAGTGTCAGGCTTCTCTACAGCTCTACTTCCAAGGGGAAGAAAATGCTGTAAACATCTCTGTCCCCAGGTCCACTTTGCCCTTGAGCCATGAGTGTTACCTTCACTGTGTTAGTCAGGAAGCTCAGAGGCAGGCCTTGGTGCTTCCCACTGTGGTTTTCTACAGATTTGGTCAGTAAAGACACATCTGATCTGTGAATATGTTTTCTTTTTCATTCAGGCACTGCCTTTACCCAATTGGCCCTGGCTTCCTGCAGCAGAGGTCTGGGCTTTAATAGAGCCAGTCTTATTTTATTTTTTATTAAGTTCATGAACTTTGGAGGAAGGAACTTGGAAAAAAAAGGTCTCATTACCTCAGGAATGAAGGCTCATGCTTTTTTTAAATGCCAGGCATTGGCGTGGCCTTGCTTGTTATAGCCACAAATAATCCAGGGTGGAAAATTGTAGCAGAGTGGCAAAGAGCAAACACGATAGCTTTTTGGTATGAAGCAGGTGGGATGGGGGAGTAGCAGTCAGTGAAGGGTCAACCTAAAATTACAAGATCCTGGGTCAAGTCTTGCAGATTTCAACCATTTGCATAGATTGACTCTCTGAGGACAGGTTTTACCATTGATCTTTCCAGAAGCTTGGATAATGGGAAGAGCATGAACTTAGGTGGATTTGGTTTTAAATTCCAAGTTGGCTACTTACTGTAAACTGCAGGACCTTTTGCATGTCTCCAAACTTCTTGAATTTTTGTTTCCAAAATCTGTACAGTGTAGAAAATATCCACCATGCAGGATTGTGGAGGGGATTAGTGGGACAGTGTAGGAAAAGTGTCAGTCACTGGGTCTTTAAAGAGAAATGTGGTACAGGGTTGCTGACCCTACAGGTCATATCCTTTAGTGAAATATATCTTGGAGTTATGCAGGGTGGAGGTCCGTATGATTTAATTGTTAACTGACCAGAATGCTGCCTTCCATGGTGGAGTCTGCCTTCTCAGGAAAGGTTGGTGGGAGGGCCCTGAACTTTAGCACCCAGGCTAGCCCAGTTTGGGCCAAACTTCTCTGATAATGAGAATCCCCTGGGGGTCCTTGTTAAATATTGCCAGTTCCTGGTTTCTTCTCAGACCCACTGATTAAAAGTCTCCAAAGGCCTGGGAAGCTATGTTTTTAATAAGAACCGCAGACAATTCTTAGCAGAGAATTTTGGGAAAAACCATTAACCCTAGCTATACCCACTGATTGATTGGTGATAACCAGCTGGATTTTTGACCTTTAAGGATAACATAAAGATTAACTGCAAAGATGATGTCTAAGACTTGGACTTATTTTTCCAAAATAAGGTATCCTTCTATTGACTAATATTTGGATACAAAGTGTATCATTGTGCTTTTAGGAGAAGGATGCTCTTTCCTTCCTCCCCAGCTTTAGCTGCTGCTTTCCTCTCTTGAAATGTCCTCTCTTGAAATTTCCTCTTGAAATTCTCTCCTCACTTGGTCCACCTGGCGAACTTTGCTCCTTCTTCAAAAGTCAGTTTGAGAGTCACTTCCTCTGAAAACCTTCCATGACTCTCCCAGCCAAACTGGATGCTTCTTTCTCCATGTTTTTTGTGCTTTTGTCATACGTCTGCTCTAAGGTAAATCACATCATATTACATGTTTGCTTTCATGTTTCTTCTCATGCTAGTTTATGTGAATAAGGGTCAGGAGAGTGGTTTCTAGAATTGAAGCACCTACATTTAAATCTCTCAGGGAGGGGGACAGGGTCAGAGCAGAGAAAACAGAAGAGATTGCATTGATTCTGGTGTTGGGACATGAACTGGAATTTTCTAGATGGATGAAGATTTTCAGGTGGGTTATAAATGCAAAAGTGTGCAAATCATTAAAAAACAGGCTTTTTCTATCTTGAACACTTTTTTAGTGAGCAACTCATTTTTTTTTTGCAATGATATCTTTTGAGGTTTTGAAAATCTTTCCAGTAAGCCACATTTGGTGTCTTTTCTTTAGGCTTTGTTTACAAGGGTCAGGAAAGGTATTGTGATTCTGAAAAATAATATTTTAAATTGTTAAGCTGCAAGGACTCTGGATTAGTCTTCAGATGCCCCCTATGAGTGATTTTGCAAAGTACGGTATAGTCCTGTGTGGGAGAGGCTTTGGCTTCGCACATACCTGGGGCAAAGCCTGCCTCTCTCACTGATCATGGCAAGGCTTTGAGCAAGTCACTTAGCTTCTTTGAGCTTCAGTTTCCTGTGTGTAAAATAGAAAATTAACACCCTTTTTCTTTTCTTTTACTCTCCCAAAGTTGAAAGAGGCAATTAAAAAAATAGACAATAGAATAAAGACTTTAAAATAATCTTGATAGACCAGAGCACTGGGCTAATACTATTGAAGTAACAGTTCACAAAGATAAATGTCAAATCCAGAATTTAAATTTATATATAGAATGGAAATGGCTTGAGGAGAGTTAGTTTGGCAGCAGTCCACGTCAGAAACACCAGAAAAAATTGTCAGAGATCAAGTTCAGTTAGCTCCTACAGGGTAGTGGGACACTAAAAATGTGATTTTTACTTTGGCATCCTAATTAGGTTGACAGAAATTTTTTAGCTATATAATATCAAGTGTTATCAGGGAGAAGGGGGTCAGAAACCCTCATGCACTGCCTGTCAGAGTGTAGACTTGTATAGTCATTCTGAAGAACAATCTGGCACTACTTGGGCAAATTAAATGCGTATATGTCCATGACTCATGAGTCCCATTCTTGGTTTGTGCAAATTCTAGAGGGACGTTACAAAAAAATGAATGCCTATGGGAAGGGATAATAGGATAATGAGGGGACCACACAATGTGTCACAAAAGCAATGACTGAAGACCATGGGAATATTCAGCCTGAAAAAGAAAGGGGAACCAACCATCTTGGTTTTCCAGAACAGGAAAACAAAGTTTTCCAGAACTTTCCCAGTGTTAGGACTGAAAGTCCTGTATCCTAGGGAACTCCTGAATCCTGGTAAACTAGGGCAGTTGGTCACCTTAGGGAGACATGAGTGCTATCTTTGACTATCTAAAGAGCTTTCCCAGGGAAGGGTAGGAAGTAAACTGACTCTATCCACCTTCAGAGGTTGATTTTAGACCACTGGAAAGAATAAAACTAGAGGAAGGAGAATTTAGGTTCAATACCTGAGGGATTGTGAACCAATGAGAAGCCTATTTTTAAAAATTTATTTAAATTCAATTTATGTAGTATACAGTGTAATATTTGTTTCAGAGGTAGAAATTAGTGATTCATCAGTTGCATGTAACACCCAGTGCTCAGGGGCGCCTGGGTGGCTCAGATGGTTAACCATCTGCCTTTAGCTCAGGTCATGATCTCAGGGTCCTAGGATCAAGCCCTGCTTCAGGTTCCCTGTTCATCAGGGAGTCTGCTTCTCCATCTCCCTCCCTCCTCATCCCGAGCTTGGGCATGCTCTCTCTCTCAAATAAATAAATAAAATATTAAAAAAAAATTCTGTTGCTCATTACATCAAGTGCCCTCCTTAATGCCCACCACCCAGTTACCCCTCCCCCAATCCACCTCCCCTCCAGCAACCCTCAGTTTGCTCCTAGAGTTAAGAGTCTCTTATGATTTGCCTCCCTTTCTGTTTTTGTCTTATTTTATTTTTCCTTCTGTTTCCCTGTGTTCTCTTATTTTGTTTCTTAAGTTCCACATGAGCCAAGTCATATGGTATTTGTCTTTCTCTGACTTCTTTTGCTTAAAATAATACCCTCTAGTTCTATCCACATCATTACAAATGGCAAGATTTTGTTCTTTTTGGTGGCTGAGTAGAGCAACCTCTGTTTGAGGATGCTGCTGACCGCTCCCCTTTCATGAGTTCCTGCTGGGTACATAATCTCATTAGGTCAGCCCGAAATGCAGTGAAGTTAGGAATCAAAATAACTTTCCCAAGGTCAGACAAGTAGGAGTTTGAACATAGGGCTGTCTGACTCCAAAAAACCTAAGCTCTATACCTTTTAAAAAATCTTGATCATTCTTTCTACTCCAAGATGGTGAAATTAAGTGCTAGATTTTGTGTTACAGGTTAACAGTGCTTAGAAGTTCAGACGTGAGGAATTTCAGTGAAAGCTGGTCTAGGCAGGGAACTAATCACGCCTTGATTTCAAAACACTTGATTCTCCTAAGAAGTCAAGCAGCAGCAACATCATCCTAAGAGGCTGGAGCTCTCAATGACACTCGATAAGGGAAGAGCTCTGAAGAGATTTACGATGTGCTAACTACAGTGGGCCAGCATAGACCCTCCCACTGTTGAGTCTTAAAAAGCAGGTGCAATTTCCCTTTCTAGATGCAGGACGAATAACCAGGATCAGTACAACTGGGCTTGTAATAATAAAAATACCTGTCATTTGGGGGTATATCTATTATATGCTAAGCATAGTGCAGAGTGCTTTGTGAATATTCAGAGCCTATCATGAGAATATGGTAGTCACTCAATAAATATTTTCTCCTGTACAACCATACCTGGAGACCCTACACAACTCTTTGTGGCAGGTCCCATTATTATGCCCTTTAGAGAGATGAGGCCTCTGAGCCTCAAAAAAGAAATTGTATTGCTATGGTCATACTCTGTTTTTATCTTCTACTGTGGTAAGGATAGTAAGTTAGAGAGTGTGTGGGTATGCCTGCCTTTTAACAGACCTGTTATACCAGATCACATACATTATTTGGTTATATATAGGTTATGACCAGTTTTTGGCTATCATTACATTTCTTCCAGGTTTCAACTCATTATTCTTGCCAGTGGAGATATTTTAAAGTTTTGCTCTTATTTTTTCCCCTTAATTACATTTATTTATTTTTGGATAGAGCTACTTCCGACTTGATTGTGTTGTCTGCCATGGTTTCCCAAGTCTTGCCTGGTAACAATAAGGATTCCCTGGGGCCCTTATTGACAACAGTGATTTCTAGGTCAGCCTCTAGCCATGCTGCTTCAGAATCTGTGATGGCGTCCATCATATTGTAGTATAATTAGCTGTTTACTAGGCAGGGACCTTGTCACAGGAAAGTACAAAGTAAATGTTCAACAGTTGTCCGTTGAATGGATGAATGCATTTAATAAACTTATCTTACAAATCTTTACCAAGTAATTTGTACAGTTGTTAAACAGGAAAGTCCAAGAAGTGAGGACAGCACTCTCCTATTAGACAAATCTTGATGCATTCATTACTACATGATTTTGATAATGTACAGATTTAATCTGTCCAGATGGCGTGATCGTCATGCTAATGTTTTTTCTCTTTTCATGTGGACATGATACAAGACTGGTCAAGTGCTTGAATGGGAGAGGATTTGTCTGCATTTATGATTTGAAAAGCCATGTATATCCCAGTGATCTCTTCTTCATTTTTCAAATGCTCCTAAATTTGGTAGTAATCAGTTACACATTAATCTGCCTGTGGTTTTTTAAATTCACCTCCAGTTGGTTTTTGAGAAACTAACACTCATATTCATTTCCTGTCTTGTGGCTTTTCTAATTCTCTAATATTTTAGAAAGTCCTGAAAATGTTCCTAATATTTCAACTCCAGCACATACTTCACTCAAATTGGGTTAGTTGAGTAACCCAGACCTGTGGGTTCTGTACTCATTCCTTAATTCATTCAGTTAGTTGTACAGCCTTTGTTGAGTATCTACAATGTGTCAGGTTGGTACAAGATACCTGGGATACCAGAGAGAGGGAGATGTGATTCTCAAAGTTGAGGCAGTGATAACAAAATATAATGGGTGGTTATATTATAATGGAGGTAAGTTCAGACTTCTTAGACGAGAACCGGGAAGGGGCCTTCTATATGAGCCTGGCATCAGAGGACCCTTCCCCGCACAGCTGATCCTGGGGCTTTGGCTCAGTGGATGAGTGGGACCTGGTCAGACAGAGATGTGGAGAGCCAAAATGCAGAAACAGAGCATTTGCTGAGCATAGACACAGGAGCAACAATGGACGGCAGGAACAGAGTTTGCAGGAATCCTGGGCCTTTCTCCCCAAGACCCTGAGTAGAATCTCTTTGGCAGCATGATTGTTCACTGACCATCTTTCTGTCCTCTACTTGGACTATGTTGGTGGGCCGTTCTAGGTTCATCAGGCAACAAACTATTCACCACTAACAGTATGTTGGCATGGGTTAAGGAGTTGTATGGAAACAATATTACTCCAACCAATGAGCTGACAGATTGAAGCAGATTCCTATCTGGCTGATGGGAGAGAATGAGAAATTTTATAATTGGACCCTGAGGAAGCCCATATTGGTCTAAGTCTTATTATAAGCACATGCCTTGTATAATCACACTAGTTAGTGCCTAGATATCTCCTTATCCCTCTCACAAAGCTGTCTAGAAAGCTGGGATTTACATTTATCTGCGGCTGCGCTGTCTGTAATCAAGAAGCTTTGCTTTCGACTCCTGCAGAAGTTTCCATTTAAGTAAAGACAAAATTGAAATCAAATGCTGCATTTGAAGCCACTCTGGTTCCCTTGCATTTAGTAATCAGTCCTTCTCATTATTTAAACCTCAGAAATCAGAGCCTTTGAAACCGATGTGTGTAAGTGCACCCGTGCCATCCATTTGTTTATTGGTTTTACTTCTTTCTGAGTTCCCCTATCAAACTGTCCTACATGACTGCTCAAAGAGTAGATGTTTCTCAAGGTGTGGGATCCAAATAATGTGCACAGGAATCACTTGAAAATTTAGTAAAAGTGAAGATTCCCCAGATGTCCCCCTCCTTCATACCTGCCCCAGATTCCCTGCACCAGAAGTCCTAGGGTTAATGCCCAGGTATAATAAGGATTTTAAATACTATCTGGTGGAGTCTTAGGAATATTCACATATTATGTGACTCTCCTCTAGGACTGTTTTTGTACCAGCACTGGGATTCAGACTTGAATAAGACACAGTTCTTGCTCCCAAGCCGCAGTCTGGTGGGTGACAAATGAGCACACTCATTTAATTCAAACCAGTTTGTGCAGGCGTGGAGCACACACAGAGCATCAGTGGTTAGCAAACATAATGCCTTGCTTGGCATGGTGGTGGGTGGTGGAACAGGGTAGTTTTTGCTATTAATAAAAAAGAAAAATCAAGGTTTGTAAATGATTTTTAACAAAATGTATATTAAGTCTGATTCAAGGTTTTTTTATGTTATTTAAAAATGTTTTTATTTTTAGTAAAGATTTTATTTATTTATTTGAGAGAGAGAAAAAGAACAAGCAGGGGGAGTGGCAGTGGGGAGCCTGACATCATTACCTGAACCGAAGGCAGACACTTAACTGACTGAGCCACCCAGGCGCCCCTAAAAATATTTTTATTATAAAAACTCTCAAACTTATGCAAACATGGGAAGGTTATACTACTTGCTACTATTATTATCACATAATACAGTTTTCTAAACTCTAGTACCCTATATATACCAGGATTTTGCCTCTCTTTCTTCATTGTCTCCACCTTCTGCCCAGACTTCAATCAAGTGTTGTTTTTTCAAATTCCAGATCTCATGTCATTTCACTTAGGAATAGTTCAGGATGTATGTTCACAAGTATAGACACTTTCTTAGCTAACCATAGGGTTATCATCATACCTAAAAAAAAAGTTTCACTCTGATGCCTTGGTATCATACTCAGATTTCTCCAATTATCTAAAAAATGTGATGTTACTATTGTTGCTTAAATCAGGATCTAAATAAGATTGGTGCATATTTCATTTGGTTGTTGTGTTTTTTAAACCTCTCATCTTAAATCTAGAATAGCCTCTTGTCTCCCTCCTTCCTTGACCTCCCTCTCTTGATACCATTTTCTTATTTAAGAAACCAGGTCTTACAGAAAGTCCCACATTCTGAATTTGTCTGTATTTGCTTCATCATGGTGTGGTTTAATTGATTTCTCTACTCCTGTTTATGATAAAACTAGAAGTTCATTCTGAAGTCTTTTTTTTTTTTTTAAAGATATTTATTTATTTGACAGAGACAGTGAGAGAGGGAACACAGCAGGGGGAGTGGGAAGGGGAGGGGCAGGCTTCGCGCTGAGCAGAGAGCCTGATGTGGGGTTTGATCCCAGGACCCTGGGATCATGACCTCAGCTGAATGCCGACACCCAACGACTGAGCCACCCAGGCGCCACTAAAGTCTTGATGATATTCAAGTCCAACTTCTTTTTCAAGAATATTTTGTTATTGGCGCTTTGTCCTTCATGTTACTTCACATTAGAAGCCGTGTGAAGTCTGAACAGTGTTATTGATGCTAATTTGATCTGGGATTTCAGATGGTGATATCCTGATATCTCCATTCTAAAATGCCCCTATGACCTTTCATCTAATGGTTTTCTCTACAGATAATCTTTGCTTGAATGAATTATTTCATTAGGGGTTGAAAGTGGCAATTCTTACAATTTCGTCATCCTTTCACATGTATGGGCTGGGATTACTATGTAAGGGCCCATTATGCTCACCAATTATGAATATCTGATTATCCTGAAACCTATTTCCTTGAGAAAAGGCAGGATAAATGACGCTGCTTCTTCTTCCTCCTCCTCTTCTTCTTCTTTTTTAAATTGCTGATATTCAGTTAGGAGTTGGTGCCTAGTTACCACTAATGTGAATACTGAGACTGTTGAGGTTATTTATGTATTTTCCTGTTGACTATCATGATAAACACATGAGGTTTTCAGACGAGATCGGGCGCGTTCAGGGTGGTATGGCCGTAGACCACATGAGGTTTTCAATGCAATGTGTTTCAATACATTGCAGTGGTCATTGTATTAACCACGAGTCCTTTTATCAAGACTTGGTAGCTTTCTACCTTCTGGTACAGGAATCCCCTATAAATCTTTTTGCTCCAGATCTTAGCCATCATCCATTGCTCGGAGGAATGGCTGTTTGCTGTGGAGGGGAGCACTGTTGACAAGCCACAATTTGGGTGCCAGTGATGCCCCTGCTGTGAGGTTGTGATTGCTTCTAGGCTCTTGCAGTGGACGTAACTAGAGAAGATTTGCTTTAAAAAAAAAAAAAAAAATCACAGGCTTGAGTTAATCATTTCCAAACCAAATGTAGTAATATAGAGTTTCATTTAACTTTATTGGATTGATACTTGTATCTTTTTTCTTATAGGCTAACAATCTCAGTTCCTGATAAAATTAGCGTAAGTGCTGACCTGCTAGATCTGTAATATATGCCGATGTGGTTGGAAAACATGCTTGTTATGACTTTAATCTTCTTAAATTTATTAAGAATTGTTTTCTCTTTTCACTCTCACTCACTTGCATTCCAATATAATTTATTGAGTGGGAGCGAGAGGGGTGGAGTTTCAGCTGATATAACACTGGCTTACATTTGCTGGGTGCTTATTATGTGGTGGGAAAAATTTAAATGGCTTATGGTTAAATGACAAACTCATTTAATCCTTACACCAACCCTATGAAGACTCAGTTTCTCCTTTAGTGACCAACTCTAGGCCATTTTGTTCTGTGTGTTACGTTGTTGAAGATCATGTAATAATAAATATTATTTATTTAATAAATATTTATTAAAATATAATAAAATAAAATAATTTATTAAAATAATAAATATTTTAATAAATATTTAATAAATATTTTGGATCTGCTTCTCATCATTCAGCAAATCAGTAACTGAAGCATAATCTGATTCATACATAGGGTAAACAGGAAAGAAAGTCTATTTTGGTTGTGAGTTTTAGGAAACCAGAGTATTCCTGTTTGACTATAAGCTTTGTTTTTTTGGAAACAAGCACACATTCCAGCATAAAAATATTTTCGTGCCTCACCAATCCCCTTCAGCCTTATTACATCTTAGAATTAAGGCTGGGTGGGATAGTGGGAAGTGCATGAAAGACGTGGGATCTCTGCAGTAAAGTTTTCACACAAAAGAAGCAGATGGAGCCTGTTAAAGGCACTGGCCACAAGGAGCGTATTGGGCTGGAGGGTCCAAGTTGTAGAAAGAGAGCATTTACTCAAAGCAGCTTGAGCCAGCATAGCTGAAGGGATATGTTCAAGGGAGATTGTCTGGGGTAGCCAGAATCTTAGCCAAGAAAGAAGAGAGAAACGTTAGGTCATCTTGTGAAGTCCAAGGCAGCATGGACAGCATTAAGAAAATAACAATCAAAGTCAGCATAAGTTCAGAAGAGGGGTAGAATCAGGTGCAAGTGATGGTTAAGGAGAGCAAATCTGAATTAAGGCAGTGGATGAAAGGAGGAAGGATGCCATATCTCATTTATGTGGTGCTTAGTGTGGATTTCCAAGGTGACTGTGGCAGCTGAAAGCCTTGCTACTCAGAAAGTGGCCCACAGACTCCCCATCTCTTCCTCAGCTCAGACGTACTGGGTAAGAATCTCCTTTTTAACAAGACTGACAAGTAGATTGAGGACCATGTTGGAGCTTGAAGAGCACAGGTCTGAAGGACTTTGCCAGTGACAGCTGTGTGACTTAGGGAGGTCTGTTTCCCTTGCTAGGCCTCTAGTTCCTCATTTCTAAAATGGACAGGTCACGCTTAAACTTTAAAGTATCTTGTAAAAATTTGAATCTCATTCCTGGTCTACCCAGTTGGTGTCTCCTCTGCCCTTGCACAACAAGGATAGAGCACAGCATGGAAGGAGTGGCATGTTCTGAGGCTACCATGGTAACAGAGCTCTGCAAGCTGTCTGGGGTCACAAGGCCCAGGTTTGCCTGATCCACATGGTCCGTAGGCCAAGCCAGACCACGCAGAGGCACTTTTCCACTGAGACAGAAGAAATACTTCCTAATCAGCTTTCAGGGGCCAAGTGATTCTAATCATGTGTGGGAGGCTAGCTCTCCAAAGGGGTCAACCCTGACCAGTGGGGCAGGGAGATCAGGAGGAACAAGGTAGACACACCTTTTTCTCTTCTCTTTCTGTGGAGTACCGACTGGCAGTGTCTGCTTGAAAATGTTCCACAAAGTCTTATCTACTGAAGAAATAAATGTACCTTTGTAGAGTGAACCTGTCTTTGCCACTCCTCACCAAGAATGGCACACAGCAATGTACGCATCACATTCGTTTCCATATTTCTTCTGCTCACTTCTGCTTTGCTTCCTCCCATTGGCCTCCCTTGGCCTGCACCTCCAACACGAAGCAGCACTTTAGTCCTTGCCTCAGACTTCTTTTTCTAGAGGATAAAGACTAAGCTGAAAGTCAAATACATCATCCTGCTTAATCTGGGAAAGTACTGTCATCCTATTTTATAGAATATAGACAAATGATGTATGTGAGTTGTTCAAAGCCACACGATCGGGAAATGCTGGACCTGGATCTTTAGCCTCTGTTTATTGGCTCCAAATCCATGTATTTCTTTATTCAGATAAATACCCAAGATTCATGGCAAATCATTTAACATGCCATTTTCCCCCCTGAATCGTCACAGCCACGCTGGGTGGTAGGGATCATTGTCCTCCATTTATAGATGAGGAAACCAAGGCTCAGAAGGTGGTTGGATCTGCCTGAGATCACACAGCAAGTGGTAGAACTCCAACCCGGTCTGAGTTCTGCTTCATTCCATAGCAGTTAAATAATCCTGCTGTCTGTGTGCCCGTGTGAGAGCTCTGCCTCCACGTCACTGTGACTTGCTCTCGGCCACAGCTGATTAAATAACAAGAAAAATCACCATGATAGAAATGATTCTGTACAAAAAATCATAGAGAAAAGGCTTTTGAAGTAGTTTTTTAAAAATAGTTTTTAGTTTTTTCTTTATATTTTAAAGTATGGTTGACATACAATATTATGTTAATTTCAGGTATATAACAGTGACTCAAAAATTATATACATTGTATATACATTATATACATTGTAAAATGCTCACCATTGTAAGTATAGTTACCATCAGTCATGGTACAAAGTTATTACAATATTACTGGATATAATATAAATGGATATTGTTTCAATATAACTGGAAGTTTGTGCCCCTTAATCTTCAAAGTATTTCATAAACAAACCCCTGTCCTGGCTGTCTCTGTCATTTTGCCAAGGTGTTTTCTATGGAACTCTTTTATAGTAATGCTCAAGCTGCTTAAAAAGATAAACAACTTTTTATCTCCTCCCCCTATGCTTAAAAAGGTAAACAACTGGGGAGCCTGGGTGGCTTGGTCAATTAAGAGGCTGACTCTTAATTTCGGCTCAGGATCCTTGGGATCGAGCCCCATGTAGGGCTCCATGCTCAACATGGAATCTGCTTGAGATTTTCTCTTTGCCTCTCCCTTTTTCCCATCTCGTGTGTACTTCTCCTGTAAAATAAATAGATAATTTTTTTTAAAGATAAGTAACTGGAATTTTCAAAATATAATAGTTCAGAACCAAGGAATAGATTTTGATGTGGTGACTTCAAATTATCACCTATCTATTTGCATGGCTTTCCCTAGCCACCCCAGTCCCTGATCTCTCTGTGGATGATGCAGAATTATCCAGTCACTGGTTTTTTCCTCTTTGTCTCTTCTTTATGGCATATCATTTGTGGAGGAAAAATATAGGAGGGAAAAATCCCCACCCCAGCGGGAGTGCTTTGAAAAGCTGGAGGTTTTGAAGTCTGGCGTGGGCTGGAAGAAAAACAAGAGGAAAATTTCCTTGAAATGTGAAAATGACCTTGAAACGGATCCAAAATACTTCATTGGGGCAAAGCCTTCCACCATGATGGATCTGTGGAATAATTCCTCACAGCCAACAGCTACAAGATGAAACTGAAGCCCCAGCAGATTGCACGAGGCTGGGCTGATGGTTCCCTCCCTGGCTGGACCACAAAACTCCCCTTGTACACGGAGTCAAACAGATGGCTCTGTATGCAGGTCAATGGAGAGCAGTGTGTCTGTCTTTTTTCCAGTTGGGCTGTCCTCAGTGCCTGTACCAGGACACACTGGCTGGATATTGCACCAGCCCTCTATTGGCTTCCCCTGCCTCCAGGATGGCCGGTCAAATCTGAACAGTGTCATGAGATCCATTAGTTTTCCTTCAGGATCAAATCCAACTGCTTGAGTATCTCATAAAAGACCTCTCCTTGACTGATTTCTGCCTCTTTCCAGTCTCCTTTGGTTTCCTTTATATTCTAGCAACAAGAAGCATATGCTGGTTAGGAGAGGTCATTCTGAAACACATAAAATCTCCATGGCTTACGGAAATGATGACTTACATCTTGATTATGCCACGTGTTCACTGAGTGTTGGCTGGACCCCTGCTCTGTGCTTCTCGCTCACTAGCCAAGGGTCCCAGAGACTCTACTAGCTCCACCATCATTGTTCAGCCAGTAGCTACTAGCTACGAAAGGCTGCTGAACACGTGAAATGGGGCTAGTCCAAACTGTGATGTTCTGCAAGTATAAAATACACACCTAGAGCACAACACACAGAGTATGAAAAAGGAGACGACATGTCTCATTATAAGTTTAATATTGAGTACATATTGAAATGATCCTATTTGGAATATACAAAGTTAGAATGTTTAATACATTATTACAATTAATTTCATCTCTTACTTTTTTTTTTTTTAAACATGGCTACTAGAAAATTTAAAGTTATGTATATGGCTTGTAGAAATGAGAGCAGACACTTGTGCTCACATTTCATCAGCCAAAGCCAGTCACAGGCCCCACCTAATTTCAAAGAGGTGTGGCAGTGCTGTCCCAAACTGTGCTTGAAAGGAGAGGAAGGGGTATACTCATGGCCATCCTGAGTCACTGCATGGAACTCTCAGTGGCTTTCTGAACAGGACACAGGTACCTTTGTCAGGCTGTTCCTCTGGGATGGACGGTCATCTGTTTTCATAGACATTTGGCCAAATGCTACTTCTTCATGTGAGGAGGTGGATCAAATGTAACCTTTATTGGCCAAGCTTTTCTGGACCCCTACCTACCCACCCAACACATGTTTATCATGTATGGTCGATCACACTATTCTCGTTTGATCCTTAGACCAACTCTATGGGATTGGTTACTATTATTATTACCATGTCACAAATGGGGAAACCAAGGAGCCAAGAATCATAACTTGTTCCAGTTCCCACAAACAGTAAATGCTAGAACTGGACTTTGAATTGACACAGTTGGGCTACAGATACCCTGCTCTTAACTGTGACTTCTATGAAGCCAGATCTGCATCTTTGACCTGGGTAGTTACAGTCTTACTTTTAACTGCTTTCCCTGTTTTGTCTTAGCTACACACCACCACTAAAGAAATAGGCCTAAAAATAATACTGCCTTTAAGAGCCTTTATGGGTATAAAGACTCATTCAAGACTAAATGCACTTCAGGCTCACAAGGAGAAGCAGACTCTCCATTTCTCCTGCCCTGCCTTCACCTCCCAGCACTGGCTGAGGGATGTGATCCTCTCCAAAGATCTTTGGAGTGTAAATGGTGTAGGGTTCTCTTCTGGCATCAAGCTGAGCCATCAGAAGGGTGGTGGGAGCCTCTGTAGGCTGCCTTGCAGAATCAAGCTGGATTATGTCCTCATGGCCTTTGATGTAGGGACCCTGTGATGGGGTGAATTTTGTCCCCTTTCAATTCATATGTTGAAGCCTAACACCTAGTACCTTGGACTGTGACTATATTAGAATATAGGGCCTTTAGGGAAGTAATTAGGTAAAATGAGGTCATGGAGGTAGGCTGCAATCCAGTAGGACTGGTGTCCTGATAAGAAGAGGAGATTAGGACACAGACACACACAGAGGAAAGACCACGTGAAGACACAGAGAGGAGGCCATCTATAAGCCAAGGAGAAGAGGCTCAGAAAAAACAACCCTGCTAACACCTTGATCTCTGACTACCAGCCTCCAGAACTGTGAGACTACACATCTGTGTTGAAGAAGTCCCCCCAGGATGTGGTGCTTTGGTAGGCTAGTCCACACACCACTGCCAATGCTGTTCACCACATCACATAGTGCCTACTGTTGTGAAGCCTGTGGCAGGAATTCTTTCAGAAACTCTGTTCTGGGAAAGTAATTATGGATTGGTTCTCCTTTTTGCTCTGGCTGCCAGGAAACTGGACGTCAAACTTGAAACTACACCATTGCAGCCATGTGAGACTTTATGGCCTGGGTTTTTGTGTTCTTTCCCCCATGTTAATTGATGATTCTTGGGGTTATTTTTCCTTCATTCTCACTTTTTATGTGTATTTCCCCAGTCACTAGAAGTTACTGAAGTTAAAAATAAAGTGGCTGGAATTGTAGAAGTTGATGCTTAGGGTAATTATCATAATGATAACAAGTAATGTATCATTGCTTGAGGGTGAGATGTTCTTCTCAGTTCTTTGCATATATTATCTCATTTAATTCTCACACAAATCTAGCATGGGAGATGCTATTACCCTGTTGTACAGATGAGGAATAGACACAAGAAGATAAATCATTTGCCCAGCTTGTGCAGTGTGTAAGTGGCCATGGCAAGCCTTGAAGGTGGGATGGTCTAACTGAAGGTTTGAACCATTTAGCTAACAGAAATGGGCATACCCTGTTCCAGCTTTGGGCAGCTTGTCTTTGCTTACAAGGGAGAGGTGGTGCAGGTAAGAGGCCTACCTGTGGGAGTGACTGGAATAGCTGGGGGTCTGAGTGAGACATAGAGCCACTGAAGGCTTTGGAAGATTCCCTGATGTTTCCCTGGGCTCTGGACTGGGGACATTCATGAGCAGAACCACAGGAGCTCTTCTAGCTCTAGGAGCTTCATCATTCATCTCCCCCTCACCCCCAAAACTAAGCCAGGCCAGTATTTGTGGTTCCACAGAACCCACTTCCCCCTGGGTGTGACTCTCCTGCTCTTTTCAACCCCCCCAGAATCCAGTCTTGTCTTTAAGAAAGAGCTCAGAAGTTCCTGCCTATAGGAGTGCTTTCTCGGGTATGGGGCCCTTCTGTCCCTCCCTGAACTTGTAACTTGCTGTGTTTTTCTTTCCTATAGTGCCTGCCACTCTCATAAAGCAGCCTATAATTACTCTGTTCTCCCTTCTAGACTCTGAGATCCTTAGGGGCAGGGACTGTGTTTTATTCATCATTTATATACCGCACTCAGGTTTGGCCCAGTGCGGGGGCTTTGTAAGGGCTTGCTGAATGAATGATTTTATGAATGTGAGATTGGAATCCTTGGTTTTATTTGTGCCTGCAAAGTCTTTCTCCATGAAGATTTATCAGGCAGAGAAATTTATTTCTTTTGTGGATCTGCACTGGTATTCAGATTACTGACAGTGTTATTTTCTTGCGTGTGGTCTCATGGAGACTTCACTGCAGAATGAAAAAAAAATATGAAGGAACAGGCAGGCAAATAAACAAATACGTGCAATTCAGATTTGCATAATGCTTTATGGTTGACAAAATCATTTCATAAAGATTCTGCCGGTGGTTATAGCATCCTCATTTTATGGATGAGGTAAGAGAGTGACTTTGCCCAGCGTCGCTCAGCCCAGGAGAGGGTTTGGGGTGGGCTCCAATCCAGAACAGGGGCTTTGGATCAGACAGGTCCTGGGCATCAAGCCCATTTTGATCACTTGTGAGCCTCATTGAAATTCAATTTCCTTATTTCTAAAGTGGTGATAATAATAGAAGCTAGGGTTGTTGCTCCACATCAAGAGAGTTAAGTGCAAAGGCTCCGGAAATGCTCAGTGAATCAACTGATCCACAACTTGACTCTAGAAAGTTTTGCAACCATCAACAGGCTGTTAAGGGAACACTGGCATTCCTTTGTATGCTCCTCGCTACACTCTTTCTTCCCCCTAACTTTCGCTCATTCACTTCCCTCTAGATCCTTACTTCTTGCCACGTGGACTTTATTTCATGACTCCTGGCCTTGCTTTGGACTCCCACTGTCCCCAAGCTCACTCTCCAAGAGTTGTTCTTTTGCTGAGTTGGAAACTTCTTTCTCTTCTTGCACAACTTCTCTGATTCCACAGCTGTGACGCCCCACCTGGCAGGGAGCTCTGCTGTGGAGACAGAGCTGGCTTGGGGGCCTCCGCCAGGAACACAGAGACCTCACTGCCTTGGCCTGGCAGAGCTCACCTTCCTCCAATTCTAGTCAATGCACAAGAGAGGGCCTGCATCATTCTGAAGCCAACATTTTTCAGGCGTTGGACAATTTGATGGTGGAGTTCATTCCCCCCCTCCCATCTGGCCTGGCTCATCGTGATCTGTCAAGTGGGGCCAGAAGGGCTGCCAGATTGGGTAATTTTCTCAGAAAATAGCTATAAAGATGAGAGTTTCAGATGTGCTTTCAGCATGAATCATATGTCGCAGGCACCCGGGCCAAAATGAAGCACATGTCCACTGGAGGCGGGGGGGTGGTCAGGCAAAACCTACCCCAGGTTAGGTGTGACATCCTTGGGGCTGTTACATTCTTTTTTTTTTTTTTTTTTAATTTGACGGAGAGAAATCACAAGTAGACGGAGAGGCAGCCAGAGAGAGAGAGAGAGGGAAGCAGGCTCTCTGCTCAGCAGAGAGCCCGACGCGGGACTCGATCCCAGGACTCTGAGACCATGACCCGAGCCGAAGGCAGCGGCTTAACCCACTGAGCCACCCAGGCGCCCGGGGCTGTCACATTCTAAGGAAAGTTCTGCATCTGTGATTTTGGGGGCTTATTTTAGGTATTTCCACTGACCCTTTAGGTTGAATTCATAATTAGTGCTCATGCAACAAATTACTAAGCCTTGAACTGGTTGATGTGGTCCTGGCAGTCTAGTTGGGAAAATGGACCTGTAAAGTGACCGTTGCTGAGGTGAGGGAAGTATGGGGTGCTGGGGGATGTTGCATAGGAGGCCCTTGATCCTGGCTTGGTAGGGATGGTGGAGAAGAGGGTGCAAGGTGTTAGGGAAAACTTACCAGCAGAATTGATCCTGTAGCCAAGGCCAAAGGGATGAATGGAAATTAGCTACTTGAGAAGGGAGATAAAGAGTGATCCACGAGGGGCATATATATAATATGTGCTAAAGACTGGAGATGGAGAAGTGTGCTGTGTTTGAGGAACGAGTATAATTTTCAATGGGACTGGGGTATAAGTAATGATGGTGTGAGGATGAATGGGAAATGAGGGCTCTCACTCTCTACTTTTTCCTCTCCTCTGTACCCCAGCTCCTATCTAGGTGGGGTTTGCATGAGCTAAATGTGCTCAAGAATTTGTGTCAAGGAGGAAATTCCCTACAGTCATAGATTCATAAATTACTAAATCTCTGGTGGGACATTTAAAAACCATCTATCCAAGCCCATGTTTCTTGGTTTTGTCACTCATTCTTCTGTTTATACATCCATTTACCCCAGTGGTCTGAGCGCATTTATTCCTTTCTCATTCGCAGTGCAACTCTTGAGTACTAATGTGACTTAGAATGGCATTTTAAGAAATGTGAACTTTACCAGGAAGTCAGTAAAGTTACATTAGAAGTTTTTAAAGGAAGGCCAGAGTCAGTTGAGAGGAATAAATTGTTAATATGAGAGAAAATGGACTTGAGATGGTTAGTTCAGAGGCAGAGAAATTATCTGGAGAGCAACAATAATAGTCCAAGGTAGAGGAAACGACCGTATGAAGCAGATCATTAAACAGAGGATGAGCAAGAAAGGAGGGTTCTGGAGAGATTGCTCAGGAGTGGTGTATAAATACCCCATCAGGACTAATGCGCTGCTTGCTTCTTCATTAACCAGGGCAGTGGTTCCCATCCTTGGCTACAGAGTAGAATCTCTTGGAGGAAATGCAGTCCCGGGCTTTTCCTCAGGTGAAATGAATTAAATTTATTGAGGTCGGGCTCTGGTTCCCGGGTGGTTCTTCTGCATAGCCCCCGCTTAGAATGGTCATCCTAAGGAGAGTTCTCCAGCCTTTACTCTTTGGATTGGGAGCAACGTGACATCCGAAAGTCAGGCAGGGAGCAGTGCAGTGTTATACAGACAGATGGGTTGAGTATGTTAACAGATACCTAGGCAGAGTTGTCTGGACTTTGAATTGTTATATAATTTATCATCTACACTGGGATACTTTTAACTGGACACAACCCTGGTCTGCAGGTACAGGCGAACAAAGACAAATGCCAGCCCCGTCTACATTGTCACAAGTTCCATTCCTCCCCTTCTCCCAAGAACCTTCCCCCAATCAAGCTTTCACCCCATTGTTCACAAAAACTTTTCTTGTCTGGTTTCCTCAGTTTCCAGATTATTAAAACTGATGATCAGTTGTCCATCCACGTTTTAGCCCAACAATTCAGATGCTGTCATTGTGTTGCTGTGTCCTGAATTTATGTTGCTAGCTCTGACTTCTTACAGTGAAATCTCGAGTATTCTTCCTAACTGTCAATCTGACATCTTGCCTGGTTGATAAGCATGTCAGACGTGAGTTTCCCACACTAAGATCCTGCATCCCCCTGATTCTCACACAAAATCTATTTCTTTCATATTCTTCCACAGTAAGATACCACTGCACACTCATTAGAATGGTTAGTACCATGAAAAAACAAAACAAACAAAATCAAGAAAATAGCAAGTGCTGACAAGGATGTACAGTAAAAGGAACACTTACATGTTGTTGCTGGAAATTTTAATTGGTAAAGCCCCTATGGAAAACAGTGTCAAAATTCCTCAAAAAAATTATATATAGAATTACCATATAACCCATCAACCACTTTTCTGGTCATATATCCAAAGGGAATGAAACCAGGTTCTTCTTTTTTTTCTTTTTTTTTTAGATTTTATTTATTTATTTGACAGACAGAGATCACAAGTAGGCAGAGAGGCAGGCAGAGAGAGAGAGAGAGGAAAGCAGGCTCCCTGCCGAGCAGAGAGCCCAATGTGGGACTCAATCCCAGGACCCTGAGATCAAGACCTGAGCTGAAGGCAGAGGCTTTAACCCACTGAGCCACCCAGGCACCCCTGAAATCAGGTTCTTGAAGAGGTATCTGTACTCCCAAATTCATTGCAGCATTATTCACAATAGCCAACATATAGAAACAACCTAAGTGTCCATCTACAGATGGATAAAGATGTGATGTGTGTATTAAATATATGTATTTATATAAAATAGAACATTATTCAGCCATGAGAAAGGAGGAAATTCTGCCATTTGTGACAACATGGGTAGACTTCGAGGGCATTATACGAAGTGGCTGACAGGAGCTGGGGATGGAGGAAATGGGGAGATGTTGGTGAAAGGGCACAAAGTTTTAGTTATAAGATGAGTAAGTTCTGGAGATACAGTATACATCAGGGCAACTACCATTAACAATACTGTATTATAAAAAAAAAAACCCAAAAAACAATACTGTATTATATACCTGAAAGTTGCTGAGAGAGAAGATCTTGAATGTTCACACCACACACACACACTAAGTAATCATGGGAGGTAATGGATGTGTTACATGATCCTGTTGCAGTAATCATTCTCAATACATAGTGTGTGCCAGATCATCACATTATACTCCTTAAATTTACACAATCTTATATGACAATTATATCTCAATAAAGCTGGAGAGAAGAAAAAAACCCACCAACCCCTTCCATCTAGTTGCCCAGACCAAAACTCTTACCGCCTTTTCTGTGTGTCCTCTCTTTTTCTTACTTACACATTTAGATTGTCCACAAGGGCTTTTGAAGCATATCCAGAATTTGTCCACCTTTTACCTGCAACAGCCCAGCACTCCATCCCAGACTCCATTATTTCTTACCTTGATTATCGCACTAGTGGGTGTCTGTCTGCTTCTGGTTTTGCTCCCTTTCTACTTCGCTCCAGCACTGCAACTAAACTCCATTTTTAGTTTTATTTTATTTAAAAAAATTTTTTAAGGTTTTTGTCTGTTTCATTGAAGTGTAGTTGACTATGTTACTTTATTTTCAGGTGCACAGCATAGTGATTTGACAATTCTATATGTTACTCAGTGAACATATATTTTCTAGTTCCTGTAAAAGATAAATGTAGTCCCCATTCGTCACCATACATTATTACAATATTATTGACTATGTTCCTTATGCTGTACTCTTTATCCCTGTGTCCTATGTGTTTCTTTATTTTCAAATTGTTATTTAAATTCTAGTTAATTAACATAAACTGCAATATCGTTTCAGTAGAATTTGGTGGTTCATCACTTACATACAACACCCAGTTCTCATCACAGGTACTTTTCTTAACACCCATCATGCACCTCCCTCCATCAACCCTCAGTTTGTTCTCCATCATTAAGAGTCTCTTATGATTTTTTTCCCACTCCCTTTTTCTCCTTCCCATACGTTCATCTGTTTTTTTCTTAAAGTCTATGTATAAGTGAAATTATATGGTATTTATCTTTATATGACTGACTTAGTTCACTTGGCAAAATATGCTATAGCTCTGTCCATGTCATTGAAAATGATAAGAATTTATTCTTTTTGATGACCAAGTAATATTCATTTATAGACATATACATACCTTCTTTATCCATTCATCATTCAATGGACATTTGGCTAAATTACATTTTTAAAGTACATGTCAGTTGCTCTCATTTTGCTGTTCAGAACCTTCCTATGGCTTCCTGTCTCATGGAGCAAACATCTGAGTCCTTCCTGAAACTAAGCTCTACACACTGTCATACCATCTCCTACCTTGTTTGCTACCACTGCACCCTGTATCTTACACATTGTTATAGCCACACTGGCCTTAGGTTTGATCCTGAAGCCACTCTAGGGCAGATGATCATTTTCTCTAATGATCATTTCTCTAATGATCATTGTTGGTGTTTCTGCTGCCTTTGGTCTTGGTGGTAATGTTGCCTCTGACTGGAATGCCCCACACTCTGGTATCTGCCTTCTCACTCTCTTATTTCCTTTGAGTCCTTAGTCCGAAGTCACCTTTTATCAGAGGTCTTGCAGGAACCCCTGCCTTCCAGCACACACTGTATTCTTTATCCCCCTTTGTGCTTTCTATTTCTCCATACTATTTTCATCCCTTGACATACTTCATATTATACTAACTTATTATTTGTCTCCTACTTACTTAAATATAAGCACTATTGGGGCAAGGATTTTTTTTTTTTTTTTTTTTTTGGTATCCCCAGTGCCTAGAAAAGTGGCTAAAAATATGATGAGTGTTCAGTAAATAGTCAATAAATAAGTAAAGTACCAGAATTGGAGGGAAGGCTGCTTTCCCAGGGGCCCACCACAGGAAGCGAGGGACAGTAGCGATGGATGTCCTGTGTGGATGTATTGGGACATGTAGTTCTGCAGATATTTATGAGTGCTCACCCCCATGTTGGGAGCAATTTCCAGACTGTTTTTGACCCTGTAGAGCTCCTGAAGGCTGCTGAAAGATAAGTCTATAAAAAACTGTGATGTTTTGAAGAATGACTTATGCAGAACAAGGAAGTGTAGGCATATGGAGTAGAAGCAGAAGGGAGGAGAGGTTCAGAGGAGGAAGGGTGACTTACTGGGGACGCTTCCACAGAGAAGAGGGCATCTGAGTTACACTTGAATCAGATGAGAACTTCAGTAGAGGGAGAATGGAGGAAAGGATACAGCATGGAAGTAGGAAAGAGCAGGCTGTGCCTGGTCAGTGGGGAGGAGGCCATCATGACTGCTTTTGAAGTAAATGGAAAATTTAAGGGGATACACATACAGATAGATGGTAGAAAGGCAGGTCATTTGGGGGGAAGAGGATGGTGCCATGTTAGAGAATTTGGCTATTTTTCAGTAGGGAGTCCTTTGCATTTTGGAGACATTAGGGGATGTGATACAGCTGACTTTATGGCGTAATAAATCAGCCTATCAAGTTGAAGAGACCAGAAGTTTTGAAACGCGGTTAGGAGATTATTTCCAGATACAAGATCATGGGGTGAAGAAGGGACACCTGCTTGCTCATTGTGACCATCCTTCCCCTATAGAAGTCCTTACCTAAATTCAATACTTCTAGGAGACCTTTTTATTCCCCTTCTCCATATCTGTTTATGCCCCCTTGATCTGTTCCTCCATTCATCCCATTAGTTTGTACATGTTGAATAAGCATCTGCTCTTTTCTAGGACTCTGCCAAATGTGCTACGAACACAGGGATGCATAAAGTGGATATTGATGTGTTAAGGACAAGAAGGAAAAGAATAGAGGAATGCAAGGAAATAACTAAAAGGAGGACTTAATTCACTTCATGGTAGGCAGTTCCTCTCTGAGGAAATCACACTGTGATTCTGAAGACTAGGAGTGGGGCAGGGGAAGGGAGAGGAGGAAGACTATTCCAAGCAGAAAGGACACATGTATAAAGGCATTACAGGGAGAAACATTCTGTGGGTCTCCCTTGCCAGAGTGGGAGTGTGCATCTTTACTACCCAGCAGAGCACCTGGGGTGTAATAAGTGCTTATGAAATACTAGTTTAATGAATGGAGAAAGGCATGAGCCAAGTGCACACATTAATAGATGCCCCAGATCTGTCTGAATTGAATGTGGCTTCGTTCCAGTGTGCCTTGTATTTAAGTGAATTACTGATCTGGGCAATAGCCAGTGGTCCATCCTCATAATGGTTATAGTCTGGGAGTACAGGGGAAAAGCATCTTGTATGTATGTGTATGTGACAGAATTCTAGAGATACTTGGTTGATTATAACATTAGTTCTAATTTATGCTCTTTTATTGGTGATTCATTCTTTGGAAATCAGAGGAAAAGAGGGGATCAGAACTGAAAAAGATTTTAGAGATCAGGTCCCCCATCACTTTGTTTTCTTCCAAGATGTAAAGGGACTCAGTACCTTGTTTGTGGTTGCATAGCTGGTTATATAAAAATGGTGAAGTAGGGGGTATTGGACATAAAAGGAAGTTGTCAAAGCCTGAACAACAGTTTCTCAATTCTCAAAAGGCAGAGAAAGAATTCTAAGGGGGAAGGAGGAAGAGGGTTATTGGTGGTAAATGCTAAAAACAAACCAAAGCAGATCAACCCAAACTAACCAAATAAACAAACTACAAACAACAACAACGATGACAATGACAAACACCACCACCAACAAAAACCAAGTTCTGGATTAGGGTCTAAAAAAAGGAACTAATAAGGAACTGTTTTTTCAGATATGGCTTTTCTGCTTCTGAGAAATAACATAAAACACACATGAATCTAGTTTTCTTCAGAGAGCTATAAAGATTTTTACATAGGAATTTTCTTGAAAGTCTTTGCTTTTTTTCCAGGACCACCTGGTGATTATTTGGCCAATAGAGCGACCCCTACAGTCAGCAGTCTGCTTTGTTGTTTTATCCATGTGCTTGTGGTGTTGGATCTGAGGAATCTTTCCCTGATACAAGGTCACAAAGGTCTTCTCCTATGTTTTCTTCTAGGAACTTTATAGTTTCATATTTTACATTTAGGTCTGTGATCCATTTAGAGCTAATTCCCTTGTCCATGACACAAGTGGATTCAAGGATGTTTTGTTTTGTTTGCACATGCATATTTAGTTCTAGCACTATTTGTTGACAAGACTAGCCTCCTTGACCAAATACCCTTTGCACCTATATTGAAAATCATATGATTGTTTATGTCCTTATATCTTTGGAGTCTATTCTGTACCTATGTTTGTACTAATACCACTATTTTGATTAATGTAAATTTATAATAAGTCTTGCAATCAGATAGTGGAGGTCACCCAACTTTGTTCTCCTTTTTAAAATATGTTTGGATTAATCTAGACCATTTGCATTTTCATATGAATTTTAGAATCAATTTTTAAATTTACTTAAAAAATTATGCTGGGATATTGATTGGGATAGCACTGAGTCTATCCATCAGTTTGGGGAGAATTGACATCTTCATACTGAGCCGTTCACCATAATGATAGCAGTAATCTCTGTTTATTTGGGTCTTCTTTAACATCTCTCAGCAGTGTTTTACAGTTTTCAGTAAATAAGTATTACACAGATTTTTCAGATTCTTTCCTAAATATTTTACATTTTTGATGTTATTGGAAGTGATATCTTTTTATAATTTTAATTTCTGATATTCCATTGCTAGTATATAGAAATACAATTGGTTTTTGTGTTACTGATCTTATACCCTACATCTGGGCTAAACTCACTTATTTATAGTAGCTTTTTTTTTTTTTTTGTAAAGTCTATAGGATTTTCCACGTAGATGATGGTGTCATCTGTGAATAAAGTCAATTTTACTTCTACCTTTCCAATCTTGATCTCTTTTATTCTTTTTGGTTTTGTCTGAAATCACTTTCAAGGCAGTCACCTGGGCAGTTGTGAGATTCAACTTGTTTACTTCCCACATCTCTTGAAAACCAATATTTCATATATGTACATATGAAAAACACATTACATATAAAAAAGATATGTATCATGCAGATGAGAGTAAATCTAGTCCCTCTTGCTTCATGTTGACCAGAAGCAGAATTTTCTCTACTTGGATTTAAGATAAAGACAAAAGATGAGATTTAAAAAATAATCTTAACACCCTTTGTGAGGGTCATAGCCTTTGCCTATAGAGCTCTTTGAGCCGACTGCACTTAATTTCTTATGGGAGCAGAGCAACTATGAAGAGATAGTATTACTATGGGGGCAGCAGGGACCAACAGACCCAAATATTTTCAAGATCAATGTGATGGTGACAAAAACAGTCCTTGCATGTGGATAGTCCTTTATGGTTTATCAATTGCTTTCACGTTTGTGAACTCATTTGGTTCTCATGGGATGATGCAAAACTGGCAAGGGAGATTATCCCTATTTATTGATAAGGAAATGGAAGCTCAGAGAAGTGAAATGAATATTTCAAGAACATACAGTTAAGGAGAGGAGACTTGGGAGATGTTTCTCGAACCCAGTGCCACTGACTACTTGTTCAATTCTTAAAAAAATATATACTTATTATGGAGAATTTCAAAGATACACTAAGGTAGCCAGAATTGCATAATGAATGCCTATGTACTTATTATGTAGCTTTAACAGTTATGAACTCATAGGCATTCTTGCTTCATTTGTACCCCCATCCACTTGACTCTACTTTGTAGGATAAATCTCAGCTATAATATCATTTCCCAGGTAAATAGTTTAATAGTTACTCTAAAAGCTAAGGGGTTTTTAAAAAGATGTAATCATAATACCAGCTCATACCTAAAATCAACTTTAATTCCTTCATTTCCTCAGTTACCTAGTTTACAAATTTCCAGTTATCTCATAATGTCATATTTTTCTAGTTTATTTGAATCCAAATAAGTCCCACTCATTGCTATTGGTTTCTCTTAATGTGTATGTTTCTTCTCTACCTCTTTTTCTCCCCCTTGTAATTTATTTATTGGAAAAGGAGATTATTTCCCTATAGTGTTTCCCAGGCTGGATTTTGCTGATGCATTTGTGTGGTATGCTTTAACATGTTCTTTTTTCTTTTGTCCTTCCTGAAGATTGGGAGTTGTACCTAGAGGTTTGATCAGATTCAGGGTCAATGACGCAAGCCTCACTGTGGCCATGTCCCGTTTTGTAATTTGACTTTGCCTTCCTCCCATCAAATGGTGGAATCTGTTTCCTGAACCCATGATTCTTGGCTGACCGTATAACTTGCTGTGACTAGTGTAATATGGAGGAAGTGACCCTCTCTGACGCTGGGCCTTAACAGTCCATATAATTTCCACTTTTGCTGTGGAGCAATAGCCTGCCAGGAGAAGAGGCCTGCCTGTCTAGTTCCTTTCATATGCATAAAGAGAGAGACTCAGAGACCTAGCTGTGTCAGCTGGGCCCAGGTCCCAACTGACCCACTTGGCTGGAGGCTGTTCTGTGAGTGGGCCCTTGTACTTTGAGCACATCTGCCTAGCCAATGTACAGAATTGTGAGAAACAAACTCTTAGTGTTTTAAGTTATTAAGTTTAGAATGATTTGTTGTATGGTAAAGGCTAATGAAATGGGGGGGTGGGGTGATTTATCCACACTTCACTGAGAAAAATCAAAGCCCAGGTAGGGAAGATGTCCTAACTAAGAAGGCTGTAGAACTAGATTAAAATGTAGGATTTCTGACTTCTAGTCCAGTGCTCTTGCTATGTCTGTGGTTCCCTCTCTTTCCTAACTTTACTGGCTCTCCTAATCTAAATTCCCTGTTATCCTAAAGTAACCTCTGAGCTTGAGCTTCCTGACACCTCCAGAAACCTTGTAAACTGAGCTGTGTTTAATAATTTGGCTATTAGCCAGGGCTCTAGAAATTCCCTTCAGGGAAATAGAAACTGAACGTCTTCAGTGAAATTTCAGCTTTAGCTATATTTTTAATTCCTATTGTTACTCAGTCTTTGGGGGAAAGAAACTTGAAAACTCTCAAACTGTGGTGTATGTAGAGAAGACCTGCAGTATGCACAGGGTTATGGGCTTTTAAAAGTATCCAAGCCAACAACCACTTTTTGTGTAAGCCAAGTAGGTGTTGACTGATTCTATCAATCTGTAAGTCCAAACAACTTCCAGATGGTTCCAATAATAGGAAAGTATCTTATATTTGATTAGTGCCTTTCAGTTACAAAGCAGTTTCACATCCGTGCCCTTATTCTAACCCCACAATGGAGCTTGTGAGGAAGTAGGCCAGGGGTTATTGGTTCCATTTTCTAGATGGGGAAACGGAGTCCTAGGAAGGGGGTGTGACTTGGAGAAAGTCAATGTCTAAGCAAGAAGCAGAGCCCAGATTTAAACCAAATCTGATTTTGTAGTCAATGATTGCTCCACTCCACTGCCTTAACTCTTGTTCATAGAGTTTCTTTTGGACATCCTCCATCTATCTGTCTCCATTTTTGTAACAACAATGAAAAGAACAGCTATGATGTGGCAAGTATAGGAGATAGAGACCCAAAAAGAAGGAGCTCACAGAGCTCAGCTCTGGCAGAGCAATAGATATAGAGACAAATGCAATAATGGTAAATGATAATGATAATAATAATAATAATAATAATAATAAATTTTAACCAAGGGCTCATGTCTAATCATATTCTGAAAGTTTTACACGTCTTATTTAATTTTGAAAACAATCCTGTATGGTCTATGCTGCTGTTGTCCTCATTTGATAGATGAGGCATTTGAAGCATAATCATGTTTGTTTTTGTTTTGTTTTTAAGGGGGGAGGGGCAGAAGGAGAGGAAGAATGAGAGAATCCTAAGTATGCCACACACCCAAGGCAGAGCCTGACACAGGCAGGGCTCAATCTCATGACCCTGAGATCATGACCCGAGCTGAAATCAGAAGTCAAGACACTTAAATTACTGAGTCCACCCAAGCGCCAGGCATAATCATGTCTTAAGTGGCTGCTGCTTCTTTTTTTTCTTAAAGATTATACTTATTTATTTTAGAAAGGTGGGGGGAGAGAGCATGAGTGGGAGAGGCAGAGAAAGAGAGAGAGAGAGAGAGAATTCCAAGTAGACTGTACACTGAGCAGAGAGCCCAACTCAGGGCTTGATCCCAGGACCCTGGGATCATGACCTGAGCTGAAATCAAGCGCTGGACACTTAACCAACTGAGACACCCAAGCAGCCCTCTTTTTCTTAAAGGAGCACAGCTTGCAAGTGGTGGGACTGGGATCATAAGTTTCAGAGTGGAGGTCTTCACAAGGTAAAGAGAAGCATAAGGGAGAGAGATCCCTGATCTTCCAGGAAAAATTCAGGAAAGACTTCACTGAAGATAATTTAAATGAAGGGTCTTGGGTCGGTCAGGAGGCAAGGGCACTGCGGTGTGTCAGTGGTGTTCGGGAATGTTAGTGGCACGGCTGTGGACCAGAGAGCGGTTCAATACCGCGAAACTTACTATGGAGTGTTCCCACAGGGAGCTATGTATACCTTCGCAACTCCAGGTGCTCACAGCCCCGTAGGTCGTTTGGGTGCTTGTCAGTCCCTTTGCCCTCACACCGTGGAACTTGGCCCGAGAACACAAGGCTAATCTGCTTGTCCGGTCCGTTTACCGGTGTCTGGCTCCTTTTGCCAGCTCTCCTTTGTGATGCTTGCTCTCCAGTTTCAGTCTAGTCCACACCCCACGGGCTACTTCTCGGTATCAGGGCTAATTATCATCATTATTGAGAATTTTACTTAGCATAATTACTGTCAACATGCATTTTGATTAATAGTCATTAACAGTAATTTCTTAGATTCATTATTATCGCTGGGATTTAATTATTTAATTAATATAACAATTAATAATAACTTGTATTTATATGGGGCTTGATAGTTTGCAAAGTGGTTTCAAATGCAGAGTCCCATCTGATCCTCCCCGAAACTCCAGGTGTTAGGCAGGTTGCGGGTTGTTAGCCCTGTTTTATAGACAAGGAGGCTTAGGTGAGGGAATGAGGACTCGCGAGGCTCCCGCCTCCCAGTCTTGTTCTCTGTCTGCAGTGTCTCAGAGTTTCACCCAGGGTGATATCTGAACCAGATCTTAGGGGACAGGTCGCGGTCATCCAGCCGGCAAAGAAAGGGGGGGTCGTGAAGGCAAAGGGAAGAGAAATCGTCAGGACGCTGGTGGCGTAGAAAGAGTGTGGTCCATTCAGAGAGCTGCCAGGATTTCAGAACGTTCACAGGGCAGAGTGGGAAGATTTGGGGAGTCCGGTAAACTTGGGTTTGGGTCTTTATTCTGTCACCTGGGTGATCCCGGGCAGTTTCCTTAACTTTCTGAATCTTGGTATAATAAAAGTATCCAAGGATCTCACAGGTTTCTGAGACCTTGTGAAAAAGTGCTATCCGGAATCAGACACGTCATAGGCCCTCCATAAGAGAGCGCCATGGAGTTTCGTTGGCCCTATGACAGAGTAGGATGGATTCTGATGGTGTGGTGGGTCAGAGGTTCTGGTGGTGTGAGGGTTCTAGAAGGATGTATGGAAGTCACCTTATAGGAAGCACCAGTGATCTGGGCTTTGTTACGTAGGTCCCAGAGGGTCATGGGAAGGTGCTCAGCAGGATAGATGTGGTCAGATCTGTGGTTTAAGAGGCTCATTCTGGCATCTGTGTGGCAGGGAGTGACTGGTTGGGGGGCTATTTAAACAGTCCTGGAGCAGAGGTGGGAAGGTCTACACTGAGGTATGACAAGAGGAGAGAAGAGGATACAGCTGTGAGACCATCACCTGGTCTAGTGCCTGAGGATGGATACGTGTGGGTTTAGGAGCAGGAGGATTAGGCCACAGTTTCTCATTTGGGCGAATTTATGACTGACAGGCCATCCGCACAATGTTGCCTTCCAGCGGCTTCCTGTTAGAGCCTTGTGGTCCCTTCCTGAGGATGGAGATTACTCTACAACTCCTTAAAGGACAGCCGTCTGACGCACTGCAGCCGGACAGAACCTGTTGACCAAATGAAAGAACACTTTCATTTTCTTTGTTAATCAGTACTTCCCAGCATGAGAAAGTTCAGCAGAAACCAATTATAATTCAATATCCCTGAAGCGGGTGAAATGAAAAAATAAGCAGAAACCAGGTGGTGTTCGTGCAGAATGAATCCAGAGGGGCACTGTTTATGTCTGTTTTGAAAAAACCGAGAGGAGCCCAACTTTTGGATCCCAGATAAATTAGCTCTATTTCTGTTTCCTGAGTTAAATTCTGTCAATCCTGAGTTCTAAAAAAATTTAGCCCCAAACGTTTGGATCTGCCTATTGGCTCTTCACAAACGTACTCTTACTTCAAGGGCGGGTTTTGCTTTCCATGGTGAGGAAGTTTCCAAATCATGGCATACTGGAATGATGAGACACGAAATGATAATAGTATCATTTTTATATCAAAATTTTTGTTAAAATGGATGTCTTTCCTAAGTACTTCACTTTCAGGATCATGTAAGCTTGTGATCCTAGAAGGAGGCAAGCACAAATTATTATTCTCATTTTACACACAATAAAATGGAGGCACAGAGATCAGGGGTCTTGTCCACTGACAGTGGCACTTCTGGGTTAGGATCACCTCACTTATGTTCCAAGGAGGCCAAAGCACAAGACAATAGTCATGGACAGTAGAGAGTAGTAAAGTGTGGGAGTTAAGTGCAGGACTTTGGAGTCCGTCCATTTGAATCCCATCCCTACCACTTGTTAGCTGTGGGACTTTGGACAAATAAATGCACCTGCCTTAACCTCAGTTTCCTTACATGTCAGTTGGAGGTTACTACTTCTCCTGGTTGTTGCGGGAAACAAACAAGGTCAAGACAGAACAATGTACCTTCTCATCTTAGAGCCTGCCATGTATTCAATCTTCCATAAATGATGACTGTTGTTATTAATTTAGTAGGTACACTTTGGAGTGGCTTCTTGACTCACAAAGAGTTTTGGAGAGGGGCACCTGGGTGGCTCAGTTGGTTAAGTGTCTACCTTCGGCTCAGGTCATGATCTCAGGGTTCTGGGATGGAGCCCTACATCAGGCTCCTTTCTCAGCGGGAAGCCTGCTTCTCCCTCTCCCACTAGGCTCATTTTCTCTGTCTTTCAAATAAATAAGTAAAATATTAAAAACAAACAACAACAGCAAAAAAACCCCCCCAAAAACAAAGAGTTTTGGAGAATAACCCCTCAATGCACAGGGACGAACCCAAGTAGCCATGTTTGTGTCCCTAGATGTAGCTGGTTGATTCATGGGTAGACACTTACCTACCCTGGGCCTATCAGAGATCTTACTTTGGATTTAAAAACTGAAACAGAGTGTGGTCTCTCTGTAGTGGTGGAGGCCCCACAGCTATGGAAAACCAGACTCCTGCCGCATGGAGGAAGAACGGGGGTGGGTGGTAAGAGAGAATAAGGCCTGTGGGTAGAAAGACAAGAGGGACCAGTTGTTCCTGAGGCCCCAGTGGCTTCCAGCCCCTCTTATGCCCCAGTGCTAACCATTTCCTTAGTTATCTCCTCAATTCTGACATACCTACCACCCATCATTTACCTAAGCGAGTTGAATTTAGATTCTTGTCATTTATAGATGAGAGTCCTGACTAATGCCATTATTGTTTGCCCATCTTAATCACCCACTCGGGTGACATTCTGGTCAGATTAGAAAGCCCCTGGAAATAGAGTCACAAGACAGATCCAGAAATCAGCAGTGAAGAATGGAATATGCATGCCAGCTCACTGCCTATTTCCTGTGTGACCTTGGCCAGATTGCTTCGTCTTCTGGTTCCTCAGTTTCTTTCTCCACAGAATAGAGTTCTGCCTGAAAGTATCTGGCACCTGGTAGGTGCCCAGTAAACATTAGCTCCTTTTCCATCTCCTTTTTCTCTTTCCCATTTCTCTTCCTTTTCGTGATGCTGACGTCTGCCTTATTGATACCCACATGGGAACAAATCTGCTGTGACCACGAGTCTGCCATCGGAATGATGTTCCTCAGTAGTATCGTTATTCACTCTCAGTGCCACTCCCCATTAGAGCCCCACCCCCATCCTGGTCCTTCCTTTGTTCTCTTAGTCCCATGACACACACAAGTACTTGCAGTTCCCCAAGCATGTCACATGCTCTCTGTTCTCTGGATCTTTGTGTGTGCTGGCTCTGTGTGCACGAGTCAGACAGTCCTTCCTCTGTTGGATTCTGGCGGCCCTTCCCTCCGCTCTCAGCCTAGACATCACTGCCTCCTGAAAGTGTGCTCCAACTGTCTCCACCCTCGGGCAGATGTGTTAGCCTTTCTTTCCAGGTCTGTAAGCATGGTGTCTATCCTGACTGTAACACCAAATCCCATTCTCTTAGAGTTCATTGCCTGCCTACTTGTCCCTTTCTCTTCTTTTTTTGCATCAGTTTCCCCCAGTTTACCTCTCACCACCTCTGACTTTGATGACAGTGCCAGTCCTCCCCACCCCCATTTTACCCACTCAAGGCTCTAGGTACCACTTTTTCATGTGTGAGAGTCATCTCTGCTCTTGGCTCATCCCTTTAGCATCAACATCTCTCATGTGGTTGGCACTCGAATGTCTTCACTGACTACCCAACCTATACAATGAAGCAATCTCTAAATTCTCTGGATCTAGCATTGCTCCTGTGGCACAAAAGGTACTTGCCTGCTGAAGCATGGTCATTATGTCTTAACCAACGGGCTTCTGTGGAATCTAGGACAAAATGGTGACAAAAAATTATGATAACTCCCTACCAATTGCTGGATTGGGGATTTGAGGGTGATGTGGAAAGAGTGGGTTGAGGATCAGAGTTCTGGGTAGGAATTTGGTTTGGCTACTTACTCTACATGATCTTAGGCAAGCAGCTTAACTTTTTTGAGACTCCATTTCTTCCTCTGTATAAATGGCAAAGGGGATTATGAAGAGGATAAGGCTGCATATAGAGTGCCCTTTGCAGAACAAGCAGTCAGTTGTGGCTGTTCTAACCTGGATACTTCCTACCTAAACGTGGCCAGTTTGCCTTGACATCTGGATAACCTTCTTTATTTTTCACTCTATTTGGCATGAACTGGTGTAGCCTCCTGCATGGATGGGGTAGGTCCCTAATGAGCAGGCAGTTTTTCCATCAAGCTCTCAACCATGGATTTTCCATGAAAAACTTTTTACTGAACTGGAACCAGTTTGGCTCTAGGCACCAAGGGTCAATATGTCCCTGTGGAAAGAAGCTGGGATGGAAATTCTTTATATTCTGAGTATCTGGAGTGAAGGGGGATCCAAATGATTGAAGCCTCCAGAAACCCATGAGCTGTAAAAATAAGTTGTAAAAGAGAGAATGGTTCATTATGGATTTTACTACTCCGACTTGCACTGAGGGTGTAGGGGCTGCATCCAGGCCACCAACTGTGTGTAGGATTTTATTGTTGGGTAAATCTCAGATTGTCCCACTATGGCCAAGAACAGGTTCTGAGAATTCAGAAGCAGTGCTGTGGCTTCCTTATGCCTAGACATGCTGCTGGGAGATTGTCAGTGCCGCTTAGAGTGGGTAGATACCAGATGGAGACGTTTTACATCTGACTTCTGTCCCTTCCCTTGTGGTCTTTGTTTCCCTTTCCAGAACATTGTCCCCAACCCACCCAAATGCTGGACTCTTGCACTTCTTTATGGAGGGGCGCATATCAATGGTCAGTGAAGAGCATGGGTGTAGGAATTACACGGACCTGGGTTTGAATTTTGACTCCGCCATTGGCCAGCTGTGTGGACAAGTGACTAACCTAAACCTGCTCTTCTTTAAAAAAGAGGAAAAAAAAAAAAAAAAGGCCAGTAATGATACCAGCCTAAGAGGGATTTTGTGAAGATTAAAGCAGACAGTGCACATTGTGAGGCTAAATGCCTGATAGCAACTTCTACTTTCTACGGACTCCTGAGTCTCAGCTCAAGCTCTCTTCTTTGTTTCATATCACTACTGCTTCTTGCCCAATTCCCCGTGCGGCTGCTTACCACACTGGATTGTGATGGTCCCAGTTATACAATGCAGGCCTTATTCACCAGGAGCTTAGGATATGTTTTGATACCAACCACCTCGTTCTATGATTTTGACCAATCTTCCCTGCTGCGCAACCCCTCCCCGCCCCCCAGCCTGCCCCTTCTCAGGACTTACTTCCCCATTTATAAAATGAGGCTATTGGGCTATTCTCTGTGATCTCCTACACTTTCAGGCCTGCTAAAAACTTGAGCCAAATTACAATGGGGTGCCAACTATCCTCCTTCCCAATTCCTTGAAATATCTTTCCTTCTGGAATATTTATTGTTTATATACCACTGAGCCTAGGTCGGCCATTTCTCAAAAGAGCTGCACAAAGTGAATTCTCCAACTGGGGGAAACAAACGACCGATTGAAAGGGATTTCACGCCTGAATGCTCTCATTCTGCTCACGCCTGGACATCATGGCTGCTACCTTTCTGTACATTATCAGGGGAACTGGGGTTTGTCACTTGCACCAGACCCTGGCCTCTCCCAGAGAACCTCCAGAGAAGGCCTCAGCGGTTACCGTAGAAACGTCTTCCTTCCTGGATGCAAACCCGTGAAGGCTCAGGCAGCCACGACCCAAGAGGGGCCTTGTTTAAACAGGAAAGAGCAGACAGTTTAATGGGTAGCTTTGCAGCTCCGATTCCTACACAGTTTACAGTAGTTGGAGTAATAAAATCCATAATGAATGTTTCTTTATTTTACAGCTAACTTTTTGTGTTTGTTTTCTTGTTTTTTCTTTTGTTTGTCTTAATTTTTTCTTGAATACCAGCTGACAGTAGGCAGGGAGAGTTCTAATTTTCTTTCAATTTTAATTACTGGGGAAATAACATTGGAAAATACAGTGCTGTGTATATACATTTTTCTGATTTGTTCTTTGTGCTATTCCTATGACATGCGTAATTATTATGTGAGGAAGATTGAGTCACCCATGCAGGGACACATGGCTGTTCATTAGAAGTGAACTTTCAAGTGAATAACCACAACCCCCCCCCCCCATCCTAATGGTTTCATTAATAAATTATGAATTAAATATGGAATTTCCCACAAGTTAACAGCATTTGTAATTTGATCCACAAAGAAGCGTAATGTCTAACTTGCAGGTGTATTGATGAATCACTAATTCAAGGAAATAGTCAAAGAAGCCAATTATTAAACTCTTTTGGGGGGAATTTTGTCTTTGGTTGCCATTAGAGACTTGAGACCTCACAATTTGTCAAGAAGCACATACTGCACAGTTAAAACTTTCTTTGGTTCTAGGGTAGTCACTGAACATCCCTGGTATGTCAGATATTTTACTCAGGTTTTCTTATTTTATGCTAGTAATAACCCTATCGGGTAGAGCCTACTAATATCCATTTTACCAATACAGTAAGGAGTCTCAGAAATGTAAAATAATTTGTTCACAAATCAGATTCAGTTCTCTCTGATTATCAAGCTGTATACTTTGCTGGCACTACATGCCCTGTCTCCCCAGAGGAAATTCTTACAAAGAGAGTGAAGATGTATGGTCTCAAGGTAGATGGCATTTCTCTAAATCTCAGATGCAGGTAATCCATGGAAAATGGGCCCTGAGCTATAAGAAGCATCTCCGCGATTCTGAAAAGGAACAGACCACTGGCGTCATCCGGTGGGCACTCTGGTTGGAGCCTGAATGTGCGTTCATGGAGCAGGAAAGCAACAACCTTCTGAAAGGCAGTTCTTAGCCTGGGAAGGTCCTGGGGAAGAGCAGGCCATTGTGGAGAGTTATGAAGTGTGAGAACTGCCCCAAGCCAGTAAAGCAAGTCCTTTTAAAAGCCAGTGGAGAGTTTTATCAGGCCAATGGGGGCTTTAATTGATGGAGTCTCTTTTATACACAGGACAGTTACTATCCTTTAGTGTACTTATTAAACCAAGAGCAAGAAAATTACTGTGTGTATGTGTGTGTGTGTGTGTGTGTGTGTGTGTGAAAAGGGATGAGTAGAGGTTTGGAGGCAGGGTAGTTGGAAAGGACCTGCTGATGTGCTGCTGCACATACCCAGAACCCACAGTGGATGCTAATCAGTAGCATTATGAAATGAACGAAAGAGTGAGTGAACTAATGAATCAGCATGGTGGGAGGGGAGGGGACAGATCCCAAGCTTCGGGAACACCATAAGCTCCCGCTCTGTGTGCAGTCTTCAAGTGAGGCCTCTTAGCAATCCTCTAAGCTCCCCATGCTGTGTCGAGTCTCCATGCTCTCACACAAACCTTGTTCTCTGTGGATGCCCTTTCTAACCCTCCTCCCTAGACCTTCATCACATGGTGCAAGATTCTTTTCCTTCTATAATCTCTTACCACTCTCTTTTCCTATTTTGTGGTACATACCTCCTGAAAGCAGACCCACATTGTGCTCTCTGTTTGCTCATTTATATATCTTAATTTACACTAGACCGTAAACTCCTAGACGGGAGAGACCAGAGCTTTTATGTTTTTAATACTTTGTGTATTTTCTTGCATGCAGGAGGATTTGTAAAGACATGGGTGAATGAATCAATGAATGGATGCACTAGACAAACCTTCTTCCTTCAACCTTACGACCTAGGCTAAAACCAGAAAGGCCCTGTGGTTACAGTGCGGATACTAGCATGAGGCTCAGAGGACTGAGTTCAGGTCTCACATTTGCCACCAGCTCCCTGGCTGACTTGGGGGAAGTCATTTGCCATCTCTGAGTTTCTCAGTCCCTGTGGGTTATCCCCATGAATAGGTAATGCTCAGTGTACTTCCACTCCCGGGGTTCTAGAACTTAAGGTTTTAGCAAGGGTCTCTGTAGATTAGAAGCCATCTCCTCAGCCAAGTAATTACTGTTGAGGCTGCATCTTTGAAACTACAGTTTGTAGAATTCTGCTTCTATAAAATGTTATTAGATCTTCTGCAAAAAAGGAGTTGTAGTCAGCAGTTGAATAGGGTGGGGAAAACAAAGTTAAAGATATGACTTTACTATGAGTCCTTTTGGTTCACTTGATATAAAAATGGGCACTGGGACCCCACAAGACAGACATACTAATTAACCAGAACATATTGCTCTGGTCAGTATGCTGTGGAACAAGTCATTTGTAGAACTCATTTTGGGAAAGTTCTATGCTGGGTGTGTAAGAAAGTCCCTCCACTGCCATGGTTCTAGGAACTCCAGCTTTTGATTTAGACTCGGAATCTCTTTCTAAAGGAAGCTATTGGTATTGAAGGAATTGGGGGTTTCTGGGTGGTATCAAAGGGGTTGAGGAGGCCAACATTAGGATGCTGGGCAGGTTGGATGGGGGGCCCAACTCAGCTCTTCTTTTCTATAGTGATCCATTCATCAGGGAGGGGGAATCAAGATTTGAAACTTTGACTTGAGACCCCTCATCTATAGGAAGAGTGAGAGGACCTAGGAATGTGCAAAAGGAGGGTAGTAGCTATTGAAATGGCCCTTGCTTCATGCACCTCGCTGAACCTCACAGTAAGTCCAAGAGACCAGTGTCAATTTACCTACCATTTTATAGCTGAGGTGACTGAGGCATATAGAGGTTCCAAACATGCCCAGGGTCACACAAACAATTTGAAATTGGGTCTTTGGGGCCCCATGGTTTAGTTCTTCTCATGCAACATGGCTGTCATAACAGAGCACCTGTTTTTTGTTTGTTTGTTTTTTTTGTGTGTGTATGTTGGTCATGATTTTGTTGGTCATTGCTTATCTGTCCTACAGACAACAGCTGCAAGCCTCATTATTTCTCATGTGTAAAATGCGAATGACACTTTTATTTCATGGAAGTTGTTGGGAGGATAAAATGAACGCATTTTCTTCCTTATGCTTTTCTTTCCCACTTGGTTCCTTAAATGGAGGCTTACAAAAAGAAGTTGAATATGTCATTTGTTTTTAAGTAACAGTGTCAGTCCTAAGCAAGTTAACGTTTAATGTAATTTACAGTTCCCATGACTTCCCATGAATATTGAGAGAATATGCACACACTGCTGGTTTTATTAAAATGCATAAGTCAACGAGATGGTAATCAAATGTAAAAATCACCCTGTTCTGTATTTGAATAGGTTATAAGCACAAGTAACAAACCTTGTCTTTTTATTTGTGTTATAAATAAAATTTATGAGAAAAAAATAGCTCAGAGGGACCAATACTGTATATATTAATTTTTAGCTGTCCCTACTGGTAAAGATTGTGAATGGGAGAAATTCCTGACTGTAGTATTCATGATGTGCATAGTCTCGTGATTACTTCAGGTGAAATAACTCTTGTATTTCCTGAGTAAAACTCTCAGAAATCCAATTGACTTAACACTTTCTTGTTTTGCTTTTAGTGGGGCAATCTTGGTGGCAGGATTCACCTGACCTGAGAGTGAAGGCAGTTCGGGTTTTAGAGTTTCTCCATTTAGTGGAATTGAAGAGGCTGATGGAAAGAGAACTGAAGTGAAAATCTTTTCTGTACTGTCAGGTGGCAAGGGACATCATTATTGGTGTTTACCATCGTTTAGGGCAGAGCTAAAGTAGGCTGGCTATCGGGCCAGCCTGAATCTCATTCCACACTTCCCCCTTGTTCTTTGTGTCCTCACAGGAGTGTCACCTCCTTTATGTAGGCCTCTACTAGCTCTCCTCATATTTGCCCCAGCTTCAGGAGCATTTTGTGTCTCAAGTATGGGGTTCTCTCCACAACCACAGCAGGTCCTTCTCATTCAGATTCAGACATCTTGTGGGCAAGGGTGGCCTGATCTCTTTCTCTCAGCTCCCAGGTTGTGACAGGGCCTCATCTGTGGAAATGTTGGAAATGGTAACAAGTAACATTTCCTAAGTGGTTAACAGTGCCAGGCACTCTTCTAAGCACATACCACGGGTTAAGTCATTTGATCCTCATCTATGAAGTAGATGCTAATATAATTTCCATTTTATGGATAACGAAACCGAGGCAACATACCATTAAGTGACTCTTCCAAGAGAGCCCAGAGGGCAGAAGTCAGGATGCGGACCCAGGCAGTATGGCTCCAGAGCTCATGTTCTTAGTGACTGTATCGTACTGTCACAGGTTGGGTATTCTAAAAGCTGGTGTGGAGATGTGGGATGTCTCTTAGAGATCAACCCCTGTGAGGAAGCAGGATGGGTCAGAGGGAGAATTCTATCTGGGTGGGCCTGTGAAAAAGTCTGGAATGGGTATTGCTCGTGAGGATTGATTTGGCCTGCCTGACACGACTAGAATTTATATCCCCACCTTGCCTGGTCTCTGGACATGGGCTGCCCTGGGGAAGGCTGGGACCACAGGCAAAGCAGTTCCTTCCTGCTCCCGCAAACCCCCATGTTGCTGGCAGCTGGAGGCTGTGTGTTCATCATATCCTCTGCAGCTGGTCAGAAAGTCTCTCCTTTCTGGATGGCTCATGTCCATGTCAACCATATATAATAAATGGCCTCTCAGAGGAAATAGAACAAACATTTGCTAAATTAACAGAATTTTTATTAATTACAATAACTATAATAATGGTTATAACTTATTACACTGTAATTATGTACCATATAAAAATGGCTACAATTTATTGAGTCATTAATCATCATTAGAATACACTGAAGTTAATAGTATATTACATAACCCCATTTCGCTAATGATGTAATAGAGATCTACTGACAGTAAGTAACTTGTCCCGAGTTATGTAATTAGTAAGTGGGAGAGCTGGAATTCTCTCTCAAGCCCTTCTGACACTGGAGTCCATACTCATAACCTCTAAGTTAGTATACATATCTTCCCAGCTTGATTGTTGTGAGCTGTTCTATAGCAGAGACCATGTCTTTTTCAGTTTTATGGCTCTCAGCACCTATCAATGCCTGACGCATGCTATATACTGAACATGTATTTGTTGAATGAATGATAAATTGGTCTTCCATTAAAAGAACCATGGTTTTGATAGAAACTAGCAAAATCACTTAATAATTTAATGACTTTGATTAGAAACAACTGGGCATTCAATAAAGCATGTTAAAATCATGAATCTTTGTTTATTTAACAAGCCTTGTCAAAGCCAAGAGTTGTGAGTGGAAACAACAGGGAGGACCCACACATTTTTATGTGCACAAGTGGCTCGCACATTGACTGGATCTGTCAGGATGAGTGAGAGGCCGCAAGCTATTGGGGGCAGAGTATCACCCACAACAGAAGACATTGAGATGCAGGCATCTCACCCATGTGCAGTCATTGACTATTTGCTTTATCCTCTTACCTCTGAAATTGAGGAAACTATAGAAGATGCACCTTGAGTTTCATGTAATACATGTTTTGATTCTATGGGGGGAGGGGGTTTGGGAGAAGGGGGTGGGATTATGGACATTGGGGAGGGTATGTGCTTTGGTGAGTGCTGTGAAGTGTGTAAACCTGGTGATTCACAGACCTGTACCCCTGGGGATAAAAATATATGTTTATAAAAAATAAAAAATTATTAAAAAAAATAATAAAAAAAAAATGACACAGAAGTGGGGCGCCTGGGTGGCTCAGTGCATTAAAGCCTCTGCCTTCGGCTCAGGTCATGATCCCAGGGTCCTGGAATCGAGCCCCGAGTCGGGTTCTCTGCTCAGCAGGGAGCCTGCTTCCCTTCCTCTCTCTCTGCCTGCCTTTCTGCCTACTTGTAATCTCTGTCGAATAAAGAAATAAAATCTTTTTTAAAAAATGACACAGAAGTGAGAGCTTCTGGTTCATCCCCCACTAGCAGTGTGGGAGCTGAGGCTGCTTGCCGTCAGGAGTACTCTGGCTGGGCTCTGTGTTGGCCCAAAGTCTGGGTCAGATGATTGCAAAGGTCAAACAAATCTAGAAGCCTGAGCATAGAAAAGGCAAGGACTAAATACTGGGTATTCCCAAAGTGCCAGAGAGTTGAGCAATCAGTTGTACTGAAAATGCTCAGGATAATAGTAGATGCTCAGGGAATACTTGCTGTTTAACGATCAGTGCTTAACATGAGGGTTGAATGTAGCCGATTGCTACAACCCTGGCAGGTTTGAGGTTAAAATGAGATCATCTGTGTGAAGGTGTTTTGCTGATTTTTACTCTTATAGTCGGGATTCTCTAGAAAACAGAACCTGACACAAGGACTTGGGGGCAGATAATAGGTTGCATGTTCAGTAATTAGAGTGAATGAAAATTGCTGAGAACTGTACTAAGTCCCAGATAAATGATAGCCATGGTAAATCTTCCTGCTGAAGAGTGAGGGTTTTCCTGAGAATAAAGGCCTCTAGGCAGAGGGAAGAGTATTTCAGAAGGACTGAATGTGACAGAGCTGGGTAATATCTAGGAAGGGAATATGTTTTTATCTGTAGGCTGGGAACAGGGAATTGAGTGAGGTCAGCAAGACAGGCAAGCATCCAATCATGAAGGCCTTGTGAGCCAGACCTCAGGAGTCTGAACAAATTCATATAGATTGAACCAATGCAAAGCATCCCTAAAACTACATACAGAAAATAACCAAATTGAATTCAATAAAAGATCAAGAGACTAAAAAGAGTTAAGTCCAAATGATGGAAGTGCCCATAAAGGGCAGAAACCAGGCATAAAGAATATTCAAGCCTGACTGACTTTTTTTTTTTTTTTACCCAAAACATAGGAAAACTGATCTGAAAAGAATTGTGCTTTTTTTTTTCTTTTTTACCCTCCTTTGCTCTTTTTCTTCTTTCTTTCCTCCCTCTCTCCTCTGGGTTCCAATTTCTCTCTCTCTCTCTCTTTTCTTTTTTCCAGTGACATCAAACACATTTGAATGGGGACGCAATTATCAATTTTCATGTGACCATTCACCATTCACTTACTATTGATGCTCCCTGCCAGCAAATGCATCTGCAGTTTATAGGACAGAAACACTTGCAATTAAAAGCTGAAGTTCAAATACAGTTTTATGTATATGCAGGCATACGTAAATAAACATCTTGAAAGGATCTTAGACAATTTTCAGAGGTTATTATATTTGAATAAGGATGACTATTACACTATTGATTAAAAAAAATAGTGTCTCAAGCCCAGGGCTGAAATACTGAGTTCCTCATAGTGTCTTGAAGGCTGTGTGCTGGTTCAGGCCTCTGTGCTTTTGCATCTTGCCATCCCTTTGGATTGGTGGTTTACCAGCCTGTGCCAGCCTTCCTTCACTACCCTCCTGCTCACCCTCATCTAGATACCAAGAGATACTAGATCTCTTTGTCCAGCTCATAGCCCTACGGCACCCGCACGTATTTTCGCCTTGTCCCGAGCCCAGATCATCTGTCTTTAACAAGCATAAAAATATCCACAGAACCTTGTGGAGATGCAGATTCCAATTTCGGAGGTTTGAGGTGGGACCAAGATTCTGTATTTTAATCAATCTTCATGATGCCACTATTGCCACTGGTCCATGGACCACACTTGGAGGGGCAAGATCTGAGCCCATCCTATTGCCATCATCAGTTCTTTCATCTTTTTTGACTCTTAAGACCAAGGGAGTTTTGTGATTGCCAGTGTCTAGTAGGAGCCTGGCCCAGGGTAAGATACTCAGTAAACTCCTGGTGAATGTACGTTGCAGGTATTTACTCATTAGCTCGTTATCACAACCTCAGGTACTCATGCCGCTGCCAGCCTCTTTCTTTTTCTAAGGAGGAGATGAAGGCTCAGATGGGATAAGGAGTGAAAGCATTTCCAGGGAGAGAGTGATGGAACCACTCCGAAGACACTCTGCTGACTCCGAGTCTCGTGTCTTCTTCGCTCTTGCCATTTGCCTTCCGAAACCCCAATGTAATGCAAGTGAGGCCTGAGGAGTAGAGATATTTTTTAAAAAAATTAATAAAATGCATCTATTCTTAGTGTTGTGTTTAGGAGATTTGAACTTTACAATCTTAGCCTTAGAGAATACAGACAATATAAAGTTGCAGGAAATCCTTGGTCTTGAGAGATTTGGACCACACTCCAAACCTTGACGTTCGAAACCATTCTCACAGCTGAACAAATATGACATATATAATTGTCAAGCCCACCACTGATATTATGAATTAATTCTTGGGATTTATGGTGTTTTGCGCTCTCTTTTCAAAGCACCTTACAACCGTTAATTATTTAAGCCCCCTTCCATCCCTCAGAGGAAGGACAGGGATATTATTCTGCTCTGAGCCTGGGGGGAGGTGGAGGTTGAGAGGGGTAATACCAGTGGTTGCCAGAGTCAAGGGGAAGGGAGATCATGTTGCACCTGCGTGAGCTCAGAGGGGTTTTTGTGGAGGAAATCCTGCTGGTAAGACAGAACAGGGGTTTTGAGTCAGAAGAGGAGAGTGCAAAGTCCATTTTAATATGGAACAATGAGAGAATAGCTATCATTTATTGAATGTGTACTGTGTAGCATGTAGCATTCTATGTCCTGTACTATTTTTATTTAATTCCATAAAAGAAATGTGATTTGGATGATGATGACAAAAATAACACCTACATTTACTGAGATCTCATGCCGTGCAGGCACTTTACATGTCTTGCCTCTCTCTATCCTTATGGCAACTTTATAAAGCATATCTTATTATTCCTGCATAACACGAGGGAATTAAATAACCCTTGTCATGTCCTGGATAGGTGATAAAACTGAGATTTGAACCCAGGTTTATCTGCCTCCAGCTGCTGGGCTCACACCATTCAGTTCTACTGGCAAATCATGGCCCCTCAAATGTTTCTTCTTTGTAAAATGGGGCTAATAATCCCGACCTTATAGAATTCCATGAAGATTCAATAAAAGAGTGCATCGAAAGAGGCGTGTTCCATGCTTGGTATGTAGAGGTGCTCAACAGAAGCTGTTTTTTTTCTTTCTCTTCTCCTTTACACATATTGTTCTTGTTGCACTGTCTCTCAACAAGTAATATCACCATCTTCTCAAAAGCTAAGTAATATTTTAGAGGTCTTTAAAAATTTCTTACCCTGTCTTCATTTCATCAACTGCCAGTCATCGTCCATGGATCCTGTTGGGAATGGAAACTTTCCACCCAGCATCTTTCAATGGCCCCATTTTGGTTTCAAGCCCCTCCTTGCTGTGTCCTTGGTGACCCAGGACTCTAGGAATTCCTATCACTTATTTTCCACAACTTCTCTGCAGTATAAGTGCTGCTATCCTCTTGTGTCATTTCTCAGTGTTCTACGGGGGAGTCCTCTGTTCTTAAATGAAGGGAAGAAAGGAAAGAACATCACTTGAAAAGCGTTATTCTAAGTGTGTGAGTGTCTCTCATCTTTGAGGCTCTTAACTTTTCAGGACTGGATTCAACACCCCTGGCATCAACCAGACATTAGGTAATAAATTGAATCAATTTCCCCTGCCTCCACCCTCCAAGTGGAGTTGAAGTAAACTATTAATTTTGTAGACAAGCTCTCTGACATCTAGGTGCAGTAAGTCATTTTGGGACAATAGAAGCCAATAAATAATAAACTCCATTAGCATGAACAATGGACCCTGGTATTGATCCTTATTCTCTTACTATTACCCAGTAGCTTTGGGGCTTCCAGGAAAACACAGAATGGGGAATTCTGTCTGATGGTCATTGCTACCTATTGTCCACACTTACAAAACTTGCTTTGTGATTGCTGGGGGAAGTTGGCCCAGTTGTTAGCCTTCAGTTTCCATTCTCTGGGCCATAAAAACCACCTGACAGACCCAGCTGCCCCAGGTTTTTCATTGGCTGATGCATCCTATGGCTGCAGATAAGACTCAGGGCTGGGGAGTGGTTAGAACTTTGACCCCCCAAATGCTGAAGGTTTCCAGTTGGATTGTCTCCACACAAGATCTAATTGAATGATAGATAATATCCCTTTCCCTTACTTTTACTTATAAGAAAGAAGTTGGAAAATCTAGACTCTTTCCCTCTATTCAGGATACTTTTCAGTTCTAAAATATTTCTATTCCTCTGTCTTCACGATGTAACAGTAATAGTAATAATATTAATGGGTAACATTTATATAGAGCTAAAGACGTGCCAGAATCTATTCTAAATACTTTAAATATATTAGTCTATATACTCCTCACAATAATCCTATGAGGCATGCATGGTGTTATTATCCTGTCATTATTCTGATTTGAGGTAGGCATTGAGAGGTTAGGTGACTTGTAGCTTGCCTGTGTTCTAACCCAGGCACCATGGCTTGAGCACTGGAGAGCTGCCCAATAATGAGTACAAAATAATAACGGCCACTTTGCACAATACTTGGAGTTCACAGCAAGTGTTCACAAGCATTATCTCATTTTTTATCACCATAAGAGTCTATTGGGGCAGACAAGGGACAGATAGGATGCCTTCATCCTGGGGAGGTTGTAGTATATAATAGCTGAGAGCATGAACTTCGAATTCAGAATAATATGGATTTGAATTTTGGTTTTAAATGTCTGAATCTCAGGGGTTTTTTTTAAGCAATAAAAAAGGGATCAAAGTGACCTTTCAGGGGGTCCTGGCTGCGTCAGTTAGTAAAGCATGTCACTCTTGATCTTAGGGTTATGAGTTTGAGCCCCACATTGGGCATGGAGCCTACTTGAAATGTAAAAAATGACATCTCATAGGATTTTTTGTGAGGATTAGGTAAAGCAATATAAAGAAAGCACTTCACATTGCACGGACCATTAAGAGCTGTTAACTAGTCTCCCTCCCTCCCTCCTTCCCACATGCCTGCCCTTCCTTCCTTCCTTTCCTCCTTCCTTCTTTTACTCAGTAGTGGGCCCCGTCTCTCTCTCTCTCTCTCTCTGTATGTGTGTTTATATATATAATATTGTCTTTTCTTCATCCTTAGTACATTCAGGTGATGGTAGAGGAAATTTAGGTTTGAGCTTGATTTGAATGTTAAGCAGTATAGTTCAACAAGTATTTATTGAGCATCTCCTATGAGTGGGATATTGTGCTAGGAAAGCATTGGCAATACAAAAATGATTAAATGAGATCCTGCCCTCAAGTAGTATCTCCCTTTGAAGAATGGAAGGGGGAGAACACATCGAGGGCTCTCTCTCTCTGCCAAGCACTGTACTTTACATGGGTGATCTCAAATATGATCTCATTTGACAGGTGAGGAAATGGAGGCTCAGAGAGAGGGGCTGGCTGTATGACTTTCTCTAGATCGTTGCTGTCCAGTAGAATTTTCCAGATGATGGAGATATTCTATTTGTGTTTTCCAGTAGGATAGCCACTAGACTTTTGGTCACTGGATATATAGCTCGTAGAACTAAGAAACTAAGTATTTGATTTTATCTTGTCTTCATTGATTTAAATTTAAATAGTCCATGCAGCTAGTTGCTACCATATTTGATAGCAGAGCTGTAGAAGAAGATGCAGTCAGTCAGTGACAGACTTTGAATTTGAGCTCTGGCCCATTGGACTACCAAAGCCATGATTAGGCATGACTCAAGGCTCTCTCATTTTTTTTACAGTCTATTCTCTCATTCAGGAGCTAGAAGGGGCCAACTCCTCTCCTCACCTGCCAGTAGGAAGAAGGTAAACCTGGGGGTAGAGGGTCATCCGAAGGATGTCAGCCCACACCCCTCCTCCTATCACAGAACTAGAACAGAGGGTGGGAGCACTCATCCTTCCACACAAAGGCCCTCAACATCAGGAGGCTTTTGCCTGAGTGGAATTCCCTTTGTTGCAATAGCAATTCTTGCAGAAAACTAGTGTTGCTGATACAGTAAGAAGGCCAACTAGGGCCCCTAATAGGGAGGACTCTTGAAATTCCTTAGTGAGAAAGTAGGAAAAATGCTGCTCATTATTAGGGTGAGTACATATAATAATAACACGGACCCCAAGGGTTTCAGATTTTCTTGTTGCCGCATTCAGGATTTCAAAAGCCACATCACCAATATGTCTGTGGCCAACTTGACTCTAAGAATCCAATGACTCAATTCTTCCCATGGCCCAGTCTGACAAAAAGGCTTTAGAACTCTAAATAAATAATAGCATTTACTTTTGTCTTTTATTGTTGCTATCCTTGCTATTATTAATAAGCCATTCAATTTGTATAGGAAAAACTGAGTAGGGCAGATATTAGAAGCGGGGAGATGAATTACCCTGTATGCAGAGAATTTGGATGTGTGTGAGCCAATTATCAGTATTTGTTGAATGAATAAACTAAGGAAGAGGTCATTTTTTTTTCCAGAAATAAAAAGCTACTTATTGTTTCTTAATAACTAGGATTGTAGGGGTGAGCCCGCTGGGGTGAGATGGGGATTACATGCCAGGCAGAAGGACCACCCTATGCAAAGACCCTGGAGTCAAAGGGGGCCTGTTCTGTGGAAAAACTGACCCAGCAGATGAGTGTGGCTGGAGCTTAGGCAGAAGAGGCAGAGGACGGAGATGAAAGGCTGGGAAGAGGCCAGGCTTTGCCCCGTGATTTAGGTTACATGAAGCATTTTGGTTCTTTAATTCAAGAGTAATAGGAAGAATTGAAAGGGGTTTGAGTAAAAAAGTAGCACTGTCGTGTTTGTGTTTTTTAAGAGATCGCTGCCACTGTGTGGAAACCGAATTGGAAGGGAGCAGGGTGAACACAGGGAAATTATTTGTAGCATAAGCAGTAACCCAGGCGAGAGACTAACCAGCCTAGGGGTAAAGGATATTGGGTGGAACGAAGTGGATGGATTTGAGCAATAGAATAACTGGTGGGGCTCCATGATGGTGTGAATGAAGGGCTTTGAGGGAGAGAGGAATCAAGGATCATGGCGGGTTCAGGTTCATGGCAACCCTTCAGGCTTTAAATCCTCATCTCCAAAATGGAAATAATGTGTAGGAAAGTGCTATGCAAAGTGCTGTTTTATTTGTAAAAAGTGTTTTACTTATTCTTTGTGTGATTTTTTATTACAGACAGGGGTAAACCATATGCTAAGAAGTTAATCATCAGACAGCCCATTTCCCAGAGTGGATGGTAAAATCTTGAGGCAGACTCTGCAGGTATATGATCGCATGTCTCTAGTTCATGTAGTCTTGTACCCATCACATGTAAATTAGTTTCAGTTTTGCCTTCTGTGTTGGTCCTGACCTTTATGCTCTCAGGTTCATTCTCATCCTTTCCTGCTTGCCTTTATGTTGCAGGAGGGCTGACTTCTAAAGCCTCTGTTTTCTGGGCTCCTGTTCCAACCAGCTAGCTCCTGGCTGGGTTTCCCCAGTGGGATGTTCTGATGAGAGATTGGAGGGTGGGAAGAAGGGAAAAGCCTGGGTATTTCTTCTCCCTGTGTATCTTGTATCCCAGGCTGAAGCCTTGTCTCTTCCGCAGCCCCTGGCTCTTGATTCCAACCTCAGCCTGGTAATTTGGGCTCTTGGGTCCCTTGCTTTGTTCTTTTAGTCAAGGGACATAGCAACCTCTTGCCATTGCTAACCTCTGGGGCACATCAGGTGTCCCGTGTAAGCTTCTCTTTTGCCACCTGCACACCAGTTCCTTCTGTTAAATTCCTCCCGTTTTAGACACTTAGATTTGTTTAGCAGGTTAGATCCTGAATGATATATCCATACACATAGGCTAAATTTTATTAATGATCAGACAGCGTTCTTTTAAAAAAATGTAACATTTTTCTATAAATAAACTTTGAAACTTTAAAACACATAAAAGAAAATATCCTGTCAATATAAACACATTTCAAAATTATAAACAAACTTAGAATGGTCTGTGTTTTGATTTTAAAGCAACAAAATTAATTGTAAGTTTCTCAACTTTATTTTTTCAGCTGACTGAGCCTCAGAGCTGAGACAAATGTTGTCACTTAATGTTCTTTAAATAGTTTTTAGCTAGTTTTAATTTGAAGAAAGAACATTCTTCAGTAGAGACAGGGATAGGAATTACCAAAAAATAAAATAAACAAATAACATACTTTGGAAAAACTCACCATTATGTCATAGTATTACATGCTATCTTGGCAAATTTATGGATAGTTTTGATTTTTTTCAGTTTCACTTGGTAATGGTTTGACACAAAACAGTGATATCATTGGCAGTGATTTTATTATGTTGCTTGAGAGTTTATTTGAAATCTTCTCTATGCTCCTTCCAAGAGACTGTTTTTCTAAGATAATGTTATTAATTGATTTATTGATGCACTTATTAGTTTGTTAAAAAAAATCATAGGATGACTACTATATTTTCTTAAAAAGCCAACATATTTTGATACATAGTTATTCTTTAATGGACCTTTTTTTAACATTATTGAAATTTCCAACCTATTGAAAAGTAATTTATTCAAGTAAAACTCACAAACAAAAAGGAATTGTTTATTTTAATTTAACTTATCTATTTATTGAAAGAGAGAGAGTGAGTGAGCTGGGTGGGGGTGGGACAGAAAGAGAGAGAGAATCTCAAGCAGGCTCCACACTCAGCACAGAGCCTGACTTGAGACTTGATCTCACAACCCTGAGGTCATGACCTGAGCTGAAATCCAGAGTCAGACACTTAACCAATGGAGCCACCCAGGCGCCCCACAAAGGAACCATTTTAAAATGAGCAGTTTAGTGGCATTTAGTTGAACAATGTTGAGCAACCACCATCTCTGTCTACTTCCCAAACATTTCCACTACTCCAAAGTACTCTGGCAACCACTGCTATTCATTCTCTTTCCATGGATTTATTTATTTTGGATATTCTACATGAATGGAATCACATAATACGTGACCTTTTGTGTCTGGGTGTTTTTTTGTTTTTTTTTTTTGCTTTCTTTTTTTTACAGAGCATAATTTTTCAGTTTATTCATGTTGCAACATTTATTAGTACTTCGTTTTGATATCTGAGTAATATTCCATTTACATGTATATCCCACTCTTTGTCTAGTCTTTGATGAACATTTGAAGGGTTTCCACCTTGTGGTTATTGTCAGTAATGCTGCTGTGAACAAGTGCATATCTCTACTTACCTATGTACCTTTCCCAGTTCCTTTGGGTATAGACCTAAGAGTGGAATTCTGGACCTGTTTTCAATTCTTTTGTGTCTAGAGCATAAGAGGAGTCATCTGGTAATTTTGTGTTTAACTTTTTGAGCAAATGCTAAACTTTTTCATAGCAACGGAGCCATTTTATATTTCTAATGGCAATGTACAAGGGGTCCAACTTTTCCATATGCTTGCCAATATTATTATTTCCCATTTTTTAAAAAAAAAATGCCATCCTAGTAGTGTTTTTGAAGTAATACATCATTGTGGTTTTGTTTTTATTTAGTTTTGTTTTTACTTAAGTATGCTCTATGCCCAACATGGGGCTTGAACTCATGACCCTGAGATCAAGAGTTCCCCTCCATCAACTGAGACAGCCAGGCACTCCTCTTGTTGTGGTTTTAATTGGCATTTCCCTCATGATTCATGATGTTGACCATCTTCTCATGTGCTTATTGGCCATCTGTACCTCTTCTCTGGGATGTGTCTATTCAAATCTGTTGCCCCTTAAAAAATTTTCCTTTGTCTTTTTGTTGTTATGTCATGGGAGTTCTTTAAATAAATATTCTGGATACGAGGCTTTTATCAGGTACAGGATTTGCAAATATCTTCTGCCCTGTATGTAGTCTATTTATTTCTTGATAGAGAATACCCTTTTGTACACAAATGATTTTCATTTTGACAAGGCCCAGTTTATTGTTTCTTTAATTGCTCATGCTTTTTGTATCAGGTCTCACAATCCATTGTCAAATTCAGTCATGAAGATTGCTTTATTTTTAATGTTTGTGAATATTTTAGTATGTCTTTTAGATCATGTACCATTTAATATACATTAAACTATATAGACACATACATACACATACTCATGTATCTGGACATATGATACATATTTATTTACAGAGCATTTTAAAGTCATTTAACAATCCTCATGTTTTTTATTTTATTCTTTTAACAATACTGTGCAGTACGCGAGGCAATAGTAATTATGCTCATTTTAAAGGTAAGAAAACCCCCTGAACTTGAGGAATATTGTTTGTCAAAGCCTCATGGATGGTAAATAACAAATGCAAAATACAAATTCCAGCTGCCTGACCCCAGTCCTATGTCTGTTCATTCCATTCTCTGGCTCCATATTGTGTCTTAATGTTTGCTGAATGATGTTGAGACAGGGAAAAGAGGGAATGAAAACTAACATTTGTTCTGTCCCTACTACGCACAAGGCTTATTTCAGCCTTTTTCTCACCTCATCATACAGTCCTCACCCCACCCTGGAGGTCCATGCTGGAATTCTGATTTTAAGGTGAGCAAAGAGTGGCTCAGAGAATTAGTAATGTACTGTGTAGCATACAGGTAGCCGGTGGCAGAGCCTTTGTTCAATCTCAAGGTGGTTTGACCTCTTGAGATCATCTAGCATTTAGAGGAAAGCCCAGTGGAAAGGGGATTATTTCAGACATATCATCATAGAAGAAAACCAGAAAGTAGAAGGTAGTGTTGGCATTTTTCTTCTGTGTTCTCAATTGCCGGTGTTTAATGAAAGCTGACCTTCTGCTTCTCACTCATAGCTCATCTGCTTAAATGCTAATCCCTGAATCCCCCCAATCCCCTGCCCGCCCCCCACTTTTAATCTCTCCTTCAATTAGCGCCCTTGGCAAGGCTATCACAGGGACACAGAACCCTTCACAGCTAAAGCCTCCAGGCCCAGCTGGCCAGGTCCTTTGGTGCTGCTCTCCCAGATGCCATAGATCTTCATCTGGTGTTTAACAAGTCATGCCCCACCACCCTTCCCACACCTACTTTTGGCACACAGACAGGAAATTGAGGACTAAGGGAAATTCTCCTCTGGCCTTTAATTCACTTGTTAATAAAAGCATTTAGACTCACATGCTGCCTTCAGGCCAGACACAAGGGAGAGCCAGCTTCATGGCTCTTTGAAGGAAAACCCATCTGTCCCTCCTGCACTGGCATTTTTTCAGTATGCCAGCTCTCAAAGGCAATGGATAGCTCAGACCATGTCCATGTTAGGACCTTGCCCAGTGCCCAGCACACTAGATGCTTGTAAATATTGACTATGTTCAATGAGTGTCCGTACTCGAAAAGTGAATGATGGTGCTTTTGCTTTACATAATGAAATTAATTAATGGATAGAATTATCCCAATTTTATACTTTATTCTTATCAATTTTCCTTTGAGGTGATTTGTATTAGACAGGAGTCTTTTGGTTGTTTCAGAAAGAAACTCGTTGAAACTGACTTAAAAACAAAGGAGGAAATTTAATAACTCCCTTACCATACTATGGAAGCACCCAGATTATCTTTAATAATCTGCCTCACTCCTTGCCTTGGCCTGCTTTCCTCTGACAGGCTTCATTCTCAAGCAAGTTCTTAGAGCAGCAAGATGGCCACTGGCATCTTCAAATCTTTAGGCATAGATTTTACTATTTTGGCAATCTAAGCTGGAAGACAGAATTGCTCTTCTAATAGTTTAACTCAGATGTTGGGACCACCTGTCATGTGCTCCTCTCTGAGCTAGTCATGGTGGCCAGGGCTCTGTCGATCTCTCATCAGTCAGTAAGTCATCCGCCCCCTGCTGGAGCAGGGAGTGGGGATCAGGGAATGGCATGGACTGATACTGGCACAAGCTGGTTCTCAAGAGAAAATCAGGCTGACACATCCAGTTGACGAGGGAAAAGAGAATGAATAGGCAAAACAACAAATGCCCACCACATATCTGACTTATAGTACACAATAATTTAGGAATTATAAACTCATAACACAAAACTGTAAGTTTGATTTCTTAGTGTCCAGCAAATCACTTTTTAAGTGTTCTACAGTTCGGCAGAAGATGAATTTCAAAACAGAATACACGGCCAAAGAGTTTCTTTTGAAACCTCCTTTACATATAAATGAGGAAAATTTCAGTTGCCTCTATTGGTATTTCTGCCCAGTCCTGTGCATTTTTCATTTTCAGCCTTCTCTGCTACTCATGGCCGGTTGACCATGTAGCAGATGTTGTAGCTTACACTGAGAATAGACTATTAAATAAGGAAAACATGCCTGTCCTCCTGGAGATTATGGCCTGGAGGAACTTACAGTCAGCTTCTAATTAACTCATAACCTAGGACTTGCCAGAGTTATTGAACTAATGCAGTGGAGTCAGTACATTTCCAAAAAATGGGTATGTAAGAACATCCATTTCATATAAGAAGCAGGTTAATTAAATAAGCTGAATGATAATTACTTGCTTGAATCCGTGTGAGGTACTTTGTGCTGGTGACCACCTTCATTCTTAAAATCATCTTGAGGTTTCCCTTTGTAGATTGAATGAGGGGAAGGAGAAGTTAGGTGCTCACCCAAATCTGATTTTTCTAGGACACCAGGCCTGTACTGAGTGACCTCTGACCTCTTTTATGTCATGGACATTATTCACACCCAGAAATAAATACGCATATATGGTTTGTTTATAGAAGCCATTGGAAAAAATTCTCAAGAGCTTCTGGGAAAGCTGTGATGACTGAATCATGAGTCCTATGCCCTTTATGACTTTCTTATTCCTTCCCAGGACTCCCCATCCTAGTTTCTTCACCCCTAAGCCATTGTAAATATAGCAGAAGGAAAACTTGCATGTGTGTGTGTGTCTGTGAGTGCACTCATGGTCTGTGTAGGAGGCTGGTGGAAGGCTGCAGGCCTCAAAGCCTTTGAGCAAGTGATAGGTAAGGGCTTTGTGGACTACAAGGAAAGTCCATGGGAAGAGAAAGCAGTGAGGCCCAGGGGGAAATGCACTGGAATGACTTGGCTTTGAATCCTGGCCCCACCATTTAGAAGTCAAATCCATCAAATCTATCACAGATTGCATTTCTGTTACCTAGAGTGAAAATCTACTTCCTCATACTTCATACGAAGTGTTTAGTGAGAATCAAGGGCAACAATGCCTATGAAAATTGCTTTGGGCAGTGCAAGGCTGTAATTTGTAAAGCTTTATTTTGTGTATCACTGCTCTTTCCTGATCTGCCCCTGCTTGCCCTCTCTCGTACACAAACCTCATGATTTCCAGCATTCTGAAAGTGGGATAGTGTGTATATAGTATCAACAAGTGTTTTTTCCTTCACTTCCACTCCTTAATTTATTCTTACCCACCAGCTGTTTTCTCCAGAGTTGCCCACGTCTTAGGTTACTGTACTAGGTGCTAGAGATAAGAGTCAAAGCATGAGTTTAGGCAAAGAGTATGAAGTTTAGACTCAGGGTATAAATCCTGACTTCTCTTTCTCTAGTTGTATAGTTTTGAGATAATCAACTAACTTCTCTAAGCATTCAGTTTGTTTATAAAACAGAAGTAATTTCCATGATTTATAGGGACTTTACTCATTGCAGGAGGGAACACGTGGCTCAATAAGTTAGGCATCATTTTCTTTAAGACCTTTCCTCTCCCATCTAGGAGGTCATGGTTTAGAAGTGGCAATAAGGCATTCTTCAAGAGTGTTCTAAAGCAGGGGAGAGAGCTAGTGGCTTTCGTGGGTGGGGGAGGGGGATGGCCAATCTCTGCATGGTTGTGTGGTTGAGTAAGGTGTGACTTAACCAAGGGAACCCAGCTGCTATGTGGTAAAATCTAGTCTTGAATCCAGATTTCCTAGGAATTTTTCAAAAAAGCAGACATCTTTAGGTTCATTAAACTATTATTTGGACCTTGATTTTTAAGAACATTTCCTGAAATTAGCGATTTGTTAAGACAGAAGACAAACTGAGAGGCCCCATGCTACTTTAAGGAGCACATGTATAGTACCAGTGGGAATGAAAAATGTGCCTTATTTTTTCCTGAAAGAAAATAGTTAAATGTAGTGCAGGGAATAGAATAAGCCAGGAGAGTTTGACTCCAAGAGGTTTGATTTTATAGCAAATGGCTAGCATCATAAAATTATTTACTTACAGGCTTATCTGGGGCTCTTCGGTGCCCTTGTCCTGACTTGTGGGGTGCAGTGCCTAGCCCATCAGTGTGATGCTATGTTGCTTCTCCATTAATGATCCCACTAGAGTCATCCTCTCTTGACCTTTTTCTTCTGCTTCCCTCTCTGCCCTCTATCAAATACCCAAAACATGTTTATAGTGACCTGTGTTTGGCCCCTGTTGTTCTTGTTGATGCCCTTGTGAGAACACCTTGTGTGTCATCATAAAGAAGCTGGAATAGGATCTTCAGCACTCCTCTGTGGTAGACTGAACATTGACCCCCAATGAGACCAGATTGTAATCCTTGGAACCTGTGAATGTGACCTTATTTGGAAAAGGGTTGTTATAAATGTGATTAAGGATCTGTAAATGGGCAGGAATGTCCCAGGTTATCTGGGTGAGCTCTAAATACAACCACAGATGTCCTTATAAGAAAGAGGTAGAGGTAGATTTCACACAGAGCAAGAGGGGAAGGCAATGTGACCACAGAGACTGGACACTGATTGGAGCGATACAGTCATAAACCAAGAACGCCAGTTGCCACCAGATTTCAAAGTCTGGTCTCTAGAACAGAGAGAATAAATTTCTGTTGTTTCAAACCACTTAATTTGGGATGATTTATTATGGCAGCCATAGGAAATTAATATATCCTCCATCTCCTTTCCCTGGTCAATCTACCATTTCAAATATTATGGAATACATTTAAATTTCATCTGAAATAAATGATCTTATAAAAATAGCCCATCCACAGTCCAGCAAGTCATGAGAGATAACAGGTTATAATAGATCACAACCGGAAGGGCCCTGAGAGGCCACCCAGTCTTCTCATCGTAAAGATGAGGAAGCCAGGATGCAGACAGAGAGGGGACTTGCCTAAGATCACTCAGTAAGCAGGTAGGCTGTTACTAACCCAATAGCCAAGCGTTGTCACCACAGACAAGGGGTCATAACTATGGGGATGTCTGGCTCAGCAAGTAGAGAGGAAAGAGCCTGTTTCAGCTTACTTAAAGAATGTGACTTTTTGCTTTTTAATGAGTTGTGGATTGGCCCTTTTACTCTAGTTAACTAAATTCAAGAAACATTTTGGGGAATAGAAGACAGTAGTCTTTTCTTTAAGAAACAGATAGGATTGAATATGTCTGATTTGGGAAGATATCCCTGATACATGGTTTCAGGTAGTGTGTGGGCTTTGATCCTGGACCTGCCCAGAATTCTGTCTCTGCCACTCACCAGGTCTATGAACTTGGGTCAGTTACTCGCTGGGAGCCTCAGTTTCTTCATCTGTAAGATAGAGCTACTAACAGTGCTTGTCTCAGACTGTCATGAGGCCTATGTGAGACACTGTGTATAAAAGTACCTCACCCAGTGTCTGGCAATTAATTGAGGCTCCATACATGTTAGTGTCTGGTATTATGTTATCAAATAAAAGTGAAGTTGTAGCAGAGTATATAGAACTTTATCTTCTTCACATTTCTTATTTGGATATTTTACAAGGACCCTGGAAATTTCTTTAGTAATCAGTAACAATAGTAAAGATGAAAAACAGGTCTGACTCATAGGGAGCAGAGCCTGCCATGAGGCAGCGGGGTCTGCAGTGTGGTGGGGCTGGGGCTGTTATCGTACTCCCAGAGCTGATGGGAGTCCTCAGGCCTTGCTGCTGGGAAATGCACAGCTATAAATGTGCATTTGCATAAACACAAATGTGCAAACAAAGTGAAAGAAAGCATTATCCTGGGGGGGAGTAAGGTGAGTGCACGCCTATGACTGAAACTCACGGACACACAGTGGCCCCATGCTGCCTTCTGGGGGTTTGGAGATGGTGGTCTGCACCCTGGTCTCCAGGCCCCACCCAACCCCTCTGAGCTGTGTGACTTGGGAAGATCACCTGTCAGGCCTGTTTCCTTATCCATCGAACACATAGGCTTCTTATAAGGTTCAAATGGGGTTAAGGACTTAAAAGTACAAATGGGAAACAGGAAGCCAGGCAAAAGGGGATACTATTATATACCTGATCAGTTACTAAGCTCAACACCTTATCAATTACTGAGCTCAACAGAATGTTTCTTTGTAATATGTTTCAATTTTGTTCATTCTGTCTGGATGTGCACTGTTGTCATTTATGCTTTCATTCATTCGTTTCTTGTTTGTTAGCATTCTGGGTGGTCTTACTGATTCCTGCGTGGCTTTCACTATCTATCAGTACACTTTTTTAAAAACATAACTTCTGCCATGATATTCCACCCATGCATCTTTCTGTAGGTCCCTATCACCTACTGTAGGAGATGGTTGGGCATACAAAAAAGGGAAAGCATCTGTCAAGGTACAGAACCATCTTTTTTAACTAAACAGCCCTCAAGAGAGCTGTGAACTTTGTTTTCCTAGCCCTGTTTTTGGGATGCTGGTCTTCTGCCCCTAAAGGGGAGCTTTGAGTGACTCACTCTGCTGGAAACGACCCCCAGCCTCTGGTCCTGTTCCTGGTTCCCAGCCCCAGTTTAGACCTGCCAATTAAGTAGCTTACATCAGTCTACCAGGTGCTGATCTTTTGGACATATTTTTGTACTTGTTCTCTGGCTACCTCTGGTCAGTCTTCTTCTGATTGATGGGTTGACATTCTTTGGCCCTGTCCAGACTTCTCCATGAGAGGGAATGGTTTGTTCTCTTGCACGATACATGTATTGAGTTTCTAATAGGTATTAGGAACTATGCTCACTAAATATGGTCCTTGTTTCATGGAACTTACAGCTTAGCAAAGGAAATAATAATTAAAAATTTATTATAATTATGGTATTACAAAATAGAAAGAACAAGATGCCTTGGGAACCCATAACACTAGAACCCCTTACTTAGATAAGGATGTCAGAGAAGGCTAGCAGAGTATGAAGGGGTCACTGCTTCTAGTCACCTAGAACAGAGAGCCTAGATCGTCACCCACAATGTCAATTGGTACCAAGCTTTAGGTAGAAATCTGGGCTGGGGGCGCCTGGGTGGGTTAAGCCGCTGCCTTCGGCTCAGGTCATGATCTCAGGGTCCTGGGATGGAGTTCCGCATCGGGCTCTCTGCTCAGCAGGGAGCCTGTTTCCCTCTCTCTCTCTCTGCCTGCCTCTCCATCTACTTGTGATTTCTCTCTGTCAAATAAATAAACAAAATCTTAAAAAAAAAAAAAAGAAAGAAATCTGGGCTGGCTGGAGCCCACACAGTCATGTAGTTCTGTCTCTACCGTCATGGGCTGTAGGAGATTTGGTAAGTTACTTATCCTACCTTACCCCTAGTTTCCATATGTGGGAAACACAAATGACTACCCTTCAAGGTCACTGTGAATGATGAAATAATGAACATGAAAGTACCTTGGAAACCATGTGAATGAAAGGGAGGAAGTTGGTTATAGGACATCTGACCCAGCACTGAAATGGAACAAGGAATAGAAAATGCTGACCCTACCAGGGGCCAATCCTTTCAGAGTCTTACACTGTTTCAGAGCTTCAGGAGTTCCACATAAATATATATGGATACATGTGTTCTACATATACTACTTAAAGGGGTGGGAGCAGTTTAAAAAAAAAAATGTATTCATGGGTAGTCCCAAAGGACACAGCCCTCTCCCTACATGATCTCACTAGAATTCCAGTTACCTGGCTTAATGGCATCAGTCTCCTGGGCTGCGGCAGCTATGGCCTACTGTGGTAGTACATGATAATAACATGGGTGATAGTCAGCCACAGCAACTTCTTCCAAGATAGGTCTCCAAAGGCAAAGGAAACAAAAGCGAAAATGAACTTTTGGGACTTCATCAAGATCAAAAGCTTATGCACCTTCCCGTTGAGATCAGGAACAAGACAAGGATGCCCACTCTCACCACTCTTGTTCAACATAGTATTAGAAGTCCTAGCAACAGCAACAGCAATCAGACAACAAAGAGAAATAAAAGGTATCCAAATTGGCAATGAAGAAGTCAAACTCTCTCTCTTTGCAGATGACATGATTCTTTATATGGAAAACCCAAAAGACTCCACCCCCAAACTACTAGAACTCATACAGCAATTCAGCAACGTGGCAGGATACAAAGTCAATGCAGAAATCAGTGGCTTTCTTATACACTAACAATGAAAATACAGAAAGGGAAATTAGAGAATCGATTCCATTTACTATAGCACCAAGAACCATAAGATACCTGGGAATAAACCTAACCAAAGAAGTAAAGGATCTGTATTTGAGGAACTACAGAACACTCATGAAAGAAATTGAAGAAGACACAAAAAGATGGAGGACCATTCCATGCTCTTGGATCAGAAGAATAAACATTGTTAAAATGTCTGTACTGCCTAGAGCAATCTATACTTTTAATGCCATTCTGATCGAAATTCCACCGGTATTCTTCAAAGAGCTGGATCAAATAATCCAAAAATTTGTATGGAACCAGAAGAGATCCCGAATCGCTAAGGAAATGTTGAAAAACAAAAATAAAACTGGGGGCATCACACTACCTGATTTCAAGCTTTACTACAAAGCTGTGATAACCAAGACAGCATGATACTGGCATAAAAACAGACACATAGACCAGTGGAACAGAGTAGAGAGCCCAGATATGGACCCTCAACTCTATGGGCAAATAATCTTCGACAAAGCAAGAAAAAATATACAGTGGAAAAAGGACAGTCTCTTCAATAAATGGTGCTGGGAAAACTGAGCAGCTATTTGTAGAAGAATGAAACTCGACCATTCCCTTGCACCGTACACAAAGATGAACTCAAAATGGATAAAAGACCTCAACGTGAGACAGGAATCCATCAGAACCCTAGAGGAGAACATAGGAAGTAATCTCTTCGATATCAGCCACAGCAACTTCTTTCAAGATATGTCTCCAAAGACAAAGGAAACAAAAGCGAAAATAAACTTTTGGGACTTCATCAAAATCAAAAGCTTCACAGCAAAGGAAACGGTCAAAAAAACAAAGAGGCAACCCATGGAATGGGAGAAGATATTTGCAAATGACAGTACAGACAAAAGATTGATATCCAGGATCTATAATGAACATCTCAAACTCAACACACACAAAACAGACAAGCATATCAAAAAATGGGCAGAAGATATGAACAGAGACTTCTCTAATGAAGACATACAAATGGCTATCAGACACATGAAAAAATGTTCATTATCACTAGCCATCAGGAAGATTCAAATTAAAACCACATGGAGATATCACCTTACACCAGTTAGAATGGCCAAAATTAACAAGACAGGAAACAACATTTGTTGGAGGGGATGTGGAGAAAGGGAAACCCTCTTACACTGTTGGTGGGATGCAAGTTGGTGCAGCCTCTTTGGAGAACAGTGTGGAGATTCCTCAAGAAATTAAAAATAGAACTTCCCTATGACCCTGCAATTGCACTCCTGGGTATTTACCCCAAAGATACAGATGCAGTGAAAAGAAGGGCCATCTGTACCCCAATGTTTATAGCAGCGATGGCCACGGTCGCCAAACTGTGGAAACAACCAAGATGCCCTTCAACGGACGAATGGATAAGGAAGATGTGGTCCATATACACTATGGAGTATTATGCCTCCATCAGAAAGGATGAATACCCAACTTTTGTAGCAACATGGATGGGACTCAAAGAGATTATGCTGAGTGAAATACGTCAAGCAGAGAGTCAATTATCATACGGTTTCACTTATTTGTGGAGTATAACAAATGGCATGGAGGACATGGGGAGTCAGAGAGGAGAAGGGAGTTGGGAAAGTTGGAACCATGAGAGACTATGGACTCTGAAAAACAATCTGAGGGGTTTGCATTGATGGGTGGGTGGGAGGTCGGGGTACCAGGTGGTGGGTATTATAGAGGGCACGGATTGCATGGAGCACTGGGTGTGGTGAAAAAATAATGAATACTGTTATGCCAAAAATAAATAAAAAATAAATTATAAAAAAATAAGTGAATATATAAATAAAGAAAATAAGGAAGAAAAAAAGAAAAAAGAAAAGGAAAAGAGATAAAGAAAGAAAAAAGAAAAAGAATTTTTTTAAAAAGAAATAAAATTATTGGTGGAATGCAAGAATAGAAAGAAAAGAAAATGAAGAACAAAACTATGTGTACTGATTCTAATCTGGAGCCAAGAGCTCCAGGCATCACATGGACTCTGGAATAACTTTTCTATTAGGCCTCTGGGAGATGGCAAGTGCTATCATCGCAAATCTTAAGGCATTTTTGTAGCATGATGAAATGACAAAAGCATCCATGGTCCCTGATCCCTGGAGGCCCACCTTTTACTTTTTTGGATAAGTTATGAATGGAACATAGTAAGAGTGACACTCATGGTTCCCTTCTGCTGGTTAATCATTGGTCATCCCAGCTTGACATACAGTTGCTCTTCTAATTACTAGTGAGCAAAATTGAGTGGGGACCCAAGGTGTTGGCTGGATCCTTGGAAGTTGAGAATGTCTGCAGGTGACAGCTTCCCTGCAACTTGATTTCGTGATAGCTGCCAGTGTATAAGAATAGTGTAAGGGTTGGGGCACCTGGGTGGCTCAGTGGGTTAAGGCCTTTGCCTTCAGCTCAGGTCATGATCTCAGGGTCCTGGGATCGAGCCCCGCATCGGACTCTCTGCTCAGCGGGGAGCCTGCTTCCTCCTTTCTCTCTGCCTGCTTCTCTGCCTACTTGTGATCTCCGTCTGTCAAATAAATAAATAAAATCTTAAAAAAAAAAGAATCTTATAAAAAAAGTGTAAGGATTAAACGCATCTTGCATGTAATGTAAAGCAGGATGCCTAATAGAGGGTGAATATTGTTCATGTACATTACCTATTAGTTACTTATTAGTGACTGTCACCAATGGACATAAGAAAGAGGGTCTAAACTCATGAAAGAACAGATGTTTTTAGAAAAATAACCCACCCCTTTTCTTTATGTTTTCCACAGTGTCTCCTCATAACCCCTTTGGACTGAGCACAGGGGCTGCTTTCCTAGTTAAGAAGGCTAAATCACCAGAGAAGAAAAGGTCAGTGGGGACAGGCCATCCTTGGAATTTGAAACGGAAACGGTCTAAATGCCCAACTTATGGTGTGTGTTTTGCGTGTGGTGGTGGTGGTGGTGATGGTGGTGGTGTGTGTGTGTGTGATGTTGTATGTGTAGTATGATGTATGCATGTGTTGTGTCTGCATTGTATGTTGTTTGGGTGTGGGGTAGTGTGGTTTGTATGTGTAGTTGTAATGTATGTATATGTTGTATCTGTGTTGTGTGTATACTAAGCATTTAAAATGGGAATTTCCTGATGGCTGTCTCTGCATAGGCCATTCTGGCTGAGAAGTCTATGTTCATATGATACCAGTGCTAAATGAAAGTTCAGAGAAGGGGAAGATTGACAAGGAGAAGGTGAATCTAGGGTTCTCTGACCAGTTGAGGACCAGTTCCCATGTAGTGTCTGCTGTATGACATCATTTTCCCTCACAACTAACCTGTGGGACACAGTGGGAACACAGGCTAGGAGGTAAGATAGTTGTCCAAGGTCATATAATGAGTAAGTGAGAGGGTCTGGTATGATAGATACTGACCTGGTGATACAGTGAGTGACAGGCATTGACCTGGTGATACAAAGTCAACCGAAGTGAGGGGCTACGGAGCTCAGGGAACAGTGCAGTCAGCTTCGGGGGCTGTCACCAGAGAATGTGGTAAAAAGATGACAGGGAGAATTCACAGGCTAGCGTTAGACTCTGGAGAACCCAGCACATGTCTTAAGGGAATAACATTCTTCAAAGGGCTCTTATTTTGGCCTTCTGGGAAGAATAGGGGGGAAGCATAAGAAATCAGCTCCCAGAAACAAATCATTCCAAATACTCTGTATTCAACAGAGTAGTGGGTTGGGCCAAGCAAAGAGGATTTCTGATTAAATTCCCTGGGGTGTCGCTTTCCAAGGACAAGTGCTAGATGCTATATCGGACAAGAGTTTGGACTTTTTTTTTTTTTAATTGTTGCGCCCGGACTTTGATTGCTATCTGCAAGGGAAACAGACAGTGGAAACTATTTCATCAGGACTGATGGGAAAAACACATTTTCATAGTGCCCTGAATAGCAATGCTCGGTGTTTGAAGTCATTATCGTAAATAATGGGTAAGCTGGAGGGAGGAAAAGACCCTGCAATGACTTTAAAGAGTGAGAGAGGGAAAGAGAAGAGAGATAATCATGACTGGGTGTTGACTGTTGGTGAGAAATTTCCACTGAACATTAAGCTCTTCCTGAAGCTTTCTTCCTAAGTACTGCCTGGGCTGTAAGGTGGGGGGAAAAGGAAGAAGACATGGGCTGGAGGCAGTGTGTTCAGGCCTTGCCAGGACTGCCTGGTGGACTGAATACCTCATCAGTCCCTTTCTCTGTTCTTCATTCACTAATTTATTTAGTCATTTCTTCATTTGTTACATGATCCCTCAATGCTTTCTAAGTGTTGGGCTATGACATTTGTGCCAAGATATGAAGATGAACATGTGAGATGAAGCCTGCCGTCTAGTGAGGGAGAATAAAGAGAGAGAATTACCAAGGTAATTACCTAGAATGAAGGTACCAAGAAATCCCAGGAAGATGTTGAGAACAGATTCTCATTCACTTTGTTGTAACTGCTTTGTGCTAAGACTCTAGAACAATCAGAATGTGCTCCTTCTGCTCTCCAAACCTCACAGTCTAGTGGAAGAATACCTATTTTCGGAGGGACTTGAATCAACAACCTGAAGTCCGCAGAAGATAATGTCTGGAACTATAGAAGCCTCAGTGAGTGATAAATACAAGAAGATAGAGCTAAATTCCATTTAACTCAAAGTATTGTAGCCTTCCGGGTTCACCACGTTCAGTAAAAAGCTGAGAGGCTTGCAGTGGCTGATCCTGGTGTGTCTCGAACTAATGTCTCTTGATCCACTGTGTTCATGGTGTGGCTCTTTACCAACATTGAGAACATGGGGTGGGGAACAGTTGCAGGGGAAGAATGTTAAGTTTTATTTTGCACATAATTAGTTTGAGATTCCTGCAAGACCTTTAAGTGAAGCAGTTGTATATCTGAGAGGAATTCAGAAGAAAATGCAATCCCAGGGCACAATTTGGGAGTTGTTATCTTGGAGGAGATTATTAAAACCGAGGATTTTGATGAAATCGTTTCAATAGTGGTTCTATGGGTAGTCGATGAGTTTTGTAGGGAACTCTTCAGGACTCGAGAATGGAACCCTAAGAACTCTGGTTGAGATGTATGTAAGGAATCCCACAGTTTGTTTTATGCAATTACAGGCATTAGTCTCAAAAGGCACCATAAAGTCACCAGCTTAACCCCTGCTCAATGGAACAGTCCACCCCATAGCATCTCAATGATTGAGTACTAATCGTAGGAGGTTTGTAACCCTTGCTGGACCACGTGATTGAGGGCAAAGAGAGCAGGTTGTAGCAGGCCCTACATGTAAGGCCTGGATGTGCCATTTACATCATAATATCACCCTGTCCTCATGCTGTCTTTCCTCTATCAGATCAACCTAGCAGACCTTGTTCAGTGTAGAGCCATCCAAATATCAGGCCTGCTCTAGTAATCTTGTGATTTTACCAACTAAAGAACAAGGCTGATCTAGAATTATTTGATCTTCCTGAACACAAACTTCTGGTGACCACACTTTCTTTTTTTGTTTTCTGGGGTTTTTTGATCATTACAAAACATAGTCTAGGTTTCCTTCATCAAACTGTCCAATTTTGTGAGTCCTTTGTGACAACTACTGGGCTTTTCCTTATTAAAGAACCCTTGTTAGTGCATGTGTATGAATTTGAGTTGTCATTCAGTTGAAGCCCTCATTTCCCAGAAAAGCAGGCCAGAAGTCCCAGAAGTTAGGGACAGCTTGGGGAACACAGAGTGTTTGGAATAGAGCTGGAGCTGCCATCACGTGCCCTCAGTCCCATCTTTAGTATGCTTTGTGCATCTGCTGGCCAAACCCATTCCCCAGTTTCTTAGGGTAGAAGCTGGGGAGATAGAGGAATCGGAACCTTTTGCAAGTCAATCTGGTATTACAACACCACCCTCTGATGCGTTAAGTACAAATGAATCAGAAACAGATGGGCAAATTTTCCTGAAACAACGTGTTTAATAATTGGACGAGAGAAGTTTTTGGCAAAATTAGCAAAGATGTTTAGCCACATCAGATGTATATAGCACTTTGCTTTCCTTCCAGCTACTCCCATCATTGCCACCTGGAGAAGATGACCTGTCCGAGCTCCAGGGACAAGCCAGGCAGTAAAGGGTAGGGATTGTACCCACAGTCCTGTCACTGGTGTGCCTGTCTCCAGCTCTCGTTTTCTCCAAGGTCATTCTTGGCAGGCAGATGAGGTTTGGATGAATAAAGCAATCATAAGGAATCAATTCTGGAGAAATATCCAGGCTTAGACTTTTAACATGCATATCTCTTGGACTGCGATGAGATTCACATTTTCAGATTCAACTAAAGCCTCTCGAATACTTATTAAGGGGTAGCTTTGTGTTGGCCCTGGAGTGGTTCTTTTCTCACTTGGTCAAGCCAGCCAGTTGTGAGGAGGCAGAGTCATGAACAGATGAAAGAGCTCAGGATGAGAAAAGAGACTTGATCAAGGTCACACAGCCAGGCGGCAAGTCCTCTCCAACCCAGTGGCCACTAGCCACACATGGCCATTGAAATAGAAACCGGTTAATTCTGAATAAAATTTAAAAGTGGGCCATTGAGTTTCACCAGCCACATTTCAAGTGATCTATTGCCACATGTGGCCTGTGGCTATTGGACAACTGAAATACAGAACATTTCCATCATCGTAGAAAGTACTATCATACAGTGCTGCTACAGAGCCTGGGTTTCAACTCCGATCTTTGTGACAAAGTTCTGGGCTCCTTGCCTATGCTAAGTCAAGTGGTATCACAATTCCTCTCAAGCATAGTTAGAAACTTTGTCCTTTTCACCCTGGGCAGGGGATACAGGGAGATGCAGACTGAGTTTTTAGTAAGCTTGCTCTGTGCTCTCTGTGGCCAGTGTGGAGCAGCAATGGACCGGGAATCAGAAGGGAAGGGAGGAGAATGTGAGTTCAGTGTACCCAGCCCCCATCTGGCTCATTTCTTATATATCAGGGGCATCATAGCAGCAGAGGCTGTGGCCAGGGGCCATGCTAACACTCAGTGAAGTTAGGAAGGGGTGCAAAGAAGTCTGCATGGTAGAATGGAAAGATGGTACATGTTTGATCGGAAAAATCAGAGTCTGAAATCCACAGTCATGTGGGCTTGGCAACGTTGTTTCGAGGGAATGGTGCCATCTTCCTTACAGGCTTGTGAGGATTTAAAGGTGTTAGCAACTGTGAGACATCATCTGATGCCTAGTGGGTGTTCCTCCAAACCAGTTGCCTTTGGCTAATCATGCCCTCCTCTTTCCCTTCTCCTCCCCTCCCTTTCCTGCTAGGAGTTACCACCAGTTTCCATAGTATTCAAAAGATAGCGCTCTTTGATTTTCCTCCATTTTCAAAACTAGTTATCAGAAAAACTGCTAATAGTATTTTTTACAATGGCATGAATCACAGCAGCCTTCCAGAGCAGTCTTCCTTCTTCTCCTTTTCTTTTTTCTTTTTCTTTTTCTCCTTCTTTCTTTCTTTTTTTTTTTTTTAAGCATTATCTAATCTTGTAAAAGCAAGCATCTCTCTTTTAGTCCTCACATTAGGATAAGTTTGAGGTTGGGTAATCAAAAAATGACATCAGATTTACTTAGGCATCATCAGTGAACTTTAATCTTGGAACATTTTCTCTGCTATTATTTGTTGCTATTATCACATTTCATCCTACAAGCATTTGCAGCAGCTTACTCAATATGGCTATCTTAAAATAGTAAACGAGAAATTAAAAATATTTAATATCTCAGGGTGCCTGGGTGACTCAGCCAGTTGGGCATCTGACTCTCGGTTTTGGCTCAGATCATGATCTCAGGGTTGTGAGACAGAGCCCTGAGTGGGCCCCCCTCTCAATGGAGAGTGGCCTTGAGATTCTCTTCTTCTCTTCCTCTGTCTCTCTCCTTCTCTCTCTCTCTCTCTCTGCTTCTCCCCTGCCCCAACCACTCTCTCTTTCTCTCTCAAAGAAATAAATCTTAAAATTTAGTATCTCAAACCTGAGAAAATGTAAGCTACAATAGAAGGTTAATATCTCAGAGAATAATGCAACCTAGAAACATAAATCAGAAGGGAAGACACCACACTAAAGTGAAGACCTTATATGATTTATATAATTAACTAGTAGGAATTATTCAATAATGAAATCTCTATCCCTCATATTTGATTCAAATTTTATAGAATGATCCACATTACCTTCCACGTGATAGTGGTTTTGTGAATATTTGTTGGACAATGTGAGGAAGATGAACCTTCAAGAGGTGAAGTCGTTTGTGAAGGTCGTGCAGTTTACTAAGTGGCAGAGCCAGGATTCAGGCCCTGTGTCTCCTGTCTCCTATTCATTGCGCTCTAGAATGACAATCGCTCACATTTTCCCAACACTAGACATATAAAAGGCTCTTTTATTTCCAGGATACTTCGGTTGACCTCCCAACAGTCTTGGGAGGTGGCATCATTACCCCATATTACAGGTGAGCGATGATGTACCCATGATCTAACTTACAAGGAACACACTGAATGTTTGCATTCAGGCCGTTTTGCTTCCCGTCCAGTATATTTTCTAGATCTTTTTCTTTTACACGGCTCCCCATGGCATGCAAGCCTAAATAAAAACAGACACACAACATTTCCAAATCTGGCCTTATGCATCCGGGGGTGATCTGTGGGGTGACCTTTCTATCTCCCCATGACAGACGAAGAAAGCCAAGGGCAGTGTCCCTTGGTCGGCAGCTCTTGCATACCTTGGAACAAATACTCTGATAGTGGCGTCAGTTTGAGGACATTTAGTTTCTCCTGTCAATACGGGGCTGATTCTGGGCGGAACCTGCCTGTCCGGGCGTGTTGAGCACGTGAGAAGGACTCAGGAATGGTCATGGCCATGTCCCCGGGGCCTCTCAATGACTCCAATGTTGCGGCCTTCCCAATTAGTTACCCCCTGTCTTAGAGGCATCGTCAGGAAGGCTTGATGTGCCCTGTGCGTGTTGGGTGAGTATCTGTGTATGCACTAGAGTGATTTCCCAGTGTGTTGTGTGTTTTATGACCTTCACAGATGGCAGACTTCCCGCGGTAAGAAGGGTGGAGGAGGGGCTGTGTTTCGGGTGAGGAGGAGAGAGACAGGGGAGACCGAGGGGAGGTGGGAAGCAGACTTGTGTAGATTTAACAGGCTTCATTTTATGGCCATTAGCCCTGTTTTCACAGGGTAGCAAGGAAGAGTCTCATCAAGGTAAACCAGTTTTCACTATTATGGGGCCGGGGATGGAAGTTGCATTGTTATTCTTCCTTGAAACTCATGTGGCTGCTCCAGACATTGGCCTCTTTTTGCCTTAGAAACTCTGGTTTCAGTGCAACCATCGAATCCTGGCTGGATAATGATCACATACGTTTGTGAAGACATTCAGTTTACAGACAACCAGTCCATGTTTTCCTGTCTGCTGTCTGATATTTAGAATAGTCCTGTAACTGCCCAGGGCAGATCCTTTGTCCTGTTTCCCTAAGGAGAGAACTGAGGTCCAAGGAAGTTTAAGTGAGCTGCTGAATCACCAAGCCCAGAAAGGAAGAGAAGGGTACCAATCCCTGCTGACGATCAACTCTGCACTACCCACGTGCTAAAGGAGGGACCCCAAATCTCAGGGCTCTTTAGTAAATTGGCCTAAAGTTACTGAGTTTGGGCTCTGCCAATAACTGGGTTTGTGTCAGAATTAAGAAACTGAGCCTGCCTGTCTCTAAAACTCAGGCTCATTTCTGCTACACCACTGACTTTCTGTGAATCCTAGCCAGAGGGCAAGTTTTAAAGGAAAAAAGACCTTGGCATTGATTACCCCAAACCACTGACAAACCAAACATTATGCAAATCAGGACCCACCCTGTGAATAATAGCTCACATGTGTGAGGCACTTTCAGAAACACTTGACTTCCATTCTTCTTTAACCCTCACGGCAAACTCGCACGAAGACGTTCTTAATGGTCCCATTTTACAAATGAGGAAGTTGAGGCTTGGAGGGGCAACTTATCTAAGCTGTCATGGCTGGTGGGTAGCAGAGCTGGAATTCTGACATGGGTCTGACTAGAAAAGCTTGTTTTCCTTTTGACCCACTTTACCCACAGGCTGATTTCCTGTTTCACCTGGGTCAGTACTATAGTCCCATGTTCTTAAATGGAACCTTTTCCACCCCATCCTCATTACCTGCAACATGAAGTTCAAGTGCTCAGCCTGAAATTCAAGATCCTCAGGTTTTCCACATGCATCTTCTGCCTCTCGATATGTCTTGTGCCCCAGCCATGTCCCAGTGACTGTTTCAGCCCCAGACCCCTGGCTCTCCAAACCTTCAGTTGTGTCCCAAGCAGCATTTTCTTCCTGCTTCTCCCCTGAGAATGCTGTTTTCTTTCAGGGATCTCCTCTGATGCCATCCATCCCAAGACCCTTCCATGGCCTTCTAACTGAGTCTCATGAGCCCCCACAGTGATCTTGCACTGCCCAGATTATAATACTGACCTAGTATTCGTTAGCCCCTCAGATCTCACTTTGAGCGCCCCCTCGGGTCTGGTTCATTGCTTCACCCTTGCCACCCACCACAGCAAGTAGACAGGGATTGAGTGTTTTCTTTGGATATGCAAAAATCCCCTCCCGCATCATAATGCATAGAGAGCTTCCCGTTCCTCCTTTTGGTGCCCCCAGAAGAGTGCAGGGCTTTGGAACTAGGTCCATGTGGGTCGAAATCCCCACTTGTTTCCTTCCTAACTGTGACCTTGGGCATGACTTACTCAGGCCTCCTAACCCTGAGTTCTCCTGTCTCTTAAAAGGAAGGTGGCCTTCAGGATGGTGCTTAGCACACGCGGAGGGCTGAGTAAATTCTGGTTGTTAGGCAGAGCTGTTATTCTTCTAATAGTTTCTCATGTCTTCCAGGGATGTCCTTAGATTTTCTTTGGATGTAGGTGTACAGTTTTGTGGTTTTAGAGTTGAACTCCTCACCTTGACCAACACTTGGCTCTTCTGTTTGACCTTCCCATGTTTGTATGTTTTGCCATTGCTGGTATGATTTATTTAGAGTTGGAGCTTTGTAAACCATGGCTTAAAATGCTCCTGTGCTTTAAGGGGCAATGAACTGTGTACAGAATGTGAGACAGAGGGCAGAGGGGGATAAGGGAACCGGGTGGAGTCTATTCATTAGGAAAGCCACTCAACATCTCTGAGAATTCTTTCCCTCATCAACTAATGGAATATTTGGCAGGATATGGTGTAAAATCCCTTGGAGTTTAAATGCACAACATGTTTAAACCTTGTACTTTTGAATTCCAAGATATCAAATGCTCTTAAAAGTAGAGATGAGATGTTTGCTACTGCATCCCCCCACCTTCCTTCTAAAAAACACACACCACAACACCCAGAGAAAATCCACAGTTCTGTTGTTTGAACTTGTTGTTTTTTTGTTTGTTTGTTTTTAATTAGTTAATTTATTTTCAGCATAACAATATTCATTATTTTTTCACCACACCCAGTGCTCCATGCAATCCGTGCCCTCTATAATACCCACCACCTGGTACCCCGACCTCCCACCCACCCATCAATTCAAACCCCTCAGATTGTTTTTCAGAGTCCATAGTCTCTCATGATTCACCTCCCCTTCCAATTTACCCAAACTCCCTTCTCCTCTCTAACTCCCTATGTCCTCCATGCTATTTGTTATACTCCACAAATAAGTGAAACCATATGATAATTGACTCTCTCTGCTTGACGTATTTCACTCAGCATAATCTCTTTGAGTCCCATCCATGTTGCTACAAAAGTTGGGTATTCATCCTTTCTGATGGAGGCATAATACTCCACAGTGTATATGGACCACATTTTCCTTATCCATTCTTCCGTTGAAGGGCATCTTGGTTCTTTCCATAGTTTGGCGACTGTGGCCATTGCTGCTATAAACATTGGGGTACAGATGGCCCTTCTTTTCACTGCATCTATATCTTTGGGGTAAATACCCAGGAGTGCAATTGCAGGGTCATAGGGAAGTTCTATTTTTAATTTCTTGAGGAATCTCCACACTGTTCTCCAAAGAGGCTGCACCAACTTGCATTCCCACCAACAGTGTAAGAGGGTTCCCCTTTCTCCAAATCCCCTCCAACACATGTTGTTTCCTGTCTTGCTAGTTTTGGCCATTCTAACTGGTGTAAGGTGATATCTCAATGTGGTTTTAATTTGAATCTCCCTGATGGCTAGTGATGATGAACTTTTTTCATGTGTCTGATAGCCACTTGTATGTCTTGATTGGAGAAGTGTCTGTTCATATCTTCTGCCCATTTTTTGATATGATTGCCTGTTTTGTGTGTGTTGAGTTTGAGGAGTTCATTATAGATCCTGGATATCAACCTTTTGTCTGTACTGTCATTTGCAAATATCTTCTCCCATTCCGTGGGTTGCCTCTTTGTTTTTTTGACTGTTTCCTTTGCTATGCAGAAGCTTGTTGTTCTCTCTAATCAAGTGGTTGTTTGCAAATGTTTTCTGACTGTAACAGCAACAAGGCCACCTCTCCTGGAGGAGAGTGAGTTCTTTCTCTCAGAGGGATGCTGTTTACTCAAATAAACTCAAATAAACTCCACCTCCTTCTTTGGTTTTTTCTTTGTAAGTAATCAAAGCCAACTGGTAGAGTCCTCCAGCTTGCACAGTCTACGCTTGGTCAGTCCAATGTGGCATCTGTGTTTCCTTTCTGCTTTTTCTTTTCCAAACCATGGTACAGTCTGCATCATGAGCCCCAAAGTCCTTTGCAAGAGGCAATTAATTCTGTAAGAATGACCAAAAATCTACCATCTACCAGGCACTGTGGGAAAGGGGTGGGGGAGGTGACTTTGATGCCAAGTTCGGGATCATGGAGAAGGAGGGCAGGGCAGGGTGGGGAAGAGCCTTAGAGACCATCTAATCTGATGTTCCTCAGGTGTTATCATACAACACTCATCCCATGAGTAGCTCCTCAGATAAAGGCCTAATGTGGATGAGATAAAAAAAAAAAAAACTGCTACTGTGGGTTCACAATGTACCTGAGCATATGAAAGATTCATGCAATTCAAGAAATTGTATTTCAGGGCACCTGGGTGGCTCAGTTGGTTAAGAGACTGCCTTTGGTTCAAGTCATGATCCCAGAGTCCTAGGATCAAGATCCACATCGGGATCCCAGCTCCGAGGGAGTCTGCTTCTCCCTTTGACCTTCTCCTCTCTCATTCTCTCTCTCTCTCTCAAAAAAATAAATAAAATCTTAAAAAAGAAAAAAAAAAGAAATTGTGTTTCATTTTGCGTCATTCTGTTTCCTGAGTTTTTAAGACCAGTTGTATGTTTGTGTATGTTTATTCATATGTGTGTAGGTAACACTAGTAACAGCAGAATTGAATTTGCACCGAGGTATTTTGACCTCAAAGTCCCACTCTCTTGCTGTTCCTTTAGTTGTACCCACAAAGATGTCAGACATTCAAAGTGGAGGCTGCTGGCTTCATCTGGTTCACTGACTTCGTTGGTTTGGCCTTCATGGTATTGGCCTTAGGGGGTTTTATATTTTTAAGTTATTTTCCAGCATTTAGAAGTTGGGAGTTTTCTTATAAAAAGCCAAGATTCTTGCTTTTCTTGAAAGATTGTAAGATCTGGCCGCATTGGACTACAGTGCGTTGTGGTGAGAGCAGGACTGCAGCTGTTCCCTTGGATAGGGTACCAATCTCCAATTCACCACACTCTTGCCCAGACTGACTTCACTCTGACGCTGCAGGCTTAGTCTCTCTTGGCATTTGAGCTTTCAGTCTCTGGTTCAGAGCAAGCTCTAATGAAGCCACAACTCTGCTCTTCATACTTGCCTGCTTTCCCTTCCAAGAGTTGATCTGTGTCTTTGATGAGACCATCTTGTGACAGGTGAAACCCAAGAGTGCCTGGCTTAGGGTCTTAACAAAAAAGACAACATTTGTTGAGTGTTTATTCTGTCAACCTCTGTTTTTACTATTTAGCAGCGATCCCCTTCTTTAATCTTCACGGCAGTCTTATACAGTGGGAATGATTGTGCCACTCACTTTTGAGATGAAGAAATTGGGCCACAGAATGATTAGTATAACTTTCCCCAAATGATATAGTTTATAAGTAGAATTGGGGTTTGAATACAGGGGACATGCTCCTAACTACTATAGCACATTTCTCCTTTTTATTTCATTTTTTTAAAAGATTTTCTTAATTTGTCAGAGAGAGAGAGAGAGAGAGAGAGAGCGAGCGAGAGAGCACACACAAGCAGAGGGAGTAGCAGGCAGAGGGAGAAGCAGGTTTCCTGCTGAGCAAGGAGCTCTATTCAGGACTCTATCCCAGGACCCTGGGATCATGACCTGAGCTGAAGGCAGCCACTTAACCAACTGAACCACCCAGGCGCCCCACATTCCTTCTTTTAAAAAAATTTCCATTTAAGTTTGTTTGTTTGTTTGTTTAAAGAATCTCTGCACTCAATGTGGGGCTCAAACTCATAACTCCAAGATCAAGAGTCACATGCTCTTCCAACGGAGCCAGCCGGGTGTTCCTTAACTACTTTCAGTACATTTCTTAGAACATTATTTTATATAAATGAGAGAATAATTTAGGTTTTATTTTGAACTCATATTAGACTTACAGAGAGGTTGAAAAAGGATATGAAGAATCCTCCACATGTCCCTCACCCTGTTCTGCCGACCATTAACATCTTCAATGCAGTTATCAAGTACAGGTCATCAACATTACTACCTAACCTACAGACATTTTTCTTTTTCACCAGTTTTAACATGAATCTTCTTCCCTGTTTGTTCCAAGATCCTTATCCACAGTCTAACACTGTGTCTCACTCCATTTTCTCCTTTGTCCCTTCTAGCCTGTAATAGGTCTGTAGTCTCTCAGCTTGAGGACCCTGATGCATTTGAAGAGAATCTCACCATTTGGGTATGTCTGATGTTTTCTCATGATTGAAACGAGATATGCATTATTTTGGCAAGAATACCAGAAAAACGGTGTGTCCTCCTCAGTGTATCACACCAAGGGGTTTACAATGTTGATTGTCTTGCTGGCAATATAGCTTCATCACTGGGTTGTGATGTGCCACGTGAGTGCCTGCTGGGTTTCTCTCCTGTAAGGTTCCTATTTTTTTTCCTTTGTAGTCAATAAAGTTGTTTGGGGAAGATAATTTGAAATTATGAAAAATCTTGTTTCTCCTCATACTTTTGTCCATTAATGTTAGCAACTTTCAGTTCATCTTAGCTGCAATGATTTGCTTCATTTGCTTTTAGTAAAAGACTTGCAAAATAAGTAGAAAATACTGAAGGATTATAGCAAGAATCAAGATTTGAATGCAAAATGTTTGAAAGCTACTTCTTAATAATCATTGCCTTTTGATTTCATAATAGCGTTGATCTCATAACTGCATATGAGTGACTTTTGTGACTTTGAGGAAGCACGAACAGTTCAGAATCAGTTTGCTTATGGTTAACCGGGACAACAATTGCAATTTCAAAGCGTTGCTGCAAAGAGAGGAAATCATTAAGAGTAGATGCTCCAGTCTGGCTGCCTGGACTGAGAGCCTGAAGCTGTTTCTCATGAACTTTGTGACTTTTGGTAGACTGTGCGACCTCGCTATGCTTCAGCCCCCCAGAGAGCCAATGTGAGGATTAAACAAACAACAGATGTCAAATGCTGATAGTAGGGTGCCTGGCACATAGTAAGTAATCAATATATTTTTGTTGAGCCTAAACTTGATATAGTCAATCACCAACATTAGAAGTAATACTTGTTAAGAATTGTGCAGTGTCTTTTGATGGCTGCATAGTATTCCATTGTGTATATATACCACATCTTCTTGATCCATTCATCTGTTGATGGACATCTAGGTTCTTTCCATAGTTTGGCAATTGTGGACATGAAATCTTGCCATTTGCGACAACATGGATGGAACTAGAGCATATCATGCTTAGCGAAATAAGTCAAGCAGAGAAAGACAACTATCATATGATCTCCCTGATATGAGGAAGTGTTGATGCAACATGGGGGCTTAAGTGGGTAGGGAGAAGAATCAATGAAACAAGATGGGATTGGGAGGGAGACAAACCATAAGTGACTCTTAATCTCACAAAACAAACTGAGGGTTGCTGGGGGAGGGGGGTTGGGGGAAGGGGGGTGGGGTTATGGACATTGGGGAGGGTATGTGCTTTGGTGAGTGCTGTGAAGTGTGTAAACCTGGCGATTCACAGACCTGTACCCCTGGGGATAAAAATATGTTTTTTTTTTTAAAGATTTTATTTATTTATCAGAGAGAGAGGGAGAGAGAGCGAGCACAGGCAGACAGAATGGCAGGCAGAGGCAGAGGGAGAAGCAGGCTCCCCGCCGAGCAAGGAGCCCGATGGGGGACTCGATCCCAGGACGCTGGGATCATGACCTGAGCTGAAGGCAGTTGCTTAACCAACTGAGCCACCCAGGCGTCCCTAAAAATATGTTTATAAAAAATAAAAAATTAAAAAAAAAAAGAATTGTGCAGGGTCTGAGATTTCACTAATTTCACATAGTGAAATTAGAGTAACCTGCATTAATTTCACATGGTGAAATTAATTAATTAGTTACTCTGCCATAGTTTTGTGGATACATAAAGAACTCACAAGACCCCTGGATTGGAGGCTGAAGAGTCTATTACTCACAATACAGCAAGCAGCATGGGCTTCTTATTCTCATCAGCTCCCCTGACTTCCGAAACCTATGGAGCCATGTGGCAGGACCCAGGTGGATGCTTCACAGCTGGGGAATCCTGAGGTCAGAAAACCTCTATCTTTTCTATTGGACTCCAAACAAACCTGCTTTCTGTTCTGGAGGGAGATACTCTCTGTTTTCCAAGGTTGTTTACTATGTAAATATCCTTGATACATTAGTCCAGAACAAAATATTCAGTGTCTCTGCTCAGAAGATGTGCAGAGACGAATTGTCTCCCAACAACACTGGACAATATTTGATGCTTCCCTTGGAAGAGAGCACAGTGACCTGCAAGGGCTTTTACCAGGGTTCCAGAAATCGATGGACATTAGTCTGCTCAGTTAACTTGATAGCTACCCCAGTTTCTTAAGACTCCGTATTTCTTTTTCCACTGTATTTCATTTTCTGTAGAGCTTTACAGTACATAAATCCTATACCAGTGTTTTTATCCCCCCTTTTAAGTAAGCATCGTGGAATTCCACCACTGATTCTGGTTTGATTCTTAATTGTGTCTCAGAGCAAGCAGCTCCTGAATCAGCATTCTTTTTTTTTTTTTTCCTATATGGAGAAAACTAACTCTCTGTATATTTGGGATGAAGTACAGTGATGAGTTTTCTTTAGCAAGGGCGAAGGGATGCCTGTGGAAGCAGAATATAACTTCAACTATCCCCCAGCTCCCTCTTTGTCTTTTTTTTTTTTTTTTTTTATGGTGGAAGCTTTAAAATGTCACATCTGTTTTTAATCATTTCCTTTCGTCTTTTACTATATGATCAACTCAGCGACCTGACTTGTAAAGGGACCCAGACTATTCTGTAAGACAACCAACATGTGTTAAAGAAAATTGTCCTTTTAATATTCCAGTTGCAAAACAAACAAACACACAAGAAAGGTTTTCCTCACTATTTACACTCAAGACAGAATGATGAACTGTCCTGTTATGGACAAAGGATTTACTGCCCAATTTTATCACAAAGAATGTTTAAAGCAATTATAACAGGCTTTTTAAAAAGAAAATATTTTTTAAATGATGAAAGACTTCATACATAGAAAATCATGCATTGAAGACAACTATTATCTCTTCCTAAGATTAAAAAGATATTAACAATTTGCTAGGTGCCTGGTTGGCTCTGCTGGTTAAGCATCTGCCTTTGGCTCAGGTCATGGGATTAAGTTCCACAGCGAGCTCCTTGCGCAGCTGGGAGCCTGCTCTTCCCTCCGCCTGCAGCTCCCCCTGCGTATGTGCATGCGCTCTCTCTCTGACAAATAAAATCTTAAAAACAAACAAACAAACTTATGTTCAGGGCACCAGGGTGGCTCAGCTGGTTAAGCAACTGCCTTCAGCTCAGGTGGTGATCCTGGAGTCCTGGGATCGAGTCCCACATTGGGCTCCCCTCTGACCTCTTCCCCTTTCAGGCTCTCTCTCACTCTCTCTTTCTCTCTCAAATAAATAAATGAAATCTTAAAAAAAAACAAAACCCAATTTGATGTATTTGCTTTATCTCTCTCTGGACAAAAAAGGAAGAAGGGAAAGAAACACAGTTAAAGCAAGCACGCTTCTCTCCCTTCCCTTTTTCAAAACTATGACTTCTACTTTGTGTTTTTATTTTTATTTGTTTTTATTGAACATAATTGACATCCCATATTATGTTAGTTTCATGTGTGTTACATGACATTTATACACATTGTGAACTGATTACCATGCTATCTAGTTACCATCTGTCGCCCACAAAGTTGTTACAGTATTATTGACTGCATTCTCCATACTGTACATTGTATCCCCCCGGCTTATTTATTTTATAACTGTAGGTTTCTGCCTCTTGATCTTTACTTCTTTCGCCCCCTCTAAACCCCTTGCCTTCAGCAGCCACCACTCCATTCTTTGTATTTATGAATTTCAGTTTTGCTTTCTTTGTTTATTTAGAGACTGCTTATAAGTAAAATCATGCTATTTGTCTTTCTCTCTCTGACTTATATCACTTACCATAATGCCCTCAGGTCCATTCATGTTGTCCCAAATAGTGAGATTTCATTCTGTTTTATGGTTGAGTTGTATTCTGTTGTGTGTATATATATCACATCTTTTTTTTTTTTTCTTTCTTAGAGATGGAGAGGGGAGGGGGAGGGGGGAGAGAGAGTCTTTTCATTTTCATTTTTATTTATTTATTTATTTATTTTTTGAGAGAGAGAGAGAGAGAGAGAGTCTTAAGGAAATTCCATGCTCAGCATGGAGCCCAAAGTAGAGCTAGATCTCACAACACTGAGAGCATGGCCTGAGCCAAAATCAAGAGTCAGATGCTTAATTGACTGAGCCACCCAGGCTCCCCTATATCACATCTTCTTTATCTATTCATCTATCAAAGATACAAAGGTTGTTTCTATATTTTGGCTATAGTAAATAATAATGTAATGAACATAGGACTGCATGTATCTTTTTGATTTAGTGTTTTTGTTTTCTTTGGATAGATACCCAGTAGTGAAATTGCTGGATCATATGGCAGTTCTCTTTTTAATTTTGCTTGTTGTGTTTTTCAAAGAAGTTGTCCAATCTATTTAAGTTTTAAAATTACTCAGCCTAAATTTTTGGCAGTCCTCCATCATGATTTTCAGAATTTCTACCTATAGACACTTTTATTTTAATTCCTAATATTGCTTATTCATGCTTTTACTCTCAAAAAAAAAAAAAAAAAAAAAACCAGAAGTTTATTTTGTAAGTTCTTTAAAAAAGAAGCTTTTGGTTGTGTTTTGAAAATACTTCCCATATTGGATATAAAGTTACATTTTGGTCCCATGATTTAAAGCATATATAAATAATAACTTCTTGGCAAATAATTAATCTTTCAATAGACTAAAGATTTTTTCAATGAATTTTAAGGACTACCTACTTCTGGTATGTTTTTATTCACAACACTTCTGATACCACAAGGGTGAGATTTTTTTTTTTTTTTTTCCTCACACCAGCCAATTCCCCAACTCTTTGGATTCTAGCTGGGTGCCCTACAATTCAGTTCAATTCTGACACTAACCATCCACAGTTAGCATCAGACTTTATAGATTTAAAGGTCCAGTTCTACAAGACCGCCCTCACTTCAGATACCAGTTATAAGTACTGGGTCCCCAGGTAACTCACACTTCTGACTGACTTGGCTACAAAGTCACAAGAGTTCTCATAAATCCCCATTTCTCAGGTTTGAGAATTTGCTAGAAGGGTACATAGAACTCAGGAAAGTGCTTTACTTGCTATTGCTGGTTTTTATAGAGGACACAATTCAGGGACAGCCAAACAGAAGAGATGCATGGAGCAAGGTGTGGGGGCAGAGGGGCAAGGCACCCCTTTGCTGTCTCTAGGCATGCCACCATCCCAGCACTTCAGTCTGTTCACTGACCCAGCTTCCCAAACTCTGCATTTAGGAATTTTTATGGAGATTTTATTACATAGGCATGATTGATCAAGTCATCAGCCTGTCTTGACTGATTCAACTTTCTCCAGCTCCTCTCCCCTCCCTGGAGGCTTGTGGGTGGAGCTGAAAACTCCAACCCTCCACTCATGCCTTGGTCTTTCTGGCAAGCGGCCCCAGTCCTGAAGTCCTGAAGCCCTCTAAGGGCCACCAGCAACCAGTCATCTTATCAGCATACCCAAGCACTGCTGAAAATGGCTTATTATGAATAAAACAAAACAAAACAAAACAAAACATTCCTCTCATCTCTATCACTCAGGAAATTCCAAAGGGCCCAGAAGCTCATGTGCCGGGAGCCAGGACCAAACATCCAGTTCTCTTATATCATAGTATCATGCTAACATATGTTAAAAATGGGGCTAGGTACTGAGGCAGTTAGGAATCTGTAGTCATTACCTCCCTGGCTGATCATTTAGTGGAATGATAGTTGCATATTTGAACTCTTGCTTCCCTCTTCCCCAAGAGCCCTCCATCCCTATAAATGGCATTGCCATTTGCTTCCTTGTGCAGGCAACATATTTGAAGTCATCTATGATTCTCCTCTTTGACTCTCTTTCACACTGTGCCATCAAATCCTGCTAGGTTCCATCAACAAAATCTATTCTGAACGTGACAACTTCTTACTACTCCACTGCTACCACGCACAGGCTACCATCATCTCTCCCCTGAACTATTGAAAACATCTCTTAGTTGGTCTTCATGGTTCCCTACTTGGCACTTCAAAATCTATTCTCAGAAGACCAGCAGATGGAATCTTTTAAAAGAGAAGTCTGATGACCAAATCCTGATTAAACCCATCCAGTGGCTTCCCTAAATATGTAAAAGAAATTTGAGATCCTTACCATGTTCTATGAGGCCCATCCCAGTCTGTCCCTTGGCCTCTTCTCTGCTTTCCCATTCTCTCTGCCCCTTGCTCACTCCATTCCAGACACACATCTACTTGTTATTTCTTAAACACATCAAACACGTTCCCTTATTGACTTGACATTTAGAATTCTCTTTTTTGAAATAATCACCCCCTCCTATACCTAATCCTACTCCCTGAGTTTATTCAGATCCTTTCCAAGTGTTACCTAATCAAGAGGGCTTCTTCCTACCAAGAGCATCCTGTCCTGTATAAGAATAGATCTTTGTTGGTTTTGTTGATGTGGTATTTGCATGCTCCATAATTTCCTGATAAGTCACGATGCTCCTTTCCTAGGTAACAATTTCATATTTTTGCTTCATTTCTCAAATCTCCAATATATGTCTTCCCTCTACTCCCACTCTTTTCTTCATGACCTTGCTTCCAGTTTCATTGAGAAAGTAGAATTTCTGCATATTCTCACTATGACACCTATCAAACAACCATAGTCTGCTTTTCTTCCTTTAATATAGATGAACATTCATGATGTTATCAAAGACCAGGCCTTCTCCTTGTGCACTGGGTCTATCCCCTTTTACCTACTCAATTACTTGCTTCTAGCTATTGCACTGTCTCCTGAGTCTTTAATATATTTCTCCTTTCTTTCTACTGGATTTTCCCCACAAGATATAAAGTGTAAGATGTTTCATTTTTAAAAATAATATTCCCTGTACTTCACATCCCCCTCCAGCTACCTCTTCATTTCTCTGCTCCCTATATAGCAAAACAATATACTTGCTCCTAACTTTCTCTTTTTTTGGAAAAGCAATTTGAAAATGAAACCAAGATATTCAGTTTTAGTTGATCTTGGGTGAAGTCAGGAAATTGCATTATATGTTTTTAAGACTCCCTTGGTGAGTGTGTTCAGGATTGAGAACTATTAATTTAATTTCTTGTGTTAGGAACTCTTACTAACTGAAGATGACTGTAAATGAAAATGAAATTGTCCGGTTTTACTGGAAATCAGTAGAACAAAGCATTTGACTTACTAAGACATATTTAATTTAATAGGAACATGGTCATGATGGAAAAGCTGGTGTATCTTTCTGTTTTTCTTCCCTGTTTACTTGACTGTCATGGAAATCTGGGATGAATAACAGGAAATCTTAACATCAGCCTTGTCTCTATAGGCTAATGCTTGTATTTACCAGCCTTACTGATGGGAAGCAGGCAGCATAGGAGGTGGGAGGAAGAAGTGGAACAGGTGTGGGAAATTATGAGTTTTCTACTCACTAACACCATTTTTGCAGACATAAATAAATAAGGTCCATACATATTCTTATAAAATTTTTATAGCATTTAACATCCTTTCATGTGGTAGTATTCAATGTGTATGTATTAATTAAACAAAAATAGGAAGCTGATCATGTCCACAGGCATCTCCAGGCTTGCAGTTCCAGAAGTACTCAGGAAGCTCATTACATCTAGCCAAAAATGGCTACAAAGCAGGCTACATCTTACTCTCTATTTGCTTACGTAATTATTTATCCATTCGTTCAGTCAAAAAACAGTTATTGAGTGCCTTTCACACACTGGGCATTGGATTTGCTGCTCTGGAGGCAAATTTGGTGTCCATCCACAGAGATTTTAATCTGGAGCAAATGTAATCCAGGCGAATAATTGGATGCCACTGTCTGTGGCTCTGTGGTTTTGTGAAGGTCGTGTCTCTGGTCTGTGCCTCAGTGTTATCGTCAGAGAAGAGTGATCGTTAAGAGGATTAACAGAAGCATCACAGGGAAATACTGCTTGCAAACTAGGAAGGAGAGTGTAAGACTGACTTATTACTGTAATGGCTTACATCCTACACTTGTCACAAGTAAATTGGTGTACAAAATAGTGACTCAACACTTCCACACAACACCTGATGCTTATCACAAGTGTGCTACGTTGTATACCAGAAACTAATACTATACTGTATGTCAACTAACTAGAATTTAAATAAAAAACTTAAAAAAAGTAAATGGAAAAGAACAAACATAAAGGTAAATTGAATTGTTTTCCTGTCAAATGGAATTTGAAACGGCTAGTTGTCACTCTTTCCCTGTCAGACAGACTGTATTAGAGGTTTCTTTTCAAGTTTGCTTCCATTAAAAATGATTGTTGGGAATGGAAGACCAGCTGCCTACTTCAGACATCAAGTTTAAGGGCCATTGCTGGCTGCAGACCCAGCTGGTCTTGGTGGGCTCACAGTGTTACAGGGCAGTGTGTTCTCTGTGGGGTTTTTAAAACTTCAGGCACTCGGGGATGGGGATGGTCCCCAGAGCAAATAAGCTGACAATCAAACATTGCTTTTAATGACCAGATTTCTTTCCATCAGACCTGTCGTCTGGTGCCTGGCTCCCAGTGGCAAGCCTCTTAATGAAATTCCTGCAGAATATCAGAAATACTGTGAACAGTTACCCACTACCAAGGACTACGCTTTTTTACAAACACTCTCATGTTGCCTTTAGAGAAACTGATAACTTCAAAAATTAAAAGGGTCTTGGAGATCACCTGAGACCTTAATTCTGAAAGGCTAGTCCTCAGCTCAGGCTTGCTTATTAAAATAGCATTTATACTGATTGCATCAGCTCAATATATACATTTTAAAGGAGTGCCTTTTATTCTGTCCTTTCATAAAATGACAGATTGGTCATGATGATAGTGTGGTAGTTTTCTCACACACACACACACACACACACACACACACACACACTGAAATCACACATAAATTTGAGAATCAGTTTTACACTTGGGGAAAATGATAAGTGATAGGATTGCCTTAAAATGATAGCCCAATTTCTTAAAAACATGCATAAACCTTAGATCTACTGATTAATACTTTAGTGCTGAGAAAGGGAACAGAATTATATAATGGGAAAAGGAATTTTCACACATTAGGGAATTCCCACTGCCAGAGATAATTCATTAATGCAGAGCCAGTGAGCTTGGTCATTGCCCTGTAGTGTGGCTGAAGGAAAGTTTCTATCATTAGTACTCATGCATTATCAACTCCTTTACCTTTTTTCTCTTTGTAAGCCAAATTGCTAGGAAGGAATGTCTAGCCTATTAGGAGGGCAGTGATGGAAAAGGTGGGTACTTGTGATGTGTTAGGACTGAGACTTAATTCTGGCTTTGTTCTTGGTGGTGTTAGTTAATGTCTTGAATCAATGTCATTGCTGTAAAACCCTTCTTTATCTGCTAAGCTTCGTACAAGGATAAAAAGAGACTCCACAGACGAAAATGCTTTGTAAGTTGCATTATGTCATACACAGAGAAAAAGTTACCATGATGGCAAATACTTGAAGTTGTTGCCTTTCATCTGATAGTAGGCCTACCCCTTAAAGGTGGTAGAGAAGAGAGCTTCTCAAGTTGTGTGTAGAGATATGTTAGCAGGAGAAAAAGGGACAGTACCTGAACCAACTTCAGAGCAGTATCTCCATAAATTTTGTACCCTACACACCTTGCTTGCTTCATCCTAGCCCCAGCCCTGAGTGTTGGGTTAGGTAGGTCTCTTCCACTAAGGGCACATCCCAGAGAGTGATTTAGCTTAGAACTGTCAGCTGCTAACATTATCTTTTTAATTTCTTCAAATTTTCATTTAAATTCCTGTTAGTTAACATATAATGTAATATTAGTTTCAGGTATAGAATTTGATGGTTCATCACTTACATACAATACCCAGTGTTCATCATAACAAGTGCCCTCCTTAAGGCCCATCACCCATTTAATCCATCTCCCCAACCACCTCCCTTCTGGGTCTGTTTCTTGGTTCACCTCTCTTTTTTCCTCCTATGTTAATTTGTTTTTTCTTAAACTCCATATATGAGTGAAATCATACAGTATTTGTATTTCTCTAACTGATATTTCACTTAGCATAATACTCTCTAGCTCCAACCACATCATTGCATATGGCAAGATTTCATTCTTTTTTAAGGTTGAGTGATATTCCATTTGTATGTGATATTCCATATCTATATATACATATATGTGTGTGTGTACACACACATATTTTTTTTAAGATTTTATTTATTTATTTGACAGACAGAGATCACAGGTGGGCAGAGAGGCAGGCAGAGAGAGGAGGAAGCAGGTTCCCTGCTGAGCAGAGATCCTGATGCAGGGCTTGATCCCAGGACCCTGGGATCATGACCTGAGCCAAAGGCAGAGGCTTAACCCACTGAGCTACCCAGGCACACCCCCCCCCCCGCCAACACCTTCTTAATCCATTCATCTATTGACTGATATTTGGGTTCTTTCCATAATTTGGCTATTGTTGATAATGCTGCTATAAACATCATGGTGCATGTAGCCCTTCTAATAAGTACTTTTGTATCATAATAAAAAACTTATGCACATAGAAGTAAACAATCAACAAAACTAAAAGGCAACCTATGGAATGGGAGAAGATATTTTTAACTGACATATCTGATAAAGAGTTAGTATCCAAAATATAAAAAGAACTTATGAAACTCAACAGCCAAAAACCAAATAATATAGTTTAAAAATGGACAGAAGACTTGAATAGACATTTTTTCCAAAGAAGATGTACAGGTGGCCAACAGACACATGAGAAGATGTTCAACATCACTCATCATCAGGGAAATGCAAATTAAACCTACAATGAGATATCACCTTTCACCAGTCAGAATGGCTAAAATTAACAACACGGGAAACAACAGGTGTTGGCGAGGATGTAGAGAGAGGGGAACGCTCTTACACTGTTGGTGGGAGCTGCCAACATTTCTAACAGATGAGGGAATGCGTGCTTTAGTCCTGCAAGGGGAATCTGGGCAGCACACCACAGCAGCCGCTAAACCACTGTGGAAGAGTTTTGGCAGTCTCATTCTCTCTCTCTCTCTTTTTTTTATAGGCATATATTTAATGCTTCCAGAAAGTGGCTGCTTTTCTGTTCAAAGAATTGCTGCTATTCTTCTCTTCAATCTCCTATCGAGTTTGTAGGTGTTGAGAATGGTTTGAGAAATATATAGCTGAATTCCTGGGACCAGATGAAATTTAGGTCTCCTACTCCTCTGCCATCTTGCTTCTCTGTGACAGTCTCTTATATAAAGTTAAAATGTACCTACCCTATGACCCTGTAAGCCTATTCTTAGGTATGAGAAATAGAAAGAGAAATGAAAGCAAATGTCCACAAAAATGCTTGCACAAAAATATTTATAGCAGCTTCTAATTGGTAGCAACCCTTTTGTCTAGCAATAGGTAAATGGAGAAGCAAATGCTACTCACCAATGACCGAATTTCACGGATAAGTTTCTTAAACACTATGTGAAGCCAAAAAAGGTGGAGAAAAATTAAATTAAACTTATATGAGGTTTTAAAACATACAAAGCCCAATTTATTATACAAAACAAATTTTAGAGGGACTATCTCTGACACAGGAGATTGCCAGGTAAAGTCTCTGAGATAAATTTCTGAGCAAAGGGAATGTTCCGTATTTTGTCTTTTTTTTTTTTTTTTTTTTTTGACAGACAGAAATCACAAGTAGGCAGAGAGGCAGGCAGAGAGAGAGAGAGAGGAGGAGGAATCAGGCTCTCCACTGAGCAGAGAGCCTGACACAGGGCTCAATCCCAGGATCTTGAGATCATGACCTGAGCTGAAGGCAGAGGCTTTAACCCACTGAGCCACCAAGGTGCCCCAAGAATGTTCTGTATTTTGATAGAAATGTCAGTTTTATAGGTGTACACATTTATCAAAACTTGTCCCGTTATGCACTTAATATTGTAATTTTCCTGAATATAAATTATAAATATAGTCTTTAAAAAGGCCTCATTGATTTTTGTCTAATGGGGAAAAGACAGATTTGGGGGGCTTAGGATCTTGTCAAGCAGTTATTATTCATATGACAAGGATTTTAAAGCATTTCTCACACTATTAGAGCATAGGCAAAACAGAGACTATTGGCTTCAAGTAAAAATAAATATTGACTACAGAGAGGATAGGGTGTCACAGACTAGAAGAGACAATATTTCAGGACAAAGGAAATATAGGGTACTGTCCCCAGGATAATACCTAACTGGTGTTAGAATTTCAGAGGCTATCTCTGTATGGCACTCAATCTCCTAAAATACAATTAATATAAATTTGGCTCTTGCACTTAGAACAAATATGGATGGCCATGGAAATCAGAAGTCTGTTTAAATAGTAATAAAGGCCTTGATACCAAAAGTGACACCTTGGTGTGGTAAAATGCCTCAGAACTCAGACTATGAAAATAAAGGAATTCACAACAGGCTGGCCAGTAGACTCTGGCTCTATGTCAGGGAGTGTTTTAAACAAATTCAGCTATTGCTATTATTTATGGTCCATCATATATCACTGTGCTTTTTTTTTTTTTAGATTTTTTTTATTTATTTGTCAGAGAGAGAGAGGGAGCGAGAGCGAGCACAGGCAGACAGAGTGGCAGGCAGAGACAGAGGGAGAAGCAGGCTCCTTGCCGAACAAGGAGCCTGATGTGGGACTTGATCCCAGGACGCTGGGATCATGACCTGAGCCGAAGGCAGCTGCTTAACCAACTGAGCCACCCAGGCGTCCCATATCACTGTTCTTAAATTAACCGCATTGAACATAATATGTAATCTATTCTCTTCATTAGTGTAGTTTGGTCACTTTGAACGGATCCACTCTAAGGAATAACCCTAGGAATGTCACTGATCAGTAAACCTGCTTCGGTGATTCTGGTAAAGATGCAGGACAAAATCTCATAAACAGCTATATTTACATAATGTCATTTAACATGTCTTAATTTTGCTTGAACTTACTGATGAGTATTGTCTTGTATCTTAAAGAATTTTAATTGACTAAAGTAGATACTAATCAAAGTGAGACCATGATATAAAATTTCCAAAATCTCATCAAGTTCCTGTGCCACAAATTGCTCTGGTTTATTTCCTGCTGTTAGTGCTTCGGAGAGTTTGCCTCAACATAGCCATGAATGTTCCTATTTTCTGTGGCTCAGTTGGGTGACGGGGTGAGGGAAGGGACAGGATGATGATTTGTCCAAATGCTTTAGAAAGAAATGTACCCCAGCTGTAGTAATCTTCAGAGTTGATTGGCCAGTGACCAGCTTCTATTGAAAAGTCATCCCTTCATAAGTTTTTTTCTTGCTAATTACAGCAGAAAGGTGGATTTTTCTTTCCATTACTAATTTACTCTAACTTCTATGCTTAAAACACCTATGGAGCACCTACTGTTGGCCACACTTTAGCATTTGGTGCTAATAGGATATAAAGAAAAATAAGTCATCATTGACTGAATCCAATGCTTACATTGTATTAAAGAAGGTAAATCTGAATGCAAGGAGATTAACGCATATTAATTTATTTAACCACATTTCTGTTAAGGTTACTTGGAAAAGTGGCGTTGGAGCAGAAAGCACAGAAAGTAGATTTCGGTACGCTTTGGGAAATGGCCTGATGTAAAGCTTCATACCTAAATCATTCATTCTTTCATTTCAGTCCCCAGTTAGTTAGTAACATGGATTATTTATAATGTAGAATTTACCCCTCTTCCTTCACACATAATCTTTTCTTGCAGCTCTCCTAAGTATTTCTGCAAAATAGAACACACACTCACAGGGTTTTACTACTATGGTTAATTAACTGGAAAAATTATTATTTCCATGTTTGGCTCATTAACTTGGCACATTCTTCTTTCTGCATGTCATGAGATCTCAGATTTAGCTGTAGCTCTCCATGCTAGCTATGGAGACTGACACCCAGGGCCATCTTGCTATCAGTCATCATACATTACCATTAACTTTCTTGACACTGAGTCCCATTGTTCCTGGTGCTCTATCTTCTGTCTTTAAGGAATCCAGTTGCTTTATCGGTAGCTGCTGGTCTGCCTTTCAGTGCTTGGGTGAGCCTGTATTACTTATTCTGAAAATTTCAAACCCATACTGGGAGGCTTTCCCTTACTTAACCAGAGGGAAAGTTTATTTCTTTAAGCTCTCAGTTTTCATTGTTCTTTCTTTCTCTTGGATGTCTCCCAGTTTATGCCTTTACTTCCAGGCACAGGGTTATTGCTAGCCTCAGATGGAGGCATTTTTCACCCCAGTCTGCTGATTTATTGTCCCTTCAGTTCTATTCATAGCACATTTGATAAAAATAATAATTGCAATTAATCAGGCTAAGGCTATGTGCCAGAAATTGGCTAGTTGTTTTGTGTACAATGTATTTGGCCCTACCAGTAATCCTGCAAGGTAGGCACATTATTATCCCGGTCTCACATTAAGAAAATAAGACTCAGGTTGAGTTGCTTGTCACATAGTGAAAAAAATAGAGAAGCAAGATCTCTTGACTCCAAGTGTTAGACTTTTCCCAGGGTACAATTATGCTTTCTCTTGAGGCACATTGCCAGGAATTTGTTACATATTTAATAGCTCTTTGTTAAACTAATGCATAAATGAATGTGTGGAATCTCCTGTTACCTTTTGCTATAGTGAAATGCTAAAAATATCTATTGGTAATTGATTGTAGACTTGCCCACAGGTCATAAGCAAGTAGAAAAACTGACCAATATACATGGTATCTCTTTTTAAAGACATTGTACACTATGGAATTATGCTTCATGAGGGAAGGTAGGCAAATGAGGTGAGGCTCATCATCAGCTTCCTGTCCAGAGGTGTTCTCCGGAATATGGAACAGGGAGGAGGTAGCCCAAGTAATGCTTTTCGGTTTCACTGAATTGAAGAGATAAAGTGTTCACAGAGGCCTACATCACTTGAATTGCAGGGCAGAGTACCACAGGAGAGGGAGGTAACTCAGAAAGAGATCCAGAAATATACTTAAGGGCCCTCTTGAGTCTGAATAAGTACCATCCTGTGCATGTGTAGAGTGGGATTCTCTGGGGTCAAGCAGACCACAGGTATCCAGCAAACAATATCTTCCAAGGAGGTATAAGCCAAACAATTCTTAAAGCCCACAGAAGGCTGGGAGTTCTGAATAGCCAGACCTCAGAAGCCTTGCTGGACATCTAGGACATTCTGTGGAGACCCAAGAAGGCTCACGCTGCAGTAGGAGAACAAAGGACGGTCTTACTCTAGACTTATCCTAATAAACTTTAAAAACAAGCCTTGAGAGCATGAAGCTGATTCACGAATTAAGTGCCTAACAAAACAAAACTTTCAGACTCTTTGAAGGAAGAGGGCAAAATACAGATATTCAGTCACGCAAAACTTATAGTGCCCAGCATTCAATAAAAATTTACTAGACAGACAGGGAAACAGAAAAATCTCACCCATAACTGGAAGAAAAGTCCATTAGTAGAAATAGACCCAGAAGTTACAAGGGAGGATAGAATTAGCAGACAAGAATTCCAGAACTGCTGTTACAAATATTTTAAGGATTTAAAGAATACTGGAAACATATGAGTCGAGAAATAAAAAAATGCAAAGAGAACCAAAAGGAAACTCTAGAGGTAAAATTTTCAATAACTGAAATGAAATCTCATTGGATGAGCTTAATAACAGAACAAAAGACAAGCAAGCTTGAAAATATCTAAGTGAGAGCACATGGAGAAAAAGGGCCTAAAACAAGAGCAAAAAACAAGTGAACAAAAAACAAAACAAAAACCCCCACCAAAAAAAAAAACAAAAAAACAAACCAGAGCCTTAATCACCTTCAGAAAATATCCTAATATTCATGCAACTAGAAACCAGTACAGGGTGGTAGGTGGTGGTTAAAAAAAAATAATAAAGAAATAATTGTCAAAATTTTTCCAAGAACCTCACAAAAGTAAACACATACAAAAGTTAAAACCAACCAGGCACATCACAGTCAAATTCCTGAAAACCAGTACTAAGGAGAACATAGTAAAAGCAGCCAGAGAAAAAGATGCATTAAATACAAAGAAGAAAAATATTGGAATGCATACTGCATTCTCACCAGAAACATACAGGACAGAAGACCCTGGAACAGCATCTTTAATGTGCTAAAAGAAATTGCCAAACTAAATGTCTATATATAGAAAAAATATCCCTTATAAATGGAAGGCAATGAGAATGCCAGTTTCTGGTCTGACACATAAAGACCTTGGAACTTGTGACTCCCATTTCACAGCAAAAAAAAAAAATGCTGAACCAACTGAAAATCAGCAACTCTTCTAAGACTTATGAGAGAATTGGGGTCATAAGCCACCACTCTGACTAATGGAAGGACAGGTGAATACACAGAATCGCTGTTACCTGGGAGGAAGCCCAGGAGCTGAAGCCTGCTGCTGGAGGCTGGGCCACATGCCACCACATCAGCTGGGCTACTGCAGCATAACAGAGGATTTGAGTTGAAAGGATTGCAAGCTTCAGGCTCTATTTAATAAGGAGTCTCTAAGGCAATCCCAAAACAATGGGGGAGACAGAAATAAAGACATCGGAGGGAGGTTTAGCCTCTGACGCCTACAACCACAGCAAACAGTAAACAGCCTAACTCCTAGCTAGATACACACCGAACCTCATGCTAAAGGCCTATTTGCTCTATTTCTCTTTCCTGGATACATAATGTCTGGGTAGCAACAAAAAATTGGAATGTACATGAAAAGGCAGAAAATACCATCTGAAAAGAGAAAGCAAACATCAGAACTGGGCTCAGATATGACAGAGATTTTGGAATGATCAGACTGGAAATTTTCAAGTAACTCTGATGAAAATGCCAAGGCCTCTAGCGGAGAAAGCTCACAACATGCAAAATTGAAAGGCAAGACAGACATTTTGAGATGAGCACAAAAGGACAGAACGTGTCCCTGGAGACCTGCATGATGAGACACGTTTAAGGAAATTCTTCAGTTTCAAGGCAAATGGCACCAGGTGGAAACTAGGATCTACATGATGAATGCACAACACAGGAAATGGTAATAGATGGGTCAGTATAAAATAGTTTTTTTCTCGTTAAAAAAAATTACTTTTAAGAGAGCACTGATTCTTTAAAATCAAAAATAATAATAGTGTATTGTGACATTTATAATATATGTGGAGGTAAAATGTATGATGAGTAAATAAGGGAGAGGGGAAATGAAATTATACTGTTAGGCATTAATTCTAAGGGATACATGCACCCCTATGTCTAGAGCAGCGTTATTCACAATAGCCAAACTATGGAAGCAGCCCAAGTGTCCATCAATAGATGAATGGGTAAAAAAAGAAGTGGTGTATGTGTGTGTGTGTGTGTGTGTGTGTGTGTATGTATATATACACACATACACACTTATACACACACCTATATATATACACATATATACACACACCTATACACACAGACACACACAGACAGGAATATTATTCAGCCATAAAAGGATGAAATCTTACTATATGCAATGGCATGGATAGACCTGGAATGTTTAATGCTAAGAGAAATAAGTTAGAGAAAGACAAATACCATACGATTTCACTCATATGTGGAATTTAAGAAACAAAACTTATGAACAAAGGAAAAAAAGAGACTCTCAACTATAGAGAATAGAGTAATGATTACCAGAGGGGAGGTGGGTGAGGGAATGGGGAAACAGGGGATTAAGGATACACTTGTGGTGAGTACTAAGTATGGGATGGAAGTGTTGAATCACTAAGTTGTACACCTGAAATTAATAACATTGTATTTAACTACACTGGAATTAAAATAAAATAAGAAAATAAAAAAGGAAATATGCTGTTATGAGCTCCTTATGTTCCATGTGAAGTAGTGTGATATTATTTGAAGGTGGACTGTGTTAAGTTAAAAATGTACAGTGTAAATCCTAAAGCTACTACTAAATAAAACAAAATGTTATTGTTAACAAACCAATAAAAAAGATAAAATAGATGGCACTAGAAATTATTCAGTTAACCCACAAGAAACCAGGAAGAGAATTAAAGAAACCAAAAAACAGGTGGGACAACTAGAAAACAAGATGGCGGCCTTAAATGCAACCATACTGATAAGAACATCATATGTTGATGATAAAAATATTTTTGTACTCAGGAAGAAAATAACCAATTGAAGTTACTAACATATTTTTCATAAAATCATGTATTCATTGATGGCCAGAGTCACACTGATCTAAATTTAGGATAGTGTTCAACCAGTTCTTCTAAACTTTCAGGGCTAATTCTGGAAGGTGACCAGAATTTAGGAAGTAAATTCTAAATACCAGAATTTAGGAAGGCTCAGAATGATGGGAAATAACACAGGAGAGCTCTGAGTCTGTCCGTCAGAGACTCTTGGCCAAGAGCAAGGAGATGGAGAAAAATACCAAATTTGGAATAAATGACCCATTACAGAAACAAAGACCAAAGGAGCTATATCTCTGTTCTTTCTTATATTTTTTGCATGCATAAATATGCTTATTTTATGCTTAATATTTTATATGAGGAGTATTACTGGTAGTTTTGTTTCTATTTCATTTTTAGGTTAGAGAATTTCCAGGGGGAATTGACCAGTATGCTAGTTGATGGGGCAAGTCTCTCCACGTTTGAAGATGAAGAAACAATCTTTGTGTTAGGAGGAAGAGCATCATATTACGTAGAATCACTATTCTATTATGGATGGAAGCCAGATGTAGCTAAAAAGATGAGACCTGAACAGAGAGTTGCAGGTGTGGGCCACGCAGATCATTTGAGTGTTGCGGTCAGCTCCTTTCTTTCCCAAGCTCAGGATAGGGCACAGTTAGACTTCTGCAGGTGGCACTCCCCAGATGGCGCTCCCCTCTCTGTCTCACTAGTGGGAGGAAGGCGCCACTTGACTGTAAAGCAGGGGTGGAATTGGGGAAAGAGGTTATGAAGGGGGAGAGTCATTGGTCATCTGTTTCTGTTTTTGGTGTTGTTAGGCAGAAAGGAGTGGCTGTGTAAAGCAGCTGTCTTCATTAGATTTAGTAGCAATAAATCTGATGGGAGATTGATTGCCTGTGGCTGCTAGGTTGGTTAGGGCTTCAGTGGTGTCCTAGGTGGGGTAGGAGGGGTGGTCCTGGCTCCAACAGTAGGTGCTGTAGCTACCATCTCCTTAGATGGCTTCAGGGAGGGCAGGAAGTGGGCTCATGCGCACTGCTAACTCTGCCTCCTTCCTTCCATGCTTCTAGCATTTTGGACGGTAGCAGCTTTCTGCACTTACTAATCTCTGGGATTACTTGCCACCCCTTTTGGCTTCTTTTGCCTTCAAGTGCTTTTAGAACCAGGATCCTGTTTTACCCCTCCCCTTTCCATTTGAAATCTCTACTGTGGTTTTGATTTTCCTGATGAGCCCCTGACTGATGATACAGGGGACATGAGTAATTTTAGCAGAATCAAGTTCCTTCTGAAGAATTTTCTAATATCTCCACAGCAGGGTAGACCAACTTGTGAGGTGCTTAGCACCCCCTTGGCTCTTATTCAGTTAACCTACAAGATGCCTTCTCTGCATCAGCTTCCCCAACTCCTACCTCTGTAAGTGTGTTCCTATAGATAATCCATGCCTAGCATTAAAAAAGTTGAAGCTTGGATGAATTTATTGGGTACTGAGAAGGTTTATATGACCTTAAATGCCCCTTCTAGTTCTAATATTTTAGAATACTTTTTTAAAATTTTTTATTTTTTATAAACATATATTTTTATCCCCAGGGGTACAGGTCTGTGAATCACCAGGTTTACACACTTCACAGCACTCACCAAAGCACATACCCTCCCCAATGTCCATAATCCCACCCCCTTCTCCCAAACCCCCTCCCCCCAGCAACCCTCAGTTTGTTTTGTGAGATTAAGAGTCACTTATGGTTTGTCTCCCTCCCAATCCCATCTTGTTTCATTGATTCTTCTCCTACCCACTTAAGCCCCCGTGTTGCATCACCACTTCCTCATATCAGGGAGATCATATGATAGTTGTCTTTCTCTGCTTGACTTATTTCACTAAGCATGATATGCTCTAGTTCCATCCATGTTGTCGCAAATGGCAAGATTTCATTTCTTTTGATGGCTGCATAGTATTCCATTGTGTATATATACCACATCTTCTTTTTTTTTTTTAAAGATTTTATTTATCCATTTGACAGAGAGAAATCACAAGTAGATGGAGAGGCAGGCAGAGAGAGACAGGGAAGCAGGCTCCCTGCTGAGCAGAGCCTGATGCGGGACTCGATCCCAGGACCCTGAGATCATGACCCGAGCTGAAGGCAGCGGCCTAACCCACTGAGCCACCCAGGCGCCCCTATACCACATCTTCTTGATCCATTCATCTGTTGATGGACATCTAGGTTCTTTCCATAGTTTGGCTATTGTGGACATTGCTGCTATAAACATTTGGGTGCATGTGCCCCTTTGGATCACTATGTTTGTATCTTTAGGGTAAATACCCAATAGTGCAATTGCTGGGTCATAGGGCAGTTCTATTTTCAACATTTTGAGGAACCTCCATGCTGTTTTCCAGAGTGGCTGCACCAGCTTGCCTTCCCACCAACAGTGTAGGAGGGTTCCCCTTTCTCCGCATCCTTGCCAGCATCTGTCATTTCCTGACTTGTTTATTTTAGCCATTCTGACTACTGGGTTCTACCCTGTAGATCACTTTGAGATGCCACAGATTTTTTTTTTAAAGGATCCATAAATCCATATAGGCACAAGAATGTATATGCTGGAAAAATGTTTAATAACTCAAAGTATTATCAATTTTTTTGACATAAGTGTATTAGATACTTAGGATTGGTTAAAAAATTTTAATTTATGCATTTTTGAACACACAGCTACTTTTATAACTGCAGTTTTAAAAATCAACATAAAATGATAATACTGTTTTTCTTACTATGACGGGGGCAATCTACAAGTTCTTTTATGTTTAAAAAGGGAGCACATTTACCTGAAAGGGTCAGAAACCACAACATGAAAGCTCTGGTTTTCAAAGCCAAGTGCCTCAGTCTTGAAGTTCTAAAGCCTGCAGGTTTAAAGGATAATTTTCTGGGACCGGTCTTTGATTAACAGGATTTAACTTATTTAAGCTATCATATTACTAAGTAACGCAGACTTAATACGCTTAGGCCATTTGGGAATTCCATGAAAAATGGGCGTTTGTGGGCAAGATAATTAATTTTATGAACAAGTGTAGTTTTGTTTCCTTATTTTAATTCTACCCTAAGAACACAGGGAGAAAACTTTGATAATGGCGTGAAATGTGACTCTAAGATGAGTTTACGGTATCCTCCCTATTTTTTTTGCCACTGTCAGCAGAAGTGCTGCCATTTTATGATGTTAGATTAACATGGTTATTTCTGTCATAAAAATGACTAGTGACAGTGCATTGTGGTTGAAAGAAGGGGGACTAATATTTATTGGTGGCCGACAAAGAGTAAGATGCTAACTAAACAGGTCACTCACACACAGACACAATTTTATTTAACAGAGGGTCCAAACATGCAATACTTTGTCCAAGGCTAGACAGTTAATAGCTAGCAGAAACAGGATTGAAGATTTAAATAGATGTGTGTTTGGTTAAGGGCTACATTTGACACTGAATGCCTAGGCTTCTGTCCCAACTCTACCAATAATGATCTGTGTGACCTTGATGTAATGACCAAATGTAACCTCAATTTCCTCATCTATACAGTGGTAATCATGCCACTGCTCTTGTCATAGGTGGTTGGAGAATGAAATGTGGTAATGTATGTAATCGGCAGAGCATTGTGACTAACACCAGGGAACCTGTAGGAACCACTGTTAGCTCCTACTGGTTTTTGTTTTTTGTTTTTAGGATTTTATTTATTTATGTCAGAGAGAGAGAGAAAGCATAAGCATGGGGAGAGTCAAGCAGAGGGAGAAGCAGACTCCCCGCTGAGCAAGGATCCCAATGCGGGACTCGATCCCAGGACCCAAGATCATGACCTGAGCCAAAGGCAAACACTTAATGGCCTGAGCCACCCAGATGTCCCTGTTTTTATAATACCCCATTTTTCTTAAAACGGAAATCGCAAACCTAATGCTTAGACCTAATTTTGTCACTAATAACTAAAGGTGTATGACTTTTAGGAAGCCCTTAAATCTTGGACCTTCAGTGTTTCATTTTTAAAATGGAGGCAATAATTCTTTCCCAACCGAGTTGCAGGAATTCCGTGAGATTTGGAAGGCAAAAATGCTCTCTGCCCAAATGTGAGTTGTTTTATATATGGGTGTATATATTTATTTATATGCAAGTTTCACTTTCCTTAGAGTCTATTTGTTTTTAAGCTTAAGGTGTTGCCTGTTTAAAGTTTTGATTTATTTATGTATCTTCTTATTTAATTTTAAGTGTCTTCAGGAAAGGGTGTGTAGGCTCTGTTTGAAACTCACTGCCGGTTTCAATATTTCTTCCTTTTCCCGGAGAAATGCTCAACTTAGCAGTACAGCAAACTGAACACTTTCTCACAGTTTGTTTCTCCAGACAAAGGAAGGGACAGTGACTTACAGTCCCAGGCTGACATAGAGGGTGTTTCTTGATATCTTCAACTTGAACTTGTCTCATTTGACACGACAGTCTGATTTACGCGACCAGATCCGTTCTCTTAGGATGAGGCCACTTGTCAGATGCTGCGTTTCATTTAGTGAGCTTCCAGTCACCTCTAATCCTCTGTGGAAAGAGGGGAATCATGGCTATAAATATAAAGAGACAAAAATAGCCATTTTCCTTTCAGTTAAGTACAGGTTATTCAGCATAGCCAAGATGTACTAAGTTTGTGGAAGTTAGATTATCACTGTATTGTCTTTTAAATGATTACTATAAAGCCAGAGGTTATGTTCCGCCAGCAAAGATACGTCTACGTAATCTGTTAATCTTAGAATTCAGAAATTTCTCCTTAAACCATCCTTTTTCCCCCTCTCTCTGCCTTTGAGCTCAGGGCCCCCATCCTTGCCTGCCTGGGCCATCACCAGGGTCTCTTAAATGCCCCTGCTCAAACTGCTGAGCCCCTTCACAATCCAATGTCCACATTGTTGCCACAGGGATATTTTTCAGGTATAGATCTGAGCATATTACTCTCAATTCCTCTGCATTACCAGCAGGACAACTCCCCCACCCCCCTTTCGCATGACCATGCTCATTGGAAAGATCAGCTTCCTCCCTCCCTTCATCACTTAGCATGGCCCTTAAAGGCTTTGGTCCAGGTCTATCCGCTCTTACCTTTTTCCTCTTCCTCCTCTCTCTTCTGCCATTATGAATTCTCAGCCATCCAAGACACCCGAATGTTCCCCCAAAGAAAGTCTAAACTTCCACACTCCCATGTCTTTTTTCTCCTCCTTTTCCCTGCCTAGCGAATGTGTATGCATCTTTCCAGAGTCTACTTCCTTACCCTGTGATTTCGTGAAGACTCACTTGCCTGTCTACGCCCCAGCCCCTGCAACCCCAGGTAGAGTCAGCTCCCTTCCTTCTGTGCCTTCACAGTACCTGGTATGCAAGCATCTCTAAGATAGTGCTGGAGTGTTAGTCTGCAGCGTGTGTGCACATGTCTGCCCTCCCTTTAGACTGTGAGGTCCTTGATGGGAGAGCCTGCCCATCTTATTTTATTTTTTGAATTTAGTGCCAGGTGTATTTCCTGGCACAGAGTGTTTGTAGACTGTAATGGCCCGACACTTAAACCATGGAGTCAGACAGACGTGGGTGGAAAGTCCAATGAAGTTACTTATTTGTAATATCATCTTGGGAAGGTATTTAAGTCCTATTGATTTTAGCTTTTTTCATACATAAAATGGAGTCAGTAACAAAATACCTATCTCACAAGGATGCTGTGAAACTCAAATGAGTTAAAATATGTAAAGACATGAGAACAGCATCTGGCACAGTGACTCTATACTTTCTCTTAGCTCTTTCTGTTTATTGTTTTTATTATTATCACTACATCTGACGATTGCTCATACATGGGAAGGGTTTCACATAGGAACTGGCAAAGAGTCCAGGCTCAATGCAGATTAGATGTTTTTGTCATTATTACTTTTATTATTAAAGATTGTTGAAGAAATGAACTTCATGTTTTCTTACCTGTTGCCCAATGGAGAGCACACCTGGGGACATTAGCCTCAAAACGCAGTCTGCCCAAAATTTATCAAAATTTATCATAATACTCCCCCTAAAATCAGCTTATGTGAAAATGCTTGCTAGAGGGGCGCCTGGGTGGCTCAGTGGGTTGAGCCGCTGCCTTCGGCTCAGGTCATGATCTCAGGGTCCTCGGATCGAGCCCTGCATCGGGCTCTCTGCTCGGCAGGGAGCCTGCTTCCTCCTCTCTCTCTGCCTACTTCTCTGCCTGCTTGTGATCTTTCTCTGTCAAGTAAATAAATAAAATCTTAAAAAAAAGAAAGAAAATTCTTTCTAGAGCAGCCACTTAAATACTTTCTTCTCTCTCTCCCTCCCTTCCTGCCTCCTCCCCTCCTTCTTTGCTGCTTTCTTCCCTAATTATCCCATCTCAGCGCCTTTCTTTTGATGTTTTGGGCTAAGATCCCTGAAATTACTTTAAACTCTGCCTCTCCTTTCCCTAGACAATATTTTTTTTTTGCTGATCCTCATGATTTTAGTCTGAAAGATGTCTAGAGGGTAAGGCCTCCTGGGGGGCTCAGTCAGTGAAGCATCCAACTCTTGGTTTCGGCTCAGGTCTTGATCTCAGGGTCTTGAGATGCAGCTGCATCTGGCTTTCTGCTGTGCAGGGAGTCTGCTTGAATATTCTCTCCCTCTGCTCCTCTCCCATGCTCTCTCCATCTCTCTAAAATAAATCAAATCTTATTTTAAAAAAAAGATATCTGGAGCAAACATTTATGTTTCCTTTCCCATTGTCACCCCTTCAGGTTCACACACCTGCTACCTGGATCATTCCCTGTTACACAGCAGCCCCTCCAGGGGGCAGGGGCCCAGCATCACCAGAGTCAGGAAAAGGGGTCAAAACCTTAACTCACCAAGGGGCACAAGGGAACATAAAGGAGTGAAGCCGGCCAGGGAGCAATGGTGGCTATGACATAATGGGGAGGTCATGTCTCATCTTCAGGGAAGAGTGGCTGTGTAAGAAACTGCCTGCTCATTGTTTCCATGTGGGGAATGCTGGTGTTGCTGGACCTTTCCATGTTTTAGGAGAAACTGCGGATCTATACATGACATCCGCTGATACAGAAAGGATGGCAAGTAGTTCACTTTTCAAAATCCCCATTGTTTGAGCTAAACTAGGCTGCTGGTCAGATCTGACACGTAGGTGGAAAGGTTATGAGGTCTAAGGAGATGCTCAAATAATGTTTAGAAAAATAAATGGATCCAGGACGCACTTCCTCTCCAGGTCTGGCTCAGTCTCTTCCTGCCTTGTGCATTGTCCCCTTTGATTAATCCCACTTTCAAAATGTGGTGTATGTTTCTCTCATACCTTTCATGCCAGTTGTCCATACCAGTTGGAAACATGCTCTGTTCTACGTGCTAAAGGAGACTCGATAATAAGGAAACATCCCGGAATTGATGAGATAGCAAAGTCAGGTAGTTTCTGGCAGGCACAAACAGAAACAATACCGCTTCAGCTATTTTTAAAAATCAAGTTTCTTCTCTTGGTACCATTGCATTTGGAGGATAATTTTTAAGTCACATCATACATCATAATTGAACCACAAGTACTTCACATTTTACTAGGGTGTACCTCGATTGTGGGTTCCTCAATGGCAAGCTGACATTAATCATGGTTTATATTCAGTGTTCCTGTAGACCAGCAGATAGTCATGTATGTAAGTGACAATAAAGAATTACTTACAAGTCAGTTAAAACTGGTAGTTGGTTAATTATTCGATTTAGTTGGAACAAGAATCCTATTAATATAAATTCATATAACAATCTTGCAAAGACAGATCAACGCTTTTGCTTTGTCCAAGTAGCTCCCGATTGATGTCGCCTGTGCCCAGTTGACTCTCTTGAATGGGTGTGTTTATAAGCTCTGTGATTTTCAGTTTCTTTAAAGCAATGCAAGACATAAAATACATTCGGAAGAAATTTTAATGTATAGGCCTTCTAGACTTTTGTGATTTTTTTCCCCCTAGTCTTTTACAATAGTCTTGCTCACTACTAATTTGAAAATATTATCTTTTACCAAGTTGTCTCTAAATAGTTTATACATAGCAATCACCTGTACTTTCATATACAAATCTCTTTATAAAATTCATTTTATTAGTTTACATAATACTTAATTAATTAAAAAATTATTTTCAGAAATTCAACCAGGATAAAGAGCAGGGGACCAAATATTAGACTTGTGATCATCCTACTGGTACTGAACTGGTAGGAGATTAATTTTCTAGCATTCTGGGGACCAGGACACTAGTACTGGGCATTCTCTGTGCCGGGCGCATGACTCCATCTTTTGTAAACCAAATGGGAGCTATTGATTCTATCGTCTGTTCAGTGAGAGTTTAGTGACATCTACTCTACTATTGGATTCAGGTAGCATTTATTGGATTTTTTGCAATGATAATAATTTCTCACCCACTTAAGTGTTCAGGGATGTTTCCAAGTTGCATTTACTTATATTATCATACTCTCATGGCAACCCTGAGTAAGACATTTTTCCCCTTTGACAGATAAGGCAATTTTCAGACAGGCTGAAGTGACTTCCATAAGATCACAAAGCTTGCAAATAATGAGTGAAGGACTAGAACCCAGTTCCAAGTTCAGGACTCCTGTTGCTCCCTGCTGCTACTGGTCCAAACCAGAGTAAATGAACTCCAAAGACCCTTTGGGCTTTACCATGCTGATGCTGTGATAGATTAGCAACATCTTGTATACATCATCCATTCTAAAGTTATGAGCTTCTATCCCTCTATGGTTCTGTGGCCACTGGCTTGATGTGGAGGGGAGAAGGAGATTAAGTCGAGGGGCCAATTAGTTTCAGAATGGTTGAGTAAATGTTTCACAACATCTTTGAGTGTGTCCCTCTCTCCTTTGATGAATGGCTCTTGCCTCTTTTTGACAGATTGATCTTGAGTGTTGGGTATTTTTCTCTCACCACATTAGCTGCCAGTTTTCCAGACTATCCCCCCAGGACAGAGATGAGGTGAGAGGTAAGTTGTTTGTAAGTATGACTTGACTGAGCATTGCAACCAGGCTGAACCTCAGAAAGCCCTTCTGTGCTTGGAGCCTGCTTTCATGTCTTGAAAATCCTGATTTATTTCAGGACAGGGAAAATCCGAGCCAGCTTGCAGACTGGAAATTAAAATCTTAAAACTATGTATGAAAATCGAATATTCCAAATGGCCTGGTTTAAACATCACCCTGCATCGTTGATCAAATGTAAAAGTTCTTGAAAAGAAGCAGGGGGATTTATGACTAGGTGCAGGACTGGGGAAAGGCTTGGCGAATATTTATGGGTAACTTCAAGGAATTCCACGGACTCCACTTTAGTCTGCTTTTGTGCCCTCACGTTTCTGCTTTGGAAATTTCAAGCCTGCAAATGCTTATGGATTGAAAAATATTTTGGTTTGGCTGTATTCTGTTAACTTCTGAATTTTGGGGGGCAGGAGAGAGATTATATATATTTATTTGGACATATTTATCATCCTGTATGTAAGTGTGTATGCATGTGTTTTTATTCCTTTAGATTTACGTCTTTGACTTTCTTGAGGACAGGACCTTTGCTTTAACTATCTCTGTGCCCCCAGACCCAATACAGCTTTTGGAAGTTGGGAGGTATTCCCATAAGGACTCTCCTGATTCATATGGTGTTACTTAATTTCTGTTGGGTACCTCCTTGACCTATATCTTGTGCTAGTGGATGAGGGAGGTAGAGACAAATGGAGAGAGTAGGAATTTTCAATATGGACATGCCTTTAAAACTTAAAAGAATATAATTAAAAAGGAAATGGATAAAACCAGCAAGCCTTACAACTTAATTCCTGTTTTGTACCTTCAGTAGCCAGTAGGGCACGTGACACACGTTGACCATTTCATACACTTATTCAGGTGTATTGGAAAGAGGCAGAGAAGGCAACTTGAGTTTTATTCTCCTGTCGGCTGGCGAAGATGAGATGGACCCATACAACACAGGCCAGTGGGTGGGTTGGTAACGGATATAAACACCATCAATAAATTTCAAGGCACTGTTTTAGGTATTTCCACATAAATCATCCTATTTAATCCTCTCAAATGTTTGGTAGGACTGGCATTACTACTTATAGGTATTAAAATGCTTCCCTCTTCCTAGAAGATCTTTCTACTTGTTTCAAGCTGTTAAGTACTCCTCTTCTCCAGAGCCCACTCCAGCGGCCGGACCTCTGTGATTCCTTTTCTTCTAGTTCTGGCCAGAGTCATAGGCTCCTTCCTTTTTGCTGCCATAAGACTTTGTGTATTCCTCAAGCTCTGCTGACTGAGTCTGGGACTCCTGGAGCTTTCCTTGTCACCTTCTCTACCCTTTCCATTCCACATCAATGGGCCACCAAGGCATCTGCATTCCCCTCAACCCCCAAACGACCCAACAACTCAGGCTTCCAAACTCCTCTAGCTTGCACCACGGTCACTGTAGCTCTCATCCACCTCGTGTCTTTTCAGACTGTGGTAACAGCCTCCTTCCTCCCTAGTCTGTTGCTCTGATTCTTGTGGCTCATGTCATTCATTCCCCCGCAGTCCAGTAATCATTCAGCAAATTCCCACTGCTACTAAAATAAGTCTGCAGATCTGAATGCCGCTTACAGAACTGTGCCAGCTCCTCCCCCATCAGCCCCATCCTGTACCCATGCCCTTTGTCATCCAAGAGTTTGGCCTTTTCTTTGCCAAGTGCTTTTCTACCTGCTATTCCCTCTGCCTAGAATATTCTTTCGGCCTGAGCTAGCTCCTTCTCCCTCTTCAGGTCTTAGCTGAAATGTGTTCCCAGGCTAGGCTTTGCTGAGCCCCTGGGATCACCTACAGAGGATAATATTCCTTTTCCTTTATAGCACCCAGGGGAACTTACGTGTATGTATAGATTTGCTTAATGACTGCTTCCTCTACTGAAGGCAAGACTTGCTGGGGAGGAGATGCATCTGTTGGATTTTTTTCATGCTTTTAATCCCATACTAAGTGCCTCAGAGTATGGAGGACATTCACTAAATATTTATTAAAAATTTAATAAATAAGGAGTGCATGGGTGGCTTAGTTAAGTGTCTGTTGGTTTCGACTCAAGTCATTATCTCAGGGTCATGAGATGGAGCCCTTCCTTGAGTTCCATGCTCAGCAGGAGATCTGCCGGAGATTCTCTCTCCCTCTGCTCTTCCCCACCCTCACTTGTTCTCTTTCGCTCTCTCTCAGTCAAATAAATAAATTAATTAATTAAAAAAATCTTTAAAAAATACTTTAAAAATTAAAAAAAAATGGATATCAGTGAAATTCCTCAACTATGACCCTCTTACCAGAACTATTTAATGGACTCCTTATTTTTGTTTAGTGTCTTCCTCTGTAGCAAAAGCAACCAAAATATGTTTTTAAAACTTCCTTTTGGGGGCGCCTGGGTGGCTCAGTTGGTTAAGGGACTGCTTTCAGCTCAGGTCATGATCCCTGGATCAAGTCCCACATCGGGTTCCCAGCTCCATGGGGAGTCTACTTCTTTCTCCCTCTGACCTTCTCCCCGCTCATGCTCTCTCTCACAGTATCTCTCTCAAATAAATAAATAAATAGAATCTTTAAGAATTCCCTTTGGTTGTAAGTTTCCTCTGAATCTCACCCTCCCCTGACCAAACTGCATTGGGAAGGTGTCAACAGCCCCATTTATACGAAACACCCATCTGAAAATGCCCCACCTGCTGCTCATGCACCTTTAAGTGATCTGAACCCACGTGCCCCCAACACCCCAAGCGAGGGCGTGGCTCTTCACTTTGTGGGGAGCTGATGAGCAAGCCATTTTAGCTGTGTTTCATCATGAGGAAACTGGGGAAAGCATGAAGTGGAGTCACTTGGCTGAACTAGAGCAGGGTCCCCAGTCTCCTGTCAAAGAAGAGGGATGCAGTGGGACAGAGGAGAGTGGGAAGGAATTCAAACCACCTGCCAGTCCAGGCTGGCAGCGAGACATGGTAGGTAACCACCCTCAACATCCTGCTCTTGGTTTGAAGTGCCCTGGTGTTCTGAGAAGGGAGCCCAAACACAGCAAGCTTGGTGCCAGAAAAGAAATTCTCACTCAAAATATTTTCCCAACAACATTCTTATTTGAAAGAGGCCTCACCAAATGAAAACACATGTGCAGGGGGTTCTTCTCGTGCCTTTCTCTGCCTGTATATATATTTTCTTTTGTATTCTTGACCACCCTGACATTGTAGTTTTTATTTTGAGGAGATTTTTAAATCATTTCCCTGCAACCCATTCATCTTCCTGTCCTGATGTAGAGTGAATTTTCACCTTTTCCAGTCAGTTGTAATGTAGCAGAAACAACCAGAGTTGCCTCTAGGTGCTGAGGCAGAGAGCAGACTTGGAGCAGGTGGGCTGAGCCAATAAAATACAGCTGGGAAACAGGAAACAGCAGAGAAATTGCCCCACGTTGCCCTCTGCTGGAGCCCAGCCACTCTCCCCTGTGAAACCTAGTCATGCTCTGCTTTCCTACCTGGTTCCTTCCTGGGCTTGAGACATCGCTTCCCATCTTAGACCTTCCTTTTCCGTGGTGTAGCCCCTTTTTGCCCACCCCAAATGCTGCTTCCCAAGTATAGGTCAGGGTCATCGCGGAGCTCATTCCCCCTTCTTGCCCTGGGTGTGGCTGTGCTGGCTGGAGTTATGGCCAAAAGAGCATCAAATTCACAACAGTGTGTCCTCCCCAGCCCCAGCATTGTTGCTCACTTTTGCAAGTTAATGCAGGAGACGGATCCCTCTGAAGACAAGAAAGACCTCCTTCGTGGTCCTAAAGAATCCAGAACTTATGCCGGTTTACTTTCTGTTTATTTCATCGTTCCAAACATGAGTCCATGCAATCCACCTGTGACTTGAGTTCCAGAATATCTTCCTGAAGGTTATTTCTGAGAATATCTTTCAAACTACTTCTGTGGTTTCCCTCTGGGTCTTTGCCAAATGCTATTTCCTATGCCTGGAATGGCCCTCTTTAGAATTTTCCTGTCGTTACCCCTTTCTCTCAGCTGAGTTCCAACTGTACCGCCTCCCGTATGAAGCCTTTTCTGAGGACATTTAAGGGAAAGAGGCCATGCCCTAACACTGAGATTTCCGAATTTAAATTCCAAGTTATTCGCCTGCCAGCTGCACAACATAGAACTATTTGAGTCCTCTTGTGCCTCAGTTGCCGTATCTTTTAAAATGGGCATACTATTAATATCTATTTAGTAAAACTTGAGATTTAGTGGGCTTAAGCCTGTGAAGTAGTTAGAATAGTTAAGTGCTCAGTATCATCCTTTCTACACAGTCAAGCTGGTTTGGACATCCATAATAATCCACAGAGCTTTCATTCACTCCTTAAGTACATATTTTCAGGGCTGGAAGGTGCTAGGCACTCACTCAGGCACTGCTCATAGCCTAGGATGCTGTGTTCACAGTACCTTCCTGTCCTTGCTCTCACCTATAGAGATGATGAAGATAGAAAATTTCTTTCTGGAGAAGCCATGTAGTAGTTTCCTAGTGAATGCACTGCGGGTTGAGTTAACTTTGTCTATGGATTAAAGAAGCATCAGGGAGATGGGCCCTAAGGGATCCATATCTTACCATTTTATCATACCTGATCTCAGAGAAGATAGGTTTAATGCCATTACTTACTTATGAATGGAGCTGTATGTTCTTTAAGGGTAGCATTTGATAACATAGGAAACTCATCATTCATGTAAGAGGATAATGTATCGATGACAACAACTGTTATCACCACCATCATGTGTGCAATGCAAACGTCATGATGACCATTACCACTGCCACCTCCATCACAGCAACTGTCACCATGGTGTGCACCATCCTCACTGTCACCATTACCATTATCACCAGCACTGTGGCCACCCTGCCACTACCAGCTCCAACACCATCAGCACCATGAACATAATTGTGTGTATTTGTGTATATATACACGCACACTATATATATACATATATGTGTATATGTATATACATATGTGTATGTATAAATACATATACACATATAACATATATAATGATTATAATAATAGTATATGTGCTTCCAAAGCGAGCACAATATATAATGAATATAACAGTGACAGAACAATAGCATTGATGATTTTCAAGATTACTCAGCAACCTTATGAGGTAGGAATTATTTTTTTTTTTTTATTAACTATTTATGTGAGAGAGAGTGTGTGTGCACGAGTTGGGGGACAGGGGCACAGTGAGAGGAGAGAGAGAATGTCAAGCAGACTCCCTGCAGAGTGCAGAGCCTGTCACAGGGCTCCATCTCATGACCCTGAGATCATGACCTGAGCTGAAATCAAGAGGCAGATGTTTGATGGAGCCACCCAGGCGCCCTCAGGTAGGAATTACTTTTATCTGAATTTGATGGAGAAGAAAAGTCAGTTTCAAATGTAGTCAGTTTCTCAATTTACACATTTAAATAATAAAATGATACGGTGATTTTGTGGGATACATTCTCTTCGTCCTTTCAGATTCATTTTTTACCCTTATCCTTATGTCCTCTCTACTCTAAGAGGCTGACCTCATTACATAGGTGCCCTTATCCTTCAGCATTCATTCGCTCAGATCAGCCAGCGGCAGACACCAGCAGGGGACTGGAAGAGGGAAGGAGAGAGAGACCAGAGTATCTCTTCTCATCTGGAACTGTGGTTTGGTAGTGGCTGTTCTTCCTCCAGAACAGCTTTCCTCTATAGCAGCAGTTTTCCTACTTCTGGAAACTGTTCCTTCCTCTTCCTTCTTCTGATCTAAAAATACAGCTCCTTGCTATTGCTAGACATTGTATTTTATCATCTCCTGGTGCTTCCTTTACCTTGCTCACACCTCTGAGAGTAATCTTGTAATGACTTTTCAGTGATCTCCGAATATGCCATCTATTCCCTGCCTGGACCCCAAATAATGTGATGTAAAATACAGTATACACCACAAAGTACAATCTGTAATTCCTGAAAACAGGAAGGGAGAAGGAAATAAAGGGAAAAAATAAAGGAAAGAAGAAAAGGAAGGAGGGAAGAAAGGAAGAAAAATAAACTCAGATTTCTACCATCAAGGTCGCTATTAAAATTTTGGTGTGTTTACCTTAAGTTTCTGTTTTCTGGGTGGTTTTTATGACATTGTCACTGTGGTTTATATGTATTTGTGCTTCCAACTTTTTTCATTTCATTATGTTGTTTTATCATTTTTTAACATTGCTTGGTCTACATGACCATTATTTTTAATGACTGGATAATATTCTGTTGAGAGTTCTTTTAAGTTTTTCTGGTTACAAATGATGCATTTTCCATATTTCAGCTGTACTTAACGATAAATTCCCTGAAGTATTATTTTTGGGTCAAAGGAAATGAACGTTTGTTTGACTCTTAATCTTATTCCCAAATTTCAAATCAAGGGATTTTACTTTAGAAGTTAATATCAGTTTCAGTTTTTACAGGGGAGATTTAAAACACTTACAGTTCTTTTTATAATTGTTTTGTGTCATATGTTTGGGCTTTCATGTATTTTTTTTCTTCCTCCTTCTCCATCTTATAGTTTTTAGATTCAGTACCAAACTAGCTTTAATGATTTGTAAAGTAAATATTCTTGTTTTGTACTCCAAGAGTGGCTTTCCTAAAATTTTTCATGGTCTACGTGCATATTCAACTAATAATCAAAAGTTAAAAACATACCGAAGTTTGGCATTTTGTTCACTACGGGTTTTTGTGGCATTAATTTTTATTTTTAAAAATATTCTTTTATAATTATTTTTCAAAAATTTATCTTGATATCTGAGTTTTTGGGCATCCCCTTAAAGTTTGTTTCTGAGCAAGTGGCTCACTCTCCTTAACCTCATCCTGGCCCTGAGCCTCATCTCCTATTCATTTTGGCACCTCCTGTCCTTAGCATGGATTCAGCACCTGGAAGGCGTATCGTACCTCCGGTTTGCTTGTTGATGTGATTTATTATGCTATGTCTTACATATGGAGCATTTTGAAAGAGGAACTCGCTAGCTGATTGGCATGAATCAGTTCCCTGTCCATAGAAACAGACTTTCCCATGCCCTTGGCTGCCCACTGTCTGGGTAAATGAAGCGTTTCTGAGATGAAGGTTTTTGTAAATGTGCCTTAGAGCACTCTATTTGATTATCCATTTCATTATGATTGCTTTCCCTTACACAAATACTATATAAATATTATGATGAGAAACAAAAACAAAACAAAAATACCAGAAGATGAAAAAGGAAAACCAACCATTCATTCTTCTTTCTCCAGGATTAAGCATTGAGCAGAAGTATAAAACAATTACAGTTTCATCTAATTGACTGCAGCTGTGCAAACACTGTAGCACACTAAGAGACTGGTGTCCTCCCAGTGCCCCCCCCCCAATCCCACCTCATGAACATCTTGATATCTGGGTTTGTTTCACTTTTGCCCAAGGCAAGGTGTATGTAGGAAGAATGAAACCATGCTCACTGGTTGAAGGAAAGGAATATATCCTTTCGTAACTGTCAAGCTGGAGCTTAAGCTCATGGGGTTTGATTATTTTGAGGTTCTAATTTCCAGGACTCCCTAGCCAAGAGGAAAAGGGCCATCAGCTGTTAGAATAGGCTAGTAAAGGTCAGAGCAATGGTCTGCTTGCTAGGCTTCATTTTCCCTGTGGGAGATGGGAATTTTATGTTTGTTGGTCAGTGTGTGTCAGAGACTTTAAATTTGTTTTGACTTCATTTTATCCTTGGAAATCATGTGTTTTTATCTGCATTCTATAGATGAGGGGACAGGGATTTAGACTGGTTAATGGTTGAGGGCTAAACATCTTCTCAAACAAGTGGTGTGGAATTTGGGATTAGGACCTTCATTGCTCGACTCTGAAGTCTATTATCCTTGAATCAGCCTCTACCTTTTCCCCTTACTTGCATGTCTTATTCACTTTCTAAACTTCCCTCTTCCCCTCCACTGTCCCGCTCTCAGCTGCCTCATTCTCTTATCCTTGTCATCTGTCTCTGTCAACAGTGGCCTCCCTTCCTGGCTGAGATTCTTAGAGCCATCGAGGTTTAAGGCTGAAAGGCATCACTGGAAAGAACTTCTACAAAGGGTTAATCTTGTTTTTTTGTAAGATTCCCTGGCACTCTAGAAGAGTACTTGGTACATAAGAGGGTGCCAGTAACTGGGTACTAAATATATACATTGTAGGAAACACACAGGAAACCCTTGATTTTTTATATTGTATTTAATGAACTATTATAAATTACATTTTTACTATAATGCCTGTTAGTGCTTTCTTAGATTCTGACGAGATCTTTGTTAATAGAATCTTGGGCCTTCAACTGCCACAGTGTTTATTAAAAATATAATATAAAATGAAAAACACCTTATGATGCAGCAATTCCACATCTAGGTATTTGTCTGAAGGAAATATAAACACTAACTCAAAAAGATAACTGCAATTCCATATTTATCACCATGTTATTCACAATAGCCAAGACACAGGAACAACCTAAGTGTCCATCAACAGATGGATGCATAAAGAAAATGTGGTCTGTGTACACATAAGGGAATATTGTTCAGCCATAAAAAAGAGAAAAATCCTGCCATTTGCAATAACATGAATTGGCCTGAGGACATTATGCTAAGTGAAAGAAGTCAGACAGAGGGAAACAAATAATATGCGCTCACTTATACACAGAATCTAAACAACTCTTTCCCCTAAACGAACAAACAAAACCCCTGACGTCATACATACAGAGAACAGATTGGTGGTTAGCAGAAGTGGGAGGTGGGCAAAATGGGTAATGAACGTCAAAAGGGAGAAACTCCCAGTTATAAAATGAATAAATCCTGGAGTTGTGATGTTCAACATAGTGACTATAGTTAATAATGCTGTATTGAATATTTGAAAGTTGCCAAGATCTTAAAACTTCTTATCATAAGAAAAAAAAATCTGTAATTATATATGGTGGTGGAGGTTAACTGGACTTATTGTGGTGATCATTTCATAATATATATTGAATCATTATGAAACCTGAAACTTATGCCAGTTACGGCGTCTCAGTTAAAAAAATAGAAAATCTCCCCTGATGGAATTATGGGTTAAAGACATAAGTCCCCAGGACTGACTGTGATAAAGGTGCTGCAAGGCAATGCTCGCTCTGTGGGAGCACTGGAGCCTCCCTATTTGGCTTCTACTGAAAACAGCTCTAAGATCCCAATAAGCAGACCAGTTTGTGGGGAAAATGCTAGAGAAGCAAACCTCTGCTTAATGTGAGAAAGAGCTTTCCAGCAACCAGAGCTTGCCTGAAGATGGAATGGGCCGTTATAGAGGGCAGTGAGCTTCGTGTCTTCAAAATTATTTAAGGAAAGCCCACATAGGCATTTTTTAGGATGCTTAAGAGTCCCTAGATGATGGGTTCAAAGAATCCCCTGACTCCCAAACATGCACACAAGAAAGTGAACAGGTGAATAAAGAAAAGTTTTAAAAAGGATTGGTTCAGAATAAGCCAGGAGGGTTAAACATGAAAATGAATTTTGCTGGAGAGGAGAGGGGTGAGGGGGTGGGGTAACTGGGTGATGGACATTAAGGAGGGCACATGATTTACTGAGCACTGGGTGTCACAAAAGACAGATGATCCACTGAACTCTACATCTGAAACTAATAATACTTGATATATTAATAAACTAAATTTAAAAAATGAAAAAAAACATAAAATACAGTATTATTAACTGTGATGACCATTACATCCCCATGACTTTATTATTGGACATTTATACCAGTTGATTAACTTCACCTATTTCACTCACCCCCCTCCTCCATGCCCAGCCTGTGGCAATCACCAATCTATACTTTGTATCTATGTTCTTAAAAGAAAATGAACCTTGTCTATAGTGGGCATTTAGCATCTGTGTAAAGTCAGAGCACAAAGTACTGAGTCCAAAGCTCTGAACTTGGAATCAGAGCTTCCAAGTTGGCTTCTTCATGAAACACTGATCAGCTTGACCATGGGCAAGTCCCTCACGGTCCCTAACCCTAAGTTTTCTCTTATTTTAAAATGAGATAATTGAGACCTACCTGATGGCTATCTCAGGTTTCTTTGAACTGTAAAATTGTTGATCTGTGTAATATGTGCTCATAATTAGGGAGAACTGACATTCTCAGATAGGTTATGTATCAGCTTTGGAAGTTAATGATGTAGAAGCATCCTACAAACCGATTCCCTGCACACACATCTCAGAACCAGGACAGTGGTGGTGGTGATGGCTGTTCTCTTCTCTTTATGCCCATGAGATCCCTCAAATAATACCTTACATCTTCAGTCCTGAGGACATGCTTGTGTGGAAGTGTGACTTGCAGGCTTTGAACCAAACCCAAAGGAATGTTTCAGGTTTGCTCTTGGCAAAGTCCTTCTTTCCTTGCTCCCTAATGAAGGATTGGAAGGCTAAGAGAGGCCTCATAGGGCTCTTCTTGGCCATTGCCTCCCTCTTTAAACAATGGCTGGATGCGTTCTGTAGGAAGAAAAGGAAACATATGGATTGAATTTCCCCCAAGTGCACTGTGGCCTAGGAGTAGAATGGAGGCTGGGTGTGGGAGTGGATAGAGAGGAAAGCTTTGGCACAGCACACCGGGAACTTAGTGAAACCTCTGTCCCATGAGAAGTGGGATGGGGTGGGGACAGGGGTTCAATAACTAGCTCTGGCCAGGTGTGCTCTGAACCAGCTGCAGTGGGACAGGCCTTCACAGGAGACCTTTGGAAATGGAGGACTAAGTGGAGTGATGTTGTAATGGGAAGTGGGGAAGATGGGACTATCAAGGCAGGCAGAGACATCCAAAGTTTCAAAGAATCACGGGTCTGAATGTCAAGGGATTCTTTCTGAGGAAGGCAGGTCTGGCTCTATCCTGTGCCTTGAACAATGGGATTTAAAGTTTGGAATTTAGTTAAGTTGAATCAGGAAAGCATTAAACAATGCATACGAATCCTATATCCTTTACCATGTTACTTAGGACTTATCAGAGAGTCATGACAGGGCCTCTCTCATTGGCACTGTAGATACATTTACAGATGCCAGGTTGGAAGGCAAGAAGGGAAGTATTTGGGTTGTCGAAGAGTTAGAAGTGTATCTGTGTGCTTTTGTACATGCTGTGCTTCCATTTATAAAGATCTCTCATCCTTCTCTGTCTTTGCAACCAATCCTGCCTGCCCCTTCATTGGCTGAGCTTCCTGCCATGGTACCCACACTAGCAAGATTACTATCCTTGGGACTGACAAGTCATGTAAAGCTTCCTTGCCACACACACATGAGGTCTGGGAATTATTGGTAGTTGTACATGTGAATCCCTTACTCTAGACACCCACGAGCATTATGTTGCTGTCTCTTGATTCTTAGCCTGGGTAATTTCTACTGATCCAGAGTGAAATCTTAGAAAATGAGCATTTATCTGTTGGCCTGACACTATTCTGATACACATCACTCCTTTCCCCTTGGGAACCTCATGCCTGACTTCCTTCATCTCCTTCAGAATGGTCCTTTTTAGTTTACATGTGGCACCAAGAACACTGAACACCCTGAAGCCTGAATGACATACCTCACCTCTTTGTATCAGATTATCCCTGGTGTTAGATTGAATCTTGCCCACCTTCCTTGGATTTGGTTTTTAATTACCAGATCTAGTCTGGGAAGAGCTGTCTCTCTTGGCCATAGTCTTCTTCCTCATCTCCTAAATTTGTTTTGGTCTGGTTTTACCCCTTCTCAGTGATGAGAGCTCCCAACATACTATGTCATCAATGAACTCATCATTTAAGACTTACTCACTTTACTTGTCCTATGAAGCCTGTCTTTCTTCATTCAGAAAACATGGGTGGCTTCATTTAATGTGCTTCATATACCTATATTACATTTATTATATTGTATTATAATCACCTGTGAACTACTTCACGGGGCATGAGTAGGTACACTTTAAAATTGAATGATAATAATGATGCAGTCCTATTTTCATTCCTCATTGTGTATTAGAAGTTATGGCAAAACAAAGAAACTCAATAGAAGTTTCTGGAGCAGGTGAAGTATTTAGTTTAGTACCCTACACTTTCAGATGAGAAAACTGACCCTCAGAGAAGTTTAGTGACTTAAAGAGACCCTTGGTGAAATCTTCCAGGACAAAGACCATGCCCGTTTTATCTTTGCACTTCCGTTGCCCAGCCCAGGGTCTGGCACACATTAGACAGTCAATGTATGTATAGTATTGAGTTGAAAAAGAATTCCAGAGACCACAAATCTAGTTAGTGGCAAGGCTAGGACTGTCAATAGGTATCATGACTTTTAAACCCTTGGCCTATAGTCAGATTAAAAAAAAAAACAAAGATGTATATTGTATACATACATATATATATATATATAAAACCATGACATGACAACATCTCTTAAATTTTAGTCTTGGCAGATAATTCTTATCTTTTTTTCCTTTTTAATGGATATCCTTCTTTATTAGTCCTGTCCAAATCATTTCAACAGTTAAAATATGTGGTTGGCTTAACACTGAGTAAACCATTTACTTCCTTTCTGATAAATATTCCAGATTTTGAAAAATACCTCCAAGTATCAAGTCTACAATGGGATTTATTCAAAAGAGGACATATATAAAAAGTAAAGGTTTCTCAAATGCCCTGGATGACTATTTCTAAAAATACTAGGTGCTCACAAATACTGAGAAATATCTCAAGTGAGTAGAGTTAAACACACGGTTAGAGGTGTTAGAATACCAATGGAACATCAAAAAGCAAGGATGGATTTTGTGCTATATTTCCTCCTGTACACCAGAGGGCTCTGTGCAAATGGTAGCGCCAGTTTTCTCCCTGCAGATCAAAGATCTAGTTAAGAGACTGGCGATCTTGTTGTAAAGGCCCAGTAGATATCTTACTTAGGCTTTGCCAGCCATGTGATCTAGGTTGTACTACTCAACTCTGCTGTGTGAAAACAGCTATAGACTATGTGTAGATAAATAAGCCTGGCTGTGTTCTAATAAAACTGTATTTGTGAACATTGACATTTGATTTTACACTGTTTTTACATATCATAAAACAGTACTAAAAAAAAAAAAATTAAGGGGCACCTGGGTAGCTCAGTCAGTTAAGCATCTGACTTTTCGTTTTGGCTCAAATCATGATCTCAAGGGTTGTGAGATTGAGCCCTATGTTGTGTTCCTTGCTTAGTGGGGAGTCTTCTTGGGGATGCTCTCCCTTTCCCCCTTTATGCACTCATTTATGCACTCACATGCTCTCTCTAAAATAAATAAATCTTAAAAAAAGTAATGAAAAAAAATTAAAAAAAAATAAAAAATGTAAAAGTCATTCTTATCTCATAGGCTATATAAAAATAGGCAGATTGATTTGGTTTTGATGATCCCAAGTCCAGTTAATAACAACAACAACAACAACAACAACAACAACAACAACAATAATAAAATACTTCCATGATGGATCCCTATTACATGGCAGGCACTATATACATTTTAACACCCATTAAAAAATAAACTGTATTTCTGGGGTGCTTGGGTGGCTCAGTTGTTTAAGCTTTCAACTCTTGATTTCGGCTGAGGTCATGATCTCATGGATCATGAGATCAAACCCTACATTGGGCTCTGCACTCAGAAGAGAGTCTTCTTGAGATTCTCTCCCTCTTCCTCCACTCCGTGCAAGCACGTATGCGTGCTCTCGCTCTCTCTCCCTAAAACAAATAAATCTTAAGAAAGAAAGGACTTTATCTCTTAGAATCACCCGCTTTTCAAATGAGGCAACAATGCTCAGAGTGGTTGATCTGGTCAGTGTCACAAAGTTAGTAAGTAGAAGAGCTACGAATGAAGTCCATATCCGGTCTTAGAAGCTGTGCTCCCTACCATCATGCCATCTTGTCTCTTAACTTAAAATACATAGTTTTAGACAACTCTTTCACTGATGAAATTGTAGTTCAGAATTGTAGGCTCTGGCAGGGAAAGTGCTCTATGGGGAATTAAGATACCTGTGACTTACTATCAACTGTTCCAATCATTTCCCATGTAACCGTGACAAAACTCTTCAATTTTCTGAGTCTTAGTTTCTTCATTTGTAAGACAAAGGAATTAGTGAATGGCAGTGGTGATTTTGTTTCCCGGGGCCATGCAATATCTGAATATGTTTTTGCCTCCATCTTGCCCCATAAGACTGAGGGTGTGTGTTACTGGCATCTAGTGGTTAGAGGCCAGGGATGCTGCTAAAGATCTTCCAGTGCACAAGCTGGTGCCCACAACAATCATCTGATCCAAAATGTCAGGAGAGCTGAGATTGAGAAACCCTGGACTGGGGAACCAAGCCTGCTCTTCCCATTTCTGAGAATCTAATTTTTTGTTCATTTCGCTGAAATATATTTAATTAAATTCCAAGTCACTTTTCTCTGGATCATAGTTTCTTCTTTTGTAAAACAAGAGAATTAAACTGTATAATCTCCAAGATTCGTTTTAATTTTTAAAATGCCCAAGCCTATGATTAACAAGGGAGTATTAAAAATAAATATTATGCTATTAAATCCAAGATAATACAAATTATTTTATATTTTTGTTTCAATAACCAGTGCTGCCCCACTCCCTTAGCCCCCAGGACAAAGGTTGCAAGCTTGCGGTCTATGGGTTGAACCAAGCCTACAGATGTATTTTCTTTGGCCTCCAGATTATATTAGAACATTGCAAATTAGTGGCCAACATTTAAGACTGGATATTTCCAGTAAGTATCCATATTATCCATATTTCTGGTTCCTCTTAAAAAATCAGAAGACAGAGCAACACTGGGCTTGATTTTTGCATGGTAATGGTGAGCTGAAGCTGAGTAGAGCTGTCCCTTTAGCTTGGGCTGAGTTCTCCATCTTACCAGAGTTCACACATCACGGGTTTGACTGGTACCATGCTGCCTTCGTTTACTAACATTATCTCCCTCCTTCCCTGCCTGGTTCCTATAGGTAGGTGAGTTTGCTATTCCTGCCCTAGAATTCTTATTCCCTCATGGAATATTCCCAGAAATGTACAGGATTGGGCACTTAGAATTTTCAATTCTTAGACTAAATAAAATAAATGTGAAGTCCTGAAATTGGGTCTAAGTAAACAAGTGGTTGGGAACAGAATGGGAAGAAAAGTCTTTGCAGCAGCTTATAAAAAAAAGTACTCAGAGTTTTAACGGACAGTATGAGGCAATGGTGTTTTGTGCCTGCCAAGTAGCTAATGTGACCCCTGACTGTGTTGTCAGGAGTGAGTGTTCTAATGGGAACGAGGTGGTCCTGCTCTTTTCTCTGCTGCTGAGATGCATCTGAACCATCACGTTCATTCCTTGGCACTACACTGTTATGTGTGATTTTAACAAGGAGATGAGCCATGAATTGGTGGGATGACTTGGAACGTCTTTCTGTGAGTGAGATTTGCATGAGTTTAGGCCATGGGTTCTGGAAAAGAGAGGACTCAGGAAGGACAGAATGGATTTTTCCAAATATTGAATAGTGGTTCCGAGGAGGGGGGTCAGATCAGCATCATGACCTTCAACACATGCCTCAGACCCTTCTCTGAGCTTCAGTTTTCTCACTTCTATAATAAAAGGTTATTCATAACCTTTCTCCCCAACCTCAAGAAATCCTCTCTACAAAGGGAAATTAATCTTGAAACAAAATATGTAACTATGTAAAATAAATCATTCAAATTGAACTGATTATTTTTTGAGTTTTCAACCTAATATATTCTTTGAGTATTCAACTCAAACTAAATCACATCAGTGCCCTGGTTGGGTAAATGCAGAGTTTCCAGAGCCAATCTGTTTAGCTCTTTCCTTTAGCCCTCAAAGGCCATATCTGAGAGCACTTTAAAGAGCCTCTGGGATACAGTGTGATGAAACCCAATCTAGGTTTCTAAGATCCCTGCTTATTCTAAAATATTCATTTTCTATAGCCTATGTTTCCTGACTGTGAAACATCAGGGAAACTTTTGAGATTAGCTTGAGAATAAGATGGGCCATCAAAGGCTGGGATGGTGAAGAGATGGTTCCCTGATGGGGTGGGGATGGGGGAAGGAACAACAGTGGAGAAGTGTATATTTGAAGTGAGTCAGAACCTCATGACAATTGTCTAGTAAGAAATGCAGATGGCAGCTTGGTCTTTGTGTCTTTAGGAGCTTTGGAAGACTGTGTTTTGTAGACATCATGGTCTTCTCTTTTGCATCAAGTTTTTACATCATTCTACTTCCATTTTATATTATACAGTTTGAAGGTTATAGCATGCTGGAGGTGGGTCCTGGTTGGTTTAAGTGGTGGTGGTAATCCCTCCCTTTTGATAGTGATTGGTCCAGGAACCCAGGTGTTGGTGAATCAGTGTGCATAAGGCTCCTTTAATGGGGATTGATGAGGAATGGACACATTGCCCAAGTTGGGCAATGAGAACTTCAGGGGAGTGCTTGCTGCAGGGTCCTTTAGGAAAATTTCATTATTTATAAGAGAATCAAATGGAGGAAGTTCATTCTTTCCCCTGCATATCTGAAGGTAGTCATATGTAGGTTTGGGACCTACAGTTACTGAAGTCACTTCACTACCAGTCTGGATATAAAATTGGCTCAAGGAGAAAGTCTTAGCCATTAGACTTGAAGGCCGTGGATCTAAAGTCACACGACTGAGCCAAAATCTGAAGCTTGCTGACCTTCTGAACTTTCAGGTATGTGAGCCAATAACTTCCCTTCTTTTCTTAGCATTTTAGCTTGATCAATCTGGGTTGTCCAGATTGACCTCCTAAAACTTAACGAATCCCAACTGATATCTTAGGTTATCTAAGCCGGAAAGGTTTCTTTCCAGGAAGGGGTGAGCATATTGAAGAGTATATCAGATACATCTTTTGTCCTACCTCAGATTCTCGTGGCTTCACCTATCTCCTGAACTCTGATTAGCTGGCCTATTCCAGTTGCTGCAGCTGTCTGACTCTGTACTAACCCATAGAGTTAAGCCACTTGAGATCAACTAACAACAGGCCTGAAAACATTTGTGTGTCATAACACTTCTTGACTCAGATGAAGATCAAGCTGCAGGTGTGAGACCTGGCTTTCTGAGCAGCTGCTGCTGGGGCTCTGATGCAGCCTGGGAACATGGAGGAGTTAAACCCCTAGAAGGCAAACTCAGAGCAGTGGAACTCGGGAGATGTGAAGGATTTGGCAAATTTGCACTTTCTTCTTCCTTCCAGTAGGCTGAACCAAGCATTCCCCCCTCTGTATAGCCTAGAGACATCTCCTATAGCTGCCTCGTAGAAATACCTTTGTGAAATGTATCGCCTTGCATTATTCTCCACCTCACTTCTCTTTTTGCTCACTTTTATAGCGATAGTACTGCATCTCCTAAATAAAGCATTCATACTAATTCTTGCCTCGGGCTCCATTTCTAGGAAAAGCAGCTAAGATAGAATGGAAAAACCCAAAGAAGAAATAATTGGTGGAGAGATTAGACTATTGCCTGGCATGGTTTTAATATTTAGAAAAATCTGATCTTTTATGAAGATCAACAATCCAAGTGGAATGCACTGGATTAAATAGTACAGTAGTTAAAAGCTCAGACATAGCCTGTGTATTAAAGTTCTAACTCTTCCCTCTACTAATTACGTAATCTTGTTAAAATAATTTAACTCGTCTGGGCTTCACTTTTCTCTTTTGTAAATGATGAGGGTCTTACCTATCCCATAGAGCTGTTGTAAAGATTAAAGAAGATATTGCATATAAAAATACTTATCACAAATGTTTTAACCTCAGCACTATAGACATTTTGGGCTTAGATAATTCACACAACAATAAACATACTGTAGCATGTTTACCAGCATCCATGGCCTCTAACCATGACAAATAACCTCCACCTAATTGTGACAATCAAAACTGTGGAAATCAAAAACAAACAAAACAGTGAGCTCTCTAAAGCCCATCAGAAGAATGACCTAGCCAAAACAAACTTGTGAGATATCCTACAGCCCTGTCGTTTTAAGCCACTGAATCTTGGATGATTGGTTATATAGCAATAGAAAACTGGGGCAAATTGGTAACTAGAAGTGTGATACTGCCATAAGAAAAACCTCAACTATGTGGCATTGGCTTTGGACCTAGGTGGTGGGTAGAGGCTGGAGAGAGAAGAGAGAAAAGAGAGTCGAGGAGCAGAAAGGAAATGGTGATTGAAGACAAAGCAAGAAAAGACAGTATTTGGTATAAACTGGCAGAACTGTAGGGACATGAACAACAGAAAGTTGCCGCTTAAGCTTGTTGCGTCTGGCTAAGGAGATACTGAAGCAGAAGAATAAAAATACCAAATAGTGTCTTCAACTGGATATAATAAAGTATAAGAGTGATGAGCTAATGAGATAACTGTGGCATTTGCAAGCAGGATTTGGAGAAGATATAAAAGAACCAGGACTTTCTAGATTGGAACATAATACTGCTTTATATTTTCTGTCTCTACAGCTGGCAGACTATTACCAAAGTAAAAAAATGGCTTCAGGACACAGATCAAGTGTTTGGCTGTAATACATTTTGTTAAGATCTCATAAGACTTAAGGTGCCCAGAAACCACATTGAGCTAGAAAATGGGGCTTCTAATGATCTCAGTGGCATTCTTTCAAAGAAGTGGACTTTTATATAATATAAAGAAATCTCAAAAAGCATGATAGATTTGGCTTTGGGGGGCATGGAGTGAATGCAGAGGAGATAAAGGGAAACCCACAACGATTTTAAGAGAATTATAATATCATTAGCATTGGTAATTTGCACTTGGCTAACTTGAACTGAGGGAAATAGAGATAGTTCAAATGAAAAGAGGCTTGAGGGCAGCAGGAAGCACAAGCTCCTGAGAAAGCTACTCAGATACAAGCACAAACCATTTCATACATAAAAAGAAGAGCCATTTAGAAAGTTAGAATAAAAGCTCAGAACGTAGAGTGAAGAGCTGAGGGGAATAATGAGACCGCTCACAGACACAAAAAGAGCCCCTAATCCAGGAACCCTTCTCACCCCTAGGGTGGGGAGCTGACAACTTGTGATATCTGGATTTCAGAACTGCTATAAATGGCTTCCATGTGTGTGCCACTATCCCATTCTGAATGGAATTGTCTATTGTCCATCATTTCCCCCTTTTCAGTGTTGTATGTTGAATGTGTCTGGGAAGACCTATTGGGTTTTTAGTTCACAAGTCTCTGGAATTGCTGATGTTCAAGAGTTGCTGCACTTGAAAACCAAACTTTGGAGACTCATTTATATCCAGACTAAAGTGGATTGTGAAATTCAGGATTGTGAGCTTGATACCATAACTAGTGTGGCAGCCAACTTCCAAAATGTACCCCCTGTATCATACCTCCCCATATTGAATGGGACTAGTCTGGCTAATGAACAAGATACTGCATATATATATATATATATATATATATATATATATATATCAATTCTTCCAAGGCAAGGTCACAAATGGCACTTTAGTTTTTCCTTAATTTCTCTTACATCACCTGCTCTGAGGAAAGCTGAATTCCATATTATGAGAACACTTAATCAACCTCAGGAGGAGGTCTGTATAGTAAGGAGCTGGAGCTTGTGAACAGGCATATGAGTGAGCCATCTTGAAAGTGGATCCTCTGGTCCTATTCAAACCTTCAAGTGACTACAACTCTGGTTGACATTTGGCTTAAACCACATGAGAGACCCTGAGTCAAAAGTGTCCAACTAGCCTCCTGAGTTCTTGACTGACAGAAATGTGGGAGATAATGAATGCTTATTTTTGTTTTAGGAAGATAATTTGTGATAGCAAATAAAATAATTTGTGAAGCAATAGATAACTAAAACAATTAAGGTGAGACTTTTGGAGGTCTTAGTTTGGAGATGACAGCATTTTACATGTGGGAGGAATATGAATGATTTATGGCAAGAGGGAAAACTCTAATAGATTGTTTAATGGCCACAAATTTCTCTCATCCCAGTATATTGCTGTTCCTCCCATCATATAGATAGATAGATATAGATATTGATACAGGTATATTATATATATATATATATGTGTGTGTGTGTGTGTGTGTGTGTGTGTGTGTGTGTATAGTTCTTGAAGATAGGTATCCTAGTGACTCACTTTTACCAGTAGAATATGGCAGAAGTAAAATTATGTAACATCTAAAACTAAGACTTATAAGATCCTTTAGAATGTTACCCTGAGGTATCATCTAGGAAAAGGCAGTCTAGTCTTCTAGAGGATGAGAGGCCACATGGAAAAGAACTGAAGCCCATCCCATAGCCAACACCAGCTGCCAGCCTTGTAAACGAGGCCATCTTGGACCTTCCAGCCCAGCCAGAACTCTAGCTAAACATGGCTGTATGAATAAACCTAGGTAAATCCATCTGAGGAATCTGTAAGCCAAGCTAAAATTAGTTACTGTTTTGGGGGGATTGTAAATTAAGTAGCAAAAGATAACTGAAACTTTATTACATGGGATTTATCATAGAGTATAGCCCAACTAATTGTTTCTCATCCATAAAAAAAAAAAAAACTTAGTTTCAAGAAATAATTGTCAGTGAATTCCTGGAATAACTCCATGTCTTGAGGAAGATTCTAAAACCATGTAGATGCTCATTTAAAAGAAAACTGTAGTGTCTTCCATGGGCAAGGAAAGTGCAGAATAATGGAATTTATGCTCTTTGTAGGTACAACATAAAAATGAGAATAACATATCTTTTCTCTGTGGAATCTGCCACGTGCTTTGTTTTGATCTGGACACACATACAAAATTTCTAAATCTCTTTTAGCTATGCATTTTACAGGACAATTTATATAGAGTTGAATTTTTAAAAGCCTGAACTAAGCCAACAAAGATCTGTATTTTCTTTTCTTTTCTTTTCTTACATACATACTTCATACTTGGATTAAAGTTGAGCATCACAGAAGCATGTATAATATTTGATTTGATTCTCACCACAACCCTACACTGTAAGAGAGGGAGTATTTTTTTAATCTTCATTTTATAGGTGAGGGCCATTCATACAATGTTCTTTAACTAAGGATGTACATTTAATGTAGAGATTTACTCCCATGCATTCGGTCTTTGAATCTGGTTCCCTTTCTGCTATAACATATGAGGTGTCTAGATGATGGCTAAGGTCCTTTCAGATCTAACCTTCAGTGACTTGAATGGATCCAGTGTACACTGTGCTATAATTCATCGGTGGGAAACTGAATGCCGTAACAGTGTTAACTTTAGCAAGTGGTTACTCAGTTGCTTGGTTGTCTGGGCAGTTTGGTGGTGGGAGATCCTATTTCAACATCTGTCTGGGGAGGCAAACAAACAGAGCTCTAAACCCTGTTAACACATGTGTCCTGGGTGACTCAAGATTCTCACAGAAAGATACTCACTGGGTCTAGTTATATTATGACTGAAGCAATGTTCCACTTGATGTGGAATTCCTCAGAAAGGAGCAGTGTGTTGGTTCAATTCTGGACACCATCTTTACGATGCACATCCAGAGGGCTGTAGACTCAAGGCAGACACTTTGGGGTATGAGTGGTTTCAGAAGACTCTCAGTCAGGTCTAGGCAGGAGGGTTAGAAGATGCAGACCAGGGCAAATTATACCATGTGTTCTCTAAGGCAAAAAGCAAAAGGATATGTAGACCACCTTTACCTTTTTCCCTCTACCACATCCCCACATACGTATTTATATAATTTATTTCCCCATTCCAGGACTCTTGCCATTCACTGAACACAAATTCTCCCATAAAGCATTTCACAGTCTAGATAAAAAGGCAGACAGGAAATATAATGATGACTCTGCCTTTTATAGCTGTGCCCAAGGTCAGTCCCTTCTTTTCTTTTCTTTCTTTATTTTTAAAAAAGATTTTATTTATTTATTTGACAGAGAGAGACATATCACAAGTAGGCAGAGAAGCAGAGAGAGAGAGAGGAGGAAGCAGGCTCCCTGCTGAGCAGAGAGCTCAATGCGGGGCTCTGTCCCAGGACCCTGGGATCATGACCAGAGCCAAAGGCAGAGGCTTAACCAACTGAGCCACCCAGGCACCCATAGTCCCTTATTTTCTAACCATTAATTGCCTCATCAATACGATGGTGATGATACTATTGTTTATTTTACAAGATTTTGGTGAACCATAAAATACTTAACAAAATATATATAGCATATAATAACATAGTCTAAGTATTCATAGTTTAAAGTGAAATTACTTGCAAAAGTCTAACCTCTGTGAAAGATAGAATTAGGACTGTTCTACAATGGAGGAATTATACTTATGGAGTCCCAGTTATGTGTAAAGTGCTTTCCTAAGTTCTTCCACACACATTTATCACTTGAAACCCTCATAAAACCTCCAGGATACAAGTATTTTTCAAATCAAGGATCAGAGAAGGTAAATAACATGAGTAAAGTCGTGATGCTGTGCCATTTTGAAGAATATCTTAATGACCACAAGAAAAATAATGTTTTGTGCAAGACATAGCACACACAAAATGGATAAATCCTACTTCATTAAAATTAGACATTTCTGTTTATCAAAAGATGCCATAAACAAGCTGAAGTCATTACCCAAACGGGGGGAAAATATTTGGACCACATATGCATGACAAAAGATTAGTATCCAGAATATATTTATTTTAAAATTCTACATATTAATAAGAAAAATGAACAACTTAAGAGGCAAATGGGCAAAAATACAAATAATAATTTTCCAGAAAAGAAAACACAAATGTCTCATAAAGTTATGAAAAGATGCTCAAGCTCATTGGCAGTTACAGTACACACATTAAAACCAAAATGAAGATGTTTATAGGCTCACCAGATTCACCATAGTAAGCGGTTTGACAATTTAAGAGTTTCCCAGGATGTGGAGAAAGGAAGCCATCATATTGTGGGAGAGACTGTAAGTTGATGTAAAAACCTTGTGAAGTAGTTTGGCATTGCTTAAAACAGGAGTGTGTGTGTGCCCCATGATTCAGCAATTCCTAGACTTATTTCATTGTCAAACTCCTTCCCAGTTGCACATGGAAACATGGTTAAAGTGTTCATAACATTATTCAGAATAGCATCACTTCCACCACCAGCAATCCAAATGACCACCTATGCGAGACAGGTGAAAAAAATCAGCATATACTCCATATTATACAATATATTCTGTGACAATGAAAATGGACCAACTACAGCTTTGTCATCAACGTGGACAAATTAAAAAAAATTGAGCTAAAAAAACAAGTCACAGAGGAAAACATTCTGTATGACTCATTTACATAAGGAGCAAAACCAGACAAAGAAACAGCCAGGTGGTGGGTATTAGGGAGCGCGCACATTGCATGGAGCACTGGGTGTGGTGCAAAAACAATGAATTCTGTTACGCTGAAAAGAAATTAAAAAAAAAAAAGTAACCCCCTCCCCACAAAAAAAGAAACAGAATATTGTGCAGGGATGGAACAACACCAAGGAGAAAGAGATTAACATAATGTTCACTTCAGGGATTCCTTTAGTAAGAGAGGGACATGATACCAGGGAGGTTCACATGGTCAGTTTTCAAAGACCATGTACTCTTGTTGCGTGATAGCTTCAAGAGAGAAAAAGAAACAAAACAAACATTGTGTCCTTCCACCCTCCCCCAAAAATCCTATTACTGAGTGACAAAAGGAAGAAACAGAATGAGGCTTATAATACCATATGATTTATAGAAATCAAAGATATCGAAGCTTCCCAACCCACCCTACGTAGGTTACAAGTATACATGAATATTTAAGGACATAATTCAAACTTACTTGTATGGGGACCTGTGGCAAGAAGGAATTAGACTGGGGATAAGGATGGAATGAAGCAAGAAAAAGTATCCTGCATAAATTAATCTTGTAAAGTTACGCAAAGTTATTCATTCACTTCTGACCTTATTCCCAAAAGGATTTGAGGAGGCAGAAAGACTGGTGAACTACTCAGATCCATATTCCACTTTTTGAGCCACTTGGTTTTCCATATTTCAAGGAGGTCAACAGGAACTTCTCATCTTCTAAAGGAATCTAAATGATTTTGACAAGGAACGATTCATTTTCCGAAGGCTAAGCTGAGTCTTAGGAAATGGCAGACCTTGGAGTTAGTGGGAGAAGCTGAGGACATTACCTGTGTTGGGCATGACTCAAGCATTTCCATGCCTCATTCCAGACCTGAGAGGTCCTTTTATTTGTCCCCACCCTGTTGGGACTGAGGGGAAGGAGAAAGCAGGTGCCCCCTTTCCCAGGCTAATGTTACACAATTGATCATGCAGAGTGGAGTTTCTTGCCAAGCCAGATAGGATACCAGCCTTGGGTATCCTATGGTGCATTCCGGATCCTGCACATTATCCTACAGGTTCTTTAGGAGACCCTCCTCTTACACATCACACAAAGCCTAAGTGATGTGGGGTGGTCCAGACTTCAGGACCCCCACCCAGCCCAACTCCCTGCTATGCAGACTATTTGAGGGACGGAACGACTGACCAAGTGAGGACTCCAGAAGAGAGGCAAAGTCAGTCGTGTCCAAAGTGTGAGCTAATGAGTTGACCAAAATCAGGAAAAGGATAAATCTTATCCTTGTTATTTCCAAGACAGAATGAATAGATGTAAGGCCTGGCATTTACACAGGAAGATAACTTTATAGATGGGGAAGGGAGGGAACTCATGCATGAAACCTTCTGTACTTTTTGCAAAAATAGACAAAATCATAATTAGATATATAGCTTTGTGTTAAGTACTAAAGGAGATGAAAAGACAAAGCTGCAGACTCTGACCCCCAAAAGCTGGCGATCTACTTTCAAGTGTGCAACTTACACATTCATATAGGGCAACTTACATATGTCTAATGATTACTTAATAAGTATTCAAAAGATGGGAAGAGAAAGTCAGTGTTGCCGGCCGTAATAAACCGTGTGCTTAGATGCTGCCTTGGTGCCTGTGATCGGCTTGCCTTTCACTGCAGCCACAGTCATTGTAGACAGCTCAGACTCCCCTCCCCTTGGCAGAGTTCCCGTCTTCCAGCTCCTTACCTCAGGGCCTTCTCGGTTTGGGGAGTTTGTTCAGCCAGCTGGCAATGCCACACCTACGCCCCTACCCGGATGGACCTGAATTACAATGCCAGTAGCTACACTTCTTTGTCTGTGGGCTTTCTCCTGCAGCCAGACCCCACTCTGTCTCTGTGCTGGGAATGCTGGAAGGGCTTTAAATTCTTACCTGCAACCTAGGCAGCAGGCTTCAAACCTCAAGAAATGATGGGAAGAGTGGAGAAAGACCCGCCAGCGCCCTCTCCTCTCCGCAGGCATAATTCGGAGGCACGTTTCTACACTGGTTCCTAGAATCGCCCAGCTGTGGTAACTTGCTCCCTCACACACCTTTATCGGCCTCCACAGGCTCTCCCAGCCTCAACTTCCTGCTCTCCTCCCGGTGCTCCCTTGCATTGAGTCCTTGTCTCAGCATTTGCTTCTAGGAGAACGTAAGTACACGGATGGTGCTCTAGGCAACCCTCATCAGGGGATGGGGACTGGGGTGGGGAGGCAGGTGAGAAGTCCCTGGAGAAGGGCCCCAGTCTCTCGGCCAACTGATGGATAATTGTGGGATGCATATGGTACGTTTCTTGGGAGGCGTGCGTCACCCTGGCCATGGCCACATTGACCCTGCTGCGCCTTACGCTGGTTTTTCCCTCTCCGTTTCACTCATCACACTCCTCACTTTTGCTTTCTGGGATCGACCTCAAATAAACTACCAGCATCCAAGTCTCTGACTGGGGCTCTTGTTTTCTGAGGAAACCAACCCAAGGCAGAAAGCTTTATGGGAGAGAAGGTGTGAAATGAACTGGAACGTTCACTATGGGTTAAGGGAAGGTGCCGGGAGGACGCCAGGCAGGAAAAGGAAATGACCAAAGGCAGGGAGGTGGAACTGGCTAGAACATTTTCTGCTGGCTCTCATGGAAGGTTCTTGGTGGTAGGAGAACACCATAAAGGGAGCCTTGTTCCCTTTCTGGGCCACTTGAGAAGCTGTCTCACTCGAATAAGCTGGCACTGAGGACACATATGAACACACTGCACATGTTTATAGCCTTTGGCTGAAAGTCCTTCAGACCTCCCCATTGTCTGTCCTCAAAGTTGTCTGGCCCCCTTTTTTTGGTAGCTTCATACTTTTTCCTCTCTTCTTCACCAGGCCTCCTCACTTAGATACCCAGTGTACATTTATTCTCTGTCCTGTGAGGACAAGGCTCTTGGGATCTTCACTAGTTGGGGAAGGGCACCCATTATTGGCATTGTCTGTCTCCCTACTGCTGGGACTATATAGGAGGGAAGGATGATACCAGCCCTCAGTCCACTGAGGGTTGCAGAGCTCATGGGTTGGCAGAGCTCATGGGTTTCCCAGGGAAAATGGGAGTTAGCCCACAGAGCCTCCCTGGATGCTGGACAGGTGGCCACGGGAGGTCAGTAGGAGCCTGTGCAGGATGTTGGAACTGGTGCAGTCATTGTCTAACACAGACCAGAATCTTGAACTAGCCACATTCTCTGGTAAGGGAGCGTCTCTGCACAGTATTCTCTTTCTGCTCCCACCCACTATTGGCACGTAGAAGAAGGTAAGTAATATTCCTAAAACTGATTGCACTTGGCTTTCTGCTTCAAAGCCTGTCTCGGGCATTGCAGGCTCCGCCATCCTGCTTTTCCTCATCACCTGTTCCTGCTCAGTGAAGCAGGAGCTCCGGGAAGGTTTGCTCTGTCTCGGCTCGCTAGGGAAATCACTGGGAGTTTTCCCTAAACATTTGTTCATTGTTAGGGGCTTCCTCCTGCCAGCCTTCCTAGATGGCTGGATCTTGTCCGTGTACTGGGAGATGTTCCAGGATGACTTGAGGGGAAAGAGAAACGGCTGCAACCCATGTGAGGCGGGGGAAGGGAGAGTCTGGGTTATTGCACCCTCAAAGAGCTGTCAGGAAGGGGAAAGGCCGTCAGGCCCCAAAGGTCAGGACGTAGGCTTGACACCCTCTGTCCTTACTCATCCCCTCTCTGGGCTTCAGCTTTCCATCTACAAAATGCACTGGATTTCAAAGGGCTCTTCTATGAAAGCACAGTCACAGTTTAGTGGGAGACCCATTCCAGAAGCTTGTTCCCATTCACACGGATTTTGAAAATTCGATCCTCATGAAATACAGTCTTCATTCAGGTCTTAAATATCCCTGGCCTGGACGAAGATAGCAACCTCGTGGTTGGTCTCCAGTTTTCTCTTGCCTTCTGCTATGTTGACATTTCTAAACAAGAAACCTGACTGTGGCTTCTTCCCAGCACTCCCACGGAAAAAAATCTGAGGGGATGACACATACAGGGCCCTTCCAAACCTGAGCTTATTGTGATCACTTATCTTCAGCTCCTTTCCTCCATGACCGGGTGTTCAGCTCATCCAAACACCTCCCTATTCAGTAATGTAAAATTTTATTTTCTGCCTCTCTGGCCCTCATCTGAAATAGAAGTACCAAAATAATGCTGCTGGTAAAGCCAGGAAAACCTGGGCCTGGACCTCGCTCTGCCATTTACTGCCTTTATGAATTTGGATGTACTGGATTCTTTCTTTGAACTCGTTTCATTATTTCTAAAATGTGATGAAGTGGGAATTAACAAGGAAGGAAGGTTCCCAGCCTTGATTTTGGTTTATTGTATGTAGTCAATAAATCACTGAAATAATAATTTTTGGCAAATTCCTACTCATCCTCTAAAACCCAGCTCCAATGTTATCTCCTCTTTGAGGCTTCTCCAAGTCCCAGAGAGAAGGGCTTGCTTTCTCAGAGCTTTGTTTCAAGTTCTCACCACCTTGTAAGTTCACCACCTTTTTGTCTATTTACATGTTTGTTTTGTCCACCAGTTGACAGGCTCCTTGCAGGAAAGAAGGGCTGTCCTGGGATAGGTGCTCAGTGGATGTTAAATGAAGGAACAAATGACTGTTTTTGTTCCTGGGTAGAAAGAACTTTCATTAAAAACCCAAAGGAAGGAAAAGGTCAGCATGTGTAGGCTTGTTTAGTCTGCTCTGCCTGATTAACTAGGCACACCCACCCTCTCTTGATCCCCCTGCTAGCCTGTTCTTTGGCAAATGTTGGAAGGTCATGTGGCATCCTGTCTCCTTATCTAGGTGGGTGTGATGTGGCTAGGGAAGCCTCCACACCCTCTGTCCAAATACACTGGTTAGCTCTAGCCTTTGGGAGGGTTTGAAAAACAAATTCAGCATTTGTCCCTGGGAGATCTGCAGGGACAACAATGTTACAATCAAATCTAACAAATAAATATAACAACAATATGTAACAATGAAATTATGACAATGAAAGCTTCTCAAAATTGCTGGTAAATCTTGACCATGTCTAATACAAGGATAGCAGGGCACAAAGGGCTGTGCGGCATGTCCTAAAGTCTCTGGAAATGAGATCTTCTTCAAGCTATAACTGATACGTTTACGAGTAAAGGAAAGTGGCCCAGAGTTTTAAAAAGAGCAAGGATTTTCAACCAGAGAGATCAGTTTGAACACTGATATGTTGGTGAAACTTAACCTTTCAGAGCTTAATTACTTATTTCTTCATTGAAGAATTCTTACAGGTTGATAGAATGGTGAAATGAGCAAGATAAGAAAAGTCCTTCCTCATTCTCTAAACATTCAATGCTTTTATGTTTTCTAAGTACTTTATAAGTGACAATGCTCATTTGAAAACACTCCGAGAGGGTAGGCAGAGGGATTATTATTTTTTTTAGAGTGATTATTATTAATATTGGATATTTCCCCTTGTCCCTCTGGGGTCCACTTTACTGCCTTGTTTTGTGCCCCAGGAGACTGATCTCTGAAGACCTGTGACTTCTGACTTCCCATAAATGATAGAGTCCAAATCCTGGTTCCAGCCTGAGCTATTCATTGGACCATAGGCTCATGACTTTACTTCTGTGAACCTCTACTTTATTCTAAAAATATAGAAGATGATAGGAAAATAGATAGATATAAAGGAGAAATACCACTTATTCTGTTCATTTCAGAGCGGTATGGTTAAAATAAGATCATTGCTAATTGCCAGGAAACACTTGCTCAAATTTAAATGTTCTTATTTCTTACTTTCCATTGCCAAAAGATACTATTCTTAAGAATGATGCAATCATTCAAAGATTCACCCAGCCAATATTTCATGCAACTCTTTCAGTTGCCTAACATTAATTATGCCTTTACTATGTCAGAGACTGACAAACTTTCTCTATAATGGGCCAGATAGTAAATATTTTAGAATCGTGGGCCATACAGTCTTTGTTGCAACTATTCAACTCTGACATTGTAGTATGAAAGTAGCCATAGATGGTAGACAAATGACTAAAAGAATTGTTTCACAAAACTTTATTTACAAAAACAATTGGTAAGCCAGATTTGGGCCACAGGTTATAGTTTGCCAACCCACATACTGTAGGCCAAAGATGGGATTAGGTCTTGGAGACAAAGATCTCAAGATGCTCACACACAGTACTGTAAATGAGATGAAGTTGGTTGGCACTCTGTGCGTTGTCTCCACAGAGTTTAGTGGTGCTGCAGAAGGAAGAACAGTCTCTTCAGGTGTGAAGAGATGGGAGGGGAGGAGGAGAAGGGGTGAACGTTTAATGTGGACTGTGAGAAACTAGGGCATGAGGTGGGTTTCTGGGGACATGGCATGCTAAGGAGTTTGGATTTATTCTCTGAGCCATGGAGAAGCATATTAGTGGATGGACATAAAGCATGTGGGCTTTGGTTTAATTGCTGATTTGCCCATGTAGTAAGTAGCTTCACAGTATTGTTTTTTCCTTCTGAAATTGTGAATATCCGTATTTCGTTCATTGGGTTGCTGTGAGGCTACGATGTCACAATGAATGTAAAGAATTTACCAGGATGCCAGACATAGCAAGTGCTCAGTAAATGGTAGGAATACACTGATAGGTTTTTTGTTTTTACTTTGACATGATGAATGTGTAGGAAGGATCTAATACTGGAGGCAGGAAAACCAATCAGGAGATGATGACAGCAATCCATAAGAGAGACACTGAAAGTCTGAACTCAGTCAGAGGCAGAGGAGATGAAGAGGAGACACAAAGAGCTCGAGGGCTCCTTTGCTATTAGAGTGTAGGAAAGAGAAGTCAGCAATATATCCAGAATTTTAGGTATCTAAGCACACATTTACTAAGTTAAGGGACACAGGAGGAAAGCCTGTTTGGGGGAAGGTATTAAATTCCTTTCTGGGCACATCAATTAAGTAGAAATTAAGTAGTCAAACCTCAGGTTGGAATTTCATAATTGGAAATAATCCTCAATAAAAGAATCATCACCATGAAACCCTGGAGCAGATGAAATTATTCAGGAAGTATTAATAGCTAAAAAAAATCAAATTGGGAAAATCAGCATTTTAGTAGAGACAGATAGGAAGAATCTAGTATGTAAATATATCTCCAAGAAGGAAATATCTAAGTGTGCATATATATATCAGCAGGAAGGAAATGTCAGAGTGGGTCAGGGAGCTCCATAAGGAGTCACATCTCAAGAGCCAGTAAAGGGAGAGTTAGAAGGAAAAGACAGAGCATTATCGAGATGTCACAAGGCAGTCAACCAAACCAATGACTGAGAAACACTGGCAGTCTGGCAATTTGCTGGTAGGCAGTGACTGGTAACTTCAACCAAGATGGATTTAGCAGAATAGAGAATGGCTGTGGAGTATGGTAGAGTACTCCTTGAGAGAATTTGTGAAAAGAAAGGGACACGGGCACACGTGCTAAAAGAAAATACGGGAGCAACTTTCTTTTAACGTTTTAGAAATTAAATATCCAGGAGAGAAAACATTTCTGGAGGAGTGAGGTGAAGATCAGCTGGGGCAAGAGATGGAGGACTTTCCCTGGCATGGGAGAAAGATGTCTGTTGGTCTAGCACAGGATCCCTAAGCCAGACTTAGAACTAGATATTTAGGGGTGCCTGGGTGGCTCAGTGGGTTAAAGCCTCTGCCTTCAGCTCAGGTCATGATCCCAGAGTCCTGGGATCGAGCCCCGCATCCCGCATCGGGCTTTCTGCTCAGCGGGGAGCCTGCTTCCCCCTCTCTCTCTGCCTGCCTCTCTGCCTACTTGTGATCTCTGTCTGTCAAATAAATAAATAATTTTTTTTTTTAAAAGAAGTAAATGTTTAAGTGTGTGGTTTTGGAAGGAGAGGTTTCAAGTGCTTATCTGAGAGCCTCAGTTTTCCCACTGAAAAGTCAACCAGGTTATTTGCTACAAGACGGGGAGCAGCAATTAGAAAGGTGGCTTGACCAGAGTAAGATGTGGAATGTTTGCTCTGGCAGTAAGGCCCACTGAGCTTGGGGACCATAAATTCGGGGGTGGCAGCAGTCCATCTACTTGTGTCATTTCTTCCAACAGTGTTCAGCAACTTGGGAAGGAGAAGGGGAGAAGGCAGATGCTTACAGTGATATGAGGCTGAGGATCTCATTCCAGTGTGGTAGAAGAAGGAGACATTGAGAGCGTGAAGGCATTGGCTACGAAAAGATTATAGTGATGGACCATGTTGTTTCAGGCATTAGAAAGGAAGTAAAAGCAGGAGGAGGCTCATAGTGAAAATAAAAGGCCAAAGAACTAGAGGGTTGTGATGAGGTAAAAAATATGTGTAGTAGGCTTAAGGAAGGGAAAACTGGACTGATAGGAAGTGAGAGTCGGAGATTTGTATATTAGAGTCTAAGATGTCAGGGGTGGAACGTTTCCTTTTAATGATAAGCTCCAGGATGTAGCCATAAAACACACTAGTAAACGGGGACTCTGGAAGTTGGTTGGAAGTGATAGTAGTAACATATAGTCACATCTCTGATATTTAACAGATTGCAAAGCACTTTCAAAACCATTATCTCACTTGACCTCATCCTATGAGATGGATAAGGCAGAAATTATCTCAATTGTGATCTTAATTTTATACATGAAACAACTGATGCTTGAAGATATTAGGAATCTTACCAAGCTGGTTAAGTGATGGAAATTCCAAGTGGGATGAAATCACTGGCATCTGGACCAAAGGTGAGAAAAAAAATCCAGTTATTTTCCCCAATTCAGACACTTTGGTGCTATTTTTACACTGAAGGAATATTCTAGATGGGATCCGTTTCACTAAAAAACTACCTGGCCACAACCAAAGGAGAAGTTGGTGAACTCAGAGTCATGGAAGGGTTTTGTTTCCCCCAAACAAAATATTCTTTACCTGTTCTATCACATCCAGTAATTTCACAAGGATTGGGTGACCATGTTGTCGGATTCTGCTCATCAACAGCAGTGTTCCTGGAAGTCCTGCTTCTCGTTCAAGCTGGAGACTGCAGTCTCCCTGGAGCCCCTTTGGGCTCTTCGCCTGGGTGAAGACGGATGGAGATCAGATCCAGCAGCTGTGGGTGGAGGGGGTTCCAGGAAGCAGGCACCCAGCGAGGTAATTCATCCAAATTGCAAAACAGAGGAGGGATCTGGGGGAGCTGGATGCGACCCAAACAGGGTAAGGGGGAGCGATGCCCTTCCATTTCCAGCTCAGATTTCTCCTCTGCCTCCTTTGCTTCGTGCTGGCCTATTCCAGTCCCAAACTGGGTGTCGGGTTCCTTCACAATCCCTGATGATATTCTCATTCTTCAACCAGATCCCACATCATTGCCTATAAAAGTTATTAACTCCCACCCAATCCCTGCCGTTTCACTTTCTGTTCATCAGGAAATACTGCATGAGCCAAACCACAGTGGGGTTGAGAAGGACCAAACTGGAGTCTACTTTATTTCTGCCACTTTTTTTGCTCTGTGACTTTGTGTATATCATTTTCTTTCCCTTGACCTCATCTTCCCATCTGTAGAATTAGTTGGTTGCACTACCCCCAATGGCAAATATGTCTCTTTATAAACACTGACTCTGGACAAGCTGGCCATGGCTTCTTGGATTCCTGTGTTAAGAAGGATTCTGAGGTATGCTAAGGTTCAGGGGAACTAGCGCTCCCCTGTGCCCTTAAGTTAGTGGTTCTCAAACTGTAGTATGCATCTTAGCTACCTAGAGAAGTTGTTAAAAAGTGCAGGGTCCCTCCCCCAGAGTTTCTGAATCAGTAGGCATGAGGTATGGCCCAAGAATTTGGATTTCCAGCAAGTTCCCAGGTGAAGTTAATGCTCTTGGTCCTGGGGCCACACTTTAGAACCACTACTGTAGTATTTCATTTCTTAGGGCCTAGTTTGGTTTTCTTGCAATGCTGCCTTCATCATTAGATAGTTGACACAAATGCACAGACATAGGGCCCCAGACTTCTTTAAGGGAGGCTAAAGGAGGTAAGAGAATTATTAAATAGAGCAAGTTGTACATCTGGTCTTTAAAAAAAAAACAGCCAAGCTATAAGCATGAAATTCTGTTTTTCTAGTTCATATTTAACTAGTATGGGGAGACAGAAAGAGTATGGGCTTTGGAATCAGATACACCAGAGTTTAAATTGTGGTTTGACCTTGGGCCATTTACCAAACTTTTCAGCTTTACTTTATGTAGTGAATTCACTATCTTTTTTGCTTTGCTCACTCTTCCGTTCCCAACACCTTACAGTCATCAGTCAAAACTCTCCTTTGAACGAATATGCAGTGATATGCTATAGATAAATCTATAGAGCTACAGAAATTATTTTCTCTTTTTGCCCCCTCAATGTGTAGTGAAAACCGGTTAATTTTAAATGAGCTTTAAAAAAATTTCATCTTTTGGTGAGTGCTGTGAGTTGGGTAAGACTGATGAATCACAGACCTGTACCCCTGAAACAAATAATACATTATATATTAATTTAAAATATTTCATCTTTAAGTGTGGAGGGCTGGACACTATACTGTATCACTCAGCTTAACACAGACTCAGTATTAATCAGCTTATCACAGACTCCACTTTCATTTAAAAAAAAAAAAATTCAGCTTTCTTTCCTCCAGGGACCCTAACCTTGCTCAGGAACCTCACCCTTATGCTTGGCAATGAGGAACGGGAGAGAGGGACTAACAGTGAACGTGATCTGTTTTACCTCTTCTGAGTAACTTAGTCTCTTTCTCACCCATGTTTAGTCTTCTAAAACTCTCTCTACCTTCCTCCTCTCTGGATGGCTCTGTAGGTATAGAGGCAGCGGTGTTATTCCACTGTGGCCGGGAAAGGACCCCTCACTGGTCCCTGTGGCTCAATGGCTGGTCTGCACTTGCCTCTGGAATGGTGGTCACTGAGATGGAAATTGTTTTGTCTCCCCTGGCCGTTTACCTTTGGCTGCTCAGATCAAGTCCTCTGTGGGCTTTGTGTCCTTTTCCTGTGACCCTGGAGCTCTCTTAAAACCCCCGTGTCTCCTCACCGGAGTAAGGGGAATTTCTGCCCTCCTGTTTGCAGTGTAGCTAGGTTACTTACTCCTCTCTACAATACAGCTACACCCAAAAGGTCAATGTGGTTTATTTGAAAGGACTCGGAAGTAAGTTCCAGAAGACCTGCATTCAGATCTTTTCATTACCTCTCTCCTAGCTGGGGGACTTTGAAGTCCTGCCTTAGCTCCCTGCACATCCATTTCATCTCTACTAAGAGGATTATAGAGTAGTATTAAAGAATGAGATGATACGTTGATTAAAAACTGTTACTTGTAATGATTGTTGGTAAGAGCAGAACCTGGTCCCCTTCTTTGGCAGATGTTTTTTGAGAAGTTACTGTGTGTATTAACTCTAGGGAAATAAAGGATATTAGGATACTGACTATATCCCTGCCTTTTTTATAGCCCTGGGGATGGGGTGGGGTCCTGACCCTCAAAAAGGTGCAGGGGATCATGGGATATGGAGCCCCGACCTGAGAGCCTGTTTTGCCTGCCGTGCTGCTTCAGCTCTCAGAGGCTCTGTGGCCTCGTATATTATGGGAATAATATCAGCATTGGGAGCGTGTGTATGTGTGTGCACGTGTGCGTAGACATAAAGATTATATGAAATGTAAGGTAAGGCATGTTGTTACTAGTAAGCAGAGAATCATGTAGGCGTTTAATTAGAATGCTAATTATCATAAATACATTTATCCTTTTCATGGAACCACAGTCATCTTAGAACTGGAAAAGGAGAAATCATCTTCAACCAAAACTCAAAGAAATTGCCTCAACTTTTAAAAGATGCACACGTAAAACCAAATATTTTTAGCTCTAGTTTTGAAAAACAAAACTCCCTAAGTTTAAGGACTCAGCAAGGGAGATCTGGAGTTGGGGGGAGGGCTCTTGATGTTCCTAAAATAGAGAATTTAATATGAGACGCCAGGAGTATAGAATTATCAACTTGTCAGATAGAACAGATGCCTCGTTTCACGCGGACTGCCTGGCGCCCCAATTCTTGACCATACTTCGCAAATGCTGTCTTTTAATGCCAAGCTACTCTATCCAGTTTTATGTGAGCCATGTAAATATGTAGCAGCAGTGTATTTGGTGGAGCACGTATGGTATTTAATCTTGGATACACACAGGATATTATCACCGTGGAACTAGGAACAAAGGTGAAGTCCCTGCTGAGCACATCTGAACCTTTAGGAGGTTTTCCAAGTTGGAGGACAGGGCTACTTAGGACTTCATAAGATCCAGTCCTATGCTCTCTGTGTGTTGTGTTGTGATCCCAGGATGAGATACAGTCCCAGCCAGGGGGCAGGGTGGGGGCTGGGCAGGGTAAGTGTAGTCCTTTCTTATGCAGATGAAAGGACAGGAGAAGCCGGGTCAGGGCCACCTACACTGGGCAACCACTGTGTTGTGCTGTTCCACCTACACTGGACACAGCTCTGCAGGATAGCTGTTACTGCTTCTGTTTTCCAGGTGGGAACTCACACGAAAGACTGAGGTGGCTCAGGGCCACACTCCTGACTCTGCAGAGTCAAGGTTCAAGGGCAACCAGAGAACACTGTAGGTGTATGGTGAATCATTACAACCTCACTGAAGCACTTTAGCAGTTAGTTACTAAGAGTGGCAGCCTTAACCTATTTGACACCTAAAACAGATCATTTAGTACCCCCATTGCCCCAAGGTGTCAAGATTGTTTTAATACAGTGAGAGATATGAAAAAAAAATACATACAATAGTGATGATGAGAACAGGCATGCAGACAATCAAAATTTTTTAAAAAATGAAATTTGGTATACATTAACTTGGTAGTAAAAAATAAAAATGAATATCTGAGTATACACAAAAATATTATACCTCTCAGCTTGTACCCTTTTAGCGTTTTAAATTTTAAATGCCAACAAAAACTCTAAGTGATTGCACAGAATGGTGAAATTGAAACTCAAATTTTGTGTTTTTGTCTTTATAACTACTGTACTATTATTGCTTATTATGAATCTGGAGTTTAAATGCATGGGCTGGACTCAGTGCGATTGAATCAATACCAGGAGGAAATTACACTTGAAACAAACACATGTAACTGAGTTTGGGGCTGTTGGGAGTCAACTGCTTTATGTACATTAGCTCAATTTAATCCTTAACCTAAGAAGATAGGCAATGCTATTATAATCACTCCCATATTATTGATGAGGGAGCCAAGGTCCAGAGAGTTCATATGACCATCCAAGGTCACAGGGCTAGTACTTAGATGGGACTGAGCTACTGGGGTGCGCACCAGGGTCAATTCTCTGAACTTCTCTGCCTTCATCCTCCCCTTTGTTACATGTGTCAACATACACCCTGCTGCCCGTCGCCCCCCACTGAAGCCATGGGGTGAAAACGTTGTGTTAGTGATGAAAACTCTCTAGATAAATTTCTGGGTTTGTTGTTTATTGATTTGGTTTGATTTTCTTTCCTATTTTACTTTTACTTAGAACCTGTGGAAGCTAAGGAAGATCAAAAACAGGGACTGGAGAAGATAAAAACTTACTCTTTCAGAAGAATCTGTTCCTTAATTAATTATGTAATTGATTAAGTAGCACTAATTCAATATATACTATCTGAGGCACTGTGCTAAAACCCTTGGAAGAAAGAGCTATCAGAAAGTATAGGACAGGATGACCATTTTATTTTGTTTTTTTATTATTTTAATTTCATTTTTGTGAGCATGCAGTACTATGTTAGTTCAGGTGTACAATATAGTGATTCAACAATTCTGTATATTACTCAGTGCTTATCATCATATGTGTACTCTTAATCCCCATCACCTGTTTCACCCATTCCCCCGCCCCACCTCCCCTCTGGTAATTGTCAATTTGTTCTCTATAGTTAAGAGTCTGTTTTGGGTTTTTTTCCCCTGTGTTCATTTGTTTTGTTTCTTAAATTCCACATATGAGTGAGATCATATGGTATTTATTTTTCGCTGACTTACTTCGCTTAGTATTATTCTCTCTAGATTTTATCCATGTTGTTGCAAATGGCAAGATTTCATTCTTTTTTTGTGTGGCTGAATAATATTCAGTTGTATGTACACACTATATCTGTACCCATCTATCTATTGATGGACACTAGGGTTGCCTCCATATTCTGGCTATTGGAAATAATGCTGCAATAAACATAGGAGTGCGTATATCCTTTTGAATTAGTGTTTTCATATTCTTTGAGTGAATATCCGGGAGTGGAATTACTGGGCCAAATAATAATTCTATATTCAGGTTTTTGAGGAGCCTCCATATTATTGTCCACAGTGGCTACACCAGTTTGCATTCCCACCAACAGTGCATGAGGGTTCCTTTTCTCTGTATTCTTGTGTTTTTTGTATTCTTGTGTTTTTGATATTAGCCATTCTGACAGGTGTGAGGTAATATCTCAGTGTAGCTGTGATTTATATTTCCCTGATGATGAGTGATGTTGATCTTTTCATGTGTACGTTGGCCACCTGTACACCTTTTTTTGGAGAAATGTCTTTTGCCCATTTTTTAATTGTGTTATTTGTGGGGGTTTTGCGTTGACTTTTATGAGCTTTTTATATATTTTGGATACTAACCCTTTAACAGATTACCATTTTAAAACACCCTCTGGTTAACTATGGACAGGGCTTTTGGTAACTGAAACTAAGTGAGGTGACACAGAGCTAGGTGAAAACTCCCGATACTGAAACTTAGATTAACAGTTAACTTTTGACCAGAAATTTAGAAGCAAATCAATTCACAACCCTAGGGCTAGATCTCTTTTGTTTTTCAGGCCACGGTTGTGGTTGGGGAAAGAGCAGTGGAAGGATTGCTGGTGGTAGTATCATATATCCTCCCAGAATAGGAAACGAGGGCTGGTAAGAGGCAACCTGGAGGCTGGGAGGTCCGGAGCTCTCTGTCTGTTCTATCAGGACCAGAGCATGAGAGTAGGAGAAGGTCCCAGTTCAGCTTCCTTTATAAAATAGCTGGCCTGGGAGCCACGAATTATTAATTTTCTCTTTAGATAATAAGTGGTTAAGAAGGTAATTCTACCAGCACTTAAGAGGTCAGAGAAAAGTGTTAAGGTCAATATATTTTTTCACTAAGCAATATCAGTTGAAATTCTGTTTGGGCTTTGAAGCACAGACATGTGTCCATGTTCTGATTCTACCACTCACCTTTCTGAGTCTTTTCTAAGTTTTTGTAATGTGGGAATAGTAATAATAATAGCATTACTCTCCTTGGGGGTTAGGAATATTAAATGTAAGGGTAACAATTACTATGCACGTCTACTGTCTTTTACCTGGAACCTTTAGGCCTAAGTTAGACATCAAACATTTTTAGAATTTTCATTATTATAAAATACACAAGGCTGGGTCTAAGAAACACCCCATAATGAGATACATTTTTTTTCCCCCAGAAGAAAATGTTTCAATTGTAGTTCTATTTGGAATATAGAAAGACAACAAATTGCCTCGCATAAATTTAGGATGGGCCTTGCTGCCAAATGAGTTTGCCGCTTGAAAACAAAACAAACTCTTCAATTTTTCAAAGCATTTTGAATTTCACAATTCGAAGGTGAGGCACTGTGGATTTAAGGTAGCAATGTCGAAGGCCAGGCATCTCCTGAGTATACCTTCTGTGCTGGTACTGGTAGCATCTGACATGGGTCACTGCAGGTTCGTGGTGCCTTGGTTTCTGGTCTCCCTGTTCCCCACCCCAGGGACTGGGGGTCCAGCCCCAGTCCTCCTGTGGAAAGTGTTTATTCCTTTGATGTGGCAGCGAGGCCAGGCCAAGGGGTTCAGACACTGAAGCTCCTGGGATTCCCACACCTTGGCCTAAGTGCGTCATGCCCTCTGCATGAGGCCCAGTGCACACTCTGCCAAGTAGATTCTCATGAAGTCTCTCATCCCTGGTTTCAGCAGTTAGCACCCAAAGCATAAGCTGTCCACAACTGACCTGTGGCCTTCAGTTATACCAGCATCACCTTACTTTTGCCTCCCTACTCATCTTTAACCTCCAATGAGAACAAATCAAGGTCCTTCTCAGACCGGTTCTTTTCCTATGATAGCATTCCCAGCCATCAGCAATGAGCCCAGGTATACTGAATGCATGAGTAAATATAAGTCATAATGCATATGAAGGGCTTGGTGCGGTGCCCAGCTAATACTGTGTACTCCAAAATGGAAGGGATTATTAACATATTCTTATTTTTAAATGAGTGCTAGAAATGTGTTTTTCACATTATATCCTTCATCTTCACTCTATAATTCCATAGAAATTTCTTATAATCATTGAGCACAAAGCAACTCTACATTTACTAATACTTATAAGCAAGACAGTAGGCCCAAGATGGAGTCACTTATGCTGAGCCCCATGTCAGCAAATCGAGACTTAATTAGTTCTACCTGTCCTAGAAATAGAGCCTTAAACCAGTCCATCAGGAATCACCTGATCAGAGGAGTTAGATAATCTGCCTGGTAGACCCCTGCCAGCCCCTAAAAGAAAGGAATCTTGCCATAATTAATCTGCTTTTTTGGCCTAATTCAACTTCCTTGTTCTTGCTCCCTCCTGCCTATAAAAACATTTCATTTTCTAGAGCTCCTTAGCTCCTCTCTGTCTGGTAGATTGGGCGCTGCCTGATTTATGAATCATTGAATAAAGCCAATGAGATCTTTACAATTTACTCAGCTAAATCAACAGTAAGAACTGGTATGTTCTTACTGTTATAACTTGTATGTTAGCTGACTTGAGGTATGCAAGTTACTATAAGAAGAAAACTATTTCCCTCCTGCATAGAGGAGAGCAAGGAGGATACCAAATAAATGGTTTAATGCTGCCCCATATAAACATATACATCTTTTTGTTGTTGAGGACATCTTACACTTTTTCCCCATAATTTAAAAACTCACATTAAATGATTAAGTTTTCAAAGAAACATATTATTGGAAAATACTGAGAAACCAGCTATTCCTAGATCTCTTCATTCACCAAGCCCTTTTCCAAATAATCACCCATCCAGGTTCTCTCCATGAAATATCTCAGTGTTAATTATGCTTAAAAATCTCTATAACACAAATTTAACTAGGTTTGAAAAAGAGGCCAAACCTCAAAGAAATATGGTAAAATACATATTTTGTCTTTGGATAAATGGGTTTCACATAATTTATGATTTTTTTAATACTCTTCAAAAATTCTAAATTCAGTAAAATTAGCCTATAATGTATTGTAATCAGAAAATGTTAAAGTCTCTGTATTATATCTTAAATGTAATATATTATCACAATTTTATAAAAAAAGATATATGCTATAGAAACAGTCTGGAAGGAAATACTGCAAACTCTTAACAGAGGTTATCCCTGGATATTAAGACTTTGTGATATTTTCTGTTTTTCTGAATTTAATCTCTTCATTAGGTAAATCATTTTTACTTTAAAGTGAAATTTGTATAGGACACAGTTTTTGCCTTTCAGAAGCTTACAAAGATTCCTAGCACAAAGTTGATTGTGGTCTTATAAAATCTCAGGCTGGGAAAACATTTCACTAGAAGTCAAAAATACTTTGGAAAAAATCAAGTTTCCACTTTAAAAAATTATAGTGAGATAAACTGTCACTTGTCCTGCAAAGATAATTTTAGAGTGGAAAGTGATTCTGAAGCCAGGAACTTGTGCACTGGGTTATACCAATTGTATAATTTCTCTTCCACCCTGCAAAATCTACTTTGTATACACAGACTTTGAGGAACTGAACATTGCAAAAGATGTTTACTAAAGTTACTTAACTACAAAGGTAAAATTAATCATTATGCTTTAAAATATAGAAACATCAACTATATTTTTGAGAATTTTACATAGTATGTCCTCAATAAAAATTGAAATCCTCAAAGTGTTGTCCTAGGAGCTTTATTATACTGGTGAGGATTCAAATGTGGCATATGATAGATAAGGATAGAATTGACAATGGTGTAACTATTATATGTTTTCCCTGCTTTCTTTGCTCATAGGAATCCTCTCCTGATTTCAAGACTTGATTCATATCTTAATTTTTCAAGGAAACCTCTACTACTACTCTAGTGGGAAGCCTTCACTCCTTCCTGTGATATCATTTAGCACTTCTTTTCCCTAGCTCTCATTTGAAAATTACCTTTTTTATTATCCTATATAATTTCTTAAACAATACTTTAAAATAGTTCTACTCATTGCTATAGAAGATTCTACACCCCTAGTAAAATAACCTTAGTCTTGGATTGCCTTCTTTCTTTCTTTTGTCCCTCCTCAGTCTGTGCATTCCTGAACTCCCCAAACATTCATACATCTGTTGAAATCCCTCTTTATTTTCTCATCTCCCTTACTTCTGTGGTTCAGCCCCATTTTCCTGGCCACTCCCTTGCTTGATCTCCATAACAATACTGGTTGGCTTTCCTGGCTACTAATCTAAAAATTCTTAGGCTTCTGACCCCAGTTTAGCTCCAGTTCCCACTGAGTCCGCTTTGGTGCTTGGGTGGGACTGAGAGTAATATAGACCTTGGCTATACCAGGATACTGCAGACTCTGTGGGGTATGAGTTATGTTTTATATGTAAAACAAACACCATACACACAGGATATTGAAAAGATATCTGTACCTCTTGTGTTTATTGCAGCAGTATTCGCAATAGACAAGACATGGAAACAATTAGGTGTCCACCAATTGATGAATGGATAAAGTAAATGTGATATACCTCTACAGTGGAATATTATTCAGCCATAAAAAGAAGAAAATCCTGCCATTTGTGACAACATAGAAGAACTTTGAGGACATTAAGCTAAGTGAAATAAGTCAGAGAAAGTCAATGACTGCATGATCTCACTGATATGTAGAAACTACAATATCTGAACTCATAGAAACAGAGGGCAGATTGGTGGTTGCCAGAGAGAGGCTTTGGGGCAATCGGTGAAGGTTGTCAAAAGGTGCAAACTTCCAGATATAAAGTAAATAAGCCCTGCAGATATGATATACAGCGTGGTGATAGCAGTTAACAATACTGTGTTGTATATTTGAAAGTTGCTGAACAGATCTTAAAAGTCCTCATCATAAGAAAAAAATATAACTATGGGAGGTGATAGATTTTAAGAAAACTTATTGTGGTGGTTATTTCACAATATGTACATATATCAAATAATTATTTCATACACCTGAAACTGATACGTTGTATGTCAGCTATATTTCAGTAAAACTGGGGGGGGGGGCAAATCCTTCTTGTGCCTTAGTTTCCTTGTCTGCATGCTAAAATAAGGTCTTCCACATTGGGGTATTATAAGGATTAAAGAAAATCACGTGCATCTAATACAGTGCCTACTCCGTCATAGGTAACTACTAGATGCTATTTTCTTTCCTCCTTTCCTTGGGGATTACATATAGTTCTGCTTTCCAAAGTTTGGAACACTGATTCTGTAATCTGTTAATGAATATGTTTGACATAAAGATTCTATGGCAAGTAATTTTGGAGAACATGGAGGTTATGTTAAAATCTGAAAGATTTTGCCTCAGAATCTCTCTAGTGAAATATACCAGCCAAATTTTCCCAAATATATTTGACAGAGGATGTCTGCTTCTCATGAAATGTTTATAAAGTCTTGGATTAGGGGATCACGTTGCCAATTTAACTCCTCTTTATGCAGACCTCAAAATAAAGCTTCTATTTTATTGATTGATATCCTAAGATAAATTGTTTTTTAAAAACCTCTATTTCTGCAACTATATATCCATATAAATCAGGATTTCTCAATACTATGCAGCCAAAACAAAATAGGAAATTAAACTGGATGCTGAGGGTGAAATAGGATGACAGCTTGGGAATCGTAAAATGTAATTTCAGACTTCATGCGTTTAGAAAAACATCCTTATTGTTGTCAGTTAATGACTTCATAAAAGCTTAAAGTTATACATTTGAACATAAACTAGATGAAAATTGTTAAATTTAAAAAATGGAATTAGAAGATCTCCTCCAGGATGGAGTAATGACATGCTGCATATAACAGATCTCTAAAAAAAAAATAAAGATGTATAAAACAGGAACCAAAGCTTTGGAAACTGAACAAAAGCATCAGATTTGAGAGAGGATTTGAAACTTGAGATGAGGGAACCAAACAGTGCATTCTTATTTTTTTTTTTATTTTTATTTACTTTTTTTTTTGGTGGCTTGACTTTGAAGGTACCCACAATCATGGTGTAGGTAACACCAGGTGACAAAAATTCTGATAGAAATTCCTGCCATTGTTGTGACCAAATGAACCAGGTGAAAGAGCCCTGGGGCAACAACAGAGCCTCTCGAGATCTAGGGCAAAACCCTGAAAAGGAGAGAGTCAGAGAACAAGGAACAGTGCCTCCTGACCAAGAGGGGTTTATTTCAGGAATATAAGGTTGGTGTACTATTTGAAAATTAATCATACAACTCATCATAGTAACATAATGAAAGATTTAAAAATATGAGAATTCCAATAGATGCAAAAAAAAGAATTCAATAAAATTCAATACTCATTTATATTAAAAGCTCAGAAAACTAGGAATGGAAGGAATCACCATTGACTTGATAAAGGGCAACTTCAAAAACCTGCACATAACATCATAACTAAGACTGAATGTTTTGCCCCTAAAATTAAGAACAAGATGACAATGTTCACTCTTGCTGCACTTATTCAACATTGTATTCAAGGTTCTGGCCAGGACAAAAAGGCAAGAAAATGAAGGATGATACTAGTATGAGATAGATATAATAGATCAATGGAATAGAACAAAGTGCATAAATGAACTCTTGAATTTATGATAAATTGAGTTTTAACAAAAGTGCCAGGACCATTGATTGGGGAAAGGAGACTGAATCCAACAAGTGGGACAACTGGATATCTTTATGCTTATACTATACAAAAAACTTAACTCAAAATGGATTGTAGACCTAAATGCAAGCACTAAAACGATGAAACTCTTAGAGGAAAATATAGGAGTAAGTCTTCATGACATTGATTAGGCAAATCTTAGGGAGAATTTCAATGTTTTCCTTACTAAATTTACTCAGGAATTATTTACATACATTAAACTGCATCTATTTAAACTTTATAATCTAGTGAATGCTGAAAATTGCATATGCCTATGAACTACCTCAGCCATGGCAATACAGAACATTCACATAATCCCCCACAGAGGCCTCATTTTTCTTTGCAGTTCATCCCTTCTCCTACCCCTCCATTCTAGGCAGCCATTGATATTTTTTTTTAAATGGATTGATTTTAACTTTGTATAAATGGAATCCTACAGTATGCATTCTATTGTGTCCATAGTTTCATTCACTTAGGATATTGATTCTGAGATTCACCATGTTGTGTGTGTCAGTAATGCATACCTTTTCAATTACTTGAGTAAATACTTGGAAGTGGAATGGCTGGAGATTATGGAAGGTGTTAAGCATTCTAAAAAAGTGCTAAATACTGTTCCAGGTAGAGTTCTTTTACATTTCTACCAGCAGTATAGAGAGTTCGATCTTCTCCATCTCCTCAGCAACACTTGGTATTCTTAATCTGTAATTATAGCCATTCTAATTAGTGAGCAGTGGTTTCTCATTGTGGTTTTAATTTACATCTCCCTGGTGATGAATATTGAGGTTGAGTGTCTTTTTATGCATGTAATGTCAATTCTTACTTCTCTTTCTGTTCATGTCTGTTCATGTCTCTTGCTGATATTTTATTGGGTATGTTTGTTTGCTAGGGCTGCCATATCAAAGTACCACAATACTTTGCTGGGGGGTACTGAGGGACTTCAATAACAAAAAAATTCTCTCTCAGAATTCTGGGGACTGGACATTCAAGATCAAGATGTTGGCAAGGTTGTCTCTTCTCAGGCCTCTCTTCTTGGCTGGTAGATGACTATCCTCTTCCAGTGTTCACTCGGTTGGTCCTCTATTTTTATCTACTCTCTTATAAGTACTTTAGGAATTCAACATAGGAATCTACTCTCTTATAAGTACTTTAGGAATTCAACATAGGAATTTTTCTCATAAGTCTCCCCCTCCCCCTCCCCCCGGCCAATCCATGTTCTTTTTGCACACAAAATAAATTCTCCCAAAGTGTGATGACTGTAGACTATCTGCATGTAAAGCTAACGGCCATCAAAGAAAGAGGAGACTGACAAAGCATTTGATATGGTTGTACTGCCAAATAAATAAAACACACACGCATACACACAAACACAGGCAAAAAAAACCTCCTAAAACAGCAGCAACAACAAAATTGCCTGTGTTGGGGCACCTGGGTGGCTCAGTGGGTTGAGCCGCTGCCTTCGGCTCAGGTCATGATCTCAGGGTCCTGGATGGAGCCCCGCATCAGGCTCTCTGCTCGGCAGGGGGCCTGCTTCCTCCTCTCTCTTTGCTGCCTGCCTCTCTGCCTACTTGTGATCTCTCTCTGTCAAATAAATAAATAAATAAATAATTGCCTGTGTTAAGAGGTTTTTGGACTATGTGAACTTGAAAATAATCCCTAAGACCACTAAATTCTATGGGTAGACAGTAGACTGATAAAATCGCTTAGCCCTCCCTCTGCCCTCTCACCAGTCTCAGAACATGTTGCCCAATACCAACTTCAGATGTGGTCTAAAAGAATAACGGAAAGGGAATTATCTCCAGGAGTCAGAACCAAGGACAATGGAGAACAAAGTACAAGGGATTTACTCCTCAGGTGTGGAGGCAAGATTTAGGCGTATTCCCCACTCCCAAGTAGGGACCTTCAAGATTTCTGCCCTGTAGGATTTCAGATCTACTATGGGACAGTGTCTGCTGTGTGTCTCCTATAGTTTCCCTTCCTAAATGGGATTATTTATTGTGGTTTTTCTATTCTGTTGTATATTGGGTGTGTGGAGGACAGATAATTTGTCTTTATAGTGCAAAGGTCTCTGGATCAAGAGAAGCCACATCTGGACCTAATAAAGACACCCTCTTACCTAATGTGGTGATGAAGAGATTGCTGCACCCCACTCAGTTTTAAGGGTTGTATTGTGTCCCTTTAAAATTCCTATGTTGAAATCCTAACCCCCAGTACCTCAGAATGTGACAGTATTTGAAGATAAGGTCTTTAAAGAGGTAATTAAGGTAAAATGTGGTCATATAGGTGGGCCTTGATCCAGGATAACAGGCATCCTTCAAAGAAGAGATTAGGACACAGACTGGCAAGAGGGAAGACCATGGGAAGACACAGGGAGAAGATAGCCATCTACAAGCCAAGGAGAGAGGATTTGGAAGAAACCAACCCTGCCAACACCTTAATCTGGATTTCTAGCCTCCAGAAGTATGCAAAAATAAATTTCTGTTGTTTAAACCACCTAGTCCTCATACTGATTCTGGTAGCTCTTGGTAATTAGCACCTCTAGATGCACTCAACTCTGTGCTTGCTGCAGTGGTTAGACGTTTCAGGTGACATTTTGAAAAAAAAGTGTGTGTGTGTGTGTGTGTGTGTGTGTGTGTGTGTGTGATGTGATGTGCGCACAAAGCAGAGTAAAGTAAAAATTTTGGCTAGTTATGTTAGCCATTAGGGCTAGCTATTGATATTTCTGGTGCTTCTCTGTATTAGTCATCTTTTTCTAAGTTGCACTCATAACACAGGACTCTATACTATCAGTGGTTTACAACAACAAAGGTTCATTTCTCACAAGTATTACCTGTTGGCTGTAGGTAGAACACAGATCCACTCTGGATCTTCCTCATTCTAGAACTCATGCTGCATAAACAGCTCCTATTTTGGACATATCATTATTGTGACAAAGGGAAAATGACAACAAAAACATTCAGAGGGCTCTAAATTTTTTGCTCAAATGTGACATGTATCACTTTTGCTTCTGTTTCATTGGCTAAGCCTGGAATCAGTGAAGTGGGAAGAATGCTTAACCTACAGTCAGATAACAGTGGGTGGGGATGTGTAATCCTTTTACAGAAACGCAGCGTGTAATCAGTACCAGTAGCACAATCCAGGCACATGGCTTAATCGCACATCAAGCCCTTTGAAGTTTACTGCTTACACAAATTAAATGTGAGTGAACATTCTGTGTGTCGCTTGTGGGAAGAAACCTTTGAAGACTACTGTGTGATTCCCCACTTTCCCTTTTCCCTGCTATGGGGGAAAGTGAGGGGACCGTGGTATACCTGTACCCCTGATGGAAAGGGTAGAGCAGAGCTCTGGGCCAACTCATAATAGATGATGCAATGTTAATAAGAAATTAATCTTTGTTTCCTTAAGTTACTGAGATTTTAGAGTTGTTTGTTATTATAGCATAACATGACTCATTCATTTTGACAAAGGTACTGAAAGTTTGAAAACCACTACCTTCAAAAAACCATCTGTGTTGTGTGCATAATAGGTGATTAGCAATATATGACAGTGTGTCTCTCATTTTTTTTATAACTACAGCTGCTCCCCTTTCTGAAAAATGATACAGACCATTGTGATAATCACTTCCTTCTTTCTGCTACTCTTTATGGTGAAGGATAGCTTGAGAAGTTTCTTTGCCTACATGGCTTTTGGGGGAACTTTCCCTTTTCTTTACTTTTTGAGTGGTTATGGTAGCAGTTCCAGGTAAAACAATGGTATTGAAATGAGAGAGGCACACAAAGTTGGGTCAGTGAATTCCTTCTGGGACATTCCTTCTGGAGCCAAGTGAGATGAATAGAGCTCTTTGTGTGGGTGCCTGGACTGTACCTGTCAGACTTGGGCCTTGCTGTGGGCCAGTGTTCATCTTCGTATTAGTAGGAGTAGTCATCTGCAGAGCAAGACGCTGTCATTCTGGGGAGAACAAAGTAGATGCACAGCAGGGATAGAACAAGAAGGTCAGAAGTATTTCAATTCCTGAGTTCAATTTTACATCACATCTGGATTAGCCAAAGGTATCTAGCAGGAATCTGCAAAGTATGGATCACTGATCAAATTTGACTGGTTGCTTTTTTTTTTTTAATAAATAAAGTTTTATTGGAACCCAACCAAATCCATTTGTTGACCTATGGCTGTTTTGGTCTTATAGTGGCAGAATTCAGTTGTTGCAACAGAGATCTTACAGCTTGTAAAACCTAAAATATTCACTATTTGGCCCTTTGCAGAAAAAGTTTGCTGACCCCTGGTATCTATTATCTCATCCTTTAAAAGATATGCATTTTTTTGAAATTTTACGTGTGAAATATATAAGTTCATAAATATACATAAATGTAAACAATACATATTCATAAATCAATGCAATTTCATGTGTGCAGAATCAAAAAGATTAGCACATCAATTGTATTGCAATTAAAAAAAAAGATTGGGGAGCACTGCTACAGGCGATAGTGAGTGTTTGGCAAAGGCATCAACAGATTTGCAGGACAACTGTAGTGTCAGCTGGAATGCTTGTGCAGATGCAGGTGGGTATGTACATAAACCTGATATGAGCTCTTACCAATTCAGCCAAAAAATTGGACGGATGAATGGCAATGGGGATCGAGGGGAGGGGATTCATGCAAGTAACTCCAGTGTGGCCTTTCACCTGCAGATGACGGACTCCAGGTTTGGAGAAACAGATTGTTTGGCTACAAGAAACCATCAATAATGATTTCCGTGATCATCTCCTCTTGGCCCAGACTCCATTCCAACCAAGTTATTAATACACACATTATTCTTCTTAAAGAAATAGAAAAATGCATTCCAGATTGCCAAAGGAAGGAATTCCCTGTGATTTATACTGAAGTGTTCCTAGAACTTTTTTTTTCCCCAATCATCCATCTTCAAGAAATACTAAAGACAAATATTTCATGAATCCAGAGGTGCTTCTGGCCAGCATCTGGAGATGATCTTGAGAATACAAATCTGTTATCATTTTTCACTGTGGGCTTCAACTGTCAGAACATGTAATAAACATAACCAGCCAGAGGGCTGGAGGGAAGCAGAAAGCATCCAGTTAACCACTGTAGCAGGAGGCAGCAGAAATGAGAGTGTATATGCCCATACTACCCCCATACCCATATTTTGTAGTTCTGCTGCATCTCTTTTCCTAACAAATACTTGAATTCTAATTAATGACCTCCCAGTTGCTGATACTTTGCAAGGGTGTAATGTCTATTGCCACATAGACAGATGCTGTGGTATAATAGAAGAGAATTAGGCTATGAAGTCAACCATATCCGAGTCTGAGTCTTGGTTTTGCCACTTAATACTAGAGTGACCTTAAGAGATTTTTAGCCTTGCTGAACACTATTTCCACATGAGTGAAATGGACTTGCCAATAGAGTGATAATGTAGGTGAAATTATTAGCACAACTTTTGGCATAACCTAACAAAAAGCTTGTAATTATCATTTCAAAACCATTCCACTAAAAACATTACAACTACCCAATCACCAGGTGGTTAAACAAATTAGACAGAAAATACCAGTTATTGGTAGGAATATGGAGCAAATGGGGTTCTCATACATTGCTGGTTAGAGAGTCAAATGAGCACAAACTACTTTGCCAGTACCCTCCCCACTAAGCTGAATGCCATTCACTAGTCAGCAATTCCACTCCTAGGTATATGCCCAAAGTAAATGCTTTCAGATGTTCACCAAAAACGCCAACCAGAATGTTCAAAACATACGTGTTTGTAATAGCATCCAAATGGAAACTACTCAAATGCCCATCACTACTATTGTTCAGAGCTCAGCAAAACTTTTCTGTGAAAGGTCAGGTTATCAATATTCAGACTCTGCAGCCTGAGAAGCAAAAATCATCTCATAATTACTTCAATTCTCTTTGTAGTGCTCTAGCAACATTGCAAAACAATAGAGTGCTGATAAGCTCTCTGTTGTAACTGCCTCCCTGCCATTGCAGGATGAAAGCAGCCATAGCTAATAGGAGAAAGAGTGAATGTGGTATGTCCCAATAAAATGTTATCTATGAACAAAAATTTAAATTTCATATAATTTTTATGTGTCATCCAATATTCTTTTGATTTACTATTTCTTTTTTTTGCATCTTTGGCATACTCATTTATTTTTAAATTTTTAATAAAAGTTTGTGTTATGTTAGTTTTAGGTATACAACATATTCATTCAACAATTCTATATCCAATGCTTAACCACAATAAGCATGGTCACCATCTATCACATAAAATGCCATACAGTATTAATGACTATATTTCCTATGCTATACTTTTCATCTTTGTGACTTCTTTATTTTAAAACTGGAAGTTTATACCTCTTTTATTTTTATTTTTTTAATATTTATTATTACTTTTATTGTGTTATATTAGTCACCATACAATACATCATTAGTTTTTGATGTAGCATTCCAAGGTTCATTGTTTTCGTATAACACCCTTTGCTCCATGCAATACGTGCCCTCCAAGTTTATACCTTTTAATCACTTTTATTTCACACACACCCACACCTAGCAACCATCAGTTTATTCTCTGTACTTGAGGGTCTGGTTTTTTGTTATTCTTTCATAACATTTGTTATTTGTTATTTTGCTTTTCAGATTCCACATATAAGTGAAATCATATGGTATTTGACTTTTTCTGTCTGTCTTATTTCACTTAGCATAACACCCTCTAAGCCCATCCATGTTGTCACACATGGCAATTTCTCATTCTTTTTTATAGCTGTGTAATATTCTATTGTGTGCATTGTGTGAATGTGTATATCGCACATCTTCTTTATCCATTCATCTATTTGGATGCCTCGGTTGCTTCCATATTTTGGCTATTATAAATAATGCTTTTGACTTTTTAAAACATTCAGAAATGCACAAATCATTCTTACCTTACAGGCTGTAAGGTAAGAAGTATAGAAATATAAAACATGGGCCAAATTTGAATGTAGGTTGCCAACCTCTGGTACAGAGAATAAATGAAATATATATTCATATGCTGGAATACTACATGAAACACGTAGACACAACAGTATAGATGAATCTCATGAACATAATATCAAGTGAAAGAAACCAGTTGCAGAAAGTATAAGATTACATTCAGATAAATTACAAAAGCAGGTGAAATGAATCTATGATTGCATAAGCCTGCATGGTGGTTACTGTGTGGGAGTGAGTGACAGGCAGAACAAAGGAGATTTGGGGGTGAATAGTCATGGCTGCTTCTTCATTTAGTTTGTTTAGTTTACAAATTTTCACCAGCTACGCATTTTTGTGTGCTTTTCTGTATGTATATCATACTTCAAGAGGGAAAAAACTCGGGCGTCTGGGTGACCTTAAGCTTCTGCCTTCGGCTCAGGTTGTGATCCTGGAGTCCCAGGATCGAGGCCCACATCGGGCTCCCTGCTAGGCAGGGATTTTGTTTCTCCTACTGACCTCTTTCGTCTCATGCTCTCTCTCTCTCATTCTCTCTCAAATAAATAAATAAAATCTTAAAAAAAAAAAAAGGAGGAAAAAAAATCTCTCAAAATTCTCTTCATTAGTACAGGCCTTTACCTCACACCTAACCAATTTACAGGTTTCTAGATGCTCTGCCCCACTTTAGTTACCTTATTTATTACTCCAGAGAATCTGAAATACCAATTTATCTTTTGGTTTAGTGGAAAGAGCAGCCATGGTATAGACAAAAGCCTTGTACTTAGAAATGAAGAGCAGCATTTAACTCCACTGTGAACTGATCATGCAATACTTGGTCTTTTGAAATTTTATTTTGTCATCTGAAAATGGGAAAAGCTGTATCTGCATTTGGTGTAAAGATTACCCTTGTTAATGAGGAATTATTCTGTTTAGCTGTATACTTTTGTACAAATTATCACTACCTATGACTTTGTTTTTTGAACCACCCACAATGATCAAATTTAAGCACATCCATCCCCTTCCTTCTCTGCCTCTTGGTCCTCCACTTGGGGAGACAGTATGCATGATGAGGAACATAGACTCTCAGGTCAAATCGTGACTCTATCACTTGTCTTGCAGCTTCTCTGTGTCTCCCTTTCCTCACTGGTAAAATATCTACTTCATATTATTCCTCTAGAGGCTGTGGCAGTCAGCCTCCAAGATAGTCTGGATGACCCCTGTCCACTGAACTCCATGCCCTGGTATAATGCCTTCCTGCACTGTAGGAGGGTTGGGCTATGTGGTGTTAAGATATGGCATAAAGGAGGGCATTTCACCTGTGAGATTAGGATATAAAAGACAGTGACTTTCACTTTTCATGGTCTCCCTAGTGATCATTCACTTCAGGGAAAGCCTACTACCAGGTCAAGCAACCCTATGGAAAGGCCTGCATGGTGAGGAACAAGGCTTGTCAGGAAACCACAGGAATGATCTTGGGTGTGGGTCCTCCAACCCCAGGTACATTTTGAATTTATTACAACCCTGGCTGTCAGCTTCTTTGCAATCTCCTGAAAGACCCTAAGTCAAAATGATCCAGCAAGCTGCTTCCAAATTCTTGAACATCATCAACACTGAACATTATCAACTGATAATCAATGACCTTACAACAATGAATGGTGCCTGATGCATACTAAACGTACAGTAAATATTAGCTATCTCAATTATCTGCTCCCTGAAAGCTGGCACTTGCACATCTATAAAGCTCATTGCTGATGTCAGCATTTTGTGCTCTGCAACAGGCAATGTCAGTGGCTTGAGCGTGGGCAGTTTCCCTTCCTTTCTGTGGCCCCTTTAAAGACCAAATATTATTAGGAGACATCTATCTGTGTGCACAGCAGTGACAGTGTGGCTGGGAGTCCCTATGGAAACACCTCCCCGCCCAGCACTCTTTCCTTAAAGGATCTCTCTAGCCTCTGCCTCTCAAAAACTTGGTCCTGCCCACTGGTCTTTGTGGCACATCCTATTATTCAGGCCTCCTTCCTGCTTTCTCTGTCTCCTTAGATGTGTTGGTGATTCAGATTCTCCTTCTTTGGATGTGGACTTTTGTTCCTTTTTGCCATAGGCTCCGTAGTTGCAGGGTCAACCAATGAGTCCCCTGGTGTTTTTAGAAGCAGAGCTGGAGACAGTTTAGGATTCTAAGAGCTTTACTGAGGGTTGCTGTCTATGAGAGGTAATAGGAAGAGAAGCAGGGTGGATAGGGAAAGCCTCAGCCTGTGATGTAGACCTGACACCTAGAAAGGAAAGTTGGGAAGAAGCAAGACTGGGGTGGGAGAGCTGCAGACTCAGGTCTGAAAAGTCAGTGGTCCCACAGTGAGCCACAGGACAAAGAGCCTGAAAGAGGAGTCTCAATCTAGGCTGAAATGACCGGGCCCATATACTTTTTCCATGCTCAGTTAGCAGTGAGGGCAACCTGGGAATGATAGGGCTTTGGCTTAAAAATCCTAAGATTCATCCTAAGATGAAACCTAAAGGTGCTAATGGCTGGAGGCTGTTGGCTCACTGTTCCTGACAGATGAATGGCAGGTTCTTTCTTGACCAGAGGTCCATGCCGTGCACTCGCATGGCTGTTGCAAACATCCTCATTTCTGTGGTCAGGCCTGGCCTCCTGCACCCCCCCTACCTGTGTCAAACATCTAAGCTTCCACCTTGCTTGGAAATGGGATTGACTGGCCCTAAGTGGAGTGTCAATATGAAAAAGCATGGGACTCATGGAGGTGAGATGAGAATTAATTATCTCTCAGGCAACCTGAGGGTACCCAGTGGGGTTTGGTAGTAATCAGTCATTGTTTTCATTGAGCATATACTTAAAGCTCTATACTGTGCAAGCATTTCCTGTATGAAAACCCAAACTATAGAATATAAAATTGGAAGGTACTTGAGTCCCTAGTTAAGTCTCCCTTTCATGAACAAGAATCTCTTATAAGTACTCAATATAGGCTCACTCTCCTCTTTGCATACCTCCAGGGATAGTGAGCTTCGGTTATCTCTTTGGTTGTGAACAGCTCCAGTTGACAGAATCTTCCCTCTTTAGTAGAATTCAGAATTCTCCCACCACTTTTAATTTTTGAAGTCACTTTAATAAGACTTCCAGTTCTCTCATTTATTAATCCTATAGATATTTGAAGACAGTTGTCATTCAACAACTGAAATACTATAAGAGAGGCTACTGGAGCCTCTGATCCTCTAACTGTAAAACAATGGAGTCTGACTGTTCTTGATCACTAGGGTCTCTTTATGACCTAAAAGACTATGAAGCCATGAAGACTTCATGGAACAATTCTCAAATAAAAGAGAAATCCATATAAATTAAAAGACGATGTGCTCTCTCTGAAGTATTTGTTGTACATTTCCTGTGGAACACAATGGGACTCAGAAATAGTGGGACCATCCACCGAGCCACTGCTCGTTTATGTTGAAATAAAACAGGCTCTGGCTAATTAGAAGCATTCTCCTCAAGATGAAACAATACAAGCTTTCCAACATTTCCCCACCAATGCGTTGGTGGTATAGTGGTGAGCATAGCTGCCTTCCAACATTTCCCCACCATTAGCAATTCCTGATGTTGACTGGACATGTTAATATAACCCCCCACTGTACCTCAGGAAAAAAAAAAAATGAAGCAGGCATGATAATTCACAGCACAAGAAAGAATTCTTTATACTTCCACTCAACTAGCGCGCGCGCGCGCACACACACACACACTAATCTTACACTAGGTACTCACTAGGCACTGGCCTCCATGATAGGTTCTTTCACATATATTTATTTTCTCCTCAAAATAATATTATGAGTAGATTTTATTAACTCCACATTCCAAATGAAGAAATCTGAGCCTCAGAGTAGTCAAGTGATTTGTTTAAGGTAACCTAGTTGTTAAGTGGGTGAACTAGGGCCTTCTGATGTGAAGTCCAGTGCTCTGCCCACTCCACCAGCTACAAGGAAAATTCTTAATAAAAGACTATGTCTATGTATGTAGAGTAGGCAGTATTTTAATTTCAGTTGTTCCAGAGGCATATCCTGAAATATGGTTAAGGTGAAAGTAGTTTATTATCAGAGGATAAAGAAATACAAGAGGTTGGTAAGGTGGGTCAGAGAAGAAAAGGTAACCAATAAATTATGCATCATCAAACCAGCTATCACTGTGGGCAGTTGGAACTAAATTCTGCTGGGGAAAATCTGAAAGTTAGTGTAGGATACAGGATACAGAGTTAACCCCCTAAGGGGGAAGCGGCTAGGGCTTTTATAAACCAACTCTGTCAGTCATTGTTTGTGGTCTTCTTCTAGCAGATATTCATTACCTGGCACTATCTACCTGCCAAGCAGGTGGACAAGTCTGAGAAAGACTTCAAGCAGAGACATTTGGGAGCCGGCAATTTGAGGTTGGGTCAGTGTGGACTGAAGTAAAGGGCAGAGGATATGGGCGAGCCATGACAGCACCTGGTATAATAAATAAGTGACAGATACTACATAATCTGTCAGCAAACATATCTTGACCACCTCCTGTGTGGAATAGAACAAGGGTGAATCACACATATATGGACCTGCTTTCATGTGGCTTAGTATCCAAGGAGGAAGAAAGAAATAATTTATTCTAAATAAATATAAAATAGTAAAAAATGTACTATTGTGTGAGAAGAAGAAACCATAACCCCCACTTAGCTAAATCTTACACAAAAAACAAAAAACTAAAAGGAATCCACAACAAAGCCCCCTCTCATTCAGTGTTACTCTATATCTCCTTTTACCTCAGACTCTATTTCTTTTCTCCTTGTTGGAGCCAAATTCCCTAAAACAGTGTGTTTAGAGTCTGCCTTGTCCAGTGAATTATGAGAGCCTCTGAGGGTGGGCCTTTTTTGTTATCTTTAATTGTATTATGTAGTATTTGACATATGAAAAAGAATAGATGAATTTGAACATGAGCAAAGATGCAGTAAGTTCACTCCAGCCTATCTCTTTCATTGACTACAACTAAAAACTTACAACAACAACAACAAATATATATATATATATATTTGATTTAAAGACTCCAAACATTAACAACAGCAGGCAGATTGGGAGGGAAGTCCATTGTTGAATAATGACCCGTAACTGGGGTGAGTTTCAGGGGTTTTCCTTCTAGTTTCTCCCAGGTTTGCCATAAGGGAAGACAGAGTCCCATGTGGCAGAGAGGAGACATATAACAAAATTCTAAAAAAATTCCCCTGTGTTATATATAGCCCGAGGAATACAGACAGAGGCCTCCCAATACCTGGAGAGTATAAGAGGATATTCCTGCTTTTGTGCGTGTGTGTGTGTGGGGGGGGGGGGGGCAGTTCTCCCTGTCCTTTCTTGATTCTGGTTGTGGTCATAATGTGGACATTTAAGTCCACTAATGACAACCTGTTTTTCTGGTTAAGTAAATTTAAAAAAAGGACCACCTTGTCTCAAAGAACATAGAGGAAATCCCTGTGTTGTTTTTTGTTTCCTCCACTTTGTCATGAGGGTAGGCACTTTGTCATGAGGGTAAGCACATGTCCATGGAATTTTTCAATAGCACAAGGAGAACCCTGATGTTCTAGCCAGAAGACTTAGAAAGGGAGTCCTGTGATTTCCATAGAAAGCAAGAGTGTATGGAAAATCATCATGGGAAGAGTTCTGGAGAAGGGGATCCCTGAATCTGTGTATAAATTGACACAAATCCTTAACTCATTCCTGAAATATATGAAACAGACCTAATGAAACATAGCAAAGGCTTTAAAAACGGAACAGATATTGAAACCACCACCCACAGAAAGTGAGCTAGAACTTGTCTGACCTAACTGATCACCTGCTAAAACAACAAATCCACATTCATTAGAGGATTTTAGCAAGACCTAGGGCTTCACAACAAAATATTAAAAATTTCCAGGATTTATTCCAAAATTATTTTACATGTAAAGGACTGGGAAACTCTGGCCCACATTTAAGGGAAAAGACAATGGGTATCAACCTGGAGATCAGATATTGGCATTATCAGAAATAGACTTTAAAACAGCACTTAAAACTAATCTCCATGTAGTAAAAGTGTATAAATTTGAAAAAAGTGGTAAGGCAGAAGCTTTTAGTGACAAATAGAAATGATAATCAAGAGGCAAATCAAACTGGAAGAAATAGAAAACTGAACAGAACCATAGCCAGCAAAGACATTGGATCAGTAATAAAAAACCTCCCAAAAAAGAAGAGTGCAGGGCTAGATGGACTCCCAGCAGAATTCTACCAAATATTTAAAGAAGAATTAATACCTATTCTTCTCAAATTGTTTCAAAAAAAAAAATGGAAGAAAAACTTCCCAACTTATTTTATGAGACCAGCATTATCGTAATCCCCAAACCAGAGAAGGATTATCTTAATCCCCAAACCCTCATCAAAAGGAAGAATTACAGACCATTATCATTGATAAACATGGATGCAAAAATTCTCACAAAATACTAGCTAATAGGATCCAGAAGTACATTGAAAGGATTATTCACCACAACCAGGTGTGATTTATTCCTGGACTGCAGGAGTGGTTCAACATCCAAAAATCAATTAGTGTGATACACCACATTATTAAAAGAAAGGACAAGAATCATATGATCCTCTCAACAGATGCAGAAAAATACTTGACAAAATATAGGGTTGTTTCTTGATTAAAAACTCTCTACCATGTATGAATAGAGAGAACATATCTCAATATCATAAATGCCATCTATGAAAACCCCACAGTGAATATCATCCTCAATGGGGAAAAACTGAGAGATTTTCCCCTAAGGTCAGGAACACAACAGGGATGTCCAGTCTCACGAGTATTGTTCAACATAGTATTGGAAGTCCCAGACTCAGCAGTCAGACAACAAAAAGAAATAAAAGGCATCCACATTGGCAAAGAAGAAGTCAAATTTTCACTCTTTGTAGATAACATGATACTCTATGTAGAAAACCCAAAAGACTCCAACAACAACAACAACAAAAATGGTTGGAACTCATACATGAATTCAGTAAAGTGTCAGGATATAAATTCAATGCACAGAAGTCAGTTGTATTTCTATATGCTACCAATGAGGCAGAAGAAAGAGAAATCAAGGAATTGATACCATTTTCAATTGAACCAGAACCTATAAGATATCTAGGGATAAACCTAACCAGAGAGGTTAAGGATCTTTACTCTGAAAACTATTGAACACTAGGAAAGAAATTGAGGAAGACACAAAGAAATAGAAAAACATTCCATGTTCATGGATTGGAAGAATAAATATTGTTAAAATGTCTATGCTACCTAGAGCAATCTATACATTCAATGCAGTCCCTATTAAATACCATCAACTTCTTTCAAAAACTGGAACAAATCATCCTAAAATCTGTGTGGATCCAGAAAAGACCCCGAATAGCCAAAGGAATGTTAAAAAAGAAAACCAAAGCTAGAGGCATCACAATTCCAGACTTCAAGCTATGTTACAAAGCTTTCATCATTAGGACAGTATGGTACTGGCACAAAAACAGACACATACATCAATAGAACAGACTAGAGAACCCAGAAATGGACCCTCAACTCTATGGTGAACAAATCCATCAAAATCCTATAGGAGAACACAGGGAGCAACCTCTGTGATCTTGGCCACATCAACTTCTTGCTAGACACGTCTCCAAAGGTAAGGGAAACAAAGGCAAAAATGAACTATTGGACGACTGCATCAAGATAAAAAGCTTTTGCACAACGAAGGAAAGAGTTGACAAAACCAAAAAACAACTGACAGAGTAGGAGAAGATATTTGCAAATGTCTTACCAGATAAAGGGCTAGTATTCAAAATCTATAAAGAACTTACCAAACTCAACACCCAAAGAACAAATAATCCAATCAAGAAATGGGGAGAAGTAATGAAGAGACGTTTCTCCAAAAAAGACATAAAAATGGCCAACAGACACATGAAAAAAAAAAAAAAGTCCACATCACTTGATGTCAGGGAAATACAAATGAAAACTACAAGGAGATACCACCTCACCCTAGTCAGAATGGATAAAATGAACCAGTCAGGAAAGAATTGATACTGGCAAGGTTGCAGAGAAAGTGGGAACCCTCTTATGCTGTTGGTGGGAATGCAAACTGAATGCAGCCACTCTGGAAAACAATATGAAGGTTCCTCAAAAAGTTAAAAATAGAAGTACCCTATCACTCAGCAATTGTACTACTAGGTGTTTATCTAAAGGATGCAAACATAGTGATTCAAAGAGGCATCTGCACCCCAATGTTTATAGCAGCAGTGTCTATAACAGACAAACTGTGGAAAGAGCCCAGATGTCCATCTACAGATGAGTGGCTAAAGAAGATGTGGTGTATATATACATAATGGAATACTACTCACCCATCAGAAAGAATAATATTGCCATTTGCAACAATGTGGGTGGAACCAGAGGGTATTATGCTAAGTGAAATAAGTCAGAGAAAGACAAATATCCTATGATTTCACCGATATGGGTAATTTAAGAAATGAAACAGATGAGCATAGGGGAAGGGAAGGAAAAATGAAATGAAGAAAACAGAGAGTGAGGAAAACCATGAGAGGCTCTTGACTGTAGGGATCAAATTGAGCACTGCAGGAGGGGAGGTGGGTGGGGGTTTAGGTAACTGGATGATGGGGATAGAGAGGGCACTTGAAGTAATGAGCACTGCGTGTTGTATGTGGATGATGAATCACGAATTCTACCTCTGAAACCAATAATACAATATATGTTAATTAGATTGAATTTAAATTAAAAAATTTAAATTAATAAAAAAATGAAGCAAATCCAACTAACATGCTCAGTAACCTGAAAAAAATGATCCACTGTAAAGTCTCAGTATCAGAATGGAAGAGACAGAGGAAAAAGAAAAAAGATTGAAAAAAAAATACATTGAAAGATTGAAGAACGTTTGAATCTCAGCAACCTATTGAACACAAAACACATGTAATATAGTTATGAAGCAAAATAATAAATAGGTAGGAACCCATAACTTAATTTAAGAAGTAGAACAGTATCAGTACACTATCTATCCCTCTCTCATGGTCATGTCTGCTTCCCAGAGGTAACCTCACTCCTCGTTTTTGTATTTATCATTCCTTTTCTTCCCATAGTTTCATCACATCTGTATTTATTCTCCAAATTACTTATTTCAAGATGATTGTTGTTATAATACTGAGTTTAATTATTTGAAATTTGCTTTACAACATAATGTCTTTCATCTATGTCATAATCTATAGCTATAGCTAATTAATTTCCACTGTTCTGCAATATTTAAGTGTGTAACTCTGCCACAATTCACATGCCATTTTCCTATAAATTACTATTGTGTTACTCGTTTACTCATTTATTTATTTTGCTATTACAAACAATGTTGCTATGATCATTCTTTTGCTTGTCTTCTGGTACCCATTTGCATGATCTTGCTAGAGATAAATCTCTAGGAATAGAACTTCTGGACCTTGGGTATGCAAATATTTGATTTTATAAAATAATGCCAACTAATTCTCATAATGATTTACATTCCCTTTCATATCCTCACCAACAAATGTCAAACTTTACGATTTTTTTGTTAGTGTAGTAAGTAAAAACCATACCACAATTTGTATTTCTCAAACTTCTAAAAAGTTGAATGTCTTTCAATGCCATGTAAGTGTGACCTTTTTTGTTAAATGCCAGTTCATAAATTTTGCCCACTCCTATTTTGGGTTATTTGATTTTTCTAATTAATTTATAGAGGTTTTTTTTTTTTTTTTTTTAGTATTCTGTACACTAATCTTTTGTCACTTAAAAGTATTACAAATATGATCTCCCAGTTTGTGACTTGTTTTTTCACTTTCTTTATGGTGTCTTGGTATAAAGAAGTCTTAGATTTCAATATAGTTGACTATATCTTTTTTTTCTTTCCTTTTAGCATTTTTTTTTGGTGTCTGCTTTTATCTCATTGTAAAAATAGTCTCTTATATAATCCACTATAAATTTTACAGTTTTGCCTATCATATATACCTATAATCCATTTGGGACTGATTTTTTTATATGTCATGTAGGAATGATCCCAATTTAATTTTTGTCTCTTTGGATATTGAATTGTCCTGGTGCCATTAAATGAATAAATCCTCTTTTTTCAAATAGGTTGTGATGTCCCCCTGTCAGATATGAATTTTTCATATATGTGGAGTTCTAGTCTATGAATCTCTATTATAATCTTGTAACTGGTTTGTCTCTGCCTGCACTGATACCATACTGTCTCAATTATCAAGTTTTATAATAAGTCTTTCTATTTGATAGAGAATATTTTCCCACTTTGGAAGTGTTTGGCTATTATTTGGCCTTTGATCTTGCATATACATTTTAGAATCAGGGATTCAGCCTCCTCAGAACATCCTAATTTTTTAAAAAATGATTTTATTTATTTATCAAGTAGGCAGAGAGGCAGGCAGAGAGAGAGGGGGAAGCAGGCTCCCTGCTGAGTAGAGAGCCTGATCGGGGCTTGATCCCAGGACGCTGGGATCATGACCTGAGCTGAAGGCAGAGGCTTAGCCCTCTGAGCCTCCCAGGCACCCCCCCACAATGGGTTTTATTTGCAAGTGTATCAATCTATAGATCCATTTGGAGATAATTAGCATTTTAAAAATAGTCTCTTTTTATGACTATGCTGTATCTCTCTATTAATTGAAATCTTCATTTGAATCACATTTTCAAGATATTCAGCATTTTTTATTCTAGAGGTTAATAGGAATGAAGTTGTATGTATTGATCTTATAAGCAGCCACATTTTAAAATTATCTCCCTATTTCTAATAATTGGTCCATAGATTCTTTTAAGCTTTCCAGAGATAGATATATAATTTTCAAATATGACAGTCATTCTTCTTTTTAATCCTCTAGACCTAATTATTTTTGTTTCTTACCCTTCTCGTGTCTCTAAGGAGCCAGGTTTTGTTCCTTAGAGAACTCTGGAACTATCTAGTACCTAAGACTAAGAGAAAGAATGAGAGAAACATTGGAGGGTCTGCACATGTGTTTTTCATACAGGGGAATGATAAGATTACTTCCACTTAGAATATTTTAAAGGGATGATAGAAAACAATGTTTTGTTTTAATTATTCTCCAAATCATGCTCATTCAACATATTAATTGCTCTCATATTATCTTTAATCAAGGGCTATTAGATATCATTATTTCCATTTCCAGATGAAATAATTGAAACTAAAGAATGAAACACGCTGGTCAAAGTCACAACTCTCTGAAGTATTAGAGCTGCAATTTGAACCCATTCTGGGTAGTTCCAGTCAGCTAGGCTTGGTCAAAATTTGAGGTGAGTAGAGGGAGAGGTAAGAATGCCCCTGAATTTCTAGCTAGAATTTCTAGTTAGAACCATAGAGCATGGGACACTGTTAGCAGGGTCAGGAAGGTCATGGAAGTTTTGTGGAGGGGCTGGAGCAAATGAGCTTGATTCCTGAGGCATTTTTCCTTTCATTTAGAAGCCCATTTCTCCTTCATGGCCTAGTTCACAATGATTCCGTTTTTGTTGTTGTTAATATATGGAGAAGAAGAATTTTATTGGAAATGTACTTAGCAGTTTGAAAGAAGAGCATTTTTTGCTACATTGTGGCGTGACTCTGGCTGGCTGTTCACAAGTGCCCTTTTCAGTCAGCTTAGAACAGTCACTGCCAGTCCTCAGCTGGCCTAGTCCAAGGTCCATAGCTATAGAATTCACTCTCAGAGCAAATGTAAATGAGTCCAAACCTCCATTTAGGATGCCCTGACATATCTTGCTTTTGGGGAGAGGTGGTGGAGGGAAGCCCATTAACAGCTCTATCCAAAAAAAAAAAAAAAGGACTTTTCTTACATCTTCCCTAGAGCTATTTCATCCAGAAATCTGGGACCTCCACAGGAGTATAAATCTGTAACAGCAGTCGTTTTAAGACTCTTATTTAATCAGAACCATCCTCCCACAATGCAAGGGGCACCAGCTCTATCAGTCAACAACCCAGCTAGAAACAGATGACACTCTCCAACTGAATGATTTGAAGATAGTTTTCAAAAAGAACTATTCACAATGGTAACGTCATGGATTAGGGAAATAAGGGATGTTGGAGTACCCTGGGGCTAGTAACAGGAACTGATTACAGGCTTATGCTAGGAAACTGAAGGAGCAGAGTTAGTTGTCAGAACCCAGAGAGGATCATCTTAGTAGAGGATACTTGACAAGACCTGTGGCCTTCAAATCAGGGACGCAGCCAGCCTGAAGTGATCTGCTATGTAAATAGTCTAGAGAATAAGTACCTAATTTTACCTTCCTTCCGTCTTCTGCTCTCCTGTCTTCCTTTGGCTAAACCAAGGAGGCCATTGATCATGGGAGTCTGTTGATAGGTTCATAAGGCCAGTGTCCAGTAGCACAGAGCAGGTTATAGAACGGTGGAGTATAAATATGGTAGTCCAATTGCAAGAAATTTGGCAATGTCCACCACCTTTGCCCTTCAGCTCCTCCTTTTGTCTTTGTCCAGGCAAAAGATTGATGTCCTTAACATACATGACACAAAAATCCCATCAAATACCATAATATTACATGAGGGTTTCAGTTTGATGAAATTCCCATTTGAAGCCTGAAGGTTTTTAAGGAAAGGTGGTGGGTGGAAATGAGGGGTAGATAAGAAAAATGTTAATTAAAGGAAACGTGCAGATATAACCTCAGCTTTCATTTAATTGTCATGTGGCCTGTGTTGATAATTATAGCTGACTTCTTCCACCATTTGCATTTCCATTACTCACTGCCAATCCCTCAGCTGGACGGCATTTGTTATCTATTGAAGTAACCCAAATATTTATTCTTATGAGATCTAAATCCTAGAAAATTTTGCTTTGGATTGCCCTCATTTTCCATGAACAGAACTGTTGGAGAACAAGAAATGCCTTAATGAATCCCCTCAATCATAGATACAGTCCCATTTACCACCACTGTGTAACATCATTAATTCCCTCCAGCAATTAGATTCAGATATCCTTGCTGGGGCAGTGATACCGTTCTTTGGCTATTCAGCAGCATGGGGAGCCCAAAAAATATGAAGAAGTAGGAGCCTCAGTACTGTCTCATTCGAAGTAATACATCTGTAGTGAAATATTTCTCCCTTATGACAGTAGTAACCCCAAACCTAGTGAGTCCGAAGTAATGTTTTAGCAAACAAAAATTTCTCCATAGGATGTTGTCTCCTACTAATGTCAGAAGTGAGACCTTATTGGGGCACTTGGTAGAGTTAGTTGGGTGCCCGACTCTTGCTTTTGGTTCAGGTCATGATCTCAGGGTTAGGAGATGGAGCCCAGGACTGAGCCTGGCATCAAGCTGCCTTGAGCCCCATGTAGGGCCCCAGCCTGCCTGCATGGAGTCTGCTTATTCTTCTCTCTCCCCATCAGCCTCTGCCCCTGCTCATTCTCATGCATGTGTGCACACATGCTCTCTCTCTCTCTCAAATAAATAAAATCTTAAAAAGAGTGAGCCCTTATTAGGCCATTCCCTCATTTCCTCAAACCGACTGTATATGAATAATGGGACACGTGATAAGATCAGTAAAGTCTTTAAATGGAAACCCACTGTCATACTTCCTTTGTTATAAAATGTTTTCACTAATTGGAAGCAATGATATGCAGGACATTATAGCAATGAATAAGGTATTCTGTAAGGCCACAAAGGGTAGAGTTGTCTTAAAGATGCAGGTGGGGGGAGGAAAATCTTTACTTAGAAATTTTGTTTATTCTTGTGGAATAAATACTGCTGCTTCCATGATGAAATAGGGTTGGGAAAACCAACTGCTACTAGATAACCAGCTGGTCCCCCAGAAATGTTATCAGGGGCTCCGCAATGGCTTCTGCTGTTGCCAGGCTGGGTACTCACCAGGGAGAGATCAGAGTGAGTCACAACATGTTGTATCCAGAGATAATACACACTCTAAAAATACTGTTCTTCAGGTGAAAAATGAAAAAAAAAATGCTATGGAATTAAAATAAGAGCAAATTCAAATGAATCCAAAGTTAAAGCACAGTTGGGTTTATAGGTCTTATTATTTCTTCACATGTTTTCTTAGCATCAACTATGTGCTAGGTGCTGTCTGTAGAGCAAGGGACACAGAAGTGAAAACTGTCAGCTCTGGAATCTAAAATGTCAGAACAGTTTCTAAAATATGGTAGTTGCCATAAATGAAACATGTGCTAAGTGTTGTAAGAAAGAATTGATTATTCCCAATTGGGTAAGGGAAGACTTTAGCCCAGGATCTGAATGTTGGACAATGGCAAGGTGGGTCCAGAAGAAGATAAAGAAAAGTATAGTATTTCAGGAAGAGGGAAGAACTTTTGTGGTGGTGCTGAGGTATAAGCATGGGATACCTTGCATTCTGATAACTCTAAAAAATTCAGTTTGCTTTTGCCATTGGGTCATGTGACTCCACAGAAAGCAGTTGGGGAAGTATAAGGCTAGGAAGATCTTGATGCTGGAAGGTCTAGATTGCAGGAGATCTTGCAAGCTGGAAAGTAGTTCTGCCTCTACCCAGAAGCAGAAGAGTATGGAAGGGTTTAAAGCAAAGTGGTAACATTATCAATAGTGTATGTTAGAAAGCACACCTGTAGAGGGATAATGGTATAGGGCTCACAGGAGCTTAATCCAAGGGAGGGAAGAAATGATGCTGACTGGACTAGAGTAGCTGGAAGGTTTTTGTAAAAAGGGTATAACAGAAGCAAGAGATATTTAAGAGATGATATGCTTATGACTTAGAAACAGATTGGATAAAAGTTAAGTAAAAGAACGGCAATTTTATTTATTTATTTATTTGTTTGTTTGTTTGTTTGTTTTTACTGAGGTGTAGCTGACACACAATGTTACATTAGTTTCAGGTGTACAACATAGTGATTCCACAGCACTGTACACCACAGCACTGTACATTAATGCTCTGCACGACACATGTAAAACTACCACGTCACCGTGTAACACTATTGTGATACTGCTTACTCTATTCCCTCTGCCGTCCCTTTCATCTCTGTGACATTCATTCCATAGCTAGAAGCCTGTACCTCCTACTCTCCTTCACCCATTTTGCAGAAAGGGAAGACTCTTAAATGTCTCCTGTAATTAGGGCTTAAATGGCTGGCTCAATGATGATGCCATTTGCATAAAAGATAGGAAATAGAAGAAATAGGTTTTATGGGAGAAATAAATTTAATGCAAACAAACAGGATTGATTGAATTCCTATATGATGGAAATAATGTCCTGTATAGTTTGCATTAGTAAAAGGACTTTGAGGTAGACATATGTGTCTGGAACACAGAATCAAGTTCAGAATAGAAGCAGTAGATTATAAAGTAAGAGCGTTTTGGTGGTAAGTGAAATGACAAATGAGAATGAAATCTTTTAGTAACAGCGTGCAGAGTAGAGAACCTTGTGTCTCCCTCTATCCTCTAAGCTCCACAGGACAGCCAATTGGCCTACAAATCCCTGGTTGCCTAGAAAAAGGCTGTATCTCAAAGAGGAGGTGATTGATGGGGCAAGGTTTCAGGAGAGACTTAACCAGACCCTGGAGGAAATGGTTATAATTTCGCCATTTTAGTGGCAGCTGGAAGGACCCTCACGGTCACCTTCATTTTGGATTTTGGAAAGACCTGGCTCGAGATTCCTCTTGTCTCTTCAGACTTCTCCATGGGTTTCTGTGCCCGGCTTCCATCAGCTGCTGCAGCTCAGGCTATATCCTGGCTAGAGTGGGAAAGAAAGGAAATTGAGGAAGACTTTGGAGAGAGGGATCCAGCACCCGCTCTTGTCTGGGAGCTGACTCACACGCTCAGCATCTCCCCATACCCAGCTTGTTGTGCTTGGGTTTTGTGCTTTCCTGTGGAGTCCTTCTTATATTTCCCTCTGAATCAGAGTGTGTTGGGAAATATAAACCAGGGAATCATGACAAACTTGTCCATGTGGGAAAGAAAAGATGTTGCTGCAGTTTTCGGGGAGCCTCTGGGTAGCAGTTACAGCAGGGAAAGAGCAAGAGGGCTGCATTAGGATGAAAACCTTTACTCTTTTCTTTCTTCTTTTTTCATTAAACAGATGTTCTTTGGTCTAAGGTGGAAATGAGATGAGAAAGTCAAGTTCTCTGTCCTCAAGAAATTGTTGGTATAATCAGATTAAGATACAGAAGCATGGGCCACCAAGAACCAAGACCCACTGGGGAGGGAGCCAATTAGCAGCTGGGTTCTCACCCCAGTTTGAGAACTGAGGATCACAGAACAGATTATAAGAGAAGTCTATTTAGGGGAAGGAAGTTTGAGCATGCATAGAGTGAGGTGACCAATTCCTTTCCAGCAGCTGAAATAAAAGGAATAGAATAAAGCAAAAAAGGGCCTCTTAATATGGGCAGGCAGGGTGGGGGGCAGGCGGGGCTGGAAAGTCCTGCAGTGTTATGTGTCTGGGGGTGAGGTGATATCTCCCTTGTGCAAACTCAGAAAATTACACAGTGTCTGGCTCACTAATCCTCAGCCTGGGATCCCTAGACCTCTAGAAGTTCAAGAAGGGAGATGTGATGGATCTGTGGGTTATTTTAAGTGTCTAAACTTGAACTGAATGTATTTCAGTATGACTGAGCATGGAGGGGAACGAGGGAGTGGCTGCTGTCAGACTTGAAAAGTGGCCATTCCCTCTCTGGTCAGAACAGAACATTTTCAGTTCTTCCTGAAGTCACACTCTGGTGTGTGTGTGTGTGACACACATTATATTCCTTGTGCCTTCTCTCCTTTCTCTACTAGGTAATTCTGAGTCTTTTAAGACTTGGTGCAGGTATCATGTCATCGGGCCCAGGCAGGGCTATCTTTTTCTTCCATATCTCACACAATCCTGTATTTTCCCTGTCAAAACCTTGATCACTCCCAGTGTATGAGGACTGTTCCCATTAGTGTTCCCCACTAGACTGTGAAACCCTCCAGTACTGGAATGATCTGTGACTCATGACCCAAACTCCAGCATCCAGAGTGATGCCCTGCCTATCATAATGCCTGGAGCTGGGGGACCATATAAGTCACCCTGCAAAACATCTTTCTCTTCAGGGGTACTTGTCCTGACATTGCATGGGATAATGGAAAGAATCCCAGCCAGGGGTACCAAGAAATACTTCTGGATTTAACTCTGCCACTGATTCATCTGTGGCCTCTACCACTTACTTGCCTTCTTTGAGCCTTGTCTCCTTTGTAAAAGGAGTGAGAGGGAGTTAGAGACCAGGTGGGAAGTAGCATAGTGTGGGGAAACAGAAACCATGTAGAATATCTGGGGACAAATCCCAGCTATGCCACATGTCCTCTTTGTCAGGGAACTTCCCTGAATCAATGCCCCCTTGTGTGAAAACAGAATGAGGATACCTGGCTCTTCAGGTCATTGTGAGAATATGTGGGCAGGTGTAAAAAGTGCCTGTCATATGGTAGCTAATGAACAAATCATATTCATCTCCACTTCTAGGGGTCTTCCCATTTCATATTCTAGATTTACACATCTATACAACCAACCTCAGTCAACACTCTCTGACTTGCCTCATACAATTATGCAGATACTTTATCCCCCTTATGCTTTTGTCATTCGTTCATTTAAAAATACTTATTCTATTTAAGAAACAAAACGGATGAAGGGGTGGTGGGGGAAGAGAGACAAATCAGGAAACCGACTCTTAACTATAGAGAACAAACAGGTTGCTGGAGGGGAGGTAGGTGGGGATGGGTGAAATAGGTGATGGGGATTAAAGAAGGCACTTGTGATGAGCACCAGATATTGTATGTAAGTGATAAATCACCTGATTTAAATTCTACATCTGACATTAATATTACACTGTATGTTAACTACCTGAAATTTAAGTAAAACATTGGAGAAAAATTTAAAAAGATAAAAATACTTATTCCATTTATTTGTTCAATATTTCAATAACTTACTTGGAAAAATCTTACCTCTGCTCTCTGAGTGTTAGCTATGTGATTCTAGAGTAGTGGTCCTCAATTATTTGGTCTGAAGAACCCATTACACTCTTGAAAATCATCAAGGAACTCAAAGCACTTTTGTTTATGTGGGATATATCTATCAGGATTAGAAATTAGAACTGAAGAATTATGATAGTATTTGTTCACTTATTTTAAAATGACAATAATAAATCCATTCCATGTTTACAGAAATGACATTTTTATGAAGAATAATTATATTTTCTAAAATAAAAATAATTAGCCAAAAGGGTAGCATTGTGTTATGTTTTTTCAATTTGGTTAATATCTCATTTAAATGAAGACAGCTGAATTCTCACATCTGTTCTGCAGCCAGAATCTGTGCAGTATATTGTTTTGTTGAAGTCTGTGTAGAAATCCTAGCCTAACACAAATATGTAGATGAGTACTGGAATCATTTTAACAACCTTTTCAAACGATCATGGATGTTCTTCTTTAATACTACACCAAAACTTGACAAGTGGTAATTTCTTAGAGCTTGTTACAGTGTGAAATCTGAAACCAAATCAATGAGCTTTTCACATTTTACTACACTGAAATCCACTGATATATCTTTCCTTCGAATGGATTTTTTTGCCCACACATAAATTTATAATATCTTATACTGGTCATATGGAAAATCAGTTCATTGAATTATGCAGATCTTCAGAATGTTGACTCATTTCATTATACAATATAAAAAAATCACATTCCTTATTATCACCACCAATCTCATGAGAAAAGTGTATGTTAGAGTGTTGTTAAGCTCATGATGGCGGATACAAATTTTCCAAAATTTAAATTCTTGCTTGAAAGCTTGAATTCAATCATTAACAACAAATGCCACGAGTTGTTCTTCTTAAAGTGGTAGACTGTTTTCATTAAATTTTAAGAAAATATATGACATATACCCTAGTCTAAATAACCATAGTTTGTCAGTCTATTTTACAAATAATAAAAACATTTTTTACAGCTCTTTCTTAAAACATTTTTTTTGAGTGAAACTGGATTTTATTTTTATTTTTGTTTTTTAACTGTGAGTACATGGTGTTAAGGAATACAGCTACTAATAAGGTTTGGTGCTAAAACATCAGCTGTTTACTCACTCTAACTTCTGCACCATCAGTCAGCACAGTGTCAGCACAAATGTCAACACGAATGTCAACACAGTGAAAAAAGCAACACCTTTTTTCTGTTATTATGAAAATAGGTTTTACCTCATAGAACCTTACCTAAAAGAACCGTGGGTATTCCCAGAGTCCCCACACCACATTTAGGGGACATTACTAAGATTTTTTGTTTTAAAAGGTGAGCTAGCCTCACATGTGGACTAGACATCAAGTGTAATTTGAAAGCATTTCTCACTTTTCTTTGACAATGACCATGGCTTCTTTTCCAGATGACATCTGTCTAGTATGTAATTGGTGACTACATCCAAGTAAACATGTGGAAAATGAGAGCAAGTGGGTGTGTGGGCTCAGAGGGAATTGCTTATTTGGGGGATGATGGGACAGCACAGTTCTGGAAGGAGTTCAGTTCTATGAGTTTATATTTCTGGTCTTCAAAAGATTACCACATACATGCTGTCATACAATTTATAATGTGCCTGAGGGAGGTAGCTTAATGTAGAGAAGGAACATGGCTTTGCACTCAGCCAGCCTTGAATTTTAATACCAGCTCTGTTGCTACTGTCTATGTGACCTCTACCAATTAACTTTACCTTGCTAAACTTTGATTGTCTTATCTGGAAAATGAAGCTACAGTTTGTAGAATAATATGACGGTAGAAATTTAAAGGATGGGACATTGGGTAGATGCTCTGATGTGCCACATTGACCTTCTCCCCGCTTCAGAAATGCACTCATTACTGCAGGGAGTACTGCTGAAGACAACCCTCAGGGTCAGTCTTCCTTGGTGAAGAAAGCAAACTGCTTTGCTCAATGTCACACCTCCTTTCAAGGGGCAACCCACTTCCAATGACTGATCAGTAACCTGGCCACCTCATCTCAACTTGGTATAGCTCTGAAAGGCCATCTCAGCTCCAGAACTCCTCATGGGGTTAGCTGAAGTCTGTATCAGGCCATCTCAGGTCTGAGGTCTGAAAGGCCATCTCAGCTCCAGAACTCCTCATGGGGTTAGCTGAGGTCTGTATCAGAGCTTAACTTCTTACTCTGTCCAACTCTGTGTCTCTCCCCTTCCCTTCCATAGGTGTCAACTTGAGTCTCCTGAATAAAATCCTGTAAGCTAATCTTCAATCAAAAGTCTGGTTTCTGATGAACCCAACCTGGCTCAGATGTTCTATTAATATTATAATTATTTTTCATAATCTTCTACCCCCTATGATGGTGTGTGGGCTCTGGTAGCTGGGAGCCCTTTGTGTGCTGATCCTTGATGGTTTAAGAGGAGTGTTTTGAGGCTGGAGACAGGAGAGGGCTGAATGAATCTCCATTAATTAGGAGGGAGTCAATATAGTTTGTGGGGAGGAAGAAATGGAGCTGTAATGAGAGGAGAGATGGGGAAACTGGGAGAGAAAAAGATAAGAAGAACCCCCTCTGGAAGAAGAGTAAGAGGAGCCCTGATGGTTTGGACATGTCTGATGAGGACCTTTATGTAGTAAAGATTCTGAAACCACCATGTTAGGGTACAAGTCCCTGCTCTGACATTTACTTTCTCTTTGAGCAAGTTATTTTATACCTTTATGCCTAATTTTTCTCACATGTAAAGTAAGACTAGGAGCTACTTCAAAGAGTTGTTTTTAAAATTCAGTGAACTAACTCATAAGAAATACAAAGATGAGAAACAAATTTTTTCCATATATTTATCACTATACGATGGGAAGTCAGAAAAGCATATGAAAGTATCATAATAATGATGTAGATGTATATAACTTCTGTAGTTTTGTTGAAGACAGAGTTCCTAAGACTGTGGGAGGAAGATTGAAGTCTTTGCAGAAGAAGTAACATTTGAGAGATGATAGAATAAATAGGAACTTGCCAGGGAAGACAAATATAGAAGGACAGATAGGATAATACCTGCAAAGTCTCAGAGGTGTGAGTACTAGAGACTATGGGGATTTCTAATGCTATTGATTTGGTCTGATGGAAAGCTACAAGCTGCAGGGAGAAGTGAGTGGTTAGGGATTATTGCTACAGTGGAGAACTGTACAGCACCCAACATGCTCTGTTAGATCCTGAATGTCAGCTGGGACTTCATCCTGTGGGTGCTAAGTAGCAGCCATATATATACACACACACACACATACACACACACACACACACACACAAACATATTTGAGCAAGGATGTTTACTAAAGCATTGTTTGTAACAGCCACAGTGTAAGCACAAACTTAGTATGTGTATATAGTTGATTGCATTTAATTATAGTGATTTAATGGAATACTATGTGATCATGAGAAGGACTGAAGCAGACATGGGACAATCTCCACTTCCTATTTACAGAAGAAAAAAGGAAGATGTAGAGCTTAGCACATAATGTCCCTTCAGCTGTGTAAACACGTGTTGTGCATGGAAGGTCTTCGGCAGAATACTCAGAAACTGGTAACAGTAATTGCTTTGGGAGTGGGGAGACATGTTGACTGATGGTCTGGAGTAGAAGGATATTATGGAATAAATGCTTGTGTCCCCCCAAAGTTTTTATGTTGATGTTCTAACCCCCAATATGTCTATATTTAGAAATGGGACCTGTAAGGAAGAAATTAAGGTTAACTGAGGTCATAAAGGTAAGGTCCTTATCCAATACGATTAGTGTCCTTATAAGAAGAGACATCAGAGAGCTCTCTCTCTCTCTCCACATAGGAACCAAGAAAAGGCTATGTGAGGACATAATAAGAACGTGGCCATCTACAATCCAGGGGGAGAGCTCTCACCAGAAATTAAATTGGCAGGAACCTTGTTATGGGAATTCTATCTTCCAAGACTGTAAAATAATAAATTGCTTTGTTTAAGCCACTCAATCTGTAGTATCTTATTATGGCAGCCCTAGCAGATTAATAGGAAGAGAGATTAATTTGATTTTTTTAAAAATTTTACTTATTTATTTATTTTAAAGAGAAAGAGAGTGAGAGAGAGAGAGAGAGAGCGAGAGCAAGAGTGAGATAGAGAGAGAGCATGAGCATGGGGAGGGGCAGCGGGAGAGAGAGAGAGAATCCCAAGCAGACCCCATGCTGAGCACATAATCTGACTCAGGACTTGATCCTACAACATTGAGATCATGACCCAAGCAGAAACCAAGAGTCAGATGATCAACTGACTGAGCCACCCAGGTGCCCTGAGAGACTTACTTTTAATTGTAATTTTTCCCTTTATATTATAGACACCTTGTTAAAATTATTTGTGTCCCCAAGCTTCACCAGCTTATGAAAGAGCCACTAAGTTAAAGGAGTTGGAAACACCTACCCTTTCCATCATGTGCATTTCAAAGGTCCCAGCTCTCTTCCTTCAAGGCCCTTCCTTTTCCCTGACAAATGGGTTAGAGGTCATGTCCTCTCCAGAATACTGCTATTGCAGACATCTCTCTGCTGCCTAGAAGACTCCAGAAGTAGATGCTGCCGTTCCTTCAGAATTTGATATTGGGCATCAGTGTTAGCCCGTTTGCCTTAACTTTGCCTCAGGTTGGCCTGGCTGGTACAAGAACAGCAACAAAGCACAGTCAGGAGTGTATTGACTTCAGAGTTAGCTAAGCCCATGACTGAGACCTTGGCTCTGAACCTTATTAGTGTCCCTGCCACAGCCATCTATGAAACTTCTCTGAGCCTCTGTTTCTTCATTAGAAAAAAGAGCTATACATTATGAAGATTAGCAACAAAACTCAGAGAGTGCCTGGCTCCTCGTAGACACCCAGTGTGGCAGCTGTTAGTGCAAATGACAGTGTTATTTTTCTTGCCTCTTTTATAGCTCTTGAAAGGGACTTTGCCAACACAACACACACCATTGTCCATTTTCTCCCTGATTAGTAGGATTGCTTCTGTGTATCAGGCCTATAACTTCTTACTCTTCCTGTTTTGTTAGGGTCTCTAATTTGGAGGAACTTGGGATACGTTTTCCTCTGGGCTGGTTGGAGGACATTTGTATGGCGGTGCCAGTAGCCACAGATAACCACACATACTCCTTTTTGCTGAGCTTAACCGCCAGACACTGTGATTTTCTTTTAACTGACAGTTATTTCCCGGTCAGCCTACAGCTTGATGGCAACCTTTGAATGAACTACCTTTGAGAATTTAATACTCACTAACTGGAGGAAACATATTCCACAATTTTTTACCTGTCTCTCAGGCAGATAGTTCAATGACACGAGAAGAACGTTGGCTTTGAGGTCAAATGTTCCTGTGTTGATCTTGATTTTGTCTCTGCTAGTTGGGTGAACTTGGGGCAAATTGGGGCAAGTTACCCATCTGGTTTTGTCATCTGTCCAGTACAGGTAATACCTGTCTCACAGAGTGGTTAAGAAAACTCAATGAATTATGAAATGTCAAGTTTCTGATACAATGCCTAGTATGTACCATAGAACTAGTAAATATTAGTTCCACTTTTATCTCCCTGCAAATAAGAAAACCGTAGGCTTTCTGAGGTTGCAAGAACACCTAAGTCAGCATGGGTATTGAAGTTGGTCTCCTCCACCTCCAAATTAAAATTAAATTGGGTGCAGAATCTTAAGTACACCCAATTCAGACTACAGAGAGCCACAGCACACTTTAAGTGATAAACAGTAGGCTTTTGGAGTTAGTTTTGTTAATTGGTTTTAACAATTTTACAAGGTTTTTGTTGTGAAATTCTAAATACTAATTATATGCACATCTTTAATATTATCAATTTGCCCTGCTTCTTCATTGATTTGAGGATATTTTATTTTGTATTGACATATTTTTCTAAACTATCCCAAATTCATTGTGGAAAGGGTGGGAGTATAGAACACTTAAACAAAACAATGAAATGAAGTACAATAAAAGAAAGCCAAAGAAGGGATTTATCCAGGGCAACGTTTTATCTCCGTGTGTGTTTTGCATCTTAATTAGCCTGAAAGCTTTGAGAGAAACATGCCATTTTAATGACCAAACACTACTTGACCTTTCTTTCTTTCTTTCTTTCTTTCTTTCTTTTTTCCCCTACCCACAAAGAAAACATCTAAAGAACAAAACTTTCTGATATGGAACAAATTCTTATTTTTCTCTGGCACATCATTTATGTGCTTGTCAAAGACAGAGGAAGAAAGGCTTGCTGAGGGTCATGGGAGTGTGTGGTGCTTGAGAGGCACCTGGCCTTCCTGGCTCCATCTCCTACTGGGGCACAGAGCGATGTGGAGGGCTGGATGTTTTCAGTCACACACTCACTCTGTCTGTAGCATTAACCCCAGGAGCCTTCTCCACTCTTCCCATAGCACTTGGTGTGTATCTCCTTCCCCAACCCTGGGCTCATAGAACAAACTAGTAGAATCAGTTGACACAATCTCATATCAGAAGCAACTGGGCTCGTCTCATCCAGAGCCAATAACACATAACACACAAGATGGCTGAATTCCAAGGTCACTGCACATTAACAGACGAGAGGGGAATTATCAGTGGAGAAATACAATCAAGCCATGTGGATGGGTGACAAGAAGTCCTTTGGCCAGAAGAGCAGATTACATACCAGCACTGCCCTGGCTCACCGCCCTGAAGAAATACATAGCAATCCACACTCAGGGAAAATTCCATGAAATCGCAGAGCAGAAACCTCCTGAAGCCAATGGCAACACACTCCAAGAAAAACATCCAATGAACCAAACCCCAAACAACGCAGACCTCAGAAACGTAAATAAAAATTAACTGAAAAAGGAAACCTTCAGAGTCTTGGGAAGGAACACAACAGATTAAGTGACCACAAAACACTAAAACACCAACTAGTTATTTACCCACTGCTTTGTGGTAAATACAAGGCCTGTAGTCTCCAGGAGGTTATTTCTGGGCGCCAATGACTTAGCACATAGGCCAGCAAAGAGCATGGACTTTATTTTCCTCCCCAGGGCAAGTGGCATTTATAATGCGCCTGAGAACCAGAAGGAAGTTCCTTTGAACCTCTTAGTCTTATTGCTATTTTTAAGGATGAGAGAGGAGCATAGGGTGGGAAAATCACTGGGGTTAAAGTCAGAAGCCTTGGCTTTGTGTGCCCTGCCCCTTACTAACCCTGCTATCCTGGGCAAACTACTATACCACGCTGAGTTTAGGTCTCCTCATTTGGAGAAACGAGTGGATAATAATAACAATATCTCCCTCACAGAGTTGATATGGATATTAAATGGGAAAAAAGTGGATGTAAAGAGCACTTCATAAGAGGTCAACTACAACAGGAGAGTCAGTTGTTCCTATTACTGTTCTACTGCATTTCTGTAAGATCATAGGAGAGTTAGCATTTACCTACTCTGGGTGAATTTCTATTTCTGAGATGTGCCTCGCTGAGCATCTCCTTCAATCAACTTGGTTAAAATCTAAAACCATTCACGTCCTTTAAAGGTTATAGAATACAGGGATGCCTGGGAGGCTTAGTTGGTTAAGCATCTGCCTTTGGCTCAGGTCATGATCCCAGAGTCCTGGGATTGAGTTCCGTGTTGGGCTCCCTGCTTGTCAGAGAGCCTTCTTCTACATCTGCCTGCCATTCCCCCTGCTTGTGTTCTATCTCTCTGACAAATAAATAAATAAAATCTTTTTTTTTAAGTTCTAAAATATAGATGAAGCTTTTCTTAATGACTTAGAACCAAAGTTACAAATACCTGCTATGGTTCTTATTAGTAGTGCAGTTCTGTCTGTGTGTTTGTTTTTGATCTTCTCTCCTTCTTGGTGGTGACACAGCCCCAATCACTGACCTATCCTAATAACTTCTCCTACCTCTATTCTGCTTGTCTATTTCTAATTTAGTAAAAACCAGACAGCCAAGCTTGTTAAAAATGAGTCCTAACTAGGAATCAGTGAGTATTTAGAATCTTAGTAATAAAATATGTGGTGTTCATGCAGGGGCTTTGAAAGCACCATAGTGGAGCTCAAATATCTATTTCTGGCATGAGATTAGAGAATGGCAGGTGTCAGACAAGTTGACCTCAGGGTGAACATATGGGGCCTGAGTTAGGAATACTTTGATGGATTTGGTCTGCTCTCATCTTTCTCAATTTGATGTAATTACAGGTGTGATCATGGTCATATTATGGTCAAAAAGAGTAAAGGTTGAATCAGAAGGATTAACATAGGGACAAGGAAGTATCTTGAGGACCTGTGAGACATTCCTTGGGATCGACCTGTACCTAATATCTTAGACTGTTTTGACTAAGTTGAACTCCCTGTTTAGATCCAGAATCATTCAATACAGCAAAATTAGTTTCTGGATTGATTTATTCTCTGGATTGACTCACTGTTTTATTAATTTCCTCCAAATAAACTGTTGTTTCAGCACGACAGCCTCTCACTATGGTGGAATCATGATAGAATCACAGAACTATCATACTAGGGGAAACCTTGCAGATCACTCAGACTGCAGTTTCTATTTATTTATTTATTTATTTATTTATTTATTTATTTGACAGAGATAGAGAGATCACAAGTAGGCAGAGAGGCAGGCAGAGAGAGAGGAGGAAGCAGGCTCCCTGCTGAGCAGAGAGCCTGATGCAGGGCTCGATCCCAGGACCCTGAGATCACGACCTGAGCTGAAGACAGAGGCTTCAACCCACTGAGCCACCCAATTTCTAAATGCTACTCTGAAGACCCATTTTGGTCCTGACAAATTTTCACCAGTCTGTGGAAAGATGAGGAAAAAAAATGAGGACAATAGGACAATACAACCATTTTTGCACAAAGTTAATTCATCCCATTTAAAGTACTATCTTTTATACTGAAATTTTGCTCATCCTTTACCCTTTCATCTGAAATGTTTAGAACGGTAAGTGGCAATTATCTGAAAAATACCTATTAATCAAATCAAAAAGTTGACTCTGCTATGTTCTGTTTCTGATCTGTGGGTGTTTTGTTTGGTTGTTTGATCTATGGATTTTAAAAGTATAAGAACTTCAGAGCTAGACCAGCTCCTTCATTTTCAGATGAGGAAACAAGCTCAGAAAATTCACACAACTGAAATTCACACAACTGGGAATTTGGAAAGCTAAAAACAGAGCCTAGGCTTGCTCTTTCTCTTCTCCATGGCTATGTCCTTCCTGAAGAGGAAGGAATTGGGGAAAAGAGAGCCTCTAATTTTCGAGCATACCAATGTGCCTGATGCAGTGCTGATGCTTCACATGTGTTCTTTCCTTTATTCTTCCAACTCTAAAAGAAAGTTAAATTTGAATGCATATTATAGCTAAAGAAAACCAAGTTTGGAGATGTGAGCCAGCTTGACTCAGAATACATCAAGCCATATTCCCACCTACTTCCATGTCATCCAACAAACATTTGATGTCTTCCCTGTATGAGATAAGTCTAATGCTAATGCAATTGAAAGATCTTAGCAAATTATAAAGTGATAAACAAATACTAATAATTTTTTAAAATATCTAATATTTTTTGCTTTTCCTCTCAAACAAGTCTGTGAGGCTGGTTATCATCCTCTCCATGAAAAGCAAGTAAATACCATGTAACCACTGCTGAGCTGACTGACATTGGCTTCCTGACTCCTCATCCTGACCTCTCTGCCTTGTGCTCACTGAGTGAGGGATACCTTTTCTGGAGAAAAAACATGGTGCACTAAAAAAACTTTGGTAGGCAAAGGATTATGAGCCAATTGGCCACAACTGTTGCTTTGAAAAGGCAGGAGCAAAAGAAGAGTTGATGGAGATTCCAGGCATGAAAGGGTCATAAGTGCTGGGGTTTCCAATACTAAGCCATTCTCCTCCAGATGATTTTAATAATCTCCAGCACATGTGTTCTAACCCCTTGATGCTGTACAATATGTGTAACCAAATAAAAGATCTCTCCAGATTTGGAGATTTACTGTTTGTGATGGGAAAAGGCCAACCAGATGACATCATTTATATTCCAAATATGAGCTGCTGCCAAGGCTGGTGATGTTAAGCTGGAGAAATTGATCCTCAACATTATTCTGTGAAAGAAAAAAGAAAAAAGATCTTGGCTTAGTGTCTTTTTGTTATTTATGTGAGTATGAAGACTAGTTTAATAAACTTCTATTTTATCCAGGATTGCTATGTCCAATGTGTGAGCTGTTTGGGCACACAATCACTTCCTTATAATTAAACTTACCAGGTTGGAGGATGAGAGTTACTATTTTGGTTGTTGTTGCTGGATGGATAATTGATGGTGGATTGAACTGAGAGGTTTGTCTGTTCCAGAAGACCACACAGGGTATCAGGACTGTGGTCACTTGTTCAAAAGCAAAGGTGCCCAGTCTATAACTTTCCTTAACTTCTTCCTTCCTAACACATGATTATCTTCCAATGTCCGTATTCTCTGCCACCATGACACCCAGGGAAATTTGACACCATTCCCAGTTTCAAAGATAGATCTTGATTAACCTAAGCCAATGGACATGTGGCATTCCCCCATGACCACTAATCTAGAAGTGTCTCATGAGTATCATCAGCTAAATGAAGGGACTTAGGTTCCATGCTTGAGGAAGCAGGATTTCCCTCTTTTACGTGGTGGATGATAACAGAGGCACAGAGCCTCCATTGCTAAAGACATCCATTTTGTAATTATGAGGGCGACCAGGTTTAGAATGAAGCCAGTGTTGAGGATAGCTGAATGGAGGGATGGGGAAAAAAAAATAACCAAAGTGCTTGATTATATCATTCAGCCTCTATGCTGTGCTTTCCCTGTTCCTGGACTTCCTTTTATATAATACAGCATTTCCTTATTATTTAAGTCTGTTTGAGTTTCTGTTGCTTGCCCCCGAAGGCATCTTGATTGAGAAAGGTGACAGATTCATTTGCTGAGTTCCCATCAACTTTTGAACCACATTTTCACAGTGTTTTAACATAAACAATGAATCTTAGAACACTGAAAAAACAAAACAAAATTTAAAAAAAGTAAAGACTACAAAGGATTTTACAGATAAAATAAAATAAAATAAGGATAGAGTCTTAAATGCATGTCGAAGGACTTTATGTGTCCAGCTGCCACCACACTCAAAGTGGTTTTCTAAAATAAAAATTACTCACAACACTCCACGGCTTCTTGATCTTGCCCATTCCAGCCTCATGTCTAATGCTTCCAGTCTCCTCTCTAGCCATGCTCGTCAGCGCCTCTATCATCTCTCAGTTACTCTGGTGTGCTGCCCTTCTCTCACCTCTAGCACGACTGATGTTTTTTCCACTGACTCTAACGTTCTCCTTGACTACCTCTTTCCCACCCCATCCCTCCATCAAGGCTTGACTTGAGTATCATTTCCCCTGGACATTTCCTTCATTGGCCCTGCTAGTACTCCTCTAGCACCCTACTTATCCCCTATCAGAGCACTTTCCACTCTATATGGAAATGAGCCTATTGGACTGCGGGTCCAGTGAGGACAGGAAACATCTGTTCTGTTTACAGTTTTGTCCCCAGGGCTTAACACATAGTTGGTACTACATAAAATATTTGTTGAAAGAATGATGAATTAATTACTTAAAGCTATTCAAACAGTCTACATTGCCTAGTGCCCAAGTGCCTTAATATGGCTTTCAATGATCTGGCCTTGACTTCCTGTCCAGCCCCTCTCCTGTTACTCACCACTAACTTTTTTTATTTTAAGTGCACTGAATCACACATCCTCTGCTGTTCCATGTCTTAATGCCCCTAATGGGCATTTGCTGCTTCCTGAAACTACCCATTGCTGTGCAGCTCTGCTTCTTTAGATTAGGAGATTATTATGAAAAAGTGAGAGGAATTAACAACAACAACCCAGCAAACCTGGGTTTGAATTCTGCTTAGTATCTTCTCATTTGTGTGACACTGGACAATGTACTTAATCTCTCGTCCACAACGTGGGTGTACAATTGTACCCAACCAGGTTGCTGTGAGGATAAATGAAGGCACGGGTAAAAAGTCACTCAGCACAATACTCCTTGCACTAAATTCTCAGAATAATCCTGCTTGCTGAATCATTGTTGAAGTATAACTTTTGGTTTCAGAATCAACCACTGATTTGGTTCTAGGTTGCTTTGAAAAAGTAAAATCAAAGAATAAAAATTGACCATGAATTTGAACTTCAGGAAAAGAAAATGTGTGAGGGGGAATAAAGTGGCCTTGAAGGGTCTTTGTTCTTTGCTTTCATGTCAGAGTTTGGGGTTAGCAGGAGTACAGTTTGAGAAGTTATTTGGTTTGGCTAAAATGGTCACTTTGTTATGGCAGAACTTGCAATTTCCAGGAAGTTATTGAGTTCCCACAGATTCAATAACAATTGCAGTGCCCATGGGGCAATCCTTCATGGCCAAATGAGAGCGCAATGGCAGGTGTTCAGGGTGTTTTTAAGATGCTTCTAGGCAAGAGCTGAAGGACCAAGTGGAACCCCATTAAAAGCTTTTCCAATGGGAGGGAACCACATTCTCTAGGTTCACAGGGTACACTGGACTGACAGTCCTTGAAACTTCTTCCAATATTACTGGGTCCTATTCTTTTTTTTTTTTTTTTAATTTTGTGGGTTTTTTTTTTAAATTATGTTATGTTAGTCACCATACAGTACATAATTAGTTTATGATGTAGTGTTCCAAGATTCATTGTTTATGTATAAAACCCAGTGCTCCATGCAATACATGCCCTACTTAGTACTCACCACTGGGTTCTATTCTTTGATGGAGCTCCTGGTTTTGAGTCCTGGGCTTCGGTTCTCTGCCTTCTGTAGTTTGGGGGAACTTAACTATTCAGAAACTAGCTTTCCCTAGAGATATCTTGGAGGAGTAGACAAGGAAGGAAATAGCTTCCAGAAAGGTATACAGATATTAGATGCTACATATAACCAGGACTTTTCCTTCACTTAAACATCTTCATTGTTGAGTGGAAGGGGAAAAAATGTTTTTGAACAGGCTAGTTTTGAATATTGGCTTATCCACTAATTGGCTCTACAAGTTGAGGCATGCTAGTTGACCTCTTTGAGCCTCAGCTTTCTCACTATAAAATGGGATTAATATCTGACTTACAGAGTCTTGGTGGTAATGAAATGAGACCATGGACACAAAACATCTAGCAGAATGTAGAGTGCTTAGTAGGTGTTCAGTGAAGTTGACTTTATTGCTAATTTAAAAAATTATTTCCTATAAATCAACTTCAATCGCTTTGGAGTGAGATGGGAGATACAGCTCCCTTTGCACCTGACTTACAAGCCACAAAGGAAAAGAGATATAATCCAAAAAGCACCAGAATCATATTTACTTTACAATTAACCTCTCTGGAAGCTTTAACCATTATGAAGGTGGGCCAAGAAAATGTCTTAAAATGTCAAAATGTAGATCCACATTCTTCATTGTGGTTGGGATGGAGTGAAGGGTGGAGTGAGCCTCCATGGAGTGAGGATTAAGAGTGAACTCTCATAGAGATAAGGATTAAATGGGCAGAGAATGAAAAATAATGGTGGAAATGGGAATAAGGACAGCCTGAGACTCAGTTTCCTCATTTGTAAAATAAAGAGGTGGGGTAAGGGGCACCTGGGTGGCTCAGTGGGTTGAAGCCTCTGCCTTCGGCTCAGGTCATGATCCCAGAGTCCTGGGATCAAGTCCTGCATTGGGCTCTCTGCTCAGTGGGGAGCCTGCTTCCTCCTCTCTCTCTGCCTGCCTCTCTGCCTAATTGTGATCTCTCTCTGTGTGTCAAATAAGTAAATAAAATCTTAAAAAAAAAAAAAAAGAGGTGGGGTGAGATTAGTGTCTCCTAAGTATGGGCTGCCTGTTTGCATTTTCTATCCAGATCTAAGGAGAGGGGAGATAAAAGGAAGGACAGAGAAAAGAAAAACTGAAGGCAATCACTGTGCTAAAGAGCAGGGATGGGCAGGATAAAAGTAGTGATATTTTGTGTCTTTGGTACATGGACCATGGACTCTGGCTAATGCTCAAGGTCCCCTCCAGCACTTTCCTTTTTTTCTTTTCCTTTCCCTCCTCTCCTCTCCTCACCTCTCCTCTGCTCTCCTCCCCTCCCCTCCCTTCTCCTCTTCTTCCCTTTCCTTTTTCTTTATCTTCTCTTTGATATTTATTTATTTATTTATTTATCTATCTATTTATTTAATTTTACTTTACTTTTTAGACAGAGAGCACATACACACATGTGAGTGGGGGCAGGGGCTGGGGGCAGAGGGAGAGGGAGAGAGAGAGAATATAAAGCTCCCTCCACACTGGGCATGGAGCCCAGCACAGGGTTTGATCTCACAACCCTGAGATCATGCTGAGCCAAATCAAGAGTCTGATGCTTGACCAACTGATCCACCCAGGCTTCCCTCCTCTTCTTCTAATTCCTCCCCTTCTCCTTCTTCTTCCCCTTCTCCTTCTTCTTCTTTTTCTTCTCCTTCTTCTTTACCTTCTTCTTCCCCCTCCCCCTCTTTTTCTCCCCCACCCCTCCTCTTCCTCCTCCTCTTCCTCCACCCCTCCTCCTCCTCCTTCTTCTTTTTCTTCTTCTTCTTCTTCTTCTTCTCCTCCTTCTTTTTTTTTTAAATTTTTTATTTTTTATAAACATGTATTTTTATCCCCAGGGGTACAGGTCTGTGAATCAGCACTCACCCAAGCACATACCCTCTCCAATGTCCATCACCCCACCCCCCCTTCTCCCAACCCCCCTCCCCCCAGCAACCCTCAGTTTGTTTTGTAAGATTAAGAGTCACTTAAATTAAGGACCAACAAATAATGAAACTTCCAAGAAGAATATACTCAACTAAGCAAACATTGGCTGAACAGCAACAAGCAGCTATTGTACTAAATGCAAGGGGTTCAAATAGAATGCTGTCCATCACTCCAGTGACTCCTACAGTCTAGTGGGAGAGACAGAGACTCTGCCTGTAACCTCAACATAATTTGATGAGTCTGTGATGCGGGAAGCCCAGGGGCTATGGAAGCTCTGAGGAAGCAATTTGGTGGCAGATGTCAGGGAAGATGTCCCCAGGGAGGTGCTGCCTCTGCTGAATCGTGAAGGAAGAATAGGAGACAGCCCTGTAAGGAGAGGTGAAGGACAGTGTATCCCCTCAGAGCAATGACCTTTGCAACCCTGTTTTATTCCTCTGCATCACTCCTAGGGCAGCAACGTGGAAACCGTTCCAAATCGTTGGCTTGGGATGGTTTATTTTGGATGTGCTCATCACTGAGTACATATTTTTCCAGGATTTCTGAGGAGATGGATTTCCATGTGTGCTGTGCTTCAGCGTGTCTCCTCAGGGTGTTTATTTACTGTGCTTTATTCCATAACCTAGCAGGGTGTCACAGCTGGAGGCAGCTGGTGGTAAATAAATAGCTTCCATTACCCAACCCCATCACCATCCTCCATCCTGCTTTGAAAACATGGTCTCAGCCCATGGGTTCCTCCACCCTCAGATCCATTGCAAAGTGTCAGAGCCCTGTGGAGTTGCAGGAGTGTTTCCTTTTAAAAATGAAATTAAGAAATAAAGCAAAGGACAGTTTAAGGCGCCAGAGGATTCAGACCATAAAAAGATAGACTTTTCTAGGGAAACGAGGTCAATCATATAAACTCCTTGATAGGAAAACAAAGATACAAACACACCTGAACAAAGCGAATGTATGTTGTGGTCTGCTGTGAAGGTGATTTGGGAGTGATTCCATAAGGCATGGTGTGGTTGAGAGTTTCCTATGCGCTCTTTGCTTTCACATGTTTTATCTTCGTTGGTGATTTCGGTGTCACGTTTGTCCAACCAGTGATGAATGAAAGCAGAGTGAATGGGAAGGATGAAGGCAGGGAACGAGCAGCATCTACTTCCTGCCTGCCATGATGATTGTGTACTGAAGATGCTGATATGAATTCATGATCTTACACTGTTTCCTTATCTCCAAAACTATGAGAAGTCAATAGCGCGGATGCTCTCACCCAGGTCTTTGACATATCAGACTTGCAGGCTTTCAGCTACATACAAGTACAACAGAGGATCTCTTCCTTGCACTCTGGGCAGGACTGGGGTGCAGTGGCATGCAGGAAGGAGAGAGGAGAACTCAGACATTGAATAGAGGAGAAGAAGGAAGGTCTTCTATTCCTGCGTTAGCAAACTCTAAGAAACCACTAAGAAAAAGGAGCTAAAAACATACATTTGATACTAGACACGGTACTTATTCATCGAGACATTTAAGACTTTAAAAAGGCCAAGGAATTTGTCTAAGTGAGGAAAAAATTGAATATCTATAATTTTCTCTTTTTTCCCATTTAATATGAGAATGAGTGAGGGAATGATACACTGGAATTCTTACAGCTTTGGCTTGTTAATATCCCCAGTAATATTTTTTTATTTTTTGCTTGGCAGGCATTTTCTTGAAGTCAAGCTTGACAAGTCAGCATGAAGAGTTCTCCACAAGTAGCAGATCAAACAGATCAAAATATTGCCATAAAAACAGTTTCTGTTAGACTCTGAGACATGCAAGTAAGTCAGCTCCCAGTTCTACTGGCACTCAAGCAATCAGAATGAATCCAGGAGAAAAACTGGAAGCTTGTAGAAATAAATGCTAACAAATTTGAATACAATCTCCCTTCTGAGACTTTCCTGTTATCATGAGAAACGTAACATCAAGTGAGTTATCTAAAGGTAAGGAGAATAGAAGAGAGAGCAAATGAAGGAAAATCCTAGTAAAGGAAATCCATGTGTTCTGCTTTTGGGGAGAGATTCCATTTTCTCTCCATAACTTCATTAGTTTGTTTGCTTTTTTGTTTTAACTGCAGACAGTTCTGGGCATCTGTGAAGTCTCAGGACTACTGAGTACCAAACTTACTTCACGCTGTTCTAAAAATTGATACCATGAAAGATTTGCATGTATAGACAGGAATTTAAATGCATGTGTGAAGGCTTTCAGAAAGTGAAAGTGTAGTACGTAGTGAACATAAAGGTAAATTACACACACACACACTCTCTCTCTCTCTCAAAATATTCATTTACTGGCTTTTTCCAGGCAATTTTGAAATAAATTTATAAGAAAGTTCATGAGCTTGAGATCCAGCCGTATGGACAGAAAGATACTTTTCATAATATTGACATTGTTGGATTTTTCTTGATATCTCTATAAGCCATCATTAATTACATTAATTACAGGCTGTATTGATGACAAAGACTAAATAATCAAGTAGTCATATTAGGAAAATTGTGAGTTTTTATTATTTTGGTTTTGTTTTTTGTTTTGTCTTTTTTCGTCAACATATTTTCATTTAACTTATGGAAGATGGTTATTAGGGGTCATAAGCGCAGGTAAGTGTGAGAAATCCAGAATATAATTTTTTGTAACTTTAACTTTCTTCCTGAATTTACTGGGTTGTAGTGGTGCCATGCTGTAGACATGCTTATATAATCTTTATTATTAGGCAATTTTAATCTGTTGATTTATACAAAGGTGTCTCAAAAGAGCATACTTTAAATGTCAGTTCCCTCCTCTGCCCCAGCTTTTCCCCCCTTTCCTGGTTGTGGAGATAAAATAGATGAGGAATCTGTAAAGACAGATGGAGGTGAGATTAATGCACAATTTTAGGCATGTTTTCTTCATGTAGGCCAAAGGGATCAGACTTTATCTGCTTTGCAACTGCAAAGGCTTTGAGATCATAGAATATCACATGACTCATAGTCAAAAAGCTTGCCTAGGATTTTTCTTTCCTTTCAAGCTCTGATAGCATGACAAGAATCCTCATCCATTCATCTAACAGAAGAATTATATATAGCAATCTGTTAACTCCTTTGCTCCCACGTTCCTCTTCTTGCAATAGCCAAGTGGCTTCAGTACCATCTTCCTTATGTAACCTTGTCTTTTACGTTGGGCCAAGGCCAACCACTCCAACCCGTCTGCAGAGTTGCCACCATTGTTTGCCCCACATTCTGAAGCATGCCATTTCTTATACTCAGTGCCGTTCTGCTATTGGATTGTCAGATGGTGGGGCTGTGGGGTGTAATCTTATCCTCTCTTAGAAGCTCTTGTTGACACTCAGTACCCAAGTGCCTCCTGGGTTAGGGTCAAGATCACCAAATATCCAAAGCACTGAGAGTATGGTGGCATCCCTTTCTTGTATGTAATTCAAAATAAAATCAAAGTAAGCCACAAACATTAAACTGATAATCTAGCTGAAATTAAAATCAGTCCCTCCTTTTAGAACATCCTGGAGAAGTGTACCAGAGAAGAACATTTTTGCATTCTTTAATTTAAAATTACTCATTCAGTCATTCATTCTTTTACTCATTCATTCATGTACTTAGTTTTGTTTAGATATTCATCCTTGAGGCATAGGTTCAGTTGGCTGCTATTAGAAAAATCTAGCACTGATTAAGACTCTCTCAGTCTTGCTCATTCCACTCCTCCCTCTTGGCCGTGCTACCTGTGATACAGCTGCCTGCTACAGATTTCCTTTTCCCTTGCGCTCCAGAAAAACGAATGCTCTGTTCTGCTACTTAGAAAGGACTTCCTCTTGCCTCCTCTCTTGAGAAGGAAGAAGTAATTACCCTTGTTAGTACTGGTGGCTGATTAACTTATGCCTTTTCGAATCTGGTGATGTCAGATTTCTTTTGCCTCCCATCTACAACCAAATTCACTTGATGCCTGTGTTTTGCACAATCTCTGGTGCCTGTCAGGAAAAGGTGGTCCATGGAGAAGAGCTCTTCTTGGGGATTTTTGGGTAATCAAGAATAAGCATGAGACCCACTGGGGAGGAGGGTCATGGAGGTGATGGTACTTCAACGGGACCTGGGCCTGCTAAAGGAAGTAGGAGGAAACACAACTTCTAACCCATGTGTAGGACTCTAGAGTTTATAAATCTTTCACATGATTTTCTAAATCCATTCTCACTACAGCCAATTTCACACTATCCTAATACTATGCCCATTTTACAGATGAGCATTTAAAGCCCAGAGAATTTGAGTGACTCCCAAAGTTACCCAAATGGTAGAGAAAACTTGACCTACTTGATGATTTTGTCAAAGGCTGGCCCATATTTGAGATCTAATTTGGATCATTTCCTTTCATAAAACTTGAGTTTATTTAAGTTATTTGCATATATTGGTATTTCTGCTCCATCTTATTCTAGACAAGATTTAGGCAACACACACATATCCCAAATGAATATGTGGGAACTGCATTTTTGAAAGATTTTGAGCCCAAAACCTCAAACGGTTTGTTTAGTTTTTGGTCAACAAACAAGAGCACTTGTATTTCCATCAGTAAGTTTTGGGGCCTGTTTGCTTTTGGAGGGGTCTGAGTAATGTCTAGCAAGCCCTCTTCTGTTGGAAACCAAATACACTGATGTTGTACACTTAGACCCAGGCAGAGGAAGCCAAGACCCAGGAAGCTTGCCAGATGTTTACATTGCCTTTTCATGGAAAGCTAAGCTTTTAATTTTTGTTTGCTTATTTGTTGAACTGTAGAAGGAAGTTTGAACAAGGCCCATCACAGGGCAATGAAGGGCAGAATGTTGAGAGGTACTGATGAAATACATGGCTGACCTCTATGTGAGTGACGGTCTAGCTATTTGATAACCAGAAAAAAACTGAGGTCCCCAGGGGACAGAAGGGACAGGACCCTGGCTTTGGCTCTGTCCTGTGGATAGCCATTGTTTGCAGGGTGTGTCACAGTCCTTAGGGAATATGGTTTTGCACCTGAGAACATAGGCTCTGGGATTCATTCCGGACTTGAATCATGATTTCATATTGAGTGAGTCCTATCTCTTGAGCTTCTGGTTCCTCATCTACAAATGAGGATCCTATCTTCTTGAACTCTGGTTATAAATGAATGCTACGGCCATTAAATATCGAGCACAGTGCCCACCACTTCACTGAAGCTTCGTTCGTTAATCTACAGCGGGGCTGCCAGATGCCTCTGACTTGGATGTTCTTGGGAGCCACAGTGTTACCATGATTCCTCCAGTCTACCAGCTTTCACAAACAGTCACCCTTTTCTTGCCATTGGATGTTTCTCAAGGTTTTCCTTGTCTTTTTTTGTTGCTGTGACAACTCAGGCACCAACTTGAGGGAAGCTTCTCTCCATGTGAATAAACACATTGACAGTATAGATATATAGCTTGGACTAAGAGTTGTGGCCTGTGTCATAAGGAAGCATTTCCATTGAGTCACAAAACTAGCCGCTGGCATTTGGGTATTGGAGGCCAGAAAATTCAAGGTTGTATGTTTTTGGGGGGGGGGCTTTTGCTGTCTTCTTTTCATTCTTGCTTGTGCTGACCCCTCATAGAAAATGTCTTCTCCCCTTTTCATTCTATACCTCAGTCCTACTGAGAGGCAGTAGGGAGCAGGAGAGCAAGTGGCACTTCATAGACACCCCTGGGTTCGGTCCTATTTCTGCTGCTGTCTCAGTGTGACCCCAGGCACATTGTTAAACATTTTGACTAATTGGAGGCAATATGCCTGACGGCAAAGCACGGATGATGGAACCAGGTCTCTGGTTTTAAATTCCAACTCTACTGCCTAGTAACTCTGTGACCTTGATCATGTTACTGACCTCAGTTTCCTCACACTTACAATGGGGATAATGATCGCACCTTCCCTGTTGCTTTTTATAAGGATTAAATAAGATATAGATACAAACACACACACACACACACACACAGAGTAAGTGATAAGTATAAATATATACATATGTACACACATATATCTATCATTTATTATATATACACTTGTATTTATGTAGATGTATATACACATATAGCACGTAGAACAGTGTTCAGTGCATAATTAATGCTAAATAAAAGTTGGCTATCACCATAATCACCACCATTAAATTCTTTACTTCTAAAATAGGTGATGATAATCCTGATTCATTGCGTTAAGAAAAGTCAGTTCCTTTTCTTCAGTCGTGCTCTTAGCTTTCTTCCCTCTTCCCTTTCCTTTCCTTTTCTTTCCTTTCCACCTTTTCTCTTTCTTTCTTTCTTTCTTTCCTTTCTTTCTTCTTTCTTTCCCTATCTCTCTTTATCTATCTTTCTTAACTATAGGGTTTTTTTCTTTTTTCCCCAAAACATTACTATCTCAGGACATACATTTAGGTAAGAAAACAGTACAATTAGGACAACAGAATGTGGAGAACAAGTTTAGAGTAATATATAAAAATGTTTTGAGCTGGTTGAAAACAGGACCATAAGAACTGCTTTCACTGAGAAGTTCTCTGAAGAGTAAAAGAAAAATGAACTTCAATTGAAAATCATATGTACAAAACATGAGGCAGTTCTAGTGAATGCAGAGGCATGAAAAAACAACATAGGCAATACTTGTGCACACAGCAGTGTTTGGCAATGGAAAATTTGTTAGAGTCTGGCTTCATTCTTTGTTAACCACGCTTTCATAAAAGAATCGCATTTCCTCCTGCTCGCTAAGCTAACCTGTTATTTCTGATCCTTCCAGCTCACATTGCTTATCCCTTTTGCTATCTTTGTATCCCCAGCATGTGATACCTTTTAGTGAAAGTTAGAGAAATAATGCTTACAAGGATTATTAGAATCACAGTTTAGTACTTTCCTTTAAAATTCAAGACTCAGATCAAATCTACCTTTGCCTCAGTAGAAGCCTTCCTAGGATCTCCCAGGTTCCTACCTTTCTCTGTGTGCCTGACTGCAAATAAAAACTCTAAGGGAAACACAGTTTGCTCTTGATTAATAATCAAGACAGATATCTATCCACAAAAATCCCTTCTCCCCTCTAGCCTACAGCTAGGTGAGGCTTCCCAGTCCACCTTCTGTTAGGTGTGACCATGTGACTAAGTCCTTTCCAAGCGAGTATGAGTGTAAGTGAAGACTCCATACATGCCCAGCCCTGTCCACACCAATCTCCTGCATTGGCTTCTCCCTGTGCATTCTCTCTCCTGGCCCACTGAGATGTCGATGCCTAGGGCAACCTCAGAAGCCACAAAGTAAATACTGTAAGCCTCCATCAGTATGGAGGAGGAAGGCCTGCCAATACTCACCCAGACGGTTAAGTGAACAAGAAATACATTTCGTTTGTGTTAAGCCACCACAGTTTTCTCTATTTATTATCCCAGCCTAGCCTAATATAATGTGGGACACACCAACAAATCAAATTTTTTTTGGTCCAGAATAATATGACCACAAGGTTAGCTGAGCTACCAAAGTGAGAGGTAATGAAAATTAACATTCCTTTTGGGCTCTCTAAGTCCCAGAAATAATACTTGGCAACTGCAGGTGCATTTCTTAATTCCTTCCACATAGTTTGTCTTGGAAGCCCGTGGTGCTAGGTATTGTGATCCCTGCCTCATAGGTGAGGGATGTGAAACAGAGAAAGGTAGAGTCCATTGCAGAGCAAGTCGGGGAACTGATGTTCAAAGGCACATTTGATGAAGTCCAAAGCTCTTTTGTCTGAACCATGTTGCTCATGAGATGTCATCAGTTGCCCTATCCCACTGATGTATAATGGGGACAAAAAGCATCATACATATGGGCTCATGACAGTCTTATTTTCAGAGAGTTTGAAGAACTCTTTTTAAAACTACATTTCCTTAAGACTGTCTCATGAGAAGTCTCCACTCCTGCAGACTAGGAAACCATTATGTCTCACATGGCTTAGCGTTAACATGGCGACTCTCTGAAGAGATTGGTGTGTGGTCTGGTGCCAGGTCAGAACAGCTGACCACAGCTTTCCTGACTGTGTTTAGGGTTCATGACTTCCTGGCCTCTGTCATACCCCTCAAAGTAGATGCCTTGTCTACATTCCTTGGTCTTTCCATATAAACAGGACGCCATAGGCCACTTATGCAACTTTCAAGAGAGGTTTCTAAACACTGAGGCATCTATCAGTCTCTTTCTGCCACTCACTGTAGTAGAATGCTGGGCTGAGGAAACCAGTTTTCCTCCAGCTGTGTCACCTTGGACACATCTCTGGGCTTTCGTGTCCACAAAAGAACCTGGTCTAGAGCCGGGCTCTTATAACTTTCCATCACCAAAGACACTACTTGACATAATAATTGGACCTCAAGTACCCCTGAGTTTTCTGTAAGGAATGAGCCTCTTCTTACCTTCAGTACCTCGTACAATGCCTGGCACAATACTGGTGTTTACTAGATAACTGTGTATGGGATTCGAGTCTGCAAAACTTCATTTTGTTGGGTAGTAATCAGTGCTCTTCACTAAATATTCCAGATGCTCTCCCCCTCCAGGCCCTGCAAGTTCAGATCACACTGCCAAGTCCCCTTGTAACTCTGCTGGACTGGCTGACTTGTTCTCGCTGGCAAGCTGTGAGCAAAAGTTTAAACATTTCATCTCCAGTGCCAGATTCTCAAGAATTCTTATTCCCACTGCAGGAAGAATGACCCAATGTTCTAGATAGGGGCTGATTGATCAGCCTGAGTCCTGGTGTGAGGACAAGGCAGAGCAAGGCCTTGGGCTGACTCCATGGACATGCAGTGGGGCCCAAGTCCACGTTTGCTGGTTTCAAGCACTGAGATTTGGTATTGTTCCTTATCATCGTGTGATCTAGCCTGTCCCAGAAGATTCAAGAAATTAAATCATAATCAATTGGCCTTCTCATTTTTAATAATTGCAAAAATATATGTCTTGCATCCAGAGCCTCTAACGAGAATGCACTAAGTGGTGTGATTGCATTAAATTGGTAACTTTCCTGCAAAAACCAAAGCAATGGGATAATTTCAACAGCAACAGTCACAACAAGATAGTTTTATCTGCCTTAAGAATATAATTTCTGTTGGATTTTAAAACTCTTGTGTACAACGTAGATGCTCATTCCTTCTTGAGCTCATGATTTTATTCAGCATGCCCTGTTTGGATATCTCTGGCCTAACATTTCCCAGAGGCCCTTCCCATCTGGCACACTGGAAAAAAAGCAGATAGTAAGTTCTTTGGAAGTTCTGTCTGGAAGCAGATAGTAAGTTCTTTGACCTTTCTGACATTTTTTGAAGAGAAATGAGAAATACCACCTCTCTGAGTTGTTGTGAAGATCAAATACAATATGATATCTGCTGCACTTCAAGCAGCATGTGGTCCATGGGTACCGGGCTCCCTGAGCATGTCAGGTGCCTTTTGGTTTTAAGTGTGGTGACCATGTGTTTCAGTGTGTTCCAGTTTCTGCTACTTGTTTTTACATAATTATGAATAGGGCTTCCTTTTCCTTTAAGATATTCCTGTTTTGAAATCAGTGGCCTGGGCCTCTAAGCTCTGAGATCGAGCCCTGTAGCTCCATAGTTCTGTGGTCTCCAGTAAGGGTTCCTTTGGTCATTCAGCGACCATTCTCTCCTACAAGGTAGTCAAGATAGACCTGCTGTATCCTGAAGTTTTCACATTATTGGGATGGGCCTCTTCCCCTGTCAGAGGTATAGAAGTAAAGTCCAGAGTAGACCCAAAGATCATACAATCCAACACCTCAGTTTTCTGTGGGGAAATAGGCCTTATGAGGGAAGTAGCTTATCTCAGGTCACATAAGAATTAGAAGGCCAGCTGTCATGTCTCCCCACGTCATGTTCCTTATATGCTCGCCAACCTGGTGGTAGTTGAGTATCCGAGACCCATGAGGGGATTACAGGGTTCAAGGCCTAGCTCTGCTACATACTAGTTACTTCTCATTTGTAATGTGTGGCTAATAGTGACTACCTCCCAGAGTTGAGAATGTTTAGAGAGCTAAAGCGTGTGGTATCCTCAGAGTATGCATGGAACACAGCGAGTTCAGGAAACGCTGCCTCCCTCCCACTGTCATGATCAATCTACCTCACAGTTCCAGCCATTGGCATTGTTATTTTGTTAGATTCTTGGGTACACAAATGTGTGAATGGTCTTTGTCTGCAAGGAGTATATTGTCAAGCTTTTTGAATCTCTTTGCAAATTCTTCACAATCAGTTCATTTTATTGTAAAAAAGTGGAACAGGAAATGGCTGAGGAGAATCTGGACATTTCCTCTCATAAGACACTATGCAAGCCTAAAAGTTAATAATAGAATAATGTAATGATTATGGGCACAGACTCCAACATCCATAGTCCCTGGAGTCAAATCCTCTCTCTGTCACTCACTAACCAGGTGACGTGGGTAAGTTCTTTAACTTCTCTGTGCCCCCATTTTCTCCTCTATGAAATGAGGTGGGTATAGTAAGACTACATAGGGTTTTGGGGATGGTCAGTGAGCTAATATGAATACCATACTTGGAGGATTGTCTAGCACATAGTAAATGCTGTGTGATGCCAAGTTTTTAAAAATCATCATTATATGTGCTATTTATTTTTCTCTATCTTTCTCTACTTTCTCTGCCTAGGGAAGCACCGCTCATTGTTTCACTGTACTGTAACACCTTTTTATTCATTATACAAACAATTTTATAAAGTAATACAGACAAGGGGGAATCATCTATAACCCTATTTCTCCATCAAGTTGCCTGCTCTCTTTCCCCCAAGTTCTCTTGCAGTTTTGGACAATTCACAACCACCAATGTTACCCGGCTCTCCAGGTTACATTATTTACTTGTCTTTCTTTTAACTTTTTTTTTAAATTAAATTTATTTATTTTCAGCATAACAGTATTCATTATTTTTTCACCACACCCAGTGCTCCATGCAATCCATGCCCTCTATAATACCCATCACCTGGTACCCCAACCTCCCAACCCCCCACCACTTCAAACCCCTCAGATTGTTTTTCAGAGTCTTTTAACTTTTTTAACATAATTTCAAATTTACAGAAAAGTTGCTAGAATAGTGCAAAGACTACCCGTGTCTCAGTCTGGGCTGTTATCATAAGGCTCCAAGACTGGGGGACTTAGAAGCGACAAAATCTGTTTCACACATCTCTAGAGACTGAGAATTCCAGGATCATGGTGCCAATATGACTGGGCTCCAGGGAAGGCCTGTTCTCTGGCTGCAGACCACCCATTCTCCTTGTATTCTTCCTTAGCTGAAAGACAGAGAGATCAAGAGAGCTAGGTCATTACTCTTGTAAGGTGCTGATCCCATTCATGAGGTACCCACCCTACTGACCTCATCTGATAACCCTACTTATCATCCAAAGATCCCATGTCTTGATACCATCACATTGGAAGGTAGGTTTTAATCAGTGAATTCTGAGGGTTACATAGACATTCAGTCCGTAATATTCTTTATACCTTTTTCCCAGATTCCCCAAAGGCTAATATCTTACTAATTTCTTTTATTATTTTCTCTTTCTCTTTACAGTATTTTCTGAAACATTTGAGAATAAGTTGCAGACATGATCATCCTTTATCCCTAAATCCTCCAGTGTTTTTTTTTTCTTTTTTAAACAAGGACATTCTCTTTCATAACCACAGTCTAATTGACAAAATCAGAAAATTAGCACTGATGCAACACTATTATCTATTCACCTCATTCAAAATTCACCAATTGCTCTATAGTCCTTTGTAACAATAGAAAATCATGGTTTATGCATTACATTTAATTGTCTTGTCTCTTCAGTCATATTTAATCTAGAGCAATTTTGTTGAGTCTCTCTATGTCTCTCATGGGCCTGACATTTTTTGAAGATTTTACTTTTGAGTAATCTCTATACCCAATGTGGGGCTTGAACCCACAACCCTGAGATCAAGAGTCACATGCTCTACTGACTGAGCCAGCCAGGTGCCTCATGGCATGGATAGTTTTGAAGTGTACAGGTCAGTTATGTTATGGAATGTCCCTTCCTTTAGATTTATCTGATGTTAACTCATGATTAGATCCTGATAATAAATTTTTTATAAATATCACAGAATGATTTTGTGTTCTTCTCTGAGCTTCATATTAGGAGGCTGGTGCTATCAAATTGTCCCCTTACTGATATTAACCTTTGAACCTTGGTTTTAGTTAGTGTCTTCCCGTTTTCTTTATTGTAAAAACATTTTTGAGAGATCCTTTGAAACTATGCAGATATCCTGCTACTCCTCACAACTTCACGTACTAGTTTTCACACCCCATTGATAATTCTTTCCTGAATTGGTTATTATTGTTATGGTTGCTAAATGGTGTTCTTCCAAATCCAGTACTTTTTCTACTTTCATTAGTTGGCTTTCTGCTGTAAGAAAGAGTTTTTCCTCCTCTGTCATTTGCTTAGATCCACATGGACTCATATACGTAGTCATTTTTATTCCATGGGTTATAATCTCTGTATTTCTTTCTTTAGATGCTCATATTATATCTCTGGCCACCTCTGGTCACTTTTCAAGTTCTGGCATGGTCCACTCAGGCCAAGTTAGTAGTTTGCTCCTTTGTGTGCCCCTGGGCATGCACTTTCCTCTCCTTCCACATGTTTGTTGATAGGTTGTACTTATTGGTTTCTATTTTCACAGTAGCTTGTGAGCATTTGAGTATATTAAGAGCGTCTGATTCTACAATGCTTACTGTAATAGCTGGCGTAGTGGGGAGACTCAGTTCATCTTTGTTAAAAGCATGAACGGAAGAAAGAAAAAGTACTTAGGTTTCTACTAGTCTGCTTCAATCTTTTGCAAAAAGATTTTTTTGCAAAAAGGAAATTATCTATTAACATTCATAGCAGGCTACTGTGTGCCTTGCAATAGCAAAACCAAATCAACACGGATTAAATTGTTGACATGTTTGAACTGAACATAAATGTTTCCCCCATTTCAGGGGCTGCCTGCCAACTCTGATCTCATATCCTTACAATTTCTTTACCATTAGCTTGATACAGTGTTGTTTTCTCTATCAGTTTTTCATTCATTAAGAACCTCTCTCACCACAGATAAAATAAAAGAGGTATTATCAGCCCTTCCATTGGAGGTGGTGAATCTAATGAAAAGGGCCTGGGCTCTTGATCAAAGGAACTTAGTTTCCTGTCTGTACGGCTAGACCTGTGACTCGGGGTGAGTTACGGTAAACTCATCGGACCTTTGTTTCCTTCACTCTGAAATAGAGATCATAACACTTGTGATGTAAAGATTATCTTGGCCTCCAAAAGAGGTAACCTAAGGGAAATCACCTTGAAACTCTCTGGAGCTTCTGAACCTTGCACTTGGAGTTCCATTTGTCTGAGATGCCCTTCCTGGGCTTTGCTGCCTCTTTATTGGCCAATCCCTCCTATTTGTCAGAACTCTGCTTATGTATTATCTCCTTGTATGTGCCTCCTGGAATGACATATTATACCCCTCCAATCTCTGTTTTGTCTGCACATAATGGAAAAGGTATTCTAGGATATATAGTCTCCATTCATAATACTTACTCTTGATCTCTACCTGGGTGCTTATCTCTTCACAGTCCTGGTATTTATTTCTTTGTATAGAAGCAATTCCCCAGTTAAACATTCAACTCTGACTATAAAACTATCCTTTGGCTCCCTCAGTTTCCCCTTCTCAGGATAACCCAGAACCCAGATCCTCATGCTTGGGCTTAGTCTCTATGTGATATACTCATTGCTGGCAGCTTACCCTAACCCAGAGGATTTTCCCTAGATATGGAAAGAAGAACACCTGTAGATAGCTAGATAGACTGCAGAGGCCAGAAAATATGTGTTAAAAGGATGGCAGATATTTCAATCAGGAACTTTAAAAAAGAGCTAGATGGGGCACACTAAAATTTTTCTTTTGATGCTCATCATTAAGAAGGAAATATTGGGGGAACCAGGTGGTGGGTATTAGAGAGGGCACGGATTGCATGGAGCACTGGGTGTGGTGCAAAAATAATGAATACTGTTATGCTGAAAATTAAAAAAAAAAAAGGAAATATTCAGCTGCTTACCTTTGGAGATTGGTAGTAAGTTCATGGTATGCTATATGCAGAAGGATTTTTAGTTGTTCCCAGGATGAAATGGAGTAATTAATTTGCAGTGTCTGTCGAGGATGCAGAAAAGGGCGACGTAGCTGCAAGGGTGCCATTATTTGTGCCACTCCTGATCTAGTCCAATGTGCTGTACTACCAATCAATCCTGTTGCCATCCTTAGGCTAGATGTGCTTCCTCGTCCTTAATAGTTCTACATTCTCAGAGTCGTCTCACTCTTTCAGATGGAAATATGGGTAAGATGCTCTCCAAAGGTGGGGAATTAGGGATGATGAACGTTATTTCTGCCACTATGTCACTCTAGAATTTTCAACACTGTGGTCCTGATTTGACAAGTGATTTAGCGTCCAGGCTGGGGAAGGACTAATGGATGAATCAGTCCTCTGTGCATGGCCACTGGGCAGGAAATTAATAAAAATGCTGGCTGACATGATCTATGGTACTGTAAGCTCATTATGCCTGATTAGTTTCCAGCCTTTCACTCCCTCTGACAGCCTAAGGGCCTCGAGGTTTCCAATGGCAACCGTTCCCTTTCTCTAATTGATTGCTAGGTCTCCAGCCATGAAACCAGACCCTTCTACAGACTTGTCAGAGTGGGGCTTTTCTGCATCGTGTTACCTCTCCTTTTTGGCAATGGGAAGGTGAGCTCGTGGGTTGTCTAAGTGGTGTTGACAGTGAAGCCCTTTGAACTCAGGAAGCAAAGTTTGAAGAGGTCAGTTCAGTTCAGTTGATCAAGTTCTTATCGAACTTACTATGCGCTGACATCTGCGCTCAGTATGGATGGCAGTAGAAGTAGATCATGTGAAGCAGAATACGGGGGAGAAGTATTTTCATTTATATAACAAATATTTAGGAAGTACAGTGGCACCAAGCACTGTGGTAGGCAGTAGGAACAAAGGGACTTGAGAGAAGCAGAGAAAATAAAGTAGATAAGAGTGCTAAAAATCTGTTCATTTTAATATAGAGAGAATTAAGATATGGTTATAGTAATATAATTGGAGGTATATTCAATAGAATCCAAAATGAATTGATGTGTATATCTAGATAGAATTTATTTATTTATACATATATTTATATGTATTTTCTAAAAAAGCATCTGTTTTACCTACTCTACCCTCCAAGTTGGGCTAACCTCTCCCTGAAATCTCCCTTCTTGGTGCTGAACACCCAATGGCCCGTTCTTGCTCCCCACCAAATGCACACTTTTTTATATTTTTATTTATTATAAAATGCTTACACTTTTTTAAAAAATCTTGTTTTTCACACAGTTACCTTTAGCCTATGCCTGTCATTCAGAATACATGGGGGCTGAGATTTCCATTTCGATAGAGAGGAGGATGCAGATGAACAGTGAAGAGGATGAATTTCCATATGTATTACTGGCGGGTTTTATAATGATTATTCTTATGGAAGTGACTTCTAAACACATCCACTTCAGAGGGCTGTCATGATTCTTCTGCCACTGGCAGCTAAGAAGCAACTTTAGCCAATACTCAATGTAGCAGAAAGGAGGTGGTTTTTAGCTTCAGGGATAAACTCAAAAGTTACTGCTTCAGAGACGTCTTCCCTGATCTCCCACATAAGTTCGGGGTCCCTATTAAGTGGGAAGTGTAAGTGCCAGGCAAATGCAAATTACTATTATCTTCTTCTGGGACAGGATCAGAAGGAAATAATATGAGAGGATATGCTGTGCCTATCTCTGGGTTAGGTCTAGTTTCATTTTTAGCCCATGGAAAAGGGTGAACTTTTAATCTTCTCCTGCCATTCATGACCACCCACAGGGAACCTCATTAGTGACTACGTGTTCTTGCCACACCCCTAACTTGGCCCAAGAGGTAATGGGCTCTGAAAACATGGCCTTAGAACAATTCAGACATGAATTTTTATTTAATAACATATAAAGGATAATAACCAGACGGACATGCCTGGCTTCCCCAACACTGTCTCTCAATGACCTCACAAGAAAGTAACATTTGAAATAATGTAATGTACATGGGTCTGGGCAGACTCTGTAAATCTTGGTCTTCCCGTTAGAAGTGAAGCAGAGGACTACCCTCTTTCATATTCATTGGCGTCTCATCATAAGCAAGATAAACTGTCCCAAGTTTCATTCAACTTCTAAAAGATTTTTCTAAGTACTCTATGATGCTGTTTTTTCCTCTCTTTCTTTCCCAGGGAGCACCGAGGGTGTTGTGGTTTACTTGCCATGTGAACTCAAGTGAGTCATTTTGTGTCTGACGCTGTTTCCTTGTATATAAAATGGGGATCAAAATCTTTCCGCTCCCCAGCTCTTAAAGTTGTTTGTGGGGCTAAATGAAAGATCCCATAAAACTCTGTGCACATATAAGGATTCTTTATTATCAAGGGTCTTTGGGGGGAAGGGAGGGTCCATACTGTCTTGGCAGGTCAGCACCAATGTTTTCAAAATCAAGTTGACACAGATAAATTAATGGTCCCATCTTGACATGCTCACTGGACAAGAACAAGTACAAACAGCAAAGCTCTGGCTAACCCCTCCCCCTGCCCCAGGCCATGTGTTTGTGGGTTCTGAGAGCTAGCACTGAGATGTGATCAGCTTTAATATTCTTTTCTTTTCTTTTTTTTTCCATACAGCCATAGATGAACCTACATCTGTCATTCTGAATAAGACATAAAGGCTGAGATTTCAATACTGATAGAGTGAGAGTGAATTAATATTGAATCCATCTGATTTAGCTGACTATGACTGGCAGTAGTTTTATGATGCTCATGCTTAGGAGTACAGAGTTCTAAAGAAATTCACCAGATGGCTTTGTTGGCGATTCTCTTTCCCTGAGATGGCCAAGCAGAGAGTTTTGTTCATACACGGCATCGGAGAAAGGGGATAGGTTTTAGCTTCAAGCAGTTCTGGGTTCCAGCCTTGATCAAATTATTTTTCTACGTAAGTAGAAAAGTATATATATTATAAAAATATATATTATAATGGGGATACTTTTTTTTTTTGGTAAAAAATGTTCAGTTGTATTCTCATACGTTATAAATCTTCTGGCCTGCAGGCCTTCTCACTCTAGAAGCAGTGGATTTTAGATCTTTAGGGGAAAAGCCGAGTGCCTTCCTACAACAAGGTTGTTGCTTAGTTTTGACTTAAAAATCAGATATTTAAGTCCATAGAAAGTTAAAATCTTCAAAGCTGGTTTTGTGGAGGAAGAATGTATCCTGATTAGGACTTGCGTTTGGTTGAGTGCAACCCAAACCTGGCTACTGAGACTGAAAGCGTTTTTGTTTGTTGGTTCGTTTTGTTTTGTTTTTGGTTTTGTTATTCTGCATAACAACAAATCCAGAGTTAATGTGTTGGCATCATCCTGTGGCTGGGGACCCCATGGTGGGTGGTTTTGTGTGTCCACTTGGCTAGGCTCTGATCCCCGGTTATTCACTCACATGCTAATCTTGTGCTGGTGAAGGTATTTTGTAGACGTGATTAGAATCTATAATCAGTTTACTTTAAGTAAGGAAGATTATCCTCCATAATCGGGGTGGGCCTGACTCAGTCCTTTGAAAGACTTTAAGAGAAGAATGGAGTCTTCCCTGAGGGAACAGAAATTTCACCTGTGGATCACAGCTTGTTCGGGTGCCAGTGTCCCAGTCCGCCCTTCCTGATGGGCTGCCTTACTGGATGCAGACTTTCCTAGACAGCCCCCACAATCACATAAGGCAATCCTTTGCCACCCCACCCCCACCGCCCACCCCCAACTCCACCTTCCCAGCGGTTCTGATGGTTTCATGGAACCAGGCCTGACACAGACCCAGGCTCCTGGCAGCTTCCTATTACCCTTCGTCAGAGCTTGCAAGCTGGTTACCGCACTGCTAGGCATCATCTCTGCATTCCTGGCAGGAGGAAGGGGGAAAGACAAAGGGCAGACACCAAAAACAAACACCAGTTAAGCTGTTTTTTTTTTGTTTTGTTTTGTACTTATTTATTTATTAATTGGTTTTTGTTTTGTTTTTAAAGGAGAACCGTACTCCTAGCTCATTGGCGAGGACTTGGCTGCATGGCCAGCCCTGCCAACCCTTGGATCTGGGGAGGAGAGCACTTTTCACCGGCACATGATGCTTCGGAACAAAAGCGGGGATCTATAGTCAGGAAGAATGGGGGGATTGGAATTGAGTTGGCAACAACAGAGAGGATTTTCTAAATTCCTTTATCATATGAAGAATCCAACTTCTTAAATCACAGTTTCTTCCCTAATTGTAGAAAAGTTACTCCTTCCACCTGTGGCATCCAGGCCCACAGGTTTGCGGTCTTAATGTGGAAGAACACATGTGCAGGAAATGAGAGCCCTGAGGCCTCTGCCTCCAGCTGGAGACACTCTGGGAAGGAGACATGTGGCCAGGAGAGATAGGCTGATTGTGCCCTGACCTCTCTTTGCATCTCAGCCCAGAGTGGGGAGCGGTAGTAGGTGTTAGGTGAGTGATACTGGGCAAAAAGGCTCTCCTTCTGGCTTATGTGTGCACAATTACAGAGGCAGGTGGGGGACCAGAACTCGGCTCTTCCAAACCACCTGTCCTTCCTGTGTTGTACGATCAGGTGACTCCTATTTCCCAGAGGCCCCTGAGGAGGTGTGGAAAGTCACTGGTTTAAGAGTCAGCAAGCTTGTCACAGGACCTGCAGTAGCAAGGGGAAGAGCCATGGGGCAGGACAGGGACCATGGCACACAGTGGAGGAGAGGCCTCGGCAAAATCTGAGGTGTCAGAGAGAAGGCTGAGCAGTTAGCAGGCTCTCCAGGGCCTCGAGGAGCTGACGGGTGTAGGGGAGAGAGAGATCTAGATTTGCCACCTTTGGCAGCAGAGGACAGGGCAAGTGTCCGAGCACAGGGAAAGTTGCTAGTAGCTATAGGAAGCAGCTCTGAATGGCCCCTCCATACAAGAGGCCAGTTACTCTGGAGATACAGCCTTATTCCACACTGCTGGTCCTCCATCTTGGCCTGCAAGATGGAGGAGGCATCCAGGACCGCATCCCGCCCCCGGCCAGACTGTCATGTCTTCTATACCCAGTATTCCCACTCCTGTCGTCCATGTTTGCTACTGTATTGCCTCATGTCCTGTCTTTCAAAGCAGATCACAATACAGTTTATGCATTTTTATTTGTATATCTTACATCTCTAGAAGGGCAAGAGCCATAGCCAATTTCTTTAGAATGCAAGTTCATGGTGGACATTTGCAAATATTAAATTAAATTAATTAATTAATGATGTTATTCCTTCCTTGGGGCCTGTATGTTTAGCTTTCAAACACCCAGTGTGGCCAATCATATGTGGGTATATTTTTATAAAGGGAATATAGTTTATAGAACATATTTCTCTCCATAATTACTATCCATTAATGTAATTTGCTAATTTCATTTTACTTTTCAAATCTAGTGGATCATTAGCATTTATTTTTTAATTTTTTAAAAGATTTTATTTATTTATTTGACAGACCGAGATCACAAGTAGGCAGAGAGGCAGGCAGAGAGAGGAAGGGAAACAGGCTCCCTGCTGAGCAGAGAGCCCAATGCGGGGCTCAATCTAGGACCCTGGAATCATGACCTGAGCTGAAGGCAGAGGCTTTAACCCACTGAGCCACCCAGGTGCCCCTGATCATTAGCATTTAAATAAACACCACCTTTAAAGTATTTATGAATCAGGACTCAAATATATGACTTAGTCTTTTTAAAAAAATTTTATTTATTAAGAGTGATAAATTATTTATTGAGAGAGATATATTTTATTTATCAGAGAGAGATAGAGGGATCGTGCACACAACAAGCAGGGCGAGCCACAGAGGGGGAAGCAGGCTCCCCACTGAGCAAGGAGCCTGATGTAGGACTCCGTCCCAGAGCCCTGGCTGTGATCACGACCTGAGCCAAAGGCAGATGCTTAACTGACTGAACCACCTGGGCATCCCTCTGATTTAGTCTTAAAGTACAATGCCTATATTTTACTATAAAACAAATTCCAAAAATACCACCTCCAAGAATTCCATATCTTAACCTTGTTTTCACTGTGATATGTTTTCCAAAGTCTTTCTTTAATCTTAGTGTTTTAGGTAAGTAAAGTCTCTTCCCATCCAGGTCCCGTTGTAGTGTATAAGAAAGAAGGCCCAGAATGGCTTTCTGGAGTGTTTCCTCCAAAGAATGTGTGTGTTTGTGTGTGTATATGCATGTTATATTTTATATACATATACACTCACACATATTTGCATGTATGTTTTATATACATACAGGCTGGCATCTGTATTCATTGATGACATATTTTTTTATTACATATTTGGAATATACTACTACATGAAGGAGAAATCATAGTCATCAATTCAAACCCAGAAGGTTCCTAAAAACCATCACTCCAACTCCCTTGTATTAGAGCTGAGACAACTAAAGCCCAGAGAGGTCCAGGGACTTTCTGAAGACTTTGTGAATATCAGATCTCTGCTTTGCCTGCAGAGCTCCTGACTTTCGGTTGAGAGTCCTCTGCAGGATCCTGTCTGCCTTCAATAAATGTGTCTCCATCTGGCTGGGGACTGAGTCCCTGTGACCAGCCTAGACACACACCACTCTTGTTACAGCTTACGATGAGAAGACCGCATTTCTTGAACTCTTTCAGTGAGGGGGCTCATTTACTCATTTAGCAACTCCTCTGTTCATAGGAGACTCTTTGCCCTACTCTCCTCTAAACTTCACTGTTAATATGGCAGGAAATTGGAAAAAGGTTCTCAGGTCAAAATGCTGTGCTGAAACTATGAAGGCAGAGCCGCAATCAGAGGGTGTCTGTGGAAGAGAAGGAGCAGGACAGAGGCAGGAGAATGGAGAAGGGAGGGAAGACTTCAGGATGGAGAAACGGGAAGACAGAGATGACGCAAGAGCCAGGGCAGAGGAAGAGGCTCCGAGGAAGAGAGGAGCAGAGAGGCACAATGTGGGGAAGGCACACGGAGACCCAGGAGACAAGAGCCAGGTGGAAGTGAGAAGGGGAAAAGATACCCCTTAAAAAGATACCCAAAACTCAGAAGACTGAATGAGAATAATAATAGAATAATAACTGATAATAATAATAATACTATAATAATATGATAATAATAACTGAATAATAGAATAAGCTTATTTTAAAACAGTATATTATCTACTTTTTCGAGTAGGGAAATATATATATTCAATATAGATATTCAATATACTTTTCTTCAGTCTCCAGACACCTTAGTTGAAGTATCTCCATACTTACACATTGGGTCTAGTCGTTAATCCAAAAGTTCAAATAAACATACCATTTTCCTTGCATTTCCAGACTTTCTGTAGTTTGCTGGCACCCGGGGAAGAGAGAGGAACAGTAGTGGGGTTGGGGGAATTAGGGGAGCCAGGTAGAGAGGCAGATTCTGAAACTTAAGCAAAGAAAGCAAAAATGAGCCTCTTCTGGTCTAAGACTAAGGCATATACAACAGAGCTGCAGCCAGTGCTCGGCTGTGAGGAAGGCCGGAGGCCCAGCCTGGGGGAAGGCCCAGAAAAGCAGTGGCCAAATGGCTTCCCTGGGTGAGGGTTTTAAGGCAGAGGTGGCTTTGGATTGAGAGGTGGTTCTCTTCTAACAAACAGACCCCAGGAGTTATTTTCAATGCATGAATCTGAAAAAAGGATGGGGGGATCTTTCTAGCTCTCTTTCTTTTGTTTTATATTGCAAGCTCAGATGTTATGGACTGAATTCTGACTCTTAAATTTCATATGTTGGAGCCCTCACCGCCAGTGTTACTGTGTTTGGAGATAGAGCCTCCCCCAGGTAATTAAGGTTAGATGAGGTCATAAAGGAGGGTTCTTAGTCCACTATGATTGATGTCCTCATAAGAAGAGGAAGAGACACACAGATCCCTCTCTCTCTTTGTACTAATGCAGGGGAAAGCCGTGTGAGGACAGAGCCAGAAGACAGCCACCTGCTGGGAGGAGAGTCTCACCAGAAACTGAATCTTCCAGCACCTTGATGCAGGACCTCTAGCTTCTAAAACTGTAAGAAAACAATTTTTTGTTGCTTAAGCCACCCAGAATATGGTATTTTGTTAAGGTAGTCCAAGCTAATCATACAGAAGGAACAGTTTCATTACGATTTGTTAAATAACCTTTATTAATAGGCACTGAAATTTACATCCAGACCTGGAAAATAGTAGTTCTCAATAAACGTGTGTTGAAGAAGACCAGTAGGTAGGTGTTTTGACCAGTTTATACTAAACTAACAATAATGCGATAACACCATATTGATGATGTATGAGATAATGATAAGATATGCAAATGTTAGTTAATTTTGCATTTGGACCTCTTAGAAACTCAACAGATAAATATATCTTACACTTGATTTCATAGATGGGAAAATAGTTTTACCCTTTAGAGCCTTGGTTTCCATCCCTTCTCTGGTGTGTCAGGGCCATACTCAAACCCATGTGTTCTGAGTCCCTCCAGTGCTCTCTTAAGCCAGAAATTCTTTGGGAAGAAGTTAAAACTCACTTGTTGGAGTTTATGCTATTTTTCAGTCTATCTGGAAAATAAAATGTGTTTCTTCAGGGTTCAATGTGATCATAGCCAGGAATTTTTGGCAACGATTTTTAGCATCACAATATGTTCTGGTCTATAATGGGTTGAGGGGGGGGAAGCATGACATTCATTCATAATGCATGGAGAGTGGTCAGGGAGAGCTAGAGGAGGAGAAGCAAAGCCTCTTCGGAAACAGGGACACCATGGGAACCACTGGAAGTTGCACTGAATAGGGAGGAGGACTGTCAGAGTCCTGGAACTTGACAGAAGTCTAATTCTGGAGCTTTGAGGCAGGATAATTTAGAAGTTCATGGCAAGAAGAATAGAAAATGACATCTGATACAGGAAAATGTCTCTGACCCAGACAATAAAATAAAATTAGCTTATGCTGCATGTCAGGAATGTAGGGTTTTAAAGAAAGGGACTTTTGGCAACAATTAGTGACTTAGTTTTATGGAAAGAGAAAATTAACCATTAACGTGATAGAAATTCTTCTCTCTTTGACTCCTGAGTGGACAATTTCAAAATAGATTTATGAAGAACCTGTCTACCATAGTGATGACCCAATCAACAATACATCGTTGTGTTGGCTCTCTCTCCATTCTTCTCCTCCTCCATCTCTCTCTTTTTCCACTTTTCTCCCGCCCCTCATCCCTCTTTTCTAGAATTACTTCCTAAATAAACCTACCTGCATACAAGATTTGGTTTTGGCTTTTGCCTTTGGGGGAACCCAGGCTAAGAGAGCTGGTTATGGTAGATCTCCTAAAGTGTAGATCTTCAGGATGAATTTTGGGGCTCAATCAGCAGAATCTGATGGATTAAAGGCTCTAGTTCCCAAGCATAGGTGGGAGAAGGCACTTCTACCATGAGACACAATATTTCCACTAACTTCAAACTGAACTTCAAATTTCATACAGTTGGTAAGACTGGAAACACCCTACTGGCCATTTTGGGCTCCTCTATCATTGGACCAACAGGCAAAGATGAGAGTTGCTATACTGGTGGGGGTAATGGACCCTAATTACCAAGAGGAGTTAGAGTTGCTGCAGCAGAACAGAGGCAGGGCTGAGTTTGTCAGGAACCAACAGATCCATCTGCCATGCACAATGGTAATGGTGAGCTGACAACCAAAATAAACCATGCATGGGAGCAGTGGAGGCCTTAGTTCTCTTAGGGATGATGTCCTGAGACAGTTCACCAGGAAAGTAGCCTCAACCAGCTGAAATTTTGGCTGGGAGTGAAGGAAATCTGTAGAGGGTATTGGGGGAAGGGAGATGATGAATACTAATTAAGGCTTGGGATAGCTGTGACTATGAGAACCTTAGCTTTTTTCACTTGCAGAAGAGCAGTTAGCTACCTCCTTGAAGGTTATAAATTTAATGGAACACATGAGCAAATCTGAACAATGCCAAGGATGGACTGTTACCAGATACCTCTTGTGAGACACGTCAGGTCCTTTCAGCAGGACTTACCTCAGGTGCTGCTGTGACACCCAGTTCAATCAACAGGGAGCGGTATTATTTTAACTGACAAAGCCAGGAAAGGTCTGTGTCTGAATGAGTTAATTCCTTTGGGGTTATGCTTGTCCAATGGGATGGAGAGCCAGTGAATACAAATTCTTCCTTCACTCACACCCCTGGGACAGAGCTCTGAGATACGTTTTAGAGGGCTCCTTAGGAGTCCTGGCAGGATCAAGTGTCCTATCCATAGCAGTGACAGGATCAATAATCATGCATCCTCTTAATCTTCTCTCTGTGTGTTTCATTTGCACTGATTCTAACTCTGACTTGCAGGCTCACTTCTCAAATGAACTATTTGCGCACTGGCTCTTGTTTTAGTATCTACTTTTGGGGGGAATTCAGGCTAAGACAATGTAATTCTGAAACTATTTTCTAGTTGTATCAGGTAATTAATCTTGGCAATACTGTTTTAAGTAAATAATATATAATTAGATTTTTTGACTTTTTTTCTGTGAATTAGAGACTGTCTAATGTGGGACTTGGAATTATTCACATTTATTATTGCACCTATAGTTTTAAAAAATTATTAAAAAATATTCTTTCCTGCAGTCTATTCTTATCAACAGAATTTTGTCTTCCTGTGTCTGCTTCCCAGAATGAATATATTTGTGAATTCTCAGAAAGGGTGCTAATCAGATAGCTAATGCCAAGATGAGTAAGGAATCTTTTATAATCTTTATAGCTGCTATGTATTGTATTTTTTTCTAATCCATCGCTTACTTTCTTAATTATTGTTTTTTTTTAAATTATTGGTCTTATATTTTAATGTTTAATAATAGGCAGTGGTTAAATATATTAAACTTGATGTATTAAAATAAATAGTAACTCTTAAAACTGTGATTATAGCCAGAAAGGTATATTTATGGTATAACATTCCATGAGTAAAGAGGATATGAGACTCTATTAGGTTGAATACAATAACAATGAAAAAAGACTGACAGTGGCTCTTCCAAGATGACAACAGAATAATCTAATCTTGGGCTCAAGGACAAAAATATTTTAAAAATCTTATCTAATGCCATCATATTCCTTAAAAATATTTTTTAGAAAAGATGGAAGTTAAATACATGCCACTTTTGGTGTCGAATGAACTGATGGGATCTGGTTCTTGTTGTGCCTGTCTTTTCCATGCAAAACACAGGGTTTTGTTCTTTCATTTGGAGAAAGTCACACTTTATTAATAATAACAACCCAATCTCTTGAGGGATTGCTGAGCAAAGGCACAGGGCTTTGGAATGCTGGGCTCTCTCCCTGCTTTCAGGATATTTGGGGAACATTTTCCTGGAAGCGTTCTTGCAATGGTCTTCTCAAACACATGTAACTTACTGGAGCTTAAAGACTTACATTTGTAAAAGCCATTAGTGTCGATTAATGTAGACAAATGATTGAAATTGGGACATTGGGAGGTACAACTCCACACCTTGTACCATTTATGGGCAGGAAATGAAGAACAATTAGGTTGGTGAGGCTGGAAAACAACCCCCGCCCCCAGCCCTGCCTGCATGGGGTCAGCTTCGGGAAAGCTCTGTGGGTATATAATGGGTGAAGGGCTGGAGCTCAGGCAGCCAGTGATGGGAGCGACAGACGGCAGGGTTGGCCAAAGCATTTCTCAGCTCAGCTCCCCTGTGTTTAACATTTCTGATAATGATGATGACAACTTAGAATCGGGCTCCTACAACTACCTTGGAAATACACTCGCTCAGTTGTTGATTCATTCCTTAATTTTTTTTGTCAGTCAGTAAATATTCTGTGAGCATTTAGTCTTTTCAAGGGATCTCAGTGGTGAATGGGGCATAATCACGGCCTTTACAGAGGTGATGGTCTAGGGAATTTTCATAGCGTGACAGTGCATGGAAGCTGTAGGGGCTCAAGGGAGAGACTTAAATCTAGTCTTAGATATAGGAAGCTTTTCAGAGGAGGTGAGGTGCAAGGTAAGACCTGGTGGATGAATGTAAGACTTTATTTAGAAAACTGGAAAACTGGGGCGCCTGGGTGGCTCAGTAGGTTAAATGTCTGCCTTCTGCTCAGGTCATGATCCCGGGGTCCTGGGATTGAGTCCTGCATCAGGCTTTCAGCTGAGCAGGGAGCCTGTTTCTCCCTCTCCCTCTGCTGCTCCCCTACTTGTGTGTGCTCTCACTCTCTCTCTTGCTTTCTGACAAATGAATAAATAAAATCTTTGAAAAAAATGAATAAAAAACTGGAAAACTGGTATCAGGAGTTGAAGCAGAAAAAAATAGAGGAAGCCAATTCATGGCTTGGGCATGTTTAGTTCTAAGGGGAAAGTAATAAAAATGGAATTGGCACATTTACATACCCAATACTTTTTGAAAAAAATTTTTTAAATGTGATTGAAATATATGAGAACAATTATATTTCATACTGTCTGCTTAGGTAGACTAGAAAAATGGATAGTTTTAATTTTCTTAAAATTCACCCAAATATATAATTATCAAATAACTCCAAGACACTCTGCTTAGCCCTAAGGGGCACACAGCAAGTTCTACAGTACCCTGTGCTTCAGAGACTCTCAGCCTGGTGGACAAGGCTGCAATCAGGATGAGAGTAGAATTTCTTAAATTGTGCTCTAGGAGATAAGGGAGTTAAGACATTCCTTCTGGTTTGGTATACAGTGTACAGTATGGCTGAGGGAGATTGGAGCAGACCTACTAAGAAGATAAAATATTGAGGAAGGCCTTAACATGGGAGGTGGTAGGGGCTCCTTCTTAATAAGCAAGCATTCATGTAGGATGATACTACATTGCAATGCTACATTTGGAGTGTGATTTTGAATATGGTGGTTCACTGTGTTGGAGGGCCATGTCTGCTGTTGGGTTTTTCTTCCTCCAGGTTTTATCTGTTCTAATACCTATTTTCTTATCAGTTAGCTAATGTGAATGATTGCCCAGTTTATCATTTCAAATTGGGTTTGGACTGGAAAATTTGATAACTCGACTCACTGAAGCATACGGTAGATTAGATAACACTTCAAAATATTCTTAGCAAGGATGGAACACAGGAATCACTTGTTCAAGAGCACAGAACACGGCTAAAGGAAGTGGCTAAGCCCAGGGCAACAGGGAAATCAGGGCCCCAGTGATGCACCTGAGACTTTTTTTTTTAAGTTGGGCAAGTTATTACTCAGCCCCATTGGCTTATGGCCAGGAAGCAATAGGTGTTCAGAGTTAATAGATCTTCTGATTTTCTAAGAGGAGGTAGGAATCTACATTGTGTGTGTGTGTGTGCATGTATAATCTAAAACATTTTAAATTTTTGCTATAAATGACTGCTTCAGAATATACTATAAGAAGCAATTACAGTTACAATCATCTGAAGATTGTATTCTACCTACACGCCAGCCATTTGTAGCTGCTGGCCCATTGGTAATAACTAAACTAAACAAGCCCATTCCGGAGCACTATATTCATATCACCCACTTAATTCTCACCAAAGGCTTTTGGAAGCAGGGATGGTGATGATGATAATGCTCATTTACAAATAGAGAAATGAGATACAGAGGAGTTAAAGAACTTCCCAAGAGCACCAAGCTAGCCAAATAGCAGAGTCAACATTTAAGCGGTCTGGCTTCGGAATTTGTGTTCATGAATGTCACACTATACTATTTCTCAAAATGAATGCCTTTTATATAGGGACAATGATTTGAGGTGCTCAGGGAACTTTTCACTGATCTTAATTTTGTTTCACATGGTAGGAGGGTGGAGGATCAAAGTTTAGAGATGCCACTGAATCCATGAAGTACCTTACTTATTCTGAGTTAAGTTTTCAGCAGCACCAAACTACAGTGTCACAGTCAAAGGCTCTGGAAGCGCAGACTAAATTTTGAAGTCTTCCTCTTCCACTTATTGGCTGACCACGTCTTGGTTTCCTTAGTTGAACAAGGAGGATAATGAAAAATACCCTGCAGGGTTAGTACAATGACTAGAAACAATACATGAAAAATATGTGGCTCAAAATAAGTGCTTGTTAAATTAAAGACATTATGAAGATGATAATTTTTGGTGAGGCATTTAACTAGTAAATTTAAGGTATCGTGTTGTAGGGAATCAAATATTAATCCCATGTAATTCTTGTCATAAGAAAATAGAGGGGTCAAGTAGTTAAGTTGAGGAGATGAGACATTTTTATAACTTTTGATAATTTAATGTAAGGTAATAGAAAGAAGTACACAGCTGAAGGTGATCTAAGAGGGAAAGATTATGGAAAGATTAATATCCATTGGAGGAGATCAGTGAAGACTTCTTGTAGGAAGAGGTATTTGAGCTCGTTTTTTTTAAAAGGTGACTAAGCTTTGGGCCAGTTGGTTAGCCCTCTTTGAGGTTAGAGAGTCACAGATGATGGTGATAGCATAGCAGAGGTACCAAGATGAGATATGTTGGTGCTCTTAATGTGGAAATTCTAATTGGCTGACTGGAAGTGGAGAGCAGGATATGTGGAAGGCAGTGGCTGTAGAGACTTCTGTAGGGCCATTCTTCAGGTTCAGCTGACAGGTAGGAGTGTTGTTTCTCCCTGACTAGACTAGAGAAGGTCTGTGCATGCGTATCTCTGGGCTGTAAAAGGGAAACAGAAGGGACAGCTGGCAAACATGCGAAATCAAGAGAAGGAACTTAATTTCCTGTCCAGTCAAGGTTCTGACTTGTAGAGAAGGAATTCCAGTTGGAAACCCAGATGTCCTCATATAAAAGGAGAGGAAAGATGTATGGAATCAGAAGAAGTCTATAAAACAAGTTGAAAATTGGGAGTTATGGAGGTATCTACTCAAAAGGACCATTTGAAATCAATCGGCTCACCCTAAACCTTTAAGATTTTCTTATGTGCAGAGTGGAATGTTCATCTGGAAAGTTCTCTCTTCACAGCAAAGTTTGTGTTTCAACCAGAAAGGCAGTGTTCAATGGTAGAGAAAAATCTGGCTGCAGAGTCATTCACCCTGGGGTCCAAAGTCTGGGTTTTTCTTGACTAGCAGTAAGAACTCAACAAGTCATCCATCTCTCAGCTCCCATATCTACATCTACAAAATGAATATAATAATAGTTACTGGTTTTAATTATATAATAATCGAACATTTGATGAAGAGATGTATAAATAAGATTTGTTTGTAGTAATGCTGGTGTAGTATTTATTGCCTGCAGTATGGTTTAAAGTCCTTGTCCCTTCTCATCATTGTATAGTCTTCAGTTGGGGTCAATGATTGATAGAACATCCTGACATATGTCCATCACCCCTTTCCAAATGTCTCCAGGTTGCTTCTCAACTCTGCATCCTTCCTATGTATCCTTTCAAATTCCACCAATTACCATTAAGGGTGGGCACATTAAGGTAAAAGCATCCTGGTGCAGGGTAAAGGACAATGGATTTGGAGTCAGACTTTGTGGATTTTTAATGTTGGCTCCACCAGTAACTGAATGAGTAGACTTGGAAATGAGTCAACCTGTATAAAACTGTTTAGTACAATCTGGGTACTTAGTGTATGATGACATGGGAGGAAAGAAGAAAACCAAGCAATCCTTGGCCATCAGGAGTGCTGAACACTGGCTGATACAGGGTACCAGGAGGTGGTGGAGGTAGGCCATAGCTTCAGTGGCAGATGATGACAATCCTCTTGTGCCCTTGCTGACAATGTAAGAGGATTTGTTTTTCCCATGACCTGCATATGTTCAAGCCAGACAGGCATTCCCAGGTAGAGACCAGAACTATTTATTCTTCTCCAACTATCTCCTATGCTTTTCATATCTCCACTTTTGCCTCGTATGTGGCCCCTACCTAAGATTCTTCCCTTCTATATTGGACTGTCCCCTCTCTTCTGCTAGACATCAGAGCTGTAAATTGAGTCTTATTTTTATTATGTCCCCTGTGCTCTATCACCCAATTCAATGTCATGCATGTGATAAATTCTCAGGACTTTTTTTCCTTAGGGAATGGATAAGAAAAGAGATGTTAAGATCTGGAGGAGAACTTACTCTTCCTAGTCTAAGACTGCCATTTCCTAAACTTGAGATCTATAAACTACGGATGCATTTCTATGAACCACTTGACTATGTCAGTGAAATGTTGTACAAAATTTGAATATTCATTTTTTTCTAGACAGAGTATTCATAGCTTTTTTCATATTTTCAAAGCAGAACATGATGCACAAAATGCTTAGAATCTACCCTTTTATTTTATGAATGAAGCCCCCCAAAAGGTACATATTTTGGCTAAAGTAATATATTACCAAGATAGCAATGGAAGGAGAAACAAGGCTTATTGGTTTTCTTCCCAGAACTCTTGATGAGTGTATGAGTGTAGTCTCATTCATTCACTTTTTTTTTAATAGAACATAACTTGTATTAAGCATGCATTAACTGTTTTGACAGATACTATCTCTGTTTCACAGGGAAGAAAACAGAGTTTTGAAGAGAAATTTTCTAGGGGCATATTACTGAAAATTGGCCCACAGAGCTTTAAACTCAACCTTGTTCAACTCCAAAACTCAGGTTGTTTTTTTTCTTTTTTTGTTTTTTTCCATTATCGTGTGCCCAGAATCAAGAATTATTTATTAGTAGAAGAAATTCCATTTCAGAATTTCCAAATTTGCCCTTCTCTTATGTTGCTTGTATTAGATCAATTTTAGTGGTGAACAAATTAATTTGTGGAGTGGGAGAATCATTTTGTGGTTAGCATATATGTTAATTTTGATTATGCTTCCATTTTTTCCCAAATGGAAGTACCAACATTTTTTATATGATTTTAACATCTTAATACTCTGCACTGTCAACTGTTGCTGCTGTGCACTTAGACATTAGACTAAATAGACAAATACCCTTGCCTTCATAGACCTTACATTCTAGAGGAGACAGTAAACAAAGAGTCAAAACCATCTTATATCAGAAAGTGCTTAGTGTCATAGAGAAAAACAGTGACAGGGAAGGGGAGGAGATACACAGGTTTAAATAGAGCAGTCAAAGAAAGCCTCTCTGGAGTGGGGACTTTCGACCTGTCAATAAATTACAGGCAGTTCTTGTAATTTGTAAAGTTGCATTCTAGAAAGTCACCACAAGTGCCGGATTAGCAAACACTGAGCCATTGCTCCCAGGGGAAATACAGGGTTAGGTTTCTGTGAGCCTCTGTTCACAAAACCTTTGTCAACATATGAATTCATAATCTTACTGTATGTTCGGTTCTGTGTAAAGACATCTTCACATTTATTGTTGAATCATTAACATTGAACTTGGTGCTCAACAACATTATCACTCACATCTGACTGAAGATTCACCTGTTCATTCTCTCCATAAGCATGCCGTGGCTCTGCTGCCCTTAGGAACACTGGACAGTGCTCTGGCACTCTTTTCAACCGTGAAATCACCAACAGAAAGCACACAGTTGTGGAAAACATGGCACCATTAGGCCACATTAGCAAGCAGGCAGATTTGCAGATGCAGGCTCTACAAATAAGGAGGATGGACTGCCCTTGGCTTGCTGGAAAATGAGGAAATTCCTTGGAAGACTGGTTGACTCCCACACGTTTCCTAACTCTCTACTCAGTGCTCTTCAGTGGTTTAAATTCTGTGCTTATTCTGAACGTTGCTTCCCCATGTGCTGTGGTGTAAGACTTTTCTCCCAAATCCACTCAAATGCTACTGAGTGGGAAAAAGGAAAGAGTGAGAAAAACCAGACGCAGAAGCCGAGAAAGTTTTCCATGCAGGAGTTTTGTTCAAGCAGACAGCCAGCCTGTGTTTCCTATAGACCTTTAAGTTGAGGGGCCCAATCCTAGCCACTGTGCAGGGGTAATTTGTGACTCCTTTCCATCCTAATTAATCCCTCCCCCTCACCTCAACTCCTCCACGGCCCTCCCCCAGGGATATGGTCCAAAAACATTGCAGAGTTTCTTTTCTGATTTGTGACTTGTCTCAAAGAGCATAATGCCTCTAATTAGGTGATTTGAATCAGAAAGTTAAGAGCAATTTTATGTTGCCTTTACACCAGAATTTTCCCCCACTCTGGGCAACACGATTCCAATTTTTTAATGAAAATCACTGGAAACAGGAAATTTTGAGAAAGGCAGTGAGTTATGGAAAACAGGACTCAGCAAAGCAGCTTGGCCATGCTACAGGAAGCCCTTGAGTGGAGTGATTGTATCTAGGACCCAGAATAGGGAGGGGGAGAAACTCAGGGCCTAGACCCGGCTCTACTCCTACTCCCTGTGTGACCTCAGGCAAGTTTCTCCCTCTCTGTGCTTCCATTTCTTAACTGGGAGGTGGGACACTCGACAGGGTAACTCTCAGCCTTAGCATTCTGGGATACTGGAAAGGTAAAATAAATCTAATAGTATTCTTTACCTGTTTGTATCCAATCATCTATTTTGAAAAGTATTTTGAAGTATGTTCTAGTGCCTATTTTTAGTACTAAGAAAATCTTGTGTAGACTAAAAAATGTAGAGTGCTTTAGAGTTTTTTGAATTTTAGAATTTGTAGAGTTTTGAAATCACTGTCCATGTATATTGAATGTCTGTACTTACAGAGCCATGGGGTTCTTTGTAAGGAAGTGTACATTTCTTAGTTCAAGAGCTTGTCGGATCCAACTCTCCAGCCCACCAGTTCAGACTCACTTCTCCTCATCCCCCACTCTTATCTTCTACCATTATTTACTCTACATCAAACCCTGAAGGCTTTCTTCAGTTTCTTCTCCATATAGGGCCTCCTCACCTTTTCTCTCTTTTTGGAAAACCCATTCTCCCATTTGTTCTTTTAGGAGGGCCTTATCTCTTTGGTGTTTAAGATTCTGCTCCTATCTCCTATGTGAAGCCTTTCAGGACTTTGCCAGGTCTGTCTGACTTTTCCTATCCCATACCAATGGGAAAGTTCTAGCAAAGTGCTGATAATTCTGATAAATGTATTTATTTGCCCACTCATCTTCTTTGCTAAACTGGGAGCCCCTGACCCCCCGATGTGTCTGCTTCCCTAATACCCAGAGAAATGTTTGACACCTGGTACTCAGCGATATTTGATGAGGGAAGAATGAAGGAAGAAATCCAAAATAAAAAACACATGTGGAAAGTTTAAGCATGATTACCCCAAATTACAGGGTCAAACCCTACTTCACATTAGCCATGGGTGCCATGAAGAATGTGGGCTTAGTATTGCTAGATGTTTCTATTTTTCAGGAAAAGCAAAAATAAGCAAATAAAGATCTCTGAATTTTTACATAAGATATCACAATTTTTAATGTTTATAATCCATTGAAAATCATTTAAAATCACTCTGGCAAATATAAACTTCCAGGTATATAACTTTTGACCCAAGATAAAAATCCACATTCCTTGGTGTATAACCCAAACTGGTGCTTTTCAAACTGGTATCTGCATTCCTATATTCTCAAATTTATTATTATCCACTCTTGGCAATCACTTTTTTTTTTTTAAGATTTTATTTATTTATTTGATAGAAAGAGAGAGCTCACAAGTAGGTAGAGAGTCAGGCAGAGAAAGAGAAGGGGAAGCAGACTCCCTGCTGAGCAGAGAGCCCCATGTGGAGCTGGATCCTAGGACCCTGAGATCATGACCTGAGCCGAAGGCAGAGACTTTAACTCACTGAGCCACCCAGGTGCCCCAGCAATCACTTTTAGTTTCTATCATTTTTTGATAACATCTCATGCTTATAGTCTTGTAAGACCATTGCATTTACTGTTCTTCTTTTGGCCTTTGGCCCTTCTATGGGCCTTTCTTTCATTCTCCAGTTGGAGAAATTGTTTTATATTTCAGTATCAGGTTTCCATGTCTTAGCTATTTCCTATGGACCCTTCTACTCCATAGAAAGAGAGATTCTTCCCTCTAGGTTTTAGACATGAGGGTGGACTTCTGTTATTGTTCTTGCCACCATGTATTATAGCCATTTGTTGGTAAGCTCTTCTAGAACATTCTTTTATTTATCTATTTGTTTTTAATGTATTGGCTTTCTCCACTGTGCCAGATACAGTGCTACTGTTAAGGATTCAGATGTGAAATCCATATTGTCTCCATTCCCAAAGAGCTCATAAAATCTAATAAAAAAAAGGGACTATATTTATCTCTGAATTTTTAACATCTTACAGCAAATTAATAGAGATTCAGTAGATTTCATTAAGTGAGTCAAATATACAGTGCTAATTTTCTGAGTATTTATGAGGAACAGTGCACTCTGAGGGAAGAAAAAATGGTAGGTATTCTATGAGTACTTGGAAACAAAGATAAGGCATGAATTTTCCCCTGGATTTTTATGATCTGCTTGGGAATATCTCTATCTGTGTCTGTATATGAGTGGAACATGATTTCATTCGAAGTCCCATGTAGAAAGTAGATGATAAGTGTTACATATGTTTAACATAATGAAAGATAATCATGAGGTGGGGTAGTTAAGAAAGACTTCAGTAAGAACATGGGTTCTGAATTGTGAATTAAAGGATTAATATGATTGGGTTGGGGATTGAGGGAGAGGCATGGAGGAGGTGATGCTTATGAATATAGGTAGGGATATAGGAATAGGTAAGAAATTTTTGGAGATGAGTAAAGAAGAAAGAAAGAAGGGAACTAATGCTTAATGAGCACCTCCTCAAGGCCATGCTTGACTTGACCCATGTCACACACAATTATCTCTTGTCCCTCCCACATCTAGGCTGTATGCTCCTGGAGACAAGGACCTTTACTATTTGACCACCACTGTATACCCACCCTGAGCACCATATTTTGCACATTGTAGATACTCATAAATAGTTGTTAATAGGGATTAAGGACACCATAAAGTAGACATCATTGTATCCATTTTACAAATAGGAAGACTACAGTTCAGAGAAGGACAATGACTTGTCCAATGTCCAAGGCAGTTGTTAAACTGTGACCTGGGCCACATCATCAACATTCTGTAGGAACTTGATAGAAGGGAAAATTCTTCAGAACTACGGAATTGGAAATCCAGGTGATTGACTCATGAGAAAGTGTGAGACCTACCCATTCTGGATAGAAAGTGGCAGGCTGAGGTTTTCCTGCTTAAAATTCTACATTTGGTCTGTCTGCAGCCAAAGAATTAAACTTTAAGGCTACATTGCCTGAAGTTTGTTTTGTGGGGCATTTTCTAATGTCTCTAATGTTGATAAATATTACTTGACAAAATAAAAATTTCCATGGCCAAAGATGTTTGAGAAACACTGGGTTAAGTCAGGTGAAGCAAGTCTCTACTGTAGAGTATATCTGAGCCCATAAGGCACACTATATCATGAATCTCTAAAAAGGGAATGGAATTTTCCATCTTTTATGAGGCAGTGTGGTGTAGTAGTGAGTGTGGGCTTTGGTATCGGGCCACTTGTATTCAGATTCTTTATCACTGACTTTGTGACCTCCGACAACTCTGCTTCCCCCGACCACTCTATTTCTTGGTTTCCTAACCTGTAAGTGGATAATGATAATTGCTCCTTCACAGAGTTTTTATGGAGATATTAAGTAAGATAGTATAAGTAAAACATTTATCATAATGCCTGGTAAGTAATTAGTTTGCAATACATATTAGCCATAATTATTCTTAGTGTTGATATTATCAGTGCTTTTAGAAAGTACTACAGCTTGGCTCACTCATACCCAGGTCCAGCCCCTTCTGAGTGCGTCTTCCTACCCTGACTGGAAATCCAAAAACTTCATCTGAGGGACATCCTTGAGCTAGGGAGCAATCTTTGACCCTAGTTTATGCTACACAAGCACACTTAAATTTTGGAAGGAAGAAGAGGTAGTGAGAGGAGGCAGCCCATTCAGGTGACTGAATCTTCTGGAAAGGAAAAATGAGAGGTGTTTGGTTCTTTTGGGGAAGTTGAGACAGAGCTTTAATGTCCAGGGTTGGCAGCATGGGTCCCCTTTGGCAGGCGGTAGCAGTGGGAGCGGGGACTCAAAGTGTGGTTCCCAGACTGGCACTGGCATCAGAGAAAGAGCGGGTGAGTGAAGCAGGAACTTAGGCCACACTCTAGACCTATAGAATCAGAATGTGTACTGACCAGATCCCAAGAGATCTGAGTACACATTATAGTTTGAGAAACTCTTACTGGAGTCCTACGGGTCATGTCCATGGAGCAACGAGACACCTTTGCTGGCTACATGTTAGCACTGATATTCAGTTCTCAAACGCTGTTTTTGTTAAACTCATTCTGCTCAAAATCAGCTAGTATGGCTCCTGTTATCTGCAATGGAAGTTTTGACCATATAACCACAGAAATCTTCTTTTTGCGGGGGAGGGGTTAGCCTGTGACACTTTGGAAAGCGCTTTTGTAAAACAACAGGGAATTAAAGGCTACTTATGTCATGTGGGACCAGATTTTTAAGGGAGGTCATTTTGTTCTCTTGAATCTGTTGCTCATAAAGGTAAAAGGAGCTTTGCATTAGCAAGTGTAAAAAGCCTCAACTGACAGAACTGGCTTGTTTTTAAAACAATCTGGAAATTTTCAGTGGAGGCACTAATTTGTTTCCATGCATTTTGGGTAAACATTTATTTCTCCTTACAGAAACCTTACTTCATATGTGCACCTTGTCTCAGTCAGCTATAGGAAGACACTGAGGTCATGTGTTAGAGACTAACCCAAGCCAGTTGGGTTAAGCATATATCTTAGATTTTCTTTGGTAGAAAACAGTAGGTTCAAAGAGTTTAGGTGGGAGAATTTTAGCTGCTTCCTCAGAACCTTGTTACCAGGTCATTCTCAAAGCTAATCTCAGACCAAATTCTTCCATATGTGCAAAAGTTTCTTAAAAAAAAAAAAAAAATATATATATATATATATATATATATATGGGCACCTGCGTGGCTCGGTGGGTTAAGCCTCTGCCTTCAGTTCAGGTCATGATCTCAGGGTCCTAGGATCGAGCCCCACATCGGGCTCTCTGCTCAGCGGGGAGCCTGCTTCCCCCTCCCTCTCTCTGCCTGCCTCTCTGCCTACTTGTGATCTCTGACTGTCAAATAATTAAAAAAAAAAATATATATATATATATAGAGAGAGAGAGAGAGAGAAAGAGAGAGAGAGAGATTCAGCAAGCTGACACCAAAGCCTTCATCCATGTATTTTCTAAAATTGATGAAGTTCCAGCTTTTAGCCTTCCTAGGTTTTGTAAACACGATTTTGAATAAAATGTGGCTTCCAGGGTGAGCACGTTAATTTTCAAGAGGTGGTGTTCTGTGACCCTTCAGTCAACAGGAACCATCCAGGATGAAAGGTGAAGGTAGCATATTTAATAAGAGTATAAGCTATAGGCCTTGCTGGAGTCTTCCATCTGGCACATGCAACACAAATTCAAGGGTGTGGGGGAATCTCTAAACTATTTTAGCCAATTTTTATGCATTTTGCCACCAAGAGCCCATTTCTAACATTTGACTTACTAATTAACCAAGTGCCAATTCCATCAACTAAAAGCATTGATGGCATTTGCTCTGCTAAATAACAAAGCTTTGGAATTGATTGTAGCTATTGCTATGGTAAGCCTCTTCAGAACTATAGCCTTTCTAATGTCATACCAGCTGATCATCTTTGCAATGTATATGCTTGATAAGAATGTTTGTGGGGGGCCCTGAGTTGTAGCTCTTGACCTGTTACACACACAGATTTTCATTTATGATTATGATTATGCACACATAATTTCACATAATTTATGGTGCTTAAATTATGGGTAATTTAAATGCATGGAGATGGATTGGTTTGGACAGAGCTCTAGGTTAATAGGGAAACCAAGTTTGAGTTTTAAGAATGGGAGAAGGGGGGTGGGGTTATGGACATTGGGGAGGGTATCTGCTATGGTGAGTGCTGTGAAGTGTGTAAACCTGGTGATTCACAGACTTGTACCCCTGGGGATAAAAATATATTATATGTTTATAAAAAATTTAAAAAAAATAAAATTAAAAAAAAGAATGAATTTATTAATTTGTTCTTTTACTCACTGATTAGTGAGCCTGTACCAGGTACTGAGGCCCAGAGATTAAAAGACAAGATCTATCTCAAGGGGACTAGAGTCTGCAGAAAAGAATATGCAATGAAAACAAATGGCAGATACTATGGCAGGTGAGTCCCTGGTGCTGTGGTCATGTTGGTAATGGGTGGAGAATGAAGGGGTGGAGTGAAATGGGTGCTGTCCCTGAGGGAGTGACTTCCTGAGAAATTGACATTTAAGGTGTTTTGAAGATGAGCAGAATTTGGCCAGGCTATACAGGGAGACAAAGGAGGGTGGTGATGATAATGTTCAAATAATGACAGCGTGCTTTCAAATCCACTTAAGTAATGGTGAGACCAATAAGATTATATGTTTTACCTTCCTTCATCCTCTCATTTTGGGGTAGAAAGCAATGAAAGGAGTTTGGGCTGTTATATACCATGAACTGGAACTAATTGCTTTGGAATCAGAAAATCAGAGAATTAAAGAATTTTAAGTGCCCTGTTGAAGACTCTTCACTAGGAATAAACTTTCTTGTTCTTTATCATCACTGAATGAATTTTCCCCCTCTTGGGAGGAAGTAAAGCAAAGGTTTCCAGAGCATTTTGTTGTTATTTATTTTCAGTTATTGAAGAGACCTGATTCCTCATACTACAATTTCTTGTACTGTATTCCTCACAACTTTCTGTTCAAATCCTTGTTCTGCTACCTAGCTTAGTCCTCAACAAAATGATTCCACTTTCTAAGCCCCTGCAAGGGTCATGAAATTGATTTTATTTATCATGAATTAGATAATTTGTGAACGCCTAATCTAGAGCTTGTCACATAACAGAAGCCTCTACATGTTAATCACAAAATGCTGTATTGCTAATGATATTCATAATAACATTTTAAAATTATAACTTTCTGTTGTCTGTCATACTGCACAGACGGGCAGAAGACTTACGGTGGTGGGATTGGCCTAGGCCAGGAATCACTGAAATAATGATCTATCCTGTGTCTTGAATTTACTTTTAGCTTTGGCACTGAGCTCAGAAAGTCATCTTTATGTGGGAGTAGCTCATTTGACATTCCAAGCAAACACGCTATTTGGCATAAATCTTCGTGCAGCCTTCACAACAGGTGTAGTTCTACATGCCCATCGCCTGTTAAACCCATCCCCCACACACCTCCATTTCTCACTTGCTGACAGCCATCCTCCACGTTGATCCTCCTCCCTGGCTTCCAGCGCTCAGGTCCAGGGTGTCTCCCTCAAGAATGTCTACTCCATTCCTAGATAGTTAAGAAGGGTCCAACTTGTTCTTTCAGTGGAAAGAACACACACACACTTCAAAGTTTCAAAGACTTATTATTCACCTTGGCTCTGAATAAACAGTGTGGCCTTGGGCAAGTAACTTCATGTCTCCAAGCTTCTAGTTCCTCACTTGTAGGGTGGGTATGAAATACGCATGTCAAGCATTGCTGGGGTTGAGGGAGATGGTGCGTGTAACACATTTCCTACAGTGTTGGTGCACAGTTGATGCTCAGGAAGTAAGTGGTTGATATTACTTTTTATTGTTTTTATTATAAAGTTCTGATACTAACTTCTCTCCTGATAATAGAAAAAATGAGTGTTTTTCTTTTTTTTTTTTCTTTTGGAGTACTAAGGAGGAGATAGTAATCTATATATGTTTTCTAATCTTCCATTGTCTCACTTGTTAGTTTCACTGGATTCTTAGCATTTCCATAGAGATCAGACCCCCTCACCCTTACTGCAAGGTGTCAGAGGTAGGAGACCTAGTATTTAGATAAGCCTGATTTATTAAATGCATTTTTTAAAGTTTTATTAAATCCAGTTGGTTTTTCTTTGTTTAGTAAGCCCTACGCTCATTGTGGGGCTCAAACTCATGACCCCAAGATCAAGAATCAAAAGTTACATGCTCTCCCAAGTGAGCCAGGCAGGTACCCCTATTAAATGTATTTTGAAGACAAGGAAACAGAGCTATGGAATACATGGGGGTGGGTGAGACCTAGAACTAGAACAAAATTGGTCTTTAAAAAGCAATTTGGTCTAGGGTTTAGAATGTTTTCAAAGTGAGTTTATGCAGAGAAAAGAGAACCCTTCTCCACTGTCGGTGGGAATGCAAGCTGGTACAGCCACTCTGGAAAACAGTATGGAGGATCCTCAAAAAGTTGAAAATAGAGCTACCTTATGACCCAGCAATTGTACTACTGGGTATTTATCCTAAATATACAAATGTAGTGATCCAAAGGGGCACATGCACCCCAATGTTTATAGCAACAATGTCCACAACAGCCACACTATTGAAAGAACCTAGATGTCCATCAACAGATTAATGGATAAAGATGTGGTATATATTTATATACAGTGGAATACTATGTAGCCATCAAGAAATGAAATCTTGCCATTTGCAACTACGTAGATGGAACTGGAGAGTACTATGCTAAGCAAAATAAGTCAGTCAGAGAAAGACAATTATCATACGCTATCTCTGATATAAAGACTTTGAGAGGCAGGGTGGGGGTCTGTAGAAGATAAGGAAGGGAAAAATGAAATAAGATGGGACCAGGGAGGGAGACAAACCATGAGACTGTTATTGTTTTGTTTTGTTTTAGATTTTATTTATTTATTTGACAGACCAAGATCACAAGTAGGCAGAGAGGCAGGAAGAGAGAGAGGAGGGGAAGCAGGCTCCCTGCTGAGCAGAGAGCCTGATGCGGGGCTCATTCCCAGGACCCTGGGATGATGACCTGAGCCTAAGGCAGAGGTTTTAACCCACTGAGCCACTCAGACACCCCAAACCATGAGACTATTAATTTCAGGAAATAAATCAAGGGTTGCTGGGGGTGGGGGTGGGAGGGATGCGGTGGCTGGGTGATGGACATTGGGGAGAGTATGTGCGATGGTGAGTGCTGTAAATTGTGTAAGACTGATGAATCACAGACCTCTACGCCTGGGGCAAATAATACTTTTTGTGTTAATAATTAAAAGAAAAAGTTGGTTTAAAAGCTCAACTGATGTAACTTATCAGAATCAACAGCAGCAGCAGCACCTTGACGTTACTCTTTCCTTCCTCCCACTCTGAGGGGGTGGAGTGGTGGCGAGGGGAAGGAGCAGAGAAGGGGATCGGAGTAAGTACTAACACAAAAAGGACCAAGCTGGCCCAAGGCCTAAGGGGAGAGAGGAAGACTCAGCCTTAATTAATTCCTTCCTTCCAAAGAATCAGAGGGCTTGGAAAGAAGCAATAATAGAAGGTAACCCTGGAAACAGCTAGAAAGACACCCCGGCTCTGGGAACTGAATGGAGACAGGGAGCAATTTAAGGGTGAGGTGGCCAAGAACAGCCCAGAAGTGAACCAAATGGGGACTTGCTCTGACCACAAACTTAGGGGAACATGGATACTTTCCTCTAGTCTTATTTTCCCTACCACCACATGTAGGGAAAAACATATTTGTGTACATATCGTGTTGCAGGCACAGAAACTCTAAGTCACACATACAATTACTTTTGCAGGCTATTGACTTTTCACAGGACTTAGGAATGAACGGTAGAAGGAAGGCGGGGTGGTTAAAGGATAGTCACAGCTGACTCGATTGAGATGGTTTTGCCAGAAGCTCATTCTCCACTGCCAGATAGGTTAGGTGCCAAACAATGTTGAAATAAGAACAGATACTAGATATTATTATGTTGCAGGTATGTTCTTGGGAACTGTATAAATGTTGTTGTTAATAAGCCTCAGAGTAACCATCTGTCATAGGTCCTGTTATTCCCATTTGCAGAAATGGAACTCCTAAGATTAACTGATTTGCACAGAGTTACACTACTAGCAAATGGTTCAAATTGGGATCTGCTTCCAAAGCCATTGTCCCTTTCTCCTCATCATGTTGCGTTTGGAGTCCAGTCCTTAGAGACTCAAGGGTCCCCTTGCTATTGGAGAGTGATAGTGAATCTAGTACAACCCTTATCTTGCAGTATTTTCCAGAAACGTTGCCAGATTTGTTGTTGTTGTTGTTCAATGGAACCCTTCTCCTCTGTTGTGTAGCTGCTCCCTCTCTTTCTCCTCGCTTGTCTTCTCTTCTCTTTTCCCACTTTCAGCCCATGAGAATTTCAAGGAAAATGAAATCCGTATGTTTTTGATTCATTTGCACTTAACTCATCAAAATATGATTTTGAGAGAGAGTAGATTTGCAGAGAAGTAAATTTTAAAGCCCTTTGTCCCTGGAAAACAGGATGTCTACTCTGGCCAAAATCATAAAAACTTCAAACTTCAAGTGTTAGGATTCAGTTTAATACATAGAAATAATGTGATTTGAGGGAGCTGTAATTTTAGACCAACACTTTTCTGCAAGCCAAGTACAAGAGGATATGCACACACGTTAGTGCTATCAGATGAAGGCTTGGAGGTGTCTGGTTAAGTAAATGTCTACTACTGCCATCATTATCATAAAGGATATTGACATTGTGGGCAAAATTACATTCACATTTTAGGATTGGAAGGAATGTCAGAATTCACATCACTCCATACTCTCAGTTTATAGTTGAGGAAACTGAGGCCCAGTGAGATCTGGATCTATGCTCAGGTCACAGAGCTGGACCTAACCTCCTGAGTACCAGACTCCAAGTTCATTGCTCATTTTCTTGGCTTGCTATAAACCAAAACCGAAACCGACCCCACATGACATTGCATTACTTTTACTAAAAATCTCTCCAAAATAACACTATCTTTATTTTTTAAGTGTTTTTTTTTTCAATTTTAATTCCAGTATAGCTAACATACGGTGTTATATTAGTTGCAGGTGTACAATATAGTGATCCAACAAGTTCATTCAACACCTGGTGCTCATCACAAGTGCATCCTTAATCCCCATCACCGATTTCCCCTATCCCCCCATCCACCTCCCCTCTGGCAACCATCAGTTTATTCTCTATTGTTAAGAGTTTCTTTCTTGGTGTGTCTCTCTTCTTTTTCCCTTTGCTCATTTTTTTTTTTTCTTAAATTCCACACATGAGTGAAATCATATGCTATTTTTTTTTTCAGTCTTATTTCACTTAACATTATACTCTCTAACCCCATCCACGTCATGGCAAGATTTCATTCTTTTTAGGGGCCGAATAATACTCTATTGTATGTATATACCAAATCTTCTTTATCCATTCAACTCTAAATGATGCTTGGGTTTCTTCCATAACTTGGCTATTGTAACTAATGCTTCTATAACATGGGGATGCTTGTAACCCTTTGATTTAGGGTTTTTTTTTTTTAAATTTTGGGGTAAATACCCCATAGAACAATTAAATACTGTGTCATAGGGTAGTTCTATTTTTAACTTTTGAGGAACCTCTGGTTTTCCAGAGTGGCTGCACCAGTTTGCATTCCCACCAACAGTGCACAAGAGTTCCTTTTTCTCTACAAATTTGCCAACACCTATTGTGTCTTGTGTTGTGGATTTCAGCCATTCTGGCAGTTGTAAGGTGTATCTCATTGTAGTTTTGTTTTATATTTCCCTAATGGTGAGTGATGTTGAGCATCTTTTCGTGTGTCTGTTGGCCTTCTGGATGTCTTCTTCTTCCTTTTTTTTTTTTTTTTTTTTAAAGATTTCATTTATTTGACAGACAGAGATTACAAATAAGCAGAGAGGCAGGCAGAGAGAGAGAGGAGGAAGTAGGCTTCCCGCTAAGCAGAGAGCCCAGTGCAGGGCTCGATCCCAGAACCCTGGGATCATGACCTGAGTTGAAGGCAGAGGCTTTATCCCACTGAGCCACCCAGGCACCCCTTCTGGATGTCTTCTTTGGAGACATGTCTGTTCATGTCTTCTGCCCATTTTTAGTTGGATTATTTGTTTTGGGGGTGTTGAGTTATATCAGTTCTTTATATATTTTGAGTACTAATGCTTTATCAGATATGTCATTTACAAATATCTTCTCTACCATTCTGTAGGTTTCCTTTTAATTTTATTCTTTCCTTTACTGTGCAGATTTTTATTTGATGTAGTCCCAAAAGTTTATTTTTGCTGTTATTTCCCTTGCCTCAGAAGACATATCTAGAAAAATATTCACCAGTATCAGAGACATTACTGCCTATGCTCTATTTTGGCATTTTTATGGTTTCGGGTCTCACATTTAGGTCTTTAATCCATTTTGAATTTATTTTTGTGTACAGTAAAATACCACCATGTTTGATTCTGATGCTGGACTAACAATTTTAAAAATAAATAGTATCTCCTATCACTAGGGAAAAAGATAAAAAAAAAAAGACCTCAGTTTGTATGTCAGCATTAAAAATAACCCTAATTCACTTGAGAAAATGACACTTAAACTTCACCCACAATGGAGTATATCACTGGTGGCAGTAGATATTCCTTTACACATGAAAGGTGGGAAATGAATAGAGGAAAATAACCAGTCTGTGTCAGGAAACTTATATAAGTTTCAGTAATCATAGCAACAATATTCTAATTAATACTTGAGAGGTATTATGCATGTTATTTGGGGGTCAGTGTTTATAGTCAGAGTCAGATTTGACTGTGTAATTAACTATGTTAATCTTGGTCAAAGACAAACTATGTTAACCTAGGCAAGTTATCCCTCAGTAGAAACATCTTGAGAATGGGCTTGATGGCAGAGGGTGGTGAAGATTATGCACCATACATAGCCTGTGCCTCTAGTGTGCACAGCAGGGCACACTGATGGTGATAGCATTGAATGCTTATAGCAGTGTACCAGGTACCTTCCTGAGCAATTTGTAGTTATTTATCTAATTCTTGACAACAACACTATCAAGTAGACATTATTACCATCTTCATTTCATAAGCAAAGAAACTGGTTTAGGGAGATTAATATAGGCCAGATTAGTAAGAACAGAGACTCCAACCAAAAACTGACTTCATAGCATGTTTCTTTAATCACTCAATTATTTTTATTATTAAGATATCAGATAATTTCAATGTGATGCCACAATCTGCTTAGGATATAGGGATTATTCTCTCTCTCTCTCACAGGTGAAAAAAAAAAAAAAACGCTGCTTGCAGAATTTAAAGTTTAATGGGGTTAATAGGCAGCAAAGTGAAAAGCAGGCTCTTCTTTTCAGATTCCAAGTCCTGTGCTCATTCCAGTGTGTCCCGCTGCCTCTCAAGGAAAGTTTGATCAAGACATGGAGTCCAGAAAGGGCTGATTAAAAACAAAAGATTCCAGAGATTGCTTGGGTTTGGGAACTGGATAGGGTGCTGGAAACCTTGAGCCGGGGGCCGCTGTGCTTACATTGTCCTGCCCTCCTGCGGAGTCCTGTAAAGCTATTTATTAACTGTGCTCCCGAGCCTGTCCTCCGCCTGGAACCACAAGGCTTTGAGAGTTCCAGCAGTTTATCTAAATTTGATCTTTCCGAGCAAATTGGAGTGGCTTCTCTATTCCAGCCGCCTTGTCTAGACCAAGTCTGAGGGGAAGGTTGCTTCCGGGGGCTCCAGTGTGCGTGGCAGCCCCCGACACATGAACTTGTCTCACTGCAACTCTCCCTTACAAGGACCTCAGAACACTTCCTTATCTTTCCTCTCATTTCCACTCATGTTTCTTGGAGGCATTCTTACTGGGCTTGGAAAGCAGAAGGAGGGGGTTTTCACTTTGGGTTTTCAAAGGAGTTTTTCACTGAGTTTAATTAAATGAGTACTTACTGAGTGTGTGTCCTGTGTTAGGCCAGTGCTAAAGACTAGGGAGACCGAGGTAAGTAAAAGCGAGTTGTTTTGTTTTTGTCTTCTTTTATCCCTGTCTAAATCAGAGTCCAGGCAGAAAAAAAAAAAACAAAAAAAAAAAAAAAAAAAAAAAAACAGGACCCAGCCAGGAAGTCTAATGGGAGGATTTAACACACTGAACTGGTGACAAACTTGTTAAAAGAGCCAAAATGTCAAATGGGGACAGTAAGGCCCCTTAGAGATCAGGAACATAAGAAAAAGCTTCTTGCATTCTTAGGACTGTAGACACCACGGGGAATGACAGTGGTCACAGAATCTAGCCAAGAAGAGCACCGAACAGGACCTGGGTATGGAAGAGAAGGGCTGTGACAGGAAAGGAGAGGCCAACACAGATGGGGAGACCCCTGGAACAGCAAGAGAAGGGGCAGGAATGGACTGGCATACCCCCTCCTCCTACCTGTCCACCAGCCTCCAGTGCCTCCCACGGCTAAGGAGAACTGAAGCCAGTTGGCACGGGGACCTGGGAACTAGAATTTTGCAGGGTCGGCTCTCCACACTGCAAGCCCCAGCAGGGTGGGCAGTGGATAGCACAAACCTCCCAAATGCCTCCTTCCTCTTTTCTCCATCCCTGCCACCTTCCATCCCTCAGCCTTTACGTGATGGGATGACAAAGCAGCTTGACTGGGTAAAAAGGCTTGCTCCCGCTTTAAGTGCAAGTCGTCCAGCTGCCTTCCCAGTCAGATCCAAACGTCTTCCAGTGCACACATACTTCTCTGTGGTGTCATCCTTCTTGCTGTTCCTGTCTCACCTTCTCACCTTTCCCCAATTGTCCCACACCACCTGGCCCCTGAGAAACCAAGATCAGTGCATTTCCTTTCATCTCTCCTCCTTTCTTTTGGCCAGCTTGTTTGCTCTAGATGTCTGGATTTCAGCCCCTCTTTATAGTGTTTATTCATTCAATAGACATTTCCTAGGTTCTCTCGGGTGTCAGAATTCTGAGAAACAGACATAAGATGGGATCCTTGCTCTAAGAGTGATTCTGATGCCTTCTTCCCTCCTGGAGTATTAGATCCTGATAATACAGGACATTTACACAAAGAGCAAGAAGAGACACAGGGGAGCACAACTTGAGTCTTGAGAGTATGTCAAAGATTAAATTAGGAAGTCAGGTTCAGCTTTCACTTTCTATAGGGAGGTACAGATAAGAAATTAGCGGTAAAGCTAGAGGTAAGAAGGTAGGTCATCACTAGATGGGACCAAAACAAAGGAGCTGAAGGCATTTGTAGTAAGAAGGCTGGAAGTAATTTGAGTTTATCTTAGTTGACTTAGCTACATGACGAGCTGGACGGTTTTAAAGACATAGGATGGCCCTCGCCATTTACAGAGTGGTGGAGATTGTCTGAGCATGAATATTCCTTTAAGCCAGGGCTTGGCCAACTTTTTCTAAATGGGCCAGATAGTAAAAGGTATAGACTTTGCTGGAAACATGGTCTCTGTTACAACAACTCGACTTCACCACTGCAAAAGTAGCCATAGACAGTACACAAACAAATGGGTGTGTTGGGGTTTTATTAAAATTACACCTACAAAAATAGGTATTGGCCTATGGGCCAATTTCTGCTAAGTTAGCAGACCTGTCTCCGCATCTCATAGCTGGCACTATGTGCAAGTGAGGCTTTGGCAATCTTACATCGCCATCTGACTCAGTCCTGAGGGCTTGTCTTTATTCATTTTGTGCCATGCTTCCCCACCCATTCCTGACCTTCTTCATTTCTCACCTCACCATCAATTAATTTTTTTTTTCCTTTTGGTTAATGGTTTTACCACATTCCTTAGAGCTGATGTTCAACACTACCTTTCCAGTGTTGACATCCTTCTTCCTATTTTAGAATTCCTTTCCCATTAACTCCAGTTATATTGATTGAACTTGTACTAAGCATCCAGAATTAAGCCAGGTGCTTTATGTTTATTTAATCTCTATTAGACTATTTGATATTTACATTAATTCTGTGAGATAGGTATTACTCCTTTAATTCAATAAATGATGAATTTGAAGTGGAGAAGTTCAGTACTTTATCCAAGGAGATTGTGAATGGCATAGCTGGAATTTTAAATATATTTAAATACAATAAATAAAAAGCACATAGATTTAAATAAAAAGCACTTTTTCCCCCTCTCAGTATACCTCCAAATCACACCTTAAGTTTTACGAGATCACAAAGATCTGGCGGTCAGATTGACACAATTCCTCTGCAAATATCAGGAACAGAGTATGGAGAGAGACATGTTGGTAAAAATGAGGTGGCAGTGAGCTGAGTGTCACACCCCCTGGGCTCAGGCCTGACCTGGCCCCATCAGGAGGCCTGCAGGAGGCCTCCCTGAGCCCCTCTGTTCTCTGTGTTCATCCTTTCTTGCTTTCCCTGGGAATAATCAATATGCCTTAATGCTCATGATCTTGCTACTGTATTTAGAAATTTTGCAGAACTATTCACTTAATAGTTATCTTTAGGATTTGAACATAGGTGCCTAAATTTCTAATATTCTAATAAAGTATAATGTTAATCAGTGTCTATATTCTGCTCTCAAAAGAGATGCGAACCTGAGCATGTTTTAACATCTCTCTGCAAGCATCCTACTTCAACCACCCTGAGATGGTTATTGAATTTTAAAAGATTGAATTTTATACTTCCGGCTTAAACACTCATGTAAATATTGCTGTTATTATTCATATTATACTCAATACTTATTTAGATTTCCAAGTTTGCCAATTTTAATTTTTCTTATGCTTTTTACATCTCCTCCTATATAATAGATTTTTTTTTTCCTTAGCAAAGCCCCAGAGATAAGAATGTGGGTGGGGAGTGGTTTCTTGGTGGTGATTTTGTTTTCGTTTATATCTTCCTTTTTCTTACCATTGTCATTCTTTCCTTTAATTCTTAGAACACTTGTAACATGTTTATTACATTCCTTTTTAGATCACAAATAGTACTTCTAGTCCTCATATTTTAATTTTCCCATTTTGGAGGATTTGTGATCCTTCTTCTATGCACTGATTAATACCTACATTTTGGAATTGTGCTTTGGGAGTTCAACTTCACCGCTTCTCAGCCTTTTGGCTAAAATCCCAAGTGTGGGATTTCATCTTCTGGTGAATGATCTTATGTAGGTTTTTCTCTCACCTTGCATTAGGGTGTGAGCTGCCCATCTGGATTGTCACCTGAACATCATCCCTGACTCCCTGACCTTTCTAAACTCTTTTTAATTTATTTATAGTACTTGAGAAAGAAAGAGTGAGAGAGGGGGAAGGGCAGAGGGAGAGAGAGAACCCAAGCAGACTCCCTGCTGGGTGCAGAGCCCAATGAGGGGCTCCATTCCATGACCCTGAGATCATGGCCTGAACTGAAACCAGGAGTCAACCTCTCATCTGAAAGAACCACCCAGGTGCCCCATGACCTTTCTAAACTCGTTACTGTATCTCAGAGTAAAGTGTGAGAATCCTTGCACTTACCAGAATCCTTTGGGAAGGATTTGACGATGATGAACATTTACACAAGATTTGGAAGAGACAAAGCTGCTCTCCAGCCACAGCTGCTGCTCTAAGATGCGAGAGTGCAGCCAGTGCATTCTGTCTAGTCTCCTGAGCAGGAATTGAGCACATTTCTGCTGCAAAGGACCAGGTATAAATATTTTAGACTTTTCAGGCCATATAAGATCTCTTTTACCTAGTTCTTCCTCCTTTTAACCTCTCTTTTATCTGTATACCTACAGATATATACATGTGTTTGTGTGTGTATATATATATATATATATATATATATATTTTTTTTTTTTTTTTTCTTAGTTAGCTGCCAGTACAGTAATGGGCTATGATCCAGGTTTGGCCCACAGGCAATAGTGTTCTGATTCCTGCTCCAAAGTCTATCCCACTAGGGGCAGTCAGCCCACTATCCTGTACTTCCAGATCCTGAAGGCTAGTGGTGGCCATCCTGATCTTATTCCCCACATCCTTCCAAGGCTGTGAAAGATCCTAAATTCCCTAAGGTAGCATCTGGTTTCCTATTCAAAGCTGACAAGGTGCTTTAATGCTGATCCTTGAGCAGACACTGTAGAGTTCACATAGTAAATTGGTTTCTCTGATTCCTGGGATTTTGGTTTTCTACAGTAATAAGTCAGATCTGCTCCTGGTAAGGCACAATTTTAGAATTCCCATTTCATGCTATGGTTCTATCCTCAGCCAGAGTAAGTCGGCTTGCTTCTAGCTCTGGCCTGCTACTACTTTTTGGAGATTTTCATATCCTCTTTCATGGACAGAAAGCCTATCCCAACTCTATGTCCAAGCAGGGGTCTTAGCTTCAGATCCTTACAGTGATCTGGGTCTTGGTCTAATATTTTTACAACATAACCATTGAAATTTTAGTTCCTGAGGTTTGTGTTGGGTTAATCCCCTTGGGGGCAATTCAGCTTCAGCTTCCACTAACCACTGGGGTTCCTTCTAAATTTCTGGCATAGGGAGATTTCCTTCCTTGCTTTGTAGTTGGTTTGTATATTTTTTAAAGAATGCTTTATCCAGAATTTCTCTCATTTTAAACTGTGGAGGGGGTTATTTTAGCATGTACTCTATCTGCTCTCTTGACCTGGAAGCCCAGTGTTCACATCTGCGAAGTAAGAGGGTTTTGTTAAATGATTCGCACAGTCCCTTCAAGTACTCTTCTGTTCGTAGTTACTACATCTAGGCACGTTGTATTTATATATAAATATTGCTGCCAACACTCAGACACATGTGCTGGCTCAGTGGTTATTTATCATTGAAGGAAGACTATTAGTAGGAAGTTAAGCCAGCACACATTTAATATTTGGCAAGGGAAAGGAGGAAAACAATGTGGCCAATATGTTGCATGCAGTGATTGAATTCATCATGTTAACCAGTGCTGGTGAATCCAAAAACTCCTTCCATATCATCTGTTGTTTACAAAGGTATCACTCATTTGAGAAAGCAAAGACGTATTAAAGAGCACAACACAGACCACACTTGTTACCCTGGGCTCTGGTTCTCCACATTCAGCAGCCTATGAGGTATTTAGAGACTATCCACAGCAGAAATGCTCAGATTCCACACACTGCTGTTCCTCTCCGTTGGAGAGTTAATCCTTTAATTAATTCATGCATTCATCATATAGTAACTGAATTCTTGCTATGTGCCAGGCATGGGGGTTAGTGCCAGAGATAATAGAGTCCGTGAGGAAGTCCCCATTCCACTCCTCACAGATCCCATGGTCACAGGGGAAGATAGATATGGAACATGTGCCACAGGCTTGTTGAGTGAGACTAAAGATTAAGTAAAGGATTCCATGAGAGTGTACAAAAGGAGGAGCTCAACTGATGTGGAAGGTTCTGGAAGGTGAACCTACACAAGTAAATTACAGGCTGAGACCAGAAGTCTGAGTGTTAGCCAAACAAAGACATGGGGTTTGAAAGAGAGAGAGCTTCTTGTTTGAGCCACTGTATAGACGGTGGTTCCATTTACTGGGAGAGAGAAGGGGGGGTAGGGAAAAAGAGGGAGACACACACACACACACACACACACACATACACACACAGACTGAGACAGAGATTGAAGGGGAAAGGAGAGGACGGATAGGAGAGAAGAGGAGAAAGACCAGGGTTCAGCTACAGAAATGTCATTAATGGAGCAGACAGAGCTTTGGAACTAGAGAGATCCAGTTTTAAAAGTAGGTTCTGATAAGTCAATCAGAGAAGGACAATTATCATATGATCTCTTTGATATGAGGAATTTGAGAGGCAGGGCGGGGAGTCGTAGGGGGAAGGGAGGGAAAAAAATGAAACAAGATGGGACCGGGGAGATAAACCATAACAGACTCTTAATCTCAGGAAACAGGGTGCCTGAGTGGCTCAGCTGGTTAAGCAACTGCCTTCGGCTCAGGTCATGATCCTGGAGTGCCAGGATGGAGTCCCACATTGGACTCCTGCTCTGTGGGGAGTCTGCTCCCTCCGACCATCTCCCCACTCATGCTCTCTCTCACTCTTCAAATAAGTAAATAAAATCTAAAAAACTGAGGGTTCCTGAAGGGTTGGGGAGGATAGAGTAGCTGGGTTATGGACATTGGGGAAGGTATGTGCTATGGTGAGTGCTGTGAATTGTTTGGAACTGATGATTCACAGACCTGTACCCCTGAAACAAATAATATATGTTAATTTTTAAAAAGTAGATTTTGTCCCTTTCCTGCTCTGTGCATATAGACAAATGACTTAAAATTCCTGTCCTTAAGTCCCTTATCCATCAAATGAAGATAATATCAGCTTTCAACGTAGTTAAAATGCTCTATGAAGATTAAATGCATAATGACTGTCATATACAGTAGGTAGTCAGTAAGCGGTGTTTCTCACCTATCCTCCACCTAGCCAGTCTTATCTCTCAAATCATTGGTTGAGAGAATAGTAGTGAGTGACAAGAATTCAAGCCCAGGAAACTGAAGACTAGAGCTTTGCTTATTAGTAAATTGCTGTGTGACATTGGGTGAGTGACTGCCCTTCTCTGTGTCTCTGTCTCCCTCTATGTAGTGAGGGAATCAGTCTGGATGACTTCTGAAGCTTCTGCTAATTGAATAAATCAGTGATACTACAATCAGAATGTCTATAGATCTCAGAGGATACGCTAGAAAAATATCTTGTGGGCACAGGATTAGGGCAGAGAGAGATGGCAAAGGTACAAAAAAATCTATTTCCATTTCATTCAAAAAACATGAATCATCTTCTCAGTAAATAGCCTTCCTTTACTGATGTCAGTGACATGCCAACTGCCTTAAAGTGCTTGCACTTCACTCTCCTTATCAGATCTTACTGGTGAGAGATGTGTGTACTGGTTTCTTAAAACCAATAGCTTCATGGAATGGGTGTGCCTGAAAGAGAAACTCACATGAAAAAGGAGAATGCCGCAAAGCTGTATTTTCAGGATAGTGCAGAGAAGCAAGAATCTGTTTTTCATTATAAATGAGAATGTTTTCCTAGATGTTGCAGGCAGCCTTAAGTGCAGTATTCTAGAACGAGGGGATCAATGTCTCCAATGTATACTATCCTGGTCAAACCACAAAGCAGGGATCGTGTTTGAGAGCTGTCATGTGTGAAACCTCAGACTCTGCAATCAGACAGTCCTGGGATCCAAATTTGACACTATTATTTTCTGGCTGTTTGACTCTGGAAAAGTAATTTAACTAGTAGTCTAAGCCTCAGTTTCCCCATCCTAAAGTAGGGATAAGAATCATAACATCTTCTCCATTGGTTTCTTGTAAGGATTAAATAAGAGAGTGGAAGTAAAGGAATTAACACAGTGCCTGAGAAGTCATGCTGCTGTTGTTGATGACTGAGTTCTGGCCCATGAAAGAGTCAAGGCTATATCTCTTTGGAATTGTTATATTAACTGAAGGTGTTTGGCTGAGAGAAGAGAATGTTCAGAGCTTATGATCATAGGTGTAAAGACTGAAGAGCTATACTGAGGAGAAAAGCAGACTTGTAGATAGGGTTCGACCACCAGATAGAGAGTTGATTAAATAACTTTTAATGGCTCTTTTGGGTCTGAGATTCTAGGACCCAATGAAAAGCCTAGAAATAAGTTTCTCTATTTGCTCTTCCATTTGGTTAATATCTGTAGAACACACATTATCTTTGTCAGGTGTAGAAGGATGCAGAAATAAACAAGATAAGGTCTTGGCCCTCCAGGAACTCACTGTCTGATCTAACAGAGAAATTACTGGACACTGAGAATTAAGATACTGGGTATCCATGATCAATCCTGGATCAGATTGACTTCTAGCACTAATTTTTAAAAAGATTTTATTTGTTTATTTGATGTATACAAAGAAAGAGACAGCTAGAGAGGGAACACAGCAGGGGAAGTGGGAGAGGGAGATGCAGGCTCCCTGATGAGCAGGGAGCCCCTGCACAGGGCTCAATTCCAGGACTCTGGAATCATGACCCAAGCTAAAGGAAGGCGCTTAACTGACTAAGCCACCCAGGTGCCCCCTCTAGCATTAATTTTTTAATGTAAGTCACTTATCTTCCTTAAACCTTTGTTTCCTCTTTTATTAATTAGGTTCACATTATCCCTACAAATTTACAGAGTTATTTTGAGAATCAAATGAGGTAATAGGTGTGGATACACATCTTTGATAGAGTGAGTGTTAGGTGCAGAATGAGTCTTCTCATGATTTTCACAGAATTACTACTAAGAGTTAAGATGAGAATGAAGTGCTTTAAGTATTCCATGTTCACATTTTGAACAGGGAAAAGTATCAAATTCGGGAGACAGTGTCCTTTCAAGAGGGCTTGCTAAGAACACTATCACCTCCTTCCCAACCTCGTAGTGGAGGAAGACGGGGGAAAGAGTGCACACTTTAGGGAAGTGCTAGTTTCTCCTTTCAGCTCTCAAGTGTTTTCCCTTCCTGAAGCACAGGGAAAAGGACCCAAGAAAAGTGCCCATAAAGATTGAGGACACAGAGGAAGGGTCTCTCCCCTAAGCTGGGGACTGCTCATCTTGGAGGTACTTAGCAAATGTCTCAGCAGAATGGCCGCTGCTGTCAGAGTGTGGAAATGGAGGGGGAGCAAGATGGTGGAGCTGAATGTCAAAGGGCAATCCCCAAAACATGTGAATTCCTTTCCTCAGGTAGTGACTGGGTTTGAACTATTTTGCTTCCCTAATCCTTAAATATAACTGGCCAAACTACCACTTGACAAGGAGGAAATTGAGGCTCAGAGAATCTGAATCCCTTCTATAATTGTGTTCGAATTCCAACTCGTGCCCATCTGATTTGACAGAGTGTTCTCTATGCCACACTTGACTGTGCTATGGTTAGCCAGGTCAGCCCAAGCCCTGGGCGTGGAATTCCTAAGCTTTCAAGAAAAATCTTCATAGTCCAAATGCATTAACTTCTCTAATACATGCTTACAATTATTGTTGAAGGTGCTTGAGTCTGAAGAGAGTTGGTTCATTTAGAGACCCAAATCTGTCTCAAAGCGGAATCAGTGCTTCTTCTGGGTCCTGTGGGCTTCACCACTGGGGCAGATGACTGTGACACAAGAGAAGCCTCCCCCCCTTCTACTATGGGGGACTAGCCAGCCCCCTAAACTTCTTGGCTGGAAGTACAGCTGATGATCTTGGTCCCCCCAACACCACACCCCTTGTATCATTTAGTGCAACTCAGCAGACTCCCAGATGCCAGTTTCACATCTCTGTATTTTTGGAATGACAGCAGACCACCCGGTCCAGCATAGCAAGCTGGAAGTGCCAGGAGGTTAAACTTCAGTTCTCTGATGTGGTAGCTGACTTAACCATACACCTTTATTGACCACAATAAAGTGGTCATAGTAAAATACACCTTTATTGACCTCCCCAACCCTATTTTTCTTCTCCGTTTATCTATCTACCATTGTTGTCCGCACAACCCAAACAAACCTTTGTACTCAAATCCTTATCTGGAGGGTCTGCTTCTGGAAGTGCCAAAACTAAGAGAGTCTAAGAGTCATGATTTCCTGTTAGACTCCTGTTCTACAAGGATGTGTCTAAAAGTAGAAAAATTGCTTTGGTTCTAGGGTCACATTTACATGGTATGGAAAACAACACACAGTCCAGCTACCTCGTAGTGTCTGCCTAGGGAACTTCAACCTCTTAACACAACAGTATGGACTAGGTTTTTTCGACCATGTGATCTCTGACTCTGTTCTCCCACCGTCTGGCTTTGGAGACATTCACATTCATGCTGAATGCTCTTGCTGTCTGTCCTACTCTTATCCCTCTCGTGCCTTCATAAATACTCCCACTTGGCTTTTGAAAATCCAGACTTCTAAGTCTTAAAGCTATTTTGTTGTGGCGAACACCAGTCCATTGCTCAGAGTCTACTGCCTCCCTGTCTCTTGTTATGTAGGAGATTTTCTTATGATGCTGGAAGATGTCCTCACAGATAAAACCTTAAAGGTATCTGGTTTCTATTAAAAGCAAGTCTATAGGATTAGAAGTTCTCTACTGCACAGTGATGAAATGCACAACACCAGATGTAGTTGCCCACATCTTCTTTCCTATTTCCCTTTTCCTGTTATTGCTTTGTTTAATATTTGCATGGGGAAGGAAAAATTCTGAATCCTAAAGGGAACTGTCAATGTTCCTAAAGCACACTCATGCTACCATCTCCCAGGTCCACACCTTTTTGGAGGCTACCTCATATTCTAGAATCCAGTTCTGCATAGCCTCGTTGACTGCAAAGAGCATGGAGGAAGTTAAAAGGACCCTCCCTGGCAGGTGGAACATGGTATCATCCATAGGTCATGGTGACAGATACTATAGATATATGTCCTTCCAAGCTCGGAGGGGATGTTTCAGAGGTCATGAAAGTAGATAAACTAGTAGTTCTATCTATAAAGTGGATAAAATAGCAAGATAACATCGCAGAGCTTCAGATGTTAGGAGGACTGCAGGGTTAAGAATGAGGCTCGAGTGTTAGCAGCAGCTTGAAAAGCAGTGGTTCTTCATCCAGTGTTGTAGAAACTGTAGGAAAAGAATGAGGATAACACCATCCAGGTTAATATCATAGCTTTCTTCCTTCTGTTTTGTAAATACGGCATTTGATGCTCAAATGCTCAGGAGAAACTTTAGATAACGTTAGATAACATGCATATTTTTATTAGAGGAAAATGTGACAATATAATTATTGACATAAATTAAGTTTATTTAAATATTATTTATTCATCTTTTCATCTTCCACTAGGGATATGCTTCTTGAGGTCATGTTTCCATCTTAACTAACTTTGTATTCTCAGTACCCCGCAGAAATTCCTATGTGGGAGACACGGATTCAATCCAGTCTTTGTTGAGTGAATGTTGAATAAGAAACCATTTGTGACCTCAGCACTTCACACAGTCCTCCAGTATGCAGATGTCTGTTGAATGACAGAATTAAGTGGCATAGAGAACATCGCACAATCCAGGGACCTGGTTTGAAAATAAGATGGCTTCTTCATGTTGTATAAGTAGGAGTGGGCTTAACTGTACAAGGAAAGGAGGGAAGTGGGATTTTAATGTGGGGAAGGGTCTAGTAGAGTATAGCATTATTATTCCTACTAACAGCAAAACAGGGAGGGGGCAGACACTTCTCTTTTTTTCCCAGCTCCCAAAGCCACTCACCCCATCATTGATTTCAAATCCTTCACACAGTAACCACTAAATGGAAACAGATCGTCCTTATTTTGCAAATATGGAAACAGGTTAAGCAAGCTGGCTTTAGTACTCTGTAAGGCTGAGAACTTGGAAGAAGTGTCATCATTTACAGTTCCTCTTTTAGACCACCTAGTGTCTCATTCATATGTTGTTTCCCTAAAGAGTACACACTGGAGAATAGTTTTCCTGGAGTTTGAGCCAAGAGCATTACTAGCGTGAATGCAAATTTCATCATGTGATTGAAGAATAAAAGGGTAGTAAGAGAAAACTGATTTCTAGGAGGAGGGGGAGGTAATCTGTGGTAGTTGAAAGAGTCAGGAGACTGGGTTTTGTTCCCAGCTATGGTACTCGTTATGTGGCCTTGGATATAAGTCCTAAAACCTCTCCAGACCTCAGTTTCCCTATCTCAAGAGTAAAGGGGTTATGGAACTTGCTCTTCTTTATTTTCTGATATTGTGAGTCTATGTAAGATACTTCAAGTAAATGAGGGCACATAAAAACATTAGGTCTCAGGAATACTATCCAAGAACCATCAAGAGGGAAGTTGAGCCAAGTTCATAAGGCGATTTAATCCTTAGAAGCAAAACCCAGCCAATAGCCAGCCGGCTGTGATTCCCTGTGCTATGTTTTCCTGCTTTTGTGCCAACCCCAAAATGCTAAGTCATTGCTTTTGCTAGAAGGATATTTTCTTATTGCATTCTGAGGATTTGAACAAATATTTTCATTTTGAGGAAAGCTTTGAGAACATTTTCAAATTGAAGGTTAGGCTTTCAGGACAAGAGGAGTCTCCAGACTGCAAAACAGAGAGCTCCCAGGTTTGGACTGACACTCAGAGCATCGCTGGGCTCAACTTGGTCTGACACAGCCCTTTCTTTTCACTGAAACCCAGCTGGCTTTCAGCAAAGCCTGTGGCCACTGCGGCCACCATGGTGGTTCTTTCACGAGGGGCAGACACTGACAAAGCATTTAGCTTCAGCCTCAGGACTGGTAACACGCTGAGGCCAAGGAGTTGGCCACCTACATGGAAAACTACTAGATTTGCTTCCTCCCTTGCTCCCTTTTGCAGGCCTGCCTGCAGACATTCCACGTCTGGCTCTCTCTCCCTTTCCTTCTGACTAGGCAGCTTTTTTTTTTTTTTTTTTCCCCCAATGGCAGCTCCCCTGGGAAAGGACAGCATGCAAAAATATTAGATCCACAAATTAACTGTCACTTGAGATCACCTTAGAAGCCGACCTGCAAGATCGAGGCTCCTATAATGTCTGTAGTATATTTTTTAAGCATTTTCAAATACTTTGTTTTTCTTCACTCTGGATATCAGATGGGAAAGATGGAAGCTCTGAGGCGGTAAGTGGTGATAGTCCTCTCTCACTGTTGTATGAGGGGGGTCACATTTAGAACAGTTCTGCCTAAAATCACGCTCCCAGAGTAGTTTACTCATCTAGCTGTCCCTTTGTCATCTAGGTGAAAATTTATCAGGAATAAAGAAGACAAGCTTTGTGTTCTTTTTTGTTCACCTTTAAAAATCATGTCAGGAATTACAGCCTCCAAAAGGCCATCCCAGAATATCCAGATTAGAATATCCAGATTATCTGACACATATTCCCATGGCATCCTGAACTTTGCTCTGTCACTTGCCAAAATATATTAAAATTATATTTCTGTCTCTCCAGTAAAGGAATGGCCCCTGTGTCTCATTCTGTCAACTTCTTAGTTTCCTGAAATGCTGTCTTCTCAAGAAGACCACCTTATTTATGGTTTTAACCGACATCCTACTGTATACTATCTGGTTTGTTTTTCCCACAGTATGTATGCTTGATGACCTACTTAACTACTTATTTGCTTATTTACAAGGTTTATTTTTATTTCCTGTCTCCATTCTTCAGCTAGAGTGTCGGCTGTACCAAAGCAATCTTTGTCCATTGATGTATCTCAAACACCTAAGACAGTGCCCGGCATATAGTAGGCATTCAATATATACTTGTTGAAAAAGTGAATCAGAGAAAATGAAAACATCTCTGTAACCCTTCAGGTAAAATGCCAGAAATTTATTATTCTGTTGAGGTTAAAGGTGTAAGGCTAGATTGAGCAAAAGTTACAAAGCCTGTTGATGAAGGTGGGGAATAATGGCAACTGTGATGTTTTCAGTAGTACGGATTGTCCCCATCTGTTAGACCTTGAGTCTGGGGCAGGGCTCTGACCCAGACAACGTGAAGGAAAGATTCTAGAGCAGTGACTTTGCCTAAGGCTTAATTAGCTATAAAAAAATGCTTGGCGAATTGAGAGGACAAAGGGTCAAGGGAGATATTACAAGATTTCATTCAGAAGGAATTAATTAGTCTTTTCAAGACTTGTCCCCAGCAGACAACAGGAAGCCATCATGAGCTGGATACATACCCACAGCAGCATTTTCCACTAATCCTTCTAGAATCTCGGGGGGGGGGGACCAAAAAACACAAACAAAAAAAGCTTTCATGGTCAAACATGTTAGGAAACTTTGCATATTTCACAATCCAGTATAGCACAGGATTTGACATTTGATAGGATTTGAGGTGTCCTGCAATAAATAATTTATTTAATCTTGTTTAACCCAGTTTTATTTGACCTCAGAAATATGTTTTCTTTTCTTTTCTTTTTTCTTAACATCTTGTACAAATACTCCTCTTCTGCTTGTGAAATTTTCCTTAAAATCCTCCTTCCCTTCCATCTGTCCACAAATGGCCTAAATCCTCCTAAATCAATTCTAACTTCAGAACTAATCTATCAGTGACTTCTGAGAGAATAATATCTCTGAGGGCCCCAAGCCAAATTATTGTCAAAATCCACTAATTATTTATTGAAAAACTGCTTTAAATGAGGATCCAATCATAGTCTCAAAGAACTTTCTACTTAATATTGGGGGGGTTACATACAGAAATACTTCAATTACATGGTAAAGATGGTGAAGAGCATAAGTGAGATGCCTTTAAAATAAAATCAGTTTAGTGGTGCCTTGGTGGCTCAGTCAGTTAAGTTTCTGCCTTCAGCTCAGGTCGTGATCTCAGGGTCCTGGGATGGAGCCCCGCACTGGGCTCCCTGCGCAGTGGGGAGTCTGCTTCTTCTTCTCTCTGCCCCTTCCCTTGCTCATGCTTGCTCTCTCTCTCAAATAAATAAATAAAGTCCTTTTTTTTATTTTATAAAAAAAAATTTTTATTTTATTAAAAAAAAGGAAAATAAACTTAGTTTAAAGATATGTGTGGGGGCGCCTGGGTGGCTCAATGGGTTAAGCCTCTGCCTTCAGCTCAGGTCATGATCTCAGGGTCCTGGAGTGGAGCCTCGCATCGGGCTCTCTGCTCAGCGGGGAGCCTGCTTCTCCCTCTCTCTCTCTGCCTGCCTCTCTGCCTTCTTGATCTCTGTCTGTCAAATAAATGAATACAAAAATCTTAAAAATGAAAAGATATGTGTGGCTTTAGCAACATGGGGTCAATGAGAAGAGGAAAGAGGGTAGAATTGGCCACAGAAAGACTTGGATGAATTTTGGAAAACTAATCTGGCTCTAGCACTAGTCTCTGAAAGAATAGGTCAGTAATTTAATATTTAGTGTTTCAAGGGGGTATAGAGAATGCATGCTAGGCTCAGTAGGCATCAACAGCCATGGAACGTCTATTAATAAGGTAAAAATGGCTCTTTCTTAGTCAGTAAATACTTATTGTGCAGCAGCCACTTGCTCGATACATAGAAAGGAATAGATAGTTATAGCCTCTCTCCTGGAGACCATGGTCTACAAGAGAGGAAAAGGTAGATGATCAACATTATCCTGTCACTCATCCATGGTAAATGGGATTTATTTATTTGAGCAAATTCTCAAGGCTCCATGTGAGGTTTCAGAAAACAGGTTGTAAAAGCCAGAAGGAACTTGACCTTGCCAGGCAATTCATTCTTTCATGTCAGAACCCTGTTTCAGGGATTTGAAGAAGCAGTCTTTTTAGGGAGTAAGTTAGCAAGAAACATCAGTGAACAGGTGGGCATGTGGTAGGTATCACACAGAGAAGATCTAGTTTAATCCTCATGACCATCCTTTGAGCTAGGTATGTTACAGATGGAGAAACTGAGATTCAAGGTGTCAAGTAACTTTCCTAGAGTTCCCTAACTTGTAAATATCAGAGTCTGATGTCTTCATGGAGTTGGGTCTTCATGGTCTGTCATGAGAAGCTATCCAAATATTAACATGTCAGAAAGTTTTGCAGATGTGAAGTAAGATCCAAATATTTCTACAATCAAAATAACCCAGATTTTCACAGTCCAGTTGGCTCATGTGGTAATCTTACTATTAACAAATGTATTACCCCGTTAGAACCTGTGGAAATGTGGAAACTGATTTTGGAGCAAAACATGGAGGTAGGTAGAAAATGATATAGAATATTAAGTAGAGTCAAAGTGTTAAGTCATAAGAGAAAAAACCATTTTTTTAAAGTTGTTTTTTCTCCTAGGTATATAGTGATTATTTTGGACATATAATGCTAAATCTCAATAATATCACAGTAAAACATGTGACATGTCCACTCAGAAATCACATAAAAAGGATCTAGCATCAAAACATTGAGAATCTAGGCTCTAGATGTACCAAGCTTTGTTTAAATAATACCCTATAAGTGACATTTGTTCTCTACAGAATCTTTCAACCTAGGACATAATGAGGATAATGAAAATATTTTTTAAAAGATAGCTGATCAAACTTGAATGAAACTTTTAAAAAATGTACCACCAATGAACTCAAATCTAAAGATATATCTCTTACTCTAAATGCCTCTACCTCTTTTTTCTCAGATCTCTGTCTCTTTTCAATGGAATTCTGAAATCAATTTCTGGTTTTTTCTGCACACTTAATTGATCAGGATTAGCCAGCTTGACTAAAAAATTAGATAGTCCTCGTTCCAGTCCAATATGGATGCTAATTTTTGTGGGTTCTTGTTTTTGTGATCCTCATCCTCTTCCTGTCTATAGATCTTGCTAGATTTTAGTTATTATGAAATAACTATGTCTATATCTGTGTCTCTTTATCTTTCTCTATCTGTGTATATATCTATGAACACACATACACATACATGGTGATAGTTTCTACTCCCTGTAGCAGCACTTGATTGACTTTAAGCTTCGTCTTTAATTTCACTTCCACATGTTTTTCAAAATGCTGGGTTTGTGATTTACATATTACCTCCCAGAATCCATTTTTTTGTCTGTCCTCTAAATGTATATCTGCCTGGCAGGTAACTTCCTTCCTGCCTATGATCTCCTTGTTATGAAAGATATTGATTTTGCAGAAAGGGGTGAAAATGAAAATTGATTTCCCATTGGGCCATGTCATGATTCTTCTCATGTAACACTGTTAAATATCCCTCAGGAACAATATTACCTTTTAAGTATTTCGTATGATGGTCTTATGGGGTACAGTAGTACATCAAACCCTTTCCCCATTGTTAAAGCCCCTGACACATTCAGTAGACTTGTATGGAGATCTCCTTTCCCTAGACTGGAATGGTGTGTGGGTCAACAGTTGTTGCCCACTCAAATAGATATAAGTATCTATTTTAAAGACATGTCTTTAAAGCTGCGAGGGAGAAAGATGAGAAAGAGTATTATAGCTATTAATTCTCCTAACTCTTGGCAAAACAATAGTCCAGATGCAAATTGGACCCACTACCCTTAGAAGAAAGTTTAGTAACCATGTTTTGTTACTCAAGAATGATCCAGATGGCTTATCAAATTATTCCCTTAAGATACATTTAGTGCTTTCTTTGCGATAAACCCTTTTGGATTCAGTTTTCTTGATCTTGTTTCTTTCTTGTTCTTGTTTTAGTGTTCCTTATAGATTGTTAAGCCAGGTAGCCTCATTCTGGCATGATCCTTGATCTGGTTCTGCCTTGAACCAACTACTCTATCTATAGAACTTGCATTTTACTGAAGTCAGTGGGAAGTCAGTGCCATGGACCAAGAGCATAATGTTTCTTTTTTTCTTAGGCTGATCGTTGGATTTTTCAATGAAATGAAAGCAATTACTAGCCAGTGATTTTAAAATGTTTTTCTTTCTCCCTTATGAAATAGATCAACTTGGGGAAAAAACAGGGTATCGACTAATTTTTTTTTCACTTAAATTTTAGATTATTGATTCCTAAATTGTTTTCCATTCCCAAACAAATTCTCAAACAATAGTGATTATCATGGGATGGGAGGGGATCCGTGTCAATCCTATGGGGTGTGAACTCTGGTTATAATCCCATTCAAAGTCCATGAGTTGGACTAAGCAGGTAATTTGAGTGAAGATTTATGTCTCCCAAACCACTATTTAAATGGGCAGAGAAATGTAAAATGGATGAAAATGTGCATTAAAGTCAAAATAAAGGAGGATGCTTTTCATATTCTAGATACCTCAAGGGATTTCAGGAGTTGGAATAAAAGAAGACATGCTCAAATCCATCCTCCCTGATAAAGATGTCCAACATTACAGTAAGGAAAAGAGATTCTGACAAAGTCCCAGTAACAGCCCTAACTTAGGTGAGAGCTATCAGTGGGGAATAGACAAGTTAGAGTATTAAATGCATTTCAAAGCTACCACTTTACAATAACAGCCAGCAAACTTTTTCTGTAAAGGGCCAGATAATAAAAATGGTAGGCTTTGCTTACCATTGGTCTCTGTACCAATAACTCACCTCTGCCCTTATAGCAGAAAGCAGCCATAGCTGATATGCAAATGAATGTGCATAGTTGTGTTCCAGTAACATTTTATTTATGGATACTGAGATTGAATTACATATAATTTTCATGTCATGAAATAGTCTTCTTTTGGTTTTCCCCCCCAAACATTTAAAGTGTCCTGTTAGGGGTGCCTGGGTGGCACAGATTCTTGGTTTCCGCTCAGGTCATGATCTCAGGGTCCCAGAGCCACATGTAGGGCTCCATACTCAATGGAGAGTCTGCTAAAGTTTCTCTCTCCCTCTGCCCCTCTCTTCCTGCATGCTTACACACTCTCTGTCTCCCTCTCCCTCTCTCTCTCTATTGTAACTAACTAACTAACTAACTAACTAAGTCTTTTCAGAAAATAAAATAAAATGTTTCCCTAGGTCATACAAAATTTCTAAAAATATTTGCAGGTCTTACAAAAATAGGTGACAGGCAAGATTTGGCTCACCTTTTGCAGTCTGGCAATCCCTGACCTACGACAGGAGAAAGCATCTGGGCTTAGTGGCTCTGGGGCATATGGAATAGCTTAGCAAGTGTTGAGAGCGCTTGGGGAGGCAGCAGCACCAACACAACTAGTGACAATTCCATGATCTGCCTGGCATGGAGTCCTGACCAAATGCAATGCTGGAAAAAATAGTCTGTTGCACAATAGTTTCAGCAACTGCCCACATACACACCCAGATTTCACAGATGTTTTTTTGAAAAGCAGTCTTTCCAGAAGAAAAATAGAGAAGATAAATATACAAGTCACATACACAAACAAGCAAAACAAATACACAAGCTCTTTACAAAATAACTGATAGGAAAGACCCATACAGACCTGAAAAGTTTCAATCTCACTAGAAAGAAAAGGAGAATACGTTAAGACAACTCAATACCATTTTTTACTTATCAAATGGGTAGAATATTAAATAGAGTTTTAATATCTAGAAAAGCTAGTAGAAACATGATTACCCTTATCTCTCTGGTGGCAGTTATAGTATAATAACCATTCAACAAACCATTCTGCTATTTCAATATATATTGAAATAAACGGTGATATAAAGATTTGGGGTAAGGTATGCATTATTGCATACTACTTATTTTGAAAGAATGTTTGAATCAATTAAATGTTCAATAGTAGAGGATCAGTTAAGTTTGTTACATCCATATGCTAGATTTTGTGTGGACAATAAAACCATTCATAGACTTTTTTGACATGAGAAACTGTTTATAGTTTATTCTAAGGGAAGCAAGCAGATTATTTTTTTAAAGATTTTATTTATTTATTTGACAGAGTGACAGTAAGAGAGAGCATGAGAAGGTAAAAGGTCAGAGAGAGAAGCAGACTCCCCATGGAGCCGGGAGACCCATGTGGGACTCAATCCTGGGACTCTGCAATCATGACTGAGCTGAAGGCAGTTACTTAACCAACTGAGCCACCCAGGTGCCCAAGCAAGCAGATTATAAAAGTGTGTGTGTGTGTGTGTGTGTGTGTGTGTGTGTGTATACACACACAAACACAAATACATATACATACATACATATATATTACATATAGTGTGTATACATATGTTTTTTTACTCTATGTAAACATAGTATGGTCTCAAGTTTTTGAACAATTCTGTGTGGATATATAGTACATGGTGTGTAGTGAGTGTGTATATATGTTTATGGAACAAATATTGGGTAGATATACCATAATAATAGAGCATTGTCTTTCTGTGGGACCATCTTGTATACAGATATCTATAAAGATTATGGTTTTGCACTTTACAAAATGGAATAATATGATATGTGTTCTTTTGAGTTGCTTTTTAATGTTTCAAGATTAATCGCTGATGATACATTTATTTTTCCTGTTGCATGGTATTCTGTTGTATGAATATATATCACACATGATTATGAACAGCCCCCCCCCCCATAAGCAGTAGTATGTCTACAGGTCTCCCAGTGTACATGTGCAAGAACTTGTCTAAGATATACACCATTGGAGAAAGTTAGTGAGTTGTAGGAAATAATAATATTTAACTTTATTAGGTTATACCAAATGCATGCCAAAATTTATTGTTCTACCAAAAATATATTGGCTGATTCCTCCACAGTTCTCAAAAGTGCTCAGCCATTATATAAATTGCATCTTTTTTTTCTGTTGTTTCTTTCTGGAACTTTGATTATTCATATGTTAGACCTTTCAGTATATAGTCTGTGTATATAATCCCTCATATTTTTTCCTTTTGTATTTATTTTTTTGTCTCTCTGGGTCATATTTTGGAAGTTTCTGGCTCTGTCATCTAGTCCACTAATTATTTCCTCAGTTGTGTATAATGTGACTTTTAACCAGTCATTGAAAGTTTAATTTTAGTAATTATATTTTCCATTTCTGTGAGTTATTTTTGGTGTTTTTCCAAATATGCTTGGTCATTTTTACCCCAATTTGCTTATACCTAGTTCATATTTAAGCCTCTTTTTTAATTTTGGGGAAAATATTCTTATTTTATATAAATATCGAATAGTTCCAATCAATACATGAAGTTGTTATAGCTCCTATTCTTCCACCTATTTTTTGTGTTGACTTTCATTCTTGGTACTTTGTTTCCTTGTGTTTTTGCTATCTTTTACTTAAAGTACATTTTCCTTGGAACTTTTTCTGTAGGAGTACTTAGTGGCATGGAATGAAGTTTTATTTTTTCTGAGAGGATTTGGATGTGGTTCTGCTAATTGTTTTTAGTTCCCTATGACTCAGGGCGATTTCAAACTAAATTATCTTCATGAGGTGTTTTATACTACAAAGTAGCTACAATTTGGGCTGAAAAATCTGTATGAAGATTGACTTGTATTCGCAGTCTCTAGAAAGACTTTTTTCCCTTTGGTTTATGAATCGAATCAACACAGGAGAGTTTCCTTGCTTTTCTTTTCTTTTTTTTTTTTTCTTGCTTTTCTTTACTTGCAATTTTATTTAGATTTAGTGTGGATTTCCATTAAATTTCCAAATTTGCCTACCCCTTCTATTAGCTTTCTCTTTCGTACTATAGCAAAATGCCACAAACTGGGTAGGTTTAACCAACAGAAATTTATTTTCTCACAATTCTGATTGTGAATTGAGGGCTGATTTCTGGTGAAAACATTCTTCCTGGCTTATAGGAAAGAATGAGACTGCCTTCTCATCTTGTCTGCACATAAGGAAGAGAGAATGATCTCTCTTTTCCTATTCTTATAAGGCTACCAATTATATCAGATTGGGGCCCTCTTCCTATGACCTCACTTAACCTCCATTTCCTCCTAAAAGCCCTACCTCCAAATATGGTCACACTGAGAGGACATGGCTTCAACATAAGAATTTAGGGGGATACAAGTCAGTCCACAGTATATCCCAAACTTTAATCTCTTGATCTTACCCATTGGATAATTGTTAAAATGGAAAGTTAATGTCACCAGAATGTTGCCCAAACCTTTTATCCATAATGATAGCCATATTTAGTGCAACTGTGACTTTCCCTTCATGTTTGACACCTTCACATTCCTTCATTTTTGACAGCTCAAAGGTCTATTTACAGAACCCGAGTCTTGGTAAAATTCTCTATCACAGAACTTATCTTTTTATGTAATTTTGGATATGTTTGGTTAGAGTTCATGTCCTTGCCTGATTGACTCCAGTATCTGGATCACCTATGCATCTGAGTCTTGGGTTTTATTTGCTTGTTTTGTTTCCAGCCCTGGTTTTCAGACCCAGTGTTCTAACTGACAGCATGTCTAATAAGTTTTCACTGAATGCCAGAAATTGTGCATAACACACTATACAAGCTCCAATTAATAATATATTTTTTTCCCCAGAGATAGTTCCCCATTTGTGTACTAGGCAAAGAGAATAGGGAATGATTACCAATATCCAGTCCGGAATCCAGACTCAGGATCTGAGTCAAGACTGGGGTGCCATTTTGGAAAGTGCACAACTACCTTTGTTGGCTTGTGTTCCTGTGACGTATCTCCCTGGAACTTTCAACTAAAATCCTAGTGCCTCCTCCAGTGTCTCTCTTCCTGGTGGGTCTTAAATTCTGTTCTTGGTCTTTTCAACAAGGAAAAATGGCCTGTGATTCCAGTCTGCTTTTCAAGGGTTTTTTGTTTAGTTTCAGAATTTGGTAGATATCTCAAGAGGAAAACTGAGAATGAGTTTCCCCAAAGTTCTGCTGGTTCCTCTGGCCCTTCAAAGGTGTTTTACCCACATCTTTAGACTCCTACCCCCAAACCAGAATTGGAGAATGTCCTCAGAGGAAAATCAGACGGAGGATACCACCCCACTCCTCTGTGGTTTTTCTGTTCCATGATTTTGGTCTCCAAAGTCTTCAAAACTTTCAGGGGTTTTCTGATGCCTTTTTAACAGCTAATTTTTGTATTTATTTAGCTTGTATAATTGTTCTTAGTAAAAGCTCCAAGTAATTCAATTCTACACAAATGTAGAAGTATCAGTAAAGCATTAAAATATATTTATCCATATTTAATTCAACTTTTCTAGTTGTCTTTATCATAAAGATTGTTTCAGGTAACCAGACATAATGTCAGAAACTGATTTAGATAGGACTTTTTCTGAAGAGAATTATTTTTGTGGTTTATGATATGGTCTAGAAGAACAGAGACTTACAGCAAACAAACACAATTAGAAATAAAGGGTATTAATGCTGATATGCTGTTTCTAAATTTAACTTTTACATGAGTATAAAATATGCATGAAGAAGGTACACATATTTAAATGTAATGTTCAACTAATTATCGTAAGCTGAACATATCTATGTAAGCACAACCCAGGTCAGGGAATAGAACGTTATCTCTATCCTAGAAGTACCCCTATACCTCTTCCCAGTTACTTCCCCTCCCTCCTTTCTTTCTTTCTCTCTTTTTTTCCTCCTCCCATCTTTCTAAAGATGATCCCTATCCTGGCTTCCCATACCATTACTAAACAATATGTTCCACTATGTGAATGATCCACAATTTATGTTCCCATTAGACTGTTTATGGCATTTGGTTGTTTCTAGTTTGGGGCAATTATGAATAATGTTTTGATAAACATTCTTACACAAATAATTTTAATGTACTCTTGCATTTCAGATTTATGTATGACTAGAAAGGAATTGATGGGTCTAGACTATGTTTCCATTCAGTTTGAATAGGTAGTATAAGGTAGTATCAGTAGTTGCCTTAATTTACTGATCTACAAGCAGTACATGAGAGTTTTAGTTTCTGCATAACTTCAGCAGTATTTGCTCTTATCAGTCTTTTTAATTTTAGCCATATTAATGATGCAATAGAATTTTATTGGGATATTAATGAACACTTCCTTGATTACTTTTTCTATGCTTATTGACCATGAAATACCTCTTCAAATCTCCTGTCTACTTTTCTATTGGCTGCATGTCTTTATTTATTATGCTTAGGGTCATAACCTTGAGAATAAAAATATACACTAGTAATAATTATACTGGGACTGTCCCAAATAAACTTGGATGTATAACAACATAATTTTCTTTGTTTTAATCACACTCATGTAACCACTGCAACAATTGGGATATAAAATATTTCTATCACCCCCTGCAATTACTACTATTAATACAAAATGGTACAATGCTTTGTATATACTAGTGTATATAATCACTCATAGAAACCTTGCAAGTTTCCCACATTTACCTAACCTTTGAAGCAATCACTGACTTGCTTTCTGTCACTATAGAATAGTTTACTTGTTTGTAGAGTTTTGTATAAATGATATCATGCAGTATATACTCTTGTGTATGGCTTCTTTTACTCAGTATAATATTTTTGATATTCATCGATATTATTGCCTCTATCATTATTCATTATTTTGTACTGCTAACTAGTATTCCATTTTATGGATACACCACAATTTGTTTATGTATTTGCATCTTTAGTAACTTCCCCCCCAACCTAGATTTTGGGCTATGAAGAGCAAGGTTTCTATGAGTGATTATATACAAGTCTTTATGACAGATATGTTTATTTTTCATAGATAAATACCTTAGTGGAATTACTATATTGTATGGTAACAATATGTTTAGGTATTTAAGGAACCACCAAAATTTTTTCCAAAGCATTGTACCATTTTGTATTAATAGCAGTAATTTAAGGGAGTTCTAATTATTATACATTCTCACCAACACTTGGTATTATTAGTCTTTTTAAATTTTAGCTATTGTAGTGTTATCTCATGATGACAAATAATCTTGAGAATTGACAATGTTTTATTATGCTGAAATACAAAATTAACTTTCTGCTAAACCTATCCAGTGAAAATTCTATTATGGATGTTATATTTTTTATCTCTAGAAGTTACATTTGGTTCTTTTAAAAATATCTTTCCTCACAGTGTTCATGTTTTTCTTCAATGCTTTGAGCATATTGAACATAACTCATAAGAGCTCTTTTAATATTCATGTTTGCTAGTTCTATCATCTGTGTTATTTCTGAGTTTATTTCTATTGACAGATTTTTCTCTGGCCCTATTACCTAATTACTTTGATTAGATGCTAGATATTTTAAATTTTACATTGTTGAATTCTGGATTTTGCTATATTTCTCTAAGGACTATTTGACTTACTTTGACAGAGTTATGTTACTTGGTAAACGGCTTGATTATTCTGAAGCTTATTTTTAAGCTTGTTTTGTTTTATTATGTTTTTCCAAGACAAATCTAGATTAGTCTTTCCTCTTTGGCTAGTTTAATAAAGCATGACTAATGACTAATAAGGCATGACTCTAAATCCCCTGTGTATTCAATGAGGTTTCTCTACCTGCTGAGAATTCCAATGATTACTTATGCTTTGTGAGCCCTGGAAATTGTTTGGCTTCTAAGTCCCCAGTAATTCTACTTTCTCCTAAAGATGTACTTTTCACAGTTTCATAGAGTTTTTCCCTATGCATGTGGATTGGTATTTAGCCAAAGACATAAAAGGACTCATATGCAGATTTCTGGAGCTCTTTCTCTGCCTAGCTCTCTCTTTTTATATTCTAACCCACAAAGCCAAGCTGTTAAAGTTTTCCCCAAAAGAAATTTTGGCCTTTTCAACATAACATATATGTTGGTCTCTCTCTTGGTTCTCTTTCCCACACCCTCATCCAGAAATTGCCTCCAAGCTAAAAGCCAGAGTGAACATAGAGCTCATTTGATTTATTTCTTTTCTCTTAGGGATCATAAATAATTGCCTGAAAATCATTATTTCCTGTACCGTGTTCATTTTCTATTTGTTGACAGTAGAAGGGTAATTTTGGAACCTATCATTCCCTCAAAGTCAGAGGCAAGAGTTCTGGTCATCCTGGTTTTACATAGTACAAATATCTTCACTCACTCTGTATAATCTCTTCATTCTTTTGATATATTAATACATAATACTATCATTATTATTGAATTTTTGGTATTTTCTAATATTTAAGTTATTAACATATCTCAAAATATATGTGTACCACAGTTAAACACTAAAAATTTGAAACTAATTATTTGTACTTTCTACTAATGCTTATTGTTGACCTCTATGGAGATTTAAAAAATACTTAATGTCCACTTGTCAAATAAAAAATAAAAATAATACATGTCATGTTTATCTTCATTTTCATTCTATACTTATAATGTAATCACATTGTAGTTAGAAAACATAAGTGATATAAATGTTTGTTATTTGTTGACATTTGTTGTGAAACAGTTTATGTTTATAACCTTTTGGTTGCTGTATTTCCTAAATGCTTCTTGTGGACAGAATATAATTTTTTACATTGTTGGATCCACTATAGATAAAGATCAGCTTGTTCATTTTGTTCAGATCTACTCTATCTCTATTGATTTGTGTTACTTTGATCATCAAATACTGGAATGGTGACCATACAGTTGTAATCACACAGTCTGTAATATGAATGGCACTCATGAAATCAACCACAAAGAGCAGCCTTTCAGCCCTAACAACCATTCCCAATTCCTGGGCATTGCCTGCATGTATAGTCCCATCTTGGGCATGATTCAGTTCCCCTCCTTTCTGGCTCAGCACAGAAAATGGAAAGAGACAGGTTCAATGTTAGAACTGGGCCAGAAGCCATATAGTCTAGATGGTAGACCCCAACACGTAAATAGGGAGCCATGGAAAACAGGACTCTTAAGTCAAAATCCAGTCAGAAACTACTGCAGTGAATGTTGCAATGAACTGTTAACTTATTCTTTCAACAAATATTTCTTGAATTCTTTCCTTTGGCAAGACACCAAGGGAGGATATGATGCCCCAAGATCATTTAAACAATTCCCTGCACACTGAATTCCAAGCTTTAATAAATTGTTCACACAGACTAATAGCAGCAGGGCATTCTCTGATGACTAAAAACAGAGTATTGTCTTTGTCATTTTAGAAAAGAGTAAGAAAAAACACAAGAGTAATTTCTGGTCTTTCATGGAAAACAGTTATTAAACAGAATGAGAAAAATCCAGTGGTCTCATCTATCCCACACTGCTGTTTTTAGAAGAGGACAGTAAACAGTGACAATTGCAAAACTTGATGGAACAAAATGAATGAGGCTCCAAGAAACATTCTCAGTCTGCCCTTATAGCTCTTACAACAATTTTTGAGAAAGGGCCAGCTAATTTGTACCAGATCTGATGTCTGTTGACATACTTTAACAGGTGTCTCTTATTTCTGCTTGGGCAGCTTTTTCTGCAACTCATCTCCCTGTGTCCACTCTCATTCCAGTCCTCCAGGTTCTTCTCCAAACACAGCTTGGATCATGCCACTCTTTGGTCCAACCCTACAATACATGATCATTTTCTAAAGGTATAACTTCTTAACCATCACCTCCACCCACCCTTATTTCATAGGCCACCCTGTTACACATGTTATACTCTGACTACACACCACTACACACCATCTTTCTGCACTCCCTCCTCCACACACACCACCCATTCCTCTGCCACACTTTGGTTCATCGCCAGAGCCTATTTGGAATGCCCTGTCACCCAGCCTTCATTTCAGAATTTTAGAAACCATCAGGCCTATGATGAAGTTTGATGTCAGTTCAGGTCAACAGATATTTAAGGGTTTCTAGGCTCATATCAAACATGGTGATGCCCTGAGGATACAAAGATGAAGAGATAACTCACATCCTATTCTTGAGGAGCTCCAGTCTAGATGAAGAGTCAGACATGGGCAGAGCATATCCATATGGCAAAGGTACACCATCCTGACCCCCTCATTGTATGGGGCAATGCAATGGCAGAGTGAAATGGTGGCTTAAGAGAGGTGGGCCCTGCTCAGCCTGGGTGAAAGGGTTGCTGGAAGAAATTATCTGGGTTTGGTGTCAAATTAGAAGATATTCATAGCATTGGAAGTGGGGAAAGATATGGTAGACAAGAGGAGCTTGAAAAAAGATTGTCATTTTCTTTGGTATCTCTTCAACTTTCCCTCATTTCTACAATTACATTTGTGTTATTGTATTTTTTATATATATATATACATACATATACACACATGTAAATATAATATATATTAGATATTAAATATATTTAATATATATTATATACATTAATATACTAACCGTATTCAGCCTTTTATTTTAGTTACTTGATTGTAATTAATATTTATCAAGTATGCAGTAAGTTTTAGGCACTATGGTAAATCTTGCCAGAAGTTGTCTCATTTAAACCATATGGTTCCATATGTCTATTATAGTACATTACACATGTGTGTGTATATATATCTATCTAAAGATATGGGTATAGACATATAACATTGATCTATCATCTATTTTTGTATCTATCTCTCATCTATCTCCTATTGGCTCTGTCCTACTGAATTAGTATTTTTGCTAAAACACAAATCTGCCTATGTCACTCCATTTTTTAACCCCCTAGTGACTTCTTATCACTAAGAAGAAAATGGCCACCATACTTAGCCTGAGTCTGAGATCATTTGAAATCAGATAACTTGTCCCTCTCCAACCTTTGTGCTTAACATCCTCACCTTTGCCCCTTGTGTACCAGCCACTCCAAACTTTTAGTTTTAAAAATTTGTGAAATTGTCTCCTGTCTCTGTGTGTATAGTTCCCTCTGCCTGGGATGGCTTTCCCAAATCAACCAACTGGCAAATGCTCACTGCTTCTTTAAGACCTGACTCCAATGTCTCTTCCTTTGTATCAAAATTCTCCTAAGCAGAAATAATCATTCTCTCTTTGGTTGCATATGTCTATTATAGCATATTTTGTTTATAAGCCTGTCCTCTCTATTAAAACGTGAATGTCTCGAGAGTGGAGATTGAGTCTACATTCTCTTCAGTTCATCAGTAGTTGGCACACAAGAGTTCAGTTGCTTTTTTTTTTTTTTTTTTTTTTTTTAGTAAATTAGTAGGTGAGTGAAAGAATACATCAAGGAATGAAAGAGTGGTTGAATGAATGAAGGCCTGTGTCTTTATTTCCCATCTCACATTCAATCTGTCAGGAAATCTGTTAGCTCTACCTTCAAAATATTTCTAGAACCTGATTATTTCTCACCACCTTCACTGCTACCATTCTGGTCTAAACTATCCGGATCCCTAGTTAAGATTTCCCCTAACAGTTTCCTAATAGTTCTCTATGCCTTGATCCTTGATAGCCCTTAACATCTATTCCCAACATGGAAGATAGATTTTTCTACTTAAAAGTAGAAATCAGATGAAACCCTCTTCAGTCTTCTATTTTAGGCAAAATAAAAGTCCCCATTCTTTTCAGTGGCTTATACACTTTGATGAACTACAACCTCTCCTTTCAATCTTCTACCTGGCCCTGATCACTTTCTAATCCCATTTCCTACCACTTTCTGTCTTGCTCGCTCTACTCTGGCCACCCTGGCCTCGTTGCTTCTCCTCAAATATAGCGGGATTGCTTCTGTCATAGGACTTTTCCACTGGCAATTCCCATTGCTTGGAATGCTCTCTGCTACTTGTCAGCATGGCCCACTCCCCCAACTCCTACGAGTCTTTGCTCAGATGATAGATGTTTAATGAGCCCAACCTTGACTGCTTTATTCAGTATCATTCTCCTGACCACCTTGTTTTAATTCCATGGCACTTGTCATCTTCTAACATACTATATATTTTAGTTACTAATTACATTTATTATTTATTGTCTGACTCTTCCTACTAGAACATAGGCTTTGTAAGGACTTGTTATATTTCGCTCAGTGATACATTCTAATTAGCTTAACAATGCCTGGAACATAATATACATTCCCCAAATAGGTTATGAATGACTAAATAAGTGCATGACTGCGTTGTAAGCTGCTGCTGCTTCTTCTTTTGTGGGGGAGAGGAGGGTTACGGTTAGGGTATGTGCCTGGTAAGATGTACTCTTCTTAAATGCCCTGAACTTTTCCATATTTCTTATTGAATTTCTAGGCCCAAATAAAGTGACTGCCACTTAGTAGGTGCTCAGTAAATATTTGTCAAATGAATGGATATATATATGAATTGAGTTTCAGTGGATCACTCTTAAGAGAAAGAAAAAAGCCTGTCAGCTAATAATCAGCTTAGTTTATTTAAAATCTCTTGGTGTTTATTTTAACAAAAGCCTTCTTGGAATTCTAACACTAAAATAGGATGTCATAGAGGCCTCTGTGGTTTTAGTGGCTTTGACCTTTAGCATCTTTCTCAGGGTGGGAGGGTGAGTATACATGGAGGGCCTTAATTAATCCAACCCTGAGGTTGGAGTGATGTGCTGACAAAATAATCAGGAAACCTTACAGACCATCTTCCCTAAAATAACCTTGCCATTGTTCCTAACTACACCAGAAACTCTAATTTGGGCAGTTTCGGCTCCTCTGAATTGACGCAGAGTGCTTTTAGCTAACATCAAATGCTTAACAAATCAGAGTTTCCCACGAGAACCTTCCATTAAGTTTGTGTTCTGCCAAGCTACAGAAAAGGAAGGTCTGTATTTTACAAACACAGAAAATAACTTTAACCATACTCCCATTTTTGCAGACTCATGGGTAAATTTTCCAGTCAAGCATCAGTCTATGTGATCTGATTTTTGATCAAAATATAATGTCTAACAGGTGGGCTATTTGGGACTCAATCTTTGCCAGGTGGTGTGAAATAATGACAAATGATCATAGTGCCTATATATAAATGATCACAGGTCACTCTGCTTGACCTGTGGTTCAGACCAACCTTCCTAGAAACCCATTTTCAAACTACACCCACCGCTGTGATTGAAAGTGGGTATTTTCAAAATTGCTTGGCTCGGCCCACTTGCTGCTCTGGAATTACTTTGAATTGTGGCTTGACTGACAAGCTTATAGAATAGAAATCTGATCTCTGAGTAAATAAATAGCTCCAACGGGTTCATGCATAGACTCCTAAGTGTGGCATTTTTCTAAGCATGAGCAGATACCTCATCATGAGTGTCCTTATAAAAAAGATACGAACTTTAATCTCTGGAAAGTAGGTCCAAAAACTATTCATCTTTATGCCCATATTATGAAGTAGTTTTTAACATAAGTTCATTATTTGTAAATATTTAGAAATGAATAAATAAATTACAAATCTCTTTTACAAGCATTACAGGAAAATTATCACTGTTTATAATGCATATACATTTTTTTTTAAAATATTGGTTTGTAGGAAGCTAAGAGATGTCTTTAATTGTGGCAATTGTCTACTAGCATAATATCTTATTATATTTTCCAGAACCATAGTTTCCTTTAGTTGTAAAATTACTTTTGGAAAGACACAAATGGATGTATTAGATGTCCTGCATTTTTTGGTTCAATTTCCTTCTAGAATAAGATAGCAAAATCCGTGCTTTCAGAACTAAAAAATATATTTTGTGTGTATATTTGATATGATAAGTTAAAAAGAATACTCTTTCATTTCAGTAAGCCTTTATTCCATATCTTCTATATGCAAGGCAGGTAGAAGAACCCTTGCACTCTGTTAAGCCATGGGTTAAGAAGTGATAAAGGTAAGTCTAGATATAGAGATATAGACACTGTTATAGATAGCAGGAAAACAACTTGGTGATAGGGCACCTGGTGGCTGTTGAGTGGCTGGCTCTTGGTTTCAGCTCAGGTTATGATCACAGGGTTGTGGAAAGGAGCCCCATGTTGGACTCCATGCTCACCAGGAAGTCTGCCTGAGATTCTCCCCTCCTCCCTCTGCCCCTCCTGCTCTTTCTCGCTCTTTCTAAAGTAATAAATAAGTAAATAATAAATCTTTAAAAAAAAACAAAAACCCAAACAATGTGGTGATGCTTTCATTTATATGAAGTATCCAGAATTGGCAAGTCTATAGAGACAGAAAGCAGATTTGTGATTGTCAGGGACTGGAGGCAGAGGGAACAGAGAGTGACTGTTTAATGGGTATGTGGTTCTTTTTGGGGTGATGACAATGTTCTTAAACTAGAGAGTGGTAGTGGTTGCACAACACTGTGAATATACTAAATGTCGCTAATGGTACATGCCATGTTATATATATATATTTTACCATAATAGATTTTTAAGTATTAAAGCAACAAACAAACAGAAATCCCAGTGTAGTAGGACAAATCATTCATTCAACAAATATTTACTGAGCACTTATTATGTGTCAGTTGCTGATTAGGTCCTAGGCACAAACTGCTGAGCAACACCATACATTATCATTCTGTCATGGACTATATCTAATAGAGAGGTAGAAATTAATAGTTTTTTAAAGTTTAACCATAGGTAAGTGCTATGAAAGAAAGAAAATGGATAACTAAGACATTTGGCCTAATTGAGAGTTTTGGACATGGGTCAGGGAAGATTATACAGAGGAAGGAACCACCGATCTGAGTTCTAATGGACGAGAAAATGCTGGAAGGGAACTAGGGCAGAAGGATGGGAAGGACATAGAACTGGCTAGGGAGAAAGAATAGTGTGTGTAGAGGATGGATGGTAAGGAAAGAGGGGAACGTGGTTTGGAATAAGGCTGAGAAAGTGGGGAACAAATCATGTAGAGCATTTGAAGGGTTGGAAGGCCCTGGAGGGGGACAGAGGAGTCAAGGGGAGAGACCCTGGAGAATACAATAAGCCTTCTAGGAGCTTACTGCAATGGGCAAAGAAGTGGTGGATATAGAGACAGTCCAAGGGGTGTTTGGAAGATTAGTGAGACAGAACTTGATGATGGATTGCACCTGGAATCATAGAGGAAGAAGGGAAGGAGACAAAGGGAGAGAGAAAGAGAGAAGGACAGAGAGACAGAGAAATCCTCTGTCTTAGCTTTCTGGTTTGTAGATGTGTATGATTGATGGTGTCACTCTGAGATAGAAGTGATCCAGAGGCACCTTTTGCAGATAAAGGGAGGTGTTGCAGAAGAAAACACTTAATGTTGGAAGTGGTTCGCATTGACTCAGATGGGAACCCTGACACAGCCTTTTCTTCAACTCTTGCACTAAAATTTTTTCTGTGATTGTGGGAGGTATAATTAGTAGTAAACCAAAGGTCTGTGTTGCAATGATAGCTACATATTTTTGTAACTCATTAAATATATATTAACTGCCTAGGAAATGGTATATAGTTCTATTATCCTTAGCCAATACTTTAATTTCTTTTTAAAGTTACAAGTATAAAATAAGAATACAAGGGAGAAGAGAGATACCAGTTATTGAGTTTCTACTCTGTACTATCAGTTACTATACTAGGTACATATTAAATATATTATTTTATTTTTAAATGACATATGGAGTAGATATTTCCACCATTTTAAAGTGGAGGAAACAAGGGCTCAGAGTAAATTAGTAAATTATTTACTAATATTACTATATTACAAATACAGTTAATAAATAGGAGAGGGAAAACTTAAAACCAAGTCTGTGGGGGCACCTTGGTGGTGAAGTTGATTAAGTGTCAGATTCTTGGCTTCAGCTCAGGTCCTGATCTCAGTGTCTTGATCTCAGGATCATGAGACTGAGTCCTACATCTATCTCTGTGCTTAGCAGGGAGTCTTCTTAAGATTCTCTCTCTTCCTCTCCCTCTGTGCTGTTCTCTCTCTCTCTCTCAAATAAATAATTAAGTCTTTAAAAAAAAATTAGAGTATCTGGTTACCTACCAAGATTCATGTTTTTTTCAACTACACTGACATTTTTCTAACTTTAGTCATTTGCATATCACTGCCATGGTTTTTACTACATAGGTATATCATTTACACTAGTATTTAAAAAATATTTTCATTTGAATTGGATCATCTTTTCCTCAGCTCAAATATATTTTGTAAGGGTAGTTTATATTACTTTCATGAATAGAAAGTGTAAATATAAAGGCAATCATAAAAGGCAAATGGAAACCATACAACTTACAATTAAAGAAACATTCTGAAATGCTAGCTACATGTTGTTTTTTGTTGAAGTTCTGAGTTTGATGCTTATTATCTCCCTATAAAATGAAGGATTAGGAGATTCAGATAGGTGTTGAAGAAAGAAATAATTTTCCCACCATGGAATTCAATGTTATTTACTGCTGCGGACCACCTGAAGCTGTTCTGTATGCTATTGGCATCAAATGTGCCCTGATGAGGGGGCCCCTGAACAATGCCCCACTACTTCCATCAACTGAGAGATCTCCACTTGGGAATTTCTCTTGATACTGATCCAACCAGCATTCGTATTCAAGATTGTGGTGCCAAGAGAGTATGTGGCAGTTCAGGTTGCTTCTTTTAGAAGAATTATTCCAGATAGGGTCAAATGTAGCCTCCCACCGGTGTGGCAGGCATGAAAGAGAAAGGATTTGTCAACTTGAAATCTCAGTACTTAACAACATTTTACAAAATTTAGCTCAAGATGGAACGTTTTTCAAAGCTGACTTTAAAAAGTGGGTTTTCATCACTTGGAAGGCCCCCAAATGACCAGAAATGAAATTTAAAAACTTCAGAGACACTAAGAGAGAGTTATAGCCCTGAGTCCAGGAAGATGACCCCATGAAGACGAGCCCATGAAGACAGGCCAAAGCAAAGGAGGCACTTTGGCTTGATGGAAGAAGGGAAGAAACAAACCTATCACACTTGGCATTCATTGAAGGGAGACAGAAAAGTAACAAGTGCTTTCTGGGGAAAGAACAGATGGAAGGGAAATTGAGTAGAATTAAAAAACATTGCTGTGGTCTGTTCCACAAAAGCCAGCAGAGCTGTGGTTTCTCGGGAGCCAGATATTTGAAAGGTAAGGAAAATAGAGATCACATTACGTGGTACCCAAGGGTTTAATGCACAAAACAACCATTCTAATGAAGGTTTGCTAATTTCTCTGTCTTAGAGATTAGCAAGGGGAACGAGAGGTATCTAAACCTATAACACCCTGTATTAACCCAGTCCGAATGATTTACTGTTACCATATTTGGGCCGACTTTGAGTTCAGGATTGGAAAAAAAAAAATGAAGAAAAACAAGCTTACCCATAAAAAGAGATTGTAGAACTTCACGTCCCAACAAGTGGATAAAAATGTTAACATCGTTTTTTATGGCCTAATAAATGTCTTTCATAAAAATCGCTGAAAACACACTCCCTAGATCTCTTTATTAGATTGAAAGAGATATTGATCAGAAGAGGAGTTGATCAGGAAGAGAGAGTAGATGGAAACCAGGTCTTCGGTTACATAAAACTTTTTAAACTTTCTAATCAGTAAAAAAATAAGTATTTTTAAATAGGTAATAGAAATGAGATGAGAGAATTTAGATAATATGCCTGGACACACACAGCTGACAGTGTGGAAATCAGAACTTAGAACCTTCCTGAGTCTACAGCCTTTGCTATTTCAACCAAACCCCCAAGTCTTTTCTAATTACTCATACCAGCTTAAATGAAATGGCCCATATGCTATTAATATTACATTTAAAACTTCATGGAGTCACAAAACTCCTTTGTCAGGAAGAAATGATGGCGATTTTGACCCCATTTTTAGGACACTGCAAAAGTCCATGGGCAGCAGTATAACTAATGGTCCCCCCGACTCTTCAACCAAAGTAAGGCTCAGGCAATTGCAGATCATGCCTCAGATGACATTACTAGCGAGTGGTAATTCTGGCCATCCATCTCTGTTTGTAAGTGGAATTCTTCTATCGCAGTAACTTCTGCCTTTGAATGGATGGCCAAAACATGACTTCAGTCATTATGATAAAATGTGTTTTATTAGGGATCATCTTCGTCACTGGAACAATCCATTTTAAAGATCAAATTACGACTGTGGGGACTGAACTCTTCTTCAAAGGGGAAGTTCAGAATTTGGTTGTCTTTGCTTTCCTAAATTCAGACAGACTTGTAGGTGATCCAGCTTCTCGGCATATCTTCATTAACTCTTTCATCCCCTGAGTGCAAAGATATGAAACAAAGGAGTGAAGACAACAGGGTCTTGATCTTCAAGCTGTGCACAGCATCATGGATATCTTCAGACAGGCACGATCGTCATAGATCCGAGGAGTCTCTTCATGAGGAGAGAATGCTGCAGGGCTATGGGGCCCACCTAGAGTAGGCAGGTGGTGAGCACAGGGGACGAGATCAGAAACCAGGGGGAAAGTGTCAAGGCAGTTGATACAATGATGTTGACTCAATGGTTTGAATCTGTGATCCTAGGTCCAGGGTTCTGAAGCCCCTCCAGGACTGCCATCTGTAGCGTGCACCCTTTCCATTATCCTTTAAATCCTTTAATGGCAGGATTAACAACTGTTTGAGCACTGCAAACCTTCAACTTTAATTTTCCCCATCTTCACGGCTGCTAAGTCCTAGTTTATTTTTCACTGGAAGTATGAATGTGTGCGTGTGACTCTGGATCTCTGCCTGTCTTGGGGAATGATTGGTGAAATCTACATGGGGATGGCATGGCACATCAGTAGTAACCCCAAATGTCAAAGGCCAAAGCACACCCTGGACTGTCTTGGTGAAGCTTCCACAGAGAACAACAGGGTAATTGAACTGCTGTGGGATTTCTGTGTCTAGAGCTAATCTGTGGAAATGATGGGAATGATGGGAGCCATTGATGAATGGTGAGGGTCACTGTCTTTCCCTAGAATGAGAGACAGAGTAAGGAGTCATACTGTAGAGACCTTGCATGGGCGGTTGTCATGCAGTTTGTAGACATGGCAGTGCAAGGTGAGAAACTGAGCATGTCTAATAGAGCCCTTACCCTGAAGGGTTTACCTTTTTTTGTAGTTATGTCGCAGATTATAATGGACAGTTACATAAAACATGTTCCTTCTTTGACATGACAGTTAACTTGGTTATGCTCAGCCTTTAGAGAGGCCCTTTGGGATGGGCTAAGGGAGAACAGAGGTAGCACGCTGCCCGGGGAAGTGTGGCTTCCCCACCTTCATCCAGTGCTACCCATAAAGGGGGGACGGCACCATTGCAAGACGGAATGCGGCCTAGGAGTTTCAGGTGGAGGCCATTTCCAAATGAGCAGAGGCTTCAGGTGGTGGGGAGGAGAGTGGGGCAACCCTGAGAAACAAACAAAGTGGCACATGTGAGGCTAATCACTTTTGTTCAAGGACGCTGAGGAAGATGCCCCTTGACTTGGGAGAAGCTTGCAAGGCTATTGTTGCCAGAATAGCATATTCAGGTAGAGTCCAGGTGAACCCTATAAAAATATTCCCCTTATCTTACAGAATGCTTCCTTGGAAGGGAGGAATAAGAGATGCCATCAGAGCTCTGGAATGTGCAGTAGGGGCAGCGTCTGGAGCATAATCCACAAACAGTAGTACCTGTATGGCTGCCCAGCACAGGGGAGAGTCCCGGACCATGAGCTTCAGCTTCTCTGCACAGCTCAGCAGAACATCAGAACCAAAAGCAATTAGAGGAGAAGTGGTCATGGCATAGCAGATACAGTAGAAACAATATGAGTTTGGGACTCAAGAGTGACCTGGATCTCAGTCTTGTCTTCAAAAGCATATTCTTCTTCTGAGCAAGGCACTGAGACAGTCTTTGTGTCAGTTTTATTATCTGCAAAATGAAACACTTTGCTGTCAGGAATGAGGAAACATCATATTAAAAAAGGTAGCATCTTAAGCACTCAGTAATTAGGGTCTGTTATTTTTATTATCATTGTGACTTGTGATTCTATCATAATTCTTAGAATTAGTTCATAATAGCTAATAACAGCAGATAGCAGGAGATAACAGCTGTGTGCTAGGCACTAGTTTAAGCATTTGACTTAAATTAAGTAACGTATTCCCCATGACAACCTGTGAAGTACCTGCTATTTTCTCCATTATACAGAGAAGGGAATTGAGGCCAGAGAGGTTGAGTAACTTGTCCAAAGGCACACAGCCAGTAAATGGCAGGATCAGGATATGAAAGAAACCCAAGCCATCAGGCTACAGTGCTCCTTCTCTCAACTGGGATGTTATAAATGTGACTCTCCATCTACCTTTCCCTACTGTTGTAACGGCTGCTGAGAGTCTCTATGAAAAACAGCACAAGGCCTGTATCACTAACCTGGAAGGACACAGGGACACAAACCTGAGCTGCATGAGGCCAGGGGAACAAATACAAAATCATGTGGACCCACAGGTTTGTTGCAGCTGTGGATCTAATGCAGTCAGAGCTGGAGACTCCACAGTGAAAGGCAGGTGTCCGGAGAGTCAGGTTGGAAAACGAGATGCTCCTGGAGCTGGATAAATTGGGGTTAGCAGGGAATGTCTAACCAGTGTTCTCCTCTCCCATCTTGGAAGCACACAGAGACTAATAAGGAAGAGAAAGAAAACTCAGCAATTTTAAATCCACAGGACTTAACATTAAACGTGATGGAGTCTCATTTTACACCAGAGGAAATGGGGTCTCAAGTGGGGATGGTGACTTGCTGGGAGTCCCATAGGCAGATGTTGAAAGCATCCTGAAGAAATAGGAGCAGCTTGGGGTCGCTGTGGGGGAGGGTATGCTGTGGGTGCAGGGGGAAGGGAAGACAGGAGAAAAGATGTGTGTACAATGCCCAGGGGAAGCTCACTGACAGCAGATGCTCAGTGGTTGCTGCCATCTTTGTGCTTGTTATTGTTTTGATTAACCTTGTTAGAATGCAGAGAATTATCTTCGAGGGAGAGAGATGGGAGGTCAGTTGAGAAATTCTTTCCTAATCCAGGGCAGCGATGATGAGAGTGTGGGTGAGGTCGGGGGCCCTGGTGGGGTAGAGGAGGGGGCATATTCAATGAACACCTCAGAGATAAAGCAGATGGGCTGGGGGCACTACTGAGACCCGAGGATGGGAGGAAACAGGGCCCTCCTCCTGGGTACACTACCAGGGCCAGCATGGGAATTAGAAGGAGGCAGAGGTCAGGGAGGGGGCAGAGAAGACAAACCCTCAGCCTGCTTGTCAGTTTGGCCTTCTTCACCACAGATTTTGGATTCTGTTCAGCACAGAGGAGACCTTTTCTCCCTCCTGCTGAGCACATCTGGTTTTTAGGACGAAAGGATCTGATGGGTCAGGTTTAAATGGTTTGAATGACCAGCTAAAGAAGAGATGGGATGGGAAGCCTGTCAGGTCAACACGGTGACCTCCCCGGGGCTGTAAGCGATCCTCCCAATAATAAACATGGAGTCTTGGCCAGCAGAGGCCCACGATGGTCATTGTTTTCCTGACTAGAATTTTATATGCTCACAGGCTAGAAAACTTGGCCAGAAGTTTGAACCATGTGTTTTGTCAAGTCCTATAAGTCTTTAGACTCCTTTTTGATAATTATCCCAGTGAGAACTGTATGAGGAGATTTCTATGAGCCAGACCACTGCCCTGATCTTTTGCAGAGAGTATCATTGATATCTGGACAACCATGGTGGAAAAAAAAAAAAAGAGAGAGAGAGAAAAGAAAGAAAAAAAAAAAGAAAGAAAGAAAGAAAGAGAGGAAGAAAGAAAAGAAAAAGACCTTTACATAGGCACACAGGTTTGGAATTGACAGTTACCAAAATGGGAACAAATTTGAACATCAGCTTCATTGCTTCCACACTGCCGATTTGGTGGTGTTTGTGCTTTGAGGACCTCCCAGATCTTGGAATGTTTTCTGTTATTCCAACCTACTTTCAGCAAAATATGGAAAAATCACAGTAAGATGTGAAATATTGACAGAAGCTTCAAATGTTTCCCCTCCCTGGGCATTTACAGGGACAAAGCAGTAGGGTGGTCAGGCACTATGTTTCAGACATCAGCCTTAGTGGTAGAGAAGTCCCCTCAGTTGCTCCATCTGAAATGCACCTGAATCTCTTCCCAGGGCCCGGCCTATTCTTGGAAGCCCATATCAGCCATATCCACTTCACAGAGCTTTATTGTCAACACCAGCCCACAGCAGTCTCCCCTATACCGAACTTCTCGTGGATTGACTGCATGCTCCTGGCTTACCACTTGTATACGAATTGCAAAGAGCATTGATTGTAAACTTTTCTTTTTAATGTAAACATTAATGTAATAAAGTTCCATCCGTGTGGTGCTTCAGCATAAAAAAAAAAAAAAAAAAAAAAAAAAGAGCAGACCAATTAACTAGCTCCCTCTGGATGACATTGTCTAAAACTGAGTCCTTGCAAACCCAAAACGTAGAGTTCAAATCTCAGGTTCACCACTTATTAGCTGGGCATCCTTGAGCTACCTCACCATGTAATGCCTCCATTTCCAAATTTGTAAGCTGGGGGTGTTAATGCCAATCTCATGGAACAACTGTGAGAATTAAGTGGAATCATGCAGAAGATACCAAGCCACCATGATAAGGGTTGGAAAGAAGTTAACTATATCCTTTTTCAAACTCTGTTTCAATTATTTTCCAAGCTGTCTTTGTATGGGTAATGACTGAATATTTTCTTTAAATCTACTTATGAATAATTTAAATTTATTTAAAAACAAAATTTGTATTACAACTCTAAATGGAAAAAGCAGCATTCTTGCTCTAAAAAGAAGTAGAACCAAATGCAGTAAGACAAAACAGTATTATTAAATTCTAACTAGGCTCCAAGCAGTAGATCTGCTCTCTTAGTATTAGACAAAGGAGAATCAGCAAATGTTAAGTAGGTTTTGTGGATAGGCTCTTAGAAAACTGAGCACCTTTTCTTCATGTAACCAGGTTAGGAATATAATTGAAAAGAGACAAACTGTTTCATGACAAGGCTCATTGTGTTATAATTTATGTCCTTTTATCGCTTAAATCATTTTTCAGGCCATTCACTCTGTAGAATAAATATTTTGGTAGATAGTGAGACGTTTTGGAGGTAGAGACACCAGCCTTCGAAATTTGGCTCTGCTCCCTAATTGCCAATTACACTGAGCAACTTACTCAAAGTCTTTGTACTTTGGGTTCCTCGTTAGTCAATGAAATATTAACACTCAACTTGGAGGATATTTGCATGGATGTCATAAAGCATGTTAAGTACGTAGTAGAGTGCCTTGAATTCATAACAGAAAAGCATAAGGACGATGACAGGGAAAATTGCCTTGTCAAAATACAGATAAATAAAATAAAGAGCAGGTTGTTTGTGTGCCCAGCCATCGGATTCGCTAGGACAAAGATGTCCTGTGACTCTCATCCCAGACATCTGGACAAGCTGTCAGCACGGAACTGGGTGGTTTTGAAGCACTCCAGGATTATATAATATTGGATGGCAACCAGGACTGCTGGACCTTCTTCTTTTATTCCTTATATAGATTTCATTTTTCAACCACACAAAGTTAGGAAAACATTTATTTTGGTAAAACATCGAGAAAATACAATAAAGCAGAAAGGAAAAAAATAAAATCACTTGTGATTCTACTACCCAGACAAAACGAAATGTGGTATTTTCAACTATCTTCTTTTGGATTGTTCTACTGAGAATGAACATATATATTTTTTAAGGTTCAAAGTTACTCTGCCCTTTATTTTGCTATCAGTTCTGTTTATTGGACAAATAAGATGTACTCATGTGAATATTTTTGTAATCATTCTACAACATGTTTTTCATGTCTATGAGAGTACATCACATGGATGTAATAACATTTACTTAGTTATATCTAATATTAGCCATCTAAGTTTCTATGATTTGCCATTTTACTATTTTAAAATATCACAGTTCACTTCTTTTTATATGAATCATGACCCATACACAAGACCATTTCTTTCGGATAAATTGCAAGAGATAGACACTCTAGTCAAAGAATGTGTGTAGTAATAAGGGTCTTTTAGACTGCCACGTTAGTCTCACGAAATTTAATGTCAATTTACAATAAAAGTATAAAGAACACACACATCTTAGCTCCCCTGCCCAAAGGAGGTGGTATTGCACAAAAATTCTTTTTGGCCAATTTAGTTGAAAATGTTATTTTAGTTTATACGTTTCTTGTATACTTGCTGATGGCTTGTTTTTTTTTTCCCCTTTTATGAATTTTGTGTTCAGATCTATACTTATTTTTCCCCATTGGATATTTATCTTATTCTTACTTATTTGCAAGAAAATATTTACATATTAAGATTAGTAACTTGTACATCATACATATTGGCACTGATTTTGCTGATAACCTGTTGGTTTCTTATTTTTACATATACCACGTGTGATAGCTAGAACATTGAAAAAATTATCATTGTACTCATATCTGTTAATGATTTCTTTCATAATCTGCCTTTGGTATCAAACTCAGAATATTTTACTCTACAGTCAGTTGTATAAATTTTGCATTTATTTTCTTTCAGTGCTTTACCAGTTTTGAACAATTATAAAAATAATACACAAATATTATTATGTATTATTATGTAAAATTTATTATTATTTATAATACATATAATAATATAATAATTATATTATATATTATATTATAATTATATTATTATTATTATGTAAAAATTTTAATATTTATGATCAGAATCACTGAAGCATGACCTCATTCCCTTGGTTATCTCATTCAGTCTCATGACTTAAAATGTGGCCTGATGACTTCCAAATTCTTATGTCCATTCCTGACCTGTTTCTCAGATTCCAGGGTCATCCATCTGATTATTTGATATCTACCTGGACATCTAACAAGCATCTCAAATGTAAACACACCCAAAACTAGTCCCTGCCACCTCTGCCAGCACCCACCTCTCCTATCAGCTTCCCCATTTCAGGAAAAGGCAAATCCACCTCACACACTCCTCATAATGAAGCCCTCAGAGTCTTAGTGATGTTCTTGTCTTTACAGTCCTTGTTGAACTAGTCAACAAATCTTTCTGCTCTTCCTAAAAAATATATCCAGAAGCCAACTGCTTTATGCTACCTGTCCTGCCACCATGCTGGTCCCAAATACCATCATCTCCATCCTGGTTTGCTGGGCCCCCTCTGTGGTTTCCCTACCTGCTATTCTTAACTTAGTAACCACAGAGTCATCTTGTTAAGGAAACTAAGTTAGGTCATGTCATGCCCTTTAAACCTTCCAACAGCTTGCTCTGTCATTCAGAGGAAATACCACAGTCCTCAAATGCCCTATAAGGCCCTGCAAGGTATGTCTTATCTTGCTGACCTTATTCTCTGCTACTCTTTCTCCAAGGAACAGCACCCAAGCCAGGGCACTGAACAAGCCAGGCCCACTCCCTCCTCAGGACTTGTGCTCACTGTTCCACTGCCTGGGAATATTCCCCATATCCACATGGCACTTTCCCTTACCTCTGTCACATCTTTTCTCAAAGGTCACATGCTCAGCAAAGTCTTTCTTCTTTGCCCCTTCTTCTGCTTTATTTTCCTCTGCAGCATTTTCTACCATGTGACCTATATTTTATTCATATATTTTGTTTATGGCCTTGCTCGTCCATAAGGTATGCTCCATGAGGGCAGAGTTAATGTGAATGTCCGCGCCTATATCCTCAGCACCAGGGACAGTGCATGGCATGGCATATCCTCTGCTGTTTCTTAAACGAACCAATTAACTTATATCAACTTTCCTTTTATCTTCACTCTCAAACCCATCCCCTTCTCCGAACACTAGAGGTAACTAATAAAAAATGAAGAAAGCACACTGCAGAACATTATAGACAAGGAATCCTTAATGTAAAATAGACAAATAAATAAGCAAATGTTAAAAATTTATGGAGGAACACACACCAAACTAAGATGTTGTTCTTCCATCTGGAACTTATTTCTCTATGAAGGAGGGGAAGATGTAATTTTTTTTCCCAAGTGACTAACCAATTGTGCTATTATTATTACAAACTATCCACTAATATCCTAACATATCCTCACTGATACATTATGCCACTTTTAACATATATTACATCTGTCTCAACTGGAGCCAGTTTCCTGGACTATCTAAAGTTGTTATGCACAATTTTAAAATCATAGCATTATAGCAAACTTGCATATCAATTACTATTCTTTTAAACATATCCCTAGCTATTTTCATGATTTTATTCTCTCAGCTATCTTTTGGCTATCTTTTAAGTTGTTAGGCTAAAGAATGAGAATTTTCATTGGAATTTCATTAAATGTACAGAATAGTTTGTGGAGAATTGACATATTTATATCTTTTAAGTCTTTCCATCTTAGAACATGGCATGTCTTCCCAATAATTCATATCTTTTATGGATCAGAATGTAGTCATTGTGTCCTCATTTGGTTTAGTAAATTTCCTCTTCAAATTTTTAAAGTTATTATGCACAGATAGAATAGCTATTCATTTTTGTGTATTTTTATTGTGAACCAAAGTACTGAGCTCTGTTACTAGAGTTTTTTCGTTGTTGTGTCTCTTTGGTTTTCTGGATAGATAATTATTGTCTTGAAATAATGAGATTTTGTCACCCCCTTGATTAATCTGGATTCCCCAACATTCAGAGCTTAAGATATGGTGGCTTATATATGAGTGATTTGGTAGGAACAGCTCTTTCACACTGGGGAGAAAAGCAGAGAGAGACAACCAAAAGATGTGTTATTGGGTGGGTCACAGCTAGGGGTTATTAATTGTCTGATCCCACAGGACTGATTGAGGATCATATGTGATGCATTTCCATATTACCCACAATATGGAGAGAGAAGGAGAAGAACTTATCCACCTCTCTCCCTGCAGTTTGCTCCAGTTTCACCCTGAGAAGTGTGAACTTTGCCTCACTTCCGGGTTTTGCCTATGTGGATTCTGTGCTTAGCCCCAGCACATTTCATGCCTCAGGATCAAGAGAGAAACCAGAGAAGGAGAGGTGCATGGTGCAGATTTGACATGAGGCTCTGTCAGATTGCACTGGCAATAAGTCAGTCTGAGATTACCCAGAACAGTGCTTACTGGAATAAGAGATAAACAAGGTCAAGGGGATTTGAAGTAGTATATCAGAGATGTCTGATATGGTCCACCCCTTGTAAATAAGATCCTCTACTGCCTGCCTCATATCTGCCTCCCATATTCTGCAATATGGAGCCCAGTAATGCCCTCACCTCATCCCCAAGACAGAGGAAATGCAAATCCATTCTTTAATGGAGTCTCCTTCAGAAAGGTAGACAGCCACAATCTCTGAGGCTTTGAAATAGAGTTAATAAAACAAGGTTTAGTCCCTACTGCTAAAGCAGCACTGAGTATCTCTTGCTTTCTGCCCAGGGGATTCTCAGACCTGCCTTTTGGGATACTTGCCAAGTAAGAGCACCAGCCATTCTGATGCAAAGAACAAAGAAGTGTTGGGGGACTAAAGCAGTAAGGTGACCCTTGACAAATGGGGAAGGAGAACTGGCAGGTAAATATTCCTTTTTTTCATTCTTCAGTGGACAGTTTGAAGATTCATCCTAAATTATTCTTCAGAGGGTCTCTGGCAAGATCAAGTCATAGTTGCCCCCTTAGGGACCAACTTGGTAACATACCATTGGATTGGTTTTTTTTCCCTCCTTTTCTGCTCCATTATTCCTATTGACCCTACTCTGATTTGATATTTCTTTTGCCAGTAAACTACATATAAGAAATCCCTGTCTCAAGCCCTGCTTTTTGGGAAAATCGAGGCTACCTGCCATCCAGGTGTGTCACCTCTGATCTCTGACCCAATATCCCTTGAATGTTCTAGGTATTCTCCTTTCTCAATACCCTCTATCTAGAAAAAATGGCACATGTTTATGGACAAATCACCAGAATATTTGTCATATATATATATATATATATATATATATATATATATATATATCTTGTGATATCGTAGAGAATTTCAACAAGGGGATCTCTTCTGTCAATAGGGGCTGGTTCTTTGAACTGTCTTAGAACTGGAAATGAGGTTGGACCATAATTTCCCACAGCAGCAAATGAAATCAGATTTTTGCTTTCCAGCCTCATTTTTTTTTTTTTTTGTAATTATACAATTTGAGCATCATCCTGGTCTGTTGTTTGCCTATTTCACCCCTAGGAATTTCAAGATGTATTATCTATTGCTCTGGATCTTTGTAAGCCAGAGCATCCTACTGGCAACTCTAGGCTTGCTGTCCATTTTGGTAATTATGGTCACTTCGTCTCTGATGGTTGAATACAGTTTTCTGGCCTCTACCATTCCAGAAGCACCTCCCCTGTCTACTCTGGCCTATAGTAGATAGTCGCCACTGAATTTCTAAAAAATGCCAATAGCTTTTGTGCTAGTGTAGATTGTCTTAGTAACATGAATGTCCTTGGGGGCCCTCCTTGGAAACACAGATAGTAGAAATTCTGTTCTCACCTAATAAATCCATTTTAATATTCTCAACTCCCTTACTGCCTGACCATTTTCCTTATGGTATGCTAAAGCAATTCTTGCGTCTCCATCTCATTATTGTCCTTTGTCAGGTTCAAGCCAGTGAACTGGGACCAACTCCATATATTCTTGCAAAAATGTTGAATCTTGAATCAATAAATTCTCACCTATCCGATTTTATAGTCTACTTTCTCAGATCCCAAACCTCAGGGTCCTCCTCTATGCATGCTCCCTGGTTCCTGTGAACGTTAGTAGCAAGAAGCTATTTCCTGGAGCAGACTGTAATTCCCTGCTAGGACTGTGCAAGCCACTTGATCTCTTATTAGTCTGGAGGCGATGAGGAGTGGCAGGGAGGATCTTAAGATAAGCATCATACTGAAATGCATTTGCCTCAGGTGATGTCTTAGCTTGGGTTCTTTCAGAAGTAGATTCTGCACTGGGTGTGGTACAAAAAAACAATGAATACTGTTATGCTAAAAAGAAATTAAAAAAAAAGAACTAGATTCTGTGCCAAGGATGCAGGCACAAATGATTAATTAATAAAGTATCCCTGAAGATACCAATAAGGGAACAGAAGAACCAGGATAAGGAAGGAGGGGAAGCCAAGCAAATGTGCAGTTTCAGATGAAGTCCCAGACTCATTTGTTCCCAAATGTTCAGAGCAGTTTTAGCTGTAGTAATCAAAATTTGCAGTCTAACAATCAAAATACACATCAACAGGCAAATAGAAAAACACATGTGATATAGTCCCATAATGGGAAATCACTCAGCAGTAAAAGGGAACAAATCACTGGAACACAACAGCAAGGTTGAATCTCAAAAACTTGCTAAAAAAAAAAAAAAAAGAAAGAAAAGAAAAAAGAAAGAAAAAACAAAAGAAAGCAGAAATGCAAGAGGTAAGTACCATATTAATGCACTTTATGAAATTCCACAATAGGGAAATGTCATCTATAATGACTGAGAGCAGATCATTTGTCACCCTGGGATGGTATTAGTGATGCTGGCGGTAGTGATACTATAACTTCAAGGATACTTTGGGGGTGATTATAGTGGTCTATACATGGATTATATAACTTTATTATAACTTACTGAACTGTACATTTAAAATGAGTGCATTTAATGGCATGTAATTTCATTTGTTCTTTTAGTTTCTTAAATAGAACCTTACATCATTTTGAGACCCCTATTTTATAGCATATTTAGTGTTATAAATTTCCTCTAGGAACTGCTTTATCTGTATTCTGTAAATTTTGATATGTTGTGTTTTCATTTTCATTCAGTTCAACATAGTTTCTAATTTGACTTTGAATCTCTTCATTCATTCATGGATTATTTAGAAGTGGGTTATTTAGTTTCTACATATTTGGAGATTCTTCAATATCTTCTTGACATTTGTCTCTAGTTTAAATTCCTGTGGTCAGATAACATATGTTTGATTAAATTTATTGAGACTTGATATGTATCCCAGGATATGATCAATCTTGTTGCAGAACTTGCGTTCTGCTGTTGGGGTGGAGTGTCCAATAAATTTCACTGAGGTCAAGTGGGTTGAGAGTGTTGTTCAAGTCTTTCATAGGCTTGGTGATTTTCTTTCTTTTTTTAAATTCTTATTCCTTGCTGATTTTCTATCTACATGTTCTATCATTTTCTGAGAGCAGAGTTTTGAAACTCTCAACTGCACTTGTGGATTCTTATAACTCTCAACTGCACTTGTGGATTCTTGTGTTCCTAATTTCAATTCTGTTTTTGCTTTATATATTTAAAAGCTCTTTTGTTATATGCATGCATTTTGGAGGGGGCTGATATTTCTTCTTGATGTATTCTTGTCTAACTTACTACAGTTCACCTTCAAGTTATTATTATGCCATTTTATGTGCTCTGTAAGAAACTTAGAGCAGCATACTTCAATTTCCCCTTCCTCTACTTTAGGCTAGAATGGTCATACATTTTACTTTACCTATGCTCTAAATAACACTATTTAATGCGTTTTAAAAAATTTTATAAAGTTAATTGTTTATAAGACATTAATAAACAGGAAAAAATGTTTTATATATTTATGATTTCTGGGACTCATTTTTTAAAATTTAGGTCTGAATCTCCATCTGGTAACATTTGCCTTCTGCCTCAAGAATATCTTTTTAACATATCTTACAGTGCAGATCTGCTGGAAATGAATTTCACACTGCTTTGTTAGTTTGAAACGTTCCGGCAATATCTTTCATTTTGAAGGTTATTTTCTTTGTTCTTTCTTTTTTTTTTTTTTTTAAGATTTTATTTATTTGACAGAGAGATCACAAGTAGGCAGAGAGGCAGGCAGAGGGAGAGGGGGAAGCAGGCTCCCCGCTGAGCAGAAAGCCCGATGCGGGATGCGGGGCTCGATCCCAGGACTCTGGGATCATGACCTGAGCTGAAGGCAGAGGCTTAACCCACTGAGCCACCCAGGTGCCCCTCTTTGTTCTTTCTTGATGCTCTGGTCATTTCTTTTCTCTTCATTTTGGGCATTTTTTAAAAAAGCTTTATTTAGTTAAGAAAGAAAGAGTTTTTGAGCAGAGGAAGAGGGTGAAGGAAGAGGGAGAAAGAGAATCTCAAGCTGACTCCCCACTGAGTGCAAAATCCAATGTGGGGCTTGATCCCAGGACCCTGAGATCGTGACCTGAGCCTAAATTAAAAGTCCGCTGCTCAATGGACTGAACCACCCAGGTGTCCCAAATTTTAGGCAATTTTAGTTGTTAGATCTTCACATTAATTCTTCTTTAGGATATAATCTATTTTTTTTAATTAGGCATATGACTTTATTTCTAGAAATTCCATTTGAGTCTTATTCTTATATCTTGTATTTTTTCTTATCATCCTGTTTATGGGTTTGCTGTCTTCTTGACAATACGGAACATGTTTAATATTCTTGTCTGATGGTTTCATGATCTCTGTCATGTAAGGATCTGTTTTTATTGGTTAATTGCCCCCTGGTTATGGTTTCTACTATCCTGTTAATATGATATTGGATGCCAGACATTGTGGTTTTATGTTGTTAGATGCTGAGTTTTGTTACATTTCTTGTTGTAGTGTTGGATTTTGTTCTTGTATGCTGTTATTTGGAACAACTGAATCCTTTCAGTGTTTGCTTTTGAGCTTTGTTAAAACATGTCCAGAGTAGCTTTATGTGTAGGGCTAGTTCAGCCCCACTGCTGTGGTGATAACCTTCTGAGAACTTTTTTTTTTTTTTTTTAAGATTTTACTTATTTATTTGACAGAAATCACAAGTAGGCAGAGAGAGAGGAGGAAGCAGGCTCCCTGGTGAGCAGAGAACCCAATGTGGGGTTCAGTCCCAGGACCCTGGAATCATGACTTGAGCTAAAGGCAGAGCCTTTAACCCACTGAGCCACCCAGGCGCCCCACCCTTCTGAGAACTTGACCTGGTATCCCAATTATTATAATGCCTTTCCATTTCTGTTTGGTTGGCCCATACACCATGTCAGTCCTCTATATGATTCTTTCCTGACTTTGGGTAATTTCCTTTTGTGCATGCGTACAATGGTACTCACCCAAGAATTCAAAGGACCTCTCTGCAGCCCTCTGGAGCTATCTCTGGGTGTACCTTTCTTCACCCTGGTGCTGTGTCCCTCAAATTCTAGCTACCTTGTGTGCCACTTTCTGACCTATTTGAGCTTTCCCCACTTGTACTTCATCTCTAGGTGGTAAGCTGCACATTCACAGGTTTGTTTCCCTTCTCTCTGTCCTGTGCTCTCTACCATCCAGTGCATGAATACCAATTTTTCACACTTATTCTCTCATAGATCTCAGGTCATGAAAGGGAAGAGAATAAGTAGAATGGAATTGTTATTCCGTTACCTTCTGGGAAAGGAGACCACTTGCACAGAAGTTATACTTCCCAAAGTTTATGTTAAAAAAAAGGAAAGCAATCATGCTGTAAATTATTCTGATTTTGAGTGTAGTACTTTTTGAGAATTCTTATTACCTTAAATTACATTTTAAATCTCTACTTTGACCCTAACTGAGGTGTGTTTAAAAAATAAAACTGTAAGTAAACATTAGTGGTTTATTATATTTTTATTTGACTGATTGTCAAGGGGAGAAAAGAGTTGGTGGTAAATTGAGGAGGTCAGTTTCAGATTCAGTTTTTGAAGTTTTCTGTTCAGTGTCAGGAGGACATGTTCAGAAATCCAATCTATGACATTGGGCACTCAAGACAGCTCTGAACTACAGATTTACTTTCACTTATTCATTATCTATGTGTCTATTTATTTATTTATTTATTTAAGAGAGGAGAGGGGGCAGAGGAAAGGGAGAAAATCTTTTTTTTTTTTCTTAAATAAGATTATTTAAATCTTAAATCCAGCAGGGAGAGCAGCAGGCAGAGGGAGAAGCAGGCTCCTGGCTGAGCAGGGACCTCGAATTGAACTCAGTCCCAGGACCCCAGGATCATGACTTGAGCCAAAGGCAGACACTTAACTGACTGAGCCACCCAGGTGTCCCAAGAGGGATAATCTTAAGCAGGTTCCACGCCCAGTGGCAGCCTATTGTGGGGCTCGATCTTACAACCCTGAGATCTTGACCTGAGCCGAAATGAAGAGTCAGATGTTTAACAGACTGAGCCACCCAGGCACCCCTGAGCTGCAGATTTAAAAATTATCTACAGAGTTGGAGGCCGAAACAGTGACTATGAATGGCTTGTAAAGAAGAATGAGAGGAGAAGAGGGGCAGGGTGGTGTCCAGTACAAAGACACAGACTCACAGATAGGCAGAGGAGAAAGAACTTACAAAGAAACACAACCTCGACAGTTGATACTGTAACTGAATTCAATGCTGGTTTTCTTGGAGAAGCTAACATTTGGGTGAATAAAGAGTTCTAGTATAAACTTATTCAATATTACTAGGACCCTGTGAGGTAGAATATTCCAGAACTGTCTATTACCATTCTTTCCCCCCTCCTTGTCTTCCTCAAGCAGCCCACAGGGACTGAGGATGAGGTGCCTGAGCTGAGGAGATATTGCCTGGGATCATGTCTGAGGGTCTTTCTGAATTAATTGACTATGAAAAATTTATAAAACACAGATCTTACAATAACATAGCAGCAAAAACTCGTCAGAAGATTTTGTGAGGTACTCTGCCACACACACTGTTAAGGCTAAAATAGCTGTTCAATATATTTTCCATGGCTTTTATAAAGAAATTCTTGGAAAATATTGCAAGCTGGCTTGGGCTCCTCACTTATGTAACTCATATTTCTATGTCATTTCTCTCCATCTGAGGTTGAATAACTCTGAGGTTACAATTGTATTGCTCTTATGTGGTAAGTCGGTTTAGCTTTTGAAATTATGCTTCTACTCAGGGCTTTGGCAGCTAGTGGATTCTACTCTTCCTTGAATAATGAATCCACAAAAAGGAATTAGACAGGTCCTTGATTTCATCACAACTCTTCTCCATAAATGTCATCTTAATGAAGGTGTTAACCCCCAAACAAAGCAGAATTCTGTCTTCTTTGGAACTCTGTAATTAGGATTTAGGATTTAGGATTTAGGGTTTTATGGCAGAGTCAGTTCTTTCTTTAAAAGTATTCTTTATTGGCAGTAGAAGGAGATAGTCATTTAGGAAACAGAAAAGATCGTGAGTTAGATTTGTTGATTTGCCAAGGTGTTTAAAAATATGGTTTTCATTCCTTACCACCCAGAGAACTACGACATATAATTTGACACATATTATTCTCATTTTCTACATAAGGAAATGCCCCCAGGGAGTTAATAACTTGCTCAAGGCCATCAAGCCAGTATACTGTGATTTGTCTGGTCTGCTTCTTAAGCCTTTTCTCTCTCTACATGTCACGCTGCCTCTGTAGTGTAGGGAGATGAATTCTCCTGCGCTCTTCCTGAGAAATAAGAGTTCACTTCATTCTGGTACATTTAGAAATGAGAAGGTAGTACAGAAAAGAACTTTTACCACCACATAATTTACCAGTATGATGCATTGTTTTTACTACTGAAGTACTAAATGCATAGAACACAGTAACCCAGTTCACTATATGAGCAAGAAACATGTACTTGGGAAATGGCACAGGATTGGATCTCAGAGCACCTGGGTTCCAATTCTGGATCTGCCACTCACTAGCTCTGTGTCTCTGAACAACGTTCTTTACTGTCCCAAGCTTTGGTTTCCTCATTGGAAGAATGGGGCAATGATACCCACCTCACTGTGCTTCTAAGGAAATCTCAATGTCTCAGAAGTTTGGAGAGGCACCTCTTGCTTGTAATTTCTATGTATGGAGTCTATCAACAGATCATGAAAGGAGTAACTTAGGGGAAAGCTAGATCATAGCCCATTTGAGTGGTCTGAAATTCCATCACTGAGCCAATGGGCCATGACAAGGAAATGGAGGTAGGAGGTTCGGGCAGATAGGATAGATAAAACTGACAACTAATGAGAGAAGAGATCTACAGAGGGTGATGGGGGTGGGAGGAGAAGGTCAAGTCTGGCATCAGGTCTGCTCTGAAAGGAAGATGGGCCACAGCAGTTCCCACATCTGCAGGAAGAGGTGTGCTAGCAAGTATATGGCCATCAGGATGGGGCAGAAAGAATTAAATGATATTTTCAACGTAAGAATATGTGGCACTCATAATTGTTACTGTTATACATTTGGGTATACCTGGCAAGATAAACACTAAATAGAATTAACGTATGTATGAAAGTACTTTGTAAATGACAAGCATCATATATTTTTAAAAAATATTTTATTTATTTATTTGACAGACAGAGATCACAAGTGGGCAGAGAGGCAGGCAGAGAGAGAGGAGGAAGCAGTTTCCCTGCTGAGCAGAGACCCCCCCATGCGGGGATTCATCCCAGGACTCTGGGATCATGACCTGAGCCGAAGGCAGAGGCTTTAACCCACTGAGCCATCCATGCACCCCAACATTGTATATTTAAATGATTATTCTCCCCCTTTTATAAATGAAGATAAATAGTTGTCCATGTTTCTGGAGTTCGTAAATGGCCAATGTAGGACCCTGGCCTCTCTGAAATCTGTTATTCTTTGTCATACACTGCTGTTCTTTGGTAAAGCCTATTTGAATATATGTGTGTGATCTCACCAAGGAAACAAATATTAAAGGAGTGCCCAGCAGGCACTGAATTAAACACTGGGACACAATGACATAAGGTGTCATGCTTTGGGCTGTCAAGAACCTCACAGGAGGTCACAAGAGACACACACATAAGAAAGAAGAAAAATGAACAAGACACTTCTCATACGTTGAATACTCTGGGAGCACCGAGAAGGGAGGATTTGGGAGTTTGTATTTTATGCAATTCACTGTGTATCTATTGATCCCCATTGTGTTCTGAGCCCTGGGCTGAGTTGAGGAAACAGATAAATAAGACAGAATCCAGGGCCTCAAGCTTGTCCCAAAAAAAGTGGCAGCATTGCAGAAATTTGTTTGCTCATATTTACATAGATACCTAGTCCTTCCATATGGAGACTCTTAATCCCATTTTGCTGTTGGGTCATTTTATACAGAAATTGGGAGCTCTAATGTTTCTTTTCTTGTATGTGTTTCACCGTGTCCTCTTTCCCCCTACTTGTGCCTAGAGACCCAAGGATCAGGCGAGGTCTTTTCATTTGATGAATAAAGGTGATATAGTGAAGAAATAGCTAAATTGAAATGTGGGCAAGAAAATGATACTTCAAAAGTGATTTTCATCTAATATGAGATTTGAACTTTGGCCAGTTTTCGCACCTCAGCACCTTGACCGTATTGTATTTCTAGAAGGTAGAAAATATTAAACATTGTTAATGATTGATTGCATCTCAGCTTTCAAGTGTTACATCAAACCTTTAAACCTTTAAAAGGGGGAATTTTTTTCTCTTCACGCACATCGACAGAACTTTTTGGTTATTAAAAACTAATGCTGTGGATTTACTACATTTAATCCAAATTTGATCCAAAAGTGAAATTCCTTTTTGGCAGCATCATCAATAATTTACTGCATCATGAGATTTCCTTTTGGGGGCACAAAATATTGGCTAGAAGAGTTCTGGCTGACACGTTATAAAATAAAGCTGGCAAATGGACTGTATGGGGCTTTGCCAACGCTATACCCATCAGAAGAGTCCCAAGCGAGTGAGTATGGCTCTCCTTTAAGCTGCCCTCTGAGAGGTGGTGTGCACCACCAAACACCCAGAATGGCCTAGAACTCTGGAAATCTACACCTGGAATGGATATTAGTAGTCCCCTACCCTACCCACTCTCCTAAATCAGGAATTACTTTATTTGAAAACCACCTGATACAGGTTCACTCAGGTTCAACTGAACTTAAATGTCCACCATCATTGGTTAGCTCTGAATGCTAAACAGCTGATAGATACTCCTCTCAGATGCTTCTCCCCATTGATTCTAGTTCTTTCCTATGAGCCCCAGGAACCTAGCTGCCCCTTTTTAACACAAATCTTGCAGATTAAATGAAAGGTTTCCTCTTGGCCCCTCTAAGTCTTCTCAATTTCAGGAAAACATTCCTGAGTCCTTCCGCTAAATCAACTCCTCTCTTCTGAACTTTCTTTTATGTACTGGAATCCTTTATAAGTTGTGAGGTATGAGCCAATACCTGGGTGTTCACTTGAGTTCAACACACTGCTGGCCAGTTGAATGTTCAGTGATAGTGAATGTGATGCATCTATGGGCTACCTCCGACCACTTCTTTACTAGTGGTTGCCTGGCATGCTATGCTGAAGAAGGTTCTGATGTTTTCTCTGTACTCTAATGTTATCTCTGCATTTTGCAATGTCTGTTATGGGTACCTGAGCGGAGAGTGGTGGCTGGTTTGCTGCCACCTTAGACAGAAAGACCCTCTGAATACACATCTTTCCAAGTTTCCGCGTGGAGTTACTGAAAGTGAAGACTAAAAAGCCGTGTCACTTATGTTTCCTTAAGTTCTTTTAAGGGTAAAGAGTTCTATTTATTCTCTGAAAATGTCCTCACTGTACTTAGTTCCATGTGTCCCTGATATTTAAATAGGGGTGGCCCACAGAGACCAAACTATGAAATATTCTGGAATGAAGGAAAATCGTATCTTTGTCCTATAAGATGGCTTGTTCAGATATTCTTCTGAAATCATTGAGCATCTCTGAAGATGATCAGGATAGTAATGGTGATAAAAATAAGTAGGCTTTATTGTGTTTTATAGTTTTTACATCACTTTAAGCTCTGTTCTTCCTTTTGATCCTTAGGACACCCTTGGTATTATTATTCCTATTTTAAGCTGCGAAGACAATTTTGGAATTTTTAAGTAACATGACCCAGAACATTTGATGAGTATGTCATCTTGAATCCTGTTTTGTTAGTTTTGTTTGTTTACTACAAAACCTGAAACTTTTGCCATGTAGGATGGGCTTTGGGGGCATTTGTTCATATTTATCTTTGCCAGTTCCGTTTCCCTGCTGGCTTATCAGTAGTCACTTTTCTTTTCCTATGGCTATAGCCCATGACTAAAGCTCTCTCTGTAGCCCAGTAATTATTTTCTCCCCTGTCCTTTCAGGACCTAGAGTGGGTGATGGCCTTTAGCTCTGGATGGGCAGGGAGAGAGGATATGCTAGCAGAAGCTAGAGCTAATTACTACTCCAGTTAAGGGAACTCCAGCCCACACTGGTTCCCTTAACCCTGACCTTAACTGTAAATAGGCCTTTCATTAAACTCCCTTCAATTACCCTTTTGAGTGTGCTTTCCATTTTCCTGCCAAGGCCCCAACTGACACCACTGACCCAGGGCAGATAGGTCCCTGCTGCCCTTCTCTGATTTACAAGGCAAACTTAGGTCTGAATGACATTTAGATTGGATATTAAAGAGAGGCTGCCCCATTCTTTGGTGGGAGCAATTACCAAGACACAACCCAATTCATTTTGTGGGGAATAGTTGCATAGGAAGGATAACTTCCCAAATTCAAGTCCATCTAGAACCTCGGGGAGTACACTGACTTTGGGATTATTGGGAGGAATGCATTCTCTTGATACTCAGCCAAATTTGATTTATTAATCTATTTTATTTGTGTTGAAATGGAGCCTCTATTTCGTGGTAACATAAGTTTCAAAGACAGACTCCACCATCTGGGTATATGTATGTGTATGAGTGTGCGAGTCTGATGTCTGCATCTGTGTATCAACCCCCCCCCCAACCACACACACACACAAAGCTCGTGGTGTGAATATGGCAAAGTTTATTCTTGAAACTATCTATTTAAACTGAATGAATCCTAAAACCATAAGTGGTAGCCCATTAATTTTCTAGCAATGTTCTTTTATAGCCACTGGATTTTACATAGAATTTAATTTCCTATCTTTTTGAGGTGTTCCTAAATTTCCTACCATCTGAGCCTTCTAAGCACACAGGCCATGATGGCTGGAATACTCTTTTATGCTTTCTATTTTTTTTAGTACAAATGTAGTGGCTTTTCTCTATAAGTTATTAACATAGTGCAATATAATGATATCACTCAGACATATGTATAGGAAACATATATCACTCAAGAATTTTTAAAGACCTTTTAACAGGGAATTCAGGGCTTTCTAAAGTATTAAAAAGGCTGGAAGTGTGGACAGTAGCTGTATATCTAGGAATGCCCCAGAGCATCACAAGAATCACACCTCTTCCCCCACACCCCAGAGCTGCTATTACTGTCCAATCAAAGAGTGAAGAATTTGAGGCTAGCTACTAAAACAACTGAGTTCAAGAGCATGCCTCAGTGGCTGCAGTCCAAGGAAGCTCCCATTGCTGTCACCACCTTGACCTCCAGAAATGTGGCAGTTGAGCAAAAGGACTCTGAGTCTGCTCAGTGCTTTAATGATCTTAATGGTCAAGCCTAGAGGCGAGTTGCTGGATTGACACCAGAGGAGAAAGTGCCCACATCTCAGCCCTGGTGATGACCTCTGTTTTACTCTCCCCTTAAAATTTCTTGTGAGCACATTTGATTTGCAAGCCCTACTTTACATCCTGAACCTTTGCCACAAGGGAATCTGGAAAGAGTGGTTTTTCATTGAGCTTTCAGCAGCACAGGGAGGTATGGTGGTTGAAAGGAGGTAGGACTGAATGTCGTATGCTGATCAACTCTACCTGTCCCAGCAATAGAGAGAAAACTGAGCTTTGGAGGCAGATGGACCTAGGTTTCCTATTTATTAACTGTGTTTCCTTAGTGAAATTACAACTCTAGTCCTAGCACCCATTTCCTCTTTTTAAAAAAATTTTTTTAATTTTTAATTTTTTTTGTTTTTTAAATTTATTTTTTATTTTCAGCATAACAGTATTCACTATTTTTGCACCACACCCAGTGCTCCATGCAATCCGTGCCCTCTATAATACCCACCACCTGGTACCCCAACCTCCCACACCCTGCCCCTTCAAAACCCTCAGATTGTTTTTCAGAGTCCATAGTCTCTCATGGTTTACCTCCCCTTCCAATTTCCCCCAACTCCCTTCTCTCTAACTCCCCATGTCCTCCATGCTATTTGTTATGCTCCACAAATAAATGAAACCATATGATAATTGACTCTCTCTGCTTGACTGATTTCACTCAGCATAATCTCTTCCAGTCCCGTCCATGTTGCTACAAAAGTTGGGTATTCATCCTTTCTGATGGAGGCATAATACTCCATAGTGTATATGGACCACATCTTCCTTATCCATTGGTCCATTGAAGGGCATCTTGGTTCTTTCCACAGTTTGGCGACCATGGCCATTGCTGCTATAAACATTGGGGTACAGATGGCCCTTCTTTTCACGACATCTGTATCTTTGGGGTAAATATCCAGGAGTGCAATGACAGGGTCATAGGGAAGTTCTATTTTTAATTTCTTGAGGAATCTCCACACTGTTCTCCAAAGAGGCTGCACCAACTTGCATTCCCACCAACAGTGTAAGAGGGTTCCCCTTTCTCCACATCCTCTCCAACACATGTTGTTTCCTGTCTTGCTAATTTTGGCCATTCTAACTGGTGTAAGGTGATATCTCAGTGTAGTTTTAATTTGAATCTCCCTGACGGCTAGTGATGACCCATTTCCTCTTTTCACAAAGAGTACAATAGATTATATGTAACTCTGAATTATTGGGAAGACCAAATGTGATAGAGTTCTCAAACTGGATTCCAGGTTACTCTGGGTGCCAGAGCAGTCCTAGGGGCATCTCAGGTTATCGTAAATATTCAAAGAAAACACAGTTCTACTTGTCATCTGTTGGACTCCAAAGTACTAGCCTGAGGTAGGTCACAGTCTCAACATTTTGCTACATTGACCACGTCCTATCTCTTTGAAAATGCGTTTTCAGCAGTTCCTCTGTTGTCAAGCTCATAATGCCCCAAAACTGATGTCAGCATTCCAGTGTCCAGTAGGATTCTAAGGTTTGGCAAAGGGTACAATGCCCAGTAGGCACACAAGCCCCATGAGTCAGTATTATGGGATAAGCTGTGTCCCCCACAAACTCATTTGTTGAAGCCCCAACCTCTTGTACCTCACAATATGACTGTGTTTGGAAATAACATCTTTAACGCGAGGTGATTAAATTTAAAAAGATGTCAACAGAGTAGACCCTGACCCAATCTGACCAGTGTCCTTATAGGAGGAAAAAATTGGGGCACAGAGAGGGACAGCAGGGATGCAGGTGCACAGAGGGAAGGCCATGGAAGGGGACCCAGCAAGAAGGCAACCATCCATAAGCCGAGGAGGGCGGCCCCTTGGGAGAAACTGCGCTTACAGACATCTTGATCTCAACCACAAAATTTTCATCTTATCACAACCTAATAGAGAAAGAATCAACCACAAAATGAGAGATGAAATGAAGAAGCCAGTCGTGAAAGTGGGAGAAGTGAGATCAGTGGAACCTTGGGCCGTCATCAGAATGCCATCTCACCTCAGAGGCAGACGACCACTGTCCAGCTTGGGGTACAGCCTCCATGTGTGGCCTTTGCTCCGAATTCCTGCTAGGCGTGCCTCAGCTCCTTCCCACAGAGAAGTCCTCAGTGAAGAGGACAAAACACGCCCCTTCTCCAACCAGAGTAATCAGGGGAGATAGGGAAGGGAGCATAGGCCCTTGGCTGTTTCCATGTAACTGTAACAAACTCCCTTTAATAGTGTCTTACCTTCATCAAGCTTCTAAATAGACTGTCCATGCACATGTTGCATGTGGTTATGTGTGTGTGTGTGTAGGTGCATTTGTGCAAATACATGAAATACACATATCGATCTATCAAAGTGGGACGTTGGTAAAATTCCCCATGCGGGCTCCCAACAGAGAGGCTGCACACATGTGGTTTGTACTGTGCTTCAAGGCAGTTACCTTTCACTGTTTGCTTACCCTTGCTGGCACTTACCCCATGTACCAGGTACAAGTCCAGATACTTTACCCATAGTAGCTTTTCTAAAAATCACACCGACCTCCAGAGGTTGCCACTCTTCATCACATTGTCTTCAGATGATAAAAATGTGTGTGCAGAAAGGTCAGCAACTTCTTCCAAGGCACCTGGCTAGTGAGGGGTGGAGGACCCAGGTTAGGAGTACGAGCGAGTGCTCTGATGGCAGAACCCTAACATAGTTTACCGCGTCTATGTCGTCCAGACTTGATCAGCCCCTTCCTTCCTTCTCCTCCCTCCCACAGGGCCTGATGATTCCCATGCAAAAGGGCCCCACATTTATTCTTGTGCAGAGTCCTGCGGGGGAGGGGGAGGCCCTGTGCCCCAGGCAGGGAGATGAATTAGGAGACCGTTGCAAAATCCAGGCCACAGACACATTATGGGCCTGGCAGAAGGAATGTACCTGGTTTCCCCCCAGATAACTGAAAGCCTCAGAACGTCATTCTTCCTTGGAATCTTCCTCTCTCTCTCTCTCTTAATATTCCTGCTGGTGCTGCTCATTCTGGGCAGTGATTTCACTGACATTTTGGAATCAGCTGGGAACGTTCTCTTAGACCCTTCTCAGTTCTGTAGCCTTCTACAGTAACTCCCTGTTTTTCAGCAGATTTTCATTTTCCTCTTTTGCAGCTCCTCTCCTTCACCAGTTATTACTTGACCTTTCATCTTCTGAAGCCCGACTAGCATACAGGCAGCTTCCTTGGAATTTTTAGCTGACAGATGTGATCTAAAGTTCCCTGCAGTTGCCTGAAAATAAAGGGATCAGAACACAAAATCTTCCCTGGTCTTTAAGGGAAGGATGATAAAATAAGTGTTGGGGGAGGTGGTAATGAGAAGACCATACCCACTTCTGGTTTCCATCTGCACACACTCACAGTGCCTCTCGAGGAGAACTCCTAGTGGCTGTGGAATTTTGTATCCAAGTATGTTTTTTAATTTGAGACTCCATGTGGGCCAAGTTGCACGTGGCCAGAATTTCTGCAAGAGAAGATCAGAACATTCTGTTTTGCCATGTCATTGTTTGCAAAGGAAGAAGGGTGATTATTTTATGAATTTTTGAAATAGTAGAAAGAGAACTAACTGGCCTTGTCAGAAACCTGAGTTTGGAATTTTATCCCAGGGCTCAGGGGATATGTGGGGTAATCATCCACACATCATGAGGGTTTTCATAAAATAATCAGGACACACAAAGTTCTTTTGGTGTCCTTGCACAGCATTTCATTGAAACTACCTTCGTCAAGGTTACCCATGATGCTCGTGATGTGAATTCCAGAGGCACCTTGATGCGTTCGCCCTCCTCCCCCCATTACCAGGATTTAGTACAGCTGATCCTCTGCCTTTTCTACCTTTCCAGTTTGTCCGTGTCTCGTCCCTGGTCTGATGGAAATGGTGATCCTATTCTTAGACTCAGTTCGTTGACTCTTCTTTCTCTATGCTCCCCTCCAGGTGATCTCACTTGACGGTTCCAGTAGAATGTTCCACAGACATCTCAGACTTCGCAGGCACGGGCCAGGTATTTGTTGATTACTGACCGTGCATTTGCTCTCTTATGTTCTCCTGGTCCTACGAAGACTGGAGGTCTGCAAGTGACAACTCCCAGACTCTGAAGCCTCCAATGCGATGAGGAAGGGAAAGCAATGAAAAACAATCGTGCTCTTGGCAGCACCTCTGGCCATGGCCACCTTGATGTCTTCCACTCAATGGCAGTTGCCATGATCCCAACAGTTTCTGTAAGGCTGATTTACACACCATCAATAGTAGAGGTTGCTGTAGCATTGGGAGAGTAATGAGGGCCCTTGCGAGGCATCAGGAGCTGGTGGTTCCCTCACAGTCAGTGGGTGAGTGGCTGGTGAGTTCCCACCCACTGGGGGCAACGGCTTCCCCATCTCTATGCACTATCCCATTCCCTCTGCTTTCCAGTCCCTTCAGGACCATTAGCACAGTCAACTTACCCCATGGTCATGGTAGGCACAGTACCTTGAGCATACACCAGTTTTAGGGCCTTGGAAATATTTTGTTTTAAATTTATTTTTTTTATTTTCAGCATAACAATATTCTTTATTTTTGCACCACACTCAGTGCTCCATGTAATCTGTGCCCTCTATAATACCCACCACCTGGAGATATTTTAATTATTATCTTTCAATTAGAAAGAAAAAAAAAATGGAGGAAAGAGCCCATAAAAAGCAAAAGCACCTCATTATAATGCAACTATTTTCCAGCAACAAATTCCTTTTTGGGTGAAAAGTTAGTAGTTTCTGCTTTCCTCATGTGGACACTGCTAAGTCAGTTCTCCAAATAGTACTCATGATTCCTGCCCCTGAAGGCCCTGTTCTCCCCATTCTTCTCGCTCTCTCTGGGAAGGGTACCATCATTCACCATAAACTCAGAGACCCAGCCATGATCCTTGAGTCCCCACATCTAAAACATCTCCACATCCTTCTGTCTGTTCAACAGACACATATCTCAACTCTGCCCATTGGTCTCCACTTCCACTGGTACCAGCTAGTCCAATTCACCTGTCAGGGCTTTCTTCTTGGCCTTAAAATGATATGAGACCATGTTAGCATGCCCCCCAAGGCCCTGTATTGTCTGGACCCTGCCTCCTCCCCTAGTCTGCTTCTCTGCCCTCAGTCCTTGCTTATAGGCTCAGTATAGGAGATGAGTTGCATTAATGGCCCCAGATTTTCATGCCTCCCTGATCCCATGTCCTTTGGTAGTACCTTCCCACACAGACCATGAGATCCTCTCCTTCACATCATTATGCAGGTGTTACCTCCCAGGCAATGACCTAAAACTGCCCCACCTCTCCCATACTTCCTATTACACTGTCAGAGATATTGCAGACCTGGTTTCAAGGGTCGGCTCCATTATTCTGGAGCTCTGTGACCTCCTGATCTCTGATATCTACTTTTCTAATATGTAAAAAGGGAATAACTACTACCTTATGGGGCATCATGAGAATTTAGTGGAACAAAAAAATGTAATACTGCTCCATGACAGGTCCTTAGCAATAGTCATGCTCCTTTATGAAAATGTTCACCAGCAATATTTTAGAATTAACTTTCATTTTTGATTTAGGAATCCACCCACTTACCAAGCAGAGTCAGCAAGACAGAAACAACAGTTCAAGGAATAAAAATATCGTCATTCTTCTACCTTAGCAAGTGTTTTATAATTGCAGTGAGCACCGAGAATCTTGGGGGGCCACTACACCCAAATGTCTTGGTAATAAATATAGGTCTGTGCCTGTGTCTGTAGTATACCAGGGACCCAGGAGACAAATAAGGTTGAATTCCTCACATGAGTGTGTTTTACGAGTGTTTTCCTGAGGATCATAGTAGAGGCATTTACGGCCACAGAAAAAGAGACTTTTCAGGAGTCATTTCATGGGGCGAGAGACACCAAAGTGGTTATAAAAAGTAAGGCACCTCTGCATAGTACATCTTTTGGAAAGCAGGGCTGCTGAGTACTTGGCATCATTGCCCCTCTGCTTCTCCAGGTCATCTTCCCTTCCCTTTGTCCCCAAGGAGCTGTGAGATCCAAAAAAACAGGTGAGGCTGATTGCAACTGCTTCTGCTACTGAAAGATTCTACTCCTTAAAACCAAAAAATATAAAAAGGGATAAAAACTGACTACACCGGATTTTCTTCCCACCCCCTGGACAGCCCTGTCATTTATAACACACAGGGCTCAGCCCTTGGCTGTCATTAGCACTGAGAAAACTGTTGAACTCTTTCCCTTTTTATGTATTTCTCAATATTAGAGCTGCCACTCGGATTTATGTGCTCCAACAGAAAGAATAGACAAAGAAGTCCATGTTTCTGAAGGAACAGAATCATGTTCTAAAGGAGAAATCAAAGCAAAGAGCAGATTTGGGTTCAAGGAAAGGCCCCCTCCCATATCCCTGGAATGAGTATGGTTCCCTCCAAAGCAGAAATGCCAAGTCCATTCTCTTGTTAACAGTTGAGTTTTCTTTAACATCTCTGTGTTTACATAGCATACTGTCTTTCAGCAATTGGTATGAGGGGGATTCATCTTATATAATAAAATTAGTGGGTTCCAGTATGTGTCACTGTCATTATCTACCTGTCATCCCAAAAATGAGGAGAAAGGGAACATTCAAGAAAGTCAGGGAAGAACACTATTCCTCAAGATTTATTTTCTGGAGCATTAGATGCATAATAAGTTAATAAGTGTTCCAAGAAAAAAGACCCTGTGGTCAAGTGAGATTGGGAAATGCTTCTTTAGTTAAGGCTAAATGAAACTCTTTTCTGTGGGACTTCTTAAAACCCTTTATTAATTTGTATTGTGAACCTCCAAGACTAGGATAGGGCATGTAAAAAATTTGGTAAGAACACTATTCATATCTTATGGGAATAAATTAGAAAAACAGAGTAAAAAAAATAAAGTTCCCGTTTTCAAGTCAGTCATTGCCTAATGGGGACACAGTCCCATAAACAGACTGTTAAAACCAACTCAGTAAAGCATAACAATTAAGATAAATACGTAGAGGACTGTGGAAGCTCAGTAGGAGGAAACTAAGCAAGTATGAGGAGCCAGTGCTTCCTGGAGGAGGTGATCCCAGAGGTCGGCTCTCATAATGAGTGGTGTCATCCCAATCATCAGCCCATGATTTCTGGTCATCTACACAAAATAAACAATCCTTTATCTTCAGTAAAGCAAATAGCTTTTCTATGTTAGTATTTTTGTGCATTTGTTTTTTGTTGTCTTTGGAAGCCAGGTATATCTAGATCCAAACCTCAATTCTCCATCTCAGATCTTGAGGTACTACCCTAACCTCATCTGTTTTTCAGAATTATCATAAGAATTAGAGATTTTATAAGTAAAACACTAACAAAGTGCCTGAAATGTGACAGGTTCAACCATTTAGACTATTTTTACTTTTATTAAGTCTTAAGATTATAATGGATTTACAGATACCTAATCTATGCATTCACTCAGTGTATACTAATCCCATTCTAGAATGTTTATATTATAGCTTCTGTTTGAGACTCTGCTTAAATTTAATTTTGTTTAATAAGATCTCAGACTCTGAAAGACTATAGTGCTGCATCTGGGATATATACAAAATGGATTAACTACACATCTTGTCGTGGATCAAAAGTTTCCAGTTCATTACTCAGGGTGGGGAAAAAGTAAGAGCATAGTAATAGGCACAATAGATCTGGGAGTCAACAGGTGCTAAATAAGAGACTCAGATAAAAACCTGTGGGAGAGAAGATAACTTTTCTCTGGCAGATGAGGGAGGGCTTCCTTAAGGGCGTGACATTCAAGCAGGGCCTCAATGTATGAATCATATATGGACATAAGAGATTAGCAAGGGAAGAAATCCAGGAGAAGAAGAGAGAAGAAGCAAAGTAATCATTTCAGTTTGTCTAACTTAGGTAGCTCCTGTGGGTGATACACAGAATGTTAACCCAGAAACGTAAACTGATAACAGATTATGCAGGACCAGACTTCATTTTTGCCAGGGTGTCACATTGGACAACCAACATTGTTTAAATAAATGAGTTGACAAGAAGGGAAATCTGTAAGAACCCTAAAAATGCAAACTTCACCAGTTAGCTTATGAGCTGACCCTGTTTCTAACAAAGGTCTTGACTTTGATGTGCTTAAGCAAACAATGAATGAGGCATTAGCCCTGGAGCACTGGGGATAGATGGTTGTATACCTGATATAAGAGCCTCCCAAGGACTATGGAAATAAAGTATAGGGCTTAAAGGAATCTATCTACTGTTAGAGGAATTCACAAATAAGATCTGTGCATCAGCCTGGACATAAAAACAAAATCATCATCTCTGGTGATTTCTTACCAAATACTGCCATGCTTGAGTTTGGAAGTTAAATAGATACTCCAGGAGAGATCTGGAAAATTGCAAGCTGAGAAATTAACAGAAAAGGGATTCCAGACAGCTATTATTTTGGTAGCTCTGGGGAGAGCAAGCACAAAACCAATTTGGCAGAACAAGCTTACAAAATATTTTTCAAGCTGAAGCCCCACCGAAGATTAGCTCACAAGGAAAAATTAGGTAATTCGTGAAAGAGTAATCCATAGGGAGAGGTTGTAGACCAATAAACAACAGAAGTAGACCTTCAAGAACTTCAGATAATAGGAACTATGAAATAAGTATATTTAAGATAGTTAAAAACATAAAAGAAAGAAACTGCAGATATGGAGAAGAATAAGACATCATTGAAAATGTATCTGAGAAAGAATTTGTAAGTTAAAAATATAGTTACTGATATTAAAATCCACATGTAGTATAAATAGTAGCCTAGAATAAGCTGAAGAAAAATTAGTGAATTGGAAGATAGACCCAAAGAAATGCTTAAGAATATCATATGAAGAGAGAAACACTGAAGAAATTTAATAAGAGTCATGGCAGATGGAATGCAAAATAATAACAGAAACAGAAATGGCAAGCAGAAGTTATATTTGGAAACTGATAGTTACAATTGTTTGGTGTTTTCTCCTAATTACACTCACCTCTACCACCACAATCCAACTCACTCTCATCCTTCACCAGGATTATTTCAATAGCCTCCTGCCCGACCTTCCTGCTGCTGCCTGTGCCTGGTCTGCTGTCAACATCTGAACCTGAAAAAGTAGAAGTTGGATCAGACCATCTCAATCCTCTGCTTAAAACCTTCCCCTGTCTTCCAGTCCTGTTAATGGTGAAAGCACATACAAGGACTGTACAACCCGGTTTCACATGCCCTGTTCACTGTTTGAACATGTCCCCCTTTGACCCTCTGCTCTGTCTGCTCTGCTCCAGCTGGACCTTTGTCCTTGCTCCTCTTCAAAGACTTTGGCCAACTGCCCCTTCTGCCCCCAGAACTCTTGACCTTGCCATCTCCTCTGGTTGGATGCTCTTCCCATAGATATCTGCCTAGGTCCCTCCTTCCCCTCACTCAGATCTTTGCATAGATATCACCTTGTGTGTGAGGCCTAGCTTAATAATTCCATTTATAATCACAAAGCCCCCTCCCTACCCTCAGCATTCCTTATTCCTGTTTCTTACTCATTTTTCTCCACAACACTGATCTCTTACAAAATGTATTTTACGTATTGATTTATTTCTTTCTGTCCCCCATCTTCTACTACCCAATCCAAGAATATAAACTTTGTGATTGATAATGTCAACACTGATGAAAATTGGCTAATGCAGTAATTGCAGAAAAATTCATAATATTAAATGCTATATTACAAAATCAGTCTGAATATTAGAATGCTAAACTTAAACCTAACAAATCAGAAAATTTAAAAAATTTTAAAACTCAAAGGTAGAAATGAGCCATGTAAAAACAAAAAGTTAAATGCATAGAAAACAAAGCTGTATTATGGAGGATTGTTAAAATTAAAACTGTTACTCAATTTTAAAACATGAATTTAAGAGAAAAACCTCCAGAGAAGCTGGTTATGAAAGAAAAGAGGCAGGCAATGTTGATAACAGTCTTTAAGAGTTAAATGAAACTGGACCATTTCCTTACACCACACACGAAAATAGACTCAAAATGGATGAAGGACCTCAATGTGAGAAAGGAATCCATCAAAATCCTTGAGGAGAACACAGGCAGCAACCTCTTCGACCTCAGCCGCAGCAACATCTTCCTAGGAACAACGCCAAAGGCAAGGGAAGCAAGGGCAAAAATGAACTATTGGGATTTCATCAAGATCAAAAGCTTTTGCACAGCAAAGGAAACAGTTAACAAAATCAAAAGACAACTGACAGAATGGGAGAAGATATTTGCAAACAACATATCAGATAAAGGACTAGTATCCAGAATCTATAAAGAACTTAGCAAACTCAACACCCAAAGAACAAATAATCCAATCAAGAAATGGGCAGAGGACATGAACAGACATTTCTGCAAAGAAGACATCCAGATGGCCAACAGACACATGAAAAAGTGCTCCATATCACTCGGCATCAGGGAAATACAAATCAAAACCACAATGAGATATCACCTCACACCAGTCAGAATGGCTAAAATCAACAAGTCAGGAAATGACAGATGCTGGCGAGGATGCGGAGAAAGGGGAACCCTCCTCCACTGTTGGTGGGAATGCAAGCTGGTGCAGCCACTCTGGAAAACAGCATGGAGGTTCCTCAAAATGTTGAAAATAGAACTGCCTTATGACCCAGCAATTGCACTATTGGGTATTTACCCTAAAGATACAAATGTAGTGATCCAAAGGGGCACGCGCACCTGAATGTTTATAGCAGCAATGTCCACAATAGCCAAACTATGGAAAGAACCTAGATGTCCATCAACAGATGAATGGATCAAGAAGATGTGGTGTATATACATAATGGAATACTATGCAGCCATCAAAAGAAATGAAATCTTGCCATTTGCGACAACATGGATGGAACTAGAGCGTATCATGCTTAGCGAAATAAGTCAAGCAGAGAAAGACAACTATCATATGATCTCCCTGATATGAGGAAGTGGTGATGCAACATGGGGGCTTAAGTGGGTAGGAGAAGAATCAATGAAACAAGATGGGATTGGGAGGGAGACAAACCATAAGTGACTCTTAATCTCACAAAACAAACTGAGGGTTGCTGGGGGGAGGGGGTTTGGGAGAAGGGGGTGGTATTATGGACATTGGGGAGGGTATGTGCTTTGGTGAGTGCTGTGAAGTGTGTAAACCTGGTGATTCACAGACCTGTACCCCTGGGGATAAAAATATATGTTTATAAAAAATAAAAAATTTTAAAAAAAGAGTTAAATGACCTGAACTACGAAAGTAAGAGAGACATAAAAAATATTAAAGCAATTCTACAGAGAACTTTATGTCAAAGAATTTGAAAACTTAGAAGAAATGGATAATTTCCTACATGAGTATAACTTAGCGCAACAGGCCCAAGAAGAAATAAAAACAAAAACAAAAAACCTGAACAAATTGGTAGAGGGAGATAGGATGAATTGTAGCACATACATGGAGAAGGACAGGAATGTTAGCTATTCATTTGGAAAGAAAAAATCACAAATGTATCTCTCTCTGCCACATGAAAACGGCGATTTCAGCTGGATATATAAAAGATAACATTTATATGCATTTTAAAACCTGAGAAATACCATGAATTATTTCTGGATATATTTCATATATAGCAGAAGTATAGAAAACATATGTGGAAACCATGTACATCAAAATCAGGACTCTAGTTCCTTCGAAAGGCTGTAAGGGGGTGGGGCCTAAGTGCCTAGATCTAACTTTCAGTGTCAATTTTTAAAATATTTGATGCAAATATTTTAAGAAAAATGTTAAGATTTTGCAAGGCTCAGTTGTAGATACATGGACGCTTATTAGATTATTTATTACTTTTTTTAGGATCTTGAAATATATCACTATTTAGAAAAGAAGCCTATGTCAAAAAACCCTGACTTTTTTGGTAAGCAGTGTGTCACTTTTGAAGGTCTTTAACAGGGAATCTGACCATTTAGTGTCTCAACATGCTATCACAGAAAGCTAAGTGTTCTCTTCCTTGTCACAGAATGGATCTCAATACCCCTTGATTCAAATAAAAATCCAGAATGAACAGGTACAGACAAGGTTGGTTTCGCTAAGCCAGACATGGAACAAAGGTGCTTTATTGGAGAGAGTAATATTAAACTGTTTATTTTCTTTGTATATCAAGGCACCCAAAGACAACCATACAACACTGTGAAATCTTTGGAAAATAGCCAATTTAAACTGGTGGTGTTTGAGGCTGGGAGAGTGAACTTCATGAAAAGGTTTTGAGCCTGCACCATGCCTTTGTGATTTGTTATAATCAAGCAGAAGCAAAAGCAAAATGTGTTTTTTACCAAGTGCAATTTACAAAAAAAGATTGGGCATAGAGTCATTTAAAAACTATGTGTATTTATATCTCCGCTTGCCACAACTTATAAAAAAAAAAATCCTCTGTAGGACTCCATTATTGATGTTTTATGTTTTTCAATTTCTCTGTGCAATATGTAATTATTTCAACCTCTGCCCCTTTGTGTGGTGTATTGGTGGGCCAGGATTCAGAAGGGTTTCTTTTTGAGAACTCCAGTAGTCTCAAGATAGCAATCTTCCCCACTCAGCTCATCTTCTCTGATCTAAATAATTCTAGTTCTGGAATGCCCCGATGACTTGAATAGGATGAAGCATTCAAGACACAGTGTTCCCATAAAGTATTTAATCTCAAAGAAAAGCAAGCTTTATTCCCTCAAGGAAAAAGAAACTTAATGCTAAATATGAATTTCTTTTCATTTCTCTGTTCTTCCCCCCCGCTTTGGAAATTTAAAAAAATCTAGATATGGAACAAAATGGCTAGAGTCATTATCTAGATAATTTAATTCTAGGATATTTGGCCAAAGATTGGATGACCAAGACAAAAGGAAGGATTTTAAAATGTGGAGCTACTAGCTACAGCCTTGACGCATAGGAGGGGTCAGAAAAGATTGGGAATCTATCTTTAAGGGATGGAAGGTTAAAGACAGAAGATAAAACTAGGGCAAAAGAAAAAGAACGGACCTTTTCGCAACACCTGACTATGGTCCAGATCTCCCACGTAAATTATCTCAGTGAAATCTTGCACTATCTCCATGAGTATTTATTGTGTTCTTCATGTCACAGATGACGAGGTGACTCTAACAGGTGGACTAATGAGTTTGAGACCAAGCGGAGGGCATGGATATGCCTGCACTGTCCTGATCTCTGTTACAGAAAACCTGCTATGCATAGCACAAATGACAATGCCATTGCATCTTCAGACAGATACCGGCATTGGTGCGGAGGCCGCCCTCCACCTGGGCTGCTCCCAGGCTGTGACTGAGGACAGCAATGCCACTAGAGCCTGTGTCCTCCTGCCCAACGTGAGGTTCCTCCAACTTCTACTCTAAGGCTCTGCACTGGCCAGATGAGCTCTGCACTGGCTCTTCTACTCTAAGGCTCTGCACTGGCCAGAACTGTACTCAGATCTGCAGAGGCTCTTCCTACCAGATGCTCCTGCCTTCCCGCTCTCCTTTCACAGTGTCAGACCGGCCTCACCTACCCTCTCCTATGCCCTCCATCTTTATCTTTTGTAGCATTCTCCCCAGCAAGTGTCTCAAACATTCTGTTTTGTCATCCACTTCCCAGGGGGCCTTACCTGACCTGGACAACAATAACTAATAACTGTCATAATTAGATGTTGAGGTCAAAGGCAATGCTCTTTCAGGATTGACCTTAATTCTACCAATGGTACTGATATTGACACTGCTACTATTAATTAACAATGGGTATGTATCCTTTGTTGAGTATTTGCTATGAACTAGGTATTGTGCCTATACTTCCTTGTGTTCTCTCATTCAGTTTTCACAACAATCTATAATAAGATAGATATTCTCTGCATTTTACAGATGAGAGATAAGGGCTTAGAAATGGTATTAACTTACCATGTCACATAATTAGCCAGTAGCAAAAGTAGGATTTGCACTTGGGTCTGTACGGCTCTAAAATCCGTGTTCTTAACCCCTCTGCACATTTTGTAGACATGACTGCTTACCACAAACCACTCTGCCTCCCTCCAGCTTGCATTACTTTGCATGTTTTTGAACTCTGATTTGATGTTTTTCCACTTGAAGTGAGAACAAGCAACAAACTTTTATAAAACACCAACTGTGTGCCCAGGTTTTTGGATATAACCTGAGGATTCAATAAAAGGAAAGGGCTAGTTCCTGTATTCAAGAAAGTCATTATTAATCTGTGACTTTATTAAATGAAAAGAAACTATTGACACCTCCAAAACGACCATCCAAGAAGCTAGACAATTATACAGTTGTGATTAAGTGACACTAACTACTTTTTGAAACAAAGTAACATAGGAATAAGCTAACTGCAAAGGCCGTGAAATTTCAAAGTAGCAGAGAGACCCTATTTAGCTGTAAAAAAGGAACTAGATCATGAAGATTCTATAGTATTTGGAAAAGCAGGAAATGAGATATCCCAAATTTGCTAGCTGGAGGCAAAAACCAATCCTTAAAACCATGGCAGATTCAGGGAGAAACATAATTACTAAATTCTCACTTGGCATCACTTAAAGCACTTCCTCCTAAAGAATAGAATGGAATGTACTATGATGGAAATAATATGAACTTGGCTGTTGGACAGAGCTGCAACCCTTGAGACCATCAGCGTGAACTGGTTAAACAGTAAGGTGGCGACCTTACAGTAAGGTGGTGAACCAGGGCAACCAGGAGGATGGTTCATACTGCTGCATGGGAAATTTAATCCTGTGCAGGTATCTACCCAATGGGGGAATCTGTTTTGATCTTGGACCCCATTCAGGAACTTCGCCTTCCTAACTCAAGGATTCTTAAAATGCTTCCATCTGACATACCAAAAACAGGGAGACAGAAAAAAACACACTAAACCCTCAAAGGAAAATAATGAGGCCACTGGCCTTGAGTACAGAGACTACCAAAAATCAGTTGGATTCTGCACTCAGAATCAAGCCTTGCTAGTTAGTAACTTTTTACCTGCCTGTCCCTGGTTCACATTTTGGAAGGGAGCAAAGCATCCTTAGCGGTTCAATGTTTGAAACAAACATGAAAAACAGCATGAGCAAAGGGTATGGATTTTCTCTAAAATAACATAAAGAGCCCTGTTACAAATAATCAGTACCTCAGCATGAAGATGTCTTAGGTCCCCTATTCAGGAAAAACTCAGGAATAGATCCAAAGAGTTTGCTTGATGTAGTACATGGGGAGTTGAGACCAGACCCAAACAGAAATTGCGCCATTAAGCTTTGCTGGTTAAGGCCATCCTCAAAGAGAAACAGCTGGACATTACTCTAACAAGCCTCTGCCTGCCACCTGCCTCTCTGTAGCCAAATGCAGCACGAGGTGCACACTCCATTAAACTTTCCAGGTTGGGTCGCCCCCAGTACCCACACTGGCACCCCGAGCCACCCCAACTGAATGGGCTTCTGAGGAGCCAAAGAGAGAACACCTGGAAGGGAGGGGAGGCAGAAAGTCTTAATTTTCACTTTTCCCTAAAACTTGTTCCCAAGACGAATAACACAGTACATCATTTTAATAAGAAGCAGCAAGCGGAGAGATAAGCAGCAGAACTAACATGGGAAGTGTGGAATTTAGGCTAACTGTGGGAAGGTGCGGTTAGGAAGTCTGGAGAAGGCGGGATCACACAGGGTCTCATGGGCTGTGATGAGGAATCAAGTCCGTAGGCAACACACGTGGGAAGACATGCAAAGGTTCTAAGAAGGGAGGTGTTGTATCGAATTTCTGTTTCCAGAAGGTTTTTTTCAGACTGCAGTGTGCAGAGCGGATCAGGGTAAGATCGGCTATCAGTGTAATAACAGTCAAGTTATAACAATCCTTCAGACAAGACATAAAGGTGGTGAGACCGTTGGTGGCAGTGTGAGTGGAAAGAGAATGGGTTGCTGGAAGAGCACGTGAGAGGTGGAATTGACAGACAACTCGCAGAATGGGCGTGATGTGGGGCCAGGGGGAGGGAACATGACCGAGATTGGCTCCTGGGTTTCTGACCTGCACACCTGGACAGCCGGGGTGAGCTCACTGAGCTGGGGAGCCCGGGAAGGAGATACAGGGAGAGATCACAGGTTGGCTTTGTGGTGTGAGTTTCAAGGGCTTTGAGACGTCAGAAAGGTGGAAGGTGGATTGATATGTGTGCGTGGAGCTCAGAGGAAGGGCCCGAGTGGGGATATAATAACAAGTATGGGTGTAGGTCTTCTCTGAGACTGAATGATAGAATGCAGTTTGTGGAAGAGTGGAAGAAGGAAAGAAGTTATTGTCTCAACATCATTGGAATTCTTTTCTCCTTGATCTTTGACCATATCCTCTGTTATCAGCTCTCTTATAAGGTAATATCATTGTTTTTCTCTCTTTGAAACCCTCTAGACTGTAAGCTGGTTGAAGGCAAGTCTCTTTAACATATTTAAATGTGCGGAGCCTAGCAGAGTGTTTAGTATACAGTGGGGGCAAATAAATAATGGATGAGCAGGGGCAGGCAGGAAGAGTATAACAACAGAATAAACCAGGGATTGAGACCCAGGAAGTGCGGTTTCTGCTTTCCTTCTATGTAACCACTGGAAACTTACCTGATTACTTTGTAGCTCAGTTTTCTTATTTATTTAACTTAATCTGTCTGGTACATCATATAACATGTGCTTAGGGAATAAGGCATAGTTCTCCTAACATCATAGGAAAAGGGTTCCAACATCTACTGGATACCTAATATGTACTACTACCCTGGACCTGGTGCACATGTACACACACAGACACACACGCACTATCTCAGTGTTAATCCTCATAACTATGCTTTGAGGCAGATACACTTGTCATCATTTTTACAAATGAAGAAACTGAGATTCAAATACATTAACTGGGGCGCCTGGGTGGCTCAGTGGGTTGAAGCGTCTGCCTTCAGCTCGGGTTGTGGTCCTGGGGTCCTGTCCTGGAATCGAGCCCTGCATCTGGCTCTCTGCTCGGCAGGGATCCTGCTTCCTCAACCCCACTGCCTGCTTCTCTGCCTACTTGTGATCTCTGTCAAATAAACAAAATCTTAAAAAACAAAACAAACAAATATATTAACTGATGTTTCAGGTTCACACAGAGCTACTAACTAGAATACAATCAGAGGCTGTCACAGACCCAAAACCTTGTTGCCACTTGTCTGAGAAAATTAAAAACAGTGTATACGTATGAGGCATCCCCATTGTTTTGGACATCTGCCTGAAGGCACACATCTAAATATTTGTTTCTGTATAAAACAGACAAACTGGTTCGCCTACCAACTCACACAGGATGTGAGACAACAGATAGATTCAAATATTTATTAAGCGGGGGAATAAAAGTACCAGATTTTGGTAAAGACTGTTTTGTTTTGCTTTTACTTTTCAACCTGGCAACTAACAGCAGGCAAAGCAAGCAAGTGAAATGTTGCAGACAAGTTGGCTTTAGTACCAGACTTCTTTGTTGTCCAGTCAGACACTAGACACAGATGGAAAAAAATCTGCTTGGTTATCTTGTCTGCTCTTTCTTGGTTGAAAAATAGGATATTCCTTGGAGGTAAAATGGGATGGTTGTTTCCCCTAGTTAAAAAGGACATTACACACAAAGGTTATACAGTATACGGGGAGGGGAAGAGAATGAATGATGGACACGCACAGATTAATTAGATGAAGAACTTATCATGTGATACGTAGGAGTCCATTTTCTAACCACATAGAATGTGTGGGAATGCATGCGCATAGAGTAAATATGTTGGTGAGTTAGATATGAGCCCAGGAGTTAGATATGAGCCCATTTTCCTTGCAAATTGCTGGTCTTCCTTTTCTCAGACATCTCATTTTCTTTGCCCTTCTGCAAAGAAAATTTTCCTTTTCCTTTTTCTTTTTACTTTTGACTGTCAGGAATCTCAGAACTCATGCCATGCCTGATTAGGACAGTTTCCTGGGATTTTATTGTAAATGGTCTCTCCATAGATGGGTCTTTCCGTAATAGATCCCCTTCCAAGCTTTTTGTTGTAAGCTGGGGCAAATCCCTGCTGGAAGTATCAAGTAGATTCTACTAATAGCACTGATTTTTCACCCATCCCAGCAGGCACGTCCTTGGAATGGCCACATCAAGGGTGGAGTGTACTTCCCTCCCCCTTGACTTGAGATTTGCCATGTAACCTGCCTGGAACAATGACAAATGAGAGTGTACCAGTGCTGAGCCTAGATTTGAAAAAGCATTAGTGTTCCCACTTGCTTTCTTACATGCCTGCCATTACAATGAGAAGGACAAGTTCAGGCAGCCTACTGGTCACAGAAGGATGAAGAGAGAGCAGAATTTCCCTGCCAAAACCCAGATGGTTGTCAGTAGACTTCCAATAGACTTGCGGAAACAAAAGCAATAATAAATGACCCTTGCTTTTAGCTGCTGAATTTTGGCTAATTTTTTTGTGCAAGTTAATGAGTACAAGTTATGTATATGGTAAATTTTTTATTTTTTATTTTTATTTATTTATTTTATTTTATTTTTTCAGTGTTCCAAGATTCATTGTTTATGCACCACACCCAGTGCTCCATGCAATTCATGCCCTCCTTAATACCCACCACCAGGATAACCCATCCTGCCACTGCCCTCCCCTCCAAAACTCTGAGTTTGTTTCTTAGAGTCCACAGTCTCTCATGCTTCGTCTCCCCCTCCAGTTTCCCCCAATTCACTTTTCCTTTCCTTCTCCTAATGTCCTCTGTGTTATTCCTTATGCTCCACAAGTAGGTGAAACCATATGACAATTGACTCTCTGTTTGACTTATTTCACTTAACATAATCTCTTCCAGTCCCATCCATGTTGATACAAAAGTTGGGTATTCATCCTTTTGGGTGGCTGCGTAATATTCCAATGAATATATGGACCATGCATATGCTTAATATTCATAGATATATTTATGGTTAGTATAGTGAATTTGTGAACACTTTTAATTTTCAGAAATAATGTATTATTTCATAATTTAATACTACTGAATATGTCTTTTTTTACTAAGTCTTTTCTACTCACCCTTTAAAACCCTGTCATCATGTCAGAAATCTCTGCAAAGCCTTGCTGATGACTCTTAAAAATGGAATCATTTCCTTCTCTGGATTAATTTTAACCCTTCAGTGTATTTCTCTTTTTCTTTCACAAGATTTTCGTGGCACCCAAAGTCAGAGACTGGGCCTTATGTATCTTTGTAACCTCTCTCATGGATATTTCAGACATTCAAAAATATACATAACTGGATATACCCTGTGATTGATTTCCAATCAGTTCACTTGTTGAGAACAAACTGTCCAAGAAGTCAGTCTGCTAAGGAATACTGAATATGTTGCTTTTGAAAAACACAAAGCATTGAGGCTACTAAGGAAACAAAGCACTGTATAATGTAAAATATAGTGCAGTGAGCTGTAGATCAACTTGAATAATGCTCTGAAGCCTAGACTTGCTCCCAAGCATCAGGATGATAGTTAATAGATACCGTCCTAACAATCCTGACCTTCAGGGAGAAGGGCAGAGTCAAAGTAATTTCTTCCCATTGATTTCTCAGAAGGCTTCAGTTACTTCATTATTCTTAATGACGTCAAATGAAGTAACGTGATAAGTGAAATAATGAAAATTATTCTCAACACCTTAAAAATGTAAAGTACGTGTAGTTCAGTGAAGTGACAAATATGGGAAGGAAATTTTATTTGATGGTCTACACACTATGTAGGGATGGAGAGTGCTCAATAGAGTTTTATGAGTATATGCAACTTGGAGTAGGAAAGAAACTTTTTGACCCTACTGAACACAGTGTCCCAGCTGTGCAATTTGTTACGCTATCTAGATACATTATGGTGACATAGTCCCAGCAATCTGTCTCAAAATATGTACATTGGGTGGTAGGAAAAGACATGGGTTCCATTAGAATTTACATCTTCTTCTAAATTGTTTTTAAGGGGCTCCGTGACTAGGGTCCTTGAGATCTGATCAGGACTCTCTGCACCTACAACAAAGAACTTTGACAAGCAAGGGAGGGTGGGATGGTAATGCTGATAGCTAACATTTTCCAAGCCAAGACTGCTCTCAGCATTAGCACGCATTAACTCATTTAAATCTCACAGTGCTCATTGAAGTAGTCATACCATTATCTCCATTTTGCAGATATGATTTAAATTCATACTTAATCATAATTTCCTTCTCCCGTTTCTGAGTTCCCAATCAACTGCAAGCTGAAACAGGGAATGAGAGAAGCAGAAATCCATGTCATATTATTGTTAAATATTGATAAGAAAGGACAGCCGGGTCTATAACAAGACTCAGACTTCCCATTATGTTTCTCCAGGATCAAATGCATATACAAAGAAAAGCATAACAGACAAAAACATATTACAAAGATTTAAAAAATATTCACATACTAACATTCTTTCTCCACTTATATGAAGCCCCATCTGTGTTACATATGTGGCTCCATCGATTATGGTATCTGCTTCTGAGCTTTCTCAATTGTTCCATGACCATGCATGTCTATTCCTGGGCACGTGCTACACTAGTTTAATGACCACAGCTTTAAAGTAGGTTTTTAAGAACAGGTAGGACAAACACAATCTTCTTCTCCTTCAAATGATCTTGGCTGTCCTCTGCTTTCATTCATCCATGTAGATTTTATAGTCATCTTGTCAAATTTCATTTTCAAAAAGCTATGGAAATTTTAATCAATATAATAATATATTTCAGATTAATTTTGAGAGAACTGCTGACTTCATGATAGTTCTCCAATAATTCAGGACTTCTTTTGTGTCCACCTTTGTTTTGTTTTGTTTTGTTTTCCAAAAAATATCTTGCCAATCTCGTTATGCTATTCTTGCATTTATTTGAGAATAAATCTTTTCCTCTTGCTCAACTATATTTTTTATACTTCTTTCAGTAAGGACCTTAGTCTCCCTATGCCTGAAATTATGTTTTCCCCTTTACTTTTGGACAATAGTTTTGTAGGGTTTTTTAAATTATTTCTTTTTTTTAACTTATTTTTTATTATTAATTTATTTATTTTCAGAAAAACAGTATTCATTATTTTTTCACCACACCCAGTGCTCCATGCAATCCGTGCCCTCTATAATACCCACCACCTGGTACCCCAACCTCCCACACCCCCGCCACTTCAAACCCCTCAGATTGCTTTTCACCTCCCCTTCCAATTTACCCCAACTCCCTTCTCCTCTCTAACACCCCTTGTCCTCCATAATATTTGTTATGCTCCACAAATAAGTGAGACCATATGATAGTTGACTCTCTCTGCTTGACTGATTTCACTCAGCATAATCTCTTCCAGTCCCATCCATGTTGCTACAAAAGTTTCGTAGTTTATGTGTACCTTATTTTCAAGACTATTGTTTTCCCTCAACAAGTTGACCCTAGGACTCTGTTGTCTTCATTCTTTGTTGCTGACGACAAGTCTGCCATCAGAATGATTGCCTTTTCTATAGATAATTTCTTTTATTCTGCTAGCTTTATATATATATATATATATATATATATATTAGCTCTGATACATCTAGGTATGGACAAATTTGTATTTATAGTACTAGCATTGGAGCTCACTTTAAGAATGAGACTCAGGTCTTGGTGGAAATTTTTCCTCCACTATATCTTAAGTGTTTTTCTGCAGGATTTGTTTTAGTGCCGTCTTTTGGGACATTGATGGAACATATATACTCCTATAAGACATATATAGGATATATTGAAGACTTGCCAATATATCAATCAGGTTTCTAAGTTTCATATATTTATATTGTGAATTATATTCCTTATGTACTTATCATCACTATATTCAATGTGTCCAAAGAAACATTTCACCCATCTAGTGAGGATTTATAAAGCAGTTTCAATAGCTATATTTAGATACAGCACCAAAGGCATGATCTATGAAAGAATTATTAAAGTCAAAACAACAGGCCCCAAAAGGACTTCTGCTAAGCCCCACATCAGCAAACCAAAACTGAAACAGTTTCAGCTCTCCCAGAAATGGAATCTTAAACTAGTCCATCAAGAATCAACCAATGAGTAATCTTCCTAATAGACACCTGCCAGCCCTTAAAGAAAAGTAATCCTGAAAAAATAATCCACATTTTTAAAATAAAGATGTATTTATTTATTTGAGAGAGAAAAATGTGCAAGTGCTGGAGGAGGGGGAAGGGAGAGGAAGAGAATCTCAAGCAGGCTCCCTGCTGAGCATATAGCCCCATGCCGGGCTCCATCCCAGGACCCTGAGATCATGACTTGAGCTGAAATCAAAAGTCAGACACTTAACAGACTGAGTCACTCAGGCATCCCAAACAAGCCACTGTTTGCCTAATGTAAGTTCTTTCTTCCTGCTCACTTCTGCCTATAAAAGTCTTTCATTTTGTACAGTACCTTAGAATTTCTTTCTGTCTGGTAGGTTGGATGTCACCTGATTCATGAATCATTGAATGTAGTCAATAAGATTTCAAAACTTACTGAGTTGAATTTCACTTTTTAACATAAATAATAAACTGTACTTGATTAAAATTAAAAACTTCTGCTCTGCAAATGACATTGGCAAGAGAGTGAGAAGACAAACCACAGAGAAAATATTTGTAGAAGACACATCTGACAAGAAATGTTTGACCCATAATATACTGAGAACTCTAAATATTCAACAATAAGAAAACAAAACATCTCAATTTAAAGATGGGCCAAACACTTGAACAAACGTCTCATTAAAGAGGATGTACAGATGGGAAATAAGCATATAAAAAGATGCTCCACTTCGTATGTCATCAGGAAAATGTAAATTAAACTAACAATGAGATACCACTATACACCTGTTAGAATAGCCAAAATCTTGAACACTGGCAATACCAAATGCTGACAAGGACATGGAGCAAAAGGCAGTCTCGTTCACTACTGGTAGAAATGCAACTTGTCACAGACATTTGGAAAACAGTTTGGCAGTTATCTTACAAAACTAAGCCCATTCTTACCATATGATCCAGTAATTGTGCTCCTTGGTTTTTATATCTGCTCAAAAACCTGCACATGGATATTCACAGCAACTTTATTCATAAGTGCCCAAACTTGGAAGCAACCAAGGTGTCCTTGGTTAGATTAATGGATCAATAGCTTTATTTTCCATGTTGGAATTTCATATTTTTTTCATATCCCATCTTGCATACCTTCCTAGTTCTCTTTTTTAAAATAATTTTTTATTATTTATATGAATATAATTTCTTCTTTTACCTCTTTGGAAACCGTATTAAGCCCTCTGAGTTATTTTTATTTAAACCAAAGAAAATTGACCCCCTTATGCTAGACTTGTTGGCCATCTTTCTTAATGTTATTTTCCTTATAGATTTTTGACACTTAAATCCATCCTGAATAATAGTTACATGAGTCATGATAGATTAACTATTATAAAAATCAGTAGTCAAATATGAGAGATTTGGTATAGTAGGCATATTTCTTTCTCATGCAACCATTTAATTAAAGAGTTTAGCTGGCAGCCCCCCCGCACAGTGATTCAGAGATTCAGGCTTTTTCTACCTGATGGGTCTGTTCTCCTCTAGGTCCTTTGAATTTTTCCCTTATTTAACCACGTGAATCCCTCTGATCATCAGTCTCCTCAGATATAAACTAGAGATAATAACAGTACCTACTTCATGGTTGCAAGCATTAACCATGTCACTGTACTCAATAAATAATAGTTGCTAATACTAATAATGACTGTATAACTCCATATGCAATGGGAGTCACTGAGATTTTGGGCAGAGGAGTAGCATGGTATATATTCAAATTCAGCAAATATTTGAGTGTCCACCCAATGCTGTACATACACACTGAGATCACAGCAGTAAACAAAAAACATATAACTCCTACCCCAGGAGAGCTTATATTGCAGTGGGAGAAACAAGATCAAAAGTGAAAAGAATGATGTTTTCGAAAAGTCACTGTGTTGGCAATGTGGGGGAAGATGCAGAGAGTGGTAAGTTGCTTGTGTAATAAACAAGATAAAAGGCTGTTTAGGGACAACAATAGTAGGGATATAGAGAAGAATATAGGTCTAAAATATTTTTAGGGGTAAAATAGCAGTTCTCAGTGATATAACCAAAGGTGGAAGGGCAGGAGCATGAGAGAAAGGAAGTGGACGGAATGAAGCTCAGATTTTGTGCGCTTCTGATCTGAGAGATCCTGCAGATGGTGGCAACAAGATTGGTAATAGAAGGAGAAGAGCAACTTCATAGGAATAAAGCAATTCCATTTTCCACCACTTGTGTTTGTTGTTCCTGCAGGATACATAACTATATTTGTTTGGTAAGCAGTTCAGTATATTTTGTTTGTCACAAAGCAGGTGTGCAGGAGTTTGCCCTCTAGATCTACTCTCTATCAGGCTCTGACTCCTGGAAGGGCCACCTGTATGAGTAGTATCAGTAGACTTCCTTTTACTCTGTTTCTGCATGAATTTTGTAAAGAGTGAACGTGGTAGAAGATTAAAAGATGAGAAGGAGGAGAGGCAGGTCAGGGTGTTTCCTTCCCAGGCTACTTCCTGGCCAGGATGGTGTAGTCTGGTGTCATCCCTTGATCAGAAGCCAAGGTTTCCATCTAGTGTGTCTCCCCCTCTCCCTGTCACTTTTCAGTTCTATTAACTCCCCCTCCTATCCCTTTAAGTCTAGGGGAGGTAATGAATCCTGTTGTTACTGCAGCCAGAATTCTATGCTGATTTCTCCTAGGTTCCCTATACTCACTAGTTCACATTTTGAACGTCCATGTTAAATTTTTCTCAGATCACTCAGTTTGTACATGCCCTGTGTTTTCTCCTGGGACCCTGCCTGATACAGGAGATGTTCTGTAAATAAGTATTGAAAAAAAATTTACAAATAAATATAGAGATGGGTAGGTGGATCCGGACTTGAGAAATTGACTCTTGTCTAGGATTTTGGGTAATGATAGAAGTCCTGAGAGTCTTGTGCACTCAGTGCAGAGTAAGGGGAGAAAAAGCCATTATCTGGCAGGGGTGAGAAAGAATGTGGAGAGGCAGTGCACAGGGTGGCAGGAAATTCCAAGGTGTGGTGGATAATACTGGCAAGGCATATTATGAAGTTCTTCAGGAATTTCCCCTCACCTAGTAAGAAAATACATTGCTCCTCAGGGATGAGGGGTAAAGAGGAAGGAGAATCAAAGGTAGAATTAAGGAAGTGAAAAACAACACATCCATATTTCTTAATTAGCCTCAAGGGCAGAACTATAGCCAAGGGTGAGGATGTAGAAGTTGGAATGTCTTTATTCCTTAGGGGCAAACGTTCCTCTTTTTGCCACATCTTTTCATCCAATTTATCTGGCTTATACTTGTCTGTCAGAAACAGAGGCATTTCCAACCCAAATAGCTGACTTTCCCTATAACAGGACCAAAATAGCTACAAAAGGCTGGGTGTGCTTCGCTCAAACAGTCTTGGCAAGAAATATTTGCCACATAAAACACGGGTCACTCTCTCTGCTTAGAACTGTGGCCGCACCTTGCAAAACGCAGTGGAAGTTTTGAAAGAGTTGAAATTGGCCCTGCAAATGCCCTTTCAGATATTCCTAAAGTACGTACAGGAGGAAGGAGAACCATACCATCACAGTTATGTGGGATGGTGTCCAGGTTCTTGCCAGGAATACAGAACACATGGTCATTGCCTTTAATCCATACCCCTTACACCCCATCCCACTTTTAAAAGAGTCCCCGGGGGATGCAATGAGTAAAATAAAGACACACCATATGAGAAACTGTGGAAGTAATGGATACCTCGCTATCTTGAATATGGAGATAGCGTCACAGGTATAGACCCATGTCAAAATTACTGGTTTGGACACTTTACATGTGGTGTATTTTATATCAGCTATACATTGGTAAACTTGTTTAAAACAAGACAAAAGAAAACCACACCATATAAAATGGAAGCGTGGCCCTGGTAGGGAGCTAGGAGTTGGGAATTTATGTAATAGTTTGGATAGACCTGACATATATATGGCTTCCAGCTATATTCTCCACATTACCACCAGAGTGGTCCTTGAAGGATGTGAATCACATCATGTCCTCCTCTGCTCAAGACCCTCCAGTGACTCCCATTTCTCCCTGAGTCGAACTCAGAACCCCCATAACCTGCATATAATCCCATTAGGCTATATGTTCTCAAACCCTTGTGACCCCTCTGGCTTTGGCATCTACTACTTTCCACTCTCCAGCCACATTAGCTTCCATTTACAGAGAATATAACGCTAAATGAAATAAGTTGGTCGGAGAAAGACAAATACCATTATGATTTTACTCATATGTGGGATTTAAGAAACAAAATAAGCAAGGAAAGGGAAAAAATAAGAGATAGAGCCAGACCATGAAACAGACTGTTAACTATAGAGAAAAAGGGGCGGTTACCAGAATGGAAGTGAGTGGTGGGAGGATTAAGCAGGTGATGGGGATTAAGGAGGGCATGTGTCTTGAACACCAGGTGTTGTGTGGCAGTACTGAATCACTATATTGTATACTCGAAACTAATATTACACTGTAAGTTAACTAACAAGAATTAACATAAAAACTTAAAAAAAACTGAACTGGAAAACAAACAAACAAAAAACCTGTCATTGTCATCCATCAGTTTATTTCCCATCCCTTGGAACCACACAGACCGGTCTACTCCCTTTTTTCCAGGACAGCCTTTCCCCAGTCCGACATGTCCCTAGTACCGGCCTCTACCGCCAGCCTCCCCTCTCAGTCCAGCATCCCGTCCCGTTCCCTCGCTGCCCCTCTGGTGAAATAGCTTCCAATCTCCTCACCAGCCAGGATGCTGTCCTCTGAGACAGCTGGGCAGTCTCCACCTCTTCCTGTGTGCTTCCCAGAACTGACCCCGTCCCTGAGTGTGCCGGAGCCTGTGGGACAGCCGCCTTCCCCACTCCGGGTGTGGCACCTCTGTGTCACCTCAGGGGACTACATGCAGACCTGAAATTCTACACTCAGTAGACTCTGTGACAGGAGTACACATTCCTGGCCTCTAGGAGGACTCAGTAATATTTTTTTTTCCTCTCCCACTTTAGGAAAAGAACCATTTTATTTGTTCATTTATTGTGTTTGGTATGTTAGTTTGTTTATTATGGTTTCATTAATTTTGGGAACAAAATTCCTGAGAAAAAGGTCTGGTCAGACCACCCCCTGTTTCAATATCCCTGTAGATTTCTTTTTTGTGCCTCTGTCCTCAGGGTCAAATTTGTAATAATGATGATGAACATGTAAATGCAGCCTTCTATGTGAGAGACAGAGACTTCTGTCCCCTGTGAATGCACTCACTCGCCACAGCCCAATGTGGGAGGTGCTCTAGGAGTTTCTACATTTTCCTGATAAGGGAAGCCAGGCTCAGAGCTAAGGAGCTGCCCAAGCCCACTTAGCTGTGAGCGGAACAGCTGAGATCCACACCCAGGCCACTTGTTCTAGGTGGGTGCTATGAATCTGCTGTGAGCCACTACCTCTCCAGATGTCATTTGGGGCCCTGCCCCATCAGTCCCCAGTCAAGTATCCTGACACCATGGTGCCCCCACATGAGCCTTCTTAGCACCAGGCCACATTCATGGACACGCAGGCATGACACCATGAGCCCTCCCTGCTCCCGTGCACTGCGATCACACAGCACTGTTTGTCACTGCTTGAACCTCACACTCCCTCATGCACCTGTCTCTGAGATATTGCTTATGTGATTCTTTGGGGAAGGCTTGGAGGAGGCCCTCCTTGAGCCCTTGCCTAAGAATGACAACTGCAACAGCTAACCTTTATAAAAACTGCAGGCCTTGAACTACTCAGAGTACTTTATGTATATCCATTCATCCAATCTCATGGCAGATGTGGTAGAGACATGATTCTTATCCATGCGGCCTCGTAGTCTAAATTCTTCACCTCTGTTCTCTCTAGTCCTTTGTAGGATGTCAGGCTCTCAGCCAGAGAGACGCCTTTTTCAACTTTTGATTGTGCCTATTTCTAAGTTTCCCCCAGTAGATTTTTCCATCTCCAAGGGCCTGGCCTACTGCACCCAGCACACTGGCCGGCACGTAGTATCTCTTTGCTAAGTGGAGGAAGGAGATAGTGAGTCAGGACTAACAGAAGGAGCACAGAGAGTGGCAGTCGTCAATCAAGGTAAAGAATGAAGAAGAGAAGATGGCTCTTTAATCCTTTTCCAGAAAATCCACATGCAAGAATGGCCAAGAACCCAGGAAGAAAACACAAGCAAAAGAGAGACCAAAACCAAGCCACAGATAAAAGAGAAAAAATCTCTTAGCTGATAAAGAACCTAGAAAGACTTTTAAAGACCTTTTTCTTGGAACTTTCGTATAATCTTTCTCATTGTAATACAGGGCTCTGCGATCATCCCGTTCTCATATCTGTTTTCTTGCTTCACTTCCTTTGCTACTATTTCCATGATCCCATGTTTGTGCATCTCCTCTCTTTTGTGCCCTGTGTGCATCTGGGGCTCTTGGCCAGTTGCCGACATGCCCTGTTTGAATATTTACACTGAAGTCAGCAGTTTGATTTTTTATTTTTTTCTTTTGAATGGGTAAGTGCATGAGAAGTTTGGTTATAATTTCCTGAACCAGGAAAGCCAGCCACGAGGGATGGAAATTCAGTTGTAAATGACTTGTTAAGGATTCTACTTTGTCAAGTGACTTCATAAGAAAGCCACTATGGGTACAGAGGTTCTCCAAATTTAGCGGGTCAAAATCATCTATGGAAAGTGTTTACAGGACTGATCGCCAGGTCCCAAGGCCCCAGAGATGCTGCCTCAGTATACCTGAAGCGGGGCTTGGGAATGAGAATTTTGAATCTAATGTCTGAAGTGTCTGCGGCATGTGGATGTCAGACCGCACACCGAGAAAGGACACAGTGATGCAAAGAGCCTGAACTGTGGCTTTTTAGAAAGCCAAATTTCTCACTGAATATCTTTTTTGTTTTTAATATTTTATTTATTTATTTAATTGGAAGAAAGAGAGGCAGCGAGAGAGGGAACACAAGCAGGAGGCATGGGAGAGGGACAAGCAGGCTTTCCGCTGAGTAGGGAGCCCAATGCAGGACTTGATCCCAGGACCCTGGGATCATGACCTGAGCTGAAGTCAGACACTGAACCAACTGAGCCACCCACGTGCCCTCACTAAATATCTTTTAAATAGTGTGCAGCTCTCTTAAACTCCTTGAGCCTCAGATTCTTTATCTGTTAGAAGGAGACAATAATGCATACCTCTATACTATTAGATCATGAGGCCATGCTTCCATTGGATGGAAATTTTAGCAATAATCCATGTGAAGATGTCATTGGGTTTAGCAGCCTTGCTGTGGGGAAAGGGTGGTGTTAAATTCCTTCTAATACCACTTTAAAAAAATTTTTTATAAACATTGGGGGTACAGATGGCCCTTCTTTTCACTACATCTGTATCTTTGGGGTAAATACCCAGTAGTGCAATGGCAGGGTCATAGGGAAGCTCTATTTTTAATTTCTTGAGGAATCTCCACACTGTTCTCCAAAGTGGCTGCACCAACTTGCATTCCCACCAACAGTGTAAGAGGGTTCCCCTTTCTCCATATCCCCTCCAACACATGACTTCCTAATTTTGGCCATTCTAACTGGTGTTAGGTGGTATCTCAATGTGGAATGGTCGCCAAACTGTGGAAAGAACCAAGATGCCCTTCAACGGATGAATGGATAAGGAAGATGTGGTCCATATAAACCATGGAGTATTATGCCTCCATCAGAAAGGACAAATACCCAACTTTTGTAGCAACATGGACAGGACTGGAAGAGATTATGCTGAGTGAAATAAGTCAAGCAGAGAAAGTCAATTATCATATGGTTTCACTTATTTGTGGAGCATAACAAATAGCATGGAGGACAAGGGGAGATGGAGAGGAGAAGGGAGTTGAGGGAAATTGGAAGGGGAGGTGAACCATGAGAGACTATGGACTCTGAAAAACAATCTGAGGGTTTGAAGGGGCGGGGGCTGGGAGGTTGGGGGATCCAGGTGGTGGGTATTGGAGAGGGCACAGATTGCATGGAGCACTGGGTGTGGTGCAAAAATAATGAATACTATTATGCTGAAAAAATAAAATATTAAAAAAAATAAACTGTCAGACAGTAAAAAAAATTTTTTAAGTTCATTAATATCTAGTTAATTAATATGTAGTATATTATTTCAGAGGTAGAATTTAGTGATTCATCAGTTTCATATAATACCCTGTTCTTATTAAATCAAGTGCCCTCCTTAATGCCATCACCTGTCTCCCCATCCACCACCCCTCCAGCAACCCTCAGTTTGTTTCCTAGGGTTATGAGTCTAATACCACCTTTATGAATCAAATCTGTCCTAGAACCACTATAAAAATGCCCAACGATCTCTGGCAAACATAATTTAGCATAAAGAATGACGTGATTTAAAGAATAATTTTGTGTGAGTACATTTGAAGCCTAGTTGAGAAGGCTAAATTTCAGGGAAAATATAAATGACCAAAATTGACTCAAGAAAAAATAGAAATCTAAATTAACCAGTAGCCATTAAAGAAAGATGGATTGCAATCAAAATGATCTCCCTACTATAAAATAAAAACAGGTCCACATGCAAATACTCTAAATAAATAGTCACGTGTGAATTCAAGCTGAGGTTTTAATTTTTTTTAAAAGATATTATGAGCAAGTAATGTCTACTCAGGAAGCAGGCACTTTTCACCATCATAAAATCTACAATATATTATATTACATTGATATAAGCAAAAATACACAACCATCTCAATAAGTGTAGAATAAACATTTTAAAGTGTTCATCACTTGCTCAAGATGAGAAGAAATCCTAATACTTTGATTAGGAAGGCACTTCCTTAATCTGATGAAAGTATCTATCAAAACTTACCAAGGGTCATGCTGGATGATGAAACAATAGAACTGTTTCTGCTTCCAGTCAGTGATGTAGTAAGAGTCTTACACAGTGAGATTAAAAGATAAAAAGAAAAAAAATTATAAAGAAAGGGAGATGACTGTCCTTATTTGTAGACCATATAATTATCTTTAAAAAATCTCAAGAGGGCTATAGATACTTTATTAGATCTAATTAAATAATAAAGCAAAGTGGGCAGATACAAGATACATAGAACCCCCCCCAATACATGTCTATGCACATGTAACTATCAGAAAAATGTAACAAAAAGATGATATCCCATTTAAATAGTGACTAAAACTTCAACTTTATAGAAATTTAACTTTATAGAGAACTTTTTTAAAAGATTTTATTTATTTGACACAGAGAGAGATCACAAGTAGGTAGAGAGGCAGGCAGAGAGAGAGAGAGGGAAGCAGGCTCCCCGCTGAGCAGAGAGCCCAACGAGGGGCTCAATCCCATGACCCTGAGATCATGACCTGAGCCAAAGGCAGAGGCTTAACCCACTGAGCCACCCAGGTGCCCCTAATTTATAGAAAACTTTAACTAAAACTTTAACTTTATAGAAATAAAGGTAAAGAAAAGATACCTATTCCCTTTATTAGGAAAATTATATAGAATTATAAAAGGATGTAAAAAATGGGGGCGCCTGGGTGGCTCAGTGGGTTAAAGTCTCTGCCTTCGGCTCAGGTCATGAACCCAGGGTCCTGGGATCGAGCCCCACATCAGACTCTGCTCAGCAGGGAGACTGCCTCCCCCTCTCTCTGTGTCTGCCTCTCTGCCTACTTGTGATCTCTGCCTGTCAAATAAATAAATAAAATCTTTTAAAAAGAAGATGTAAAAAATGAAATAAATGAAGTATCATCATCCTAGTTGGATAGGCCCAATACAGATGCCAATTCTTCATAATTAATTTAAAAATTCAAACCAAATCTTAATGGTACTTTTCCCTAAACTTAAAGGACCAAGAATAGCTAAGAAAAATTTTGAAAGAACAAAACAAAGTGCTGAGTCCTACTCTATCAGATATAAAGGCTTTGGTATTAAAACCATGTGGAATTAGCACAAGTTCACATAAAGAGTCAGTCCCAAAAAAGAATACAGAGCTTAGAAACAGAACCATGTACATATGGAAACCTAATATATGACAAGTGTAGTACTGTAGATCTATAGAGTAAAAAGAATTATCCTAGTAAATGGAATGGATGTAATTGTACATATTTACAGGAAAAAAATTATTTCCTACATTATACCATACATCCACAGAAATTATTGTAAGTGGATTGAAGCCATAAATATGAGAAGTTAAACTCTAAAACTTTTGAAGAAACCAAAGAATTATTAAATAAGAAAAACAGAAATTCACATAGTTATCAACATTTAAACCAAAATAAACAAAATACATTGTAAAGTAAGAAGATTAACAGGCTATTAGGAGCCAATATATGCAATGATATAACTTGTAAGGAATCAGTCCCAGAATATTCAAAGTATTAATATAAAATGACAAAAAAAGACAACCCAATTTTTAAAATATGCCAGAGATATGAGTAAAAGCAGCACCAATTACCCATAAACTTAGAAAAATTTCATTAATAATCAGAGAATGCAAAATAAAGCCACAGGGAGATAGTATTTTTCACCCAGATTGTCTAACATTCAGAAGCTTGGCATTTCTGAGTATCTACTTCTGGCTCCGATGGAGTAACTGGAAACAGACTTATTTTCTCACAGCAAACAACCAGAAAAATGAACAAAATAATTTTAAAAAATGTTTTCTATTTAGCAGCTATGAAAGAACTGATCCAACAGAGAGAATTGCAAGTTGCACAAAAGAGTCCCGGAGAGAAGAAAGCTAAGCAGAAGGAATCCTCCTTCAGAGACGCAGAGAAAACCTCCCAGGGTTCCTTTCTTTGTATTCTCAATATGAAACCACTGGTGTGGAGGATGAATTTCTGCGAGTAAAGGAAAGGACACCGGGGAGTGTGTACACTGAGAAATTTCCGAGCTTCATACAGCTATCTTTAAGTACCAAACAGCCAGAATGGAGAGACAGGGGCAGTAAATCCCCCTGGCATTTTCGTAATAGCCAAGAAAAGGCAAATCTTCGAGAACAAAGTCAACTCTAAGGAAAAGAATAACTTAGACCCATGCTAACAAAGTTAAAAAACAAAAATAAACCTGAAAAAATAAAGCTTCTCTAAAGTAACATTAGCCAATTACAGAATAAATCCCAACATTCTAGACACAGACCTTATGCCTTTCACAAAAATTAACTTAAAATCTATCAAGACCTAAAGGTAAAATGCAGAACTATAAAGCTCCCGGGAGAAATCCTAGGTTGCCTTGGGTATGGACGGCTGTGACTTTTTAAAAACCACACCGAAGGTATGATGCATGAAACCCACTTTTAAAATACACAGAGTTGGGGCACCTGGCTGGCTCAGTGGGTTAAAACCTCTGCCTTCGGCTCAGGTCATGATCCCAGGGTCCTGGGATCAAGCCCTGCGTTGGGCTCTCTGCTCGGTGGGGAGCCTGCTTCCTCCTCTCTCTGACTGCCTCTCTGCCTGCTTGTGATCTTTGTCTGTCAAATAAATAAATAAAATCTTAAAAAAATAAAATAAAATACACACAGAGATAGATTGAGAATAAAAGGATAGAAAAGGATATACCATGCAAAGTCTAAGCATAAGAAAGTTGGAGTGGCTATATTAATAACAGAAAAAGACTTCAGAACAAGAAATGTTAGTAGCAATAAAAAAGGATAACTCATGGTGATAAAGTTAATTATAAGAAAACTTAACTCTAAATGTATATGCTTTATATAAGAAAACTTCAAAATATATAAACAAAAACTGATAGCATTGCAAAACTTCTCTCTCAGTAATTGATAAAACAGTAGATGAGAAATGAGTAAGGATAGACAAGATTTGATTAAACCAGTTTGATCTAATTTACATTTAGAAAACACTCTAGCCGACAATATCACAACATACATTCTTTTCAAGTGTTCATTGAAATTCAACAGGATGGACCATGTGGATTACAGAACTCTCCTTTAAAAATAAATTAGTGCAGGATTAAAATCAGAGTATTTCTCTTCAGGGAATTGATTTAGCCATCAATAGCATAAGATGATCAGTAACATAATCCCCAACTATTTGGAAATCAAACACTGCAATTCTAAAATAAACCATGGGTCAAAAAAGAAATCAAAAGTGAAGGAGAGATGAGCACTGGGGACACAAAAAGAAAGATGGTGTGTTTTCTGCCCTTTCAGGTCTCGTGAACTAGTGGGGCAGGTAAATGAAGCACTGAAATAGACAGATAAACTACTCGAACAGAGTAGAAGTGCTATGCCGGCATAGCTAAAGGAGGGATGCACTCTGAACAGGAAATGTCGCTGCTGTGAGTACTTGTAAGATGACTGGCATTTACCAATGAAAGAGAAGAGTATATTTAAGAAGGCTGGGGTGGCGCAAAATGGCATTCCATTTGCTGGGGCTAAAGGGACAATGTGAGAAACGATGGTGACAGGAGATGAGGTTGAAGTTGTTGTAGATTAAATGATGAGTTAGAGGAGGGCCTTGGTGACTCAGTGGGTTAAAGCCTCTGCCTTCGGCTCAGGTCATGATCCCAGAGTCCTGGAATCAAGCCCCGCATCAGGCTCTCTGCTCAGCAGGGAGCCTGCTTCCCTCTCTCTCTCTCTGCCTGCCTCTCTGTCTACTTGTGATGTCTGTCAAACAAATAAATAAATAAAATCTTAAATAAATAAATAAATACTGAGTTAGAGAGCTTGGAATTAATCCTGAGGCTGCCGGCACAAGGTGTTTAAAGGAAAACGAAGGGAGGCACGCTTAGACTCGTGTATTGGAGACATAATTCTGGCCATCTGCAATATGGAAGATGGTGTGAGGTTGGGTTGGGGATGAGAGGAGGAGATGGGTGTGGATGCTCAGTGACCCATTAGAAGTCTACTAAAATAATCCAGAGGTGGGATCATGAGGGTCTGAATTGGTCTAAAAATTTAAATGGTGAAGAATATTCTCTTTAAGAGTCGAAAGATAGGAGTCTGAATCCACGCCCTCACAAAAATTCAACATTTTGTCTTGAGCAATTTACTCCACTGCTCTGGCCATCAGAACATCATCTATAAAATGGGAACCCCCTGTGGTAAGAACTGTCAGGGACAGCCATGCTTGCATCCTCCTGGACTTCTGTAACCAGCTCTGGATACCTGCTACCTCTGTCTGGAAAGCTCTTCACCTGGATCTCCATCCTGCCAACTCTTCTTTCTTTCAAATCCGGAAAATTTTCACCTCTTGTGGGGTGGAGGCTTTCTCTGACCTCCCAATACAAACAGTTTCCACTGGTCACTGTTCAACATGTCACTTTATTGTTTCAATAGCTTTTATTAATACCCCCAAATTCTCATATCCGTTTGCTGCGTCTCATCTGTCTATGACCCACTAGAATGAAAGTTCTGTAAGAAAAGAGAAATGACCTGTCTTGTGTCCCACTGTACCTCCAGCATCTAGAACCTAGCACATAAAGGATCCTGATTAAATGTCTGTCAAGTGTTGAGTCTCATAAAACCCATTTCTTTTTACGAGTATCATGAGAATTGCCTACAATCACGCAACTAATAAATAGTGGAGAGAAATGAAAATCCTTGTCTTCTGATTTCCTGGTTCACTGATCTTTCCATCCATGACATCTGGTCTCTTACCTCATAGGATCATTTGGGAGATCAAATGAGAGGATAAGATGAAGAGCTGTAAGTTTTCTGAGAAGACAAGGCTCATGATTTAAAAGTTTCCCGGAAAGGAAACAATGACTCAGTGCCTCTAGAGGCTGAAAGCAATTCACAGAATTCACTATATGGGCAGCACGTTGAACCTAGGAAGCTTAGAAAAGGTCACTCTTTGTTTCTGCCCAGATGTGAACGGCAGCATCAGGTGCTGTTGAGAAGGAGACTCAACAGGGACATACGATACAGGAGGGAGGTGGACGGGGCAAAAGAAACAGATAAAGGTCTGTCTCATTAAAATGTTAAAGAAGTCCTGAGGTGGCAGGATGCCCAAATGCTCACATCTAACATATTCCTTCCTCTTGTGGCTTTCTGAGTGAAAGTTTACATCCTCCTGGGTTTCTTCCACTTCACAGGGCTTAGGAGGAAAAATCCGTGTGTTACTGAGAAGGAAAGAAGACATCCACCAGTCAGTGAATGACTAAGAATCTAAATTTGACGTAATGGGATATATTAATCCATGCATCTCTTGCTCACTCATCCAGCAATTGTTGAATAATAAAGAAATTAATTAATATTGCCAGATGCTATGCAAGGCATGGTGATGAAGAAGTGAATAGGATAGACGGGGGCTTTACCTAAGGGATCTTCAAGGTAAGTGGAGAAGACAGATGATAGACAAATGTTAGTGTAATGAAGTCCCATCTTCTGGAGGTGACCCTAGGCAAGTCCCCCCTTCTCAGTGACACTCAGGACTACCTGGTAAAAGACAAGTAAGAAAGAAAGTTTTTCATGAGAGACCCCAGACTCTGGGAAACAAACGGAGGGTTACAGAAGGGAGAGGGGGGTGGGGGGACGGGGTAACCGAGTGATGGGTATTAAGGAGGGCATGTGTTGTGATGAGCACTGGACGTTATATGCAACTAATGAATCAGTGAACAGTACATCAAAAACCAATGATGTACTACAGGTTGGCTAATTGAACATAGTTTAAAAAAGAAAAATATATATATTTAAAGATTTTATTTATTTATTTGACAGAGAGAGATCACAAATAGGCAGAGAGACAGGCAGAGGGGGTGGGGGGTAGCAGGCTCCCAGCGGAGCAGAGAGCCCAATTCAAGACTTGATCCCAGGACCCTGAGATCATGACCTGAGCCGAAGGCAGAGGCTTACCCCACTGAGCCACCCAAGCACCCAGAAAAAAAATTATTTTTCATTGCTATCTTTATATTAAAGTAGAAATATAGCCATAAAGCAATTTGACTTTAGTACACAAATTTAAATTTGGAACCAGTTTTCAATCTGAACTGTACTTAGCTTTTACATATATGCTTTTTAAAGATTTGTGCGTTTTTTTCACATTTATTTTTTAAATTTTTGAAGGTTATTTTTCAACTTTGTTGAGGCATAATTCATAAATAAAATTGTAAGATATTTAAAATGTACATTGCGATGATTTTATGCATGCCTATATAATCAAAAGATTCCTCCCATCTAGTTAATAACCATATCCACCGCCTTATGCATTTATTTTCTTTTTAGTGAGAATGTTTAAGTTCCCTTTTAGCAAATTTCAGTACATAATATAGTGTTAGTACCTGTAGTTACTATGTTATACATTAGATCCTCAGAATTCATTCGTCTTATAGCTGAAAGTGAGTGCTATTTTACCAACCTATTTCTGTCCCCCCATCCCCAAACCCTGGCAACCACTTTTCTACTCTTGGTTTTTATGTTTGTTTTTTTTTTTTTAAGTTTCCATATACATGATACCATGCAGTATTTATTTGTCTTTCTCTGCTGGCTTATTTCACTTAGTATACTTCCCGCAAGGTCCATCCATGTTGCTGCAAATGGCAGGATTCCTTCTTTTTCAAGGCTAAATAATATTCCATTATATATGTGTGTGTGTGTGTGTGTGTGTGTGTGTGTGTGTACACACACACGCTTGCACATAAATGCTTGACAGGATTCTTGACATTCTAAAATCATCACATTTCACAACTGGGAAAAATGCTCTGCCTACACACCAGGTGACAGGAAAGGATGCCAGTTTGACCATGGGATACCATGTGCCCCTTTGTCATTCCCAGCTGCCCTGGGAAAGCTTTGCTCTCAGGTGAGGTGGGGTGGTGCTGTGCAGCTGAGATGAGTGTTCCAGGGGCTGACAGCACCCCCAGCCACCAGGCAACAAATCCTTTCTTGAAGGGGAATCTGGGCAGCACCCCTCCAGGCTCATCACATGAAGGCTGGCATAATGATTAAGAGATGCTTGAAATCTGTCTCCTTTCCTTTCTAAATATGCTAGCTCAGGACATTGGCTTCAACTCTGTAAGGCTGTTTTACCCTCTAAACATGAGCACAATAATGGTCCTTTGATTATGAAACTATAGTTATGTAGAAGTGTGGTAATATAAGCTAAGAACCCCGCACAGTACTCAGAAGTGCCACCCATCATTGTTCACACTATCTGGAAGCTGAGACCGAGCAGTTCAAATCATGAATGTGTCAGGTATAATCACGCTTGACTATGCTCAGATTATGTCTCCTTTTTTTTTTCCCTTTTAATTTTTTTCTGAATAATGTTTCAAAGTCTCCATGCGGCTTTCTTTGGATGAACAGTTGGCGATAAGGAGAAAGGTATGACCAGTAGAGGATTCGGGCCGGAAAATTCTTTGTTGTGTTTGCTTACTGCTCAGTAGCCCCAGCAACTCAGCTCCAGGCTGGCTCCGTGGCCACCGCATTTCCATGAGATTTATTCTGCCCAGGCTGCCGACCTGCATCACGATGGCTTCCCCAGACTTCTAGCACTCCTGCCTCTCTTCAGAGACACCCAAATATTCTGATCAAAGGTTTCCACTTGCTGGAGAAGTGAAGCATGATTTGACCAGATCTAATTTTTGTGTGGATATGGGTGTGTTTTCATTTCCCCTTCCATAAAAGAAAAAAAAAAAAAAGGAAGGGGGGCTGCCATCTGAAACAGCCAAGTCGAGAGCCAATTTATTCAGCCTAATTCATTCCAGATTTCTCAAGGAATAAACAGTGTTCTTGAGAGTTCTCAGATGTATGGCCAATAGAGATCTAGTTACCCAGGAGCGCTAATGTCAAACATTCAGGTACCCTTCAGTTAGGGCACAAGGCACTAGGGATGGAAGGTGGACTCAGAACTCTCGGGGTACCCTGAGACCCCAGAGCCATGTGATGTGACCAGTGCTTTGCATGCCCTTAGCACAGACGGAGAGAGCTCATTAGGGTCCCTGTAAGCAATATCGTGTTTCATGGCTCAAAACCGAGTTCAAATCTGCAGAGAGAAGGGATTGCTCTGAGAGAGAAAAACAAAAGGAATTGTACTCATATTTTTTTCTCCATGAATCCTGCATATCCTTCAAGATCCCTCCCCCCCACCCTGCAAAAGCCCTATATTTACTATGCAAATCTGATGCCAGCCTCTACTGATAAAGGATTCCTATTGGAATTCCTATGTGGAGCTGTTCCAAATCCCATTTCTCAGAGGACTAAATAGAGACCCTGCTGCTCACTGAACACCCCTCTTACTGACGACTGTAACACCTAATGTGTACAGAAGAAAGATTACATCCTTTGGAGGCAGGTGGTTCTTAGTTCGAATTTCCCTTCACTTTCACTTGCTCTGTGAATTTGGGCAAGGTAGCTCTCTGAACCAGGTTCCTTGTTTGAAAAATGAAGAGAATTTCTGGGATTTCAGGTAACAGATATGAACAAAACAATAGGACTGCCATCATTCTAGCTTTTGTTGCTTAGTTGATACACGCTTGGTCTTCTTCAATTTATCGAACATTGAACTAGTGGTAAGGGCGGCCACTCTGTGTGCTGTTTGTACTTGGCTCTGTTCTTCACCCTTTCCCTGCTTTGGTTTGTGTCACTGGGGTTTACCCCACATTTCCCAGGCTCCTGGTTAGAAACTTCTGGCTGGGTTGGACCCTGGGGGGCACAAGTCAGAGATAAGAGGCAGAGGAGAGAAAAAAAATCTCTGGTCCTAGATGTGTCTGCTCTCTTACCCTGAGACAAGCCTGTCTTATTCCATCTCCCCCCAGGTGACCCTGACCATGAGGATCTGGAAACATTCCTCCCTCCAGCGGACAGCAACTCTTCTGCTGTTGCTAATCTCGTGGCTTCTCAGGGTAATCAGTGCAACCAGTTTCTTTTAAAAGCATCCTGGTTGAACCCCAACTTCTATACTGAGTATGAAGAAAGTATTCAGGTCATAATTGATGCACACTGTTTAAAAAAACATTAAAGAGTCCTGGTAAATGTAGAATATTGGAAATCAACAAATCCTAGATATAAGCAAAGTCCCAGCATGTTAATTTCATAGATAAGGAAACTGAAGCCACACAAGAGAAATGACTTCACCAAGGTAACACAACCAGAAAAAGGGGCTACATGCCTTCTCGTGTGAAAGGCATTTCTCCTGAGTCTATAATGCAGATTTCTAGATGTACATTACTTGAGGACAGGGATTCCTCTTTGTATAGTTGACCCTTGAACAATGTGGGGGTTTGGAGTACTGATCCCCTGCACAGTCAGAAATCCAAAGATAACTTTTAATCCCCCCCAAATTTACTACTAGCTTACCATAGACTAGAAGCCTATGGTAAGCTAGAGCAAACAGTTGATTAACACCTATTTTGTATGCTACATACATAATATACTGTATTATTACAAAAGAGAAAAAATGTTATGAAGAAAATCATAAGAGAAAATACCTTAACAGTACTGCGTTGTATTTATTGGAAAAAAAAAAATTCCACGTGCAAGTGGACCCATGCAGTTCACACCCGTGTTGTTCAAGGATCAACTGTGTATTGATAGTTCCTAGCACATAGCCTGACAGGGAGCAGAGGCTGTAAATGTCTATCAGATGGAACTCACTCCCAGTCAGATGCAAACTCCCTGAAGCAGGAGACACAGAGAAGCTATAAAGACCTAATATGTACCCTGGTACCCAAATTATGTTTAAAATGTTGGCATTCATAGTGGACATAGGGGTTTTCTGCCAATACTCTGGAAGAGAATGGTTACGTGGTTTATAAAATAATTTCTCACGCAAGCTGTAGAACAACTTTGTGGGGTTAGTAGGCAAAATCACTATTTACCAGTCTTGTTTTACAGTTGAGGAGGTTAGAGTTTGTGGCCCCAAGGTCATGGGCTGAACTCAAACCTTCAGATTGCAAAATGAATATTGTTTCAATTACACTACGCTGTGCTCCCTATCTAACATCTGAAGTAGATGCATCTGGAAGCTATAGTATATTTAGCCATTATGGCAGCATTAATAAGTTGGAAATATCCTTCTCAAACTGGGTTACTTACACCCCCAGGAGGCCACCCTGGTGTCCCAAGCTACTTGAAGTTGGACTCTCAAGCACGAAATTTACCTGAAGACTTGAATAACTATGTAAGTACTTTAAATGAAAGACTGTTTTGCATTAAATTAACATGGAAATATTTTGTGAGGAAGAAGACAAAGTTCTGCTGATTTGTATTATAAAATACAAAATCCCTGAAAGCATTTTTGAGTTTGTCGTTGCAGTTTTAGGGGACTGCTTATATTTCTGGGCAGTGTCTTTATTTTTCATTCTAGAGGTCCTTCAGTTAGAGTTTAAGAAATGCTATATCTTTTTTCTTTTTATTTTACGGGGTGTCCTTTAAAAGAACAAAGTAATACATGTACATTATTAGCAAATCAAATATCACAGAAGGGTGATAATAAAAACCGAGTTCTTCTCTCCCTATCTTTCTCACCCATCCTCACTTCCAGCCCCACTTCCAGAAACAGCGGACCTATTACATGCTTCTGTTTTTTTTTTTTTTTTTATATGATCCTACCTCTATTAAGACAGAGACAGCAGAAGCTCTTATCCAATGAAAATAAGACTTACTAGTCAATTAATTTAAAAAGTCACTTAAGGGTGCCTGGGTGGCTCAGTGGGTTAAGCCTCTGTCTTCAGCTCAGGTCATGATCTCCTACATGCTTCTGTTTTTTAATCTTTAAATAATGTTTGTTTTATTATTACTCAATGAATCAACTTTAAATATTATCCGCTAACACCTGACAACAAAAAAAAAACAACTGAGTTAAACACCTCTAAAAATATCACCTCCTTTTTGTGAGCTTGATTTTTCAACCTCTAAATGGAGATTTTGGATGAAGAGTATCTTAATATTGTTGCAATCAAATGTATCAGTCTATCTTTTTGTGCCCTACTTAAGAAGAGTCTCTCTACTTCAAAGTAGATATTATTTCATATTATCTTCTAAGAGTTGTATTGTTTTGCTTTTTTATTTATATCCACTAGGTGTAAGTACCCCCACTTCTATCTGCAAGTGTTTTTTGCATGTAAAGTAAGGATAAGTTTATGTTTTCTGAGTGGAAGAATATATTTATAACATAATAATCAACAAAAGGCTCACTTTCATAATACATAAAGAACATCTACAAATTAGTAAGAAAAATACTGTCAATTCAATAGAAACAAGAAAGCATTGAAAAAAGACTTTGCAGATTGGGATATCCTAATGACCAATTAGAACACATTAAATTAATTAATAATACATGACACGGTACTTAAGCTTATCTGCAATCACATAAATACAAAATTAAACCATAATGAGAAACTATTTTATATTCTTGAATGAAAAAAAATTAACAAGTGTGACAATAACTACTATTGACAAGATTGTGGCACATCAGAGATTCTCCCAAATTTCTGGTGGAAATACAAATTGTTAAAACCATTTTGAAAGTATTTGATATTGTCTACTAAAGTAGACAATTCTGCTTGAGTATATATGCAACAGAAATGTGTGCAGGGGCACCTGGGTGGCCCAGTCATTAAGCGTATGCCTTTGGCTCAGGTCTTGGGATCGAGTCCTGCTTGGGCTTCCTGCTCCGCGGGAAGCCTGCTTCTCCCTCTCCAACTCCCCCTGCTTGTGCTCCCTCTCTTGCTGTCTCTCTCTGTCAAATAAATAAAATCTTAAAAAAAAAAAAAAAGAAATGTGTGCAAATAAGCACCAAGAGATGTGCTCAAGAATTTTACAGCAGAATTATTTACAATAGTCCCAGATTGGAAACAACCCAAAAGTCCATGGAAAGGAGGATGTTCAGCATTAACAGCAGAATAGGTTAGTACATGGTGGAATATTTTTATAGCAAAGAAACTGGTGAATCGCACAAACATAATCTTGAGCACAAGAAGTCAGACACATGCATGCATGCATGTGCACACACATACACAAATGCACTGTATGATTAGACTTCCATGAAAATAAATGAAGCAAACAAACAACACACTAGAGTGACGGAAATAATATGGAAGTAAGTAGAGGTTATTGCTAGCAGGTAGTAAGAATATAATGGGTGTGTTAGTTTCCAAGGGCTACTGTAAGAAAACACCAAAGACTGTGTGGTGTAAACAACAGAAATTTATTTTGTCACAATTCTGGTGTCTAAAATTCTGAGATCAAGGTGTCGGCAATGTTGATTTCTCCTGAAGGCTTTCTCTTTGGCTTGTGGATGGCAGTAATATCCCAAGATCTTTGCCTGGTCTTTCTTCTTTGCCTGATTTTGTCCTAACTACCGCTTCTTATAAGGACACCAGGCGTGTCGGATTAGGGCCCACCCAGCTGACCTCATTTTAACTTAATTACCTCTATAAAGACTCCCATCTCCAAACACAGTCACATTGTGAAGTACAGGGATTAGGACTTCAACATATGACATTGAGGGGGGGCCACAATTTCATTTTCATTTCTTTTCTTTTAAGAATTGATTTGACAGAGAGAGACACAGTGAGGAGAGGAAACACAAGCAGCAGGAGTGGGAGAGGGAGAAGCAGGCTTCTGGCCTGAGCAGGGAGCCCCATGCGGGATTCCATTCCAGAAGCCTGGGATCATGACCTGAGCCGAAAGCAAATGCTTAATGGCTGAGTCACCCAGGCACCCCTACAATCTCATTTTTGAGGGCTGGCAATATCTCACTTCTTGACCTGGGTGGTGGTGCTAATGTGGGGTTTAACTTAGTGGTAATTTACAGCAGGGAACAAGTGGTTTTTTCCTTTCTTGAATGTATGTTATACTTCACGACACAAGGGTTAAACATAGATACAACTGAAACTGTGAATTAGTCAACATTGCTGAGGAACAAACAACACTAAAGCCTCAGTAGTTTAGATCAGTAAACATTTATTCCCTGTTCACATTACTTCTTGATGGCTGTGGATCTGCTGGGCCTAGGCAGAAGGAATAGCTTTTATTTGGGATGGGCCATTCTTGTGGCAGAGGGAAAAGAACAAGAGGGCTGATAAAAACCCATGATGTTCCTTCAAGTAAAAAAACAAAACAAAACAAAAAACCCTGTAACATGATCTCAGTTTTCAAAACCATTACTGACCATTTGCCAAGTACACATCAGTGGGGAGGGATGTGGACTCCTTCCCTAGATGGGAGGCACTACAGGTCCATAAGAAAAGATATAAAATCCTCTTCTAGAGAGGTAGAGAGCAAATACCCTGGAACAGCAAAATAATCTACCATTAGAAGTCAATAGGAGGTTACGCCTGGGTGGCTCAGCTGGTTAAGCAGCTGCCTTCGGCTCAGGTCATGATCCCAGTGTCCTGGGATCGAGTCCCGCATCGGGCTCCTTGCTCGGCCGGGAGCCTGCTTCTCCCTCTGCCTTTGCCTGCCATTCTGACTGCCTGTGCTTACTCTCGCTCCTCTCTCTTTGACAAATAAATAAATAAAATCTTTAAAAAAAAAAAAAAAAAAGAAGTCAATAGGACACGATAGGCCTGGAAGAAAACATTTGAGATGCAGATGTCAGATAAACATATTTCTGATCAGTCAAAATAGTTAAATACTTTAAAAAATGGAAGTAGAGGATAAAACACATTAGAGAATTTGTTTTATAACCTTGAAGCAGAAAAAGTCTAAGTCTGACATCAAATTTTGTGGCCATAAATCCAAGTACATAAAAAACAATCACGCTGCATCAGAAAAACTGCTATGCACAAAAGTTGGAAGACAGTCTAAGTATTTGAAACTCAAATCGCAGGGAGAAGGCATTTTTTTTTTTTTTGTAAATATGATGTGACAAATTAAGAAGAGGTGTGACAACTTGGCATTATTTTACCAACTGATCACAAGAATTGATGTGTGTGTTATCTTCATTTCTGTTGAACAATTTAAAAAAAAAAACAAAAACAAACAAACAAAAAAGACAAAAAACAATGAAAGAAAAAAAATGAAAAAGGTGGGGGTTCCTGGGTGGCTCAGTGGGTTAAGCCCCTGCCTTCGGCTCAGGTCATGATCTCAGGGTCCTGGGGTCAGTCCTGCATCGGGCTCTCTGCTCGGCAGGGATCCTGCTTCCTCCTCTCTCTCTGCCTGCCTCTCTGCTTACTCATGATCTCTCTCTGTCAAATAAATAAATCTCTGAAAAATGAAAAAGGTTGAACCACAGGATAAGGTTTACAGTCACATTTATAATAAAGTAAATGCAAATGAAAATCATAATGAGATACTCTGTTTTCACCTCTCAAATTGGCAGAGATCACAAACTTGGGTGGTGAATTTTGGGGGCTAACAGGTAATCTGACAAATTGCTCAAATCCTCACCTCCACTCCAATTTGGCAACATCTCTAAAAGTTTAATAATGTATATATCCTTTTTTTTAATAAGATGAGGGAGTTTTTTTTTAAGATTTTATTTATTTATTTGACAGAGAGAGAGAGATCACAAGTAGGCAGAGAGAGACAGTGAGAGGAAGGGAAGCAGGCTCCCTGCCTAGCAGAAAGCCCGGTGTGGGGCTCCATCCCAGGACCCTGGGATCACGACCTGAGCCGAAGGCAGAGGCTTTAACCCACTGAGCCACCTAGGTGCCCCTGTATAGATCCTTTAATCAAAGGATTCCATTCCCAAATATGTGTGTCTCCTGGAGAGCACAAATACAAGCTTGTAGAAAGGTACTTACCACAGCATTGTTTGTAAAAAGGGCAAATGATAGGAAAGCAGCAGAAGCTTACTTCTATAAAGCACTGGTAAAATTAGAGTACATCCACACCATGGAATAATATGCAGCCATTAAAATAAGACACTTTTGAGCTCCTGGGTGGCTCTTTATTAAGCAACTGCCTTTGGCTCAGGTCATGATCCCGGAGTCCCAGAACGGAGTCCTGCATAGGTCTCCCGGCTCCATGGGGAGTCCAGCTTCTCCCTCTGACCTTCTCCCCTCTCATGCTCTCTCTCACTGTATCTCTCTCAAATAAATAAATAGAATCTTTAAGTAAAATGAGACCCTTTTACATTTGCTGGAATGAAAGATTTCCAGCACACAGTAAGTGGAGGAAAGGGGAAGAAAGTGCAGAAGAATGTGTATAGACATCCATCTTTGTGGAAAAGTAAATGGACAGGCTCTGAAATCTCTTCACTGGCTGACTGTCTCCAGGGAGGAGAACAGGTGGATAGAAGGCAAGCAAGGAAGAGAGTCTTGCTTTTCACCTTTTTAAACCCTTTCACTTCTGTATTTTGTGTCTGTATTACCTAGTTATAAACAACCAATCCAACAAACATGAACGAACAACCCTGGAAAACCCAGAGAAGCAGAACGAGGCACGAACAAGATCTCAGGATTTATAAATGAATGGGTCTGGGTTTAAATCCAAACTCTTAGCCCTGGGCCCTTGGTTTCTCCGAGTTCATAAGATCATCGTGCCCAACAAGCAGCATTGTTGGAAGAATTAGAAATAACGTCAATGAAGTGCCGGGCTTGGTGAAGAGTACCATTATTATTATTGAATTCACATTTGAATCATTCACATTTTGGGCGATTAATAACCACAGAGAAAACTAACTCTCTTCCAAGTCACACAGGAAGTTTAACACTGAATTCTTCCTCAGGGGACATCTTCAGGCTTTGGACTTCCTTCCAGAGCCTGAACATGAGCAGAATTCTGCAGGGCAGGACAGACCTGAGTCTGTTTGGTGGTTCAAAGTTTCAGGTACAATAAGATAGCAGCAATGGGTCTTCTTGTTTTCTTCATTATCATTGGAGAGAACTTAACCAGCAATCGGTGAGAGAGGGGAATATTCTGGATGGTCTGGAGCCCCCTGAGGAGGGCTGCCAGATTAAGTATGGGATGCTCAGTTACATTTGAATTTCAGATAAGTGACAAATAATTTGACAATGCAGATGTATCCTAAATAGGATAGCACAACTCAAATGCAGCCTACTTGTACTACAAAATTATTTGTTGGTTATCTGAAATTCAAATGTCACTGCATGTCCTGTCCTTTTATTTATTAAATCTAGCATCTCTCTCTCTATAAGGGGCATACCCATGGGAGAATTCTTGCATTCATTAGGTAAAATACTGCTCAGGTCCTCAGCTCTAGACTCTGTGAAGCACCCATTCCCAGACACTCTATAGGGCAAATGCCTAGGAAGACTGCAGGTCAAGGTGAAAACAGAGGTCAGGGGAGGCACGGCTGTGCACAATGAACCCATCAGATGAAGCTACTCCCTGCACTACACCCACCTTTCCCTTTTCTTCCTCCTGCCAGCAGGTGCCTTGAAGCATGGCCCTAGAGGAGTGTTGGGAAGACAAGTGTTTCTCCCCTTGCTCCTGCTGCGCTGTTTCCCAGTGAGCATGTGCCAATCATGCTGGCCTTTAAAAGCTGAGACCCACAGCCCCGAGGAGCGGCTTTGACGCTGGCAGCGGTGGGCTGCTTTTTGGATCAGCGTGGCTTTCTAGCCTCTTTGTAGGATCGAAGACGTTGTGTTTAGAGGGTGGTTGGAGCAGAGGTGGGAGCTGGAAAAAGGGGAGCAAGGGGCATCTGCTTTCTTTGCCTTTTTTCCCCCACAAGACCTTTTCTTCAGTCCTTCCTCCAGGTATTGGAAGACCATTGCCCTGGAAGGATGTTTCTCTTCTTACCTTGTCTTCTCTGGAATGTTCTCACTTCCTCTGTCTGCTCTAATTCTGAACGAGGCAGTTCCTTAAGCACTGGGGGCTGCACAGTTGAGCTGCCTTTTCCTTTCAGATTTTGCTAACCCCCGACCAGAGACGGGGAAGGCTGCAGGAACTCCTTCCCCATCCCCTATAGATGGGTGGGCTGTCTGTTCACCCTGCCCTCCAGCAAAAGCTGTGCTGCTTCTGAGACCTTCCTAAGTGAGCCGCCCTGGCAATTGCTGAGGCTCCCGCAATGGGAACGGAAGGTTGGGCTCCCCTCTCTAAGAACTGAACACAGAAACCTGTCAGCTATGCTGGCCTCCAGCTTAGGACAAACTTGTGGGAGGGCCTGGCTGCTCCTTGCAGGGGAAAGTGGTTTCTACTTGACATGGATATTCCTACAGCTCTACTCTCTCATAACAGGACCCTCAAAGCCGTGGCATGGGCATGGTGCCATGCAGGACTTTCTGGGGTATTCTGTTCCCAGGGCTAGGGTTTCCCAGATACAGAGCAAGCAAGCGCTCCAGCTGACTCATGATTAACCACCCTGCTTGAGGGGCTCAGCTGTGCTGAAATCTTAGTCACATAAAACACCAGGCTGATGCTAACAAGCTACTGGGAACCTTTCTTAGGCAATAGGAGCCCAAGGCCAAGTATCTGCCAGTAGAGAGAAGCAGAATAAGCTACACTTGATGACTGTTTTAGGGAGGGGGAAGGGAAGCGTTGAGCACTTTTGAGCAGGGAGCCTGTTATTAATTTCATTACTTTATTCAATGAAGATCCTGAGCTGTAAAATCCAGATAGCCTGTATAGTAGGAAAGGGGTCAAATTTGGCTTTACTGTAGGTCTTTTCAGTTCAATACCAGCTTTCTTGACTAAGTGGAAACCACAGAATGGCAGGTCTATCCAGAAACACAGACACAAGCTTTGGTGGTAGGTGCCTGCTGGGCACACGCACAGGCGGCTTCCATGCATACTACCCCCGGATCTTCAGAGTGAACTCTTCAACTCCCATATCCTTGGGGGCTCTCCTCTCCCTTCGATTCTAAAAGCTATGGCTCATTCCTCCTATTACCAAGTTCCTAAAGTCGTGGCTCTTCCTAGCAGTTGGTAACCACTAGAATCTGTAAAGAACAACCCCCTCGCCCCTGCAACTCACAGGTGTGCTGCTGCTTCCCAACCCCTCTTTCTGTAGGAGGGCCTCAAAGTGCATTCATCTTCAACTGTGACCCCAGGCAATTGCACAAACCTAATTAAAACAGTGAAACCGTTCATGGCCTGTAGTCTTGTGGGGAACATTGTTCAATCTGTTTCAGAAATGGTAGTTCAGGAATCTGAAATCTCCAGACAAAGGAGCATAACTTGGAGGAGGTTAAGCCTTTCAGTGGTCCTGCTAGCTAGTGTCAGAAAGCTGTGAAGGAAGCTGATTTCCTTACTTTGCAGACTGCAGGTTCCAGAGCTCCTGACCAAAGTATCTCCCACTCTGGTGATTTATTTCTGCCAAGCGGAGTTAGGGTGAGCAGCTGGTAAAACCATTTTTGAGAAGGACTGAATCGATTCTCATGACCTGAGGTGTTAGAAGACTTATAACAAGTTTATAGACCTCTGTGGAAACCAGTCACTTTTCTCATCACCCGTAGGAAGGTTTTTAAGGTGAACAGATGATAGCATGGAGGTGATTATGTAGCAAATAAGGGACATCTGGGTTGTAGGCCCAGCAAGTAAGCCTCTGTAGCTGGTGGAGTGGGGAAAGAAAACAGACAAGGATTTTTGGAAAGCGTGTTTGCGTCGATTTCGTGCACTAGTAACAGAACTAAATATTCAAAGCTTTTAAATATTGTTAAACTGTAGAAAGTTGCCCCGAGAAGCTTCTAATCAGGTAGTGTGGGTACAGATGTCAAACTCCCCCAGCGCTGAGTGGAGCACTTCCCAGGAGCATGTCTGATCATCTGTGATCTTGATCTCCGTGTAAATACATTTGCTCTTGGTTACGCTAAGACTGAAGAAAAGCTCTGGTTAAGCCAAGTCATAGACGTAAAGTTGTAATTGGGTCTTGGAGGCCAGGTAGAAATTACCTGGGCACAGATCAAGTGGGAAGTATATATGGTTTGAAGAATGAGGCTGAAGTATGGGGATGGCTTGACCTCGCCTTTGAAGGCAAAAGACTTCTATTACCTGAAACTGGAGTATTGGCAACCGGTCTGTGAGCTTCCTGTTGAAACAGTCTTCACCTCCTGGTGCTAAAATGCTTTCATCTGTTTTTAGAATCCTGGCTCCACCCTGTTTTCATTGTATGTGGTTGGCTCCAGCCTAGAAGCTAGTCCAATTACCCTGAAGGGGCTATAAACTCCTACCTGCGACTGGAGGCAGTCTGTTGGCTTGGGTTGTGAAGCTTTCTGATGCTTCTCCCTGGTAGCCTCATGTTTTTGGCATCTACATCCCATGTGACTACGTCAGCCCTCCAGTGGTCCCTGAAGGCTAATGGTAGAGGTATGGGCTTTGTAGTTGGATCTCTGTGTAACTCCAAGTATATGGGACTCAAGGTGAATCTAGAGGTCTTTCTGTAAAATGAGAGAACCACTTGGGGGCTTGGGTCAAATGTAGGTGAAGCAACCACGTGTGTCTGGTACATCTGTTATATCTGATCCTATCCATTAAGCTGAGCTCTGCAATGAGAAATGCCTTGCCTTCTTGCTATTCACCAGACACTGGGAATTGGTGTTTAGGGACTCTGAACTTTGAACACAGAATCGGGTCTATCCGAACTACATATTTAAAAGGAGTCTTTAGAGCTTGTGTTACACTACTGCCTGGAGAAGGCCTATGTATGGCACAGCTTCAGAGATCTAGAAGGCTCTGATGATAACTGTTGCATCATGGAACACCAAGCACCTAGCAACTGTTTCAAACAAAGCAGGGAAAATGTTTCCACAATCCAGAACCCTGGCAGGTCACCCCTGTTTCTGCATGCCTGCCCAAGCTTCCCTCCTGTCCTGATGGGGGCCACCAATTCCAACCTTTGCTGCTATTCAGCTGATGGTTGAGTGGCAGGCCCACTGAGGCTTGAAGGACAAGATCATCTCCAGATTTAGTGTTTCACCAGCTATAGCAAAACAAGATAACATGAAGACCTAGCCCCAACATTCTCCCATGGCTTATTGATATTTCAACAGAAAGAGGCCCTAAGAAATTCAACTGTAAGGCAGTGCTTCAGCTGACCCCAAATACAGTGAGGTCTTCAAAGGTGTCTAAATTTGAGGTCCAAGCTCAAATGTCTTCTACCCTTTCCTTCCTCCTCCCATTAGACCAACAGCTGTCAGATCATGTGGTTATGACAGTCTCTGTAAACCATTTCTCTAGAAGGCTGAACACCATGTACTTGTGCTGCTGCCCCTCGGAACAACTTGTTAACTTAAACTGTAACCCCGGAGGATTTTACTAGTTGCCAAGCACACTTCGATATGGCCTTAAGAAATACATATACTGGCAACGGGTCTTTGGGGAGAAGGACGATGTACGACCGTGAAGCTGGGCAGCCAGGAATGCCTGGCCCGCCCAGGGCGGAACGCCGCCTGCTTCAGGGAAGCCGAGCACCCCGGAACGCCCGGTCAGCTCAGGGTGGAACGAAAACTGCCTGCTTCCCTCTTCCATTATCGCTCCTTTCTCTTCCCAGAAGTGCCGGTTGTTTAGAGGAGTCCTTTGAATGCGCTTGGTTAACTATAAACTTCATCCTCCTCCTTGCTTGCTTGCAAGACGTGACTAACATGTGACCTTCATGGGTCCTTCTGTTGGCTATTGTTTCTGTCTAATAAAAGTGAGACTGTGGAGTTGCTCATGGCAGCAGTCCTTTTCGACTATTGTCCCCTGCTCCCAATCTCTTGCAGCTGACTTGGTTTGTGCCTAGTTCTCTGGTCGCCGGCTGGAAGCGGCATACTTGGGCTCTATCCTAGCCATAGCTGTGCACAGAGAATGCATTTGGCAGCTCATTGTTCAATGTCCTGTAATGGTCTTGTTCATCTTGAAGCCATACCTATGGCCAATACTACTAAGCTGTGATAGTTCTCATTGCTTTAACCTCGTGTCTTGAGATACATGGGAAAATACTTCCTAACCGAAAAGGGTAATCTAAGTAGGGAGGGGGTTTACCCAGTGGTCAAGAGGAGCAGCAGTTTAATATAAACTCAGTCCCTCTGGTTCCAAGAGTTAAAAACTGGCTACCTTACTGGGAGCTCTGACCCTAACCTGCTCTCCCTGTGAATTTTTTCTTTTTAAACCTCTAACCAATCCTGACTCTTGTGGATGAGTTGCACTTCCTGAATGAAGAGGTCTATAAAGTCCTGAGTGGTGGGGATTTCTGGTCTAGGATCTATCATGTAAGGTGTTTGGAGGTGGTTTCTCCCATGCATATGATTAAGAAAACCAGCTCTCCTTTGGTCTATCAGGGAATTGGGGTGACAGGCAAATGGCTTCCAAAGTTGGAGAGCAGCAAATAGAGAACTTACCAGAACAGAAACTCTGCAGAAACCTTTCCAGGACTGAGTATCTGGGTAGAAACAACTGACTGGCTGCTGGAGGTTCAGTGTGGACGAGGCTGAGTTCTAAGACTCCAGGGGGTCTAGTTATATGGGGATCTCCTGGTGAAGATGTTTAAAAAAAAAAACACAAAACTCTACAGCTTTCAGCAGACCAAGGAAAAGTAACTTCTGAAATCTATCCGTGCCCTCTATGAACAAGGTCTGCTCTCAAGATCAAGGAGAAACTATTTTACTGGAGCCCAGAGAACTAAGGGGAAAGGGAGTCCAAACTCCAGCTCCCTTTCATCTTCTAGTCTCCCTATGCTAGCCTCTCCCCTCACCCCCAAGGGGGGAGTGGGTGCTGGAGAGCTCTTCTAAAGCTCACAGCTCAAAGGCACAGGGTCACAAAAGACAAACCTAAGGTTATAGAATTCTGGACTGCTTTACTTCCCTCACACCCTAGCACCACATCCCTGCGTCTCTTATGTAATAACTGGGAACACAATGGAAAGAACTACACATCTCTAAGTTTCTAGGGAGCCCCAAAGACAGACACCAGAGGAACACTTAGCCTTTGATACAAAGCTTTTTTTTTTTTTTTAAGGGCAATTTATTGTTCTCCCAAGGGACCATGAAATTCACCTCTATAGTCTGCAATCCAACTTAGTAAACTTAGGACCATGCAGTTATCACCCTAAAGACCTCCCTAATGCCCTTCATGTCCCCTCTTCCCACCTCCCATCCAGGCAACTATTAATCTAATTTCTATATAGATCTGCCTCTTGGCATCTTGTAAACATGGGATCATGGGAATGTCGTATTTTGTTTTGGTTCATGCCCCCCCCCGCCCCCACTGGCCTCTCGTAGGTTATCTGCTGGAGGTTCATCCTCATGGCATTGATTGGTAGTTCATTTTTTTTTTTTTTTTCTAACTCCAATAAGGGTTACTCATCCCGTTGGATTTCTTTTTTACTTGACAATGCTTTTACGGACCTAAATATACAAATCTTCAAGTATTTCTGTAGACAAAGGCTTTGTTACTCCCTAGGTCTTTGGGGGGAGGGGGAGGGTGTATGGGATAGGTGTACTGTGGTAAAGTTTCTCATTTTAACCATTTAAATGAGCTTCAGTGCTATTTTGTTTGGAACATTGTGACCATCCCCACTCTTGTAAAAACTGCATTACTCCAGGTTGGATATGCTAACCATTAAACAGTAATTGCCTATTTCCCCTTCTCACCAGCTCCAGTCACCTCCAACCTCTGTCGCTGCTGACTTGCCTACTCCCTAGTACCTCAGAAGTAGAATTCTACACTGCTTGTCCCTTCATGGTCAGCCTATTTCACTTAAGGTTCTTCTGTGTTGTATCAACTCCATTTTATGACAATCTATTCTGCATATACCCCATTTTGTTTCATCCTCTGTAAATGAACACTGGGTTGTTTCTACCCTCTGACAATTAATACTGCTGTGAACAGTGACTTAAAAGTATTCAAATCCCTGCTTTCAGTTCCTGCAGATATATTTGGACAGAATTGTCAAATCCTACATCTCTTTTTTTGAGGAATCCCCTAAATTTTCATCATTGTGGCTGTGCCATTTTATATTCCTACCAGCAATATGGAAAGGTTTCAGTTTTTCCATATCCTTGCTATTAAATTTGGACCATTCTAATAGGGTGACATGGTTTCTCATTGTGGTTTGAATTTGCATTTCCTAACGAGTGACATTAAGCACCATTATGTGTTTCCTGACTGTATATTTAGAGCAGTATACCAGCCCTTTGCCCATTTTGAATGGACTTTTTTCATGTATTTTAGATATTAATCCCTTAGTTTTGATGCAAACCTTTTTTAAAAAATTCTGTTGTGTCTCCTCACAATATTTTAATACATAAAAATGGTCACTGGCTCAGACTTTCCCATTACTGGAAATGACCGCTACTACTCAACTGTGCTGTCCTCTTATGTCCTACCTTCTACACTTCACTCAGGGTGGGGTGACCCTTGCTGGCCTAGCAGTGAGTTCCCAAACCCTTCTGACTGACTTCTCCCATACCCACCTCCCTTACCAGTTCAGGTCTTCAGAAGCAAGAGTCAAGATAGGGTTAGAGACTTCTCAGGAAGTATCTGTGAAACAAGTAGGGTGGCAACAGGAATGAAAGGCTTCACAACTTTCTGATGAACTTCTACTTCTGCTTTCCATGAAAGAAGGGAAGGCTGCATTGGGTGGGAAGAACCTGACTAAAGCTCAGTTCTAAGAAAAACCTAGGCTACCCAGTGGAGTCCTGGTGCCAAGTTTGCCTACTTGAGCAGCCCTGTCAGACAGCAGTGGGCTGGCTCCAGTGGCCCACACTATCTGGTCTCTGGCGGAGGGCAGCGAGTGAGTCCGGGTCTCCTTGTGAGTCCGGGTAGATGCCTGAAGACCATCAATGGCTCTGCTGCAGGCTCTCCTCATGGAGAGCTCCATGGCACAGCTCCATGGTCCCAAGAATTGATGTAGGGATATTGGATAATGGAGCATGGAAATGGTCGATTCCTGGTACTTGTCTTCACTCTGGTAGAATTCCCCAGGAAAGCTTTAAAGCGCTGGAAGCTCTTAGAGTTGAAGAAAAGCCAAATGATTTTTCTGCTCGGTCATGCCCATAAGGTGAGGAAGAACACTGTTTTCAATAGAGGGCAAACTGTAGTTGAACTTCTACCCTGACTTCTATATTCCTCTAATCCTGTCGGTGGCTACTAGTTCCATTCTTAATTGGGAATTATAGGACAGTCTAGAACTCAGAGCCTTGTGGTGCTTCAGAGGAAATATGCAGTGAAAGAGGTGATTAAAGGGCTCAAGGAAAAGCCGAGCCTGTCACTTACGTTCACACAGGGTAGAAGGATTTAAGGTTTATGTAAGTGGCAACACTACATAGTAGTGAAGATTGGTTCTGAGGTTTTCAGATGGGTGAGAAGGCCAGTGGGAGGCTGTCATTTGAGTTAGTCTTGAATGAATATTACTTACAAGCCAAAATTAGGGAATTCGTGAAGATGGATGATAAACAGTACTGGGAATAGTGGATATCCATTGAAGGTTGAAAAGCTGGAGAGACTTGAATGCCAAGAGCCTTGTTTCCTTTCATTATGGTTCAAATTCTTCTCCCCAAGGGGCTGCAGAAGGGAAGAGTTAGGTGAAGTACAACGGAAAACCTCTTAAAGGTCTAATCCTGTTTGCACCTTGAGTTTTTGGCTCATCAAGGAAAAGGATGGAAAATATTACCCATTGTTTTCCTGCTTAGAAAGCAGATTATTCCAGGATGCCAAATTCTTAACTCCCCAAATGGAAATGGAAGGCCCCTAATAGGATATGAGGCATTGTCTGACATGCAGTTCACATAAAACTGAACAGAGCAGCTGACTAATCAGTTGTTCACATGCAAATTGTACCCCCAGGACTGACTGTGATCCCATTTGGTGTTCTTACAGTTCTGGGAAGCAGAAGACCACGGACATTTCTCCTCAAACACTTATACCACAATAGAAATACCAGTCAAATATTGCAAGTCATAAAAGAAAATTTGAAACAGATGCCTTTATCTTTGGAAATTTAACTTGGTTTTGATCGGTGATGAGCTTATCTTAAACTTAGTGGAAAAGGTATGTCAGTGTTCAGGTTTTTCTTCATGACTACCAAGAATCTTAAACACCTGAAGTACTATCTAGTCATAACAAAGTGTTTTTCAAAAATATGGAGCTCTAGGAAGACAAAGTGAGGAAATGGACAGCTGAGGAAACCTCTAGGCGTGTGCTCACTGCTCCATGCCTATCCAGTCACACAAATGCAGTTCTAGACTCTGGAAAGGGGTCTACATACCTAATTTTTAAGAAGGAATTTTCAAGGAACTTCTTGAGTACCCTAAGTGATCGGATACCTTTTTTTTTTTTTTTTAAATAAAGACTTAATCGTGAGTGGGGGTGTAGAGGAAGAATAGGGGAGCAGACTCTCTGCTGATCAGGAAACACAATGGGGGGCTCTGTCCCAGACACTGAGAAGGCAGGGTCCCTCCGCCCCACCCCCAAGCTGAAGGCAGATGCTTAATTGACTGAGCTACCCACGTGTCCCTTGGATATTTCATGTGACTATGAGCTACCTAACTTGGTAGAATTGGCCTAGGACAAAACTTAATAGCAGGTAATAAGGTAATAATCTTGTTCTTTACACCAAGCACTCTAGGGTTAATCTTCACAAACCCATGTGGTAGAAACTGTGAACCTCCTACAAGAAGTCTCATCAACAGGAGAACAAACTGCTTCCTTACTATTCCTCAACTTAACCATATGCAGTCTGATTTCAAAGCCACTCTTCACTACTCCACACTCACAGGTCCAAGGTACACTGGCTTCTGGAAGCTCGTGAGTTATGGGATAGGAAAGCACTCCTGAACTCCTATATATTCTGCAACCGCCCCCTCGCAATGGTGAGGATCCTCCTCCTGCTGTCTGTCAACTGCAACTCTGGCATCCGGTGTCCTCAAGTGTGGACAGAGATTAACAGCTCAGTGTTGGTAAATACAACACAGTGCATTGGTAAATACAGCACAGTGCCTTCCAAGAGTCCGTGTCACGTTCACCCTTCCCACGCCCAGACATTATGAAAACTTAGTGTTGCCATTCTAGTTGTCTCCATCACTGGAGGTTGTCGATGCTGGCCATGGGCAGGACTCCAGAAACTCCAGAATGCTGGATATCTAAGTGTTAACAGCCCAACTCTGTGCATAACTTCCATGTAGGTTGTTTTGTTTTTGACTGGAAAATCTGAGCTTCGAATGTAACTATTAATACTGATGAATAGCTATCTCATTTTTCTCTCGACAAGTTTGACTTTTGGTAAACTTGTGAAAACAAAACCTTCAGGAATGTCATGAAATATCATGCCACTAGGGGTATTTGTGGCCACCTCCATGCATTTTTTAGCACCTGGGGTCGCTATGTACATGTAAAGTTCATCACCTCTTCTAGCAAAGTTGTACCTGAGAAACAATGTATCTTAACCTCACATCTTCTCACATATCTGTCTTCTCCTGAAAATACGCTCGGTAGCTATCACTTGGATAGCAAGAAATCAGACTGTTTTTAAATTCGGAAAAACCAATCACTCCCACCCTCTCTAAAACCCCAATACGTTTCTTCAGATACCACTAGAACATTCATAAACTTCCAGAACCTACCAAAATTATGTATGACCATGAGGTTAAAGCACCTACAAACCAGCTAGCTTACTGACTTCAGTAAGTGTGTTTGTGTCTTACCAGCAATGTTCTGTGGTAGAGGATAGGGAATTAAGATCTTTGGACACTGCTAGGAGAGTACACAGACTCATGAGGGGCTATAATGGAGAAGATAGTGGTCATACATCAAAATGCATCTAAGTGTGTGCACAACCCATCGCTCTGCTGGGAAATAACGAAGGTAACTTGTACCTACAACTTAGGGTGGCTCTTTGAGTAAGAATATCAGCAGGTCAGAATTTTGAAGAGCCTTGATAGTAAAGAATGTTTAAGAATCCAATAAGCACTTTCTTTAAAGGTGCATTAGAATCTCTTGCATTTGCAATTCTTTTTGAAAAAATTCTAGACAACATACTTTTCAACTGTTTCAAGTTTCAGGTCCTTTGACACTTACCAGTCATGTGATTATGGCAAAGTCCCTTCACTCCTTCAGTTCCCCCATTGGTAAGAGTGAATGCTACCCTTGGAAAGTATTAAACAGGAGTATAAGCCTAAGAACATAGATGAGCTATCACCCAAAGCTTGGAGTCCTAACACTTTAAGCAGACATGTGTAGTATATTCTATGCCACGTATAGTAGCCCCCTTATTGAGGAGGGATAGGTTCCAAAACCCTCTGGATGCTTGAAATGGAGGATCATAATGAACCCTATGTTTTTTCTGTATATACATACCTGATAAAGCTTAAAGCTTAACTTATAAACTAGGTACAGTAAGATCAACAAAATAGAACAAATAGAGCAGTCTACCATAATGGAAATTTGTGAATGTAGTTTCTCAATCTTCCTGTGGTATATGTACCTTTGTGATGTGAAATGCCAAAACTGCCTGTGTGATAAGTGAGGTAAATGGTAAATGACATTAGCATTGTGATAGAACACAGGCTACTGTTGACCTTCTAAAGATAAGTCAGGAGGAGGATCACCTACATTCAGACTGACTGTGTGGAACTGAAACCATATCTCTGGCTGTACGTGCCCCACTGAGAGCCATTCCTTGAATGCAGTGTAGTGCCAGGGTACCTGTGAGTTGATATTTGGGTACAACTATAATCTACTTAGAGTTACTTGGTTCTTAAATGTCAGACCATTCTTGATGGTCTTTGAGTTATATTATTGGTAGTCCTAACTTTATTAACATTTGGTAGTTTTTATTCCTTTAAAAGTAAGAAAAAGAAGCAAATATTGTAGTCAAAACTATCAAGAGTCCTTAAACAATTTTTGAGGACCGAGTATGGTGAACCACTTTGATACCAGTTCTTTGTCCACCTGTATAGGACCTTGAACTTCCCAATGCCAGTTTCCCTAAGTAACTAGAAATAACCTCTCCCCTACAACATTGGTGTAACAGTGAAGTTCTTGTACTTCCGAAATACCTCTAGACTTTCTAGGTCAGATTTTTTTTCTCCCCTCACTGGCTGTTAATTGTTATATCTTTTCTCAGCATCTTCTCCAAAGCTGTATTTGTAGGTACATTCTGAGGTCCGTGTTCTAGGTTTGCTCCAGATCATACCTGCATTTGCTTCTATTAGAGACCGCTAGGGGACAAGAATAATGGCAAAAATCACTTTATGGAAGAAAATATTAGAGCTTATTAAGGGACTAGAGATGGCAGTACCATGACCTACACATTATACTACTAACTAAAACTGGAGAAAAACAAGTGTATAAACCTCAATCCACTTACACTTAAAAATAACAAATGAATTTTCTTAGATGTGAACATGTAGAAAATGTCAGCACATGAATGGGAAGGACTAACCTCAAGACTGTGCTTTCTGACGGGAAAAGAAAGTATTGAGATGAAAGTTGAGTTTCACTTAAACCCAGGTCTACATCAGTACTAGTCAAATGTGGGTAATCTTGGTCTGGGAAATCTCAACCCATGGGTGTCCTCTCGAGGATGAGCTGGATCAAAGCTCAGAACAAATATGCACATTCAAAGCTGTGTGCCAATTGCCTCCCATACTGTTGTGGGCCCTGAAGGTGCTGTAGACTCAGTAACTGGCTTTGAGTTGTGAAGCTGGTTAACTTTATTAGAATGGAAAGCTGGAAGGTCTGGAGTAGGGCTTGTAGCTTGAAACCTCTGCTGTTCAGGAGGTGTGAAAAAGGTAAGCAGCGTCAATATGGAAGGAGGTCCTATGTCATGAGCCATGTCTGGGTGGGTTTTTCATGGAGGGTGGGAGAGAGCTTATTGTCTAAAGTGGAGCAGGCCTCTAGAGCAATTGGAGGGAGTGAATGGACCAAACTCTGGGAGCTGGGGGTGGAGGAAGAAGGAAGTTTGAGGCAGAAGCTCAGAAGATCTGGGGTGTTTGTGTGTGCCTAGGAAACTACGAATAATCACATAGGGCTCCCACTTGAACCCAGCTGGTGTGGGGGGGTGGTTGGCTCTGTGGCACAAGAGCTGTTTAGCAGGAGTAGGAGGACTGGTAGAGACTAGGACTAGAATTTCAACCTCTGTTTTAGTCACTGATCTCCTCTGGGTTTTTTTCCAGCAGTTATGGCTTTCTTGCTCTTTCCTAAAGTTACGACTTTCCAAGGGTCACTGTTGCTTACCATGAAGCTCCTCTCCCCTTACAGGCCACGACTTTCACCATGGGCCAGCACCTGCTCCATGGGTTGCTAACCATCTTTCCTGCATCTTTCTCTACAATGCAGTAATTCCTCAGTGTATTTGGAATAGTGGATGTCCAACCTTTCCAAATGGAGACACATGGTTGTTACCAGTGGAGGTCTAAGAATCCTCCCTATCCAATCTGTTTTCCTCCCCTTACATCATGGGTGTTACCCTCCAATAAGCCCTGTGCATGCATAGCTTTTTCATTATCTGTTTCCAGAAAAGACCGTTTTTCACCACCTGCCCAGGGCCTGATGGTGTGTTCTCTCCCAAGGGATCGGTCATGTGTGTCCCACATCAGATGCTGGCATCTTCAGGTGCCCAGTGCTCAATGGACAGCCCAGGTTGGATAGTTGCATGGTGTCTTAGGCTCTGGAAGGGCCCAGCAATAGGCCTGGAGTCGCTTTCTAAACCTAATATAATTGTTGGTAGGAGAAGGCATGAGTTCTGGGGCTCTGTTCAGTACCCTCTGCAACAGCCAGCTCAAATCCCAGGGGATCTGCAAAGCCTAAGGAGTAGGACCCCTTTCCCTACATCTCCCTAGATACCACCAGATGCCAACAAGTCAGTCTTACTATAAACATCCTTCTCTCTAAAGGTTTGAATGGTCGACAGTCTTGACCTTGCTTGTAGTGTCTAAATCCGGAATTCTTTTTTTTTAGTATCTTGCCAGACTAATGGAGACACTCATTATTCATATCCCTTGTAACTGTAAGGGCCTAGTTACCCAGAGCAACTCCATCTCTGTTGAATAGCCATTTTGTTGTTTCTGCAGTAAAACTTAAACTGACCCTGCTCCCACCCCACCTCCCCCCGAGGAACTTATTTAAAAGCAAGTCCAGGAAACCAGTAAAATATGGTTGACCAGTCCCTGATAACAGAGCCCAAATACAAGGACAGGTCAGGTTAGGTGGAGATAATAGAGCCAGAATGCAAGGACGAGTCAGGCCAGGTGGAGACCATCTCATTGACCAGGCTCAACCACATGGCCTTTGCTCTATAAAAGCTAGTCTGTGAAGCTGGGAGTCGGTCAGTCGGTTTGGTTCTCAGTGCTGGCTCGGAAATAAAGCTTTGCTTGACCTTTGCTTTGTATCAGTCTTGCTTTGTATCATGGACCTCATCAGTAACCACTTCCTCCCTCCATCCTCAACCCAGGGCCAGTGGCCATGTAAGAATATTAAACGGTCCCAGTAAGATTGGGGATCATGATTTGTAGAAGTTGTATTATTCTAACTGAACTCCATAGGATCCTAGGACCCTGTAGAGAAATCTGGATTAAATCTCTCCATGTAAGGATGCCTAGCTCCAGCTTGACTGCATGGCCCATACTTGGAAGGCTTCAGTATTCTCCCAGGTGTACTTGGTCTCCTACCCCAAGACCCTCCCCAAGCAGCTTTGGGCAATAGTCTAGGGTCCATGAGAAGGCCCTGGAAATGGGTACTGTTCCATAGGATTCCTTTTTTAAAAATTTACTTTCCACCAGATCCCAACCTCAAGTGCACGTGGCTTAGTATTTTTTTTATTTAACTTTTCAGTGTAACAGAATTCATTGTTTATGTACCACACCCAGTGCTCCATGCAATATGTGCCCTCCATAATACCCATCACCAGGCTCCCCCACCATCCCACCCCCCCACCTCTTCAAAACCCTCAGATTATTTTTCAGAGTCCATAGTCTCTCATGGTTCATCTCCCCCTCCAATTTCCCTCAACCCCCTTCTCTCCATCTCCCCATCTCCATGTTTTTCATGCTCCACAAATGAACAAAACCATATGATAACTGACTCTGCTTGACTTCTGTCACTCAACATAATCTCTTCCAGTCCCATCTATGTTGCTACAAAAGTTGGGTATTCATTTTTTCTGATGGAGGCATAATACTCCATAGTGTATATGGACCACATCTTCCTTATCCATTCATCTGTTGAAGGGTATCTTGGTTTTTTCTACAGTTTGGTGACCGTGGCCATTGCTGCTATAAACATTGGGGTACAGATGGCCCTTCTTTTCACTACACCTGTATCTTTGGGGTAAATACCCAGTATGCAATGGCAGAGTCATAGGGAAGCTCTTTTTTTAATTTCTTGAGGAATCTCCCCACTATTTTCCAAAGTGGCTGCACCAACTTGCATTCCCACCAACAGTCTAGGAGGGTTCCCCTTTCTCCACATTCTCTCAGCACACGTTTCCTGTCTTGCTAATTTTGGCCATTCTAACTGGTCTAAGGTATCTCAATGTGGTTTTAATTTTAATCTCCCTGATGGCTAGTGTTGGACATTTTTTCATGTTTCTGGTAGCCATTTTTAGGTCTTCACTGGAGAAGTGTCTGTTCATGTCTTCTGCCCATTTCTTTTGACATGATTACCTGTTTTGTGTGTGTGTTGACTGAGAAGTTCTTTATAGATCCTGGATATCAGCCTTTTGTTTGTACTGTCATTTGCAAATATCTTCTCTCATTCCATGGGTTGCCTCTTTGTTTTCTTGACTGTTTCCTTTGCTGCACAGAAGCTTTTGATCTTAAGTCCCAAAAGTTCATTTTCACTTTTATTTCCTTTGCCTTTGGAGACCTATCTTGAAAGAAGTTGCTGTGGCTGATAATGTAAGAGGTTACTGCCTATGTTCTCCTTTAGGATTATGATGGATTCCTGTCTCACATTGAGGTCTCTTATCCATTTCGAGTTTATCTTTATGTATGGTGTAAGAATGGTCGAGTTTCATTCTTCTACATATAGCTGTCCAATTTTCCCAGCACATTTATTGAATAGACTGTCTTTTTTCCACTGTATTTTTTTCCTGCTTTAAGATTATTTGACCATAGAGTTGAGGGTCCATATCTGGGTTAGCATTTCTGCCCCCAGGGGAGATTTTTTTCTGTGAAGACTCTATTTTACAACTGACCTCCAGACCACAGAAGGGTAAAAGTGGTACTTGCCAGAGTATCCTGACAGTATTCCTGTTACTAGGAGACAACTGTGTGTGGGAATCTGGCAGAGTGGGTAAGGGTGATGAAACCCCCTGCCTTGGGAAAGCTAGATCTTGGTGGGCATCATAAAGAAATGAAGGGCAGATAGTGGTGTTGCCTGACCCAAGACCGTACCATGGTGGTCTACCATTTGTACTCCTGTCTCTGTCCATCAGTCTGGACTCTGTAATGGGAACCAAGTACATAGGCAAACAGCATATATTGGCTTTAGGCGCTACTTGACTATCCTGAGGGGTGGGGATTGCAACTTCTTATTCATTACCTAATTGTAATGTGATTAGACATCAATTCATTAGCAAAGAGTAATCTGAATGCTGTTCCCCATGGGCCTGCCTTAAGACCTTGGCTGAAAAAGCTGTGGACCTATGTTCTATCCTGCTCCCTGCTTTCAACTACATTTTTTGGGCTTAAATCCTTGTTACAGTTGATTCCTACCTTACTCTAGCTTCCATCCATCTGTACAAATGCCACTTACCCTGTTCCTTTTCTACTCAAAGCTCTTAAAAATTCAGCTGCCTCATTATTTTAAAGCCACTTTACTTCATTCTAAAGTGTAGTTCTTTAAAATAGATCTTCTCCACCTTCTGGGGAGAAAACACTCTTCCAATGCTCGTGTTCCTTAAGTTTCCGTGTCAACTACGCCATAATTTTAAGTCCCTCCGTCCTAGGTTCAAAGTCCTCAGGGGCTGTCTGAACCCCACATTGTAGCAAAACCTATATAGAACTTTGTTCTAGGTATGTCTTGGAGAAAGTCTAATAAACTAAGCACAATAATAAAATAGAACTATAACCCATTAAATGAATGTGATCTCTTAAAATATGCTTACACCATACTCACCCTTGTGATGGAAAGGATAAAACTACATGTGTGACAGGTGAAGGACACAGACACTGTAGCACATCCACAACAGACTTGACAATCAGGAAGATGGTCTTTCTACACTGTGGTCACAGGTCATTGAAACCATGCAAGGTGGAACTGTGGATAAGGGCGGCCAATGTACTACTCCATGGTTTTGGATTTTGAACAGTGAGCTCCTTGTATATGAAAACAAGTGAGCAAATGTGATGACCATAGACTTGGCCTCAGGACTAGGGACTCACTGCTAAGGTGAAAACAAACAAGTTGTCCATATAAGTCCTGATACAAGACAATCTAAGAAACTTATTGTTTTGTGACTTCTTATGGATCAAGCTCCACACCTCCCTGTTGGAGAAAATCTTATTTCAATACAAGTCTAGGTTCTCTATGTATAGTAATGATCTAATCTTGTGGTACAAATTCTTGGAAAGTCTGTTTGGCATATGTACGGGTTCCTCTTTTCCCTGTTTTATAGGTTTATAAAAATACTTCTCTTCCTCATGCCTCCTCTGGTTTCTTCCATCACTTTGGTTTTAACGTTTCTGATAGTGTTTCCTTGTATAAATTCTTTGAAGGGAATGGTTTCTAGAAACGGCTAGAAAGCTAACTTCTGCTCTAGAAACACTAGGGTCTCTACTTCCCTGTCTTTGAAGCCAGCCTATCTGACCCGTAGGAAGCCATTCCACCCCTCCTTTAACCCATAGGGATCCGTGCAGCCCTTCCTAAAGATTTTCGTTCTTCTCAGTGAAAGTGCTTCAAAACAGAGGGTTTTTATTTTTAATGCATATTAGACTTTACTACCCACAGTATTTTTATTATTGGCACAAGTCTGAGTCAGCACAAGGTCTTTTCACCTTGGTTCCTCTTAAAAAGGTGCTTTTACCAATCTTCAGTATTAGAGTTCTTAAACTTTCATAATGGGTGTATCAAGAGCTTTGGGTTTTTCTGTTCTATGGTTAAGTGGATTTTATATGTTGCATTTTAACAGCCAGCACTAGATTTTGAAATAAGGTAGAAAATTAGACAAATATACTGAGCTTCAATTAAGAGAAACCTACAAAACAAAGTGGTATATGATATTTAAACTTGAAGGAAACCACTTTGACTATGGGTGGTGTAAGACCTGTTTGGTCTTTGTCCCTGGTTCCTGGCACAAAGGTCCAAAACATCCTTAGAATTTCATTTGAGTGGTGGGAGTGTCTTCTATTCTCTAAGGAGACCCTTTTGATCCCCTGAGTTAATGCTAATGAAGTGACATAGAGGTGTCCCCCTAAATAACCTCTGGATAGGGCTGTCCCAGAATGAATAAATGATTAGAGGGTTGGATTTTTTTTTAATTTTTTATTTTTTCAGGATAACAGTATTCATTATTTTTGCACCACACCCAGTGCTCAATGCAATCTGTGCTCTCTCCAATACCCTCCACCTGGATTCCCCAACCTCCCACCCCCTGCCCCTTCAAAACCCTGTTTTTCAGAGTCCATAGTCTCTCATGGTTCACCTCCCCTTCCAATTACCCACAACTCACTTCTCTCTAACTCCCCATGTCCTCCATGCTATTTGTTATGCTCCACAAATAAGTGAAACCATATGATAATTGACTCTCTCTGCTTGACTTATTTCACTCAGCATAATCTCTTCCAGTCCCATCCATGTTGCTACAAAAGTTGGGTATTCATTTTTTCTGATGGAGGCATAATACTCCATAGTGTATATGGACCACATCTTCCTTATCCATTCATCTGTTGAAGGGTATCTTGGTTCTTTCCACAGTTTGGCGACCATGGCCATTGCTGCTATAAACATTGGGGTACAGATGGCCCTTCTTTTCACGACATCTGTATCTTTGGGGTAAATACCCAGGAGTGCAATGGCAGGGTCATAGGGAAGCTCTATTTTTAATTTCTTGAGGAATCTGCACACTGTTCTCCAAAGTGGCTGCACCAACTTGCATTCCCACCAACAGTAGAAGAGGGTTCCCTTTCTCCACATCCTCTCCAACACATGTTGTTTCCTGTCTTGCTAATTTTGGCCATTCTAACTGGTGTAAGGTGGTATCTCAATGTGGTTTTAATTTGAATCTCCCTAATTTTCTCCCATTCCATGGGTTGCCTCTCTGTTTTCTTGACTGTTTCCTTTGCTGTGCAGAAGCTTTTGATTTTGATGAAGTCCCAAAAGTTCGTTTTCGCTTGTTTCCTTTGCCTTTGGAGACATATCTTGAAGTTGCTGTGGCTGATATTGAAGAGGTTACTGCCTATGTTCTCCTCTAGAATGATTCAACCCTATCCACTGACTTCAGTAAAAGGAAGTGTGGGGGCTGGGGTCAAACTGTAAAACTCCTAAACATGAGATCTGATGAGCTTCTGGGTTGGTGAGCACTTAGAAGTTCCAGAAGGGTGGGTGTGCCTGAAGGATCATGAAAGCTCTGTACCAATGACCAACAGTCCCTCTTCCCCCCCCACCCCAAAATCTGCCCTATACATTTCTTCAACTTGGCTGTTGAGTTGCATTACTTAGAGTAAACCCATAAACATAAGTATTTTCCCGAGTTTCATGGACTGTTATAATAAAATGAACCTAAGGAGGGAATGTAAGTACCCCAAACTTGGTCAAGCCAGGGCAGATGTCCATGTTGCCCTTTCTACTTGTCTGAATCAGAAGTCATTTTGAGGGACAGTCCTTGAGCTGGTATCTGACCATAACCTCAGGTCGACCATGTCAATTGAATTATTGGATATTCAAATGGTGTCAGAACATTGGTTGTAAGAACACCCAAGACCACGTTAAAGAAGACTCTTTAATCCAATACTTAAAGCTAGGTCTGAATGGGATTAGAAATAGTGTCCAAGCAAGATTTTGGCAGACCCTTTTGGAGCATGGCTTTATGATAACTATATTTTGGCATTTATAAAGTAAGTTTATTTCTTGAATAAATGGAAGGGACTACTGACGTGTCTGTCTTTAACATCAAAGATCTTACTGAAATTAGCACACCATTTATTTGTAATAGAACACTTGAGGTTCTATCTGCTTTCTAACAGTTAGAATGGTTCTAACACTTGGGTTTTTTTTTGTTGTTGTTGTTTTGTTTTTATTTATTTATTTATTTATTTATTTATTATAAACGTGTATTTTTATCCCCAGGGGTACAGGTCTGTGAATCACCAGGTTTACACACTTCACAGCACTCACCAAAGCACATACCCTCCCCAATGTCCATAATCCCACCCCCCTTCTACCAACCCCCCTCCCCCCAGCAACCCTCAGTTTGTTTTGTAAGATTAAGAGTCACTTATGGTTTGTCTCCCTCCCAATCCCATCTTGTTTCATTGATTCTTCTCCTACCCACTTAAGCCCCCATGTTGCATCACCACTTCCTCATATCAGGGGGATCATATGATAGTTGTCTTTCTCTGCTTGACTTATTTCGCTAAGCATGATACGCTCTAGTTCCATCCATGTTGTCGCAAATAGCAAGATTTCATTTCTTTTGATGGCTGCATAGTATTCCATTGTGTATATATACCACATCTTCTTGATCCATTCATCTGTTGATGGACATCTAGGTTCTTTCCATAGTTTGGCTATTGTGGAAATTGCTGCTATAAACATTCGGGTGCACGTGCCCCTTTGGACCACTACGTTTGTATCTTTAGGGTAAATGCCCAGTAGTGCAATTGCTGGGTCATAGGGCAGTTCTATTTTCAACATTTTGAGGAATCTCCATGCTGTTTTCCAGAGTGGCTGCACCAGCTTGCATTCCCACCAACAGTGGAGGAGGGTTCCCCTTTCTCTGCATCCTCGCCAGCATCTGTCATTTCCTGACTTGTTGATTTTAGCCATTCTGACTGGTGTGAGGTGATATCTCATTGTGATTTTGATTTGTATTTCCCTGATGCTGAGTGATATGGAGCACTTTTTCATGTGTCTGTTGGCCATCTGGATGTCTTCTTTGCAGAAATGTCTGTTCATGTCCTCTGCCCATTTCTTGATTGGATTATTTGTTCTTTGGGTGTTGAGTTTGCTAAGTTCTTTATAGATTTGGGACACTAGTCCTTTATCTGATATGTCGTTTGCAAATATCTTCTCCCATTCTGTCAGTTGTCTTTTGATTTATGAACTACTGGGATTTTATCAAGATCAAAAGCTTTTGCACAGCAAAGGAAACAGTTAACAAAAACACTTGGGGTTTTATCTGCATATTTCTCCTGTGTTCTAAGGATGCTACTGAAATGGTCCTGTTTAGTCATCAATTATTTGTTAAAGTAAATAGCACATACTAAAGTTGCCCTAGCAAGATTCACAAGGCTCCTGCTCAAGCTAAAACATGGCTTTTCTTAATGTGACAGTTGTTCTCACTGAGTGGTCTGAAATGCTAGTTTTTGGTAGTCTTTAACGTTTATGTGGGGGGCAGAATTAGAATATGGCTCATACCTCCAGAATAGAAATGGTATCAACCCTGTAGTCTAAGAACCACTGGTATTCTTCTCAAACTGAATTGCATCCCTTAAAGAGCTACAGATAAGAGTTAACGCTGAGTAGAATCCTTTTCTTCAGTAGTTAGTTGGGGTGACTGTCAGATGGCTTTCACAGGCTTGATATTATGAGTCAGTGATTTGCAAGAACAATCAGCATTTTTAATATTCAGTATCCAGAACATCTGATGGTGTCTCATGTGGTATTGCCGCAGTTCTTCCTACTAAAATCTGGTACCACTTAAGTCCCTGATGTGAGCCTAATGTAATGTATTGAGTTAGTGGATCCTAAGCCTTGGCTGGTAAAGATACATATTTTATCCTGCTAGAAACTCCATGGACGTCCCATGTACAGGACAAAATGCTGCAATTGCATTTACTGTGTACTTTTTATAGAATTAGAAAAGATCCTTGTTCCTGTAGATGCTGAATGAAATTTGAGTGTTCCTTAAGGCCTAACTACATCTTACCTTGCCAGTATGCCTCCTTGATTATGCACATTGGGTAAACCTCTGAATGGGGCTGTACTTTTGTGTTGAAATATCATGCAGCAAAGTTCTTAGTCCATTCTTATGCAACTGGTTCAACCAGCTTTGCAGTTCTTTACTACGGTCTTCACTAGAAAGGACTCCTAATTCTGGAGTGTTCTATAGAAGAACAGCAGATAGGGACACCTTGGTGGCTCAGTTGATTAAGCAGCTGCCTTTGGCTCAAGTCATGATCCCAGCATCCTGGGATCGAGTCCCACATCAGGCTCCTTGCTCAGTGGGGAGGCTGCTTCTCCCTCTGCCTGCTACCCTGTCTGCCTATGCTCACTCTGTGACAAATAAAATCTTTAAAGAAATAAAACTAAATTAAACTGTTAATTAAAAATGAACACCAGATAGAATAAATGGGGAAGAAGTTGTTGTGACTGTGGGTCAGGGCTCATCCTAAGTGGGCACTAGAACCCCCCTAGAATCTGTTTGGAATCAACAGTAATGCAGACCAAGCCTGTAGTGGAAAGTTCCTTGTATGGTTCGTATCTGTCTTACTGGGACATCTGTATCCCTTATTTTACCAATTCTCTTCCAGTGTAAGTCTTTGTAGTCCTACTGGATTATTTTTCCTTCCCAACCTTTTCCAGAAGGAAGACTGAAAACATAAGGTGTACCAGTTACTTTGATCACAGAATTTGTGATTGACAAAGGCTATTAATCTAAGTCCTATGCAAGAACTTGAGATACTCCTATTTTGAGAATAGCTAATGAGGAAAAAAAAATTCTGTGCATCCTGTGTTTCAATTAAAGTAACTGGGTACAAATACATACCCAATAAACATTTCATGGGTGCTGGAAAGATTTCTAAAGCTTAAGTGCCTATCAGTGGTAAATAGACACCAACAGGTACCTCTGCCCTAGAGGATAGAGCAATCTTGAATGTCTTGCTAAGAAGATCTCTAAGATGTTACTTGCCAAGAGTGGCTGTAGCACAGGGAAGGGTTTTGCCTTGCAAATGTGGCCTGGAGGCCTGGAATTGGGGCCTATAACATTTACCTGGTGGTGGTAGGAGGACAGGTTTGGAAAACATGGATGTGATAAGTAGCTGAGAGTCTGGAATAAGAAGCCCATGTTTTGGGAGGTAAGAGAACTTTAAAAGTAACTGAATGGACTCCTTGTATGCAAGGGAGAATTTCTGAGCCAAGAATACAAGCATGTACTATTCTAGGGTATAGGTGATGTGACTGAACTCCTTTATGGGAGCCATCTGAGGATTTGTGCAGAGTGATCAGAAGTTGAATTTAGACCCTACCCAAGGGATACCTACTATCCCTAACACTGGCTATAGAGTGATCATTTAGCATCTCAGCTAACAGGCAGAAAATAAAAGCATGGCGGGCTAGGGATTGCTGAGTATTAGGTCTGGATTGGGCACTTACTCGGACTTGATGAACTTTTTAAATTATTTCTTCAGTATTCCAAGATTCATTGTTTATGCACCACACCCAATACTCCATGCAATATGTGCCCTCTTTAATACCCACCACCAGGCTCATCCAACCCCCATCTCCCCCCACCTCCAAAACCCTGTTTGTTTCTCAGAGTTCAGTCTCTCATCGTTCGTCCCTGACTCTGATTTCCCCCAATTCACTTTTCCTTTCCCTCTCCTAATGTCCTCCATGTTATTCCTTATGCTCCACAAGTGAGTGAAACCATATGATAATTAACCTTCTCTGCTTGACTTATTTCACTCAGTGGTGATGAACTAAGCAATCTAGCATAGTTGGCTAGGAAACCATTTTGGGGACATTCTTATTTCAGTCCCAGTTTGGAGAAATATTATAAGATACTCTAGAAGGCTATGTACTCTGAATGTCTTCCTTGGAGCCCAAGGACAGCTTGAAGCTATCTACAGAAGGCCCCAATCATAGGGTGATTTATAAATCCTAAGTGAAGTTGCACTAGACTATTCATCCTGGGAGTTAGGAGGAAGAACATTTTCAGTCTTGACCTATTTTTATGGAATGCTTCCCCACTTCTGCTTTCAGAGTTCTTTAGTAGTTATAGAATATGTAAGTATTAGTAACTCCACCGTCTGCTCTGCCAACAGAAGACCCCTGGGTTTAAAGTTGATCGGGCTGTTCATTTTACCATCTTAAAATTTCCCACCCTAATGCCCATTAGCCCATTAATAATGAATTCTATATATCTCCTTGTTCCTAAAATCATTGCTTCCTAGCTGCTACCCCGCCCCTCCCCCCGCTCCCTAGGCCTGGAATCTAGTGTTCTCCCATCTTACAGGGGCAGCCTCCAGGACTACCTGGGTTTCTGTTCTCCACTGAAAACCGTTCACTCTGCATACTTCCATGTGGTACTTGTACCTCAAATAAGCCTTCCTGTTTCTAAGCAACACCTTTCCTGGACTCCAAATGTAGGTATTACCAGCTTTTTTTCTGGGTGGGAACAAGAGCAACCCATGTTCAGAATAACCTCTTGAATCTGCAAACTTAAAAACAGACTATTCTCCCATTTGAGTATGGAATAAACGTCCTTCTGACCTCAAGTCCTCTAATCATTTGCTTTACCAGCCAAAAGCCATGGAGTAGCTAGTAGCTTTCACTCAAGAAACCCAATTGCCTCTGTGGTTCCAATTGTCTCCCTCAAGGGAGAAGCTACTGGAACTTACCACGGGCCACTTAACCTTCTACTAGGCAGGTGAGTTCAGATAAACCTTCAGACTTAAACTTTGCAATCCACACTATCAATAATTCTTTCCTAAGTTATTAAATAGGAAAAGCATTCAAAGGTAGACCTCAATAACTCTCTGTGGAGGTGAACTGACTTCTCTTCCACTCTTGAAAATCCCTGTACTTTTCCCTGAACACTCTCTGGAAGCTTTTATCCTATAACAGGTGGTAATTTTTCTATACCTGACTGCTTTAAAATCTTGACTTATTCACTTGTCTTTCAACAACAAAAGATATCCCATATTCAAATATCCATATTCAAATAATCAAATATTGCCTATACCTTCCTGTGACTCTAGGCAGCCTAATAGGTTTGCTATGATTCCTTTGTCTTTGAAAAAATTATCTGAGAACCTAATCATCCCAGAACAACTTGGGTTACTTTTTTCTTAACTGGAGTCTGAGCTATGTGGTCAGCATGGTAAGAATAAGCCAAAATCCTGGAGAAAGAGGAAAGACTCCTGAAAAAGGAGTGAAAAGTTAGATCTTCCCTATTCTGAAGACCTCCCTGGCAAGAGGCTGTGCTTGCATTCAAGAATCCCTTGCTCACGAGCACTGGGGAGATCAGGTCATCCTGGTAATTGTCATTGTTTTCCCTATGCCCCTCCACCCACCCCTTCATTTAAATAGTAGGTTGGTGGCTGTGCTGAACCCTGCCCTTACACTCCAGAAGTCCCTTATCTTCTGGTCTTAGACACTTCCATCTTGCTTGTCTTGGTCATTGCCCTAGGAGATGGGTCCCTTTCACCAGGATCTTGAACTTGTATCTTTCCATTCATCTTACCTTCTGCTGTGAAGGTGAATTACTCAGCACAAAGAGCTGGAAAAAATCAAACAAGACTGTTTTCAGCTAAACACCAAAGCAACTCACTTGCCCCTCTGATCTTGTTCCTTTCTTGCCTTCCCAACCAGGACCAGCTGTGAGAAATTATTCAAATTCTGTCAGTGGGGGATGGGATATATTCTATTCCCAAACCAGACTATTTCTCTTCACTATCCTTAGCCTTCTTGCTGGTGATGTACTCTCTCCCTGAGCCCCTCTTTTGTATAGGAGTAGTAAATCCTTGAATTACTTGATCATGGTCTTCCAGTATAATGTCTTATCCAAAGAAGGAGCTTCAGACCTGGTAGTGCACCAAGCTGAACCATAACCTAGACCTTCTGCTTGTCCTTTGGGAATGGCTGCTTCTGTGATGTCCTTGAAAGCTCCTTCAGTCCTTCTCTTTTGGAGGTCGTAGATTTGGCCTTAGCTCTGCTCTTTAGCTTGGAGATCAAGGAGGACCACACTTTCCAGGATTTTGAAGCTTGCAAATCTGCATTTTTTTCTTATAAGACTTTATTGTTTCCCAGTGAGAACTGCCAGAACGTATGCACTCTGGATACTAGTGTGGGTCTGAGCTAGGTAGAGCCCTCTTATTTAAATGGTACTATTTGCTTGTTCTAAGGTCTAGTTAAATACTACAATAAGCTAGCCAGAGTTCAAGAATCCATGGTAAATGGCAAACAGAAATTTGAGAACTTGATGCTATGCTTCAGTCTCTTTCATACTCAAACTATACCTCTTAACTTTCTTATGGACAAGAAAGTATGGATCCCATTTGTAAAGGAAGATACAGGAAGGTGCTTGAAAGTAACATGGAATATAGCTAAGCATCCCTCAGATAGTTCTGTTTCAAACCATTACATGATTGTTCTAAACCTCAGTGTAAGTTTATTTTACCTGAGAAGGAATATTAGAGCACAATATTCCAATATTCTATCTTTTTTTTTCAATTTATTTTCAGAAAAACAGTATTCTGATTATGCAAGTAAAAAGATATTGACATATTTACTTTCAAAACAACTCCTTTATCAGTTTGAGTATTGAAATTCTATATACAGAACACAAACTGTCTGATTCTCGCCATGTTGCCGTGAATTCTCAGGATCTTTTTTTTTTTTTTTTTTTTTTATAATTTTTTATTTTTATAAACATATATTTTTATCCCCAGGGGTACAGGTCTGTGAATCACCAGGTTTACACACTTCACAGCACTCACCAAATCACATACCCTCCCCAATGTCCATAATCCCACCCCCTTCTCCCAAACCCCCTCCCCCCGGCAACCCTCAGTTTGTTTTGTGAGATTAAGAGTCACTTATGGTTTGTCTCCCTAAATGATCTTTTACCCAGTAAATAATCCAAACCTGTTCCAAATAATACTTTTCTATCTATCACTGATAACTGCACTAACACAAAGTATGGGGACTTGAAGGATGCTTTGATGTCCTCCCAATTTTACATAAAAATAAAACTAAGGCTTAGAGATAGCCACTTTCCCTTGAATACTATGTTGTATCTGTACCATAGGATTCATTACAAGGCCTGGCACTGTATTAGTGAGGGACCCGAATGAAATCAAATAGCGTACTCAAAATAAAATGAGGGGTCCATATGAAATGACAAACTTGCAAAGAAGTCAATAACCCAGAACTAATAATAGCCGAAGACTTACCTACCAGCGATGTACCATTGAAGGCTCAAAAGGAGAGCAGTGCATATAGAATCCTGGAGGTAGGAGCTGGCTGCCTTGTGAGAAAGGGATCTCACTAAAAGATGCCAAGAGAATAATTGTCCAGATACTCCCCTCTTCCCACTTCTTGGTGAGACTAGCCCTTGATCTAAACCACACAGTCTAGCAGTCCTGTAGGAGAAATGTTACAGGTTAACCTAATGGGAAAGAAAGAAAGTAGGACACAGAGGGGCAAACAAAATATATCCTGCACATGTACATAAGTTTCTGACACTGTCTTTCCCAACTCAAATGTGTTTTTCAAGCATAAGTTTGGACTCCTAAATGTGGTCACGTAGAATGGAATACAAATCCTAAAAATCACCTATCCATTCTTGAAACCTACCTTTCCAACTTCAGTGGCTGTATACTCTATCTGAAACTTGTCCTATTCTGGGACTACTCTAGAAGAATCCTAAGAGCCATCTGCTCAAATTTTACTGTGTGCTCCTCTAATCTTGATACTTAACCCAAAGTTTCATATCCAGCAAAAAAGGGGAGACTTGGCTCCCTCTTGGGTATTGTAAAGGTTCTCCTATAGGTCCTATTCACTATTGCCAAGATTGCCCTCTTTGTATCTGACATCTTTTTCATCTATGGCTCGATTTTTTTTTTCAGGATACCTGAGTTTGCCAGAGCGTACAGTACAGTTCTGTTTGCCAGAACACTTAAAAGTGTTCATATGATAAAAGTCTTCACCATGTGAATCATGCTACACACTAGCATGTGGTGGGCCATAGGTTGCATCAGTGTTGCAACATCAGCATGGGTTTGTCAGTACCCCTTATGTTAACAAATCCAGGTCTAATGGGCTTGCTGCACAATAGGCCAATATGTCAAGAAGCAAGTTGCTGGGGCAAGGAAAGTGACTCTTCAAGAGTGCCAGCTAACTGAGAAGATGGCAGACTAATGCCCTGAGAAATGTTCCTGAACTCTTGGTGCAGGCAAGGGTTTTTAAAGAGGGATAAAAGAAGCAAAAAGATACCTCTACAGATGCCCTTCAGGCTTGAGCAATCAGGGGTCTTTAGTTAACATCTAGGCATGTGTTGATTAGTTGACTTTGTGCAATGTATTCTGGGCCTTAGTTCAGTGCTTACATTGAAATCCATATCAACTAGTTCCTCAATGAGTTTACTGTGTGTAATCAGGTCTATCATGGAAAAATGGGGCAGTGAGTATTCAAGGAAGAATGAATGCAACATGGAGCTTTGTTATAGTTCCCCAGTGTCTACAGTTTCCTTCCATAACCTTCTTGGAACACAATTGCCTGGAGTCTGCTTCCTGCTGAACTGGAGTGTCAGGGTGGTCATAGAGTGAAATGGCCTGTTTTAGGAAATAAGTCTTGGTACTACTAGGTAAAGACTTAAAAATTGGCACTTGTCTCAGCAGTTCTAAGACATCCCTGAGCCATGCACATCCACTTAACAGGGGCATGCCAACTCTTATTTCAAATACTAAACCCTAAGATGGATTTAAAATCATAATATAGACTGAATGCCCAAAAATATCCAGGAGAACAAACCCATCTCCCTCAAGTTATGGAACTGTGATGTTCTAGGGTCTGGTGAAGCCAAGGGAATTGTTCCTTTATTCTACTGATACTTGTTTCATCTTGGGCAGAGGTATTAATAGATTGAGCAGCATGAAGAATTAGCAACCACGCAAATGCTACCTTGTTCTGCCACTATTCAATCCAAGGCTATTATATCATTAATACTATTGTGGAAGTATGTGGAGAGTTTTGTATACTGGCCAGAGTTTCAGTAGTGGTAATTACAAGCACAGGATAAGTTTGGGAGTGCATGTTGCCTGGTGGGATGTCATCCCCATTAAGTAGGGCATAACCAAAGAAACCTCCAACTGGTATTCCCCTGGGAAGATCTCTAGTCATGTGGCAGTAGGGGTGAGGATCTTTGAACTAGTCCAGTGTTCTGTTTGTTATGAGGTGAACTGCAGGAGTTATTAAGGTCCTTAATGGGTATTCTCAGAAATAAGAATTTTATTACCATTCCGAATGGAGACTGAGCTGTAGCTACCTCAAGCATCATTTGTTATCCAGTCTTTTTACTGTTTTACAGTAATAGTTAAATGAGGAAGGCTTTGTCTCAAGTGAAAAATGAGTGATGCTCATTTGGAAACAAAGTCATGTATACTACTACTCAATATTTGACTTAAGTGTTACATGGTATGTTCAAACTTATGATTTCAGAGGTGGGGGGGGTCAGTCTCTCTGTCTTGGGAGGGAAAAAAAGGCAACAGTTTGGGGAAAATCCCCAGCATTTAGTCTAATTCTAATACTCCCAATCCCATACCCTGTCTTTCATGCACATATAGAGGAATTTCCTTAGATCAGACAACCCCATGGTGGCATTTGATTGGACTTTCATAGTATGAGAGGTTCTCTGGCACTCTTGTTCAAATCAGCGGCTCAGCATCTAATCCTTCTAATGCCTCATACAAGGGCTAAAGTATCAGTCCATAGAATCCTAATGTGGCAGAATCCAGCTGTGCTTAGGAACCCCCTACAACTAGCATCTGGGGAGGGAGGCAAGGGGCTTTGAGCACAGGAAGACTTGCTCAATAAGCTTGCTTACCTAATGGGCAACAGCCCAGGTAATTTACTTCTGTAAATCTGTACCTTGTGGGGAGCATACTTTGTACCCAGTCAGCCAAATGACTTCCTACGAGGATGGTATTCTCAAAACAGCTTGCATAAGTACAACTAAGCACCGATAGATCATCTGCATACTGCAGAAGGACTCCCTCTATCAACTGGAGGGTCCTCAAGTCTATGAACAATAATCCCACCCCCACCCCAAGTAGTAGGGGAATTCTTAAGTCCCTGAGGTTAAACTGTCCAACAGTACTGGTGGGCAGTTTTAGCTTCTGGTTCCTGGCATTCAAAAGCAAGTAACAGCTGGGCCTTATCTACTAGAAGACAGAAGACAAGATTTTTCAAACCCAAGATTGCCAACCAGCCATAGCTCCTGGGTATAATGGTCAGAAGTATGTATGGACAAGGTACTACTAAATGTGTCTACTGCTTTTTTTTTTTTTTTTTTTTTTTTTCAGAAAGGGTGACTTGAGCGTTCAATTTACAAGTCTCAAGGGGTAGGATACTCAGGCATGAATAAAAACTGTCGGGATTTGTTCTCCCAATTTACATTCCATAGGCTGCAGAAAGGCTTTTTGTCATTCTTCCCTACGTTCCCCCCACCCCACCATAAATCCTGTTACAAAGATTCTTCTACTAGAACTTTGTTTACTAACTAAATAGGTAGCTCCACTGTGGACTAGAAGGTCCATTGATTATGCACTGTTCATTTTCCTTGGGAATCCTGAGAGGAAAGGACTATTGGCTTAGCTGGAACAATGGGAGTCCTGGGGCCCCCTCTATTCCTTATCAGAGGCTGTATCTTATTCCATTACTTGAAGCTTTTTCTTCTCCTCCCCCCTCTAGCCCCCACCCCCCGACCCATGCCACCAGCCTTTCTATTTATTCCAGTATCCTCCTTAGAGGTAAGCACATTGGTTTTTACCCAAGGGCCCTCCCTGATTGTTTTTCCTAAGAACCCCAGATTTGTGAGAGCTGCCTAGGTCTTCCGCAGTCTCTTTGCATCTTTCCTGTGTTTTCTGCCATAGTATTTCGTGAATATTATATCCCCCAATTCCAATGCATTCATCCCTAATGTTCCACCTAACTTTTATGATTTTAATGTCAGGAACATGCTATCCAATAAAGGTCCTATAAACCATCATTACATTCTCAAATGCCTCAGGGTCAGCGTCTGTATACTTGTCTTGCCCTTATTCAAACATACTGAAGGAATGCAGAGGGATCCTCATTAGGTTTCTGTTATAATTCCTGTATTAAGGCTCTGCTGTTTAGGAACCCCCTTTCTGAGACCAACCATAATGTACTTTCTTAGTAATCTAGTCTAGTCATGTTCCTGTCATTAGGATCCCAGTCTGGTTCCACAAAGGAAATGGCAACACCAGCCTTGGGACTTCATCAGCATCCTCTAAATGGAGCCCTTATGACTCTTCACAGCCTTTTTTTTTTTAAACTAATCTGTTTCTCATCAACTGTGAGAAGCATATGTTTAAAGGCTTGAATATATACCTGAGGTCAGTGGGTTGCAAATATGGAGGTAAATAGCATAGTTAAGAGGATCATCCTAGTAGGAGGGGTCATTGCTTCTCCACTTGAACAGATTAGAAGTAGAAGAGTGACTCTAATCCTCAGATATCTGGCCAGTTGTTCATGCTGGTTTATAGGACTGATGGGGAACTGCCTTAATGGGAATGACCTTGCTCCAGCTGGAATAGCTCCCTGGCCAAACTGAGTCCCTTGCTGGGTCTTCCAAGGGGAGACTGCCCCAGGCCTCAGTGCTTCCTTGAGCTTCCACTGAAATGCTGAAGACTAGAAGTTCCCAGAGGCTCAATCATTTCAGCAGAGTTGGCAAATCCATGAGCATGGGCAAGGGTGGAAGGCATATAAAGGACTCAGAGCTTATAATCTCATACAGTATATTCTCAATTGTCCCATCACCTTGTAGTACCATGGAAATAGCCTTTCCTGGTCTATGTACCATCAGGTTAGATACTTCCTTTTTAATGGTTTCACAAAAGAGATCTCTTTGCTAGGTCTCTGGCAGTGGTTTTCTAACTGAAAAATAATTAAGGGAGCCTTTTAAAGGCCACTGTTCACCAGATTACAAAGAATATGGAGGCCATGCTGTGCTACAATAAAAGACAACTATTTTCTTAGGGGGGAATAACTGGAATTGAGACATTTCTTCAAAATGTACCCAAGTGGGTGGTCAGCTGAACTACACTCTGAATTTCCCATGATTATCACACAACCACAAAAGAGCTGCTCTCCTGACAGACCAAAGCCAGACTGGGTAAAAAGTTAATTTGAGGTACCTTCTAGATGAAAGAACAAATGGCACATAGCCCACATGGCAAGGGCAATGGAATTCCTGGTTGTATGCACGGTCTCCTCCCCAAGAGGGTCAGTTCCTTGCTCCAATGAAGAGCACTGGGGCAACCTACATTGCAGTAGGGGAAACAGAGTCCCTGAAACCAAAGCAGCTGCAAGGAATGGTCCCCCAATTCTCCTTCATATTGGCTGATTAACCATGAACAGGCATCCATTCTGGCTAGTTTGCCAAGTCTATCAAACACAGGTCCAGTCTTCTCCCCACGGGACAGGACAACAAGTTCTGATACACGAAAAGACCAGCAAAATAACTGTAGCCTGCCATCTTTGCCATTTGCTGGTGTTCTTGAGTAATGTCCTAAAAAACCATCCTGATTTCCTGGTGCAGACAGTAGATTTTATTTTATTCTTTAAGATTTTATTTGACAGACACCGTGAGATAGGGAACACATGCAGAGGGAGTAGGAGAGGAAGAAGCAGTCTTCCTGCTGAGCAGGGAGCCCAAAGCAGGACTCAATCCCAGGACCCTGGGATCATGACCTGAGCCAAAGGCAGATGCTTAATAACTAAGACACCCAGGTGCCCCAGGCAGTGGATTTTAAAGGAGAAGCAAAAAGACTCAGCTATAGCTGCCACCCGGAGTGGAACAATCAGAGGTCTTAAGCTGCCCTCTAGGAAGGTGCTGTTAAGTTGACTTTGTGCCATGTGTTGGGTGTCTTAGTTCAGTGCTCCCATTTTAAGTCTACTAGTTCCCTGATGGGCTCACATTTAACAAACTGGTCTAATGAGGAATAACAAGGGAAGGAGATGTGTTCAAGGCAGAATGAACTCAAGGTGGAGTTCTGCCGCAGTACTGATGTTAATACCAGCCATGCAGTTGAGCATGTGCAGTAATGGTTGGTTGGGAATCTTGAACTCTGAAATCACGTTGGTGACTGTCTTTGGATGCAGATCTGTAGTTGAAAAAAAAACAAAATCCTCTGACACCAGTTACCTTAATGAAAGATGGTGTTAGTTACATATAAGCTGCTATTTGAATTCTGCTGTACCTACTTAAATGAAAATGTTCATTCCTTTTTTAAGTAATCTGTAACCTAGATTATTTATATTAGCACTTAAGACTTGATTCTTTTCCCTCCTATTACTCAGTAAGGACACCACTAGCTAATAAAGCCCCAGGCCATCATTTTCAGTACGGTAGTGTTTGTATCTTATTCTAGGACCATATAGATCACTGGGAGGATTGCACTTGGAGTTAAATGTTGCCCAGTAGCAACTAAGAGCTCATACTTGGTCCTATAGTTCCATGACTCCTTGATCTGTTAAAATCTGTAACTGGTAAGTTTTCCTAACGATCTAGACTATATAAGAAACAAGTACTTTCAGCTTGTACATAAGTGTAGTAAATCCTGACAAAAATAAGGTGATATGTTCATAAAATACCAGCTTCTGTCAGAGGGAATTCTTTTAGTAGTTCTCGGGTTACTTTACCTTGTCTCCTAATAGATTCCTTGGGGCCACACCTTGAACTTCCTGTTACTTACATCAGTTTAAATCTGGTGTTGCCTCATGAATTTTTCCTCTCAAAACCAAGAAAATAATGGTTGTGTTAAGTTATTTTTCAGGACTCGACTAAGGTCTAAGAGTTCAGTGGTATTATCCTCACTCTGGACCTTCACAGAAACACTTAGAGTGATTTGGAAACTTCTGTCAACAGAATCTGAAGCTCACTTAATTTGTCAGACTCAAAATGGAAGTCCGAAAGTTTTGGGGGAGTTAATACCTAAGGAAGACAAAGGAGAGAGAGGCAGAATTAAGCAGAGAGAACCTTTTTTACTTTGTTGTATAGGCTTTAACATTAGTAAAATGGGAAGAATTGAATGAAAGAACTTCTCAAAACTGCAGTGCACCTCTGAGAAGTGGTAGCCAGCCCAATGAGGAGCTCCAGCTCAAAGATGGCTCCTAGAAGAATCTTGGGAAATGGCCATGCTCTGGTTCTCCCACACTGCCCAATTATTGCACAGAAGCTTCTGGGAATAGCATGGCTTCAGCCAGAACAAGGTCAGATCCTGTGGGGTGGGGAGTGTCCCCTGTTTCTAGAAAGAGATAGACTACTCAGATCTCCCATCACTGCCCCATAAACTAGAGTGGAAGATTCCATGAGAATTCCAATGCTGGCTTGTCTAGAACCGAGTACTTTAAATCAAGCAAAGTAGCCCGGAAGGATCTCTTGGCCTAGAAATAAATAGAATGAACCCTAGAATAAACCCTAGGGCCTCCAAAGCTGAATGAAAAAGTCCCAATAAGGACCCCCTCAACCTGGCAGAGAGAGGGATCTCTGAATTGTGAGTTGCTTGAGTTGTTCCTCACTGGGTCAAGCATTTATGTCCTTGCTCGGTCATTGGTTGTAGGCTGCTTCTCCAAAGAGTTGAACCTGGGGGCACAGCTCCCTGAAGCTGAGACAGACCTTGGAGCTGGGAGCTAAAGGCAGTCTGAGCTTCCTCTATGCAGCAGGTCAGTAAGTCGTCTTTTGAGAGGGAAGCCGGGTGGTGCATCTCTCTATCAGGGTCTCATCCATAGAGAAGATTGGCCAGGTTATTTCCTGTCCTTCAGGATGTTCAGGGGAAAATCACCCTTGGCATCCCTCCAGTGGGACAGATGGATCAAATCTACATCCCCGTGCTAATGCATCATGGTAGTGAGGCATCTGTTACATCACACAGCTGACCAACATTAGCAAAAATTGGCCCTGTGGTATTGTGACTAATCAGTACAAGTGGTTTAGTTTGTGCAGTGATAAAAGGAGAATGGTCACTGAGCTGCATACCAGGAGATAAGTGGTGCCCAGGGGGCTTGTTAGAGATTCCCAAGGAATTGCCTGTTATGTGAGCCCAAGTAACTTTAGCCACAAGAGGCACACACACAAATCTACCTGTCCCAAGCCTGAACGTTAGGTTTGATTTGAAATAGACATGGTATCCATCCTCTAGTTTTGGTAAAAAGGATACAGGAAGTCTTAATACACCTAAAAATTTTCATAAAAACATGAATGCTGAGTATGAGAGCATGTTTAACCATATAATCATATAGATAATAAAGTTAATCTCTGAAGTATAGCTATTGTAAGACTTGAGATTTCAGCCTTCTTGTACAGACCACCACCAATCCCTTGCACTGAAATGACATTAGTAGTCAATTTACATGGTATAAGCAGCAAGAATTTGACTTCTGTGAATGCTATTTTCCTGTCTTACTCTAAGCAAATCTTTGTCCAACTGCTGTCTTGTAATTTCTCTCCATTCTATAGTTGACCTAACTTTTCTTCTAGAACCTAGCTTAGTTAATAATTAACGACTCTTAGATATGACCCCTTATCAGCCTTGGCCACAAAGTATGGTTATAAACAGTCTTGGTATTTTGCAAAAGAAACTTGAGATTAGGACTGAACCATAATTCTAATGGGAGAATGGTGACAACAAAAGAGACCACATGTTGGTCATGAAGTCCCCTGAACCTCTTCTATCATCTGGGAAGAACAAGTCAATAGAATAAGAAAAGCGGCCCTATTTCTTATGTTCAGCCCATTGCGGGCTTTCTTTAAATGTACTTTTTCTTCATTTCCAAATTCTGTGTACAAGAGGAGGATGCAATCTGTGGGTATTTAACTATAGATTAAAAACCATTGTAGGTCCTGGTGCTACTTTTATGGCACAAGAAAAAGGTCACTGGATGGATTGCTGTATCCCTAGTTCTTTTAGATTATTTTTGACCTTGAGGTTGATTGGGAATGTTTCATTAGAAACCATGATTAATACTTCTATACAGCTTTTAAAAATCATTTAATACCATGTTCTTTAAGATTGAAAAAGGTTGGCTATACTAAGCTATCCAACTGTCTATATTCTAGAGATCTAAAGCATAATATATGACCTATTAATCCTGGCAATTAAGATACCAATAAATTGCTTGTCTAAAGGGAAAAGAGGATCATCCTCTTTGGGGAACTAACTGAATTTCTCTGACTGAGACTCTCTAACTTTCTGAGAAAAAGAAGCATCAGAACTAGATTAAGGAAAAAGACATGGATTAAGGCTCATTTAGTCCTGGCCTTAAGTTCCATAGCCCATTACTTTGTCTAAATACTCTTGGAAAAGTAATCTGGATGAACAGATGTGTACTAACCTGATTCACATTCAGACTGTTGGAGGTCTGAGATCCTGGCAGGTTGCAGTATATCCTTGACTGAGGTGTGGGATCCTAGGGAAGGCCATTAATGGAGCCAGAGTATTATGTTTAAAATAATGAATACTGTTATGCTGAAAATAAAAATTTTTTAAAAAGCCATCAGAACTTTAGATAGAGCTGGGAAGATCTAAATAGAGTCCCCTGTAACACTGCTTGGTTGATATGCAATACCAGTTAATGTACACTGTTTTCCTGATGTATTTCACTGGTAAATTGGGATAATAGTAGGAACTACACCACCATCTTATACAAAGAGCCCTGTTCAACTACCTTTTAATGAGTATCTCAGCCAGTTGGCAATTGATCCATTCCCAAAATCCCATTTGACGTTCTTGTCCACTCATCCTAACAGTTTTGAACCCTAGGATCCCCGCCAGATACAGATTGGAGATGAGGTTTTATATACAAACTGTTGATTAAGGAGGCATACTTTTGGGGAAACAATGCCTATGGAATAGAATAGAAGGAATTAGGAAGAATAGAGAATCTGTGGCTCAATGTGACCCCAGAACAGCCTCAGCCTCCTGCAAGAGAAGCTCTGGAGCTAGAATGCTCTTTCAGATTTGTTCTGGGTGGATTAATTGAGCCAGATTTCTCTTTTGCCACATGAATTGGTCACTGGAGGAGGGTCAGTGTGGGAAGAGATGACCTTAGGCATGAGTAGGCCCTCTTCAGGCTAAAGGGGTGGATAAATATGGTCTCTACCACAGCTGGGAGCAATACACCCTTCATGGAAGGATCCTATGTCCTGCTTCAGTGTTCAACACATTAGTAGGTATGTCTTCTTCCACTGAAGGCCTCTTGCCATCACTGTTAGGGTGTCGTGAAAGCTCTGTCCAAAGGGGAAGTCTACAAAGTAGATAAAAACAGTCAAAAGTAGCATCCTATGTTTGGGACTTCTTATAAATTAGCTGGCAATTAAAAATTGGCAGATCCTTCTAACCTGGCTCAACACCATATATACATATAATATAGAGAGACTTTTACTTTGTTTCTGGTGAGCCCATGTGAGCAATTAATAAACCTTTTAGAAGCTAAAGCTTCCTGCTCCAAGGATCATCCCAGAGAAGTCCAATGCCTAAGAACTGTTTTCAAGACCAGGTCTGGGTCACTGAATACCATCGTTTGCACATTTGCCCTCCAAAAACCCATGTGAAAGAATGACAATCTTCATATTGTTACTGGACAGAATAGAATCTATTAACCTGCTTGTAATCCTATTCCTCAATGACAAATGATTCTAGTATCCCAAGTTCTACATTAATTTAAGTTCTCCTAGGGGAACAAGGGTATACATGTTGATAGTTTAAAGCAAAGGAGCTGGGTAGTAGGAAAGGAACCCTATTGTAAAACATGTTGAGGTCCTGACACAATCACCTTTCTGTTCTCCCTTTGCCTGAATTTCAGAACACATTACCTGAGATTTTCTAGAGCTTTCATGGAGCCTTGGGCAGAGATACCTCAGACTTAAAATTATAAAGCCATGCTAAGAAATCCTACCTAGAAAATAAGATCACAATCAGTATCTTCTTGTTTCACAGGTCAGTTTATTCATCCTTCTCAACCACTTTCAAATCAGTGAGGGTGTCAAATCCAATGTTTCAAGCATGGGCTTTAAATTCTTTCATTTGAATTCTTTGAGAATTAGTGAGCATCTTTAGACAAGTCACAGGGTTCCTACTATTACTTTTGTCTATGCAAAACTAAGAGAATCAACCAAACTTAAAAGCAGACATTCTGAATGCTCAGAAGGTGAAAAACATTACATATTAAGAGCAAGAAGGTAAGTGTGCTTTGACATCACTTCGCATTCTCTTGACTAGAGCTGGCAATCTTGTAGCTACTTTGTGTGAAACATAAGATGGCTAGAAGATTCAATACCCATCAATGACTTTGGATTAACAGCAGTAACTCTGAGTCCCAAAAGAAACCGGTATTAGGACAAGCACATCACTTGACTTAAGCTCCTTTGCAAAGAGATCAGTTTATGCCTAGGGATTTATACTTGGATAGAAATTGACAATGTTTGGATCAAATACTTGAAAGAACATCTGTACTCACAGTAGGGATTGTGTATCCAGCCTTGATTTAAGTCCTAGAATGTGCTGGCCACTGTGACTTAGGGCCTGAAGTTTAAAATTCCACCTCTTAAGATAACTTTATACTTCATTTTACCCTTTGCAAGGACTAAATTAGCTTGCAATGGTGGAGGAAAGCATGTAAAAATGCCTAATTTAGGAGAGAAATATCAGGGATCCACTTAAAACCACATATAAGAACTAGACATAATAACACAAGTCTTCACAACAAACTGAAAATACTGTAAGAACAAGTATCTAAACTTCATATCCACATCAGTTACACCAGGTTCTGCAAGTAGGTGTCAAGATGACAAAGGTTTAAGGATTTTGAGGGAAATGAGAAGGAAGCCTATGAAGGCTGTGAGAGCCATCAGTTAGATGGAGGTGAGACACCAGTGAAGGAAAAAGTTTGGGTAGAAACATCTTAGGTAGCCACACTGTGTAAGCAACATTGGGCATTGTGGTTGGAGTGCTTTAATTATCCACAAGGTCCCTTGTCAACCAGGAAAGGATCCACCTTGGTAACCTAGCCATGTTGTCACTGGGGAAAAAAATGCAGTATAAATGTAGAGATGGGCTTCTAAGAGCAGCAAAAACCAGAAGTAGTAACCAGTCCTGCTTAATCATTGGCTATAACCTGGTTTGAAGGTGGCCTTGGTATAAGTGCTTCAAGGAATCTGGAGTCATGGCAACTGGAAGTGGACACTATTCTCATAGAATCTTATGATAGTCTCCTGATAAATCTGCCACTAGTTGTGGAAAATGAAAACAGGGCAGGCTGATCAAATTGTTAGTCATTGAATAAATCAAGAGAACAGCATCTGAGTGTCTGATCTAATATAGGGAAATTGTATTCTGAAAACCATTCTTATCCAAAGAGAATGAAGCCACACTGTAATGAAGTAGGCCTAGTAAAAGATACTAGAAGAATCCTTCTGAAATCATAACTTGCTATGTCACCTAACCACTGCTTATCATCCCCTAATAACTAGCCAGGGATATCTGGCATCCTATTCTAGTAACTTACAATGCCCATTCACAAGGAATAGTTTGCATTCTTTTCTCTCAGGAACATTGCTTGAGAAACTATGTATATGTGTGTGTGTGTGTGTGTGTGTGTATACATACATGTTTGGATTCAGTCCATTATCTCCCTGAAGAAGATCTGTGTGGTCAAAGATCTTGGATCCTATAATTCCGTTACTGAAGATCAGAAGAAGGTTCACAAAACAAACCTTAAGATCTTTAAAAAGTCCTGATCATCAAAACATGGGACCTGGAAAATGAGTTGGTTCATTGCTATAGACTCTAGATAAGGTATCTACTTTTCATCCTTGAACAGCTTAACCTATATATCTTTATCAGCATCTCTTTTAAAATTTTTTTATTAACATGTAATGTATTATCAGCCCCAGGGGTACGGGTCTGTGAATAGCCAGGTTTACACACTTCACAGCACTCATCATAGCACATACCTTCCCCAAAGTCCATAACACAGCTCCCTCCTCCCCTCCCCCCAATCCCCCTCTGTTTTGTGACATTAAGAGTCTCTTATGGTTTGTCTCCCTCCCGATCCCATCTTGTTTCATTTATTCTTTTCCTACCCCCCAAACCCCTCATGTTGCCTCTCAACTTCCTCATATCAGGGAGATCACATGATAATTGTTTTTCTCTGACTTATTTCCCTAAGCATTATCAGCATCTTTTAAGTAGCATACTAACATCTGCTCGTAGGCAGATCTATTTCCATACTATTCTGACTCCTATCACTGAGTTAAAGCATTTGTAGAAAAAGCCCCTGAATATCTCAGGGGGCTGTTTGAAAGTGACAGGGTCTTTGGGCATGAGAATAAGTCTTTAATTTCACTTTCTATATTCATGAGGCTCTGTGTTGGCATGAAGTTCTGAGGAATGGAGGTCAGCTGTTTGGTCTTGACCCACAGAGCCAAGTAAAAGCTTCTCCTCCCAGATAACCTTCACAAAGTTACCCACAAAGTTAGAAAGTCATCATCCCTAAGATTAGAGTGACTGCATTGTTTGAAGTCTTCTAAAAAGTAGGCACCAAGATCTTCTGATTGGGGTTCGGGAGAAATCGCTAAAACATGAGAAACGGGGAGAGAGAGACTGTCTAGATCACAGGTCTGACACCTGAAAGGATTGGGAAAGAGGGGACTTAGACTAGTTTGTTTCTGAGAAGCTTGCAGTGATCTGTGGGAGCCTAGGCCCAAAGACTGTTCTAGAAGGATCTTGCATCACACAGAAGTGTTCAAGTTCCTGTAACTGCTGTGCTGTCATTAGCTGGAAATATTCCAGGAAGAAATGTGGCCAGAGTGGATGCTGCAGCTGATTTGAAAAGTCAGCAGCTGGAGGATGTCCTCACTAGCTGATTTTGTATGTGTTTCTCTTGAAACAGCATATCTCCATGGCACCAGGGATTATTTCTTGAACATAGAAAATCTGAGGTGCATGTTTGAGAGGTAATTCCCCTCTAGTTCCCTTGGTTTTAGGGAAGTATGAAGAGCTGAAATCTGAGGTCCCACCCAAATTCCTCCATTCAATGTGTCAGGGCCTCATGTTTTCCAGACAGAACCCTAATCTTACTGTAATAGATCATGCTTTAGTTGAATATGCAGTATGTCCATTCCAAGCTTGCTCCTCACCCTCTTTTTTTATAGGAAATAGAGGTATCTATATAAGTTACTAGAGATGCCATCTGACTCACACTTAACCTTTACATGATTGTGTGTCCATAATACTGAATTTTTTTAGATTAACTTATTTCTGTGCTTAGGACCAGCTAGGGATCTCTACAGTCCTAGATATTGTTGCCCTATAATTTTTAATACTAGAATCTTTACATGGCTATTAGAATTCTTCTCTATAAGGACACTTCCCCATATCTCATGAAGTCTTTAGAACTTGGATAACTGCTGTGTGCCGGAGACTTCCTGTGTTGACCTATATTCTATTAAAAATCATTGAATATTATATTCCCTGATCTTTTGGACCACTTCCATTACTGTTTATTCATTCTAAAAAGCAAACATCCTAGTTTGGCGACCGTGGCCATTGCTGCTATAAACATTGGGGTACAGATGGCCCTTCTTTTCACTACATCTGTATCTTTGGGGTAAATACCCAGGAATGCAATTGCAGGGTCATAGGGAAGTTCTATTTTAAATTTCTTGAGGAATCTCCACACTGTTCTCCAAAGAGGCTGCACCAACTTGCATTCCCACCAACAGTGTAAGAGGGTTCCCCTTTCTCCACATCCTCTCCAACACATGTTTCCTGTTTTGTTAATTTTGGCCATTCTAACTGGTGTAAGGTGATATCTCAATGTGTTTGTTTTTTTTTTTTAAAGATTTTATTTATTTGACAGAGAGAGATCACAAGTGGGCAGAGAGGCAGGCAGAGAGAGAGGAAGGGAAGCAGGCTCTCCGCTGAACAGAGAGCCCGATGCGGGACTCGATCCCAGGACCCTGAGATCACAACCTGAGCCGAAGGCAGCGGCTTAACCCACTGAGCCACCCAGGCACCCTCAATGTGGTTTTAATTTGAATCTCCCTGATGGCTAGTGATGAACATTTTTTCATGTGTCTGAAAGCCATTTGTATGTCTTGATTGGAGAAGTGTCTGTTCATATCTTCTGCCCATTTTTTGATATGTTTGCCTGTTTCATGTGTGTTGAGTTTGAGGAGTTCATTATAGATCCTGGATATCAACCTTTTGTCTGTACTGTCATTTGCAAATATCTTCTCCCATTCCATGGGTTGCCTCTTTGTTTTCTGTTTCCTGTTTCCTTTGCTGTTCAGAAGCTTTTGATTTTGAAGTTCCAAAAGTTTATTTTCACTTTTGTTTCCTTTGCCTTTGGAGACATATCTTGAAAGAAGTTGCTGTGGCTGATATCGAAGAGGTTACTGCCTATGTTCTCCTCTAGGATTCTGATGGATTCAAACACCATAGGTCCTTATTGCTTTATCCATACACACTGACTAAAAGAATCAACCAAAGTTAAACTACAGCTATTTTGAGTACTTAGAATTTGGTAAATATCATCATTACATTTCAGAACGTTGAATGTGTGCCTTTGCTTTGAAGTCACTTTGCATTCTTTTTAAAATGAGAAGGGCTGACAAGCTCCTGGTTTCATTAAAATATAAAATGTTTGGGAGGTTCCATATCTATCACTTTGATTGTAAATTAGCAGCTGGTAAACCTGAATCAGTATAGAACCAAGTATTGTGACAAGGACATTTGCCTCAAGTCTTTCCTAAGAGAACAGAGGTAATGTCTAGGAACTTAAACTCTGATTCCAAGTATCCCTGATTCTATCCAACCAAGACAACATGGGAATGTAAACCCAGATCTCTAAATCCACTCTTGATTTCCATAAGATACACAGACCACTGTCTGGTGGCCCACAGTTGGGAATTCCATCCCCTAAAATATCTTAATTTTAGATGTTTCTCTAAACAGTCTACCTCTTGACAATAGGACCAAATGATTTTGAAAGGTAGTAGGAATGCATGTAGAAGTATGAGGGGAATACCTGGTATTTGCTTAAACTAAAAATCTTCAAGAACTAGAAATGGTGAAACATGTCTTCCCAACAAACAATATATAACCATAGGACACCAGAATGTTTTTATTCACATTAAATTGTTAGACTAGATTCTGTAGTATTCAGATGCCAAGATGCAATTGAGCATGTAAATATTACTTTAAATAAAGGCTTGCCTGGAGGTAAAAAATGGAGGAAGCTTGGGAAGAATGAGCAAGCCATAGGTTTGTGATGTAGGACCCCAGTTAAGGAAAGTTTGTAAGCATCCAGGTCAGCCATCTAGTTGAAAGATTTAGCCCAGCTGTTGGCAAGTGCTTAAATTGCCAAAGGGTCCCCTATCTCTCAGGTAAAGATCTGCCTTAGAACCTTGGCCATGTTGTTACTGGGCATCAGCCCTTATGGGTATGGTCTCAGTGACCGTGTAAGACAGGATTTCAAAGAGCAGCTGCTGGACCCTCAGTCCATTCCCTCCTTGAAAGTCTATAGTCCCAGACCATGGTTCTCACAACTCTAAGTATTAGAAGAAAATATATAGTAAAGACCTTTGTGTGAATACCAAGTCCTGATTTATCCAAAGTCTTGGATCTAGGCAAGGGAGCTGGTTAGGGATAGTAGACTCTAGGTGCAAATCACCGACCTTTCACCCTTGAACAACTTAATTTATGATTATGTATCAGCTTCTCTTAAGTAGCATACTGGGATCACCTTGAATTTATTTTCCCTTCTATGGGAAGATCTATTTCCTATCTTTCTTTTTATTTTATTTTTTTTATTAAATTTATTTTCAGCATAACAGTATTCATTATTTTTTCACCACACCCAATGCTCCATGCAATCCGTGCCCTCCATAATACCCACCACCTGGTACCCCAACCTCCCACACCCCCACCACTTCAAACCCCTCAAATTGTTTTTCAGAGTCCATAGTCTCTCATGATTCACCTCCCCTTCCAATTTACCCCAACTCCCTTCTCCTCTCTAACACCCCTTGTCCTCCATGATATTTGTTATGCTCTGCAAATAAGTGAAACCATATGATAACTGACTCTCTCTGCTTGACTTCTTTCACTCAGCATAATCTCTTCCAGTCCCGTCCATGTTGCTACAAAAGTTGCGTATTCATCCTTTCTGATGGGGGCATAATACTCCATAGTGTATATGGACCACATCTTCCTTATCCATTCGTCCGTTGAAGGGCATCTTGGTTCTTTCCATAGTTTGGCGACCGTGGCCATCGCTGCTATAAACATTGGGGTACAGATGGCCCTTCTTTTCACTACATCTGTATCTTTGGGGTAAATACCCAGGAGTGCAATTGCAGGGTCATAGGGAAGTTCTATTTTTAATTTCTTGAGGAATCTCCACACTGTTCTCCAAAGAGGCTGCACCTACCTGCATTTCAACCAACAGTGTATCTTTCTTTTTAAAGAACACTTCTGGCACTGAGTGAAAGCATGTGTAGGAAAAAAGTCCTCTGAACTTGTCTTTGGGGCCACTTGAGAGCGACAATCTTTGAACATGCTGTATGGCCCTTAATCAAATTTCAGCTCCTGTGTCTGTAAGGCTTAAAGGCAATACACAGAAACCCCAAAGAATGAAGTGTGGTTAAAGTGTGACTTGACCACAGTGTTTCCATGTCAAGTGGTCTGGGATTGACTAAAGAACAAGGTAACAACCTATCTTTCCAGAGGACTTTTAAACTTTGTGGGTAACTTCTGTCAAGGCTAACATAACAAGATTAGAGGGATTAATGTCAGTGCAGGTCCTCTAAGAAGCGAGCACCAAGATGTAACTTCTTGGGAGAAAATACCTGTAAGGATAATGATGGGGGCGGGGGAGACCAGCAGGATTGAGTGGGAAGAGATGCTGGAATATAATGCAGGTCTAACAATGAAAATAGAAGGGTTTGGGTAAGAGGAGACTAAGATGGCAGTGTAACTCTGAAGTACTGGCCAGCCATTGGGAAGTCTCAGCATAAAAACTGCTATATAAGGGTCCTACAAAAGACGGGAAGGGCCAAACTCCTGTAAGGAAGCCCTACTCTTATTAGCTGGGTATAGCCTGATAAGAGTATGGCCTCCCCAAGGACAGCAGATCTGAAGGGGTGGCCCTTGGAGGCTTCCCCCACCAACTACCCTCCTTGCAGATGAGATGACTGAAGGGATATCTGAGTGGCACATCTCCATGGCACCAAATATTATAAGAATACATTTTGAGAGAGTCAATTATCATATGGTTTCACTTATTTGTGGAGCATAACAAATAGCATGGAGGACATGGGGAGTTAGAGAGGAGAAGGGAGTTGGGGGAAATTGGAAGGGGAGGTGAACAATGAGAGACTATGGACTCTGAAAAACAATCTGAGGATTTTGAAGTGGCGGGGGTGGTGGGAGGTTGGGGTACCAGGTGGTGGGTATTATAGAGGGCATGGATTGCATGGAGCACTGGGTGTGGTACAAAAATAACGAATACTGTTATGCTGAAAATAAATAAAAAATAAATTAAAAAATACATTTTGTGACGTGTATCTTTGAAAAGCAACTCCTTCTTGGTTCACTAGTCTGTTACTAGTCACACTATAAATGGAATAGTCTAAAGGGAGAGTCGGGCATGCCTGGGTATAAAGGCCTACCTTTTAAAGGGCTGGTCAGGGCTGAAGTCTTCCTTGCCAGTGAAAGTCTTCACTGAAGACTCTGACCCACAATGAAGGAGATGTGGGAGAGCAGGTGGCTAGCTGAAAGTGGGAGACTTGAGCAGGGTCTGCTGACACCGTTCAGAGTGTCAAGCAAGGCCACTTAAACTTCTCAAAAGATGAGATGGGAGGAGTTATCCATCAGTTCCTGTACTATTGGCTGAGGTTTGTCCCCATGATGTTCAGTCTTCAATATAGCCAATAAAAAGCCAGACTTTTGGAAGTTTGAAATGACTGGAAATCACTTTCTGACCCAAGCAATCTAATTTTGTGCTTTAGTGGACAAAACAAATGTCTGTTGTAATTCTGTTTGAGGAATCCAGCAACCTTAAAGTGGGTTTCCAGAGGGAACAAGCCACTAATTGGTTGTATTAGCCATGGACTCCTCAGGCTATTTTTCAGATTCTACCTAAAAAGCTGGTTATTAAACAAATGCTCTTCTACTTCCCAGTTTCTTATTGAGGTATAATCACGGAAGAAAGGATGCAAATACATCATTCTTCATCAAACGCTTTGCAACTCTACAGTAATGTATTTGTTCAGAGGCTTCTGAAGGGTCAAGACACCACCTGGCCTCTTTCCCCTTGACTTTATTTGGTATCTTAGTACCTTTCTCATTGGCTCACTCAGGTTCCGAATTTTGTTTAACTTGTTAGAGCAACTTGCCATGATGGCCAAAGCTTAGAAACCAAATAATGGGTTTATTTCATGTCTCTAAAATTAAGCAGGGCACATTGGATGGAGCACTGGGTATGGTACATAAACAATGAATCTTGGAACACTGAAAAAATAAACTTAAAAAAAAAGAAGATCTGCATCTACTCTGGACAGAAGAAAGTACTAAAGGAGCCTATGCTGTGTTCAATGTAGATCTGTACCTATGTCAAGGATTTGGTTTGTGGAGGGTGTTCTCAGTATAGATGAGCTTATCCTAAGGCCTAGCACACTTGGAAGGTGTGGACTTCTTTCTGCTTATAGTCTAGGGTGTTTCCCTAGGGAGATAGAAGTTTCTAGATCTCACGTTTCCATATTGCTGTCTAGCCTTAAATGTTTTCTCCTTGATTTCGCTGGTTCAGATGCTATACAATTGGGCTCAATTGTCCTCTTCCACATGACCAGCCAGTAACACAGAAAAAAATTTGAAATCTTTCTACCTGAAAGAGTAAGAGTAAGTGGCCAGACTTCACAACTCCCAACACAGTGCTTCATGGCATCTCAAAATAGAAGGACCTGTTTCTCTGGGCCTTCTAGGTCTGGCCTGAGTGTTAGAGCCACTTCAGTTCTTGCCTGGAAGAGTGTGATGCGAATCAGGCCAAAGCAGGGCCTCATGCTGCACAGCCTGTGAATGCAAGTGTTGGCACAAAAAGCAACCAGGTTCTCATTTCTACTGTGAAGCTGTGTGTCACAGGAGACAGGGAGGGCTAAGATTCTGGGAGAGGTATATGAACTCTTCCCATGCAGTTGGAGTTTCTCATCAGGCTTCCGGTACTTGTATCTTTTTTTTTTCTATTTTGTCTACCTCTAAACCAGAATGAATCATTTCTGACTGAATGGTGGTTATAATTGTTATGAGGTCAGTTTCCTTTACTATTGTGACTGGTGAGAAATTGTAGTATCCATCAGGGTAACTATTACCCACACTGACAAGACTATTTAATAACTAACTTGCCAATTTCTTAGTTTTTTTTTTTTTTAATTTCTTAGTGTTCCAGAATACACTATTTATGCCAATTTTTAACTTAGAGGAGTATTTCTTTTTTTTTCAATTTATTTATTTTCAGAAAAGCAGTATTCATTATTTTTTCACCACACCCAGTGCTCCATGCAATCTGTGCCCTCTATAATACCCACCACTTGGTATTTCTATCTTTGATTATAAAAGAAAACTATTGGGCAAAATATTGGGAAAATAACACCATGTACTATAGGGAAAGGCCTGTCTAAAATGTGCAAGCATGTTTGTATTCTGGTCTCCAAGACATAAACCCTAATGTTGAAGAAATATCCCATTGTTTTGATTCTAAAAGACAAAAGAGCATAGGGGTGAATGGGCCATAGCCTTGTTCAACCTAGACATAAGCTAACTGCACACCTCTATAGACCTTCTTTTCATTATCTGTGGCCCAGTAAGAAATCTTGGTGAATAACCTACCATTCCAACTCTTAGAACTTAAAACCTTCTGTGAGCCGAAGGGGCATGTGCACCCAAATGTTTATAGCAGCAATGTCCACAATAGCCAAACTATGGAAAGAACCTAGATGTGCATCAACAGGTGAATGGATAAAGAAGATATAGTATATATACACAATGGAATACTATGCAGCCATCAAAAGAAATGAAATCTTGCACTTGTGACGACGTGGATGGAACTTGAGGGTATTATCCTTAGCGAAATAAGTCAGACAATTATCATATGACTTCCCTGATATAAGGAAGTTGAGAGGCAACGTGGGGTGTTTGGGTAGTAGGAAAGGAATAAATGAAACAAGATGGGATCGGGAGGAAGACAAACCATAAGAGACTCTTAATGTCACAAAACAAACAGGGTGGCAGGGAAGAGGGGGGTAGGGAGAAGGTGGTGGGGTTATGGGCATTGGGGTGGGTATGTGCTATGGTGAGTGCTGTGAAGTGTGTAAACCTGGCGATTACCTGTACCCCTGGGGCTAATAATACATTATATGTTTATTAAATTTAAAAATTTAAAAAAATAAATAAATAACCCTTCTGTGAGCAAATAGAGATATTCAAGTGCAAGAGGAAAAATAGGTGTTTGGCATCTGTAGAAGGATTATTGAACATTCTTAGCCTTGTGGTTGAACAATAGAAAATTTGTCTTGAGGGTCCCATTTTTTGAATATCTCATAAAAACTAGAACTAGTATATCTAAATCATGCTACTTACAAACTAGAAAATACTATGTACTTTAAGATTTAAAAAATTTAACCAGACTAAGTTATCAAAAAAAAACCCTTCTGGTAGAGATTATATTCTATTCTGATACATATATCTTAATCCTAGGAATTGCTGAAATATCGAGTGTTTGATCTAAAAGGACACAAAGGTCACTCTATCTAATGGTGACCTAGTCCCTTGTCTTTAGAGCCTGAAGCTCTTCATGGTTCTGAGAAGTATTGAGGGTAGTTTTTATGGAAAATGACCTGGACTGAGGCTTGTATTGGTCCTGGATTCAAGTTCAATAGTCCCTTTCTCTGTCCTGTTAGTGGTAAAGTTGTAATCTGTATAACAGGAAGAAGTGTTCCAGCTCCACTCAAATCTAAACTATTGGTGGGTGGGTGAAGTTTCAGCACCATGTGATAAGCCTTCAAATGCTATAGGTTCCCATCCATGACACTTCCCAGATGGGCCCAATGTCTGAAAGCTGTTGTCAATAGCTCAGACCTGCCTTTGAAAAGTGGTTCTCATGTTTCAGGAATATATCAGGCTGATTCTGTTGTTACAGCCAGAAAATACATGTAGAAGAATGTAAATCTTCCTATTTTACTAGACCAAATAGACTACTACTAGCCTTTTATATGTATATAATTCTAGCCTGGACCAATGATCCTACTAAGTATTCCAATTTGTGAATGCCTTATTTTGGGTTCTCTCTCAGATCAGGAGACAGGGATTTAGATGCAGATAGCATAAAGTAAGGGAAGAACAGGTAGTGTGAGGGGAAAGAACAAGAACATAAGGGTGTACTGTTGAACTACTGACACAGTGCACTTCTACCTTTGTTCTACCCTTGCCTGACTTTATTTCCTGAGATTTCCTAGAGCCTCCCTAGAGCCATGGTTGAAGCACTTCAGGTATTAATAGCAATAAAGACAGCCTGGACATGTTGTCTAGGAAATAAGACAACTCTTGAATGCTTAACCTGGGACTGTACTGGCCATACCTGTAAAGAATAAAGGGGAGAAGGGAGAATGGGTGGGAAGAGACTTTGGAGTATATAGCAAGTATGACACCGGAAACCAGAAAGAAGAGGCAGAATTAATGAACAAACTTTGGGGATGTCCCTTGGCTGAAAAAAACTTTCTCAGGTACACACTGCTGTCTATGATTGCCTTAAAGGAGTTCTGAGCCAGTGTGCAGTCATTGGCTGGGAGGATTCTTAGGAGAATGTGGCCTCAGTGAATGCTATAGCAGATTTGAAAAGGCAGCAACTGGGGAATGTCTCTACCAACTCCTCCTTGCAGATGATTCTCTTGAAGGAAAATTTTGAACATCACAAATCCCTGGCACCAGGGATTACCTCTTGGGTGGATAAATAGGTTAGGCATGTGTTTGAGAAGTAATGTCTCCTTGGTCTCTTGGACTCAAGGAAGCATGAGTTGCTAAACTTGTTGAGGACCCATCCAGATATCTTCAGTTTTTACAGGAACCCATGTTTTTCCAGACAAAGCCTTGATCTTAACCTCAATTCCAGCTCCTTAGCTGAGCATGCAATATTTCAAGACTGATTTCTAAGTTGACTTCAGTCTTCTGCTTTTATGAAGGAGATAAGGGCCTTTTTGGTAAATTATCAGAGATGCCTCCACCATATACCCTTTACCTGTTTGTCAACCATTCTCACGTACTCTATCCCTCTGTAGAACATTGACTCCATTTAGGACCAAGTAGCCATCTCTGCTAGCCCTCTAGATAATGTTACCCTGTACTGTTTAATGCTTGTATCCTTGCATTGCCAATAGCACTATCCCATAGGGTGATACTTTCTCAAGTCCCCAGCAGTGAAATATTTAGTAATTGCACCAGCCACTGTATCCCTGATATTTTCATTGACTACCTTTCATTGATGATCAAACCCATCATATTGCTTATTCTCTTGAACCACTCCCATTACAGTGTCCATCCAGGTCTTCTAAGGTACAAGCATCAAGATAGAGGATGTATTGAGGGAAATTCCTGTGACGGATGAAAAGAGTGAGCAGGAATAGATGGGAGTTCAATGCTGGTCTGAAAGGAAACAAGTTTTGGGTAGAAAGGAGATTCAGTTTCAAGATAGCTCTGAGACATTCTCAGGTAGGCCATTAATAGGGCAAAAATTATCCATAGAGGATTCTTCTAGTTTAGTAGTGTACATCCACAAACTTCTGAATTCTGTGTCTATAGTAAGAATTACTGAGAAATGAACATTTGTAGGCTTGAGGTTCCACTTTGAAAGTGTTTCATTAGAACTGAAATCATCAGTATTTTTTCAATAACTTTCCAAAGCTCTAAAATACAATACCATGTACTTTAAGCTTAAATGTTGATACTCTAAGTACCAAACAACTTACATATAACATGCTATACATATCTTAATCCTAGAAATTAAGAATAATTAAATAATAAATTCTTGATCCAAAGAGACCCATAGATCATCCTATTTGGTGACCTATCCTCATGGCTTTAAAACCTCAGGAGCTCTAAGGTTCTAAGAAATAGAACTACCAAAGAGGGCCTTAAGGAAAAACTGGACTGAGGCTTGGTCCTGGAATCAAGTTTAACCATCTTCTTGTCCTGCTAGTGGCAAAGTTGTAATCTAAATGGAGAGGTACTAGCTCCATTCAAATTCAGTCTACAGGAGGATTGAGATTGTGTAAGGCTGTAGTATATCCTAGATGGATTAGAAGCACTGAGTCCTATGGTTGATCATTGAATCTTAACAGAACCAGAGTAGTGTGCTAGAGAGACAAACCCTAGAAAAGCCATCAGGATTTTGGGTAGTGATTGGACGTCTATATAAGATTTCTGCAAGACTTCTTGGCTGATATATAATACCAGTCAATGTACTCTCCTCTCATATACCCTCTGTTTGCCACCATGAATATTTCAACAGTGGGAAACTCTTGAGGAGTGGGTTACCTTTTGTCCACCAACCAAAAATTAGGACCTCATTGCCAGGCACTTGGCAAGGGATCCAATTCCAAAATCCTGTCTTGGTAGGGTCCCCTGTCTCCCAAGAAACTGGACCTTAGTACCCCAGCCAGGTTGTCACTGGGCAGTAGCCCTTTGGATGGATGATATTGGTGCAAATGTAGAGATGGAGTTCAGAGCAACTACTGGACCCATTGGTCAATTTCATCTCTGAAATAGGTTTGTGGGATTCAAGGGAATCCTGTGCAAGGAAATCATGCTTCCCACATTTCTATTTACAGATGACGTAAAGTACTTTTTTAATCTTTCTCCAAATTCCTTACCAAGTCCTCAGACCTGAGTAAAGGAATTGGTTCATCTTCATAGACTCTAGATAGATTAAGCTGCTCAAGGGTAAAAGGTGGCTTCATATCAACTTTGAAGTATAACACTGGGAGCATTTGAATTTGTCCACCCTTTGTGGGCAGACCTATTTCCTATGCTATTCTGACTTCAATCAGAGTGAAAACATTTGTAGGTAAAAGTGCCCCTGAGTATGTCTTTGTCTTTGAGCCTCTCTGAGAGTAACCATGGCTTAGGACATGCTGGTAGAGCCCTTTGAATTATTTTTCACCTCCACTGCTGTGAGGCTCAGATGTAATGACACAGAAGCCCTGAGAAAAGAAATGTGAGTATGTGAATCGACCACAACGCTTCGGGGTCAGAAAGTCAGGGCTTTACATGAAAACCAAGTGACGATATCTCCCCAGATGACTTTTTAACTTTGTTAGGCGACCTATGTCTAAGTTAGCATCCATAAGATTAGAAGGATATTATAAGTTAAGGCGCTCCATAAAACAGTCACCGGGTGGAACTACTTTGGGGGAAATAAGGATGTAAGGATGGTGGGAAGAGGCTTTGAAATGTTTCAGACATCAGATCTGCATTGCAAGAGAAAAAGAAAGGATTGGGTAGGAGAAGACCTAGACTACAGTACAGTTATGACTGGGTTTTCCTATTGGTTGGCCAAAACTCTCTCATAGATTCTCTAGAACAGTCTTGCACCAGACAGGAATGTCCATATTCCTATAACCAGGCCATGCTCGGTCACTAGTTTTGAGCATCCCAAGAATGTGGCCTGTGTGGACTCTGTTGAAGTTTAGAGGGTCAGCAGCTAGAAGATGCCCCCCATCTAGTTTTCACATGATTCTCTTGAAATCTGAACAGTACATCCACATGACACCAGGAGTTACTACACTTCTGTGGAGAAACCAATTTGGGAGGTACATGTTTGAAAAGACATTCTTCCTTGGTTCCTTTGGGCTCAGGGAGGTTTGTAGGGTTAGAATGATTAAGGACCCACTCAGGTGTTTCCACTGTAAGGTAAGAGCATCTTTGTAAGATAATAGAGATGCCCTTATATTTAGTAACAACCTGGTCCTTAGTAACAACCTTCAGTTACTTAACAAACAAACAAACAAAAACTATGGAATATTCAGCTTAGGAACAGCTAGCCATCTTTGCTGTCCTAGATATTTCTTATTGCCCCCCATCAGGCAGTGCTCTTATTACCAAGCTGCCAATAGCAACCTCTCCTAGCAGGAGATTTTCTCCAGATAACAAGCAGTAAAATCTCAGCAACTGGGCAACCACTATGATCTTGAGATTTTTCTACATACCCCACACTCCATTGGAGATCCTGAAACCTCATCTTATCTCCCAGTCTCTTAGATTATTCCCAATACTGTCCAGGTCTTCTGACAAGAATGTCAAGATGGACTCAAATGGTTAAGAGATTTGAGAGCAATGCCTGAGGAGGATGAAAAGAATGAGCAGGAATTGATGAGGTTTCATGCTGGTCTAGTACATATGAGAGAGGAAGACTGGGTAGAAAGAGAATTGGATTAAAGGAAACTCTAGGAAAGTCTCAGCCAGGACATCATGGATTTCCAGGGCAAAAGCTGTAGAAGAATTCACAGAATTCTGGAATTCTTGTTACCAGAAACAAGAATTCACAAGGATTCTTGTCATTCACAAGCAAGAATGATCCAGGTTTAGTAACCAGTCATGCTTAATTATTGAGTGTGAGCAATCTGGTAGGGAAAGTGTCCCTTGTATAATCTAAGGAATTTGGAGATGCGGCTGTTAGAGGTTATCACTATCCTCATAGGACCTTCTGTTGATGTTTCTGCTACTACAGAGTCCAGTCTTCCTAGGTCTTCAGCCATGGAAAATGGATAAAGTGTGATCAGATAGTATTGAAGACTTCATAACTGAAGATATCATTTACCAAGAGCATACTCTATTCTTTTCTTTTGTAATTTTATTTTTTTCAGTGTCCCAAGATTCACTGTTTATGTACCACACCCAGTGCTCCATGCACTACATGCCCTCCTTAGTACCCACCACCAAGCTCACCCAACCCCCACACTCCTCCCCTTCAAAACCCTCAGTTTGTTGCTCATAGTCAACAGTCTCATGGTTCATCTGCCCCTCTGATTTATCCCAGCTATTTCTCTCCTTCTCCCAATGTCCTCCATGTTATTCCTGAGCATAATCTATTCTAAAAATTCTCAGAAAGCACAAAACTAAGGGAATGTCTATACTGCCTAGAGCAATCTATACTTTTAATGCCATTCTGATCAAAATTCTACCGGTATTTTTCAAAGAGCTGGAGCAAATAATCCTAAAATTTGTATGGAATCAGAAGAGACCCCAAATTGCTAAGGAAATATTGAAAAAAGCAAAACTGGGGGCATCACGTTACCTGATTTCAAGCTTTACTACAAAGCTGTAATCACCAAGACAGCATGGTACTGGCATAAAAATAGACATATAGCCCACTGGAACAGAGTAGAGAGCCCAGATATGGACCCTCAACTCTATGGTCAAATAATCTTTGACAAAGCAGGAAAAAATATACAGTGGAAAAAAGACAGTCTCTTCAATACATGGTGCTGGGGAAATTGTACAGCTATATGTAGAAAAATGAAACTCGACCATTCTCTTACACCATACACAAAGATAAACTCGAAATGGATGAAAGACCTCAACATGAGACAGGAATCCATCAGAATCCTAGAGGAGAACATAGGCAGTAATCTCTTCGATATCAGCCACAGCAACTTCTTTCAAGATATGTGTCCAAAGGCAAAGGAAAAAAAACTAAGGGAATGAAATAGCACAGTAACTAATTCCAGTCAAAGACTAGAAGTACCAGATCTTAGAATCAAGACATGACATAATGCCACTTAGCCACTGTTGATCATCCTCTATGACTAGCCATGCATATCAGACTTTAAGAATTCACAAGTCCAAGGGAACTGAATTAAAATTCCATCCTTTTTTTCTAGAATATTCTATAGATCTTAGCTTATCCAATTTAATAGTGCAGTTGACTGGTGATTATCTCAATTCAGTGGCTGGCAGCAGCTTGTGAGATCAGCTTGTAGATCTTGAATCCAGGCCACCTCTTGATCTTGCTATCCTCACAATCCCAGGATTTTGATTTTAAACATATCAACAGAAAAAACTCCTTGCTGTACCTAAAGTTCTTAGTCCTGACATAAAGTATTTTAAAAAAAAAGTGGGGGATGTTGGACTATCAGGATGGAAAAACCCACCAGATGACTATCCCACAGAAAGGCCCAGTAGTCACTCTGTTTACCAAATAATAAGCAGTGTACCATTGAGGAGTAACTAGCATAATTGAGAAACTCACTGGTGGGTGTTCTCTGTAGTCCAGGGGTAAAAACAAAATGACATTACAAATCTAGACTTTTCAAAGGCAGTGTGGATGATACAATCCAGAAACTATGAAACTAGGCAGCAGTGCTTAACCATCACACAAAGGTAGGGACAATTATTACAATGAGACAGATCAATAGGGAGGACATAATGGAGAATTGTTACCAGATCAAGGGGTCCCTAGGGGCAAGATGCCTGGACAGGCAGTAATAGCAAAGCTTGATCTATGAAAACAGAAGGAATCAAGCATGAATGATGAGGATAAAAATAGCTGTGGTAAGAGTTCTGATCTCTTGCCAAGTTTCTAGACCTGGAAACCAAAGTCTAATAGAGCCTGAATTTCCCAGGAAGAAAGATCCTAGAACACCGTGGCATTATTCTTAGTGGTAATTTCTTATTTCACCAAAGGGACCTAAATGTAATAACTGGGATCACCAACACTGGGTATTTCTCCCCAAACTTTTTGTGACTACTAAGTGCAGATTCTAAGACAACACTGCTATCTGGAGATTCAATGAAGAATCATCTGTTAGGTTACACATTGGGCCAGGTCATTCAGTTCTGACACAAGCTCAGGATCCACAGATCTACTCAATGGTCAATTTTTCTAGTACCTGACTGCATAAGTGGAATGAAAATGCTTCGTCACTGGCTGAATCCCATCAGTTTTCTTAGCTGGTAGAATAAGAACTATCATTATGAATATGGCCATTAGAGGGTGAGATTTAGAAATTTTCTTTTGGTCAGGATCTGTATTAAATATGTCTTTGAAACAAATGGAAAACTTAAGTGCTACAATCTAAAAATAAGAGCATCATTTCAAAAAATAAGATGAAAATACACAGGGAAGCAAACCATAAGAGATGATTAACTCTAGGAAATAAATGGAGGCTTTCAGGAAGGGAGGTGGTGGATGGAAGGGATAATTGGGTGAAGGAGGGCACTTGATATAATAGAGAACTAGATGCAACTGATGGGTCACTAAATTCTACCCCAGAAACTAATAATATAGTATATGTTAACTAAATTCAACTTAAAAAATTAAACATACATTGAAAGAAAAATTAGCATCATTTTACCATGGTTTCCTCAAACCATCAGTGTGAAACCTTCAAAAGCCAAGTTCCAGAATAAAGTTCCTGGAGAAAAGATTACTGTAAATTCAATTCAGTAGATGAAGTATTTTGCTTTATAACTGGGTAATACAGCCTCAGGTACACAGCCCTGGGACAAGGTTGTACATGTTTGTTTTCCTGAAGCTATATTCACTCTCTCTCTCAAAATCTAAAGGAACCGGTACCTTCCAGAATACCATACTGATTTGCCCAGAAAATAAGAACTGGTATATACATTGGAGGCATACCAGAGGGTAAAAGTAAACCAATGAAGATTCAAGGGCCTGTCATTTTAATGAAGTTCTTAGTTTAGTGGGACACACCAGAACATGACCTGAAAAGATACCCCTTACCATGAAAAAAGAAGCACAATCCATGGCCGATAAGCCTTGTCGGGTTTTAGAGGCACCATATGCTACCCTTAGGAGTGACATTTTGACATTTTGTGTATATACCAGATTACACAAAAGGCTGCCAGCTTTGAGTGGTGTCCAGAGTTGGGAAGGGCCCTGCTACTTGGGCCATATTACCTGGCATATCCTAAGGTATTAAAGATACCTGTGATGGAAGAAAAACATGTAGAACCAATAGCACATTCTAACAATCACAACCTAGACCTCTGGTGTTAAAACAAGGCCATGCCTTCTGTCTTTATAGCTTTGGAAAAAGAGCAGAGTATGCTATTAGACCAAATAGCACCTTATCCCGGGACACCAAAGGACAGTGTGGCCAGAACAGTCTATTCTGAGCAGAGGTCTGTTGAACTGAAGTCCTAAATCAGGTCAGCAGTATCCCATCATAAAATGGAAGCTATACACCCAGGATCAAACACAAGTAAGCTATAATTTTGTGGCCCAGCATATCATGTCATTCACAAATGTTACATGGATAATTCTCCCTAAGCTCATGCCTAGAGCCATATAGGGGATTTCTTGTTATCAGCTAACAGAAGTAAAAAGATGGAGCCTTGGGTGGCTCAGTGGGTTAAGCCGCTGCCTTCGGCTCAGGTCATGATCTCAGGGTCCTGGGATCGAGGCCCGCATCGGGCTCTCTGCTCAGCGGGGAGCCTGCTTCCCTCTCTCTCTCTCTGCCTGCCTCTCTGTCTACTTGTGATCTCTCTCTGTCAAATAAATAAAATCTTTAAAAAAAAAAAAAAAGAAGTAAAAAGATGGCATTTGGACCCAGATGGGTCATCCCATATGGGTCATTCCATATGTGGCTACAAAGGACTGCTCAACTCAGCTACTGGAGAGAAGAAAAACCCTTCTAAGTGAGTGGAGCTTTGAGGGGTATACATAGATTCACACTTTGGGAAAGATGTAACTTAGAGTTAAATATAGAATCATGAGTTGTGGCAAATGACCTGAGTAGCTAATGGGGAAGCTGGAAGCAAAAATGTTGAAAGATGAGGGTGAGGAGGTCTGTGGGTGTACATGTGGGAATGGACATAACACAGGAGAACCTTTGTGTTAAGACCCACCAGAAACTTTTACCCTGGAGTAGACCCTGTAAGATAGAATGGTCTATGTCAACTGACATAGAGTTAATAGTGATCTCCGTGCTTCCCAGTAAGTGCATGAGTGGAGTAGTCATAGTTACAGAGATGAAAACTATCCATGTGTCTCCAAAGCATTGACTCCCATTCACCAAAGCTGGACTAGTTATTCCTGCTGCCAAATACATAAAATGCCAGCAACAAAAATCTCAAATCTCAGAATGTGGCATTGTCTCTGGAGACCAGTCTGTCATCTGGCAATTCATCTTGACAAGAATAGACCTAATCCTGGCATAGGTTTGCCCTTCCTGCAGGAAGGGCCTTGGCCAGTACTACTATCCCTAAGGCCAAGAAGGTGACTGATTCAGTGGTAGAGAATATTAGATGTCACATGAACCAGGAGAGCCACTTTCAGCCAAGTAGGACAGCAATAAGCACACGACCATGGGATCTACTGGCCATATATTATACTGCAACACCCAGAGCACCAGGTGTGAAGTGATAGGACAGCCTGCTAAAAGTAGAGCTGTGATCTCAGCTTAGAGATCATCCCAGAGGGATTATATGCTCTGTGATGGTACAGAGAAAAATCAACCATTACATGGTGCTTTATCACCAACAGGTAGAATACCTGGGCTCAGGAACCAATAGCTAAAAGCCAAAATGGTCCCATCTTTATCACTTCTGATGACCAAATTTGGTCATGTGTAATTCCAGTTCTTGCAACATTGAGCTCTTCAATTTTGCCAAGCCTGGTTATTGGAAAGGTAATGTTTCCATTAAGGGATACAGCAAGAGCCCCATGAGAGTTCAAGCTATGGCTAGCACCTAGTCACTTCCATGCCCTCATGCAAAGAGATTAGCAGACAAGAGGTTACCATCCTGGACCTGATGATTTAGGAGGTGGTAGGGCTGCTCTGTTACAAAGTGGAGGCACAGTATGTATGGAACTCAGTTGGCCACTTAGGCACCCATGGACTTTCTCATATAGGTAGTAAAACAGATAAAACAACCCTGATCTGGGGAGGGCATGTGACCAGAGGCTGACATCTGTCATGTCTTTCTGCCTTCAGGGTGTTGGCCTGCACAATTACCCTATATAGAAGGGCAGATAACAAGGTCAGTAGAGGAGCTAGACAAGGGCAAGTAATCCTCTAATGGGAGGGTAATAATAAATACCGCTTAGGGCCTTGAGACTGGCTGTAGCTGTAGGGACTGTAGTTGATTCCAACTCTTCTGTTGCCCCTAGAGAAAGAAGCCCAGTAAGAACTTCTTCCAGAACTCAGGAGGCAAGTTCACTCAAGTTTAGTACATGGACTGAACACCAGAGAAGGCTCTAGTGCAACGAGACCCTTTGCCCCCCTCCTTGTCCTTACACACACTTCAGGATTAAGCACTCCTTATTCCCTCAGCTTCTGGAAATGCTGGCAGCTAATAGTGTTCAGCTGAATCTTCCTTCATCTTGCCCTGGCTGAAGAGCTGCCAGCCCCAGATCACACTTACTGCCAGAGCTGGCCTGTGTTCAGTTACTCTTTGGCATGGAGACAAATGTACCAGGACTTTTGTTCCACTTCAGGATGATTGTGAAAGGCCATCCCCATTCCAGAGTTCTTTGTAGGATTGGCTAAGGGCCTTGTTATGACTATATCATAGCTCAACTTCCCCCTTGGTTCAGCCCTGCTTCCTTCCCCTCCCCAAGGGCACTGCTCCACAGAGCACTCACTCCCCAATAACCTTTATGCATGTATCTCAGCCTGTTTTCTTGAGAAACTAACCTGCAACAGGTGTGTTATGTTCTTTAAAAAAAATTTTTTTTTAATTTTTTTCAGTGTTCTTGGGGCACCTGGATGGCTCAGTGGGTTAAGCCTCTGCCTTCAGCTTAGGTCATGATCCCAGGGTCCTGGGATCAGCCCTGCATCAGGCTCTCTGCTCAGTGGGGAGCCTGCTTCCCTTCTCTCTATCTCTGCCTGCCTCTCTGCCTGTGATCTTTCTCTGTCAAATAAATCTTTAAAACACTTTTTCAGTATTCCAAGATTCATTGTTTATGTACCACACCCAGTGTTCTTACATGCACCTATTTATGTCCTAAGATTAAGTGAACCCCTTAATCTCAAAAGTGTCTACATAAATTTCTGCACTAAAAATTCAAGATTAATTAACAATGACTTTCGCTATGTCACATACTAAGAAATAAAACCTTAAATGGCCATTTCCAATAAAAGCTAAAAACATTTTTACAACATCTGTGTTTCAACTGTGATGATAAACATGGAGGGCAAAACAGAGCTAGAGCACAGAAGTCCCTGGTGCTGAAAACCAATGCTTATAAGAGGCACTTTGTTCTCACTGAAGTACTGTCTCAGGACCCCCTTTAATTGCCATGTAAGGAGCAAGTGTACAGTGTGGCTCAGTACAGGAAAGTATTTGTTCTTCTTTGGTAATTCCTACCATTTCTAACATTTTCCCCTACCAGACTGCCATGTAAATCTGGGGCTGAAGATCCCTCTTTATCCTCTGCCTTTTTGCTACTAATCTCAGCATGAATCTTCTGGCACCTCCATATACTCATAGCAGATAGGAACGGACTCTTCTTTCTCATTAGGCCCCTCTTCTATCCCAGCTCTTCTGCCCCATTCCATAGGTTAAGAAACACTAATGGAGACTTACGGTTCCATTTGGAAAAATACTTTTCATAAGCTTATCAGTATTCCTGAGGTGCAGAGTTTGTCCTATTGAGGAGGTAGTCAAAATCCTGGTCCATCAAGATGACACAGATTCCTGGCCTCTATCCCACATGGCCTGAGGAAGAATGTGAGGGTTCAGTCTGAGATTCAAGTTTAAGTTCAACTTTTTTTTTTTTTTTTATTCTAGAGTACATGAAGAACTATCACTTTAAGATGTGTGGCTGTTGAAGTCTGTGTCGGTAGCTTTGTGGTTAACTAATGATGGAACAGATTTCCTTAAATGCCCTAAATTGACAGGCCCCTTATCCTGTGCTGAGGGGCTGCATGTGTGCTTTGAGGCCTGTCTTCAAGCTCTGGCAGGAAGTTGACAGCTCCACTATTGCTTTCACACTTCCCTTTGCCTAACTTTGGGATGCTGTATGAGCAAGAGATTCTCTGACCCTCTCAGGTCCTTGCTGAGCAAGCTTTGACTCTGGGAACATGCACCATTCTATATGTGTGTGGCCTTCTAGATTCCCAGGAATATGCTGGAGCTTTTCCAATCCCGTGGTGGATCTGTCATTTCCTAGCTTTTCCCTTTTATATTTGTTGGTCAGCTTTTTGTTTACACCAACCATTATTGCCACCTCAGTCCATGTGATTTTGAAATATTGCTGGGGATAATTACTTGGCCAACTCCCCCTGAGAAAAGGCAGTTTGCAAAGAGTGCATTCTGTCCAGTCAAATAAAGACAAGGTCTCTGAAGACTTCCAGGGAATTGCGAGACAAGCCAGACAAAGCTTGTTCTCTGGAAGTTTGAGCTTTGAGGGCAGCACCGAGCCCTTTTTGACACTCCAGTGCTAGGCTTCTATTTTTCGTAACTATCATAATTGTAAGGCTGTTGCTTTTTAGGGCTACCATGATCTGGGGAGAGGGGCACTGGAATAAGACAAATTAAAATATTACTAGGTTTGCTGCTGTTACCAAATTCTGTTTTTTTAATAATGTCCACAAATTGTTGTAAGCCTTTGACTAATTGTCAGAGTTGTAAAAAAATCAATTTAGTGAGAGGTTTTTTGGCCAGCATTCTTACTTTTGTAAAGGAGTAGATTTTTAGAGGTCCTGATGTTCTGCAAGTGCTCTCCTGAGAAATTCTGAAAGACGTAAATGAGATCTATACTGAGTTCATTAACTGACTCAGTGTTCTGAAACTTTCAATTCTTCCCCAGCCTATAGATCCTGTGAAATTCTAGTCACAACCCCACAAGGGTTTTCTTGTAGATATTAAGACTATTCTAAAACTTATATAAAGATGTGAAGGACTTAAACTAACCAATGCTATCTTGAAAAGGGACAAACTTGGAGGACCCAGAGTTCAATGCTTATTACAAAGTTCTGTAATCAAGATAATGTAATGCTGGAGTAAGGATCAACAAAGAAGTCAATGAAAATGAATCAAGATTCCAGAAATAAAGTCACACCTAATCATTACTTGATTTTAGACAAAGGCACTACAGTAGAAAATCTATTTGACAAATGGTGCTAGAATTGCTAGCCATCCACTTAGGAAAAAATGAACTTCCACTCCTGTCTCATAGTTTGCAGAAGTTCAGATGGATTTATACAACTAAACTTAAGTTCTTCTAGGAGCTTTATAGTTGTAGTTAAGACTATACTGTTTTTGTTTTTGGATATAGGCACTTGAGGGTAGTTTACTTTTAAATAGGACAACAGAATGGAATACTATTTTTAAAAAAACCACAATATATCAAAATTAATTTTGATATATTTGATAAAATGATAATTTTAAGAAAACAAAGTATGGTAGAAGCTAGGAGAAATTGCATGTCTAACATTTAAAAAAAAAAAAAAGTCCTGACAAAGTACAAATGTCCAGAATAAAGAATTCTCAAACTCAAGACTCAAATAAAAACTCAGTGAAACATTGTAATAGAAACTTGACAAAGCTATGGCAAGAACCAGTGAGCACATGAAGACTCAAAATCACTAGCCACAAAGGAAATACAAATGAAGTCTGAGTTACATGCAGGTGAAAAATTGAGGGCCTGTGTATTTCAAGTGTATTGTACTATACCTAAATTTTAACTGAAGCTAACTTTTGATAACTTACATGAAGTACTCAGAGACCAAGTAGAGTTCCAAAAGTCGAAGTGCATTAAAAGTTTTGAATTAATGGTAAATAGACAAAAATATATAATTTAGGTTATGGACACATGTTTGCTGTATCCTTCTGGCAGCTTGTCTTTATCAATCTTATAGGTCTGACTAGATGGTGACCACAGAGCATGTGACTTTCTCAGGATTTTTTTTTTAACAGAATTGGCATGTACAAACAGGGGAGCAGCAAAGGGAGGAGAAGTGGGATCTCCACTGAGCAGGGGGCCTGATGTCAGGCTGGAACCCAAGACCCCAGGATCATGACCTGAGCTGAAGGCAGCTGCTTAACTGACTGAATCACCCAGTGTCCCTTCCCCAGTGTCATAACAGGGAGGATAGATATCAAGATTTGGAAGTATGAGAGTTACCACCCCACAGGCACACTTAAAGACGAATCACTTCTACAATGATCTACCCACTCACACTGGTTAGAATGACCAAAATTAACAAGTAAGGAAAGAAGTTGGCAAAGATGCAGGGAAAGGGGACCCCTCCTACACGGTTGACGGGAATGAAAACTAGGGCAGCCATTCTAGAAAACACTATGGAGTTTCCTCAAAGTTAAAAATAAAACTAGCCTATAACATGGCAATCACACTATTAGGTATTTATCTAAAGGATACAAAGTGATTTGGAGGAGTACACACACCCCAATGTTTATAGCAGCAATGTCCACAATAGGCAAAATGTGGAAAGGGACCAGATAATCATTGACTGAATGAATTAAAGATGTGGTGTAGAAAAAAATGGAGTATTACTCAGCTATCAAAAATGGAATCTTGACATTTATAAGGTTATGGATGGAACTAGAGTGTATTATGCTAAGAGAAATAAGTCAAAGACAAATACCATATGATTTCACTCATGTGGAATTTAAGAAACAAAATGAACATAGGGGAAGGGAAAGCAAAATAAGATAAAAACAGGGAGGCAAACCATAAGCAACCCTAAACTACAGGAAACACGGTTGCTGGAAGGGAGATGGCAGGGGAGATGGGGTAACTGGGTGATGGGCATTAAGTAGGGCATTTGTTGTGATGAACACTGGGTGTTATATGCAACTAATGAATCACTAAATTCTACCCCAAAACTAATAATATGCTACATGTTAACTGGACGAAAAAAAAAAAAAACACTAAAAAAATCATTTGTATTTCTCTCCAGACTCCATGGACCCCTATCCCTCCCACAGGACCCTCCCATGATTAAGCAACGTGCTATAAAGTTTTCTTGAAGCCATTCCAGCTCAGTAATCCCCCACCTGCTTTTCTTCCTTTTTCCTCCACTTCTTTGTCTCCATTCTTCCTTCCTTGGGATAATTCCTCCAACGATGTGTTAGCTTATGCTCTCCAGAAAAAAGCCTGAGGCAAGTCATAAATGCTTCTATTTACTTTCTCTGAAACTACAATTTCATTTTTGTTTACTTACCTTGTGTTCCTTCAACTCTAGCACAGTCCTCTAGAACCATGAATTGGATATCTAAATAGAAAAAAAAGTTACTGTAATTTTACAACAACTTAATCGCAATCACCCAAAGGAATACTTTACACCCTATAAAATATTTAATATTTAGAACACGCAGAATGCTGTCACTGTATTTGATTTTTATCACAAGTATGTAGTCACATGTTGAAAAAGGAAGAAATAGTTTGCTTTACAATCTTAGTGAAGAGTGCCCTCAGTGGCAGAAATGCAATAGCCAAAAGCTGAAACAATCCAAAAGTAAAGTAGTATGCTCTAAAATTAGGATTTCCAGACAAAATATACAGGATGCCCATTTAAGCTTTCAGGTAAACAATATTTCTAAGTGTAACCACCACAAATAGTACACGGGACATACCAAAAAGTTGTATATCTGAAATTCAGATCAAACTAGGTATTTTAAATGTTTGTTGAATCTGGTAACCTACTGGAATAATACATGACAGTGAAAATTGCTGAACCCTAGCAGCTTGCTCAACGTGAATTGTTGAGTAAAAATATCTCTATGCGAAATTTAAACTTGGTCAGGGCTCAACAACAGTTTATACATCAAGATCATTGATTAGTAGGTGGGGTATAGAGGCTAGTGATCTAAGGGGACCTGAGGAGCTCTTTTAGACTGCTGATAAGATCTCTTGAACTAGGTGGAGGATGCTTGATGGGGTCCATGATCAAAGGAGTGAGACTGATACAAAGCAAAGGTCAAGCAAAGCTTTATTTCACGCCAGCACCGAGAATCAAACCGACCGACCAGGGCTGTCTCTTATGGAGAGGGCTCTCTTTATGGAGAGAGCAACAACTCCCAGCTTCACAGACTAGCTTTTATAGAGCAAAGGCCATGTGGTTGAGCCTGGCCAATGAGATTGTCTCCACCTGGCCTGACTCATCCTTGTATTTGGGCTCTGTTATCTCCACCTGACCTGACCCTTGTAGTTGGGCTCTGTTATCAGGGACTGGTCGACCATATTTTACTTGTTTCCCAGACTTGCTTTTAAGTAAGTTCCTCTGGGGGCAGGGAGGCAGGGTCAATTTAAGTTTTACTGCATAAACAACAAAATGGCTGTTTAACCGAGATGGAGTTGCTCTGGCTAAGTAGGCCCCTACAATGCTGTTCCACAAAGATTTTTTTTTATGTTGTTTTAAATGACCTATGACAATTTCTGTGCTTTTTCTGTGTACATTACAATTCAGTAAAATGTCTTAAGTGAGCAGGGATTACTCTGGATTGAATTACTTTGTGCTTTTCTATCTTTTCAGTGTATTCTTCTGACTTCAAACATAAGAATTGGGCTGCTTTTCTGTAATCAGAATCTACCAAAGAAATATTGTGTCATGCCTGCACCTCTGTCTTTGGATGAACCAAAAAATCAATTCTGCCACAAAGTTTGGTTGTGAACCCTTTCAGATTTAGGAGAGGAGAGAACTTAAATATTTTAAGATGACTTCATTGTTAACCAACCTGGTTTTTTTGTTTGTTTTGTTTTGTTTTAGTTTCTCCCAATCCCCTACCATTTAGGAGCTTGCTCAATTTTGAGTATTCAGGAAAGAAAAAAAAGCCAGTTTCTTCTACTGGGCTCCATAAGTTTTAAAAACAGCAAGGATCTCCTAGGAGACTTATAAAAAATTGGGGTTAGAAGTGTGAACAACCAGTCTCAGCACAAGTTCAGAGCCTGGAACTTAGGCAAAACCCAGTTTGAATCCTGGTATGATGGTGATCACCTTGAGCAAGTTATGAAAGCTCCAAACTTTAATTCTCTCACTTAAATATCATGTCTCCACCTAAGGAGTGACCTGATTTCCCCAGTGCCTGGCACAAGAGGAAGCCTTCAGATGTCAACATGATAAACCCACAATTGTCCTGATGAAGTCTTGAGTGTACTGCTCTTTCTTCATCTTGAACTTTCTGTGGACCTGGATTTATGTGCCTGGAGGCATGCCGGAGATCAGTTTACTTGCAATTTCTTCCCTCCTTGATTTTTAGCAATAAAATACTCCATAAAAATAGGAGGTTGATGAAATTATGTAAGTTAAGATGGTTCCTTCCCCAAGCCCTCGGATTCCCTCCCAGAACAACCATAGTGGAAGAGCTCTTTTGTAAACAAGACCTGCATCTTTGTCAATGTCCTGGAGCAATGACAAATGCCTCAGCTACAGGACACTTATCTTGTTGTAAAGTAAGAAACCTGCTCTGCCCACACCTAATCAAAGGGGCTGATTTCATTGTAATGCTGTATCACTTGGCTGCCCTCCAGGGTCTCTGAACATGCTGGGAAGAAAAGCATGGAAGATGAGCTTTATTTCACAGCTCAAGCTCCCATGAAACAGCAAAGTGGCAGAAACAGCAGTCTGGTGTTGGAGATAACCACTGTTTAACTCTAGATTTGATGTGTTAGCACCATTCAAAAGGAATATGATGGGGTCTCACTTACAGCAAACTGTGTTACTGTGTGTATCGGGGGGAATATGTGTTGTCTGTGTGTATCCTTGCAAATTACATTTTTCAGCATAAGCAGTAATCCTGCCAAACAATCACAATGTTTACAGAATCTGATGCAATCCATCTGTTGAAAAGACTTTTCTGTGTTTAGGCTGATAAAATACAAAACAGTTGGTGAAGATTTAACAAAACCCATGGATATTGATTTTGGGGGAGAGTGTCATGTTCTTTCTAGGCTGTGCAATGGCAGTGGGTGGTGGAAAGCTTCCAGAGGCTTCCTGGGCATGCTCCAATTCTGTGGGATGGAGAAACAGCAACACTGTCAAGGCTCAACTGCCTTTCCTAATATACTACCTCCTCGCTAAGAACAGACACTGATGTATAGTTAGGAGCACTTGTGATGCCAAGGGTTCAAAGCACATAGTTTCTTCCCTCTGCTGCTGATTCTTGCCCTATGGTTGAGTTTGGAGCAAGGTAAATAGAGTGATTTAAAGCATCTTGGTTCAATAACTTTTCTCCCATGAGAGGTTGACTTGACTACTGCTGTGAGCTGAAAGACGGTGAACCAGATACTTTACAAATGCTAACTTTTTTGAGCCTTGGTTACCCCCAGATGCAGACTAAGACAAAGATGTGCTACAAGTGGTTTATTTGGGAGGTGCAGCGAGTACCAGGCAGGGGAATGGAAAAGTGATAGAGGGAATGCAGTCAGTCCATAGTGAATGTATTAAGCTAGCTACCACAGTGGCTGGAGCTTCATCTCAGAATGGTGTAGCACGCATCCCTCAGGATTTCCCCACCAAGCAATAACACAACTGAGGCTTTTACTTCCACTCTCTCAGCCATCCTTGGTTGAGGACTGCTTCTGTTTGGTGGTCAGTCCCTTACTCTGTTCCCATTTTAGAGGAAATTTTATAACTGCCAATATTTGAGGGTCCTATGGACAGTAAAGACTAAAGTGGGGAGTGGGACTAAGACGACTTGTCTTGAAGCAGTTTTGGTATGGCAAGTCACTAGTGTCTTCCTGAAGAAGCATAGTGGTGGTATGTTCCTTTGATAAGGTCTGTGGGGAGGAGGAATCTGAATATGATGGAAGGCACAACCTTATCCCTTGAAACTATGATTTTCAGTTCCCACTACCTATTTTACATGCTTGTTAGGATTCTGACTTAAGGCACTTAAGATCCAATAACTGATAAGTCGTGAAGTCAAGATTCAAACACAAGTCCATCTGATAGAAAAACTCATGGCATAATTACTGTTTATAAAATAAAAGAAGTGGTTCTCAACCATGGTAGGGATGGCAACTGTGCTCCCCAGAAAACATTTGGCAATGGCTGGAGGTAATTTTGGCTATCACAACTTGGAGGGACATTACTGGCATCTGGTGAGTTATGCCAAACATCCCACAATGAACAGATGAGTGCCTTCAGTAAAAAATTATCTGGTCCAAAATGTCAATGGTGTGAGGTTGAAAAGCCTTCCCTAAAGGTTAAGGGCATGGATTTTGACCCTAGTACCTACTACTAACAGTGTTACTATGGAGCCAAATGCTGTCTCCTAATCCATCACAATGAAGAGAGGTAGGAATTACTTGAGTCTCACACTTCAGTGCCCATAACTTCAGGAGAGCCAAAAATCAATTCCTTGACCCTATAGATCTATGTAATTCTAGAGTAAGTCCCAAAAGTCTGTTTTAAAAAAGTACCCTCAGGTATTTGACATGGAACATACTTTGAGAAACTTCATTATATAATGTTTTCCACAGTTGATGAAAACTGTTTATCATCTTAAGTCTATAACATGCTTTATGGGACTCTAAATATAAGCAGCTATCATGACTACTTGTTTTGACTTCAATAGAACCAGCCTTGACAGAGAAGTCAGATCACCCAGAATACTCAGATTGGGAAGCTGATAGAGGCAGACATCCTAGACAGGGCTCTGGAAACATCTGGTGGCTGGAAGATTTACTACGCCATCCTGATGAATGATTTTGTGACTACAGTAGACTCTGGGACTTCGACTGCTATATAAAATCTTTGTTAATGTGGTCCATAAAATGCTGGGAATAGGGTGTTCATCACAGCAAGATTGTCTGACTTATTTCCACATCCTCAAAGCATAGCATGGTTTTTGCCACAGTCTGGATTTAACAAATACATTGACAGTAGGGACTGAAGTTGCCCTGGAAGAGCTGTTCTAACAGGACAATTGGCTAGATTTCCCAGACTGGACAAGGGGGATGGGGTGCCTTCATGCTTAGTGACTATGATGATCCTCTCAAGGTCCTCCAGTCCTTCGTGGGAATGTTAGAAGATACGGTGGAGTCAACTGCATGGGTCTCACTCAACTCTTCTTTCCTAAGTCAGCACATACATCACTCACAGCTGTTGGGAATATGGGATGCTGACAGATTAGAGATGGACATTTCTCCAGAAAGTTGAAAAAATGCTGTCCCAGGGGTGGTCCAAGACCAACAAGTGACAAATGCTGGGATACACTTGCCTCAGGGTAGGACAGTTCTATATGCATTGATTTTTTTTTCCAGAGCTCCCTTTAGGGGGCATGCTGAAATAGACTTCAACTGAATCCACATCTCTGCTTACCTTAAGTTTTCTCCAGAAAACCCCCCTTCAGCAGTCACCCCTACAATAATCCCTGTGCTTAGGAAACCTGAACTAAGTCCTTGACACACAAGGAATGAAGATCAAGATTGACATGTGTACATATCCTTGTCAAGAAGGGGCTGGACTTGTAAAGTATTTAAACAACCTCTCAAATGTATAGCTGAAGTGCTGGCTGGAGAGGACACCTGCAAGCAGGGGGCACTATCCTGGATGCAGAATTTACCTTGACTCCACTCCCACTAGTAAAATATTTCATGTTGGTCTGGGGACCAAGATTGGGGAAGTAGAGATGCTTCTCAAGATGGGATGACTCTGTTACATCCATAATCCTGTGCTGCTTGTAGAATGAAGTCTGAGCTACAACTTCAGTTAAAAATCACATCTCTGCATTGAGATACCACCTTACACAAGTTAGAATGGCCAAAATCAACAAGAAAGTAAACAAGTGTTAGGATGTCGAGAAAGGGGAATCCTCTTACACTGTTGGTGGGAATGCAAGTTGGTACAGCCACTCTGGAAAACAGTGTGGAGATTCCTTAAGAAATTAAAAGTAGAGCTTTCCTATGACCGGGAAATTGCACTACTGGGTATTTACCCCAAAGATACAGATGTAGTGGAAAGAAGGGCCATCTGTACCCCAATGTTCATAGCAGCAATGGCCACAGTTGCCAAACTGTGGAAAGAACCAAGATGCCCTTCAATGGGCAAATGGATAAAGAAGATATGGTCCATATATACAATGGAGTATTATGCCTCCATCAGAAAGGATGAATATGCAACTTTTGTATCAGTGTGGATGGGCTGGAAGAGATTATGCTGAGTGAAATAAGTCAAGCAGAGAGTCAATTATCATATGGTTTCACTTACTTGTGGAGCATAAGGAATAACACAGAGGACATTGGGAGAAGGAGAGGAAAAATGAATTGGGGGATTAGACGAACCATGAGAGATGGTGGACTCTGAAAAACAAACTGAGGGTTTTGGAGGGAAGGAGGTGGGGCATTGGGTGAGCCTGGTGGTGGGTATTAAGAAAGGCATGTATTGCATGGAGCACTGGGTGTGATGCATAAACAATGAATTCTGGAACACTAAAAAGAAATAAAATGAAATGAAAAAAGGATCACATCTATGAACATCTGTCCTCCTTCCCTCACTTCCCATACAGCTTTGCCCTTGAGCATGCCCTCATTTTCATAAGCCACTCTGGATATGCTCCTTGGAAACCCAACTTAAGGTTAAGATAAGGCCCCTCAATTCAAACAATGCAGAGATTGTTTCATCCTCTGCTCTCCTTTTATACATATAGAAGAATCTGACACATTGATTGCCAGTTAAGGAAATGGAGATCTTGAGAGAGGATGTTTACCTATGATCCCCTAGTTGAAAGCAAAGCTGATCTTAAATCTGCATCAGACTTTAAAGGCCTCTTAACTTTGTACTGAAGCATTTCCTCCGGGTTGCTCAGACTGTAGGTTAATACCCAGGGACTCACAGTACTTCCCTGCAGGGTCTCACCACCTCTTAGCCTCCACCTCCTGGCCTGGCTGGTCAGGGAGGATAGCATAAGACCGTCATCTGTGATGTCTTGGATGGGTCACAGTAAGCTAGAAATAGCACACTGGAAACATCCTTCATGCCCAGGCTGTCCACAGCTATGACCTATGTTTTCTTCTTAGAACTAGGCCCATCAGGATGGTGCTCAGATATCCCTAGCTGTCTCTCGGTGCCAAGGATGTGGTGAAGTATTTCTCATACATATGGACCATTCCTTCAGAAAGTCGATTTGGGGCCACTTCATTAAAATCACAGTCCCCTTGGCAGCCGTCACTCTAGAACTAGTCAAAGTGAGCTATTTGCAACACTTGAAATACCAAGTCTATGTGGATTTAGTTTGCTCCAGTCTTCTGAAATGGACTCTGAGAGGGGAAACAGTCAATAGATCAAGTACTGACGTGGGAGGCCCTAACCCATTAGTGCAGTTCTGCAGTAAGCCTGTGTGTTGATACCCAATTCATTCCACCCCAAAATCCAATTGCAGGCCTGCTTTTAGGCTGCATATGGCAGATCTTGAAGCCAAGGGGACTGGGCTTCATGTGCATGGGCTACTCTAAGCCTGAAAGCCCTAATTACAAAGTCTGAGGTGGGAGAAGGTATTTAAAAGACCCATTTGGTAATGGATGGAAAAAAATATCTATAAGTACTTAAGGACATTCTCTGCTGTCAAGTCACAGCAGGTCTGTTGTATCAGATTGAAATTGCATGAACCCTCTCCAATCCCCTGAACTTATTGCATGTTACTCGCCAAGTCTTGACCAACAATCCTGAGGCCCACTGGATGTTGACCATCAGGTCTGCCAATCCAGGCTGCTCAGTTGCATGCTTGGGGTTCTGGGCCTCTTCAATCACTTCTGTTCAAGGATGAAACCTCATACCTCAGGGCATGGGCTCTTTTATCCCAAGTAGCTGAAAGGGAAACAACTGAAAAGAAGATACAACTCTTGCAAGGCAAATTTTCACTAAAGGGAAACAGAACATGGAAGATAGCTGGGGGGATAAAATATCATCTCTGCCATAAAGTATTCTCAGGTGCAATTTCTTCTTGGGGCCTCTCTGGAAAAGTCCTCCACGCTGCTATAAACACATTTGCCAAGCAGTATAGGCTATCAGTTTATCACAAAGTAGCTGCCAACATAATGTATTACTTCTCTTCTCTTCAATCTTTCCTTGTCCCCCTTCCTTTTCTCCTCACGCTTGCCTTCCTTGGTGTGGCATTTTTTAAATCCTCAACACTTTAATCCTTTCCTCAGGCTCTGCTTTCTAGAGGACACTGGCTCACTTTTGATTTGGTGGATTTCCTGTTAATCCTTCATAAATCATTTCTGGAGTGCCTTCATGAAGACTCCTCCAACAATGACCACCCTCTTCCCTGCCTACTGAGTCAGACTCCCTCTCTATGCTAAAACATCAGACATCTGTATCTCCCAGCATTCCTGTTCATCACCTTTTATATCTAATAAAGTGAAATTTCCTACCTTCTAACCCCACTCACCCAATCAGGCTGTCCCTAGTTGCAAGAAGTTTGATAATTTTCTGTTTTTGCTGGCATCAGCCACAATGATTTTCATAGCCCAGGTCTCAAGAAATATTCATAGAATAAATGTGGGGAAAGCGTGAAAAGAATAGAATAAGTTAGTCTTCTTGCGAACTCTTGGAAACCCAGTTTGCCATATAAGGGAGCTGGCATTGTTTTATGTCATTAGGGCAGCTGGTTCACATACAGGGAGAATCTAACAGGTTCTGAGATGGGAAGGATCAGGAGGCTCAGAGCACCAGCCAAAGGAGGCCCCCTAGGGAGGCACTGTGTATATGGTTCCATAGGAATTCAGCTGCCTTTATAAGGTAGGAGAGCAGTGTGTCTCAGACAACCCTGTTCGGACTTTGGAGTCCTGTCTCTTCTGCATGAGGTTAAACAGAGGCTCTTAAATATTCATTGCCCTGAAGAAAGGTAAGGTTTTAATGGGCCATAATGAAATCTGCACAAGGGCATGGGTTCTCTGCTCTCAGAATCTCCAAGAACCACATGTTAGGGCCTCCATGATTATTGGAGTTGATGACTTGCAAAGACTCCATTGACCAATAAAATCTTAAAACATTTTCCTACAACCTTACTTGTATACCTAACTCCTAGTATAGTGCTTAATCCAATGGCCATGGGCCTCAGGTTTATTCCTTTCCCCAAAGGGATTTACAACACAGTGAAAGAAGTGGACCTCTAAGGCTAAAGCAGAGGGGTTGTGGATATTTGTACAACTGTTCCCCTGTCACAGATTCATCCCTTCCTCCCTCATACAGGTACACTTTCCAGAAAAATCCAGTCTTACCACCTTGGCTCCTGGACACTTAACTTTGCAGAATGAGGGTAATTAGTAAGGGAAATAATTATGAGCAGATACTTGACCCAAATAACAATTTACATTGGAGAGGGCAGGCATTTTGTAGCAGAAGAGAAATTGATATATCCAGGTAGTAAGTTACAAAAGTGGGAGGCTCTCAAGTGGAGGTTTAGAAGTCAGGAAGTTTGGGAAGGGAAAGGAGACTGCTGGACAACTGCTTTGCATGTGAGAGAAATGGGAAAAAGAACAGCTTAAGAAAAGTGGCAATATGTCACACGATCTTTCCCTTTCGCATTTTTGAGCTATGTCTAAAAATGTGAAAAATCACTTTTTTAATGTGGCATTAAAGAGTTGGACCACTAGACCTCTTAATTCTGTTTGGTTTGCACCACATTTCAATCCCATCCAGGGAATTTGAAACCATGACTAGTGTTCTTGAGTTGATTTTAACTAATATCCACTATCTCAGGAAAACCTACTGTAAAATACTGACATGTACATGTTTATGCACATTTTTTAACTTTTTTCTAAAATCAGCTAAGGTCCTCTTTTTTTTTTTTTTAGCATTGTAGTTAAAGTGACTACACACATGAATACAATGAAGAAATAATTCTTTTTGTGGATCTAATATAAACAAGGTTAGAATGACTTTTTGATGTGACTGTTTCCAATAATTATTAGAATACATTATAACTGCCCTTTGCTCTACGTGTCTTGTGATGTCTGTGGCCAAAAGCAATATAATTTTGACTGGAGCTGATTCAGCAGAAACATTTACTTAATCTTGTTAACATTCTCACTAATGAACCATCCAATGGTCATTACCACAGCATGGGGCCAAGAGATCCAGGTGCCCCTCATCACGGGTCTGGCTGTTGACATTTTCCGTTTACTCTAATTCCATGCAGCAACGTGAGCAGGCGAGGCTTGAATGTGGGAACAATCTGCCCATCATTCACTGGTCACTGACTTCGCCTGACAACCAATTCAGAGGGAAACATTTTTGACTTAAAGTCCAATTAGTCAGGGAGTTTCTCCTTTTTCCTTTTTACAGGTTTAGAAAATGGGGAAAGTAGCTTGGAAGATTTCTGTCTATTAACACTTCCATCAGCATGTAAGCAAATAAGGGAGACAAACCAGAAATCACAGCAACTCTAGATTCTGCAATGGTCTCCGGGCTTGGGAAGGAAAGTAATCGAGCAATTATGATGCCAAGGAGGTGTGCTGCCTGAAAATGCTTACAACCATTAAGAGCAGGAGTGGCAACATCTTAAAGCTTGTTTGGAGGGCTCCGTTGGGGTGGGAGATGAAGATCTTAAGAGTGTGCAGAACACTCCTTCCGCTGCCCAGAATCCGAATCTCCAAAGGCTTTGAGCTCTGGGCTGTGTGTCCACCACCGCCTGACTTGACACGGTCTGCTTTGTTAATGTCTACTCAGCCTTGAGATCTCTTCTACTTAGCACTTCTCTTGGAAATACCACAGGGGCCCAGATGAAACACATCTATGCCTACACTTCTTTACGGTACTTATCCTTGCCCTAGATCTGTGTTCTAGATCTGTCTCCTCTGCCAGTCCTTAAGCTCTGTGAGGACAGGAGTTCTCCCTTGATGAGTCATTGTGCCATGATGAATAAGGGCTCAGTGGCTTGCTGGATGAATTTCTTTTCTGGCCCTAAATTCTCTACGTTTAAAAGGAGGAGTCTGGAGACTTGTAAAGGAACACACAACACCAAGGGGATGGCTTTTCAGATGATGGGAAAGCCCTTCACCCACCCTAGGGCATACCAACCTTGCTCCCTAATAGAACATTTGAATAATCTGGAATTGACAGAATAAGACTCCTACAGACACGAGGTTTGATTTCTTATGAGAGGACTTCAAACACCAGTATTCCCAGGGACCAGGGGAGAGCCATAGAAACCCATTCTGGAACTGTTTTGGGAATGTGGGCTCACACAAGCCATGTGGGCTTTAAAATATCTGTGTAGGATGTTGTATGGATGCTGATATAAATAGATCTGCTATTTTAAAATTTTTTTTAAAACCCCAAACATGCTCAAATGAACTTCAGATTAAAATCTCAAATGGCTGTTTTCTTAGTTCCTTTAAACTTTTTTTTTTTTCCTTTTGGCATGTCAGTGACTAATAAATCGCAGTAAAGCCTGAGTTTATACTAGCTCATAGGTGATTACAGTGGACAAGTAGTTTTCCCCAAACCCAGGGCCCCTTGGAAAATGAAATAACCCACATATGGAAGGAATCAGCAGGCAGAGGGGCCCCTACCTACCTGCATTCTCTAGCTGCTGAAATTGTGTTTTGATAAGATAAGAGGAAACAGGGCAAGAAGGAACTCAGACTCCTAGAAGCTGAAATCAGAAGCTTTTGCTGTAAAAGCTACACGGGGAGGTCAGCTGGGCCTGGACAACTGTGGTGGGACTGCCGAGGTTGGCCCTAACCTGGGTCGTTCTTCTCCATCCCATCCCTGCCTCTTGCTGCCTTTCGTCCTCCATCGTCCCTTATTCTAGAAACAGTGTTGCGGATGTTCCAGGAGGATCCCGGTCTCCATTGTTGTTGTCCTAACACGTTCATTGACTGCCTGCAGCCTTGTCAGACCAGCTGTTGTGTGTTGGTCTGCAGCAGCATGGTCCTGGAATCACAAGTCAGAGGACTATGGCAGACCGCAAAGCCAATGGAGGCCAGCAGCTAGCAGAAATGATGCCAGCCCACCATGATGGGGCAGTCCATTATTATAGCTCCCACTAGCCATGGCCCGGGAGAAGACAGGCCTGATTCTTTTTTTTTTTTTTTCCCTTCTTCTTTTTTTGCAGTGTTCCAAGATTCATTGTTTATACACCACACCCAGTGCTCCATACAATCCGTGCTCTCCTTAACACCCACCACCAGGCTCACCCCCCCACTGCCCTCCCCTCCAAAACTCCATTTGTTTCTGAGTCCACAGTCTCTCATGCTTCGTCTCCCCCTCTGATTTCCCCCAATTCACTTTTCCTTTCCTTCTCCTAATGTCCTCCGTGTTATTCCTTAATGTTCCGCAAGTGAGGCAAGATATTTAAAACTTTTCAAACTTTTAAATGCTGATCACCAGATTTTCATGTGAAATAGCTTATTTAAAAAAAAAAAAAAAAAAAAAAAAAAAAAGGTACAACTAACCTGGCCTGAAAAAGAATGGGTATGCTAAGAAGCAAAAAATACAAAAGCTCATTTGTCTATAGGCTCATTGACCACAGCCTGCCAGATTCCTTCCATCTTTCCCTAAATTCTCCATGGTTTATCCTGTCTGTCCATGGATGTCCCCCATATATCAATCATTTCACCAACTCCTCCAATATCATGTGAGCTACCTGAGGGTTGGTCCTGTTCAGGTTGAGGACACAGTGGCTCAGATGCTAATTTGTCCTGTTACACAACTCATAAAAGATCCAGGTTTTGGCAAGTGTTCTTTTGGACCCCAATGTCCCTGTTATTTTTTTTTCCTGTTATGGCACTAATTAAGCACCCCATCCTATTTTTTAAGAAACTACCATAATAGACCCCCAAAATACATTAAAGGGAAATTTAAAAATTTAACGTAGTATAACTTAGTTATTAAAAATAGGATGTTTGAGATAAACAGCATTGGGAAGCACAAGTCAAAGGGAGTAAGAAATAAGTCACACTCCTAGGGGCCAAGTAAATAAATGACTTCATCTAATAATTCTTTTTAAAAAATGAAGGCTTTACTTTTTTTGCAAATCCAAGTATAGTTGACACACAAGATTAAATTAGGTTTACAGCAGGGACTTAGCTTCTCTAGATGTTACGCTCTGCCAAGGGTAACTTCCCTCTGTCACCATACAATACTAGTACAACATCTCTGACCATATTCCCTATGCTGTGCCACTTTAGGAATAAGAATATTTAAATACTTGAGTTGTTGATGCTCTACTATGAGACCCCCTCTATCGTCCAACCACTCAATAAGTCTGGTGCTGCACAGTGTATATAAGTGGTGGTCAGGGGGTAAAAGGACCATGTCCCATAGAAAAGGAACCCCCTATACGGATGGCCAGGTAATGGATAAAATGGTCTAATTCATTAGAATTGGGAACTCCTCGTCATGGCCATTATAACCAAGAGAAGCACAAACCTCCCCAGAAGACTCCCACTGTAGAATTCCAAGGAGATTAATCGGGCAGTGAGTTACTTTATCTTGTGAGACAGGGGTCAAGTGAAAATATTCTCGTATCTTAAAGAGCAGGGTGACTCCTCCTGTGTCTTCATTACTCCTGGAAATAGATATAAGAAAAGGTTTCCTTAACCATCCCCCTGATGACAAGCAAAGCAAATTGCCACAGCATCTGTGCTCATGTTGTACTTCATTATAACCTGCATTGAACTGTGACTGTATAATCTTGGTGGAAAAGTGTACACCCTCAGCCCCATGCCTCTAGGACATATCACGACAGGCACAAAGATACGGACCTATACATCCGTATAGGTCAAGATTTTTTAATTCCCACCATCTCTCCAAATTAGTAGCTGTGTATGTTGTGTCATTTCCATCAGTTGTGCTTACACTTAGTATTCCTTTGTAACTGAGTTTAATTTTCCAGAAGGTACTAATTTTATTGCTTCCAAAGTAGTCAATTATTTTTCTGTTTATATAGCATTTTATGTTTCAATTTTCCCTTAAACCAGTTTGCAGACACCCGGTTGGGATATGCACTTGGTAATGTAAACTCAAATTAATTTGCACAGTTTTGCTTGACTGGGCTTTTTTTTTTTTTTTTTTTTCTTGAAGTCACGCTCCATGAAAAATTCTAACCAGGTGAGCCTTGGCGAAGCAGCTGTTCCTCCCGTAGTCTATAGGGAGGAACCATCAAGGCATGAGCTAAGAGGAGGCAGGTAATTGCCTTGCCTATTTGGGGTCTTTGTCTAATATTGACTTTTAATTATGAAGGCCAAATGTTTATTTTCTTAAGGGATCCATTTCTACCCCTTGGTTATTGACACAGTTGGAATATGAAACATGTTTACTTTTTTTTAACATGGGGGTGGATGAGTACATTTACATTATAGTAATATATTCTGAGCGTCAGCTCTGTCAACTCTGACCACATGTCTGTCTTGTATGTCCTGATCAATTTTAGATCTTTATACTCCATGAGCTAACTTAAAAAATGACAACAACAACAAAAATTAAAGATGTATCCCCTGTTCTGGAAAACACTTCAGAAATGTATACCAATACTGCAGTTTGTGTTTATTGAACATTGGGGCTGACACATATGTGGGCTCAAATGTCAAGAGCTGGGAGTTCAAGAAGGATCAAAAAGCCTCGGCTCCTACCCCTCAAGGACTTCTATCTTGGGGCTAATGGATGCCAGTGCGGTAAGTTCTATCATAGCAACAGGTGGTGGCTATTTGAACCCCAAAACCCTACTTCCAGAAATCTTCCCTAAAGAAATGGTCTGCGATGCAGGCATGGCTCACAGAGCTTGTTCCTACAGTGGGCCTTGTTATCAACACCTTGTTCATGCTGTGATAATTCACACAGGGAGTTAAAACAGTAGAAAAACTGTGGAAACAGTGGGAAAATTGTAATTAGCCAAGTAGGATAAAAATAATACAATGTGTTAGCTATTCTGAGTCAGGCAAAGTCCAAAACAATCTGAATTAACCCTATGAAGGTATTGCTATTTTCAGTGTTTGACGTATAGAAAACCGACACAAAAACTTAACTTGTGGGCACCTGGGTAGCTCAGTGGGTTAAGCTTCTGCCTTTGCCTCATGTCATGATCTCAGGGTCCTGGGATTGAGCCCCACATCAGGCTCTCCCTCTCTCTCTGCCTGCCTCTCTGCCTACTTGTGATCTCTCCCTGCCAGATAAATTTTTTTTTAAGATTTTATTTATTTAACTTGTCCAAGGTCACTTAAGGTGCAGTGTAGCCCTAGGGCCTGACTTACCTTACAAGTATTAAAATGTTTATATACTTGATAATGATAGGGAGACAGTCTTATGATATTTACATAGAGGTGGACACAAACTGCCAATCTGAGCCTTGGGTTCTCCCAGAAAGCATAGCCTAAGATAAGGGCTTGTAAGGGTGTAACTTGGGGGAATTTATATCAGGAAAGAGCAGTAGAGGGATGGAAGGAGTGAGACAGGAAGGAAAGGTGAGAAAGCCAGTGCAAGATGTTATGGAGCTTTTCACCCTATAAGCAAGTGGGGCATCTGTCCCACTAGGACCCTCTGAAAAGTTGTAGGGAATGTGCTTCAGAATCCTTCGCTGAATGGGTAGGAGGTGGGAGGCTATGTCCCCCCAACTCCATTCTTTGTTGGCCAAGGCTTACCAATCGGTGGCCTTCCTCTACATCAAGGGCGGCATGAGCACAAGTGTTGAATGAGCTCCCAGGGACCTCACATTCTGAGGGGTCAGAGAAGATGTGGGACAAAAAGCGAGAGACGGGAGGTATTGAAAACTTATGCCTGTGTGAGACTGGTGTGGCAGTGATGGGGAAGGGGATGGGAGGGCTGAAGGACAGGGCCCAGAGAACCAGAGGTGCCTGAGACAGCCCATCCTTGAACCTAGTCCTGCACAGTCGCCACCTTTGCCATGATGTGAGATTGCTCAGTGCAGTCTCCTTGCATTAGCTTGGCCCACTACAGCATCTGCTGGAGTCCAGACAGGTGGGGGAGTGGGACAGGCCCCAGCCAAGTGAACACAGGTAGCCCCCAGCTTGTAACTGACCAACCTCTCTCCCCTCCCTTACCCATTCTGGCTTCGTCCCCTGGTCAGCCTGCACTTCCGCAGGCCTCGGGTGCTGCCTAGAAGAATAATGCAGACTCTCCTCACTGAAGAACCCAGGCCTGCCTCAAATGGATCCTTGTCCCTTCTGAACGCTGCAGGTTTCAGCCCTGGGGAAGAGGATCTTGACCTAGAAGACCCACCCTTCCAGGGTGGGCTCTAAACCGGAGCCTTAATGATGGGCTGGGGTTTAAGTGGGAGAGATCCTTTCCTTATTCTTTGGGGACCCCAAAGAATGTTATGATTTAAATACTTTGCCACACTAAGCTACTGAAAAATACATATACCTAAAATACTGCTTATAGGCAGTTTTTGTTCCTTTTTAATCTAGAATTTAGATAATGCCCACCTTTACTTCTTATGTGCTTACATACATGCGATAATACCGATGGTTACTTCTAGATGTTATCAGTGACTTCTAGTCTTCCTTACACACCTAGATAGTTCTCAGACTTTATCTAGTGTTTCTACAATGAGAATAATCAGCTCTTAAAATTCCAAAGTCCTCTAAACACGTAGGTGTTAAGAAATGGCACCTGACCTTCAGAACCTAAAAAAAAAAAAAAAAAAAAAAAAGTTTCTGGTGTTTCAATTTCCCCTCCTTTCAGTGCTTATTTCAGTTAAAGCATTTTAGGAAGAGTTCAAAGGTAAAGAGAGAAAGCAGGTCCATGGACATGAACTGGAGGGGTTTGAAACTGTGTCCTAGCCTTGATCTGCCCCCTCATCTTGCCTTCCGACAAGTGTAGACCCAAAGAAGACTGACTTGACTCGTGTGATCTTGGGCTCTGGTTTCTGAATCCTCTGCGGCTACTCCAAAGGGCCTTGCAGAGAGCATTGGGAGGGGAAGCAGCTGTTCCACATCCCTCAGGTCCCTGGAGGGCTTGCCTTGCTGCAGTGCCTGCCTGGAGCCCATGCCATTATCCTGTTACCTTCCGCCCTGGGGCTTTTGCCCGGTGCCGGGCTGCCATGGGATCAGCTTCCTATTACCTGCAGTTGATCTGCCTAGAAGCTGCAGAGAGCTGATGCTCTGTGGGGCCATCCCTGACTGGTGGCAGATGGGGAGAGGTGGACAAATACTTCCAGAAAGACGGGATCTAGAGACCCAGCAGCTTCCTGCAGCTACTCTGAAAATGCCGGAAGTGCAGGGAATGGGCATGTTCTCAGGTTGTGGTAGCACAGATCGCACAATTGTTTTCACAGTCCCCATCTCCTGTCTCCCTGGGATGTTACTCTTCAGCAAAATGTTCACACAAACTTTGGGCTCGAGCTTCTTTTCTAGAAGAACTGGGTCAAAAGTCTACCCATACATCTTTGGGGCTCTGTGTGTGACTTGAAGCAAATCACTTAAAAGTCAGTTTATACAAAAGGGAGCTCAAAGCTTTCACCAAGCTTAACGATTGAGTGAGAGGGTTGTGTGTAGGAGTTGGGTGTTTAGTGTAAAAAGTACCCAGCATATTTCCTGATCTAAACAATAGCCAAGAAAAATCATCCTTCCCTTGGCTGTCTCTTAGCTTTCACTGTGTTGAATCTGCTGGTGTGGCTGGGGACCCGTAACCAGGAGGCTGTGTAGTAAGGTGAATCAAAGTAAAAACTGTCAGCAGAAGAGCGTAAGGTGTTGGCGATTTCATGTGGTTCAGCTTCATACCACCTTGGGAAGCAACCATATAACTCACCACAAAACAAGCTTGACGTCATGAATCCATACCCTGTGAGGCAGAAATGAGTCTGGGAGGATTTTCTCTTTATAGGTGTTTCTCTTTATAGGATTGGGATAAGAACAGGATTTCCTTTCTCCTCATCTTCACTTCCACAAGGATTCTAAGTCACCTTTGCTAACCAAGCTCTGGGTGTTTTAAAGGACTAGATTTGTGTGTGTTACACTCAGCCCTATCATAGGGGAGACCTATGATGTTGGAGATGTCAGTACTGGAAAAAGATGCATGTGGAATTTGTGGCAGATCCCACAGAGAAAATCACAACACAGACTTGTTATTTTTTGTTTGTTTTTTTATTTGTTTTTGTTGTTTTTTTAACCAGGGAAGGACATGTCTTCATCAGATAGGTATACATCTTTATTATACCAACTCAGAACATCTCTTTTAAAAGGAATTTACATAGTAAAATATTATACATAATAGTTTCTCATAGTTATCGCTGTCTTTGTTATTTCTCAGGTCCTTTAATAATCCCTTCTAGAATTTCTTGAGGCTTAATTTCATTAAGTTTCTTGATTTATAGTTTCAAGAAGAAAAAAGGAAGAATTCTGGAAAGTTGGGGCATATTTTCATCTCCTGCTTCTTATGGTCTTTTGCTCTATGGTGACTAAAAGCATTGCCACATCAAAACTTTCTTAAGCTGTGCTCTTCTGAACCTAGAAAAATTGGTTTACTTATATTTAGTTTATCTTATAATGGCATAACCTAAAATTAGGTAAAAAACCAATACTTTAAAACTGTTCTTTTTGGTAGAGAAAATAGAATAGATGTCTGGTATTTCTGCCCTTTTTTTTTTTTTTTCTCTGTCATCAAAGTACCTTACCCTCACCCAACGGTAAATATGACATACTATTTCTTGTTCATCTTTTGCTGATCAGAGTTCTTAGTGGTTATTGGAAAATAAGCTAACTTGGAAACTTCACCTCTTGGGCATTATTTTTTTAATATTTTATTTATTTGACAGTGATATATCATAAGTAGGAAGAACAGCACATAGAGGAAGAAGGAAAGGCAGGCTCCCCACTGAACAGGGAGCCTGACAATGGGGCTTGAGCCCAGGACCCCAGGATCATGACCCGAGCTAAAGGCATCTGCTTAACTGACTGAGGTACCCAGATGCCACTTAGGCATCATTTTTAAAAATAATTCTTATGTATGGGTCTTGGTAGAATTGGGGATACTGTTTTATCAGGTAACCATGTGCCTGTAGCTGCCTGTTGTGAACTGACTCTGGCAGACCCATTGGGTCCTAAAATCAGATGGGCCCAGCAAAACTCCATCCAAAAATGAAAACAGCCCATTAAAGAGCCAGTGTAGGGAGAACAAGGTTTAAGGGATAGACAGCTCAGACCCACCATTGATGTACCAGTATCCTTCTCTCAGTCCATGCCAAGAACCATGGTTTGGGCCAACTCAGGTTGGAGAAAACCAAAGGAAGATAGTCAGTGGTTGTACTGTGACTCTGGAGCTTGAGGAAGTTTGTCAGATATGTTTTGTGGTCCACAGCAAGACTTTTCTAAAATTCCTCACAATTAACATTCCTAAGTGCCTTCTATCCACATTATGAACTCAGGGTCACTAAAGGCCAAGGTGACAGATATCAATGAGAATCTCACTAACTGTTGTGAGTTCTATCCTTCAACTATGACCTAATGCCTCCTGATTAGGACATGATCTGAGACCACTGACCCTTAGCAATTGGCCTTGGGTTCACCTCCTCAGCTACTCCCTCTGCCTGCCAGGTAATACTTGAAGTTCACTCACCTCTTCACTAATCCCAACCTTGGGTTGTTTTCTATATCCTGAAGTTATTCCACTGCTTGGTTTTCCTCATGGAGTGACTGGGTCATGACTTCCTTCAAATACTGAAAAAAGCCAAGCATTTTAACACTTCCCACAACTCCAATAAGTGAAGAGTAATCAAAAATATCTCTTGAAACTTTGTTTAAATTCTCTGCTACAGATGTTTATCTGTTCCTCATTTCTGTGTACATAAAAACAAGCATAGACAGGGCTCCTTCAGTCAAGTACTATGCTGTGAGTGGTAAAAAATAAATAGCAGATACTTCCAATATTGCACAATGCATAGTAGTCAGAGCTACCTATAGAGCAAAGGGCTTACTCCAGAAGCAGGAGGTTTCTACCCTTGGAACTAGTTGGACAAATAAGATAGTCAGCCAGTGCAGGAGTATTATAGAGATGATGTAAACATTATATATTTGGGTACCAGTACAGGTAGCAGAGAAAAACCAAATGAAAGTCTTTGGTTCTAATACATAGAGGCCATTAGCAGAAGGGACTTGCCTGGCATAGGAACCATAGAGTGACTTAGAGAGTCTGGCCCAGGTTCTCATGCTGGCATGGGAGCCCACCCTGCACATGGTGAGCCCCCAGGAAAGTTTGTAATCTGCTTCTCCTTGTGCATGGTCTCACCCAAAACCCATTTGCTTCAGCTCACCTTGTATTCCACTGTTGGCTCAATATATGAGTATCTTTTACCTGTCTGTCACTATCCTTGACATATTCTGAGATAGAGTAGAAAAGATGGTCCTTTAAGTCTGGTGGAAAAGTCCCAAGTAAACAGATGTGGAGGGACACCTTGGTGGCTCAGTTGTTAAGCATCTGCCTTTGGCTCAGGTCATGATCCCAAGGTCCTGGGATCAAGTCCCACCGGGCTCTCTGCTCAGCAGGAAGCCTGGTTCTCCCTTTCCCACTCCCCCTGCTTATATTCTCTCTCTCACTGTGTCTCTCTCTGTCAAATAAATAAAATCTTAAAAAATGTGGAAACTAAAACCTTTATGAAGTACCACAAATGAAACAAGGAGCTGAGACAAAATTGGTGGGGTAATGACCTTTGCCTTAGGTGATCAAGAAAGCTTTTCTCTGCTTCTAACTTCTTGACTCAATTCACGTTCTTGTTTTGGGAAGCTAAACTTGACACAGCTCTTCTAAGAAATGCCCCTAGCTTCTGATCTCATCTACACTATGCAATCCCCTTCAATTAAGTTGTTGTCTCATGAACATGAATCATTGCCCAGTACACTGTACTTCTGTGACCTCCCCTGCATCCTCACCCTGTGAGTCAGACCCGGGTCTGATCATTTAACTCAAGGCCCTGTTGATCAATACGTAGAACTGCCTAATCCAACCTGGGATTGAACCAAGACATTGGAAATGTTCATTAGACAATTTGACCTATTATTAGATAGAATTGACTTTGGAATCACTTTTTGAATTGTGAATTTCAGCCCTTTGTCGTAGAATCAAGGTGCACTGGAGGAATGAGGGCCTTTTTACCCCTGATTTACAAGAGTTTCGCAACTGGCATCTGTGGTGCTGAGCGTTGTGGTGGAAACTGGCCCAGAGCAACTTGCTGCAGCCAGTCAGTGACTGGAGCCCTCAAACCCATATGTCCTTGTCTATAGCCACAGGCACTGGTCCCAGAGACCTCTCCACATGCCCCAAGCCTGACGAGTCTTCATCCTTTAGTGTTTACCGCCTTCCCTTCATTGGCTCCCTTTTCCGTGTCGTCCTTTCACTATTAGATGCAGTAGATGTTAGCTATGTATGTCCTATTATTTGTATTAGATTTTCTATCTTCTTTCAGAGCTACACCTCAGTTTTACCAAGTATAGCTTTTCTCTGTCTGCCACTAGTTTCATCCAGGTTGTCCTCCTATGCCTAAACTACTCAAGAGGCTCAGATGATTTCCTGTTCATGTCACTGATATGAGATTTACCCTAACACACAAAATGGGAGAACTTGGAGGAATGTGAAGAACCCCCTGAGCAGGGCAGTCAAGGCCCCAGAAGCCTACCTAACTCTCCTAATCACATTTTCCAGGTGCCTCCACGAGCCCCACTTTCTACATGCTGTCCTGATTCTCCAGCTTTGTACATGTTCCTTCTGCCTAAGATGCCCTCAATTATCTCCATCCCAACTTGGTCCACCTTGGGTCTCATTTTGAGTGTTTCTATGGAGACCCCCCCCTGCATCATTAATCAGACCCTTCACCCACACTGTACCATTATAGCATTTTTCACAGAACATTCTAAGAATGGCTTACATATTTGAAAAGATAGAGGGCCGTATGTATCCATCCCTATATCCCTACTACTTTAGTTGTTGCCCAACTAAGCTCTGTGCCAGAGCTTAATAAAAATTGGATAAGTGAATCCAACTCAAGTTTGCCTTGGCTTCCATTTATTGGCTCCAATCCCTAAAACCATAGGCAAAATGTTTTGTCCATATTTAGAATGTGGGGATTTTGCTGCCTCTATCTTTACTGAATCATCAATATGATAGTTTGTGTCTCACGTTCTTTGTAATTTCCTACTCTCAACCAATAGGAAATGAAATTCAGACAGCCAGTTCTAGAACTTCCGAATCCTTAGCTAGATCCATGGGCACAAGAAAGCCCAAGGATACAGGTAAATGAAGAGTTTTTGGAGAGTTCTTACTGTCTGGGAGAACCTACCTCCATCCTAGAATGGCTTGATGGTGGTGAGGAGGCTAATTTTTTTATTTCCAGCCTAGTATCAAGAGGCTTCCCTGGGAGCATTGGAATAATTTGACAAGAATTTCCTGAGTTTGGGGAGGTGGGGGTCAAGACTGAAGCAGGATGCACAATTGAGAAAGGTAAAGCAGCCTTGGCAGCAGGAGGGAAGGGTGCCTCAAGGTCAGTCTGCACCCCAGATTTATTGGGACTATAGGTACAGGAGTATTTCTGGGGCCAGAAGTGAGAGAGACAGCTGCCTGGAGGTGTTTTGAAACATGCCCAAGAGTGCTTCTGCTCAAATTCTGGAGAACTAAAGAGCAAGAATCTGAAACCCAGAGCAGAGGGAGAGGCTTAGCTGCTGGCCATTAAGAAAATGTGCCTGGTCCACCCCATAAAAAGTATAGTCAAAGATGATGCCCACCACGTAGCTCCAGGGCCCTGTGGAGGAGCCCCAAGAAAAGTCCACTCCAAACATCTGCCCCAATAGGAGAGCAAGGCCAGTTCTAGTAAGAACTTTATGATCCCCTCATCGTCCTCTCTTGGCCCCAACCCTCAGGACAGGAACTGCCACCCAAACCAGCCCAAAGCTGCAAAGGAAAAATTCACTCTCAGCCAAGTTTGGAGTTAGGGTTAATTTCTTGGTTTAGGTATTCTGGCTTCTGAAATAAACAGGCAGAACTATGTCACCATAGGAAGAATCTCAAGAGTGAACAGAAACTCCATGAACTTATTGGAGTTTGCATCTAGGTTGAAGGATAAAAATGCCCCCACTCATCTCACTGTACAAGGACAGTGAGAACCCAAAAGTCCAAGTTTTAATGTCATTAAGACATGAGTGACATTTACAGACTTTCTGAGCATCCAGCTTTTATCAGGTTTCCAAGGAATGTGTGACCAAAGGTTAGCGTTTTTACTTTTCAGAGCAAGGAAATGAGCTGGAACAGACTGATGTGTAGAGATGACCTGAATAAATGTCTCATGCTCTTGTCCAGGGTATTGAGACCAAAGCCTTGGGGTTTTAAACATCAGGTATAAACATACAATCTATACCTGAAAAGATCAGATGTTATTCAAGTTCACATTTTTCTCCTAATGAGAAATCACAGGGCTATTGATGGATTTGATGCCGGAGGTGGGGGGGGTCTCCATAATGAGACTTCCCTGGTTTCTAAGCCATGGTCCCATTTGCACTTACTGCATTTGTCTGCATATGTGATGGACTGCAGACTTCATTTGTCCCAGCAGCGCTGATTACCACTGACAGGGTTACAAACCCCAATGCCCTTGGGCTCAGGGAGGCAGGAGTATCCTTGAGAGCTTGACCATCCTAGGGGAGCTCTGTCCTGTGCTTTACTGGCCTTGCTGAGGCTGGGAACAGAAACCTTATACGAATGCATATGTCTCTGGTAACCATCTTGTTGGTGGTGGTAGTAGAAGGGGGAAGGTTATGCTGAAGCAGGGTGGGGGTAGAAACCTTGTCCCAGAGTTGACTGTTCTACTCTTTCATTGCAAAAGGAGAGATAACCAGTGATACAAATGATCATGAGCATATTTTTTAATAAAAAAGGACTTAGCAGCATGGTGTCTTGCATCTTTTCCACTTGCTCTTTGAATAAGTCCCATTATGCTTGACTTGTGGCAAGTGCCCAGTAAATTTTTGCTGAAAGTTGTCTTTCCTAGAGAAAACTGAGCACTATATAAAATGGGTTGGAACAATGAACCTTGGAACACTACATCAAAAAGTAATGATATATTGTATAGTGACTAACATAACACAATAAAATTTTTTTTAAAAAAATGTTTGTTTTAAACACAGAAAAAAAAGTGGGGTGATGGGCTACAGACACAAATTGAAATACAGCTCCCCCTCTGGGGAGTAAAGACAAGTAAACAGATGAGTATAAAATAGGACATGAGTGTGGTGATGGGGATGCATGGGCAGAAAGCACCCAGCCAGGATGGGCAGTCAGGACAGTCTCTGCAAAAAAAGAGAAATGTCCACTAACGCCTAAAGAAAGAGTGAGGGTGAGCTCGCTAGGCCAGCTGCAGGAAGAAAGGATCTTTGAGGGGGTACGAGCATGAGCTGGGATGCATCCTAGGAAAGAACCAGGTATGCAGTGAGATTGGGACAAGTCAGGTAGAGGCTGAAAGGAGGTGGGGCTCAAACATTAAGAAGGGAAGTATGTACTGAAAAGTATGGGGTTTTGGTTTATGTTTTAGCTTGCTTTATACCTGCTGCTTTGCCTTCTCCTTTATTGCAGGGCCTGGAAGTCTGATAACAACATTTCCCAAACTCTCTTGCCACCAGTATTCTGCGAGATTTAGATGCTAGAAATGAGGCAAAATCCTATTCTCCAACAGATGATGGTGGATACAGGGTTTGAGCAGATGTGGATTTTTGTAGCAAACTGGGGACTCCCATACCAGGAGGATACCATTCCTCCTAGAAGCTGTGGAGGAATTGGAAATCCAGCCAACCTGGGCTAGAGGCAAGAAGGAAATAAGGAAGCTTACAAATGTAGTCAACTGGAGGAAGACAAGGTCCTGCCTGAATGAGTACAGTGGCCATGGGAAGAGGGGAGAAGGCAGATGCAAGGTTCATATGAGCTATTAAGTCTAAAAGTAAAGGCACTGAGAAATGCTATCCACAAAAGAATATAATTAGTATGGCCCTACTAAGAGTAGCAGTTGGTAAGATTACGTTCAAACAAGTTGAGAGCCAGCTTTGAATTATTTCCCCTACATCTAAGTCCAAGAGCCGCTGGCTAAGTCTTTCGGAGGAAGTGAGACAATTTTTGTTGTTGTTGTTCTCAAGGGATGAGTATGCTTCAGATAACCTCTCTCACCCTTCTTCCACCTTTAGCAAGCTTCTGTTGTATCTCTTCTATGTACAAGGTGCTCTGCTAGGTGGTTGTACACATCTTACACAAGGTGTAGGCATCGTCAGCCACCTTCCTGGGGAGTACAAGAACTGGCCACAGGTGGCCCAGTTAGAAGATGTCTAATGAAACCAGAATATCCTGATGCTAAAGAGAAACAAGTACTCTTTCCACTGTCTTCCATGTTGCCTCCAAGTATGAGTGTCACTGGAATGTTCACAGGTTAGATGTGTGTGTGTTGTTCCAAGTAGATCAGTCTGGATTGGATGGTATAGAGAATGGAGAGGCTCATTGGGGTGTCCCAGTAGAAAGTACCTGCACTGCTCTTGTAAGAAAACTACTCACCCTCCTCCCACAGCAGCTTTGGTCTATCCTATCTGAAATTCTGCCCTTAGAAACCTATTTCTTTGGGTTACTTATTTTCATAAAGAACTCTTACAAGTTAATATGACAAAAGCCAGGAAGGTAACACAAAAACGTGTGAAGATCACAGATATTTTGCATTAATCAAAGGAAAAAGGAGATCATAGATGTGGCCCACCCCAGTCAACCTGGAATGCAGGGTAGAAAATGGATTTAGAAGAGTACCTGGATGATTGCCAGTGGTTCCTTTTAATCTGCAGATTCCTTCTAGAAGAGTCCTTTCATTAAATTCTCCCTAATTCCTGCCTTGTATGTACTGGGGCAAGATGAATACATCCACATACAAAACATTTTTTTCCTCCAATAAATATCCTGAACTTCCTTTCCAATATTTTTAAATTTTAAATCATAGTGAAATACACATAAAATTTGTGATGTTACCCATTCTTAAGTGTATAGTTCAGTGATGTTAGAGACATACATTCCCATCACCCATCCACAACACTCTTTTCTTCTTGCAAAGCTGGAACTTTGTAGCTGTTATACCATTTTACATTCCTTTCTCTCTCCAACACCTGGTCTTTCACCATTCTATCCTCTGTATCTGAAGCTGACTTCTCTAGGAATCTCCTATAAGTGGAATCATATAGTAGTTACTCCTGGGTGACTGACTTATTAGCACAGTGTGGCCAAGATTTCATCCATGTTGTAACCAGTGTCAGAATTTCTTTCCTTTTCAAGGCTGAGTAATGTTCCATTGTATATATATACCACAGTCTTTTCATAGACATTGTTCTCACTTTTGGGCTATTTAGAATAATGCTTTCATGAGCATGGGTGTACAAATACGTATTCAAAACACTGATTGCTGTTCTTTTGGATTTATACCCAGAAGTGGAATTTCTGGATTGAATGGTAATTCTTCTTAATTGTTGAGGAATCACCATACTGTTTCCCATAATGGCTGCAATATTGACATTCCCACAAACAGTGCATGAGGGTTCAGATTTTTTTCACATCCTTGCCAACACTTGTCTATTTTTTTTTTCTTTTTTGATACCGGTCATCCTATCAGGTGTGAGATGGTGTATTCTTAGGGGTTTGATTACATTTCCCAAATGGTTAGTGGAGTTGAAGGAAATAACAGATAAAAGCAAAAATAAATGGGCAGGAAAAAGCAGTAGAATGAAACTAGAGCTGGTTTTTTGAAAAGACAAACAGAATTAACAAAACTTCAGCTGGACTAATAGACTTGGAATAAAAAATGGAAGAAGGAACATTTGAATTAATAACACAAATACTCAGGATCATTAAAAAAAAACTATGAGCAGTTACATGCCAATAAATTAGGTAACCTACCAGAGATGGGTAAATTTCTTGAAACATAATTTACCAAGACCTGAATCATGATGAAATAGAAAATCTGGACAGACCAGTAAGGAGATTGAATCAGTAACAAAAAAGAATCTCCCAACCAAGAAAAGTCGAGGATCAGATTGCTTTCCTGGTAAATTCCATCAAACATTTAGAGGGCAATTAATACCAGTCTTTCTCTAACTCTTCCAAAAAAAAAAAAAAAAAAAGATACGGTATGGTATGCTTCCAAACTTACTTTACATGGCCAGCATTTCCCTGATACCAAATGTTAGAAGAAAATTATAGTCTGATATCCCTGATGAACAAAAATTCTGTGATCCCCTTCGGTATAATATCACTATCAGAAAAAGTCAGATTAATATCCACGAATTTAAAAGCTAATTTCAGTCTTCAGTGTAGTCTCCTAAGCACTGCTGAGTGAGGATCCCATTCACAGCACACCACAAATCATCATAAAATTTGTTCTCCTGTTAGCTTATCTACATTTTCCCACAGCCCCACACCCAACCATCAGTTATGCCCAATATTCCTTTATTCTGTCAAACTTTTCCAAAATAATCCTATAAATCTCTACCTGTGACATTTCCTCTGTTATCCCCAATCCCCACTGTACCTTCTCACCTACCTCTGACTCTTCAAGAACTAGTCCTTCCTCTCTGGGCCCAAGCCCATCTGTAAGAAGGAACTAACTCATCTTCTTCCTATTTCCCACAGTTTTTCAAGATAAAACAAGAGAACATATGTGAAAAGTCCTTGTCAATTGAAAAATGCTACAAAAGTAATTTAGTATAAGATTTCATAGTTTTAGGATGTATAGTTATCCATTCCAAGTTTTTTAACTTATAAGGGAAAACACAATAACATCCAACACTTGAAATAAGTATATTATGGTATCCAAAAATGTATTTCGTGATCCAAAAACACGTGAAGATTCTGATATAGCTGGGCTCCTGACCAAGGGCCATATGTTTACCACCAAGCTCGAGAGATTTACCTAGTACCTCTGGCTAGTACCAAGGGCCATATGTTTACCACCAAGCTCAAGAGATCTACCTAGTACCTCTAGAAAAGTGTACATCTATAAATCCCCCCTCAGGTATTTTAATCAGAGCTCTGGCTCACAGACCAAGAGGAAAGCTGTCTTACATTGAGTTTCTGAAACACTGAAATGAGGCAAAACTGTCTCAAAGGGGAAATAGTTTTGGGGTGGTCAAGGGGACAAACGGAAGAACTTGAATTCTTAGAGTAGACATGGAGTCTATTTTTCTAAACATCTTAACTCATCTAAACATTACACAACTTGAGGATTCTCCATTTTACTGAAGATGAAACAGAGGCTCCAAGAGCTAAAATAATTTTTCCAAGGACACAGGGCTGGTAAATGGTAGAGTAGGCTATTTAACTCGAGTCTACTTATTGTGAAGAGCATGGTCTTCAGTTTTGTCCCCTACCTGTGCTGGGAGAACGAATTGTCTCTTTTCCCTCCTGCCCTTTGTCCCCCTGACCCAGAAACCCTCTTGATTCTGAGGAGGGCAGTTTCCGTAATAGAAAGTATTCTCAGGCTGAGCTTTTTCAAGTATCTCTGAGCTCATACAGCCTCTTGGAGCCTCAGCTTCCTCAACTGTAAAAGCATATATGTTTGTGGTATAAAACCATAGACCATATATATTAAGCCTATGGGTCAACCTTTGTGGTATTAAATTTTTAAATAAGGTTAGAGAAAACATTTTTAATGTGTGAAAAGAATTATATTTTTAACATTCTGGTGCAAGAATTATACTTTATTTAGATATGAAAATAGCCTCATTTTTTCTAGTTAGGTAACTAATAAAAGCCCATATCTTGAAAAATGCCAAAGGATATTTGGTTGTTTAGGGAAATTTATAAATATTATGGACTTGCTAATAATAAAACCCTGAGTTTGGGTCCAGTTCCAATACTCACTAGCTATTGATTTTAGGCAACTTCCATAACTGCTAAACAATCTGAAAAATAAGCTCAAATGAGATTTAATGTGTTAAAGTTTCCAGTCCAGAACTAGGCACACCATAGGTGCTTACTAGTGAACTTAAATGGGTAGTTTATTCCAAAAACCCAGTGATCAACCATTCCAACACCTGGATCTAAGATTACAAAGGGATGGCTATGTATTCTTCAGCATATAAAAAGGTCCTGTTAATCATATACCCAACTACTCTACCACATATCTTTACTTTTCTTTGTTATTTCTGCTAGTGCTATAGTCTGAGATGGACTAATGCTTCCAGATTTGTCCATTTCGAGAGTCTTCTACCAGTGTCCTTGTTCCACTCTGACCCTCCTCTGAACAAGTTGTAATAGGCAGTCTCCAAAATGACCCCTAATGATCTTTGCGTCCTGATATCAATACTTTTATATGGTCTCCATTCACAATATGCCAGAGCTGAAGCCAGCTTGTATTACCAGGAGACTATGATGGTAGTGACAGTGTGTGACTTCCATGCTAGGTGATAAGGACATTGAAGCTTCTACTTGGGTCTCTTGAATTACCTACATTTTGGTACAAAGCATTTGCCATGTTGTTTGGTTACCCAAGCAGAATGGTGGACACTCAGGTGTAAAGGAACAGAAGCCTTCCACGAACAGGCAGCACCAACTTGCTGGCCATAGCCATGGGAATGAATAGAATAACCAGTTCTTCCCATTTTCCTGAGACTTTCCTGAATGCAGCCCTGGAAGGTCTACATCCTTGGAAACTGGTCCATCCCATGCAAAGAAGAATGGTTGCTTTTACCCTGTGTGTGAGTCCCCTTGAAAGTAGATCCTGCAGCCTTCACTGACCTCTTCTTGACCCTCCTGAGAAACCCTGAGACAAAACTGCCTGGCCAGGCCATTTCCAAACTTCTGATCATCAAACTATGAGAAATGATTTTTATTTTATGCCACTAGGTATTAGAGTAATGTGTAATGTAGAAATAAGAAACTAATAAACAAGTCGCATTTTTGGAACAAGTTGAATATAACTCAAAACAATCACTTATCATTGGACATTGCACAGAGACCAGTAGGGTACTGGGGTTGAAAGGTATTCAGGCTCACTTGTTCTGAAATTTCATATTGTGGCCCTTCTTACAAAATGTTAATACCAGCCTCTCATTCCATTAAAATAAAATCCCTAAACACACAGTTCACTTGAGTGTGTGGGGGATTACAGTACTGAAGCATAGACTCTCTTCTATCCAGGAATCTATGATTTTGCAGAGATGGGAGTTTTCGGAGAGCTTCTCTGGCCTTACCCAAGTCTTGGAAGGTGGAGGAGTTGGGTGGCAGCCATCCCAGGTTGGGGGAACAGTACAAAAAATGACACTGAGTGCTTGGAAACTGGGAGGCAGGTGATGCACAGACGTGTGGTCAGGCAGAATCTGCACCTAGCAGCTGCCAAACAATGTGTTCTCACAACACTGACCCTCAATTTCTCTGGCTACTGGTAGCCTTTCCTTTAGCTGCTGTTGGGAACAATTTTCTAGTGCGAATGTGTATGTATGTATGAGAACTGTACACATTTGTGGCTTGTTGGAGTCTTGCCTAAGTAGCTGACCCTCGGACCTCTGTTTGATCATGATTTTTACATTGTCCAGACCCTAGACATCCTGAGGGAGTGCTGTAGAAGCTGCAAAGTTGAATAGGGCAAAAAAGATATGCTTGGCTCCCAGGCCAGACTAGATTTCATCATGGGTATGGAAACCAGGTCCCAACCAAGGGTCCAGTCTCCAGACTAGGCAGTGAGATGCGGACACATGCTCTGTGACAGTACACTAAAAACTGATTCAGTGCCGACTCTGTTCTCAGACCACTCTAGGTGCCTTGCACGTATCATCTCAAGCCCCCCTATTCTTACACTTGCACGTCCCACCGTGTAGTAGAAAGAGCTGCACTTGGAATGGCCGTCCTGTTAACTAATGAACTGTGTGGCCCGGGATGGGTAAATGGTGGAAACAAGAAGCAGCTTGGTTGGAGGTGAAAATTCAATACACGTAAAGAGTTGTTACCCACATACACTTTGCAGATGCTGGCTCATGGTAGAATCACATTATATTGATTTAGGTCTATAGCCAAGGTTATACAGTGATAACCTTTTGACTCCCTGCTGCATTAAAGAAACAAAAGCCCCAAACAAGCTGTTTCTTAATCTATGTTAAATCTCCAGCTTAAAAACAAAACCACTTCATCACCAACCACCTGCCTCAACCAAAAAGAGGCCAAAAAATGCAGTCTCTTAGCTGGAACGAAATCTGTGTTCTCAGCAGGCGGAAGGGAAAATGGGAGAAGCAGCTAGCAGTTTCTACCCCTGGTGGATGAGGTCAAAGATCCTTTCAACAACACTTAGTATTTGGTGATCTTTCAGGAGTATAACATGGTGGACTCAAAGTTCCTATTTCTGGTAGTAAGCATGTGACTGGCATCTGAGTAAAAATAATATTTTTTTGAAAACCTGTACTTGTCTATGGAATAAACATGTGCATTCAGGGCTGTGGATTTCCCCTAGAATGGCCACTGCATAAACTTCGTCCTGCCATCCAGGGTGACTGTCCTCTCCTTACAGAGCGGTGATGGGCTAGTTTATCCCCACCCAATCCTATTCTCCTATGTAAGAACAGAATAACCACAGTGTAGTATGAATGGCTTAAGATCTCCTAAGCCTGGACTCCCATGAGGATGGACCTGGTGGTGTGCACCTCTCTGCCCCTCGCCTAACAAGGCCACTGGCAAGTAGTGAGGGCTCAGTAAGTACACATTGAATTAAATGCCCATTTTGTCTCCTGAACTAGGTTTTTGTTATTGACCAGCACTGTGCCTGGCACAAAGCCAAGTACTCAGGGAATAAGCAAATGCATGAATGAGAGTGAACTACATGAACAAGGAAGTAAACAAAACCAACAAATACCTTTTTATGTTGGGATCATCATAACTTCACAGATATTGACCCTAAGACAAGTGAAAGTTTTCCCTAACAGATGCTTTAAACTGGCAAGTGATGGGGTGGGATTAAGATTTAAATCCAAGAATGACTGGCTTTAAATGTCATGCCCTTGACTCTGAAGATTTTTTTGGCTGAGATCTTAAGACCCTAAAATGTGGATTCTAAACGTGTTTTGTGTTTTTTTTTTAATTTTTTTTTTCTTTGTAAGAACATATCTTACGTTTAAAAGCCCCTTGACTAGTCTAATATTTACTCAACTTCCAGTATCTGCCTTGGGAAGCTTTCCAGCTAGAAAGGGAGTTGAAATTCTTTTGTATAGAGCAAGGCTGTTTAGTAACACAAAGATGCAATTAACAGAATGTTACACTCTTGCAATTGCCCTGGCATGTCCCCCCTTCTCCCCAGGAAAAACTAGTGCAGCAATTACTAGGGTTGAAGGATCTATCCTTACTCTCTCTAGAGCCCAGGGGCAATAGAGTTATTTTCTGCAAGAGCACAGATGATTCCTTTATGCTTGTCCTGTGAGCCAAGCAGACCGACCATTCACAATATCAAGTTCAGGCGCCCCTTACAGTGACCTCTGAGAACCAAGGTCAACACATGCTTGCTCCCTGTGAATGCATTTATTATGGGATGCTGCAATTTAGAAGGTCTCTCAAAGGTCCTGATTTCAGAGCGTATGTCTCTGCCATCCTTGGAACTCATGGTCCTTCAGCATCATTAAGGATCCCAGGATAGCCAAAATATAATGGGTTGCTGGGAAGCTTACAGTATGAGGCCATCTGGAATGTGTTTGGAGCCAGGACCCACCTGTGATGCATTAGGCCCCAACCCCAGAACTGGCTCAGAGAAGAGGAGATGCTGGGGCCTGCTCGCTGAGGAACCTGGGGGAGTGTAATCGGAGAAGGGTGATTTTGGAGCTCAGAACTTGCCAGGATCTTTGTGTCTCCTGAGAGCGTGCAGGCAGGCTGTCTGCCGAAAGGGTTTTAAATTTTCCACATTGTGGAAGCAGAAAATGGCTACACATAGATATGGTTTGCCTTTTCCCAGACAATCTGGTGATAGAACTGCCTTTCAAATGCACCACTGAGTGAAAGGTGGAGCCTGGCATGCTGGACCTGAGGATTGAAGGTCAAGTAGCCTCAGTTCTTGGCTCTGACTCTAGGGTGATCGGTCCCTCAGTTTCCTCATCTGGCTTAGAATAGCCACTGTCTTAGTCTGCTCCGGGTGCTATAACAAATACTACAGACAGAGTGACAAATGACAGATGTTTATTTCTCCTAATTCTGGAGGCTGGGAAGTCTAAGAGCAAGGTGCTGGCAGATTTGGTTCCTCTCAAGAACCTGCTTTCTGGCTTACAGATGGTGCCTTCCTGCTGTGTCCTCAAATGGGAATATGAGGGTAGGGTGGGAGAGAGACCTCTAGTTTCACTGTTCTTATCATGGGGGCCCCACTTTTATGACCTCATCTAATCATAGGCAGAAGAAAAAATTTATAAATTTAGCTAAATGCCAGTTTTCTATCTGTGTGCTATTGCAAATAGAAATCATTTGAAGCTCCTATTTCTAATTGCATGAATACGTATTCTGTACTGGAACCAAATAACTGAGAATATCTACACTCCTAAAACATCTAAATTTGGTACAATTAATCATTGACCACCTATGTGGTGAATTTTATCTTCTAAAAATATATCAAATATTTTTAAAGTGGGGGCAAATGATAGTACCCATAAAAATACTTGGACTGCATTTTAATATACCCCAAAATTAACATTATAAATCTTGGGGTGCCTCAGTGGCTCAGTGAGTTAAGCCTCCAACTCTTGATTTCAGCTCAGGTCATGATATCAGGGTGGCGAGGTCAAGCCTCATGTTGGGCTCTACACTGGGCGTAAAGCCTGCTTAAGATCCTCTCTCTCTCCCTGTACACCCCTAATCCCTGTGCTCCAAACAAACAAAAACAAAGGGCTAACTTAGAGCATTATGTCAATTGCAGCGTAAGCCAAAGGAGGCAGAAATTAATTCCAGCGTCAGGGGCGGGGGTGGGGGTGGGGATCAGCAGTGATGACCTTGAACTGGAGCTTGTGGGGTTTCCACAGAGGAGACAAGGTGTTTAGGACAGCATAGGAGAAAAGGCAGAGAAAGAGTTCCACACAGCCGGTACCCACAAAAATCAAGTGTTGGGTGGAGAACTGCGTTGTTCAGACCTGTTCTTAGGAGGGAAAAAAAATGTGAGAAACAACAATCATAGGCAGGCATGGCAGGTCTTGTCCGAGCAGTTGTTCCCAGGATCCTGAAAGGGAGATTGAGAGCAAGGATGCATGCATATGACCCTCACTTTAGCCTGCTGAAAAGTCTGTAAGAAAGATCTACTTGGGCAAGGTGCTGTAGGCATCCTGCAGGCTGCCTTAAGACCACACAGACAACAGTGGTATTGAGAAATAGAAGTTTCTATTCCCTTTAGGAAGAACACTCCTGTATCTATTTTCTCTATCCCATCACCTCCAAAAAGAGTGATCTAATCTAGCTTTCCCTAACTGGACCAATTGCCAGCATGTAGTAGTCCAACAATTGGCTCTTCTTGGGGCAGAAAATAAGGAGTGCTAAAAATCTGAAATTCAAAGAAGGGACTTCAGTTTTTGTGTCTGCTCTAGTTATTTGAGCATGAGCTAAATGTGTGACATGAGAAGAGCAGAATTCTCAGAACTTTGGCTTTTTCGTGGCATTCACAGAAGGTTTCTATCCTTTTACTCATATTTGAAAACTAGATAAGGTTTATAACTGGAGGTTCTGAAATGCTCTTCTACAGTGTTTGTATTTTGTATTGTTTTGTATTGTTTTGTATTGCCTAGAGTGTCAAACTCAAAGACTTATCATGAGTAGCATCATTCCATGTACATCTCAGTAGCAATTGAATAATTGGAGAAGGTGTATTACTGCGAGTGGTTAATCAGGAAAGTGGTTAAAGAGTCACCTAATGATTCAGCAATATCCATCTCTATCCAGGCAGTGGAGTACTAGGCTCAAACTCTTTGGAAAGTCAAAGAGGAACAGACAGTAATTGGTCTGGAATGTCATGGGAAGGTTAGAGTCAAGGATGATAGAAGAACTTCTAATTGGTTTATATGGATGGATAGGGGTAACAACATCAAATCCCTCTTCAGAGAGGTGGGCTCTGGGGATGAAGAAGTGTTGTGGATTTTGTTTGCACCAAACTGAGCTTAGACCTTGTGGACTGACCTCAAAAGTGGAGCAATCCAGCAGGTATTTAGGTACATGGATCTAAAGCTCATAGGGGTGATCGGGATACTGGTTAGAGCCCTATGAGGAGAACGATCTTCATTCTATCAACAGCTGAAACTGCTTTTCATCCAGAAATCTGGCCAGCATCCTAGAGAAAATTTGGTAGTGGGTCGGATATTATCTTCAGATGCCCAGAAGAGAAGAAAATGTGAAAATGCCAGTAAAAGAAGTTCTAAGCCTTGTTCTTACAAGATTTCATGTGTTAGCTATCCTTGACTTTGCAAAACCTTGTATTAATGCGTGTCTGTTCTTTCTCTTGATAAAGGTAATTATATTTTAATGCATTAGGTTGGGATAGTGCCCCAAATGCAGGCAATGAATGTGCAACTCTAACTGGAAATATGCAGCTCTATCTGGCCAAAAACAACCGTGCCAGGGATCACCTATTCGAAGTAAGGGTTCTGTATGGAGCAAGTTCTCCACCCAGTGTCCCAGGGATCTAGGGAAAGGATGCACCAGGTCAGGTGGAAACCTGGACATTATTTAGGGAGATGAGGAGGATAAACAGGATTGGTCATGTGGAGATTGAAACGCAAGGATGGAATTTGGAAACTCCAGACTCTGCTTTTTTCCTGGCCAGACTTAAAGGGTGGCCAATTCCCTTAGCCCACAGCTCCTTCAACATCTCTGGCCACTGTAGGACCTTCAACATCTCCTGGCAGGGGCTGGCTTTGGCTGAGTCAACATTTAAAGAAGACAGTTGAGTAACATCAGGGTAGTGTTAGGTGCTTGAAACATGAGTTAAGGTTCTTTTGGTTGCAAACCAACTAACTCTGACTTAAGTCTAAAAGCAGCTTTTTCTTTCTTTTTTTTTTCCCCCAAGAATTCTGGGATAGCCAATGGACTCCAAAAGAAATTAAGAAAGTAGTAGAATGAGGTAAGAACAAGGATTTTTCCAGGGACCAGCAGGATTTCAGAGACCTTTTCTGGAAGCCCTTCAATGAAACTGGCTCCCAGTTTCTAGGCTCCAGGCCTTGGGTGAAATTCTCAAAGGAGAGAATTTGGTACATTTTGACTAGCTATGGCCAAAGGTGATAGGGAGATAAAATATCAGTATGGATTTCCATGGCCCTAACCTGTGGATCTGTAACCTCTTTTGTAGCATAGAAAATTGACTGGGAAAACATTCTACCAGTGTCTACCACACTGGGGTAGTGGCATCAATTGGAGTGCTCAGGATCAAGACTTATCAGTCCCATTATCCCATGACAACAAACAACACTGCCATGATACAGAACTTATTTTTCACTCACAGTATGTGCTGGCTTCAGATAGGCCGTGGCTCCATTCTGGGTCATGTTTTGGGTCAGCTGAAACTGCTTTTGTGTGTCTTTTTATGCTGGAATTCAGGCTAAAGAAGCAGACCCTATCTGGGATATGCCATTCTCGGAAGGTTGAACCACAGAATAGCTCTTCAAGTTTCTGTTTGGACAGGAGTATGTCCCTTCCTCTCACATTCCGTTGGCTAAATCAAATCATAGAGCTATGTGTGATGTCTGTGTTACAGGGAATTGCAGCCCCCCCACTAGGGAAACATTATATATCCATGGCAACAGGTAGATCTGTATAATCTTTGATATGCATAATCCCTTACTAGGATGGGGGGTGAGAAACTGGGTACAACGATACCATCTACAGTAAGTGACTGAGGTCTTCAATATCAAGTCAGTCCAGCTGCAGAGCTGGTAGACAAGACGTGACCTGATTATTAAGCAACCTTCCTGGCCTATGCCTGCCTCTCCTAATGCTCTCGTTGTCTGGTTGCGCTACAAGATACTGACAGATAGCCTATCTGGTAGCCCTATTTATCTCTACTATGTGCTTTTCCACCTGACTAACCCTCTCATGTAACACAAGTGGCAGCTAATAAAAGGAAATGCCAAGTAGGTTCATCACACTGTTTAAATAGTCTTGATCTTTACCAGTTTTCTGTCTAGTTGTTACATCAATTATTGAGAGATGAGTTTTGAAATCTCTTCAATGGTTACTTTTATGTACCATGCAACTGGTCCATGGGGTTCCCAGACATGTGGCCAAATGTTAAGGGTGTGTCTGCAAGAGTGTTTTTGGACAAGATCAACATTTGAGTTGTTAGCCTGAGTAGATTGCTCTCCCTCATGTGAATGGGACTCCTCTAATCAATTGAAGACCCAAATAGAACAAAAAAACAGTGCGGAAACGTTGTCTCCCTAACTATTCAGATGGGGCATTAGTCTTGACTTTGGACTGCAGCTTATACCATCAGCTGTCCTGATTCTCAGCCTTCAGACTTGGACTGGAACAATACCACCAGCTCCCCTGGGTCTCCAGCTTCACAGTTGTAGGTCTTGAGACTTCTCAGCTTTCACAATCATGGGAGCCAATTCCTTACATAAAATTTATTATAATTATAAGGCACTTTTTAGAGGAGATACACACATACACACATATGTATATACACACCTATATATGTGTATATATATATATACACACACACTATGTGCACACACACACACACACACATACACACACTTCCTATTTCTTTCCTCTGGAAGACACTAATTAATCTCCAACTATAATTGTTCAATTTTTTCTCCTTTCCTTCAGTTTACTCAATTTTAAAATGTATTTTAGAGTTCTGTTTTTAGGTGCATACACATTTATAACTTATATAATATATAATGTGTGTATATATGTATATATATATATATATATATATATATATATGGAATATATAACTTATATTCCTGACCTATTGATGCTTTTATCATTTTGAAATTACCCTTTTTGTCCCTAATATTTTTTTGTCTCTATTTTGTTTGAGATTAATAAAACTACAACTATCCTATGATTACTGTCCGTATGGTTTGTCTTTTAAAAAAAATTCACCTTATTGGTATCTATAAATTTAAGATTTAAAGATAAATCTTGCTTTTTCATCCCTTCTGACAATGTATGCCTTTTATTAAAATATTTTATCTATTTACATTTAATGCCCTTGTTGATAAGAATCTGCCACTTTGCTATATTCCATTTGACTTTTTGTTCCTTTCTCTTCATTTCCTTCTCTTGTGATATACAAATATTTTGAGTGTATCATTTTAATTACTCTGATAGTTTAAATGTACTTCTGAGATATTTTTCAGGGCTGCTTTAGAAATTTCAATATTGACCTTTAGTTTATCACAATCTAACTCAAGTTAATGCTGACTTTATTCCTGCAAAAGATAGTTGCTACTTGGATCAATATAGCTCCATTTCCTTCCCTTCTTTTGTACTAGTGTTCTCATAGATATAACAACTACATAGGCTATAAACATGATACTATTGAATTATAGCTATCACTTATGTTTTAAAGAAAAAAAGCAAATATAGTGGATATTCTGGTGCTCTCCACTTCTTACTATGGATCCAAGTTACCACATGATGTCATCTCCTTTCAACCTAAAGGACAGTCTTTAGCATTTCTTGTAGGGGAATTATGCTTGCAATGAATTCCCTAAGTTTTAGTTTATTTGGAAAGTGTCTTTATTTCACTTTCATTTTTGAAAGATGGTTTTGCTGGGTATAGAATTCTGATTTTTTTTTCTTTCAACACTTTGAATATCTCATTTCACTGCTAATTGGTTGTTTGTTTGTTTATTTGTTTTGGGTTTCTTTTTGGCCTATATATGTCAAGTTTTCTTTTAAGCAAGATTTCTCTTTGCTTTGGTTTTCAGCAATTAAACTACATGTCTAGGTGTGATTATCTTTGTTTTCCTTTTTGCATTTCACTAAACTTGAATCTTTAAGTTAATGGTTTTTCATCAAATCTGAGAAGTGCAGAGCATTATATCTTCAAATATTTTCTTCCATCTTTTTCTATCTCTAACTTCCTAACTCCATTATACATATATTGCCACACCTGACATTTTTGTATATATGTCTGACACTTTGATTTTTGTTCTTTTCCTATCCTATTGGAAGAATTTATATTCATCTTTGAATTCATTGATTATTGAGCACATCTGGTGAATTTTTCATTTCAACTTTATTTTGCAAGTTAGCATTTCCATTTGGTTCTTTCTAAAATGTATTTTCAATTCCTTACGTTCCCTGTTGATTTATTAAGATATTTTCCTTTAATTTATTAAACATAGCTTACATATTTATAATGGCTGCTTTGCAGTTTTTATCTGGGAAATCTAACATCTGGATTCTCTCACCCACTGTCAGTTCTGTATGGGTTGGGGAATGCATTTAAAGTTTCAGGCAATTCTCAAGTGTACCTTGGCTTTAAATTTTTACCAGGCTCCTTGGTCTCCCCTATACATATGGCAGTTTTCTAGACAGAAGAAAAGTGTGGAAAAGCTTATCTCAGCTTTTACATGACTGTCTCCTTTCCACAAACTCTCCATAAAATTTCTGAATGGTCTGTCACTCATTCCAAGTTGGAATGGCAACCTTGGTCTTACACAGCTGTGGGTTTTCCCCATCCATTTCCAATTAAGTCTGCCATTTTAGCTGGCAAAGCCAAAAGTTTTTGCTTCCTGTCCCTACTTGAATTAATTGCTTCTGGCAGTAAAGCTGTTGGATTTTTCAGTCAATCCCAGGCTGATGAAGCTACTGTTCTTCCTATGACTCTAGTGTGAGGAAGGGAGGGAGGGAACAAAGAGCAGACCCAGGCAAGAGACCACAAGAATAAATGCTTCTCAAAATTTTTTTTGTCTGCCTTTAGTCAACACCTGGTGAACTGAAATGATTGTTTTTGACAATTTTGTCCAGTTTTATAGTTCTTGGTTGTAGAAAGGAAACCCCAACCTCTTCAGCTACCATTAATGAAGGTCGTCCTCTCTTTCCTTCTCTTCAAACACAAGATAGTAATACTACCTTAGATTTCTGAGTGTGAAATAAGATCACCTATGCCAGTACTTTAATATTTCATGATTACTCTGACTTACAAAGGCACAACAAAGGCACACCATTTCAGACCTAAAAGAAAAATTGTATCTTCTTTCAGACAAATTAATCCATTCAGAGATGGTTTCTACTCAAAAAAAAAAAAAAAAGACCTCTTAAGAAGTTACCTGTCAGGGTTTCCAATACCAAACTTGACTGAACATTGAGTATAAAAATCTTTGTTCAGTATCTGAGAGAATGGATATATGGCTGTGAACATTCTCAAAGTGGATATAAAGAAAATGCTCTTTTGGCATTTTGGAAAAAATTTATCATAGATAAATTTTATCATAGATAATTTAGTAATGAGAATGATACATAGCTGTAACTATTTTAAATTTTGCCAAAATTATTATATAGATCAAAATTTCAACTTGTGTACTAGCTTAAACAGACATTACAGAAATGGGAATGGAAAAAAATAGAGTGCAATGCAGTTAACAAGTGAATGTTCTGAATTACATCTTTAATGAAAATGCCTATGATGTATGGTTAGGGAAATTTTTAAAATAATGTTAGACTTTGAATAATGCAGTAAAATTGATAGGCAGTGATTTAGAAGGGTTCATTGAAAAATGAAAAAGCAATGGATGTCTTCAGCATTGAAAGCTCTATTTTATGGCAAACTTTATCATCAATTCTTAAATTATTTACATTTTAAAGTTAAAATATAATTAAATATAAATTTAAAAATCCCTGTGATTACTAATCAGCCTGGGCAATTTCAGCCATAGGACCAGGCTTAGAAGCAGCCTAAGTGTCTCTATATTTGAGCTTCAACTCAAGGGAGCTGCTACCAACTTGATAGTAATCTTATGAACTTCACACTTACTTTGTGCCCTAAGATGTGCTAGTTCCTTTCTTTCAGAATCTTAATCTCTCAGAGACAAAAACTCACAAAAATGACTGGTGTAAAAACAACCCAAGGAAATATCACTCGTTGGGGAAAAAACATCAATTACCTTCTAAAACCCACTACTTGGTGGTTACCAATACAGGATAAATGCTATAATAATCAATAAATGCTATAATAAAATGAGGTGACAAGAAAGGAAAGAATGGTTCCTTTCTTGTCACCTCATTTTATTATAGCATTTATCCTGTATTGATTTCCCCCCACACTAGACCAGGAGGAATTCAAGAGTTGGGATTATTCCATGTATATAATGGATTATTAGAACCTTCTACAGCACCAGATAAAGAAGAGATGCTTCATAATTCATAAATGATTAAATGCCTAAATCATTCTTTATGAAGCTCTGATTCTGGCAACATTAAGAACTACAATAAAACCAACTCTCACTAAAATTCTTAGAAACTGGATCAAGAACAACAACTAGTTTTGTTTCATAAGAGAAAAATCCTATGTCAGAAACAAAGAAAAATGATAAAAATCACTGACTATGTAGTTAGGGCATTTAACACAGGAGTTAATTGCCAGGGGGTTGGAGGGGTGGGAGGTGGAAAAGGTGGAAAATTGTTGGCACCAAGACCTCTGCATAAAAGTGAGCCTTGAAAAGCTGCAACATTAGTTTAAAAATGCTGTAAAACTAGTATACCTACTAGAAAAGGGAGAGGGCAAGAAAGCTCACTTCCCCTACCTGGACTCTGAATGGGAAATATTCTCCCTGAAAATTTTAGAACACGAGGCCTGTCTAGCTCTTGTTCAGAGTCAGAATTATAATTAGTTGTGGGGATTAGGAATCCTTACACCAATCAAGTAACATAAAAATGATCCTGGCCAGTAATATATTTGGAATTTATGGCAGAAGGAAATGAACAAATGAAACAAATATTCTGGGCTGGGAATATTCTCTGAATAACAACAGGATTCCTTCAAGTAAGGGTAAAGAGTGAAAGATCAGCTTATAATAAAAAATGCAAAAACAAAGAAGAAATGATTATGAATTAAAAGTTAAAGATCTCATGCTCCAAATTATGGAAAATTATTTTTTTTTAAACTGGAAAGGATAGAATGTGATTTGTGTTTTTATATAATTTAAACAAGGAAAGGAAGGAAGGAAGAAAGCTAAGGCAGGCTTTGGCATTATGTACCAATATCTGGTTCTTCCCCTACTCTCCAGGAAGAATATATTCCTAGCCTCATTAGAGGAGGGTGGAAAAATGACTTGTTTTGGCCAATATTCTGTTATGAGAAACAATGCGTGTCACTTCTGGGCCAAAGCACTTTAAAGCTAGCTCACGACTTTCATGTTATATTGGTCACCTCAGGCTGCCATAACAAAATACCGTAGAATGGATGGCATAAACCACAGAAATGTGTTTTCTTACAGTTCTGGAGGCAGAAAAGTCCAAGATCAAGGTATAGGCAGATTCAGTTCCCTGGCGGGAGCCTGCTTTCTAGCTTGCAAATGCTGCCTTCTTGCTGTGCCCCTCCTGGGACAAAGAGAAAGATTGCCAACTCTCTGGCATCCTTTTATAAGGGCACTAATTTCACCATGTAGGCCCCACATTCATGACTTCATCTAACTCTTATTGCCAAAGTCCCCATTTCAAAAAACCATCACACTGGGTATTGGGCTTTAACATGTGAACTCAGGGGAGACACAGACACTCAGTTCGTAGCCCATGCTTTCTTTCTCTGCCATGGTTGGCTGTTGCTGTTTCAATTGATGCAGAGACAAAATGTTGATGCTTCAGAATTAGTTTGGATTTAGGATGGGCCTTGTGGGGCAGAGCATGTCACCACTTCTTTTCAGAGCATGTAGCATACTGAGTAGAATTCTGTTTTAAGCCATCAAGAGTTTGATATTGTTATTGCAGAAATGATCTAGCAAAACCTAATCTAAGACACTATGGAAGAAAAGGCCAATGTGGAAGAGAATCAAGAAAATCAAAGAATGAAATATGAGATTATAAACACAATGAACAACATGGAAAAGATGCAAATGAAGAATTAGTAAACTGAAAATCTGACCACTTCATACATGGCACACAGATTGTACTCTAAAGGTCCTAGCCACATCACTAAGTCAATAAAAACATAAAAAGTATCAAGGTTGGGAGAATAAATAAAACTGCATATGTACAGAGATGATCATCTACTTGAAAAATTTAAGAGTGGCCACAGAAAAACTAAGAGTTCTTAACAGTTTCAGGTTACTGTATTAAGCAAAATTCAGTTGTTTTTTAAATCTATATTTCTCCAACAACTTAAAAATGGTAAGTACCTTTTACAGTAACCAAAATAGAAGGCACTGAGGCATAAATCACTTAAAACCTGTGTTGGCATCTGTTAACATAATTATAGAGGAAATTATAAAACTTTATTGAACATGAAAAAGAATCTAAATAAATGGAGAGAGAAATCATACTCATATTTGGGAAGATAATCATATTGATGGTATTTTCCCTAAGTATAAAAATTCCTATAATTCAAATTCTAAATTTCTACAATGGTTTTTTTTTTTTTTAATTGAAGTCAAGAGGTTCATGCCAAATTTTTACAAGAAAAAGTAAAGGGCCAAGAATAGCTTATCCAATGGGAGTATTGGGGGAGAGGGGAAATCTACTTTATCAGGTATAATAACTAAAACACTATGGTATTGACATAGGGGTAGACAAGCCATAAAAATGTTTAGAAGTGGATCTACACATATTATGAGAAATTGTAAATATGAGAAAGGGCATTCAAAGCTGGTGGAAAAGGAAGAACTAATTGCCAAATGATACTGGATTAATTGGCTATCAATGTAGAGGAGAAAATAAGATGAGATCTTCAAATTTCATGAAAAAACAAGATTTGGAAAGTTTAAAGCCATAAAGATGAAAGCAAATCTTAAACTATTAGAAGGCAACAAAAAGTACTTAATGACATCAGGATAGGGAAAGATTTTCTTCATCAAACCACAAAAGGTAAATCTAAAAGGAGAGACTAATAATTTTTAAAATAACCATCTATTGGACAAAACCAACATACTTGAAGTGGCAAGACAAGTCATCGATAGGGAGAGGACATTTGTTGTGCAGATGAAGTAACAGGTCTAAAAATGTTCAGAATCCTAGCAAATTTAGGAGAGCTTTGATCCCCCAAAGAGAGCAGGCTGGAGGTATCCATGTTACTTGCTCAAACAGAAAGAGATGCAGCATGCTTTGCAGCCTGGTGACTATTAAATGAGGATGATGGATGTTCCTGGACATCTGTTGTTTTCTTATTTGGAATTTTTTTTAAAGATTTTATTTATTTATTTGACAGACAGAGATCACAAGTAGGCAGAGAGGCAGGCAGAGAGGAAGGGAAGCAGGCTCCCTGCTGAGCAGAGAGCCCGATGCGGGACTTGATCCCTGGACCCTGGGATCATGACCTGAGCTGAAGGCAGAGGCTTTAACACACTGAGCCACCCAGGTGCCCCATTATTTGGAATATTTTATAATGAAAGAAAAACCTCCTAAGTCTATAAACACACCTACCTTTTCCCCCACCCCCCGCTCTGTTCCTGGACCTTCTGTTGTTACCTTTGCTTTGCTGGACCCAGAAAGGAGAAGAAACTGAAACTCAGTCCTTAAACTGTTTACAGTAGGCGGAATTTCCCATTCCTTTTGGAAGCACTTGGTATACAGCAGGTGCTCATAAATGCTTGTTGAATTAAAATAATAGATTTCTGCTGTTCCCAGGATTCTGCATTTCCCCTCAGATTCAATATCCCCAAAGTTCTCTGTGCTTTCCCATCCCACCAGTCACTCATAAGACTGGGCAAGACCTACTCAGTTAACTAATATTTGCTTAGCTCTGTGAGGGCAAGAAGAGTGAGTCTGAGCTATGGTAGCCCCAGCAGACAGCACAGTACCTGATACTAACAGAACTTAATTTATTAATAACCCCACAGCATAAAGTTCATACTACCTGCTCTTTACTGGTAACTACCCAGGAGTAGCCCCTTCCCTCCACACCAGATAGGAAACATGAACTGGGCTCACCTTGCCTCTTGCCTTCTAGAGCAATATTGAAGGTCTGCTCCTTCCCCACTTCCTCCCATTAAACTCCACCTTTGATGCAAAAAGGTGGTTTTATCAAAGCACCACAGGAAAGGACACATGGGCAGAAAGAGCTGCACTGGGGTCATGAGGAGTGGCCCATTATATTACTTTTAAGTTGGGAGGGGGTTAAGGAGATCGTAAGATTCCCAGGTATTTTGGAAACCAGGTTTCCAGGATCTGGAGGGGGTTAGCTATTGTTGGGAAAGGTCATTTATTACTGTTTAATAAAAAACTCAGTCATGAGACCCTTCAGATGTATATTGGTGGGTCATATGCTTAGAGGATGATTGCCAACATCTATCTTGGGGTGGGGTGTGTGCATAGAGAGATAAATGAAGTTTCCAAAGGAATTTTTATGTTAAAGACTTTACAGCGTCCTGGGGGTTGGGCTAGGATTGCCTTTTGCCCTTAGCAAAGTATGAACATTCAGGCAGCTGAGTCCCTAGAGGAATGCCACTCTGTTTCAAGGACTTTGTCAGTGGTCTGTAAGGAAACTTAATAATTTTTCTTCTGCCTTTGTTTCCTACATCCAAGACTACCTTTTTATACTGTGCTCAGGTTATCTCCCAACTTTGGTGATCCACCTCTGTACCTAATTCCTCAGCCCTCAATCTCAGATCTAGCTGGTATCTTTGTCCTTCCTCCTCTTGCCTTCGGGCACCCAGACAGAAACATTTAGCACTAGGGTAGGTTTGTGCCTGGGTTGATTTTACTATTGGCCCACCTGGATTTGACGACCTGACTACAAGGTAACAATCATCCAGAGCCACTTACCTAGCAGGTCCTACCTATAGGTGCACTGAGAACACACTCGGAGTCCCTCCAACTCAAAGCAACCTAAATGACCCCCATGGAAGCTGCCTGTCCTGGTCCCCCGGAAGCGGGACCTGGGGACCAACGATCTTGGGGCAGTCATGTAGCAACCACCAGGCAGGGTTTAGCAGTGATTTCCGGTGCTAAGACTCCCGTACTGGGCTGGCGAGCTGGGCTTGGTGGAATACGCCTTGATGGCTCTCTCTCTAGAAATGGATCAGACTGGGTGCTTGTTTTGTTTCCTTTTCAGTAGCTGAGGTTCAGACACTCCCATCTCCTAGCACTTAACATTCCTACCCTGGGCAGCACTGCTGCTTTATATCACTTACACTCCCCACTGACATTTTATGGGGATTTTAAAGCAGCAGGTGTGTGAGATAGAAGCCATTGTCAATCATTGCATTAAAGTACCCCACCCTTTCAAATGCTTAATCAGAGGCTTGATGGGTTGCAGCTGCCTGCCAACCAGCCAGGCTCTGAAGCTTTCAAGGCAAGTGGCAGCACCCCACTTTGGGAAGGGAGCCTGTGGGAGGCTGGGGAAAGGATCAGCTGGGAAGGCAAGGCACTACAGTGTCATGGTGAAAGCGGTGGGAGTGTCACAGCAGGGGCAGCCTCCCCTCCATTCTAGTATTGTCAGCATGGTCTCCATGCTTGAAGCAGCCCTATGCAGGGACCTGTTCCTTATCCCCATAACCTGGAGAACTCACCTCTGGAGGTCTTGATGAGGCTTTGTCTTCCTCCTTGGGGCTGGTGTCAATTTAATGAAAGACCAGGAATGACCCACTACACGTGAGGGTCCAGAAATGCCATGGGACCACTAAGTTGGCCTGTTCACTAAACTGAGCTCATTCAGCCTGTACAGGTACCTTCTCTCTTTTCCTTTTTGGCAAAGCTTTTGGGGGCAGTTCTCTAAGCAATGCCTGTGGCAGTTAAGTCCTTGGCCCTCATCGATGTCAATGGTCATTTTAACAATTTCCATGGTCTTAATCTTTTGTACAAAACTCTCCAAACGTACTTCATGTATCCCCTCCTGATCCAGACTGCAGTCCCAAACCCTCCCTATTTGTAGATCTGACTATTGCACCAAAATTAAGGCACCATGCCATTAAGCTAAAGAGCATGGGGTTAGGGGGCATGGCTTTGGTCCTTTGTAACCACCATAGAATGTCTGCACACCACTTCCTGGAGTCCTACTGAATAAATTTGAGTCCCTGTTAACCCTGTTTTTGGACTTGCCTCTCAGACCTTGGTTCTCCATTCTCTGTCGTCTTGGACTTGTGTCAACTTTACTTCTCCTCAGGGTGTGCACTTAGTCAATTCTGTGCATGTTCCCTGGTGACCTGCCTGCTTCTGGTGACCCTGGCCTCAAGTGTATACCATTTTTTCTCACTCTTTAAAAACTTTTTTTTAATTTAAATTCAATTTTTTCTTTATTTAAATTCAATTAGCCAATATATAGCACATTATTGGTTTTTTATATAATGTTCAATGATTCATTAGTTGTGTATCACACCCAGTGCTCATCACATCCCATGCCCCCTTAATGCTCATCACCCAGTTACCCCATCCCTCCACCCCTCTCCCCTCCGGAGCCCTCAGTTTGTTTCCTAAGATTAAAAGTCTCTTATGGCTTATCTCCCTCCTGGTTTTGTCTTGTTTTATTTTTCTTCTCTTCCCCTATGATCCTCTGTTTTGTTTCTTAAATTCCACATATGAGTGATATCATATGGTAATTGTTTTTCTCTAAGTTATTTTGCTGAACATAATACCCTCCAGTTCCATCTACATCCTTGTAAATGGCAAGATTCCATTTTTTGATGGCTGAGTAATAGTCCATTTCTCTCTCTCTCTCTCTCTCTATATATATATATATACACACACATATGTCCACACATACACATACACATACCCCCCCACATCTTCTTTATCCATTCATCTGTTGATGGACATCTGGCCCTTTCCATAATTTGACTATTGTGGACATTGCTGCTATAAACTCTGTGGTGCAGATGTGGAATATAATTGGACAAGTGAGCAGGGTAGACCAGTATGCTGGATTTTGTGTGTATTTTGGTTTGTTTTAGAAAACTAGATCTCAAAGTTGTAAAGAATAAAACTTGTATGTGTACCAATGTAAAATTAAATACAATGAAAGGATAGGATGTAACAGTAAAATAGAAATTAAAAGACAAGAGAAAACAAGAGGGGAAAAAAAAAACACCAACAATAAAGGAAGGCATATTAACAGGGGGAAATCACAGAGCAATACACTACCTCCTGATTGTATTTTGGTCAGTTTGTTAGAAGAAACTACATTCCAAATTTTTAAAGAAAGGAAAACTCATATACACAAAAATTTAAATACATTGAAAGGATAGAATGTAACTGTAAAGATGAAAATTTAAAAAGACTTTAACAAAACAAAAAAAGGAAGAACAAAAAAGCAATATGATCAGACAAGTGGATAGAGTAGAGCTGCATACTAGATTTTGGGTGTATTTTAGTTTGTTAGAAGAAACTGCATCCTAAAATTGTAAAGAAAAATTTATGCATATAAAAATAAGATTAAATACAATAAAAGGATAGAATGTAACTATAAAACTGAAAATTAAAAAAGTTTAAAAGAGTTGTTAAAATAAATGGAATGAAAAAAGAGAAAAAAAATTTTTTTAAAGTTTAAAGACTAAAGAATCAGGGGGGAAAAGCTATGAGTTCTATGTGCTGTATTTCCCTGGCGCAGGAATTCTACAGTTCTCTTTGATCAGTGAACTTGGTCTTGGGTAGATGTTCTTGCTGATCTTCTCGGGAAGGGGCCTGTTGCAGTGATTCTCAAGTATCTTTGCTGGAGGTGGAATTGCACTGCCCTTGTCGGGGGCCAGGCTAAGTAATCTGATGGGCTTGCTCTTGGTAGCTTTTGTTCTCTGAAGGTTTTCTGCACAGCTTTAGAGTACCAGCATGACAAAAGCAGCTTCCCAATCTCTGGCCCCAGAACTCGGGACCCCACTCCTCAGTGTGCCCTCAGAGAAAAGCAGTCAATCCCTCCCATTTCCCTGGTCTCTGGCTGTACTCTGTGCTCACCCAGCCTGTGACCAAGTGTTTCTATCTCTGGCAACTGGCCCAATTTGGAGCCTCCAAACCCAGCAGACTCCTGCAGTGTGAACCTATGCTGTTCCTCTCAGGGAGAAAGGGGGTTCTCCTGGGTTCTGCCACTTGTTGGGCCCCTGCTCAGAGAGCAGCCACTGGACTGTGCCATGGTGCACAGTTTATGGCAACCCTGAGCAGAGAACACACTCCTGGGCTCACTCATTGCAGCCGGCTTCCCTGCTCCGATGATACCTGGGAGCTCTGCCACACTCAGACACCCCTGGTCTTTCTGTGACCCTGTTGGTCCTGAGACCACACTGTCCCAGCAAGTGTTCCACCCCCTGCTTAGCCTCTGGAGCGACATCCCTCTGCAGAGTAGACTTCTAAGAGTTTGGATTTTTATGTTCCTCTGCTCTCTCACTTGCTGGGAGCCAACTGATGGAGGCTCCCTCCCTGCTCAGTCTGTCTTCCCCTATATCACCTTAGATTCACTTCTCTGCACCACCTACCTTGCAGAAAGGGGACGCTTTTCTTCTCATAGCACTGCAGCTATTTTTTCCTTAGATCTCCAGTCGAGTTGCAGGTGTTCAGAAGGGTTTGATAGTTATCTAGCTGAATTCCTGGGACCAGAGGAAATTAACGTCCCCACCCCTTCACCATCTTGGACTCTTCCGTCTCCCCCCCCTTTTTTTTTTCATTTTTGAATGGGCTCCAGTGGATCAGGGGAATTTTCTTATTATCATTCTCCTCCCCCAGGAGCTTCTGGAAAGTATGAACCATTTTCCAGCCATACGTTATCTGTAGTAACTCAAATACAATGGGGAGCGCTCCCCCTCTGCATTCTCAGTGCTCCTACCTCTATGATAGTGTTTATCACACTGGATCCAGCTTCAAGGAGCTGCAATCTGGTGGGACAGCAAGACAAGTGAACATGTCTTAAGGAATTATAATAAAATGATGTCATGAAGGACAGAAGAAAGGGACAACCAAAACACAAAGATCCAGAGCAGTATGGAATAGGAAGAGGTCGATTCTCACATAGAGATCCAAGAGAACAGGGGATATTTATCAAATATTATGAAGACTATGAAGTCAAGCATTCACTCTCCAAAGAGCTAAGGGAGCCTAAGCGGTGTGGACCCTTGATACCAAAGTAAGGACAGGGACAGAAGAAGACACCACCACAGGACACACAACCTCAGTCTTCTCCCCTGGGTTTGTTCAAACTCCATCTGTTTGGCTACATCTCGGCCCACTGGGTGAAAAATCGGGGCAATGTCCTTTGACTCTTCTGCCTACTCTTTTTCATATCAGTAAAGGAAAAAACCCAACCCTGTGGAATAGTCTGAAATTCCAAATTTCATTGGAAGTTGAAGCCTGTTTCACAGATTTGAGGGGTTAGTATCTTTGCTATGCTTGTTTCCTACCTTTCCTTTTCTTTCCAGCTGGCCAGCCCAGGCATAGGGAAATGCGTGCAGATTTATAGCAGGCAGAATGAGGGGAAGAAGAGTCTTCCTAGGTTGGAACTGTTGTGATCTTCCACTCGTGTCCTCAGGGATTGGTAAATGTTCAAAACCAACCCTTTTTCTCTAATGGATGCTTCTGGGGCTCCTTCAGCTTTCGTCTTTGGGAAACATTGATTATAATTCTCACAATAAGAGTTTCTATCTAGCACCACAGGTGTATACATAACATACCCTAAAACTCAGCAGCTTAAAACAATCATTCTTACTTCATATGGTTCCTGTGTTTGGGAATCTAGGAGCAGCTTAGCTGTGTGCTTCTGGTTCTGGGTTCTTCAGGAGGCTGCTGTCAAGCCCTTGGCCAGAGAGTAAGTCATCTGAAGGCTTGACTGGGGTTGACTGTTCCCAAAAATGGCCTAATTCAAATTGGTTGGTTTGAGGCCTCAGCTCTTAGCTCTGTGAATTTCCCTTTGGAGTAGCTTCAGTGTCCTCATGACACAGCAACTGGTTTCTTTACAACCCCCACCACGAGGCTCAGCCTAAAGTCCTCTCAGGTTTTTAAAACAGTCCTCCATCTGGATACTCCAAAATAGAGCTGACCTTGGAGTGCCTGGCTGGCTTAGTCAGGAGAGCATGTGACTCTTGATCTTTGGGTTGTGAGTTTAAGCCCCACTTTGGGTATAGACCTTCAAACAAAACAAAAGCTTCAAAACAAAACTGAAACAAAAGGCTGACCTGGCTTATGACCCCACAGAAATACATCTTGCTCCCAAGTAGCCACTTCTCTTCACTCCACCACTGGGGACATAGCAACACCTCTTGCTCTTAATACGCCTCAGATGTGGGTGAGACACAGGGTCCAGGAACACAGACCTGTCTCTTGGATGGACTCTTTGAAGTCCTCTCACTAGTCTTGAAATGAGAAACCATACACTGGGGAGTCAGAGCAAGGAAAAGACCATAGCATTGTAAAGAACTTTCTTCTCAGCCCAATACACAAGTCAAAGGTATAGAAACAATCACCATTGATCAGGCTGGGAGTCCTACAACCCCATAGACCACCCCCTTGGCAAACCCTGCATGAAGTTTTAGCCACATATTTTGTATCTGCTATCGAAAGCTTCATCCCAAACTGAAAGGATCCTTTCTGTTTTAACATTTTGTTATTCTAGGGCAAAGATTTCATCAAGGACATGTGTCAAGCCAGCTCTGCATTTTGAAAGTCATTTGTCTCCAGAGCTCCCCAGAAGTGAACCCTAAAATGAGGATTTGAGTGTACGTGGTCTATTTCAGAAGAATGTCAGTAGATACTTATAGGAAAGTAGGAGAAAGAAGGGGACAAAGAAGGGAGCAAATAAATATTGTATTAGCAAATCAGTTACTGTTACAGACAACTAGAGATTAATTCTGCTGAGGAATTCCTGATAATAGCAGAAAACACCTACTATCATCCCCTATCAAAGAACAAAACATGAATACTCATCTGTCCACTTCCTGTTAATCAGTATTTGAGGGCTGCATTGCTTGGGGACTTGATGCATGGACATGAGCATGGACTACTGTGAGTTAGTTCCCCAGTTCCCAGACTGGATGTGGAGCCACTTTGAAATTTTTTCCTAGTCGCAGGGGCTGCAGGGAACGGGTGGGGGGTCCTAGATGTGAGAATTAGAACAGACTGTGTTAGAAAGCCACTTCGGAATATACAGTCTGCAGTGTGGGAAGAAGGGATAGGTCCACTCCAAGTGAGGGAGCATGCACTATGACACCACTCTGCCTAACATCTGAAGCCCTCTTGTTCTGTCTCCAGGCACCCTTTTCCAGTTTTCTCTCCTCCTAGTCTCTTCCTTGAAGCCTAATTTTCAGGCTAACCTAATTTTATGCTTCCCATTGATCAGATCCTAAATTATGTCTTTCCCATGTTTTCTGTCTTCTGCTAAAATCAACCAGCCCTCTTCCCTGGGTGAGATGAGGCAGCATAGCATACTGGCTGGGATCCTGCAGTCTGAGAACAAGGGGCAAGGTAGGAGTGGAGTGGGAAGGTATAATCTTAGAACAGAAATGTAGAGACTTAAAAGCAGTCTCCTGCAAGGAGGCTTAAACACTATGGGACTTTACAAAACCGAATGACGTTAACCTCTCTCTGGGCCTCAGTTTCCTCATCTGTGAAATATAAAGAGCCCTCCCTACCTGGCAGGCAGCCACAAGATAGGGATGGCAAAGTGCTTTGCAAATGGTAAAGCAATCCCTTTTGCATGTGTTTGCTTGTGCAAACGTAAGGGATTGTCATTAGTATTCAGGATCTTCCTAGCTGATGTGTTTTTGCAAGAGTTTGGCTAGAAACCTGATTAAGATATGTCCCAGCTGAGTACCTTCTTCCACTGCAGCTTCATCCCATAGCCACAAAGGGGATAGAATAGGCCTTTTGTGATTGTTTTTCACGTAGTTGGAAGCATTTCAAAGCATCAGATCTTTACTTTCTTTCTTTTCTTTTCTTTTCTTTTTTTTTTTTTAAGAACTCTGCTTTATTTGCTTTAAATCTAGCTTCATCAGTGCTGAAGACGCTTTGGCTCCAAAGTTAATAGGATATGGATCTTTGAAACTATCAACTCTTCAAAAAAATTCAGAATTTTCAAAGAATTCATATATCCCTAACAATACTGATGAATCACATTTGGAAGGAGAACTGAGGAAACAATCTTGATTTAAAAATTATCAGCCTAGAAAAATTTCCTGAAGTGTAAAGCTTTCTTCTTGACTGTTAGAAAAATAGAACTTAGATCCAGTCAATTAAGAAATCCATGAGCAAACAAAATAGAAATAAAAAATAACCTTTAAGGAGAACATTCTAAAGTGAAGGACACTGGAAAAGGAGCAGGTTGCGGGAGGGTATGAGGAATTAACTTGGATTCTGTTGATTTCGAGGTGCTTTTGAAAGAAACCAGGTTGGAGTTCAGATATACAAAGCTAAAATGCAGAAATGGTGAGTAGGAGGTAAGACTCCAATATAGTAGATATTGGAATTTAGATGGAATGAAATCCTGGGCAAAGAGATGATGAGCTAAGGAGAAAAGTGCCAACAGTTGGGGATCAGGACAAAGACGAGTATCTAGCAAAGAAGTCTCAAGAGGAAAGTCAGAAAGGTGGTAGTAAGTCAAGTGAAATAGGGTGTCCTTGAGCCAAGGTAAGAGTAAATCAAGACATGGGGAGTGGGTTAAGCCTCTGCCTTTGGCTCAGGTCATGATCTCAGGATCCTGGAATGGAGCCCGTCGGGCTCTCTGCTCAGCGGCGAGCCTGCTTCCTTCTCTCTGCCTGCCTCTCTGCCTACTTGTGATCTCTCTCTCTGTCAAATAAATGGAAAAAAAAAAAAGGTAAATCAAGACAGAGGGTCAGCAGTCAGCAGTGATAAATGGTGCCCTTAAGTCGAGTACAATGAGAATTCAGCATGGTTTTGTGGATGCAGCAACATGAAGGTAACTCAGTGAGAACCATTTTGATGGAATTATAGAGCAGAACAAGAGTGGAATGGGTTGGAGCATGAAAAATGAAAACCAAAGGTAGAGTTTTTTCAAGAAATTCAGTAGTCAAGTGGGAAAAAAAGATAGCAGTGCTTGGAGGAGAATGAGGACTCCAGAGAGTCTTTGTAAATTGGAAGAGGCTAGGGGTCCAGCTGAGAGGGAGAAGTTAATGACCCAAGGGAAAGACACATAAGATTACATGGTTGCCAAGGCATAGATCAGGATCACCCATCCCACCTGTTGGTCAAGGGCAGGTACCTGGAGAAGGTAACACCTGAGTTAAGCTACTTAAAGGATGAGTGAATTTCCCAGCAAGAGGAGTCCATGAAGAAAGAGAGCATTTCCCCAACCAGTGCACTTCTCAATCTCACCATCCGGGCCTCTCAGACTTCACTGGGCTGAACGAAGAAAGTGCTCTTGAGTCATACTTGGTGGGGCTGTAATTTTTCTAAACTCATTTTTATAAATAAAATGTGGGTTTGCTTACACAAGGATTATATTATGTGTCTCTACCCAAGGTACATTTCTCATCTGGGATATTTCCTTTAGAAAACGTGCAGCCAATAGTAGCCAATCCTAACTCCCATGCGTCTGCAACTATTTATATCACACAATGAGTTGCCTGACCGCCTATCACATTTCCTCTGTATTTCATACGTGAATAATTTCCTTATAATCATGATGCTGCCTAATTAGAGCCTGTCCATCTCAGCTGAAAGGGAGAAATTGGCCTTTTTAAGTGGTCAGTCAGGTCTGGACGCGCTTGATGAAAGACATATTTTTTAGTAATGAGAGGTGGGGGGCTGGATCTGGATGGGGCAGGAGGCTTAAGATGTAGCAAATTCTGTGGGGCACACTATCCACAAGGAGAGACAGCTATTTAAAAACAGTTTCTCAAAGCTGATTATTATACACTAACAACAACTGAATAAACATGATGAAGTCAATTCACAAATAATACATAGAATGCAAAACTCTGTAGTAACTTAAGAAGTGCTCATTAAATTAACATTTTTGCTATTAGCAGTAATTTCTTTTAAAATACAAGTAACTAAAGCTAGTGAGTATATGGTAAAAGGTAGTACCTTTGATCGTTCTTCATATTGGGGTAAATTAAGGTAATTCTTTTAGAAAAGGATCTGGAAACTTGAAACAAGAGATATAAAAATATTGATCTGTCTTGGCTCAGAAAGTATTCTTCAGGGATTCCTTCTTTTAAAAAAGTGATCTAGGGATGAGTACGAACTTTAGCTCACTTACACAGGGTGTAAGAGGTATCCTAGTTTTCTGTAACTCAATTTGAGTTCAACTTAAACCCATTTCTTTCATAGTCTTAAAAAGCTGAAGATCACCTACTGGGGCTTTTCTTGAATCCAGAGTCATGTACAGGATTTTGGGATCAGACATGATGCTAAAGACTCATGACATCAGGAGGAGATTAGTGTTCAGTTATCCACTGTCACACCCCCAAGATGCCCTGGAGCTCAGCCTCTGTTGCTTCAGCATCTTATGGAAGGCAAAGGCATCACTGAAAAAGCTCAGAACTATGTCTCCACACTCTCACACCATGCATAACTCTCTTGGTGGGGCCTTGCTATCTTTCCAGTTCTTCTGCCAGGAGGAAGACCTTGGATTCCCACTTTATTAATGTTCTTAGTCAAGTAATTCTCTCTCTCTCTCCCTATTTCTTAGCCCAGGGGGCTTGGCAGGGAATGTTCCCCAGTACCACCATCCCCTAACAAGGAGAGGAGGAGAACTCAGGTTCTCGTTCTGTTTTCCAAGGCCCTCTGCCTCTCCCCAGATCCCCTGACTGCCTTCTCCTTTTATCATTCCTTATCCCACTCTCCCACCTCAAGCCTTTGAAAATAAAAGGAAGAGAAAAATTATGTAGAAAGCTGTGCTTTTAGCCCAATCCTGGGCATCCTCTAAGCCAGAGTAAGAACAGTTTATCTGTGTTTGGGTGAGGGGCCATGGACACAGAGAGAAAAAAATTCAAAATACTATCCTGGTGAAGAGGTTAGAAACAAAACAAATATCCAACAACTGGGGACATAATCGCATAATCATATCCAGAAAAGACTCATTCTCTCAAAGATTACCTGAATTTAATTAATCTTCATAATAATCTTTTGAATATCATGTAATCATTAGAAATAATTTTGAAGACAAGGCATCAACCTAGAATAGTCTGTTAATAATCTGTTTTGTGCAAACATATTTTATACCATTGCAAAAACCAAAAGCCACCAGCAATGATGAAAATGTCTGCAGTGTTTGGGTGGCAGGACTTTGTGTGAGTTGTTTTCATAGTAAGGATTATATAACAATGTTGAAAGAAACAGAAACTGTAGGAGAAAATACTTCTTTCCAGATTTGGAATGAGAAATGAAGAAGTCCTTGTGGATTTTGCCTCAGAGGGTATCAGCAAGATGTAGTTCCAAGAATTCTAAGCTATTTCAGCTGCTGCCATTGTTAATGAGCTGGGATTGCAAAGACCATTCTTTTTTCTCTTGATTTAACTCCCTTTAATTCACTAAGTCCTATTCTCTGCCTCTCTGGATCCTATCCATCTTTTAGATGGTGGAGAAGAAGTTCAGAATAAGAATTTAGAAAGAAATAGTCAACAAGTCGTCTGGTAAGAGATGAGCAATGTCTGGCCCATATGATAGAGCACTTGTTTCCAAGCAAGTGGAAATCACACTTGTTGGATACCTTCTGTGTTCCAAGCACAAGGGTGTAGATACTTCACCATTATTACATAATCATATTTACTAGACCTATGGGTTCTATTTTACTGGTGTGGAAACCAAGGCCCGGAAAGGTTAAGTGATTTGTCAAGTGCTAGTCAGTGACTGAATCAGAATCCAGACTCCAATCCGGTTGAGCCCAAAGCACAAGTCTCTTTCTTGGGTTTGACCCTGTATTCCCTCTTCTCAAAGTGGCCTCTCATGGGCAAGTCCATTCTGCTTGCCTAAGGTAAGACTTTAAAGACCTAAAAAGTTTCATTATCATTAAAAGCTAATAGAAAGATCAAGTAGGGCATCATTACTGGAAGGTAGTATCACCATAGACCAGCAATTCTCAAAAGTATTGATTTGGCAATTCTATATATTACTCAATTCTCACCACAATAAATATAGTCACTACCATACAACATCATTACCATATTATTGACTATATTCTTATGCTGTGCTTTTCATCTACATGACTTATTTATTTATTTTATGACTGGAAGTTTGTACCTCTTAATCTGATTTATTTATTCCACGCATTCCTTCACCCACCCTCCCTTTGACAACCACCAGTTTATTCTCTGTATTTAAAGGTCTGAGTTTTTTGTTTATTTATTTTGTATTTTAGATTCTACATTAAAGTGAAATAATATGGTGGGGAAAAAAAGTATATAGTCCATGAAGTGCCTCTTGATATATTAGATAGAAATATTCCATGGCCAAAAAACTTGGACAGATGTCATATCCTTGGACTCCTTTTAGAGATTTACCGTCCATGAAAGGTTCTGCATAGTTGGGCATAAACTCCCTCTTTTAAATTCAGTGTTGCCCAAACTGAGATAGTCCTAGAACCCCTTCCATCTGAACACACTACCAGCTCCTGGCCCAGTTGTACAAACCTGTATCTCGAGGGAGATGTAAGAGTGCAGTATTTTCTTGGGAAAGGAGGGTATTCTGTAAGACCCTGGAAATGCCTGGGCTCGGTAAACTAGTAGGAAAGAGTGATATTCTCCTCAACTCTGAGCAGAAACAAAGGCCTTGGCACAGTGGCATAGTAAAGACTCCAGATTGGTGTAGTGAGAACCTGTCATGGGGACATCAGGACCCCTGGCAGCACCAGGGTATGGCCAGTGGGACTCAGCAGTGATGAGAGGTCCTCCAGTGGCTTCCAACACACACCTCAGTGAGAGCAGTTAGAAGAAGATCAGAAGTCTTGTGCCCGGCCCAGAGCAGACACTCAATGTTAAAAGGCACAATGGAAGGTTTACTCAATTTATTCAAGCTTCCCCTGGGACTCCAAGAAGAACCTGGGTATATCCTCTTAGTCTTGTCAGGAATGATGGAAAACTCAGGAGGGTTTAACTGCATAAGAATTTGATGAAGGGACTCTTTGCAGAGACACAGAGATTTAAGGGTATCACCAAAGGGTAGAGAGGCACCTAGGCACCAGCAACTGCAGGAAGCTTTTCCAGCCCTGACTCTGAAGGAAGAAGAGAAGAAAGCCATGTTGTTAGAGTCTGGTGAGAACCAGAGCCGTGGATGTGGCCCCATCTGACAGGCGTGTGTTGGGAAGAGAAGAGTCAGCCCAGGAGTAAGACATTTGGGATGGGCTACGAAGCCCATAGAGGCAGATGGGGGAAAACTGCCAACAGACTGTGCGTAATTATTTTCAAGAAGTCAGAGCATAAGTCCGCGGACTAGCAAGGCCTGGAGAGGCAAGAATTACCCTGAGAAATTCCAAATCTAAGAAGCTCAGAATCTTAGAATTTTAAAATACAGGAACTCATAGTTAACTTGAAAAGGATAACCGGGTGAAATTGAAGCGCCCATCCCATTCCTGTGGTCCAGCAACTGTCTTCTGCTCATTTATGTGAAGCATGAGGAGTTAATTTACGCGTGTTGCCTCCTTTTCAACCTTTGTCAGATGGGACACTTGGAAACTGTGGTTGACACGTTTATTTACTTACAGCTTTCCTATAGGTGAGCCCACACACCGTATCTGGGGAAAGGTTTATGCCTTGGGAGGAACTCTTCTACCCCAATTAAGTAGAACGAGACTATCAGCCCACCCCCATGAGCCATTCTAGAAACACCCAAGGAGTTAACTATTGGTCTTTGGGGCTTGGGTCCCCATGTCCTTCCCAAAAATGTGCTTGGAAACCGCAGGGATGCCTGGATAATGGCCCAGAATGTGTGGAACGTAGGGCCCAGGAATCTGCTACCAAAAATGGATGAATATAATCAGACTTGTCTCAAGGAGTAGCCTCTGTGTAAGGAGGGGATGAAAGAGTGGCCAGGAGAGGGAGGATGGGACAACTCTGATACTAGCTCTGCCAGGAAGCTTCTACCACTTGTAGGACTAGAGACACAGAAGGAGGAGACACAGTTCCCTTGACCTGGAACCTCAGTGGGCCTGCACACTGGGAGCTTGGGTTACAAAGAGAAAGGACTATCCACTGGCAGCCATGTCCATGGGGGCAGTGCAGTCCCTGCTGGAGATGTTACTCAAAGCAGAGAATGCGTGGAAGAAATACTCTGGCTTGTCTTCTGTCCTCCAGTGTCTTGCCAACATCTCTCATAAACTCAATCTGGTCTGAAGTTTGGCAGTTGGCAAAGCATGTTAGAGACTGTGTTTCTCTGCGGTACAGAACAGCATGAGGAAAAGGGATGGAATGAATGTAGGATAAAAGAGGCAAATGACCGCACACTATTGTAGCCACACATTCACCCCTACACCTCTGAACTGCTCTTGTCAATGTTACCCATGACCTTCACTTTGCCAAATACCTTGCTAAATGCTTATTTCTTAACTCTCAACAGCTTTGGAATGCCTTTAGTATCACTTCTTCCTTTAAGTAGATTCTTCCCTTAGCTTCTGGTTTTTCTCCTATATTACCTGTTGCAAATTTTTTGTACCCTTTTCTGGTTCCTCCCCATCATCCCATTGTTGATGTTGGAGTGCTTCAGTAATTTTTCTTTGGTTATTTCCTATTTTCTTTTTTATTCCTTTGCTGCTCTCATCCAGTCCCATGGATTTAAATGCCACCTATTTAGATGATCACCTTGAAATTTCTAGGGGCAGCCCCACTCCTCTACATCTTTGCTATTTGGTATAGCCATGGTACTGGGAGAGTTCCAGTTGGAGGCCAGTGGGCATCTCAAATGTGTCATAAATTTAATTTTTTTTCCTTCACAGATCTATTATTTTCCCATTTCAAAACTTAGTTCTGTGCCCATAGTAGATGTGGAATGTACATGTACTTTGAATATTATAAATATATCTTCCATAATCATTATGAAGTATTTTAAAAGCCTGTCATTGAATAAATACTGGCAGAGTGCCTGAGAGGTGCTGGACCCTGGGCTAAGTATTGAGTAAACAAAAATGAAACAGGCATGGTACCTGTCTTCAAGGGAGAAACACACGTCATCTATGCCCACTTGCACACGTATTATGTATATAATCAGATCTTCCACCTGGCTTTAGGTTTTTGATAACTGGTACATTGTTTTTGTTCTTTGAGTTGAAATAGAGACTAGTTTGAGCAAGAAGCAGGATCCTGGAGTCTGTTCCAGAAGCCAGGGAAGGTAGAATAATCAAACCACAAAAAGTCAGGGAGCTCAGCAGCAGTTTGTAGACTTTTCTTCCTAGAATCCTATAAGACTCAGCTCCAACTCGCACTGGCAATAGAACAATAGAATCGCAAAGTGTAAAAATGACAAAGACCATTTCTGTGAACCCCAGGCTCATGTATGAAATAAAGTTATGTATGAAATAAAGTTAATAATACAGTACCATCGTAAGGATTAGGGAACATAAGGCACATGAAATATGGGACATGCTTGGGTGTAGTAAGAAAAGCTACCATTGAATGGGTGCTCACTACTTTTGTTTTTATTATTTACTCCAGCTCCTCATCTTTTTTGTGGTTGGAAAGTCGAGCCCAGGGAAAAGCAACTTAACGTCAGCTGTAAATTCAGCAGGAACAGATCTGGGACCAAAACAGTGACCACCAAATTGCCAGGCCAACACTGTTGTCCTGGCAGAGCTGTGTGTCTTCATAAGTGTGATTCTCTAGAACTCAAAGAATCCTAGAATCACCATATTAGAGGGAATCTTCATGTTCGTCAATGATTTGTCTTATATTCTACAACTAGGGACTGGACTGGACCTGTTTATGAACCAATGAACTCCTTGTCAGAGCCCACTTAGGGACAACTGTTTAGAAAGCTCTATTTATACAAAACCCAAGTCCAACTCTCCCCAGTCTCAGCCTTTTTCATTTTGCCATCAGAAGACATTCAGAACTTGAATCATTTTTTTTTCAATGACCGTTTGTGAGGTATCTGAAGAAAGATCTTACCTCACTGGGTTTTCCCTTTCCACTGTAAGTGTTTCCATCCATCCTAAGACAACCTTGTCATCATCCAAGAGTCTGGTGTCTGTCTTCCCCTGGACTCTATTAAAAAACAATCCTTTCAGTTCTATCACATTACTGTTTCTCAAACCACTCTTTCTGCACTATCTCTACTGTCACTACTCTATTGACATTTCTGGTCACCTTGGAGCTAGATTATTACAATCGCCTTCTTAGCCTGGCCTCTGTCCCTCACTCTTACACTTTTAATTCATCATCTATACTTCTAGAGTTATTTTTCTAAAACCAAATCAGACACCATAATTGGGCTCCCCATTACTTACCAAATTCTGAATTCCTTAGCATGGCCTATAATCTCCACGATCAGACGCTACTGATAGGTCTCTCCATTATTACCCAATAATACTGGATATGGATCTCCTGAAGGCAGGATAGGAAAGATTCTTTTGATAATTGAAGAGGGAAAAGGAGCGTGGTCATAACGAGGACAGTGGGATTAGAAATTAAAAACAGGGACTGGATTAAAGTAGACTCAAAAGAACATGGTTGATTCTCCTCTTTATCATTTAAAGATAACTGCCAGATTTCTGTTTTGATTGACAACAAGATGCTGGTGTTATTCACTGAAACTAAGATGGAGGAGCAGGCTGTGGGAGTGGGAGCATAAGATTATGAGCAATTTTCAATGCTATTGAAGGAACATTCAGCTACTACAGAGGCAAGGGACTGGGGGAGATAGATGCCTGGAAGCTGCACATTAGTAATGTAGCCTGGTATGGAATCAGCTTCTTTGGTGGTCACAGGGCATGGTTGGTTCTTACCAAGCTGCAATTGGAGTAAATTCCAAAGATGAAAGAATGAAGTCTTGCCCCCTGTCTGACCTTGGAGCAGGAAGAGAGCTTCAAAACAACCATCATGTGTGACTCTAGAAGGTTGTTTTTATTGTTGTAAAGAAACATTCTACTTTGCTTAAAAGATTTGTTTATCCTTTCATCATGAAGGATGCCTCCAGCTGCTGTAACTCTTCATAACTTACACTTTACTTTTCATTGCCCATGACTGGGAGGTCACCATTCAGGGAAAGGAATGGGTCTTGATTTGGCATAGGAAAGCGATCTAGGCAAGAATGATAACTTATGGGGAGCCTGGGTGTCTCAGTCGTTAAGTATTTGCCTTCAATTCAGGTCATGATCCCAGAGTCCTGGGATAGAGCGCCACTGTGGGCTCCCTGCTCCATGGGAAGTCTGCTTCTCCCTCTCCCACTCCCCCTGCTCCCTGCTTCTATTCCCTCTCTCTCTCTCTCTCTCTGTCAAATAAATAAATAAAAGCTTAAAAAAAATGATACCTTATGTCTCCAAAAGAAACAGATAGCCAGATAATAACCTCACTGGTGGCCAGCTGAGGTTAAAAAGTCAGAGTGATCCATTTAATAATTATCATTTTATTATAAATACTAAAAGATGATCACTAATTATATAAAATTGTATTATTTATATTTATTATATAAAATTATATAAAAATGTGTATTTTAATTATATAAAATGTGTTATATATTATATAATTATATAAAATGTGTATTTCAAGTGAAGATACTATGGTCCAGAGATGTTCAATATACAGCCATACTTCTACTGAGGGTAGAAACAGACCCTGAATCTAAATCTGTCCCCTTGAACTTGACCTCATCCTGTCCTTCAAGGAAATAAACAAATAAACAAATAAACAAATCGTGGAGATTGACTCAATAAAGAGCTATGTGCAGAGACCTATCATTTCCTATGAGACTCAGCTTTGGGTATAGAGACTTGGATTACCTTCTCTTAACTGCGTGGCTCTTGAGCAATTCACATAAGAATATTTTCTCTCCTGCTTGCCTGATGATGTTGCCATGGTGTTCAAGCAAGATCAGTTAAATAAAAATGACTTATAAACTTTAAAGCTTTATACACATACAGATATTAATCATGATCATAATTCCTGCTATGATTATGATTATTATAATGGCAGAGCCATTTCCTTTTTCTCTGAACCCAAATTACCACATTCATGAAATGTTTGGGTTTTACCAAATGCTTTCTGGGTCTCTCCAAGGTCTATTAGCAAAGAATCATGAGAATGTTAAATACAGAAAGCAAGGGACTAGGGTATAAGGAACACTAGTGAGACCCTTTGGCTGAGACAATTGCAATATAAACTTAAAACTGAGAGTGGTTGTCAAACTAAGTGCTAACTGTTGAAAAAGAACCTTGATTAATATTACAAGAATAAAATAATAAAAAATTTGTCTAGAAAACTAATTAGGAAGTGCTTTGGGGTCACCAAATAAGATCACAGGTGTGCATGGTCAGCCTTGAGCATGAAGCTGCAGAAGCTGACTTGCATGGAGGTCTTCCCATGGAAGATTCTATTGTCTGAAAACCCCTCCCTACCTCCTTCATCCACAAACACTTTTATTGCATGCATTCTGGAGCATGCTTTAAGGCATACTCCATTCACAAAAAGCCTGTGTGGCCGATTTATCCCTCAAGTCCTGCATCAGTGGTCTTCCCTCATCTTGACATTCTCATTTGAAGGTCAGGTAACCCTGTCAGGGGTTCTGGCTGAAGGGCTCGAAGGTGGTTAGAGTCTAGACCCCACTGTCTACTTGGGGTGTGGGACCTTGGAAAAATCTGGTTTTAGGTCAGGCTTCCTTTCAGGAGAACTTCTCTATGACTTTTAGGACTCATTTGAACTACAGAACTGTGCACTGCTTCTGGAAGCTTCCCAGCCCTCCTTGAAGAGAGGATAAGTCCAAAACAATTTCTTATTCCTTACCAGCTTCTCTGTGGACAGAGCAACTTGCAGACAATCTCCACAGGCTGGCACCTCCATAAGCACCGGGCACTCTGTTAGGAGCTGTGAATGCTATAGATGAAATGTTTGTGCCCTCAAATTTATGTGAAATCCTAACCTCCAATGTGATGGTATTTGGAGGTGAGGACTTTGGGAGGTACTTAGGTCCTAATGGTAGAGCCCTCATGGATGGGACTTGTGCTGTTATTAAAGAGACCTCAGAGTATTCCTTTGCCTCTTCTGCTGCTTGAAGACACAGCCATAAAGACTGCCATCTTTGAACCAGGAAGTAGGCTCTCAGCGGGGCACCAGGTTTGCTGGTATCTTGATATTGGGCTTCCATGTTATACCAAATTCACCCCACCTCCATCTCAAAATCACTCCCCTTTGAGAATACTGTATCACACAATGCCTACCAAACAACGTGATGAATAGTATACCTATTGCTGTGACTCTTATCACTGTGTTGTAATTATGGTCTTCTTCTGAAGCTGATACACAGATTTCTTTCCATCCTGTGGTGTCCTAGAAAGGAATTTAGCTTTCAAAGCTCAAAGAAATAAAAGAATCCCAGTATCACAGAGTCGTGGGTTCCTGGTTCCCCCAGTGTTAAATAGTGGAGCTGCTTAGGCTGGTGAAGACTCCATGAGCAAACCCAGATCACACAGCCTGGGGCTGAGTAGGAGCTCAGTGACTGTCCTCTGAATACCCATTGTATGGAGAGCAGTGCTGTAAGAAGAGCCCTAGTGTCAAGAGGAGAGGAGGTAGGTCACACCCAGTGCTAATCTCAGTAGAGCCAAGTCATGTTTGATGAGCACCACTGGGGGCAGCAGCTCCTATGGTTTCCTAGGGGTGAAGCCTTGCTCTGTGGATGAGTTTTTTTGGTACCGGAATGGACATAGCTAAACCAACCTGGGTGTTTTCCAGGCTCGAAGCAGCCCTAGCCTTGCCTACCCATCTGCAACCCTCTTCTGCTGTACTCTGATTAGGAAGTAAATTTACCTCCAGCCCTTCTACCTGGAAGAAAACTTTCTCTGACTTTCGAACTGACTTACAGGGAAGCCCAAGTATGTATTGGTGTCAGACTGGCATGTAGTAAGAGTGCAATTTGTACATTTTTTAAAATATTTTATTTATGTATTTGACAGACAAAGATCATAAGTAGGCAGTGAGGCACACAGAGGGGCGGGAGGAGCAGGATCCCTGCTGAGCAGAGAGCCTGATGCAGGGCTCCATCCCAGGACCCTGAGATCATGACCTGAGCCGAAGGCAGAGTCTTAACAACTTACGCACCCAGGTGCCCCCAACCTGTACATTTTAAAACCTTCAACTGTGCTAGTTTTATGCATACTGCTTTAGTTAATCTTTACAGTAACTCTTTGAATTTAATATTAGTGGATCTTGCTGATGGAGAAATGAAGGCTCAGAAGTTACGTGGATTGTCTAAGAAAGCATAGTAAGCAAGAAAGTGTTGGTCCTTTAACCAATGACTATCTAACTCTGTTTCCTCTCTTTCTAATAATGCACCTATAATATAAGGGTTGGAGAAGAAAGATAAATTTAATTATTTTCTGGAAGATCTGGGTATCTTAGGCTCATATAAACATACCTTGGCTTAAGCAGATGAAAAGATTGCCCACTCACACAGACCAAGTAACAGATAAAGTTTCTCAGACTTCATTAAGAGCAGTTTCGTATCTCTGAGTATTCAATGTGTCATCTATTCACCCTTTGGGCAGGCAGGCGGAGGTGAAGAATTCTGATCTGAAAAGCCTAATTGAAAGACCTGAATGAACTTGAAATACCCATGGGGGAGAGCAAGATGGTCCTTTTGACAGTTTCTTGCCAAGCCCTGATTGTGACAGTGGTGTATTCCTAAGTGCTGTGGGAACATAGGGCAGCTGTGAACAGCTCTGTCCATGGGAGTCAGAGTGTCCCAGGGAAAAGACACTTAACTGAATCTGAAACGATGAGTAGGTATAGGCATGAAATCACTTGTCCCTAAGTCTGGGCCTCTATGTGGTTGGATTTTAAGATCGGTCATTAGGATGCAGCCCTGGCTGATGGGGGTATACACTTGCAGGAAATTCATAGCCCTCTAGGGTATCAGATTTAGATGTGAATGAGGAAACAGAAGTCCAGAGAAAGAATCAGGCTTGTTCAGGCCCACTGGAGTGAAAACTTCATAATTCCTGGAACAACCCTCTTTACCACTCTCACTTGGAGCCATGCCTGTTTGTCTCCTGCCTGGCCCAGATTCCGGGGGTCTCAAACCACATGAGACCTAGGCGGGGGTATTAGTCATTTGTGTTACTATCCGACCAGCATAGTTTCCTGGCCATGAAGCCTCCTGGCTTTGGAGCTGTGTAACATGTGCTCATTTCCCTGCAGGGTTCAGCTTCATTTAAGCTCAAACAAATGAGAAATGCTCCCAAAAAATGTACAGTCCTTGACCTCTGAGCTCTTCCACTTGGCTGATGGCCTTGGGTGAATTCCTCCCCTGTGAATCAAAGTCAGGAGCCAAGCTGCATTATTGTAAGGACTTCAAGCTCAATGCCTTTTCACTGTCTGGAATGCTCTTCCATTTCCCCCCAAAGTCCTACCAAGTCTTTGAGGCTTAGGCCAAGAGCCATTGACTTTAGAAGCTGCCTCCAAACCCCTACCTCTCCACCCCATCTGGCCTATTGGTACTGTTTCCCTCTCTGAACTCCTAACCTACTATCTCTACTACATAGTCCATACCTAGCATATTTTAAACAGGAAAAAGAGATATACAAATTTTGTCTTGTAACCTCCCTGAAGATTCTACACCCTGAAGTCTTCTGCCCACCCACCTTGTCTTTTGGTCCTATTGGTTTCAGCCCTTGGCATATTGGCTTACTGTTCCTTGGGATGCCATTCCTACCTCCCCTTAGGTTGCTTTCATATTGTTTTCCTTCTCTCCCTCCCTCTAGCTACTTCTCTGGCTTGCTACAGGGCATTAGTGGAGGCCAAATGCTTACCCAAGTTACCATGCAACCCAAGCTTCTCATGATAAACTGGATGTCATCTGACCTTTACTATGACCAAGTGGCAAAGTTAGGTAGACAGAGCAGTACTCCACCTTAAATGCAAGTGGTATATTTGAGATTGGGCTCAAACATGCCCTGACAGCCTTAGTAAGTTACATGAAGTGGCCCAAATACCCGTGGTTACTTTCTCTGGCCTGTACATATGCCTTGTGAGGAATATCCTATCACCAGGTGATGACAGAAGCCTCTGACCTCGTTCTCCTTCCTCTGGTCTCCTACCTTTAGAATTCTCAGGGCACCTTATTAGAGACCAAAGCAACCTCTGTGAGAGTCCCTTGAGGACTAACGGCTTACCTACGAATTTTACCAACTTGACCTTCTAGTCCATAATATTTCTGGATATTTTAATGTCATTCATGTTACATTTCCTTGTTCAATTTGTTATTTCATGCAAATGCACTCTTTTTATTCTGTAGTTCCCTACATATAGCACTGACATGCCCTCCATTCCTCTCCCATGTCTGTATTCCCAAATTTGGACCCATGGTTCCCCTCACACCTTTTTTTTTTCATACTTCTGCTATCTCATTGGCATGGTTCTGTGCCCGAGAAATTAAAAATCTAATGAAGGAAATTTCACACTGTGCTATGATGATATGCATATTATCATAAATTATAAATAGTAACCAGTACTGGGTATTTGCAGAGGTAGCATATTCTCAGTATCCATCCCTTAGCCCCAAACCAAAAATAAGTCATGACTGCTCACAATAATACTATTAACACAATATCAGCAGCTACAACTTATGTAGTGCTTACTCTGACCAAATTCGTTAGGACACTTCACAACTATCTTTAATATTGAATAATAGTAGCAGTAAAAGTAATAATAGTATCAGGAGCAGTGATCACCGTAACCACACAAACATACAGATGTAGTCCATTAGAAGTTAAATGAGATTAAGCGTATAAAACCACTTTGAAATCCTACCACAGACTAGTCCATTATGAGGCCTTCCTGAACAACCCCTCCCTGAGCTTCACCTCCCTTTCCTACCCACAGGAGTTCAGACAAAGGTCTCCCAAGATCTCTGTGGTTAAAGTTTCAGTGAGAGTGTGTTGAAATTGGATGTGATTGGAAGAGCCATAGGCAAGAAGAAGGTGGAGTTTCAACCATGTAAGCTCCTCTGATGGACACTCAAGGACCCACAGTCTGGCAGTCCTCAAACTTAGAAACCCTCTCTCTGAATGAAATTTGTGTTTTCATTTCAGGAAAAGGCTCTATTCTTGAAAAAAATAGGAAGAAGCCTGAATGTAGTGGACACTGTGTGCAGTCTTTGTACTAGACGTTGCTATGTAACTGACCCTATGTATTCCTCACAATGTCCCTGTGATGCGAGTAAGTCCATGGCCATTTTACAGATGAGGACATGGTGCTCAGAGACATTTAGTACCATACCCAAGGTCATACAGAAAGAAGCATGTGGCACCAGCCTTTGGAATCATATATATCGGGCCCCAAAGCTTATTTTTAAAGAGTGTACATGGTATAAAGAGGCTATATTTGTTACCAAGAATATAATGTTCCTATAAAACTTTAAATTTCCTAGTATTTATTGAGCTATCTCCTTTTTTAAATTTATTTTTTATTTATTTTCAGCATAACAGTATTCATTATTTTTTCACCACACCCAGTGCTCCATGCAATCTGTGCCCTCTATAATACCCACCACCTGGTACCCCGACCTCCCACACCCTGCCCCTTCAAAACCCTCAGATTGTTTTTCAGAGTCCATAGTCTCTCATGGTTCACCTCCCCTTCCAATTTCCCCCAACTCCCTTCTCCTCTCTAACTCCCCATGTCCTCCATGCTATTTGTTATGCTCCACAAATAAGTGAAACCATGTGATAATTGACTCTCTCTGCTTGACTTATTTCACTCAGCATAATCTTTTCCAGTCCCATCCATGTTGCTACAAAAGTTGGGTATTCGTCCTTTCTGATGGAGGCATAATACTCCATAGTGTATATGGACCACATCTTCCTTATCCATTCGTCTGTTGAAGGGCATCTTGGTTCTTTCCGCAGTTTGGCGACCGTGGCCACTGCTGCTATAAACATTGGGGTATAGATAGCCCTTCTTTTCACTATATCTGTATATTTAGGGTAAATAACCAGTAGTGCAATGATGGGGTCATAGGGAAGTTCTATTTTTAATTTCTTGAGGAATCTCCACACTGTTCTCCAAAGAGGCTGCACCAACTTGCATTCTCACCAACAGTGGAAGAGGGTTCCCCTTTCTCCACATCCTCTCCAACACATGTTGTTTCCTGTCTTGCTAATTTTGGCCATTCTAACTGGTGTAAGGTGATATCTCAATGTGGTTTTAATTTGAATCTCACTGATGGCTAGTGATGATGAACATCTCCTTTTTAAATTTAAAGTCTCTAATCCTTAGTATAATACTGCTCCAATAAGACATAGCTTCCTAGGAGCTATAGAACTCAGAATTCCCTTCATTATTTTGTGTCTTTAGGTGAGATGGTCCCAGGCCTCAGTGGGTATGATGAGAGTGGTCAGATGTGTGCTTTCTAGGATCAGTTATTTCCAGAGCTGAAAAGAAAGGGCAGGTGGCAGAGGGTATATATAGGAAGTGGCAATTGGAGAAAGTCCAATAGGAAGGAAACACCTCTGAGGGTCCAGCATTAGGAAAAGGGAGCTCACCTATGCTTTTAGCTAAGTTCTCCCAATTAGTTGGAGGGAGATCAGTTAAAGGGATGGGGACAGGGAGTAGTTAAGTTTGCAAATCTAAGATTGAGGGAAGGAGCAAGCAAAGACTTCCGGGCTTGGATTTCATAGGATTCCCAAAAAAGTTACTAATAAATGATATCCAAACAAGACTTGAGTCTAATTATAGCAATATGAGCAGAATGGCCAAGGCAGGAGTAGGATGAGCAGAGCAGGTGACTTGATGCAGAATCCTATGAAGTACCAAACAAGGACTCCTAAGGTCCTGTGTCTGGGAATGGCATGTGTAGGATTTTGTCAAATGCTAACATCAGAAAGGACACTAAAGGCAGAGGGAAGTGTATGAGCCAAAATGTAAATGCTGAATGTGCATGGTATTTTTGGAGCAATAGCAAATAGTCTGGCTTTGAATTGAGGGAAGTAACACTTAGAAAATGTTAGGGGGGAGTAGAATACCAAAGACCTTGAATGTCAACTTAAAGAGCCTAGAGCTTGTGGGAGGGGAGTCAACAAGTCTGGATGATTCTAACTGGTGTAAGATAGAAAAGAAGAGGCCACAAGACTCATGCTAGGTGTTTGGTAGGGGAGAAACAGATCAGACATAGATTACCGCTTTGGAACACACCGCAAAAGAGTGAATGACAAAATTCAAGCTACGAGAGATTTTGAAGACTCCTCAATTTCCTTATTTTATAGCTGGGGAGACCAGCCTACAGAGTGGACATCACAGAGATCTGTGCAGAACTGAAATAGTGCTTATTCCAGTCGGTTGTACTTTGGGATTGCAAAGGTAATAGAACAAAAGAGTGCTCCAAATTTTCATGATGTTGGTTGTAAAAATAAGGGGGGGGGGAATCAGAAAACTGTGCTGGGAGCGAGGCTGAATAATTAAACTCAAAGCCCATTTTCTGGCCTAAATTTGCAGAGTCCAAGGGCTTGACTGTGGGTTGCCTTTGGCTCTTCTCCCCCACTTCTGCAGGAGGGCTTTGTGTTTATTTGATCCCTTGGTCTCTAAGACTTTTAACTCATACACCGCACAAAACATAGCAAAGTCAGGCAAATACTTGCAAGAGATTTTTCTGGTTTGCAGACTTAAGCAGGAAATGTACTCTGATTCCAGGAAAGAACTAGATACCAAATCTAGGGAAGGACAAGATCAACATGAAGAGAAATCCAGCCACATTACCAGCCATTAGCTGACATATCCCCTTTCTCTTAACAGGGGCTTAAATGGAGGAAGAAAAACCAGTTTCCGATACCTGATTTTCCCCATATGACAGAGACACATTGCTTCTCTATTTTCACTACACAACAGTACGCTGATGGGATCCACTCAGAGTGCACGTGAAATCCAGAGGAAAAAGCCATTGCTATTGGGAGCCAGAGAGCTTGCCAGGAGACATCTGAATTAGTTTTCAAGAGATTAGAATATACTTTTTCAGGGCACCTGGGTGGCTCAGTGGGTTAAGCCTCTGCCTTCGGCTCAGGTCATGATCTCAGGGTGCTGGGATCGAGTCCCACATCAGGCTCTCTGCTTGGCAGGGAGCCTGCTTCCTCCTCTCTCTCTCTGCCTGCTTGTGATCTTGCTCTGTCAAATAAATAAATAAAATATTAAAAAAAAAAGAATATACTTTTTCAGAGAGATGCAAAGTTTTCCACCAAAAAAAATCATGTCTGCACAGACATAAAAGAGACTATTGGGTAGACACAAGCAGATCAGTGTGGCAAGAAAATGAGAAGAGAAGGGGGTAGTAGAAGGAAAGCATTGCAGGCTCGTGCGAGGGCTTTCATTTGTGAGAGATCCTAAGTGAATGAGTCTGTGTGGGGGCTGCCTACGTGCCAGAAGGAACAGAGAGGGAGATGTGGCTAGAAAGGGGGATGGCTCAGGTCCAGGGGGGCTGAGACTACCCCTCTAAGGAATCTGACTTTTATTCATCAGGGAGTAATGGAGGGCCACTAACAATGTCTGAGAAGGGACTGACACCATTCATTAAAACGGTGTTTTTTGGGCAAAATGATTGGAAAATGAGACACAGATACTTTAAAATGTGTGCTCAGGTAAGATGTGAAAGGACACAAAGCTAGGGCCTTATTAGTGCTTTAGACCCAGTTCTACCAAGGACTCTCTCCAGACTTCCCATCTGCACCAACATGGCCCCTGTCCAAACACGACTCCTGGTCCTCAGACCTCTAACACTACTAACTGTAGATTTTTGCCTCCCTTGAGCTGTGAATGACTCTGAGGCACAAATGGGACCTGAAGAACCTCTCTCTCCAGCATAAAGCAGAGAGTCAGGCTCAGGGGAGTATCTGTTGACTGAGTGCAGGCTGAGCTGTCCAAATAAATTGGATGCATCTGGGTGCCCCACCCACCTAGTCTCTTTCCCTGTCCCTGCCCCTCCCCATCCCAACACTGAGTAAGTAGGGCAAAGTTGTTTCCTCATTCATCAGTAATAAGATGTTAATTACTTCTAGGTGCCACTTGGTTGCCACTCAAACAGGAAATGTGAGGGCAAATGTAACCAGTCCACTGGGTGACTGTGGGATGTGCTCTATCCTATGACCAAGACGCCACGAACGCCTCCCATACCATCTGTCAGTTCTGCCCATACAGACCCATACACACCCACACCCACGTGATACTGAATGAGGCCGACTAAAGGGTGGGCACAGTTGGGGACCCAAGACCCACATGTACCCGGCTCAAGGATCTAGGCATAGGTCTTTCCAGACAAGGAACGGTGGCAGGTGGTAATCACTGATCTTTCACATCCAGCGTGTATCTTTATTAGAGCATACGACGGCACTGCAAAATAACTTTCAAAATAACTTTCATTCAGAAAGTTAGTCTAAACTGTGCATGGAGGGCCAAGAGTAAAGGGGAGTAGATGAGACCTCTTGAGGCCAGGACCCAGGCCTCATGCAATCACTTCTGATCTACTTTGTGGTGTGTTCAATTATAGGAGTAGAGAAATTAATTCCACCTCTCAAAGAGAGTGGGTACAAAGACTTGTGGCCACTTCTTGTCTACCACACTCTTTAACTCAAGGTCGTGGGTTACCTCTGTTAGAAAGCATGCCTCAGGTGCCCACCTGAAAGCAGCTGACCCACACTCTCCCTGGGCTAAGCCCACTTAGAGGTGGAGTATTGGGAAAACAAAACTGAAGATGGAGGTTTTTGTCCAGGAAGTGACCACCCCACCTTCTAGCCAGGGGTTAGACTTCGACCTCTACTGGTACTGAGTTTATTGAACACTCCTTTTCATCTGGAATTGTGTATGATAGTGGAAGAGTCTATTGGGCTTCCACTGAGCACTGAGAGGTGAAGAGAATACACATTCTCTCCTCTGTGGGTCACGGTGGGAATGTGGCAGAGGAAAAGGTCCCTTCCTGATCAGCCATACCCACATCCAGGTAAGGAAATGGAGGCTCGGAGAAACTGACATATGCCCAAGAACACACAGTAGAAAGATAAGGCATACTGCTTAAATTTTAATACCAAGGCACTAAGATCAGCTGTGTTCAGGTTCCCATCCTCTATTGCTCCTAGCCCTTTGCTGAGTGAGCCAAACAAGGCTTTCAAATGTGCTAGGCAGCTGATTTTTTCCAACCACTGTACTAAGTACCTTCATAAAAATCAGTGCAAAACTCATCACCACTCCAAATGACTGTTACTAACCTAATAATTAATGAGAAACAGTAGACTTAGAAATGATGACATGTGTTAAAGGGACTCCTGGATATCTCAGTTGTATTAAGCAGCTAACTCTTGGTTTTAGCTCAGGTAATGATCTCAGGGTTGTGAGACAGAGCCCCATGTTGGGCTCTGTGCTTTGTGGGGAGTCTGCTTCAGGATTCTCTGTCCCTCTGCCCTTTCTCCCACTTGACTGTGCTCAGGTATGTGCTCCTTTTCCTAAAAATAAAGACAAGATATGTTTGATATTATTATTTGTAAATGGAACCTGGGCCTAAACTCGAATTAAGGCTCTCACTAGTTCTAAATGCTCTCTTGGATGTAGGTAACCACTGGATCCCCTTGTCATGCTTTGCATGCAGCAGGCAAACTGGATTATTTTTCTCCCCATAAGATTTTTTTTCCTTATTCTTTTTTTTTTAAGATTTTATTTATTTATCAGAGAGAGAGAGAGGGAGAGAGAGCGAGCACAGGCAGACAGAATGGCAGGAAGAGGCAGAGGGAGAAGCAGGCTCCATGCCAAGCAAGGAGCCCGATGTGGGACTTGATCCCAGCTGCTTAACCAACTGAGTCACCCAGGAGTCCCCTCCTTGTTCTTTTATTCATGCTCTTCCTCTATAAGGAATGTACCAGACTTTTTTGGTAATGTAATATTTCCCCTTCTTCCCCCTATATCTGTTACCCTATTGTAAGCTCTGCTCTACCTATAAGAGCCCTACCATACTGGGGCACCTGGGTGGCTCAGTGGGTTAAGTATCCAACTTCAGCAAAGGTCATGATCTCAGGGTCCTCTCATCAAGCTCCACATTGGGCTTCCTTCTTTTCCCCTCCCCCTCTTCATGTTCATGTGCTCTCTCTCTCTCTCTCTCTCTCAAATCTTAACCAAAAGCAAAACAAAAACAAGAACAACAACAACATAAAAACACCCTACCATCTTTAAAGGACGAGCTGAAATACCACTCCCTCCAAGATCCAAAATTAAGGTCTGTTCTTATCCTAACAGGAAGTCCTCTCTCCCTACTTCCTCTGTGTTCCTACCTTCTGGTGCATACCACTTTTGGCCATATGCTGGTACTACTTGGTTCATTTTATCTCCTATGCCTTGAAAGCTTATTGGGCCACAGGGTTCATCACTATAACCCCATTGCCCAGAATAGATTCTTTTCATTGAGATGATGAAGAAAAAAGAAGAGTATGTTCAGGTCACAGGAATTAAATAAAATCCTCCTTTGCTGTTAGCAAACCTGGAAGACTGCCTGGAGGGAGCTGTGGGTCTGGGATCAGGAGCAATTTCTGAATCCCCTTGTTGCTTTTGGTCTTTCTCATCCCTTTGGTCTCTGATGTCTAAAAGGTGTTGAAAGCACTTTGGTAGAAATCAGTAGTTTGTCAGGCTTGGTTACGGCTGTTCTTGGAAAAGAGCAGGGGAAAAAAGTGTGCACAGACTGGTGTGGTAACAATTTAAGTTTCAGCCAAGAGAGATGTGGAGGCCTGCTTGAAGTGACACATTTCTGGCAGCTGATTGTCCCTGGAAAAGATAAAAGGGGGAACAAGAAGACAGCATTTTGTGGGAGTGCATGCCATTTCTAAAAGAATCTGCTTTGTTTCTCATTCTCTCAGAAAAGAAGGGATGAGAGTAGAGACTTTCTAAAGGTAAAGGAGACCAGGTCTTCTCTCCCCATGTGTCAGGCATGATAATCCCTAGCATGTGTCCAATGCTTTCTGCTCCATACCTCTCAGCTGTTCTCAGTCTCCAGCCCACGGAGGAGCGAAACACAGTGAAGAGCGAGAGGTGCGGGAACCTGGAACTCAGGGTGTCATATAAATTTTTCGTTGTCTCTTTTAAAGACCCTTGTAGTATGGCACGTGTTTTCTTTTTGGTGACCTTTGATTCTTCTTCCAAGACATGAAAACTGACTCTTTGAAGACCACTCTCCCCTGCCAGGCAATCTAATCCACAGGAAGTGATCCAAGACCAAAGAACAAAAGGAGCCAGAGAAAGGCTTTAGGTAAAAGAAACACTTCTGGCCCCAGATCCTTCAAGTCTTGCCTGTGACCCACCTCAGGACCTTGAGCAAGACACTTCAACTGTCTTGTGTTTCTGAGGCAGAGAGTTCATCATGCCTTCCCCTCTGCTCCCAACATATTATCACTTATGTTTTATAATGTAGGTATTGTTGGTCTGCAAGTGACCTCTTCAGGGATTCTCTCCCCAGTCCTCCTGTGCAGAGTAGTTTTTCCCCAAAATTCTCTGTCTCAGCCCCACGTTGGTGACTTCATAACCCTGATCACAATTGATCATCCTGTCTTGGTATTTCTGCTTCCTTGGAAGAGTTCCTGGTGGTCTCCCAATTGCAAGGCCAGCTTCGTAAGGACATGTACCTCAAAGCCTGTACCTCAGATACTGATGGGGTGGATGGTGCCTCCTGTGGAAGATGGGGGAGGGCATCATTGGGGACATCCATAAGGACATGGGGGACATCACAAACAAGGGATTGTCGGCATGGTTGGACACACCCTGACTGTCCTTGACCCTGAACTGTGAGTGGGCAAGGACACTGTGGAAAGGCACTACGTAGCTGCAAATGTACCTTCTTCTGCTTCCAGAAGCATGAGGAACAGGATTCTTCTCCCTCTGTCTCTGGGCTCATGATTGTGGCCTGTGTTGCCTGCATGCTCTTTGCCTACAAGAAATGACTACCGGGCAACCATGTCCCAAATGTTCTGCTGTGTGACTCCCGATGGGATGAGAGGGTCAGGTCGGCAATCCTCATTCATATGGTGGTTTGGGTAGGTGAACTTGGACTTGGTTTCACCAACCCAGATATCTCACCTTGCAGACCTGAGACCATAAAACCGAATCAGGTCCAGGGTGTAAGTAGAGCATATGCTATGTTCTGGGCCACATTCTCCAAGACAGCCTTACCAGCGCTTTGTCATGTGGCCTTCCAGACTTGCCTAGACATCAATAAAATTTAGTATAGAATTTTCGGTGTCCTTATGGGTTTGTGTATTGGATACATCGGGAGACAGATGGATAACTCTGGAGATTCAAGTGTCACACTCTACCCCAATATCTAAGAATGTCTCACTTCTCAACATATAGTTCTAGACCACCTGGATCCTCAAAAGGTGAAATCTGCGTGTAGGCTACCTACATACAAGGAACACTCCAGGTGATTCCTACATACCGAAAATCTGAAAACCATGTTCTTAGTGAGCTGCTGAATAAATGAAGGAGAATAAATTCCTGTGAATTTGACAGATGGTGCCTGTAGATCAATGGAGCCAGCTCTGAGATTCTAGATTTACTTTGTGACTCTTGCGAATTTGATTCTATATGAAGAGGTCACTAGTAAAGGCTTATGGGCTTTGGCATTAGGACCCATCTGAGCTAGGGCCACAGCTCCACCATTCCACAGCTGTGCAACCTTAAGCTCTGTTCAGAGACAGTGAGAAGACTATCATCCATTTCTTCTTCTTCTTTTTTTTTAAATAAGATTTTATTTGTCAGGCGGTGGAGGCGGGGGTGTTGGCAGTGCTAGAGAAAGAGAGCACAAGCAGGGAAAGCAGCAGGCAGAGGGAGAAGGAGGCTCCCCACTGAGCAAGGAGCCTGATGCCAATTCTATTCCAGGACTCTGGGATTATGACCTGAGCCAAAGGCAGACACTGAAACGATTGAGCCACCCAGGCATCCCCTCTCTTCCATTTCTTAAGGTAGCTGTGAGGATTACTAACTTAATATGTAGTTTTTGGTGCATAGAAGCAGTTTGTGAATATGCTGCAAAAGAAAATAAGTTTAAAAATAGATAAATAAAACTTTAAATCCTGATAGGCATAAAGTACAAGATGGGATATGCCTGTGGTAAAGAATCGCTGAAGCTTTGAACTTGCATCTGGATTCTGGGGTCAAGGTGCACACACTCGCATGTGCGCAGACACACTTGTATCTGGTTAGTCTCACTGCTGCAAAACAGAACACATCCCTTTCCAGCCTATGGGTGTGCCCCAACCAAGTCTCTGTTTGCCCACAGCTGAACTCTGCCAAGTCCTTACAGAAGGCTCATCCCGTTTCCATCACTTTGCTGATAACAAGTGTCCCAGCTTCTCTAGAACAAAATGAACATGCAAGACCACACTGTTTTTGTCCTAGAGCCTTTAGTTAATAGATACCAGTGAAACTAATTGAAGCTTGTGTGTTAGGTGAAGCATTCTTTTTGGAAAATTATTCCTAAAACCCAAATCAGAAGGCCTGCACTGTGTGCTACTAGGAAATGATTTTCTAGTTCAATGCTCTCTTTTTACAGATGGAAAAAAAAGGGCTCAGAAAGAGGAAGTGACTACCTCCCCAGGTCAGCTATATAGCCAATTTCTGGTTAGAACATGGCAGACCATAGTAAGCCATGAGGCAAGGCCTGGGATAGGCCTAGAAATCTGTGCAGAGTTCTTTAAAGAACACTGTTTCCTTGGTCTGTATGGGAGAGAACACTCTGCTCTTTGCCTCACAAAGCCTCTGTGCTTTTCCCTTCCCCCTTAGGACACCACAGAAGTGCCCTTTATCATTGAGGGCAGAGGGCCTCAACAACAATCTTTGTCCAGAAGTTCAGTTCCTAGGTAGTCATGGGCCAGGCCTATTGATTTAGTCCTCTCAACTGTCCCTAGAGCTGGGTGTCCTCCTCTCTCTGGCAAAGAGGAAATTGAGAAGTACCAAGTGGCCCTGAGGCTCCATATCACACAACTCCAAGCTACCACAGCCTGGTGGGAGGCAGAACCATCTAGTTTCTGAAGACTTCTTCCCACCACACCCTCCTACACCTGCTGCTTGTTTATCTGTCCCTCATGAAATCTCCTCCCTTCGGGGAGGCTGAGCAGTGACAGTGCTGTTCAGAATGGGTAAACGTTCCATTTCCTCTACCTTGAAGATGAAGCTGAGCCCTCCCCTACTACTGAGTACCTCTATTCACTCATTCTCTCCTCAAACACTTCTTTTACACTGAGCATTGGGACCTACCTGGCCTCTCAGAACCTCTCCTCACTTCATCTTTGAAGGGTTGTTTAATGCTAAAATTCAAAGATTTTTTGTATTCACCTAGGCTCAAGGTAAACCTGTGACTCATCCAAGGCCCCAGCAAGTAAGTTGGCATGTCAGTCCTCTCAACAGACTCCCAGCTCCGCAGGATTTCCCTGACCTCTCAGCAGCCTGGAAGATCAGGACTTCAGCTTTGGTATCTTCAAACCAGAATGCTTTTCCCTATAGGAACAAGGAGCCAACAGGTGAATGCCATTTCCTGGCCCCAGGTGAGGCCAGCACAGAGTGGGTTCCAGCATGGTAGACCACCCCAGCCGGCAGGCTGACACACATGCTGTTCTTGCTTCCCTCGTTCTGAGGGGATGTGCTCGTTGATGAGCTGTGGAGCCCATCCAGAATGTTTTTGGAGCTGTTAGCTATTATGTCCCCCCAAAAATAATAAATTGCACACTGCAGCTCTGTGTCCTTCCCTCTTTCTTTCAAAGCAACTGGAGAGCTAAAAATACCAAGCTGCCTTCCAGGACCCTTCTCGTGTCTGAGTTACCACCAACGGGAGAGTCCCACCGGCCCTGGAACCCTTGTTGATTTTGAAAAGCTCGCTCAGCACCCGCTGAGAGCCCTCTTGGCCCGCAGGTCTCTGGAGGAGACTTCCAGCGCTGCTCTGTGCAGACACAGACAGCAGGCTGCCCATTGTTGGCAGAGTGCAGAGCTGGGCCCCAAGCCCGAGGCCTGACTGCTCCTCAGGCCACCACGTCTGCGTTTATTATTCCAGATGATAAAGCGTACTGTCCTGAGGAGTTCAAAGCCCCAGATAACGTGGCTGCCTCATGGGCAGGAAAGTTGTGGGGGATTTCCTAGAGCAGCGGCCAACCTCTTGCTGTCCCCTCCCCCCACCCTTTCTTTCCTCCAAAGACCCTGTTCTCCAGCCTCTTCCCTTCTTTGTCTTTTCCTGTTGTTTTGTTGTTGTTGTTGTTGTTGTTTTGGTGTTTTGGTTTTTTTTTTCCCCTCTGCCCCTGAAGCAGCCCTGTCAAAAGCCTTTGGAAACCCCAGGGGTTACTTGCTAAGAATCTCTCAGGATGTATAAAAGCCATTCGTCTCCATTTTTGTCTAAGCCAACACATTTTGAGTAGGAGTTTATAAGTCAGGCTGATAAATGCCCAGCTTGCAAGCCAGGGGTTAGAAATTCTGGGCCCAGCCTTCCTAGAATATTAGTATACTAAAAGGACTGGTCAGAAGTCGAACTATCTATACGCAGCAGAATGAACCAGAAAATGAGAGGACTCTGCAACATTCCTAGATCTGTCATCTTGGGAAAATTATATTTCTGCGACCCTCTGTTTCTAATACATCTATGTATTAGAAATACTTCCTAAAGGGGTTAGGAATCTTTGTCCTGCGCTCTCTGAAGAAGGAGTGAAGCTTACCTAGAATCATACATGGGTATGATTTGGTACCCGTGTGATGCTATAGTAATATCATGGGCCCCCTATGACCCATGGTTATTGTAAGAAGAAACAGGACCACAAATATAAACTCCCTCACATGCTGTCAGGCACAAGGAAACATTAGCACAATTATCACTTGCCATGGGCCAGGTCCCCTGAGTAGCAGGCCAAGATGGGGCTGTGCATGCAAAAATATTAAGGAATGTTTTCAGGATTCCCCACATCCTGAAAGAGAAGGGACAATGGAAGGACCAGGCAGAGGAAGATGTGGGTTACAGTGCAACCTCAGCAGAGGTCTCAGCCAACATTACAGGAAGCTCTAAAGTCGGGAGGGCCTTTCACTTACCCACAGTTGGGGGAAGGGAGGGAGGCATTTGTATCTCACCTCCAGGGCTCAGTCATTGGATGTGGACTGCCCTAGGAAGACCTGGTGATTTCAGGAGAGACCGTTCCCTCCAGCTGATGCAATCCTCAAAGGGGACTAAGAATTGAGGGCTGTCTGCTGGCAGCCCTCCCAGCAGCTGGAGGAATAATTCCTTAAGTGCAGAGACAAAGTCTGGGCCATGCATCCCAACATCCCCTACATCATCATCATTATTACATAAATATAGGGATTTGTTTTGTTTCTTCATGTGGTTGAAAAAATTCTGATATTGGCTAAGGAGTCTGTAATTAGAAATGGGGAAAAATGTCTACCTAACCCACCAGTAAGTAACCACTGATCAGCAGCTGTTCAAAGGAACACGCCAAACTGACCCATCCAATGGGCCCACAACAAAGAACCCACCCTGATTTCCAAGACTTACCATGGCCTATTGATCTTCCAGCCTTGCACTCTCTGTCACCCCCTACTGGCCAATTCTGTGTACTGCCTCCTTGATGGTTCTTTTCTATTTCACCTGGGATCTATCACCCTACTGCTCAAACAAAGCCCAGGGCTTCCATCCCTTAAGCAAACAGTCAGGACTCTTCTTCACAATTGCCCCTTAGCAGCCTCATTCCTTGTCTCCCCTCCGCCCCACGCCCCAATCTTGTGACCCCAGCAACATCCACAGACATTCCACAGACAGCACCGTGTCCACACCTGGAATTCTCTCCCTGTGTTTTCCTCACGATGGATTCCTACCTAGCCTTTGACACCAGGCCCCAGTGTCCCCCACTGTGTGTGTCACCTCCACATCTGGGAGAACACGTGCAGCACCGCAATGGGGAGCAGGCTTGGCTTCATAGCCAGTCAGCCTCGCTTTGCTGACTTGAAGCTGTTCTCTGAAGTCTCCTAACAACTCTGGGGTGGTTTCCTTATCTTATGGTCAGAATAATCAAAGGATTATCACTCACTTCAAAGGACTGTTGTGAAGATGAAATCAGGTGACATGTAAACTACCTGGCTGAGTGCCAAGCTTGGAATCCAGGCTACACTCTGTTTCAGGGTTCATGGGAAGCAGTGTCCATTTCTGTGTTCTCGGAGCACAGATTTGGCACAGTAGTGGTGTCTCAAGGACAGGGTCTGCTTCTCCTCGCTCAGGATTCTGTTCCTTAATGCATACTTCTGTGCCTCAATCAATTAAAAATATTCTGGGAATGTTGAAATCAATGGACTTGAACAGAATTCCTTAAAGTTCTCTAACACAGAGGGCATCCATATCATTTTTTGAGAAGAATACAATGCAATCCCAAACCTGGGGACTGGCCCTGGATCCTTAGCAGTTAGACTGGAGGAGGAAGGACTAGGCTGCCGTGATGATGAACAGCCCATCTTTCTTCCTTTCCCACACAGCTGCACTCCACAGTGATGCAGCCATGCTGGACAAGTTCAGACTAAACACAGAGATATCATTGTCTCCACGTGTGTTTCTTATGTGTCCACATCCAATTTGTGAGAAGGTTCCACGGGATGGTAAATGGGACTGAGACCACCTCTAAGTAAATTTGAACCTGTGGACCTGTCATCCTCCTGTCACTTTCTGGAGCAGCCTCAGGACAAGTTCACAGGGCAATGACTATGTTTCCATCCAACCATGCCACTCCTCCTTTGTGTCCTGGGCCCAGGCCAGCTCACCAGACCTTCCTTCTATTAAAAGAGCAGATTCTGGGGTTCCTGGGTGGCTCAGTGGGTTAAGCCTCTGCCTTCAGCTCAGGTCATGATCCCAGGGTCCGGAAACGAGCCCCATGTCGGGCTCTCTGCTCAGCAGGGAACCTGCTCCCCTCTCTTTCTCTGCCTGCCTCTTGTGATCTCTGTCTGTCAGATGAATAAATAAAATCTTTAAAAAAAAAAAAAAAAAGAACAGATTGTATGGCCAACAGGAATTCCACAGAAAAGAGATGACCCTCTCATGGCTGCTTTGATTCTTCTTCTTATTTTTCTTCTTCTTCTTCTTCTTCTTCTTCTTCTTCTTCTTCTTCTTCTTCTTCTTTCTTCTTCTTCTTTGAAGTCAATTTATTATTTTATTTATTTATTTTTAAATTAAATTAATTTAATTTTTTTTTCGGTGTTCCAAAATTCACTGTTTATGCCCCACACCCAGTGCTCATGCAATAATTTCCCTCCATAATACCTACCACCAGGCTCACCCAATCCCTCACCCCCTCCAAAACCCTCAGTTTCTTTCTCAGAATCCACAGTCTCTCATGGTTCATCTCCCCCTCTGATTTCCCCCATCTCACTTCTCTTCTCCATCTCCCCATGTCCTCCGTGTTTTCCTTATGCTCCACAAGTAAGTGAAACCATGTGATAATTGACTCTCTCTGCTTGACTTACTCCACTCAGCATAATCTCTTCCAGCCTCATCCATGTTGATACAAAAGTTGGGTATTCATCCTTTCTGATGGAGACATAATACTCCATTGTATATATGGACCACATCTTCTTTATACATTCATCTGTTGAAGGGCATCTTGGCTCCTTCCACAGTTTGGTGACGGTGGCCATTGCTGCTATGAACATTGGGGTACAGATGGCCCTTCTTTTCACTATATCTTTATCTTTAGGGTAAATACCCAGTAGTGGAATTTCAGGGTCATAGAATAGGTCTATTTTTACTTTCTTAAGGAATCTCCACACTGTTTTCCAAAGTGGCTGCACCAACTTGCATTCCCACAATAGTGTAAGAGGGTTACATCTTCACCCCTTTCTCCACATCCTCTCCAACACTTGTTGTTTACTGTCTCATTAATTTTGGCCATTCTAACTGGTATAAGGTGGTATCTCAATGTGGTTTTGATTTGAATCTCCCTGATGGCTAATGATGATGAACGTTTTTTCATGTATCCGTTAGCCATTTGTATGTCTTCTTTGAAGAAGTGTTTGTTCATGCCTTCTGCCCCTTTTTTTAAAAAATTAAATTTATTTATTTTCAGCATAACAGTATTCATTATTTTTTCACCACACCCAATGCTCCATGCAATCTGTGCCCTCTATAATACCCACCACCTGGTACCCCAACCTCCCACCCTCCTGCCACTTCAAACCCCTCAGATTGTTTTTCAGAGTCCATAGTCTCTTGCGATTCACCACCCCTTCCAATTTCCCCCAACTCCCTTCTCCCCTCTAATTCCCCATGTCCTCCATGCTATTTGTTATGCTCCACAAATAAGTGAAACCATATGATAATTGACTCTCTCTGCTTGACTTATTTCACTCAGCATAATCTTTTCCAGTCCCGTCCATGTTGCTACAAACGTTGGGTATTCATCCTTTCTGATGGACACATAATACTCCATAGTGTATATGGACCACATTTTTCTTATCCATTCATCCATTGAAGGGCATCTTGGTTCTTTCCATAGTTTGGCGACCATGGCCATTGCTGCTATAAACATTGGGGTACAGATGGCCCTTCTTTTCACTACATCTGTATCTTTGGGGTAAATACCCAGGAGTGCAATTGCAGGGTCATAGGGAAGTTCTATTTTTAATTTCTTGAGGAATCTCTACACTGTTCTCCAAAGAGGCTGCACCAACTTGCATTCCCACCAACAGTGTAAGAGGGTTCCCCTTTCTCCACACCCTCTCCAACACATGTTGTTTCCTGTCTTGTTAATTTTGGCCATTCTAACTGATGTAAGGTGATATCTCCATGTGGTTTTAATTTGAATCTCCCTGATGGCTAGTGATGATGAACATTTTTTCATGTGTCTGATAGCCATTTGTATGTCTTCATTGGAGAAGTGTCTGTTCATATCTTCTGCCCATTTTTTTATATGATTGCCTGTTTTGTGTGTGTTGAGTTTGAGGAGTTCATTATAGATCCTGAATATCAACCTTTTGTCTGTACTGTCATTTGCAAATATTTTCTCCCATTCCGTGGGTTGCCTCTTTGTTTTTTTTGACTGTTTCCTTTGCTGTGCAGAAGCTTTTGATTTTGATGAAGTCCCAAAAGTTTATTTTCACTTTTGTTTCCTTTACCTTTGGAGACATATCTTGAAAGAAGTTGCTATGGCTGATATCGAAGAGATTACTGCCTATGTTCTCCTCTAGGATTCTGATGGATTCCTGTCTCACGTTGAGGTCTTTTATCCATTTTGAGTTTATCTTTGTGTATGGTGTAAGAGAATGGTCGAATTTCATTCTTCTACATATAGCTGTCCAGTTTTCCCAGCACCATTTATTGAAGAGACTGTCTTTTTTCCACTGTATATTTTTTCCTGTTTTGTTGAAGATCTTCTGCCCCTTTTTTGCCCCTGTTTTGTGTGTGTTGAGTTTGAGGAGCTCATTATAGATCCTGAATATCAGTCCTTTTTCTGTAGTGTCATTTGCGAATATCTTCTCCCATTCCGTGGGTTGCCTCTTTATTTTGTTGACTGTTTCCTTTGCTGTGCAGAAGCTTTTGATCTTGATGAAGTCCCAAAAGTTAATTTTCGCTTTTGTTTCCTTCACCTTTGGAGACCTATCTTGAAAGAAGTTGCTGTGTTCTTCTTACGGAACAAGTAGGATATAATGACGGGTGCTTGGAGGAACTCCCATTCAGACAGTAATTTGGGAGGAGGGCAACCCTCATAAACACTAAAAAGAAAACAGAGGATCTCAAAGATGACATTCTTCTCTTTCAATCGATATTGAGCAAATATTTATTAAATGTCCACCATATGCTAATTAGTCTGTGCACTGGAGGTCCAAGGGAAGGAGACATCAGCTGTGCCCACATGATGCTCCCAGCTAACCAGATAGGCAGTGTGATAAGCACCGTTGTCTGCTACGGACGCTTGTGGATCAGAGTCCCACTGTGGACTTGGAAAGGCTCCCAAGAGCGTGGTGATTAAGTTGAGTCCTAAGGGATCATCTCAGAGTTACTCATGTGAGAACAGGCAGAAGGTAGAGGAGGAAAGAGTTTGTTGCCGTCAGAGGAAATGGGGTGTGAGAAAGCACAGAGGTAAACAGAACATCAGTCATTAAAAATGAGACCTCCAGGGGCGCCTGGGTGGCTCGGTGGGTTAAAGCCTCTGCCTTTGGCTCAGGTCATGATCCCAGGGTCCTGGGATCGAGCCCCTCGTCATGCTCTCTGCTCAGCAGGGAGCCTGCTTCCTCCTCTCTCTGTGCCTGCCTCTCTGCCTACTTGTGATCTCTGCCTGTCAAATAAATAAATAAAATCTTTTAAAAATAAATAAAAAAATAAAAATGAGACCTCCAGTCACTGTGGGCAGAGTACTGAGTATGCAGATGGAGGCAGAGACCCTACAGTGGAGGGACCTGGAAGCCATGTAGGGGACAGCCAGATCTTAAGAGCACAAAAGAGCCTGTAAAGCCCATGACGCAAGATCCTAAAATCTAAACCAAAGTCTGCTGTGGAGGACATACCTGCCACTTTCATCCAATGGGCATTTCCCCATTTCCACATACTATGCAGGCCCTCCGCTCACCCCAAATTACCAACTGATCGTAAGAAACCTTAAAGCTTTTAGAACTTGTACAAACCTGAGGAAATAGGAGAAACGGAGACAACTGGACTAGTGTGATTAACTTTATGTAGCAATGGGCTAGGCTAGGCTGCTCAGTTTGGTCAGATACTACTCTAGATGTTTCTCTAAAGATCTTTTGTAGATACAACTAACAATTCTAGCCCATTGATTTTGAGTAAAGCATATTAGCCTCCAGGCTGTGGGTGGGTCTCACCCAATCAGTTAAGGCCTTGAGGGCAAACATAAATTTCCCCAAGAAGAGGATATTCTGCCTCAAGACTATAACACAGAAACCCTGCTTCAGTTTCCAGTCCTGTTGGAATGCTGCCTGTTGCTAAGGATTTGAAACTTAAGACTGCCTATCGATGTTTACCTGAATTTCCTGCCTGCCAGTCTGTCCTGCAGGTTTCTGACCTGTCAGCTTCTATAATTGTATGAGCCAGTTCCTTAAGGTTAATCTCCCAGGGGTCGCCTGGTGGCTCAGTGTGTTAAAATCTCTGCCTTTGGCTCAGGTCATGATCCCAGGATCCTAGGATTGAGCCCTGCATCGGGCTCTCTGCTCAGCAGGGAGCCTGATTTCTCCTCTCTCTGCCTGTCTCTCTGCCTACTGTGATCTCTGTCAAATAAATAAATAAAATCTTAAAAAAAAAATTACTCTCACCAGGGGGAGATAGATGACAGATGATAGAGCGTGCGTGTATACATACATATGTACATTCATACATGTGCGTGTGTACATACACTTGCACTAGGAGTTCTGCATCTCTGGACAAACATGCCTGATACAGCCAGGAGTCAGAAAATGCACTCCACAACCTGTCCTTTCTTATTGAACTTCTGAGTTCAGTAAGAACTCCTCAGCACCATGGGGACTAAGCACTGCCTCCCAGGATGACTTTGAGGATTAACCTGAGACATCTAGCCACTTAGCATATACTGGCTACCACATAGTAGGTCTTACAGCTTGTTTCCATCTCCGTTTTCTTGCTTGATTGATAGGACAAATCTATACCCAACGAAAGGGCATTTTTTTTTTTTCTGCTGACACAGGCTGGCCTGGACGAAATCTGATCTAGAATGGGAAGTGCTGAACAAATAGAAAAGAATTTATTCTCGGTAGTATTGCCACCGTGATGGATGGCTGCTCCAAGGGCTATTTCTCAAGAGTTCACAGCAGAGAAAAATGTTCGGGCTTGATTTTCTCTGTGTGTGGAAAATAAATTGTATGACAAGGGTGGCGACATTTGGACGCGGAGAGGGCTTAGCCGAGGAATTAAACATGTCAGGAGCCTCAGAATGAAAACAACACAGAAATGGAAGGTGAAAGGGGCATATTTGGAGAGCTTGACAAGTGGCACAATGGGAGGAAAGGTGGCATCTGGAAGGGGATGTCGGTCATTCCCTGCCACTACAGCCGCGGTCTGCCCTCAATAACTCAGCAAGGTGGGAAGGGGGGAAATGAGCCCAGGTTCTAAGTCTCTGTTATCACAACTGGCTTAAATTATTTTTCCTTGCTTAATTGACCACATAGCAAACAGAGGAAAAGCAGACAGGCTGCTTTTTTTTTTTTTTTTTTTGTATCTTTGCCTACTTCGTCTCTCCAGTTCCTGTCAGCAAACCTCCCAACCTCCCAATTAGCTCTATCGAGACCCAGAGAGAGAGGAAGTGTCTGGAATAATGTCACACAGAACATAAGGGGAAAAGCCACATCTACACCCCAGGTCTGTGTGAGTTCCCAACCACAGGGCTTCTGTAAGGAGCCAAGAGCATTATCTAGGCAGGGATGGCAAAGGGGTTGCACTCCACACACCGACTCTGATGAATGATTGACCGCACTTGGCCAAGGAGCCTAACAGCAAACGCAGGTTCGGCTTGAAAGGGGATCATAATTGACTAGTGAGATCGAGGTTCTGCACAAGGGCCAAATACTGTCATTCCTTACCTGTCCAACTTTTCTTTCCTTTCCCCTAAATCCTAGGTTGTAGGTCAGCAAAATATAGCCAAATGAGGCCCGCTACCTGTATATTTACAAATAAAACTTTATTGGAACACAGCTCTACTCATTTGCATATTATCTACACCAACTCTTGCTGTACAAGCATAGAACGGAGATTTTGCAACAAAGACTGTGTGGTTCACAAAGCCTAAAATGTATACAAACTGTCTGTTTACAGATAAAGTTTGCCAACCTTGGCTCTAGGGTACACTGGGTCCCCAGTTGACTTGATTCCAGGATTCCAGTCAGATAATGAGGTCATTCGTTCATAATTTATCACATATTTACTGGATGTCTAATGTGTTCCAGATACTCTCTAATATAACATAGTAATATACACTATGTAATTTAATACAATAATTTATCCTAAGAAGGGATACAGCCCAAGGATGACATATATATCCAGATATACATATCCATGTCATCCTCAGGCTATTTCCCTTCTTAGGCACAGAATGGCTGCCAGGGACCATCCTAGCTATTCTCAATCCTGCCTGCTCACTAAAATCACTGGAAAGCTTTTAGAAAATAATTACATCTGGGCTCTTCTCCAGACCAATTAAATGCTCTAGAAAGAATACTGGACCTTGGTTTTTCTTGGGGAAAGTTCCCCAGGGGATTTGAATGTATAGCCTGTTGAGAACCAGGGTTCTAAACCATTCGAGTAGGAGTGAAGCCAAGAGCTTATCTGTCCAAGCTCCTTATTTTATGAGTAACAAAACCCTGAGTTTTGTCCAATGTCCCCGGGTTCACCCTATTTACTTTCATTTCAATGAGCTGTGTTTGAGTGCCCACTGTGTTGAGGACTGGGCTATGTAATGAGAAACCAAGGTGAATGGAGGGCCTCACCATGGTGTAGGAGGAAGAATGTAGATTCTGAAGTCAGACCAACTGGGGTTCAGTTCCTGGCTCTGCCACTATGAGGTCCTAGCTCAATCATCTGAACAATAAGCATCTTTCTGAAGTCTGAGAAGTGAAGGAAGGAATACATATCTTGCAGAGGAGAGGAAGAGGTTCATTGTGAGAATGTATGCACAGCCCACAGAGGCCCTGAGAGGCTGTTGGAAATTATTAGCCCCTTTCCAAGCAGATGGGGGATGATTTCAAGCAGGTTAGGGATGGAAGGAGCCTGGGCTGGTCCATAATTGTGCATCAGAAACTGGGGGCCTTTGCCAGATGATCTCTCTGGCCAAGAGCATGTGAATGTGCAGGCCGACAGGCCAGTATGATTTCAGTTAAGGTTTTTATACCAAAATGACACCTCTTGCCGAGATGACTGATCCCAGAGGAGAGCCCAATCTAAATTTAAACGGTTCTGTAGTTCTCTCAGAAGTCCGGAAATATGATTTGTCTTCAGGCTCAAGGCTTCCAAGGATGTATGTAGTAGCCAAGTTGACCGTGGTTTCCGCACTCGCTGCATTTTGAACGGTGAGTCACGGGGTCTATATGGTCAGTTCGGGGACTGAGAGATCAATACTACAGAGCCATCCAGCTTTCCATGGTAATCAGCTGTCATTAGAAGGAGACATGAGTCACAGGAAACATGCACACGTGTGTGTGTCAGCGCCAGGGACACTCTCGTTCTTTCTATGTGAATCACCGAAGGCAATCACAAAGTCATGAGCAGCCTGGAGTGAGGGCGCCAAGGGGGCGTGAGCTGGGGGACCCTGGCCTGACTCAGGACCCACAGCAATCTCTGCCAATAAGTGCACATCTCGCTTCCCTCCTAACTTTCCCCAGGGGACCCCTTGCCTGAAGTTTCCAGGTCAGGAAAAATAATCTTCATCCACAGGGAGAAGATTCCAGCTCTTTGGCAGAGGGGAAAAAAAAAAAGCAGCTTAAAAATGTGAAAACAGAAATGCTCTTCAAAAATGATACCTGGATTGAAAGTGACATTTTTCTGGAAGGGGATAGGACCGCTAGATACGGAGAGCTTCCCATGTGTCAGGCGCTGAGATTGCTAACCTAAATCATCAGAGTGAATTAATTCTCCGAGTGCTAATTTCTTCATCTCAAGGTTCCATTTTAAATGTGTCTCCTAAGTTTTTAGTTATAAAAATATTCAATAATAGCAGGAAACCTTTATGAATCACTGAGCTAGACATGGAATTAAATCTGTTGTTTATACTCCCCTGCCCTATGAAGGAGGTAGAGCCTAAAGCCACAGCACAAACCAGGGTCCCCAGGCCTCCAACTGAGGCTCATCTGTCAGATTTCACACAGGAAGAGCAGAGTCTGTTATCATATGCCCCGGTGGCCTTACCTCAAATCTCTACCTCCCCAAGTAAATGAGGACACTAGAATGGTATGGCACTTCAATTTTTCTGAATCTCACAGTAGCAAACAGTCTTGAACCTTGCATTTCCTGTATCCTGGTCCACTACTATTTAAAGCTTCTGCCTTAGCATGTCTCATAAAGTCAAAGCAGGTCAAAGGACCAAAGGAGTTAGCAAATTCATGCATCTCCTCTAGTGAGCGGCAGCCCACATAATGGTGAAAACCAACAGTCCAGAGAGGAGGTCCTAGCATAATAAAAGATACTCACTATCCGGTAGCCATGTCTTGGACACCCTAGCATATATCATCATACATAATCCTCACACAAGTCTATGAATTAGGTAGAATTATCTCTGCTTTATGGGAAGCAGAAACCCGCAAAATGAATTTGCTTGTCCAAGGTCACTTAGCTGGGGTATGAACGAGTTTCTATTAGAATAATAATTTCTTCCCTACTCTACTGAAATTCTTTGAGGTCAGAAGCACATGTTGATAGTTATGTTAACTTATCACAGTGTCTAGAACAGAGCAGAGACTCAGTAATTCATAGTTTATGTTCTTCTTTGACATTAATAATATTCATTAAAAACGTGCCTGGCTAAATGTGCTAAATGCTTTATAACATTTTTATAACATTTTTTTCCATGTTCAGAATAAGCCTGGGAGGTAGATTTTGGATATCCGTCTTATAGGCTGGGGAAGCATCCTAAGCAAGACTAAGGTTGATCACACAGCAGATGGAGAATTTAAATCAAAGTTCGTGCAACCCTGATATCATGTGTCATCCAAATTTATGCTTCTCTTCTTTGGGGGAGAAGAGCATTATGGCCAAGAGTCTGATTGCTGGAGCTGCCTAGTCTCCATGTCCTTTGTGCCCTCAACAATTGGCTTTCAGCAGCACTGCTGGACCTTACAAAGAGAGAACCTGGAGCCTCACAGGCAGAGAGTGGGTTTGCCAACATTTTCCAGGCCATTTGGGGGTTTCTAGAGTCTGAAGTCCATATTACTGGAGCTTGGTGCTCCTTACGAACTATTTTTATACCTGGAATGTGTTGGGAGCCAGCTGGCTGCTGCCACAGCTCAGATATCACCTGGTGCTTTTTTCTGAACTGGGTGAATAAATCACATGACCAGCTAAGCCAGACTCTGTCTGTCTGGGTCTGTATCTGATAAGAAGTTCTCAACAAGTAAGCTGTGTTCCACTTTCTGCAGAGCTGGCTACATAAAAGGCAGTGGACAAGTGGATAAGAATCACCAGACTTCAAAACGGGAAAGCCCATCCAACCCCCTTGTTTGAAGGTAGAGAAACTGAGATCCAGTGCCTTTGGCTGGTGTGGTAGGTTGCAAGCCCCAGAAATCAATTCAACTCCACGGAGAGTGGTGGATCATAATTACGGAAGGGTGTTTTATGGAACCCACTTGTGGGACAGACAAACCAGATCACGAGAACTGGAAAGTCCTCCCCCTTGTGGCAGACAGATACAGGACACAGATACCCCTTCTAAAAACAACCACCACCACCACCACAGCTTGCCACATAGCTGAGCAGAGTGCTGCTCCCAGGCAGCTTCCAGCTCTCCACTCCCCAGGGTTCTGCCTTAGCTAGAGAGGCCAGCCTGCATCAAGGTCCTCTCCTTGTTGGAGTAGCCCACATTCCATGATTAGACTAGGCAGTCAAGGTCCCGTCATTCAGACTGACGAGGGATATCCTAATGGGCAAAATTTGTCCCGGAATACCCATTGTGTTGGCTAAAGCTTTGTTGGACCTCTATCACAGGTCAACCTCTCCCTCTCCTTTGTATTGTTTCCTCTCACTTCCTTTCACAGAGGTTATTCCCTCATAAACACCTTGTAACCCAAACTCTAAGGATCTCCTTTGAAGAAGCCAACATGCAATGCCCTGTCTTTCTGGCCAAATGGTATTTTGTTCCTGCACTCCCCAGGTTACTGCTCTATTTGACACCACCTTTCCCTATAAAGCATTTTTGACTTTTCTTCTTACACATAATCCATCATGGCTGTGACCCAAATGATTGCCTCAGCACCTGTGGCAGATCCTATCTTCCAAATTTACTACCACAATATTTTCAGTCCTACATGTCCTTCCAGAAACTGGCCACTCCCCATCAAGAGGTAGGCAGAGTCTGTTTTTCCTTCTGATGAAGCTGGGCAGGACTTTGTGACCGCCTTGGTAAATGGAATGCATGTAGTAAATGACACTGCGTGATATCTATGGCTAAGTCATAAAAGGCAATATGGCTGCCACCAGGCTTTCTCTCTGAGGACACTTAGTCTTGGAACCTAGTCACCACTTTGTGAGGGAGCCCAAACTAGCCCATGTGGGTGAGAAAACATGGAAAGAAACCAAGGCCTCCAGCTGACAGCCAGGATCAATAGCAGACATGTGATTGCACTTGATCTTAGCCAAAAGGCGGAGAAGTGATGCCAGACATGTGAATGAATGAAGCTTGAGATGATTCCAGCCCCTCGCCTTTGACTTTTCCAAGACCCCAGACATGATGGACACCATTGTTCCCACTGTGTCCTGTGTGAGTTCCATACCGTCAGAATCTATAAGCATGATTTTTCATACACCACTGATGTGATTTGTTTCACAGCCTGGTAATTGAAACAGCCCCAAAGTTCCCAGGATACTCTGACTTGTTTCCCACAACTGGCTCGACGTCAAAGTCCCAATTCCAGATTCCTTGGAGAGATCAACTGATAGCATGAGGATGGACTTCTGACTCAGATTAAGCCAATCAGCTGTGGCCATGTGACCAGAAAGGCAAATCTTCACATTTAAAAGCCTTTATTAAGAAATCAAAATGTACCACCTTTTCTAAGGTAGCGTGTCTCAGTGATAGAGATTACCGAGGGAACCTAATATTTTGCAGAGTCATTGTGGCCAATGAGAGAAGGACTAGTATATTTGCTCTATCCAGACTCAGATTCAGCAAGCATTTATTGAGCATCTACAATGGGTCTCAGGGGTTATGCCAGAGCACATTTATGTAAAGATGATCCTGTATGATGAATATTTGGATCTCCACTAGCCTGTGAACAACCTAGGTCCAAAGAGATGACAAAATTGCTTGAGTTTGAGCTCAGACCTGGATCACTGTCTACCTTTCTGATGGTCTCCCCCCAACACCAGGTGGCCTCATCCAGCCTCCTCCAACATGGCTCAGAGTGAATGGAGTTTTGTCAGAATTAGATAATGATACATTAGTGCATAGGTTTTGGAGAGAGCCTGCCCACATTCTAATCCTAATTCTACCACTTATTAGACACAACATATAAGGGGAAAATACAGGACAAGTTTAGCCTTACTGAGCCTCAGTCTCCTGGTCTATAAAATTGTGTATTAATAGTGCTGACCGTGGTGCCTGGGTGGCTCTGTCGTTAAGCATCTGTCTTTGGCTCAGGTCATGATCCCAGGGTCCTGTGATTGAGCACTGCATTGGGCTCCTTGCTCAGTGGGAAGGAAGCCTTCTTCTCCCTCTCTTACTCCCCCTGCTTGTGTTCCTTCTCTCTGTCTCTCTCTCTCTCTCTCTGTCAAATGGATAAATAAAATCTTAAAAAAAAAAAAATAGTGCTGACCTTGTGGGGTTGTTGCAAGGATAAAAAGGGCTAAACCTTGCAATGAGCTTAGACTACTCTCTGACACATGTAAGTGTTTGACATATGTTAGCTCTTATGACCCAATTTGAGAGGCTGAAGGAAGCTTCCTGGAGAAGGGCCCTAAGAGTCTGTGGATTTTGAACACTGAAAGTTAGGAAAAAAGATTTCCTGATGGAATTAGCAGCCAGAAAAAAAAAACTAGGGAAATTATGGGACACTAAGCAATCCTATTTCATGGAGCTTGAAAGAAATTTGCCCACTTGTTTATCTTTTGCCTCTCCCATTAGCGCATTAGCTGCCTAGGAGATAAAGGGCTTCGTTCCACCTAAAGTAGAGCCCAGCACACAGCAGGTGTGTAATAAAATTTTACCGACTAGGTTAATGAGGTATGTGCTGTGTGGTCTTGGGCAAGCGGCTCTCCTCTCTGAGACTTAGCACTCTGCCTTCACCGAAAGGAATAATGACATCCTTCTTCATGGGCTGTTGAGAGACTTAAATGAGATAATCATGCAAACCCTCACCTGGGGTAGGTGTTCCACACAGGTAATTCCCTTCCCTTGGAGTCGTGTATCCAGCAGGAGGTCCAAGTGGAGTGGGATTGACAATAAAAATGTAAAGAGGGACATGAAGAGAAGAATTGGGGCATACTAGGAAAAATAGGGACGTCTTCCTAGAGGAAGCAGAACTAAAATTGGGCCTTGGAGGAGGGAGCTGATCTGTGTTTGCATCAGGACCTCCAAGATAGACTCTAAGTTCACAGGGAGCTAGGGATGATGGGATCTGCACATGTCATGTGCTGGGCTCCCCAGAAAAGAGAACATTCAGGAAAGAGAGTCTGTGCCCATAAGACATGCCCTTCCTGCAAAGCTTTTCAAGTTGTGAGCTCCTGGCACCAGAAACTGACACCTCTTAGTTAAGATGCTAAATTGCTATGTGACCTGATAGAGTCCCTAAGCGAGATGGATTTGGGTTACCTCATCTATAAGATAGGGGGTTTGGTGGATGAGTGCCACAGGCCCCCCTAGCTCTGATACTCTCAAGTCCCCAGACAGACCTCAGGCAGCCATCCCATAAACACATCAACAAATGCAATGATGCAATCGTTTGTACATGGTGTTCTTTTGTATTGAATTTTCAAAACAAGCCCCAAAGAAAGACCTAAAGTGGTTTGGTTGGAGACCTGTTTGGAGGGTCAAGAAACACTGTTAATACAACGGTGGCAGTAAACTGGCCCTTGGTTGTACAAATTCTCTCCCCTTCTCTGGGCCTTGTGATTCCCTTCTATTTAAAGAGGGAGTTGGGTAGAAAATTAGAAGACATCGCTGGACCTTTTAGATCACCAAATTTTTATGATTCTCCTGGGATGACATCCTTTGGGAATAGATGCCAGGAATGCTGATGAGTCCCTCAAAAGTCTGCCCATTTGGACAACCTGCAGGGTTGTGGAATCTGGGGCTGTTTGTGGCCACATCAGGATGGCCTCAGCACTGATCTCATTCTCTGGCACACCCTCTGTTATGACAAAGGCCTTGGTGCTTCCAAAAGACCTGCCCTGGGTCAAGGGTGTAGCTGTAGCACATCCCAGCTAACAGAACAGCCTAAACTGCAGGAATTACTTCCCTAGGGGGCCTGCCCATGCCAGGAATAAGGGTGGATGGATAATAATAACTCATACAATTTGCCAAGGGCAGCAAGAGGTTTGCAAAGATTCCTGATTCTAGAGTCAGGAGACCTAGGGCCGCACCCAAAGCTCTGTTCCAACCAGCCGTTTGTCCTTGGGCAGGTGCTTACCCTTTCTGAGTACCCCTTTCCACCTCTCAGAGTGGAGATGGGATCATGCACACCTTCCAAGGAGCTTGGGAAGATCCAGGGAGATTATAGATGTACATCCTTGGAATATTATCGACCTGTGAAGTTGGGACCATGTTGTCTCTGATGGCTGTATCCACACAGTGCTTGAAAATTTATGGAGCACATTATTCTTAATGCACGTTCACACCATTTATCTCACACTCCCCTCGACTGCCCTATAAGGAGACAGAGTGAGCCTTGTTATCCCCTCAGCACTTATCAGCTCCACTCTTGGGGCACTTAGGACATTAAACCTTCAACTTTGTATTTTAGTTATTTATGCACATATCTAATCTCCCTACCTTGAACAGAAGCAGGGTCTGATGGCTCTGACTCCAGGCAACCCCCATCCATGCACTGCCTTATACATGCTCTGTCCTTAATCAGCAATGGTAGCAAAGAGAGGGGTGGGAGGAGACAAAGAGAGGTGAGAGAAGTATGTCATTGGTCCTTGTCTTAATTTGAATAGTATAAGGTAAGCTGTCTACTGTGGTAGCTACTAGTTAAAATTATATAAAATTTAAAATCCAATTCCTTTGTTGCACTGGCCACATTTCAAGTGCTCAATAACCAGAGATGGCTGCTGTAGTCCTCAACATTTCCATCACTGTGGAACACTCCATTGGACAAGGCTTATCTCAAGGAGGGAGCATGAGCTCTGGAGTCAGACAGAACCAGGTTCCAATCTGTCCACTGGTTCATCCAAGCCAGCTCACCTCTCTAAACCTCAGTATCCATATTTATAAAATGAGGATTGATAATTATATCAATATCCCTTTCGCAGGATTGTTCAGAGAAGTAAGCAAATGAATTCTGCTTTGAGAGAGCACTTGCAAGCAGTGGGGAATGGGAAAGGGTGAGGGAGAAACAGACTCCCTCCTACCCTCCTGAGCAGGGAGCCCGACTCGGGGCTCGATCCCAGAACCCTGAGATCATGTGGATCTTTGCCTGTGGAAGGCAGACACTTAACCAACCGAACCACCCAGGTGCCTCAAAACAAATTCTGTTTCAAACATAAATGTGAGCAGTCCCTCTGCTCTGATGCCTCCACACGATGGAAAAACAAAGGGCTTGATCCAAAAGCTGGTATTTACACCATGGGAAGTGGCAGGGCTGAGTGGAGGGGACACAGGCAGGTGTGAAGACAGAATGAAATTTGAGTCTTAGTTCTACTTGCCAACTACGTGATTTGAAGAAGATCATTCCACCTCGCCAGGTCTCAAGGTCTTTTTTTTTCCAGGGGTGGGGTGGGGAAATCATTATTTTCAATTCTTTCAACTTCCCTACAAGTTGAATATATAAATACATCAGTGTCTGGCAATAGCCCATGTTCAATAACTGGGAAATTACATTGTATTGATATAAAAAGCACATAGTTGAAATTATTAGTATCTAATTGCTTTAGGTATGGTCACCATCTTTATCATTATTTTACTACTAACTAGTTGGTTAAGAGTATGTACCTTAAGTATAGTTGGGAGGTACCCTGCATTATACTTAAGGTATATACCATGGAGGGTTTTGTGGGCAGTCAGAGTCTGACAGCATCTCAGAGATCCAGAGAAAGTGAAATAATGTTCTCTCCACAAAGCAGCCAGAAAACTACCAGAAAGGTATCTTTTGTTATGAATGGTAGCTTGCGTCTTTGTCCCCACACAGAGAATCCATTTAAATCCTCATCTGTGCCACCCTCCAGCATATGATGCTCCAACCTGTGCTACTCATTGCCAGCCTGGCCACACCCACAGTCCTGCTCTTGTTCAGACATGATAAGCTTATTCCTGCAGGACCTTGGTACTGGTCTTTTTCTCTGCCTGAGTGTCACTCCCCACATCCTCACAGGATTTCCTGTCCTGGCTCCTTACATCTCTGCTCAAGCAGCCTCTCTAGCAGAGCTGCCCCTCCTCCATGATTCACTCACTCCCTGTCATGCTGCTTGATTGCTCTTTAGAGCCCTGACAAATAACATCTCGCTAAAGACATAGCATCCTCCCTCGCTCCATTTCTTCACTTGCTTTTTCAATGTAGTGATTAGTAACTCGGATGTAATCTCTGTGAGGGAGAGACAGCTATCTTATTCATTGCTTTACCCAGGGTTTAAAACAGTGCCTAAAACTTGCTAGGTTCTCAATACATTTCCGTGAATTTTCACATTTGAACAAAATCTGAGGTCTTTGGAACCGACTTTTCCTTTTCTGACACAGATAGCGGCTTGAGCGAAATGGCTGTATTTTCAAATGCATTCATTCCCCATTTATTAAACATATACACAGTGCTTGGGACCTAGCCCAGTGCCTGGCTTTGACAGGAAGCAGATGACATTTCTTTAAAGAGTCCTCTCTCTTGGGGCACCTGGGTGGCTCAGTGGGTTAAACCTCTGCCTTTGTTTGGTTCAAGTCATGATCCCAGGGTCCTGGGATCGAGTTCCACATCAGGCTCTCTGCTCAGCAGGGAGCCTGCTTCCCTCTCTCTCTCTCTCTGCCTGCCTCTCTGCCTACTTGTGATCTCTGTCTGTCAAATAAATAAATAAAATCTTTAAAAAATTAAAAAAAAAAAAAAGAGTCCTCTCTCAGTTCCTGGGGCTCCATCTAGAGACATGGGAACCACCAATGGAGTCTAATGGCTTGAGTTGAAGAAACATGTTGTGGAAACCCAGCTGAAGGAATGACTTCTTCACCTGGAGGGCATCAGGAGAATTGCCTCAGTGGAAGTGACCTCTAAGTTGGGATTTAAAAGAAGTGTTGGTGTTTGAGCTTCCATTGACTACCATATGTCCTCTGAGCTGGGATCACTGGATTTGAAACTGTCTCTGCTGCTTCCCACTGAGTGACCATGACTGGTACCCTCACAGAGCTGTTCCCAGATTCCCCATCTCTAAAATTAGAACTATGAATTAGATGTTGAGTAGGGTTGGTATGAGAATTAAATTGAACTATCCATTTAAAAAATTCTTAGGTTGGTTCCTGGTGCATAGTAAATGCTCAATAAACACGATTGTGCCACCATTTTCTTAGGAGAGCATCCGCATGCTGGGTGGGCATAGAAGGAGGCTAGTGCTTCCTCACAGCTGCAGAGTGGAACCCCTGAGGGGAAGCGCCTGTGGAAGGAAAGCCTGGCTGAGGCCATGCCATGGACGGCTGTGTGAACAGGCAGAGTTTGGCTTTGATCTGAAGAGAAGTGAAGAGCCATGGAAGGAGTGTAAGTTGGAACATAGACAGTTTTCTAGATTGTGTAAGCATGCTAACTGTAGCACAAGGGTGTGAGAAGCTGGCCAGACTGAAGGCAGGGGAAGGAGGTTGTGACACAAATCCGACCCAGAAGTGAAGTGCATCACTGGTGGGGAAAAGAAGAATGCTCTTAAAGAAATAAAATTAAAGGCTTGGCCACTTTGTCACTGTGGGTCTGGCAGGATACAAGCACACACAGAAGGATTTTATTTAATAAAATACCATCTTGAGTGGTATGAACAGGATTAAGGGAACAAAGCACAACCAAGAGAAGGAAGGGATCACCACTCCCAGAGAAATTGGAAGCCAAGGACAATGGCTGATCCAATAGGAGCTAGAGCCAGAGTCAGGAGCACAGCTTCTATAGACCATGGCCAAGCAAGGAGAAGAAGGGAAAGGAAATAACATACCCAGCCTCTCTCCTCTTCCACTCTTTAATCTCATGCCATTTGCCCTTCTCTAGCCAAACGCAACCAGAAGTGAGGTCAGGAGAGCCTGGGTCATGTGGTTGATCTGTAGATGTCAGCCTTCTTGGGCAAACAGCAGGTGAGAGAAGGGTGAAAAATGAATGGGCCTAGGTAGGGGTGCATCAGTGAAGAGTAGGTTTCAGTCACCAATTAGATGGGAATGGAGTCTAATTGGCAATGGGGAGGGAGAGGAATTTGTCCTAACTCTTAGTCTCCTTGTGAAGGAGATGTACCCAATTACACATCTGTAATTGGGTAGAGGTAGACACCTCTCCAAGTAAATCACATTTGAGTTTTCACATACCCCTCAATGTTTGCCCCCAAATGCCAGGATCTTCTTCCCCTTTCCTTTCCACCCCACAAATGTCCCCTGTTGCTGAATGCTTGGAAGAGTTTGCCAGAAGAGGTTTTGCACGAGAGTGGTATAATTTCATTGGTACTACAGCTAAAAAACAAACTGGTTTATTACATATTCAAAGTCATAAAACAATAAATACAAGAATGACCTCTGGGGGCAAAAAAAAAAAAATCATTGTAGCAAAGAGCACCTCACTCCTTAGCAAAACATACTCCTTTTCCACAAACACCATGGGGAGCCAAAAAAACTACATGGAAACTGTCCCAGCTACATAGCTCTGCCTCTCTTCCTGACACATCTAATTCCCTGTGTCTCTGACGGGTTCCAGGCCTGGATGGATCTGTGCACACTGGAGCACCAGGCCACAGTGATGTAATGTTCTGAATGACACTGAGGCAGGCACACCCAAGAGAAGAGAAAACTGCCTAGGGACGAGGATACAGTTATTAGAGGAGTCACAGGAACTGTTGACAGCAACAGCCAGGACTTCTTTCTACAAAGTGCTCCCAGGAAGCCTTTATAGGCCTGGAGAGTAGAACAGTTTTCATCATTAATTAACGCATTTTCCACACTGGGTCCAGAAGCAAGACTAGCTAAGAGACACTGGGATGCATGGAAGAGACAGACTGGCAACTATGGGCAAGCCCCAGCTTCGAGCTCTGCTGTGATGGTCACAGAAAGTCGGAGCTCCTTGGGAGGCTTATTCAAGACCTTCTAAGATCTGATGCTTGTTTTCCCAGTCTATTGCCCCAGTACATTTGTTCTAACCTTTCACACAACTAAGTTACTTGCATTCTGGTCAGATATACACTATAGGCACTTTGGGTGTGGTCTTCTTCGTGGGTCAACCTCTCTGCCTGGAATGCCTTTCTCTTCTTCACCTAGAACTCTCCTACTTTTTTCATAAGACCTTTCTGTAACAACACCCAGATCTCTCAAGGAAGGCTCTGAGAAGGCATTGTCAGGCACTCCTCTGCCTATGCCTCCATAGCACCTTGGGGTGCACTCGCAAGCAGTAAACAAGTAAATGATTCGTGCAGCTTCTGCATTAAGACTATGCTCCAAAAAGGCAAGGTCTGCATCATGGTACTCATACCTTAGCAGGGGGTCTGCTCCAGAGTAACCACACAAGAACTCACAGCAAGTAAAGCTCACCATACTCCCATTGGAGAGTTCTCACCAGAAATTTCTGCCTATTTTTTTCTTGGTATCTGTAGTTTCTAACTGACAGGTGCCAGTTTGGCTTTTATGTGTAATAATAGTCCCTGCTGGTACCACATCATAGTCATTCAGATCTTCCAAAGCAGTGACCACGCCTTACTAGGCCTTCTCTCCACCATATTTTTTTTTAATTTTTTATTTCTTTTCAACGTAACAGTATTCATTGTTTTTGCACCACACCCAGTGCTCCATGCAGTCCGTGCCCTCTCTAATATCCACCACCTATTTCCCCCAACCTGCCCCTTCAAAACCCTTAGATTGTTTTTCAGAGTCCATAGTCTCTCATGGTTCACCTCCCCTTCCAATTTCCCTCAATTCCCTTCTCCTCTCCATCTCCCCTTGTTCTCCATGTTATTTGTTATGCTCCACAAATAAGTGAAACCATATGATAATTGACTCTCTCTGCTTGACTTATTTCACTCAGCATAATCTCTTCCAGTTAGGTCCATGTTGCTACAAAAGTTGGGTATTCATCCTTTCTGTTGGAGGGATAATACTCCATAGTGTATATGGACCACATCTTCCTTATCCATTCATCTGTTGAAGGACATCTTGGTTCTTTCCAGAGTTTGGCGACCATGGCCATTGCTGCTATAAACATTGGGGTACAGATAGCCCTTGTTTTCACTCCATCTGTATCTTTGTGGTAGATACCCAGTAGTGCAATTGCAGAGTAATAGGGAAGCTCTATTTTTAATAGGCAGTAACCTCTTCAATATCAGCCACGGCAACTTCTTTCAAGATATGTCTCCAAAGGCAAAGGAAACAAAAGTGAAAATGAACTTTTGGGACTTCATCAAGATCAAAAGCTTCTGCACAGCAAAAGAAACAGTCAACAAAACAAAGAGGCAACCTACGGAATGGGAGAAGATATTTGCAAATGACAATACAGACAAAAGGCTGATATCCAAAATCTATAAAGAACTCCTCAAAGTCAGCACACACAAATCAGACAATCATATAAAAAAAAAATGGGCAGAATACACTTCTCCGATGAAGACATACAAATGGCTATCAGACACATGAAAAAATGTTCATCATCACTAGCCATTAGGGAGATTCAAATTAAAACCACATTGAGATACCACCTACACCAGTTAGAATGGCCAAAATTAGCAAGACAGGAAACAATATGTGTGGGAGAGGATGTGGAGAAAGGGGAACCCTCTTATACTGTTGGTGGGAATGCAAGTTGGTGCAGCCACTTTGGAAAACAGTGTGGAGATTCCACCATATTTTTTTAAATTTTTTGTCTGTTTGGGGTTTTGTTGTTGTTGTTGTTGTTATTTTGTTTTGTTAAACAACACTTTGGGATTTGAATAGATTTGATTTGTCTATAAGCTCTGCTACAACCCAGCCCCAGTTTACTCATCCATCAAATAAGGCTAATAATGTCTATGTTGGAGGGATGTTGAGAGAATTAAGTGATATGTTTGATGGAGGACCTGGCAGATAGCATGTCTTCATATAAATACTTTTGAATGACTAACCAAAGAATGAGTGAACTGGGGCTTTGTGTCACATATAGATGGAGTGACATTTTCTACATCTAACTCTTATACTAATTAAAAGTCAACAAATGGTAGATCTGTGGCAGGTACCTTCTAGGATCTTAGGATAGAGCAATGAGCAATAGGGCATGCATGATCCATGGTTCCTGGAGATGTCACTGGACAAATAATGAAAAACACACATGCAATCAGTGGTATGAGGCTGAACTTGCAGGTCATTCTGCTGAGCTCACCCGTGCGAGTCAATGAAAGACTCCTTGTTGAAGAGGTCCTACTTAGGCAGTATTAAGGAGAACAGTGTGGTGATGAGCACTGGGTGTTATATATAACTAATGAATCGTTGAACACAACATCAAAAACTAATGATGTATTATATGTTAGCTAACTGAACATAATAAAAAAGAATACTTGGCAACTTGTAATTAAAATTCTTTGGTTCTCATCCTGTTATTATTTGTATAATTCTTTGGGAAACATTATGGAGAAAGTGGGATAGGTTGGCCCGAAAGAACATTAAACTCTGAATGTAATATTACCAAAATTGGACACCTAAAGCCCCTCCCCCAAGTATTGTACTGACTGGTGCATATGATGGTAAACACACTCATTACTAAACACACTAATTCAGTGGTTCTCAAATGACAAGAGATATGTTGCATACCTTTCACAGGTTTGATGTCAAATTTTTGCCAATGCATAAAATTGGTGATTGTAGAACTGAATTTATATATCTTCAATATTTCTCTGCTGAAAGGTTAAGCTGAGGATACCATGTGTCCCTGGTGTCCAGTGGAGGGAAATTTGATGTTTGCCTTATAAATATTTCTGTTCAGTATTATACTGAAGATGTTAGCCCATGCAAGAATTTAAGAGGGAAAAGAGCACAAGAATGGGAAAGGAATAAATAAGACTGATATTATACACAGATAACATTAATGGTATATGTAGAAAATCTAAAAGAATCTATGGACAGATTATTAGAATTAACATCTGAATTTAGTAAGACCACTAAATTCAAAAATATACAACTAAAAAAAGAACTTTAAAAACATTATAATAGCTTTAAGAAATATCAAATACTAAGATTCTAACAAAAAAAAATTTATTTTTCTATATACAAGTTTTCAAAACATTACTGAGAGAAATCAAAGGACAGTTGCCCAAATTGAAGAACATACCATGTTCCTGGATTGGAAGACTCAATATTGTGATTTTGTCAGTTCTCCTGAATCTGATCTATACATTGAGCACAATTCCAATCAAAATCCCGCATTTTTTTTTCAGAATTGCTTAGTTTAGATCAACATAAAGTAGATCCTGAGATGAGGTCTGCATGCAAGTAATTTATTAAAGAGATGTTCTCAGAAGAAACTGATCAGAATGTGGAGAAGTAGAACATGGAAGGGTAAAAAGGCAAGCAAACGTCTAGCTTCTGCCTGATCCCACATGGAAACTCAGGAATGTAACTGACACCCAGAACATTTCTCACTTCACTGCACATAAGCTGTTCTTTCATACTCCAGCAACAGTTAGTCATTGCTAAGATCTATGGAGGACATAAACTCCCTGGCATTTACAGCTCTCTCTACATTTCGTCATAGTGGCTCCTGTAATTTTCAGGGCATCCTTCAAAAAAAACCATAGGTACAGGCTATAGGAAATACAATAGACAGAAGCTTGATAAGAAGGGCAGATGTGAGGAGCAAAGGATTCCTGAGGGGTTTAGGGTCGAGAGCAGGCAAGGCTCACTATATGGAAATCAACAAGCTGATTGTAAAACTTATATGGAACTGTAAAGAGCTGAGCCAAACAAAGATAATCTGGAAAAAGAGGAATAAAGTGGCAGTACTTATACTACCAGATTTCAAGACTTACCATAAATATACATTTAAGTCAAGTGTGGATTGACCTAGGAACAGAAAACCAGTGGAACAAATAAAATGCCAGAAACATATGTATACATACACATTCACTTGATTCATATCAAAGATGTCTGCAGTGGAAAAAGAGGTTTTTAAAAATTGGTACTGAACTAAATTGGATACTAATACAGAAATAAACCTTAACTCTAACACACACAAAATTCAATTCTAGATGGATTGTAGACCTGACGTGATGAGCTAAGAAAATAAAATCTCTGAAAGACAACAGAAAAGCATATCTTCATGACCTTGGGGTTTATGCTAACCATCAGGGAAAAAAGTCATGTTTTTGACTTTATTGATATTAAAAACTATAGCTTATCTAGAGATACCATTGGGACAGAGAAAAGACAATAGAATAGGAAAAGACATTTACATTACAGATAGCCAATGAAGAATTCATAATTGAAAAATGTAAAGACATGGAGGACAAGGGGAGTTAGAGAGGAGAAGGGAGTTGGGGGAAATTGGAAGGGGAGGTGAACCATGAGAGACTATGGACTCTGAAAAACAATCTGAGGGTTTTGAAGGGGCGGAGCGGGTGGGAAGTTGGGGGAACTGGGTGGTGGGTATTAGAGAGGGCACGGATTGCATGGAGCACTGGGTGTGGTGCAAAAACAAGGAATACTGTTATGCTGAAAATAAAAAAAAAAAGAAAAATGTAAAGAACTATAAGTCATGAATAAGACAGGTAAGTTTTTTAAAGATAATCAAAAGACTTACAGAGGCATTTCATGAGAGGCTATCCAAATGACCTTTAAGCACATGATCAACATTATTATCCATCAGGGAAATGAAAATTAAACCACAATTAGATGCCAGTGCATATCTACAGGTATTACAAAATGGAAGAAGGAAAAGAGCCGGGACAAAATCCTACCATTTCTCTTTTTTTTTTTTTTTTTTCAATTTATTTATTTTCAGAAAAACAGTATTCATTATTTTTTTACCACACCCAGTGCTTCATGCAATCCGTGCCCTCTATAATACCCACCACCTGTACCCCAACCTCCAACCCCCCCCACTTCAAACCCCTCAGATTGTTTTTTAGAATCCATAGTCTCTCATGATTCACTCCTACCATTTCTAAATGTGGAGCACTTGGAACTTTAATGCCCTCAACTTGGAAATTTGGAAGGATTTATTAAGACTAAATGAAGTTGCTTTGAACATTCCTTGGGCATGCCTTTTGTTGCACAAATTAATAAAACTTGTGTTAGGTACTTTTTTAGGTGCTAAATTCTTGGTCATGGACTGTGAATTTTTTTCAATGTAGCCAGAAGCTGAAATGAAGCAAGAGCCCATACGGACACAACAGATACAATAAAGTAATGAGAAATATCAAACTGGTACACACAACATGCATCAGTCTCATGGCACAAGTGAATAAAGATCAGTCAAGTAAATAAAAACTATTTCATTTTTTATGAACTAGGAAAGGCAAAATGAATCAATGGTGATAGATACCACAATAGTCGTGACATGTATAGAGTGTATTGACTGGAGAGGACATAAGGGAACCCCTTAAGGTGTTGGGAGGATTTTTATCTGATCTAGATAGTAGAAGTTCACTAAAATATGAGTTTAATATTGTACTTTAATGTTGTATTGTCTATTGAATGTTAAGTCACATTTCACTGATAAAGAAAAAAGAACTAGAAAAACCCAAAGTGCTGCAAGTTTGTTGTGGACATTCTAGAAAGTAGAGAAATGCACAATGAGACATCCCAGTGTTAACATTTTTTTTTAATTACAAAAATGACAGTAGATTGTAAATGTTGTTTTGTAGTCTACAATTTTCCCATAAACAAAATGTCATGATCATTTTCTCACTCAATAGATTTTCTACTACAATATAAAAAATATTTGCTTATGTAAATGGTAAGGATATAACATGACTCTATGCCAGAGAACTTTGTCCTACTATTAATTCTTACATGTTTGGGCAGGAGACAGAGGAGAAAACATTTCTGAAGGGGTGGATGGCCTAACGTAACCACACAAATATGCAACAAATGCTCATAGTTATGAGGGCTTCTCAACCTGTGTTTGCAACACTCTTTCAAATACTGAAAGTTTTGCAGGCAATATTGAAGTAGTAGTAATGGCAAATTCATTCTGCCTTCTTTTAAATTTTTTTTTACTAATTAACAGCAGTAAAATGTAGAATTATTTTTAAAAACTTGACAACTCTGGGGGCGCCTGGGTGGCTCAGTGGGTTAGGCCGCTGCCTTTGGCTCAGGTCATGATCTCGGGGTCCTGGGATCCAGTCCCGCATGGGGCTCTCTGCTCAGCAGGGAGCCTGCTTCCTCCTCTCTCTCTCTCTGCCTGTCTCTCTGCCTGCTTGTGATCTCTGTCAAATGAATAAATAAAATATTTAAAAAAAAAACTTGATAACTCTGAAGGGAATAAAAACCTAGGATAAAACTTTGGGGAGGAAAAGTTTAGGAATCCTTGAACTAACTCATCACCAGTAATGCTTCTCCCCAGTGGTTCTAGTACATGCACTCCAATATTTGTGATGAACTATGAATCTTGGTATACATTACTTATTATAAGCATTAATGAAAAAATAGGGGTTGTAATTGGTTTATGTATTTTTTGTGAATTAAAGCAGACTCAAATATAGTTCTATAATATTTTCACTCATTTATATACTAAGATGCTAACTTGTGTGGGGACAACAGAAAAAATTTCATGAAGTTTTTGGGGAATTGAACACCATTCATGGCCATGCCCATGGTGTATATTTATATTAGAATCACCTGTCACATTTCAGCCTGTCTTATTTCACCTGTCTTATTTCAGCTTTTTTTCTTTTTTACAACATTTACTCTGAATCATCTCAAGTCTCACTTTTGTTATCCATTAGAAAGGTATAATAATTCTCACCTTAGGGTGCTGAGCTAGCTTAGTCAGTGGAGCATGCAACTCTTGAGCTTGATGTTGTGAGTTCGAAACCCACGTTGGGGGTAGAGATTTCTTAAAATCTTTAAAAATATAATATAATTCTCATCTATTAGAATGATAGAACATCTATGTAGGTTGCTGTGAGAATTGAGTAATAAAATTATGTATTATGTGTTAAATGCTATATCAGGAATTTCCCATGCCTTAAGTATTTTCTGGATCTGACATTTTTTTAAAGATTTTATTTATTTTAGAGAAACCAAGCAAGTAGGGAGTGAGGAGGTGGTGGGGAGGGGCAGAGTTGGAGAGAGAGAGAAAATTCCAAGCAGGCTCCATGCTCAGTGCAGAGCCAGACGTGGGGCTCGATCTCATGATCTTGAGATCATGATGTGAGCCAATATCAAGAGTTGGACACTCAACCTACTGAACAGGTGCTCCATGGATCTGACACTCTGAATGTAAAATGTGAATCTGTCTCTACAGCTGACCAATAATCCATGTCAAATTCAGTCCATGAACTTGATTTGCTTATGGACAAAAGCACACATCATTAGGCTTTGACCCAGATAAAACTTGTTGGGATTAGTATTGACAGAATCCAACACTGGCAGAAACCAACATGCTTTTGAGTAGCAAGAAAGGGAACCACAGTACTTGACTCTCAGAAGAATTGAGATTTAGAGAATCAGATACTGGTAAGAAATATTTGCTCTGGAGGTTGTTTTTAAGCAAACAGAGAGCCATACAGCCCTACTCTTTATCTTCCTCTACTTCCCCATCTGAGGAAAGAAAAAGAAAGAGCAAGAGAGAAAATATCTGTCATCTTTAGCCAGAATGAAAATTCCAATCACCCTAATGTTTTGTCGGTTTTATTTTTGATCCAACTTTAGAGCTTAGAAGACTGTCTGACACATAGTGGCCACCCCCTCCCCAAGATTCATTGACTAAACATGCATAATATGAATGAATGAATGAATGAACATTGAATAATAAACACAAATGAATGAATGAATGAATGAATGACAGAAGGCTTTAGAGCTACAATGCCTAAATAGAGCTATAGAGACCATTAGCCTCTATCCACATACTTTCTGTCACTTAAGCCGACATGCCTCTGGCTTCAGGGAGAGGTTCTGCTTAACCAGCCCACTATTAATACATAGTCTGCAACTATACAGTCCAACATTTATGGTATCAGTCAGTGTTCTGGCAAGGAACAGAACACTCAACACGTTTAATTGATGAAAAGTTAAAGAAGAGAATATTTACAGAGGTGTGCACAGCGTTAAGAGAACCAACATACCCAGAGACTAAAGATTGCAGAAAGTTATTGCTATCCCACTAGCTAAAAGGGCAAGGAAAGGGACCAGCATGTCTGGAGCCCAGTGAGACTGGGAAAGGGGGGAGAGGGGCTGTCAATAGACGCCACTGCTTTAGAGGGATGTAGCCACTGCCTAAACCACAGCAAGGCAGGGAGGGAGTAGAAAGACTAAATATTCACCCTCTTTCTTTTCTGCCCTTCACTATCCTACCAGCACTTAGTGGCCACACTCAACTGGGAAACAGGAAAAAGAGCCTGGGTGATACATTCTATAGAGGTCAGACTCTGGGCATAGAGTGAGTCAGAGAGGAGTAGAGAGTAGATCTGGAGGACAAGAAGGGAATAACCAGGACATTCCCCTTCATACATGTTCCATCCCAATGAGGAAAGCTCAGAGGTCTTGACAGGTGAGCCCAAAGACTCACTGGTCCCTTGGTCCTGTCTTCCCATCATTAACTGTTTACTCCCAGCTTTAATCTTCTCTCTCCAACTACATTCAGTGGCCTGAGGTCTTACTGGTCTTGGATAATTATACAAGAAAAGCACCAGTTAAACATCGGCTAAAGAGTAATTACATAGTAGGGAGCACTCAGTATGTGAGTGTCTGCCAGAGGCCAGGCATTAGAGTCAGCCATGGAGAGAAATTGCAAATGCCACAGAGATGATCTCTTTCCTCAAGAGGCATATAGTCATGGACTGGGAGATTCAGAAATTAAAAAAATAAAATAAAATAAAACTAGCAATAATGCTACCATGAAGAGGACAGTTGACTGGAAATGAGTGAAGGAAAGCATGAAATGCTTTCTTAATGGAAAATGGAAACTTACATTATTGTATTTTTTTTCCCAGAGTTTTAGCACCTTTTGACTTTTTTATTCCACAAGAAAAGAAAAATATTGGTGTTGATTTGGGGGTAATCAAAACAATAGTAAGCAGAAGGAATTTCTGGGCACAAGAGTGGAAAGAGGGGTCTTGGAATCAGATTGACTAGGAATCAAATCTTGGGTCTACTACTTTGAAGTCTGAAACTCATTTCTAATTGGTGATAGTGATACTTTGGTTGCCGGGTGGCTGAGAAAATGAAATCATTTGACTTTTTGACAAAACATGGGCACTGTGCTAAGAATTTGGGATGTTGTGGTTTCTAATCAAAATTTTCAACCTGTATGTATTAAGGATGAAGGGAAGGAAGGAGGCTTAATGTAGGTGAAATCTCTATTTCCCTGTAATTATAATTAAGGCCACCTTGGGAATAAAATGCTATGGTAACACTGTCTATATGATTCCAAATTGTGCTCTTGATTTTCTACTCCAAAGGAAAAAAAGCACATGATTGAACATCAAAAAATGTCTACCCAGTGGCTGAAGTTTCAGATTGGAGTTAATTTCAAGGTTGATTGGAATGTCAGAGTTAATGATTTTGTCCCCGAAATCTTGGAATTCGTAATTATCCTTAAAGACTGTAAACAGTGTTGGAAAGAGCCTATTTGTCTTCAACTTGTTTTTCCCAGAATTGCCTCCACCCACCATGATCTTTCAGCAACAATCTCAACTGCCTGCAATAGTAGTTAAAATTATGGCGCCCGACACTCTTGAATTTATAAACCAGCCCATCTGTTATTAGTGTTGTTATTAAGTCACTACAATTGTTTAATCAAAAAGTGACCTGATTCTCTCCCCAGAATATCTGGAGAGATGGGTAAGGCTAAATAAGAGATAGAAGAAAATGCACATAAGTAAGTTGAGTTGGAAAGTAGATAATAAAATGCATGCATCTGAAACAAAAAAAGAAGCAAAGTTCTTGAAAAATGGGAAAGTAGTTGTCAGTAGCAAACCAGGAGAGGGGGAGGAGAAGGAAGGGGAAGGAGCCTAGAGAGAAAGAGGATGGGGGGGGGGGAGAAGAAAGAGGAAGAAGAAAAAGACAAGGAAAGGAAAAGAAAGCAAGCCCGAATCAGATTTTGCAAAAGTTCGCAACACTAGAGTTTGTGAGAAGAACGGGCTTGCTCCCCTACTGTGGCATCCAGTGTCATTGGATATTTAAAAGAGTCCACCATCCAGGGATTATTTATGGACTCCAAGATTGTAGATCTTTTCTGTATGACCTTGGAGCATGGCTTACGTCCTTCGGGACCTGTTATATGATACCGCTAAGCCTCCGTTCCAGCTCATTCCCCATCCTTGATGCCTTTCTCTCCACAGTCTTTCAGTCTTCTCACATTAGCATGGAATTCCACTCTGGCAGAGCTAGAGGGCTCTTGGAGGTCATTTAGTCCAGCCCTGCCATTCTAAAGAGAAACTAAAGTCCAGAGAAGAAGAGCAGTTACATGTCCAAAGAACCAAGACTTAAAAATAAATAAATAAATAAATAAATAAATAAATAAATAAAAACCCCAAAGATGAGTTCTTAAATGGAGTTGCAATTGTGGTAAGGGAATCAGGAAATGCCTACGGACCTCTCCCCCAGTTTCTTAACTACTGCTCCCTGTGCTCAGTGATTTCCTTTGACAAAAACAAAGCTCTTCACTCTTCAGGGAGAATGTTGTGAGTGACGTTTATCGAGCACCTTCTACATGCCAGGCACTGTGCCCGATACTTCCCATCCACAGTCTCATTTAATCTCACAATAATCCCATAACCAGGTTCTATTAGTCCCACTTTTCTTCTCTGAGTTCAGTATTCTCAGCTGTAGGATGACCTTCTGGAGGTCACAGAGAGTAAGTTCCAGAAACAGGGTCCAACCATAGGTTTGTCTTTCAAATAGCAGTGGTGCTCCAGTGGGGGTGGGGGTAGATTTTGGAATCAAACTGTATTGGGGAATGGAGTACATAAGAAGGGGAAAGAGAGGGTAGAGTGCTGTGCAAGGGAGAGGCATCACCTCTCCACCTTCCATTGGCTCCCCCTTTCCAAGGGCCGGGGGCTGGGATGAGGTTCAGCTCTGTCTCCAGCATGCATGCACAAAGGAAACTGGATCATTGGTGTTCTCCACCATGGTATGCTGCCTTGAAAAGGCAAACAGCTCTCTCATTGCCTGAGATTACCAACAGCCATGTGAGTTCAGTACTTTCAGGGCGAGGCTCCAAAAGGAGAATTGCATTCGATCAAGTTTCCAAAGGCTTAAGCTGCAGAGGCAGAAAACCTCAGGTCAGGTTCCAGCTGTAAATCCAAATGTCTTCCCTCTAAACTGTCTGTAGGATCCAGCCGATCCTCCGGCTGACAAAGACCCAGATGACATCTGGTCCTCCTTACCCAGGAGAACATCTGCGAGGAGTTTCTCAGCACGAGTTGTGATAACAGTTGTACCGAATGACACACTCCTCCATGCAGCCATTTGCTTCCATCAGAATCACCACGTAAATGCAGCCAAAAGAAGAAAGATCTTGGGCTCTGCTGTCTGAATTCTCGGAATCAGTGAGTCAAATTGCCTGGCCTGGGAAGTCTCAGGGAAAGTATGTTGGCACAGCCTCCATGGGGAAATGGGGCATTCTAACTTCTCACTCAGAATGCTCTAAGCATCCAAGAGCACTGAGGCCCTCTGGTTTCTGCCATGGGATAATTGGCCACTAATCCCCCATCATCTCCCCATACAAGATAATGGTTTACTTGGGAAATTAATGGTTTAATTGGGAAATTAAAGCAATCTTCAAATGCAGAGGGTGGGTTTGTTTCAGTATAGGATAGAGGTAATAGAATCAAGAACGTTTTTAAAAAGAAAACACCGAGCAATAGAACACTGATAGAAACCAAACCAGGGTCAAGAAATGTGGGGTCAGGGGCCTGGCTTTGATGTTACTGGTCTGGGAGAGAGGATAGTCAGGTCCTCTCTCTGAATCTTGACCTCTTCTTCCTTGAAACCAAATGGGTTACTTGAGTGGTTGTCCACTGAGGTAGCTCTGTCCCTAAGGATCATTTGTGAACATATAGAGAAATTTTGTCACATTGATTCAAGGACACAACTAACCTTCAGCAGCCAGAAGCCTGTGATACATGGGACATTCTCACCAATAAAGAACTGTCCCTCCCACAAAGCCAATAGTGCCCTTGTTGCAAATCCCTTGATAATCTCTTACTGCTAGAATCAAAGATTATTAATGAAAAATTGGCCCAATTTTCTGCTTTGGTAGGTGGGAAACTTGAGTAAATTGGAGAAGCCTCATTCACAGCTCTTTGGCGCCTAAGTCCTTAGTATTCTGTTACTTTCTATGTATCCTTCTCTCTCTCCTCCCTACATATACACACGAATACATGCCAATATTACGCTGCTTAATTTTCATCCTTATTTTAATGGTCAAATTTTAAATGAGTCTTTCTTTTGTACTGTTTTTTCCTTGTTTTAATGGATTTGCATGTTATTGGCACATGGTTTCATTGTGAGCTGTTCATTGCCCTTACTACACCAAATTCCTCGATGGCACTGACAGATCTTGCTAATAGCTGGTCATTCATTCAATAAGTCAAATGAGACTTGTAATAGCTCATACACACTGAGCATTTGCAGCGCACCAGGAACAGTACCAAGAGCTTTTATGTGTCTTGAGTCAATTAACCCTTAGGCCCTCTTATCATCCCCATATTATGGATGAGAATATTGAAACTAAAGGAGGCAAGTGACTGGCCCTCAGTCAGTCACACAAGCAGGTATCATGTTAGGGACTAGAGATCAGAGACAGAAGCCAGTTGCTGCATTAAAGACCTTGCATTCTTTTTTTTTTTTTTTAAGATTTTATTTATTTATTTGACAGCAATCACAAGTAGGCAGAGAGGCAGACAGGGGTGGGGGGAAGCAGGCTCCCTGCTGAGCAGAGAGCCCGACCCGGGGCTTGATCCCATGGCCCAAATTGAAGGCAGAGGCTTTAACCCACTGAGCCACCCAGGCACCCCAAGGACCTTGCATTCTGAGAGGCAAATACACCAACACAGACAGCATGGAGAGTGTGGTCTCTGAGTATGATCCTAGAGATTGCCAAGTGAGCCCCAAGGAGAGGCACAGAGCCCAGTGTCTGGAGGAGAAACCCCAAGATGGTGCCTGAGCTCAGGTTAGAGACACAGTGATAAATGAGCAAGGACACTCCAGTGGGGGATCCCAGAAGTAGAAGTGTGTACATTCCAAGGACTGCAAATGCCCAGGGTTAGAAGTCATTGCTTGGAATAGGGTTTGCCACTAGGGAAACTGAAATCCAGTATGATTTACCCACAGGGAAGCTGAAAAGGTATGTCGTTGAAGTCCCTGGATTTGGTTCTAATGGGAACCAGGTTGTAAATGATTGGAGCTTAACCAGCAGCCTCGGCATCCGTCATCTTCAACAACAGAGGCAAGGAGGAATAGAGAACCAAGCCCTTCCTAAAAGCTATAGTTAGTGTTAAGCATCTTCCCTGCTAGTTCAATGAATCCTTCCTCTGCTCAACAGGGTAGCATTACTATCCCATTTCACAAGTGGGAATACTGAGGCGCAGGGAGGATAAAAACAGTAGTGAGGAGCCACGTCAGGAATTAAACTCTAATCTGATGGTAAATCCCACAATCTGCCATGCTGCTCCCAGGGTCTCACTTGGTGTGTGCTCAGCCCAGGCATGCTGACCACCTCTGCCATCCCTGGGACACTGAGAGGCTACTGGGGTCTCCCTGTTAGGTCTGCTACTGCACCTAGACGTCAGTGTTTACTTGAAAGCGCCTCCTCCCCTCTTCTGTGTGGTCTGAAGCAGCAAATTCAATGTCAATTTTGTTCATGCTCAATCTCAGTTTAGATAAACCAGTTAGCAGAGTATATATGATAAAATTCCCTGCCAAGTTATAAACTAAGTAGTCAAACAAACAAACACAAAATCAAATGAAGATCTAATTAGCTGGGTCCATTCACTCTGCTCCCTTCCAGCTGGTCCCGGATAATCTATAACAAACACCAGGGAAGAAAAACAAACTACCTGCTTTCATCTTTCATATTTTTCCCCCTGCTCCTTAGTGTTTCTCATCTTTCCTTCTCTCTCTCTCTCTCTCAGTTTTCCCCCCTTTTCTGTATTTTTTTCTTTCCTTTTTTCATTATTTTCTTTCTCTTTCTCCTCCTCCTTCTTCTACCTTGCTTTCTTCCTGTTTTCTGTTTGTCCTCAGAACCCAAGCAGGAACTCTAGCCTAGGAGACACATGAGCCTCCCATAAAAGCTGATTCTGAAAGGGGGCCATCAGTTTTTCCCTTCTGACACAGACAGCCTAGAGCTGAAAACCATCTCACACCTTTTAGCCATGAAACCAGATATGGATGCTCCTGGGACATGGGGACTGGAGTGCGTCTCTGATCCTCTCCAATCATCCTGACCCAGTCTGAGATTGGGGAACCCCTGCTGGTTAAACACCAACAGGAAGGGGACCAAGGGTCAGGGAGTTGGCTGGTGGCATGGTGGGTACCAGACCTAAATCCTTCTTTCATTTTTCAGTCCCAGCCCCAGTTACAAAAAAAAAAAAAAAAATCCATTCCCAGAAGAGAGAAGAAAGTGACAAGTGAGCCAGGTTTTGGCTTTTTAATAATGTGAAAATTGAAGCAATTGAAGGACAGTTACTAATAAATACAGTTCATGGCTATGAAAGCATGGAAATTTTTTCTCTGTAACGTAGCATAACCATGCGGGTGGAAACGTTGATTCATTTGAAATAAACCGCTGGCTATAACTTTTAGCAATCTAAAAGAACTGTGCACGGCAGAAGGACCGTGAGCTTGGAGTCAAACTCCATCCAGCCCAGCACGAGGAGTGTGACCCTGGGCAGGTCATTTGCTTTCTTAAGCCTACTCTCCCACCTGTCTCTTCACCAGGAAAATGGGATCAATAAATAAGCAAACAAACCAATAAATAGACCTCCCCTGAAACAGTTTTCTTGGAGTATATGACATGAACACTGTCAAATCTCATCTTAATGAAAGTGTGCAGGACTGGAAACTAACGATTCTCTAGAACTCTTACCCACATTTCTTTGTTTGCTTTGTGATCAGAAGCGAGTCCCTTCACGTCTCCAGACCTCCATTTCCTGTCTTCAAAACCAAATCACACACCCGGGGATGCAAAATGGTACGGCCACTCTGGAAAACAGTTTAGCATTTTTAATCAAGTTAATGATGCACTTCAGCTGTAACTCACAAGTCCTACTACTGGTTATTTTCTCTAGAAAAATGAAAACTTAGATTCATGCAAATAGCTATACTGATCTCTTTGCAATCACCAAAAAGTGGAAACAACCCATGTGTCCTTCAGTGGATGCACAGATAGACAAACCATGGCTTATCTGTACCATGGAACGTTGCTCAGCAATAAAGGTATGACTTTTTGATACACACAACAAGTTGGATGAATTTCAAAGGCATTATGCTGAGTGTAAGAAATCCAACTCAAAGGCTGTATACCCTATGAGTCCATCTATCTGCTATTCTCCATTCAGGGAAACACAGAACTACAGTGGGAGAGCATGGGTCAGTGGTGGCTCAGGGTGAAGAGTAGTGAGAACATGTAACTGTATGTACGTGACAGGAGGGAGTTTGGGGGTAATAACTATTCTGTATCCTGATTATGCTGGCGGTTACATAAATCTATGCACGTGTTAAAATTCCTAGAATCATAGGCCAAAAAGAGAGGGCATTTTACTCTGTCATCTAGAAAAATAACAAATTGAGTGGGAAGAATAAAAATAAATTACTCTTATTTATCCGTAACTTTTGGGTTCACAAAGTGCTTTCATTTGATTCTCGCAGCTCAGAAATCATAACTGACAGACACAAAATGACTTTCCTGGCAAATACTGATGTAATGCTTGAATCCCATCTTTCCAATTGCAGATTCTGGGTCCTTTTCAGCACACCTCACTAGGTGATACTTGAAGTCCTTTCCTTTTCCAAGAGACTGTGTGTTTGCCGAAAGAAGCTGTTATATGCTGTCTATTGTTTGTCTTGTTTTGTTTTGTTTTCTCCAAGTTCCTATGTCAACCCGCTCATGCTCCTGGGAACGATTGTATTTTCGTAGAGAAAAAAAACAAAATAGGTCAGCGCACAATTGCATAAAATGACACATGAGTGGAAGGCACTTTTTTGAACGTCTCATTGAATGAATGATTAGAAAAATAAGTTGTGGTTAATTGTAAAGACTTCACGCATGTATTCGTTCATTCAACACATCTTTACTCAGCCATATCATCGGGTGCCGTGACTTGGCACAGCAATTTCTTTGGCGGTAGAAACTCTCCCTACATACCTTTCTGGCTAACTTTTAAGCATCCTTTGGAAATTGGCTGAAAGTTCACTTTCCTGGTGGTTTCCCTGTCCTTCTCCAACAAGCCTGCTTCAGTGTTTTCCTGGGACCAGAGAGGGCATCCTACATGGTGTTCCGTACAGACACTGAGGATTTCAGTACAACATGGTGGCTGTCTTTCCCCCTAGACTGTGAGCGTTAAAAAGGGAGGGATCAGACTGGAATCACCTGGCACAGGACTCTCCACAGTTAAGAGGCCTTCATTCATCCAGTGGCCAGGTTTTTACATGGCCCTTGCCTGTGTCAGGCAGTGTTCTCTTGCAGAGAAAAATGCACAGCACATCTCCTCATGGATCTTACCATTAAAAGTGAAAGACCATGAGGAAACAAATGACACGCATCACCATCCTTCTAGATCAGTGAAGAAAAATAAAAGCGGGCAGGAGGACAGAGTGTAATGGGTTCCTGAGGAAGAAACATTTGAGCACAGATGGGAACGAAACACAATTCTTCATTTAGTGTTTATCCAACAAGAATTTCCTGAGAATCTAGTACCTCATTTATTTTTCCCAGTCTTCCAGGTCCACGTCCTTTCCCAGCCCCCATGCCTCAATAAGCATGGGGCCATCTGCTAATTTGGGACTTTGGGCCCTAGTCCCCATGGTGGCTAGAGCCACAGGGATGGCATTGCCTGGGCTTGGGGACACCTCCTCTCCACGGCCTCTGACAACCTGAGCAAACTTCTCCTGGGCAGGGGTGCTGGGAGTAATTTTGTTTTGGATCCTGGGTTGGTGTTTAGATTTTAAACTAGTAACCTGCCAGTCTCCGGCCATTTGAGAACTTGGCTTCCTTTGACTCATAAAGTATCCTTTATGCCTTGGAGGTGACATAAAATATCATTCCATCTTTGCCCTGAAATACTCCCGACTGTTGCATGAAATGGGTCTTTATGGTACATCAAAGGCCCAAACCGTATCCTTTCCTAGACCTTTGATATTTTAATATTTGGCCAATGGAAGTATTATCTCTTTAATCCACAGAGCACTTATTTATTTTGTCGGTTATATCTTTGTTGTTACTTCAATGATGAGAGTGCTGCTAGGCAAGGAGAAGGCGCCCAGCCTCTTGGCAGCTCCTGAGTTGGACTTTTTCTAACTTTTATCTCCAAGAGCGAAAGAACTCAGTGTTTGAACACTTTTTGGTCTAGTATCCTAAGGGAAATGTCAGACAGCATCCCCCTCAACAAGTACCTCTAATATATGCTTCTCACAAGCCCACCAAGTTCCTTCAGTGGGCTTCCATGGGCTTTCTGGAGCTTGAGGAATTGATGTTTGGCTTTAAACAGGAGCCAAAAGTCATTATTATTGGAAGTGGGCTGCTCATGTTCAATGAGGAGATGTTGCATACCTACTACGTGTCTCTTTTTAAGTTAGAAACCTAAGAACCATCTCAAATCCCTTGCATATTTTTTTGTAGACTCAAGAAGTACTTATTGCAGTCTATGGTTGATCAGACACTGGGCAGAACCTTCGGGACACTCTGTATAAGACAGTCTGCCTTCAAAACCGTTTAGTTGAGTTCCTCTCTCTCTTAAACTCCTCTTCATTTTTTACCAAGTCCTGTGGGTTCTGCCTTCCAAATAATTCTCAGATTCACCCCCTTCTCATTGTACTCCCTACCTCTGCCTTAGATCAGGATCTGATCATTTCCCAACTGATTTCCTGCCACCGTCTCTTAACTGGACTCTGGACCACCAGTTTCACCCCTGTGACCCACCCAGGATCCAGCCATGGTCATTAACCTAAAACTTTAATTTTATCAGTTCTCTGCTCCAAACCTCTCAAGCTCAAATGTCTTCAAGGCCTGGGCAATGAATAAAAATAAGTGAAGTCGCAGGATAAAGTCAGGGCCAAGAAGGCAGTAGAAAGTCGAAGTGGAGACAGCATGCCCCACTGAAATGAGGGCCCCAAGTCAATCCAAGTAAACGCTTCTTCAGGCTGAACCCCAGGCCACGAGCCTGCCCCTCTGGCTCCCACTGAATTCGTACACCTCTCTGCAGCCTCTCACCACTGCCGCCTCATGAACTGGCCCAGCTGAACTTTCTAGTCTGGTTTCTCACCCTGACCATCTACCTCCTGCCTTCTCTTCTAATCTGTGCTTAGCTATATTAAGTTTCTTGCTTTTGTTTTCCAAAAACCATCACGTCTTCGTGTGTATCTTCTCATGGTATTACATTTCCTGAAAATTACCCTGGTTTCTCATGTACAGAGTTCTGTTCCATCTTTCAAAATTTACTCTCCAGTATCCCATCCTCTGACTCTAGAACTGATCCTTCCCTCTCTGTCTTATTTCTTTGCCTTGTTGTTCAGTGGAAAAGAGCGACATGTTATCAGGAAGCTCCCCGTGGCTGGTGCTTGCTGGCTGATACTGGGCAATATTTGTGGTCCGTGTACCTCACACTGAGCAAACACTTCTGTGGAAGTGTGACAAACTGAATTATCAGCTTCAGTGTTAGGTGATTTCACAGATTTCTTATTTAATTTTTATAAGAGGCAGTTTGAGGAGTGTGTGTTATTATATCCGTTCTCTAAATGAGGAAACCAAGACTAAGCAGAGCCCAAGTTTACACAGTAAGTGAGTAGTAGAATCTGGCTCTAGCCCCAGGTCTTCTAATACAGAGGCCGGCCTACTTCCAACAATGTGACCCACTCAGTTCTCAAACTGAATGCAAATATACCAGTGGAAATTTCAGGCCAAATGTTGGTAAGGTCATTGATGGGAGAAGATGAAATAGATGAAGAAGAAAATGCACAGAAAGAGACCGAAAAAAATAGACTTGGGGCTCTCCTTAAGCACCGTGTCACAGACCGTATAGTGCAAAGAGTCTTCACTATTATGGAGGTGTCCTGGCTTCTGGGCCTAGTCCTGCTACTAACATGCTAGGTGACCATAGGTGAGCCACTTTCCTTCTCTGAGATGGCAATTCTTCACCATGAACTGTGGGGGCCAGACTCCCTGGTAATTGATATCCATTCTTGCTGTGTCTAATGTCATGTCACTAACACCTGGAGAATTGGCAGGAGTGAAATTGTTCCCAGGTCCTCTGTTCTTGACTGAGGCCCACCCACTGTCTCACCACCCATGGTCTTTCTCTCTCTACCTTTCCCTTTGGAGAACCTAGAAACGGGGAAGCCAGGCACAGGTATAGAAGCAGTGAAAAAAGATGACACAAATTCCTTGCATCCATGAGCAGCTTTCCAGAATGAACAGGCCAGTCCAGTGTGTTGCCTTACACAATGAAGGACTTCATTTCCCATTATCTTTGCTTTTGTTTTTGTTTTTTTTTTAAGATTTTATTTACTTATTTGAGAGACAGAGAGCAGGAGCAGGGGGGAGAAGGCAGAGGGAAATGGAGAAGCAGTCTCCTTGCTAAGCAGGAACCTGATGTGGGGCTGGAACCCAGGACCATGAGATCATGACCTGAGCTGAAGGCAGATGCCTAACTAACTGACTGAGGCATAAAGGATTCACAGATACTCAAAGGAGGATAGCATTTTTTTTTTAAGGATCATGTCAATTCTTAAATGTATTTGACTTTTTTTCCTTCCTCCTTGAAAAAAAGCAAGAGAGGAAGAAATACTTTGAATGAAAAATTTACTGACTATTTATTCAGGAATAATTTACTGGTCTTTTGGTGATTTCTGGGTTTTACTAGGTCCTCTCCTCTCAAACCATACTCCACACTGGGGGCCAGAGATTGCAGGTGGGGAGATTCATAAGGAAGCTAATGTAGTCCATCAGGACTTCATCAACCTTGGTCTGCACTATGACAGTGCAGGGGAAATCTAGAGAAGAGGGTAAATGTGAGTGGCAATTCAGAAGCAGAATCTATGGGACTCAGCTGGCAACTGGACATGAAAGGTGAGATCAAGGACTAATAGTCTAGGATAACCCTCCACTCCGGTTTGGGTGATGGGTAGATAAATGATGGCACCATTTCTATGGAAAAGAGATCTGGAAAGAAAGGTACACGTGGGAAGCAGAGGTGATAAGTTCAGTTTTGGACATGCTGAATTTGAAGTAAAGCATTCAAATGTAGATGTTGTAAATACTAAGGAAATAGTTGGATCTACTAAGTTTAATGCCATTTTGATAGACTGTACTATCAGAATCTGTGCTGTTCCTTCCTCTAGGACCCTTCTTTATTGGACCCGTCCTTGAGGAGAACCATAATTCCTATCCCATTGACATTGAACTTGTCCAAGTGATTTGCTTTGAACAACACAATGTGAGAGAAATGATATGTGTTCTTTCCAAACAAAAACTTTAATAAGAAATCACTAGTTCAGCCTTGTTTCTTTCCTCTCAGCCATGACACTGGCATGTCCCAGGGAGGGGCTGTTCCGTTCACTTTGATCTGGGGAAAAAGGAGACCTGGAGCAGAGCCACAGCCAATCCAAGAGAGCAAGAAATCAACCTTTGTTGTTGTGAGCCATTAATATTTGAGGGTTCATCATGATGGCAGCCAAGCTTAGCCTAAACTGAGTCACTCATTTATGGAGGGAGACACTGAGACCCAGGAATATAAATCGGAAAGGGGAGAGGAAAAGAAATTATCTCCAGGCATTCAAATCTTAGTAAGTATTTTTTTCCTCTCTATACAGAAGTTCTCATGTCTGTGTCCCTTGAACCTAATATGTTAGAGCTGAATACCTTGGTAGCAGGGCCCAGTTTCCTTTTTCTTTCTTTCTTCTTTTTTTTTTTTTTAATATAAGTGAAACATTATTTTCTTTTCCTCTGCAGAGATTTCATCTGCATCCTGTTTTTTTCTTTCCATTTAAAGGTTCCTGCCTAGCATCAGGCCCATTAATGTGAGATTTGTTTCCCACTACTTTCCCTCTCGGCTCCATAATACTGACTTATGCACAAAAATTTTATTGGGGGTTAAGGCCAGGTGTGGGAAATATTAAGACAAAAATCCATTTTAAAATCTATGTAGAGTGGAGGAAAAGGATCATTGACCTAAAAGATGGGAGTTTGGCTCCCACCTGATCTGCAAAATGGCTGTGTGACACTAGACAGGTCACTTACCCTCTCTGGGCTTCAGTTTCTTTATCTGTCATGGAGGAATGATATGTGTCTATTTATAATGTTTATTTGAAGATAAATTAAGCATCTATTTGTAGATGTCTTTGAAAGCCTGGATGTTGAAAGAGTAAATGTGTGGAGGTGGAGGATTTGGAGGAGCAAGTATTGCCAAGCGACCTTGGATCAGCAGTCTCTTGGCATGGATTAAAATCCCAGTTGCCTGTAAAAAAGCATTTGTACCATGCCAGGCCAGTAGGCAGAAGCTTGGATGGAGGAAAAAGATTTTGGAAAGTACTTCCAGCATTTGGGTTTTCCTAAGAGCAGGATTTCTGGCCCAAGTTTCAAGGGGGCAGAGTTTCGGGGAGACAGTGATGGTGTTGGTGGTGGTCTACTGCATTTAGAACAATACATTACAGATCTCATCAGACCTTCACAATAATGCCATTCTAGCCCCCTGCTGTGAACCCTATTCATATGAGAAACTGAGTCTCAGAAAGGTTAAAATGTATGAAATGGAATCCCACCATAACTTTTGAAGTTACTGAAGGCTGGAGAGGGGATGGAGGGGGCAAAGTGAGGGCAGAGAGCCCAGGAGGAGGGAGGCCATTGCAAGTGCCTGGAGGGAAATAGTTAGAGGCTGGACCACACAGACAACCTGGGGATACACTGTAAATACCATGTAGAGAGGACATTCGTCCAAGGTCATGTGGCAAATTGTGAAAAAACAAGTCTGGACCCCAGATCTTGGGCTCCCAGCCCAGAGCCCTTTCTCTTCTTTCATATTCTTGTCTAATATAGAATGTTTTTCATGAGGTTGATGTAAAATGACATGGAACCAAGCCTTGAATCTGAAATAAAAAAATTTTAAAAGAAGCTCTGGAATAAAAAAATTTTAAAAGAAGCTCATTGATAAAGAGACTCAGAAAACAACCACACGCAATGGCTCCACACCATCAAGCAACCCTCCTGGGGCAGGACTTGCGCCCTGTGGTCTTTCCTCTTGGCCACTCCCACCCACTCTGCCCTGAGCAAAAGAAACAGTGAGGACAGACCAAGAGAGCTAGAGGAATTTAATTAGTGGGAAAGGGCTATGTGTACATGTACACATCCTATATCTAGTCTCAATAACCTATGCAAAACAAAACAAAACCTTTTTATGCATCAAAGATTATTCGTTGACAACAGGAATTGGCAAATGTTTTCTTTAAAAAAGCCCAAACAGTGAAAGCACCAGACTCTGTTGAAACTATTCAGCTCTGCCGTGGTACGGTAAAAGTAGCCACAGGCCATACTTCAATGGAGTGTCTGTGTTTCAGCAAAACTGTATTTAGAAAAACAAGGGGTGGTCTGGAGTTGGCCCAAGGAGCATAGTGAACAGGCCCCTGCTTTAGAATCAAGTTGTCCACTAGTACACTATCTGAAAGGGGGGAGACATCAGAGCCAATGCTAGAGAAATGATCAGCATTCAGTAATCATGTTGACACAATAGTTCGACATCTGAACAGCTCTAACATGGGCAATTATGGAACGTGGTAGAGCTATTCAAACAAACCCCTGAGCATCTGTACTGAGCATACTTAGCACTATATTGAGCATTTGCTACCTGCCAGGCCCTGTTCTAAGCAATTTACATGAAACACCTCTAATGGATTCAAACACCATTAACCCTCCGACTGTACCTATGAAGGGATGCTGTTATGTGTCTACATCTTTCAAGATGCTTTTACTGTGCTTGCGTACTTCCTGTAATGTACACATGGATAGGAAGGAGACCCTTGTGGGTCTCAGAGTGCTCACAGCAAAGGTGCTTGGCTAACTCTAGACCTTTGCCACTTGGGTGGCTTATTCCTGGACTTCTGTCCTCCAGTCCTCTTAAAGCAGACTTCTCAGGGAGGATGTGGCTATCAAATTCCAGTAATTTCCAACAGGATTCAAATGTTTCCAAAGCTGAATTTCCTTTTCACTTAGTTTCTATCCCACTAGGATAGGCTTCCTAAAGGCACAGGCTTCCCATAGACTGAGTGTGGCACGTGAATGTTTATTCTTAACCTGGCGCTATTTTTCATCATAAATAGCTTCTCTGCATGGCCCAGAGGGAGCTTAGTCAGGAGGACTGTGTTCTATTCTTGTCCTGGCACTATCCCCCTGGGTGACTGACTGTGAGCCTCTCACTCAACTTCTGTGGGTGTTGGTTTCCTTGTCTGTTCAATGTGAGTATGAAGAGAAATGATATCCAAGTTATTCCTCAGCTCTAAAATTTTGTCTGTACTCAAAAACTGGGGAAGGGCAGAGCTGAAATTTGAGAAAATGGGATTCTACTCTAGGTCCTGTCACTACTATTATAACCTTAAACAATTCCTGGGCCTCCTTTTCCTAAAAGGTAAAAGGGTAATTATGGTTAACTCTTAAATAAACCTACTGCTCACAAAGCACTAATCTCAGCCCTTTACATGAGGTTAGGCATTTAAGTCCTTATGGCCCTAAAAGCTAGACCTGTTATCATCAAGCCTATTTATAGGTACAGATAGGTTAAGAAAGATGACCCAGAAATGGACCCTCAACTCTACATTCAACTAATCCTTGACAAAGCAGGAAAGAATATCCAATGGGAAAAATACAATCTCTTCAACAAACGGTGTTGGGAAAATTGGACAGCCACATGCAGAAGAATGAAACTGGACCAATTTCTTAAACCATACACAAAGATATACTCAAAATGAATGAGAGACTTAAGTGTGAGACAGGAATCCATCAAAATCCTAGAGGAGAACAGAGGCAGCAAACTCTTCGACCTCAGCCACAGCAACTTCTTGCTAGATGTGTCTCCAAAGGCAAGAGAAACTAAAGCAAAAATGAACTATTGGGACTTCATCAAGATAAAAAGCTTTGCATTTGTGACCACGTGAATGGAACTAGAAGTTATCATGCTTAGAGAAATAAGTCAATCAGAGAAAGACAACTATCATATGATCTCCCTGTTATGAGGAAGTGGAGATGCAATATGGGGGCTTAAGTGGGTAGGAGAAGAATAAATGAAACAAGATGGGATTGGGAGGGAGACAAACCATAAGTGACTCTTACTCTCACAAAACAAACTGAGGGTTGCTGGGAGGTGGGGGGTTGGGAGAAGTGGGGTGGGGTTATGGACAGTGGGGAGGGTATGTGCTACAGTTAGTGCTGTGAAGTGTGTAAACCTGGCGATTCACAGACTTGTACCCCTGGGAAAAAATATATGTTTATAAAAAATTTAAAAAAAATTTAAAAAGAAAAAAAAAAGATAAAAACTTTTGTGCAGGGGATTAAACAGCAAAACCAAAAGACAACCTACAAAATGGGAGAAGATATTTGCAAATGTCTTATCAGATAAAGGGCTAGTATCCAAGACTTGTAAAGAACTTAACAAACTCAACTCCCAAAAAACAAATAATCCAGTCAAGAACTGGGGAGAAGACATGAACAGACATTTTTTCAAAGAAGACGTCCACATGGCCAAAAGACCCATGAAAAAAAATGCTCCATATCACTCGGCATCAGGGAAATACAGATCAAAACCACAATGAGATACTACCTCACACCAATCAGAATGGCTAAAATTATTTCAGAAAACAACCAATGTTGGTGAAGATGCAGAAAAAGGGGAACACTTTTAACTGCTGGTTGGAATGCAAGCTGGTAAAGCCACTCTGAGATTCTTCACGTTGTTAAAAATAGTGCTGCTCTATGACCCAGCCACTGCACTACTGGGTATTTACCCAAAGGGTACAAGCTACTAGGTATTTACCCACAGAATATAAACATTGTGATCTGAAGGGGCACCTGCACCTCAATTTTTTTAGCAGCAATGTCCACAATAACCAAACTATGGAAAGAGCTCAGATGTCCATTGACAGATGAATAGATGAAGAAGAAGTGGAATAGATATACAATGGAATATTACTCAGCCATCAAAGAGGATAAAATCTTATATTTACAATGACGTGGGTAGGACTGGAGGATATTATGCTAAGTGAAATAAGTCAATCAAAGAAAGACAAATATAATATGGCTTAACGCATATGTAGAACATAAGAAACAAAACAGGATAATAGGGGGAGGTAGGGAAAAACAAAATAAGATGAAATCAGAGAGGGAGATAAACGACGAGAGACTCTTAACCGTAGGAAACAAACAGAGGGTTGCTGGAGGGGAGGTGGGTGGAGGGATGGGTAACTGGGTGATGGGCATTAAGGAGGTCAGTGATGTAATGAACACTGGGTGTTATATACCACTGATGAGCTGGATTTGAACCCAGGCCATCTGGCCCCAGAGTCCATACATTTAAGCATGACTTTTAGAATGTCGCTGAACGAGCTGAATTAGACAATCTCTAAGCAGGACTCTCCTGGCTTGAACATTTGACGGGGCTCAATCACTTTGCACCATTTTTCCCTTTTTCTCCTCCTCCACACCACTCCACCCTCTGCCCCACTCAGCTTCCATGCACCTCCACCAGCTCCAACATTCTGTATGTGGTTGTGACGACTCTTTCTGTGACTCGAGAGGACGGAACAGTCAACTCTGCTTCCCTTGGTGTAACAGAAGCCCGAGGCTCTGGTGAGAGGCCGGCCAGTTCACCTCCCGTGGGAACAGACACAGGGCCCAGGCCTTCCCTTTGCCCCCCCCCACACACCCCCTGAGCCTTGCTAATGGAAAATACCACTTACGTCTTCCTGAGATCTATACCTGGTCAGTCTGGGAGAGAGGCTCCTCCTTCAACCCAACTTCAAGCCCAGATTTTTTAACAAGGATGTTCTGTGTTTACTAAGCTAACCATTGTCGGCCACGTCCTGATGGCTAGGAGTCCAGATAAACAGATGTAGTCTCTACCCGCATGGAGCTCACAGTTTTCAGGGGGAGAAACAGCACATGGCGTCTGAGGTATGGTTGCTGCAGCCGCTAAGACTGAGAGCAGAGAGGGGTGGCCATGAGCAGGAGCTAGTCAAAGGTGTGTGGAGTGGGTGGGGGGAATCCAGACCAGCGGGGCACCTGGATGGCTCAGTGGGGTAAGCCTCTGCCTTCGGCTGAGGTCATGATCTCAGGGTTCTGGGATCAAGCCATGCATCGGGCTTTCTGCACAGCAGGGAGCCTGCTTCCCCCTCTCTCTCTGCCTGCCTCTCTGCCTGCTTGTGATCTCTCTCTCTCTGTTACATAAAGAAATAAAAAATCTTTAAAAAAAAAAAAATCCAGACTAGAGGGGAACATGTGGCGCACTCAGGAATCGGAACAGCCATGTCCGTCCTGTTCTCTTCCCTGGGTGCTGGGAGCCTCATAAAATTCACCTCACATCCTCCTCAGGACAATCCCCAAGGTCAGCTTATTGTCCTCACTTCACAGCTGGTGAATGGGAGCCTGAGATGACACAGGCACTGTGGCCTGCCTGTGGGAGCTGCGTGGGGTGGAGCAGGGGTGGATCCCAGGGAATCCCCAGCCCAAGCTCTCTGCCCTGAGCAGGACTGCCTCCTCTCTGAGGTGTTTGCTTCAGGGAGAAAGGGCAGATTAAGAATACAGACTAGTGGGGTGCCTGGGTGGGTCAGTGGTTTAAGCCTCTGCCTTTGACTCAGGTCATGATCTCAGGGTCCTGGGATCGAGCCCCGCACCGGGCTCTCTACTCAGCAGGGAGCCTGCTTCCCCTTCTCTCTCTGCCTGCCTCTCTGCCTACTTGTGATCTCTGTCTGTCAAATAAATAAATAAAATCTTTAAAAAAAAAAAAAAAAAAAGGAACACAGACTAGTGTTACTTAACGTAGTTCCAGGGACCAGGGTCTAGGTGCCAAGCTCCAAAATGCAGAACAAACATTTAGAAAATTTAGAGCAATTTGACACAGTATTCATTGTATGTCTGTTGAATTTAATAATAAAAAATTTAGGTTTATAGATTGTCTTTTTTTTCTACTATAGATCTCCATTAGTATATTTTTATTGAATTTTATAAAAGTATTGGTCTGTGACAGAGGGAAATTTTTAAAAACTAGTTTTGCAACCACCAGAGGAGGCTTCCTATTAAAAATAAAATCCCGGGGTGCCTGGGTGGCTCAGCCCATTAAGTGTCTGTCTTTCACTCAGGTCCTGAGGTCGAGTCTTGCATTGGGCTCCTTGCTTACAAGGAGCCTGCTTCTCTCCCTCTCCTCCCCACTTGTGCTTTCTCGCGCGCTCTCTCTCTCTCTCAAATAAATAAATAAAGTGAAAAAATAAAATAAAATCCCCATTTGGTGGTATGGGGAGCAGCTGGTGGTGGAAAGAGACAAGGGAAGGGAAAGAAAGTCAAGATTATACTTTTAGCCATTATATTAGCCATTATACTTGGCTCCCTTTTTATTGTTTTCATTATTGTATGAAGGAGATTCGAAAAGACCCATGAAGGCAATTGTTTTCTCTAACTTTAAAAAAGACAAAGACTCGGATCCCTTTTCGAGAGCACTAAGGATACGGACTCGGTCTGCCTTCTAGCACTTAGGGGGCACCGCAACGACCAGGACCCGGTGGCCAGTGCTCTGCGATGCCCCAGCCGAGCCATCAGCCCAGCTGATGTGGAATTGTGCCCTGATTGTTCCTCTGACGAATGTCTTCCCGCCTGCTTGTGCTGCCTCCACCAGCTAGAAAGCTCTTCCCACCCCTGCTAGGGTTTGGAATCTTCCAGTCTCCTAAGGGAGAGTCCTGACTTTATTACTACTACTACTACTATTGTCATTTTAAATATGGAGAAATTGAGGCCTCATGAGGCAGTGTGTCCTGATCAGATTGTAGGACCCAGGTCGCTAGGTCCGGAAGTCCTGGTTCACTTCTACCTGCTCCATTATAGCTCCCTGCCCTGACTCACCTCTCCTTTCCCTATTTAATGTCTATGTCACTAATGATCCTAGCATCCTGGCTGTGAATCCATTCCTCACTCTGAAATTCCTAGGGCAGGTAATTTTATTTCCATTTTGCCCTGAGGCAAAGAATTCCTGGAGCCTGTGGCAGGCACTTCAAAGAGAGTGGCAGGATGAAAATGCACCCACCCACCTCCCTTTCTCCCTCCATCTCCCTGCCCAACCATTTCTCATCTTGTCTTACAGCTCAAACCAAAGTGGAGTCTCTATGAGAGAAGGACCCTTGGGTGGTGGTTTTTGAATTAAGTGCAGCCAAGGGCAACAGCTGCCCCAGACTCCGGGGCCACAGTTCTGGGGCACTCACAGTGACCACCCCTGGGTTTTGCTTGCACGATTGTTACATAAAACTAGGCCGGTGCGCTGTATTTTGTCCCTGCCCCAGTGAAATCCGTGACTCAGCCCCATACAAGGGGTTTTCTCCTTTTAAACAAGAATTTCAGAGTTTCCTTTGCCCAAATCTGGGCCTCCAAGTTCCTCCTGCATCATCCCTGCCAACAATTTTGCACCTGAAATTTTCCGCTTCTCCCTCCTTAAATGGCTCACCACAGTGTCTCAGGGATAACCTCTCATTAGGGCAGAAGCTCTGATGCCTTGCCAATAGAGAGTGCCAGAGGCACCCAGATTTTCCAAACATCTGGCCAAATTCAACAATCATTATTTTATTTGCTAATTTTAAAATTGATTTTTTATACACACACACACACACACACACATTTCTGTGCTTCAAAGCCCTCCTCCTTAAAAGGAGGGCATAGAAGTACAAACAGAAATTCCTGTCTTGGGGTGCCTGGGTCGCTCAGTGGGTTGGGCCTCTGCCTTCGGCTCAGGTTATGATCTCAGGGTCCTGGGATGGAGCCCTGCGTAAGGCTTTCTGCTCATCAGGAAGCCTGTTTCCCTCTCCCCCACCCCTGGCTGCCTCTCTGCCTACTTGTGATCTTTCTCTCTGTCAAATAAATAAATAAAATCTTTAAAAAAGAAAGAAAGAAAGAAATTCCTGTCTTAGTAAAAGTATGGGTCAGCCACACTTGGGAACAAAAACCCATCTCTGCCACTTAGTAGCTATGTGATCTCAGCCAGTTAACTGAATGGTTCTGGGTCTCAGATTTTGATAAGAACAGTACCTATCACATACTTATTGTGATTACTAATATGATAATTAATGATTATGGTATATGTTATGGCATATGGGATATATGATATGGCTATGATAACCACTTTAAGCCACAGAGCATAAACTCCAGAAGGGTGAGAGCCTTAAGTATCTTTTCACTTCCTATCTCCTTTGCCTGAAACAACGTCTGGCTCAAGAAGACACTCAACAAATAATTTGTTAGTGAGTAAATGAAAAATGTTGAAAAGAACCTTGAAAGATAATCTGCTCTGAACTGAGTTCTTAGAGCTATACCAAAATATTAATCATTTTAGTTTATTTTTATAGACTTAACAGGTACTTTTCTGATTTACAAGTTTTCCAAATGGACATGCATTCATTCCTTTCTATTTTTATTTATATACCCCTTGTTTAAAAATTACTCCTAATTTCACCACCTATAGACTTCTCATATTTCCTATGTTCCTTCTTTCTGTTCAGACATTTTTGATGCATAATACAAAGACACTCATTTCCCAGAGGTTAAGCCAAAAAGATAAGTCTTTTTTCCATTTTAGTTGGAAGTTTTATCACTCATACTGCTGGACATGAGATCATATTTTTTAACCTATAAGTAATATGTTGAGTTTTGCCCTATTTTTAATGTATCAGCCTGAGAAGCAAAAATTTTCCAAACCAGAAGATCCATTCTGGGGTTATAATAGATAAGGTCTTTATTGATTTAAAAAAAAAAAAAAAAGTTAGGGTACCCCATGGGGGCCTGGGTAGCTCAATTAGTTAAGCATCTGACTTGATTTTAGTTGAGGTCATGATCTCAGGGTCCTGGCCCCATATCAGGCTCTGCACTCAGGGGAATCTGAGGATTTCTCTCTCCCTCTTCCTCCACTCACACACACACACACTCTCTCTCTAAAATAAATAAATTTTTTTTTTAAGTTGGGGAAACTTGGGGCACCTGGGTGGCTCAGTAGGTTAAAGCCTCTGCCTTCGGCTTGGGTCAGGATCTCAGGGTCCTGGGATCATGCCCCACATTGGGCTCTCTGCTTGGTGGGGAGCCTGCTTCCCCCTCCCTCTCTCTCTGCCTGCCTCTCTGTCTACTTGTGATCTGTGTCTCTGTGTCAAATAAATATAATCTTAAAAATATATATAAATAAATAAAAACTAAAAAGTTGGGGAACCTCTAAACAAGTCTAGTGTACTTATTTAGCCAGTCAGTTGGTGAAGGTAATTAATGTTCAAAAATGCTTATTATGTACCTTAATCCAGTTAATCTTCAAGAGTGTACAGAGCTATTTAGGTACCTCAATTGGATGCTATGAAATGGTAAAATAAATTTAAAATATATATATTTTTTAAATTAAATAATATTAATTTAATTAAATTATTATAAATTAAAGTAATCATATACACACACACACACATATTTTGGTCTTTGCCCCCGGTTCCTGCACAGAGCTTCAAAATCCTGTAGGATTTCCTGAGTAATCGCAGTGTCTTTTGATATTCAGAATGATCCCCTTTATATCACATCCGAGCTTGGGGACTTCAATTGGGCTCTGTGACAATTTCAAGGGAAAGACTGGCTGCATACTTGATTAGAGGGTTGAAATTTTAGCCTCACTTCCCTACCCTCTAGAGAGAAGAATGGGGCTGGAGATTGAGTTTAATCACCAATGACCGATGATTGAAGTCAACCGTAGCTACATAGTGAAGCCTTGATAGAAAGCCTAAACCAACAGCAGTTGAGGAGCATCTGATTTGATGACTACTTGGATGTGCTGGGAAGGGGTGCGGCCAGAGAAGGTATGGAAACCCTACACTACTCCCACCCCTGACCTTGCCCTCTGTATCTCTTCCATTTTGACTATTTCTTGGTTGTATCCCTTACACTAAAATGGTGATTGTAAGGATAGCACTTTTCTGACTTCTGTTTAGTAAATTATTGGACCTGATGGGGGAGGAGGAGTGGTAGGGAACACCCTGAATTTCTAGCCAAGCTGGAAAGAAGTGTAGATAGCCTGAGGACCTGGGACTTGCTACGTGTCTGAAGGGAGGGCAATCTTATGTAGCTGAGCTCTTAAGCCTGTGGATACTAACACTAATTCAGGGTGGTTAGGTGTGAGAATAGGATTGAGCTGTAGGACACCCAGTCAGTGTTGAAAAGACCCATCTCATCTATTAAATGGGAAAAGTGAGGCTCATGGGGGAAAAAAACTCACTGCCACATAACCTTCCTTCTCTCCATGTATTTCCTAAGAAGACTGTCTGCCCTAGAGTCAACAGGTAGCCCATATTCCCCACACCATACTCCATTCTTCCTGATGGAGAAGGAATGATTCATCTAGCAACTGAGTAGTTAGTTTGACTCTCACCAGTCCATGTTTCTAGACCAGGTGGGGTTAAGAACTTTGCCCTGTACTCTTTGCTACTGGAACTAGATGCTTGAGGGGCAGTGAAGGCCATGTAAAGAACTTGCCCATTCCATAGACTCACACTCTCTCAAATATGTCATTCAAGGTCCTGTTCATGGAAAAAATAATAGAAAGTCAATTTGGCCTCAGATCCAAAAGCTGGGCCATCCAAGGCAACACTACCCTGATGAAGCCTGAAGTTTTGCCTTCATCCCCCTGTATTTTGTGTTTGTTTCTCAGTTGGTTCAGAACTTGTAGGGACAGGGGGAAGTATTATCACTTTTAAACCCCTGTCCATGAGGCACTGCTTTCAACTATGATTCCAAAGTCTCTTTCTCTTTGTTCCACAAACTCATAACATTGAGGCGAAAGACTTGGGGAGACAAGAATGAATGTATAAATAAACATTTTTATATTTATAGAGCAGAGTATCAATAATATAGTGTGAGAGGAAGAAGATGGTCTCCATATCCTACCCAAACTACCTCTTGTGGCTTGAAAATTTTGTAATATTCCCTGGAAATATTTTATGTCCAAAAAGAACTCACCATGGGTAGGCCAGCACATGTTTCCATTTGCTGTTTTATATATTTTATAATTGCTTCAATTATGGAGTCAGCCCTTTTAAAGCCAGGAAGTATGCATAAAAATGTGTGTGTAGAATGATAATTTTTCTTAAGGTTTATTTCACTCAAAAATAAAAAAATAAAATAAAACCCACCATGGATCAAATGAAATGACCCAGTTCAAGACAACGTGTCTCCTCCTGTGGGTCTTTTCGTAACTGGGGGACTAAAATTTCCAGAAGGTATCCTTTTGACTATTTTCCTAAATCGATATCATATTGAAAACAGCTGTATTCAACAGTTAGGTGCAAAGAGCTAGGGGAAAATGCCAGGATATCCTTTTCTCTCCCACATGAGTCTATCCATTGACCAGCAGCAGGTCATCCCTGTTTCCCTGCAGTTTGGGAAAGATGACCTTTAGCTGAAATCTACTGTTTTGCACAAAGACATTATTTTTGCCTCATTGGAGTTCAGAAATTTGCCTTTTCTGCCCAGGTGTGTTTAATCAGATTACTGAGTCTCTCTCCTCAAGGCCACCATTTAAAAAAAAAAAAAAAAAGAATCAGAAGCCTTTATTTACTGCCTGGATGGCCCAGGCCGCCTCTGCCTAATCTTCAGGTCAACACACACAAGATGGATATTTTGACCTGCATTTACAAATAAGAGATGTGAAAGATCCAGGGCCTTTTTGAGATCCCAGAAACTAGTGGTGTAGCTGAGAAAGATCCAGAATTCTAGAAGTGGTGGCCCCAGGGCCAGGGCTCTGCACCAAAAGAGGGGAGGGAGCCCCCAAACCAGGAAGTCAACGCGAACATGCGCAGATGCGGAACCAGGAAGCCCACAGCTCTCAGTTTAGGAAATGTCTATCCAATGCACAGGGCACAGAACCCTGGGTTTTGTTTTAAAATGAAACCATCCAAAGCAGCCCACACTCCTTTAAAGCACGTTTTAAGGAGAAAAAAAGATCAGAGGGGCCACAAGGCATTGCTATAGTTGGTGGTTTCCATGTTATCAGCTACTGATGAGGAGAAAAGGAGATGTCCTCTCTTGGACTTGCGGCCCTCCCTTCCGAAAGCATCTCGTTGCTCCTCAGGGCAAGGGAGATGATGAGGCCAGATATCCTATATGCCTCTCCTTCTGTGGCACAGTGGAGTTGCTGTGGAAAAGCAACAGAATGTTCTAGAAGTCTCCGGGGGTGGGGAGAGGGTTGTGCCCCCCACCTTCAGCTTCTCCTCAAACACGTTTCAGCAGTGGAGTAATTAGACCAAGGAGAATATGCCTCAGGAAGCTCTGTCCCCAGAGGCCCGTCCAGACTTGTTTAAAGACAGCTGCTCTGATCGTTAAAATGAAATAGGACATGTAACCAGATTATAGGGAAATTATTGCTATTAAGAACAATAATTACCCTCTGTTCAAGTAGCTTCCTGAAATAAAAAACATCAAAGCAGCAGTTTTCAATTACTTTATTTAGTACCCTGCATGAACCCTTTGGGTATGTGTGTGTTTGTGACACGTCAGAGAGAGTGAGTTGGGGTCGGGGAGCGGGGAGGGGGTGCAAGTGTGTGTATGTGTGTGCGTCTGCATGCATGCGTGCTGTATAGACACTATGAATTGTGTGAATACCTCTTTTCATTGAAACAAATGAATCTAGTGAGTACCTATAATGTCAGGCTCTGTTGGGGGTACTGTGGATAGCACCCAGGGAAGACTGAGTCCCACCCCACAAGAAGCCTAAGTGTAGAGCCAGAGGCAGACCTGTGAAGAGACCAGGGTAGGGTGAATCCGATCCTAAAGGAAGCGTGGCTGGCTATAGCTACACAGGAAACAGGCCTCATTCCATCTGGCCTGGGAGAAAGGAAGGAGGCGTCCTGGAGGAAGGGGTGCCTATGCCATATCCAGAAGGACACATAGGGGTGAGATGGGAAAGGAGGGAGGCTGGGCCAGGCTTCAGAGCCGAGGGTCCGGTACAACGAAAAGTCCAGCGGTTTGAAACAGCTGTAGTGATCTCAGTCCCTGGAGACGAGGCTGCAGATGGACACAGGTAACAGACGTACAGAACTCCGTGGAAAACCTGAAGCAGAGGAGGGAGTGTTTTAGAAAGAAAACTTGGGTCGCAGCGCGAGACCAGTAGAGACCAGATTGGGGAGAGGGAGATCTGTCAGAAGGCTGCTGCAGGAAACCAGGCTAAGAAAGAGACCTTCCCGAACCTATGGACTGGAGGCCGTGGGTAACAGAAACCTTGAAGAATTAAAGTCCTAAGATTTGGTTGGCGGATGGATACAGGCAAGGGTGAGATTCTGAAGGTCCACCAACCAGGACCGCACAGGCGCTGACCCATCGGAATGAACACCAGCCAGACAAGGTGGGCAGAACCAAACCGTGCATCCCTCTGAAAGCAGCCCCAGGCAGGCGTCTCCGCTGTTCCAGGTATGTCACCCTGCTGCTGAGGGTGCTGGGACAGGGTGGGAGAGGCTTGTACTTGACCAGGATTGCTTCTCTCCCCTGCTGTGCTAGGCTGATGGAATTAAAGCCCCCCTCTTTTTTTGCTCCTCCCTATCCTTTTGGACTTTGGAGTTTTTCATTCCTTAGGGCCAAATACATTTCGGCAGCTTGTGTGACTCACTCTGGCTAACAGAATCTGGTTGAAGGGATGGTGTGTCCGTTCTGAGCCCAGATCACAGAGGCCCTCCATGTTTCCTCTTGCTTTTGGCACATCTGCCATGGCCATAAGGTCATGTGCAGACCGGTCTGCTGAAGAATAAGGGACTTAGAGTCACCCCGGTGACCTCAGCTGAGGCAGTGCTGGGCCAGCCAACAGCCAGGCAATGCCCAGACATGCAGACAAGCCCAGGCAAGGTGAGCAGAGTGGACTCGCCAATCCCCAGCTAGCTCCGGATTGATAAATGCTTGTGGCTGTTTGTTACAGACCATTATTATGGGGCAGTGATCACTGGGACACCTTCCCTTCCCAGTCCTTCTTGTACCAACCCTTGTACACATATCTGTTTCACAGGATGGTCAGTGTGTCATCTACACTCTCATCAGCATTCTTAATGCAAAAGTATCAAAAATATTTAACAGGGAAAACATCTGAAACTAAATCTGTGGGTGGTTTACAGGCTGAAGGCTCTCAAGATCTCCACCCCCATTGGGTGGAGAGGAAACCTCTGGAAAATGTAAGGAGGGGGCAAGGAATATGGGGGGGGGGGCTTAACTGGAGCATCTCTGCCCTTCACTGCCAGGACCCTGCATCCACATGAAGTAGCTCCTTATTTTCAATCCAGTTCATCAGAATTTGAAGGGATTGGCAAAATGTGCCTTTCTTCCCATAGTATGGGTGAATGTTTCCTCATCTATAAAATGAAGATCATGATGGAACCCGTAGGCATGTTGTGAGGCTTGAATGACATAATTCGTGTGCCCAGCCCATGATAGAGTAATAGTCCTCAGTGGATTGTATGTTACATAAATACAACATATGAATAAGATGTGTGACTGCCTCTTATCTGTGGGGGTAGGGGTGCAACAAGGGCTCTTGGTGGTATTTGAGTCACCCCTTGGCCTGGACTACATGGCCCAGTCCCTGATGACCCCCACACCTCACCTCCAGCCTGCCCACCATGTCTTCTATGCTGTAGTTGTGCTGAACACGTTTTGTTCTCATGAGCCTCCATGTCTTCCAGATACCATTGCCTTTGCCTGGAATATCCTGGCCATCCCCTCTTCCCTCCTCACGCCCATCCCTATCCTGCCTCCCTGGCGACCCACAGACCAGACCATTTTCGTTTACTTGTTCATTCACTCCAAAAATATTTGTTGAGGGTCTACTTCGTGCCTAGATTCATTTGCTAAGTCTGCCATAACAATGTATCACTAACTAGGGCACTTAAACAACAACAATCTATCTTTCCATGATTCTGGAAGCTAGAAGTCCAAGATCAAGGAATCAATGGGGCTGTTCTTCCTTAGGCCTCTCAGGCTGGTTCATAGATGGTCATCTTCGCCTCTGACCTCTCATGGTCTTTCCTCTGTGCTTGCACATGTCTGTCCCAATCTTTTCTTCTTTAAGAATATCAGTCATGCTAGATTAAGACCTGCCCATGTGACTTGTGACTTTATTACCTTTAAAAGACCTTATCTTCAAATATGTACACATTCTGGGATACTAGGGGTTAGTTTATATGTATAGGTCAATATATTAGTTTGCAGGAGATACATCCATAACAGCCCATAACAGCACGACAATACAAAGCATTTTTTACTCCCCATTTTTTCCTCTGAAAGAAAATCATTTCTGAATAGGAAGACACTTCTACATACTCCTCTACATCTCCAGTGATGCAGGATTTTCATTATTATATACCTCTCCAGCAATATGAATCACATCTCCAGCCAGATTCCAGCCCCATAAGGAAAGGCACGGCATTGGTCTTAGTCACTGTGTTAGGCTCTTCCGATATGATAATGAGCAATAGATAGTAGTTGACAATGGATATTTCTCGAGTGAATGAATGTTCCTGGCTGCCATCTCTGCATGCCAAAACCACATCCTTAATAGAAAACATAGCCTAGAAAAATGTGTGATAACAATCCCTTACATTTAAAGAGCTCTTAACAATTTAAAGAGCCTGTCTATTCCTTATCTTATGGCCCCTCCTAAGTGGCCCCATGGTGAGGTACCCCTGTCTTCGTTTGGCAGAAGGCCCAGTAAAAATAAGGATCTTGACCAAGTTCCCTCTGTAAGCAAGTAGTTCCGATGGACCCAACCCACCTCAGCAAATAACCACGGCTTTTGAAATTACAGTGAAATAAATTAAATTTGTAGTAAAATTTCCTGCTTCCCTTGAGAAACTTGGAGACCCTGGCAGCGGGGGAAATGAATGCATCAGTGTAACCAGCAAAACAGAGCTCGGCTTCCCCCTTACGGTGCCCATTGTGGCATTCCATCCTCCCAGGGTGACACAGACTCAATGCGTGTCCTACGTGTTCCGATACTGGTCTCACCCTTTCAAGTTTGAAAGGCTGCAAAGGAGTCTGAACTTCAAACAGCAATTTAAGAGCTTTGCCCTTTCAAGTTTAACATTTCTTCAAGAACAAAAAATAGTCTAAATTGTTGCTTTTGGAATCCAGTTATTATTACTCATGTTTTTTTCCTCCAAAAGAAAATCGTTTCATATTTGGGTAATGCCTCTTGGCAGCACTGGTTGGGAGCAGTCAACAGGCACCTCCAGGCTCCAGCTTGACCTGGCTGCAGACAGAGGACCAGGGCATGGGAAAATATGTGTCTTTCTAAAGTGGTCATTTGGAAGCTGGGGAGGCCTCATCAGATAGGCTCAAACTGAAATCTGCAGTGACCCGCGTGTGAAGGAGGCGTTAAGCAAGGCTAAGAGGCAGGGGCCTTGGCACCAGGAGACATGCTTTCAGATCCTTTCTCCAGCGCTGTTACTGTGTGATTTGGAGCAGATAGCTTATCCTTCCTGCATTTCTGATTCATCCTCTATGAAATGGACACTATAGTATGGTAGACTTCAAAATATTGTAAGAATGGACAGATGAAAGTTCATAAAACTCTTATCTAAGCAGCTGGTACACTGAGTACCAACATTTTTTGAGAACTTACCCAAGCCATGCTAGCCCCGGGGGGGAAAGTCAAGAAAAGGTGCCTGAGAAATAACCCCGGGGCCTGAGTGGAGGTCCCATTCCAGTCCTTGCTCTCCAAACAGGGTCCTCCTTGTGGTGGTGGCCCTCTTGGTCCCAAACCAGTCTTCCTCTCCACCTATTCTGGGCAAGTGCTCTCTGCAAGACTTCCCCTCCAAATACTCACCCTGTGCCTCTCAAACGTCCATCACAGTTCCATTCTGATGTTCGAGACCCCCGACGGACACCCCTTCTCCCCATCCCACATACTCAGTGAGAGACCTCCCAGTCAGTGCTCCTTGGTGGCGAGGACAACAGGCCAACTTAATGTACCAACTTGCTCTCCCTTAAAGTGAGTTCCTTCTCTATCCAGTAGTGATACTTCTCTACAGAATATGAGATTCATTCCATTATTTCTCCCTAAAAGGGATCCTAGTCCTGGGATCAGCCTGCAGACCCCTGGTTGACCTTGGGCAATGTACCGCCTCATATGTCCAGTGCTTTTGGCCTCTCCCCAGCCCCATTTCTACATCTTTTTTCGGGGGCATTTTTGCTCTTAATAGATAACAATTTTATTCTTTTCTTTTTAATTCAAGTATAATTAACATAATATCTGGACTCCCTTCAACTTCTCTTTGACAAATTAATTCATTTAATGTGAATAGTTACCTAGGACCTACTCTGTGCCGTGTACTCTGTTAGACACATTGACAGCATTTTCACTTTTGTGTCCAAGATTTTATACTCTGCTGGGAAGAGAAGACCTGTAAATCAACAATTACAATAAAGTGTGATCCAAGTGCTTAGGTCATAGGACAAGAAGACGCAGTAAGAGTAAAGAAAGGTGGAACTTATCCCAGACTGGGGAGTCATGGAAGGCTTCCAGGAGGAGGAGACACAGAATTCTGAAGAGTCCCACTGAGCTGACTATCTAAACAATGAGGAGGGAGGGGATGCAGGGAGTGAGCATTCCAGACAGAGGAAAGCTATGCTCAGAGTAGGGAACTGGAAATGAAGGACTGTGTTCGAAGAACTGCAGGATTTTCCAGATGCATGACATTCTCCCCATGTAGGCATAGTCTGAGAGGTGAAGTTAGACCCTGAGGGTGACTACACAAGCTAGAAAGTTCTGTGGAGTTATATTTTGATTTTTCAGGGGAAGAATGATGAGATCAGACCCATGTTGAGGGAGCTCAACAGAGGACAGAGGTATGGTCCTGGCTCCCTTGGAACGCCACCCTGGGAGAACACCCTTCCACCCGCCCTCATCTATTTTAAGACCTCCAGAGAGAAGGGCCAGAGGCCCCAAGCAGTGCGAGGACATGACTGGGGGCCAGGGAAGGAGTAGCTTGCCTTCTCCATGACTTTGCCGTCTCAACTTATCCTGAGCACAGCAAAGAAAAATAAATCACTCCTCAAATGGCAGGAGCCAGGGCTGGCCGCGTGATTGTCTAATTAGGTGTAAGATTACACCACAGGTCTGGTTACTGGACCCAAAGGGATCCAATCCAACAGCATCAGACCAGACAAGAATAAGGGAGACCTTGCCCAGAGTGAAAAGGGGAGAGACAGAACAGCCTGTCACTGCCCCCTCCTTCGTCTTCAGCTACCAAACTGAAAAGCCAGATAATGAGGGATTTAAAAGAAGAAAGATGCATGGTCAGCTAAGATTTGACACTCCATTTCATTTCTGCTGTGGATCTCTGATTACATCCAGATAAGCTAAGGAAGAATCTGGGAAGTGGGAGATCACCACAAGCACACCTCATTCTTCTAATAGACAGGACTGAAAAATAATTGCCTGCTATGGGTCAGACGTGGCTCTATGGAGGGGGTACATGGAAGTGATTGGGACATGACCCCTTTGCAAGAAGCTCACAGCCTAGTAGAGAAGAGTGACTCAAACCTCACAACAGAAATTTCTGTTAGGGTTTATTTTTATTCTTATCAGTAGGGTGGGTTTCATGAATCCATAGAGAACATTCAGAAAGCTATCAGAGGGACATTGGGTTTGAACAATGTCTTAATAAAATGAAAAGGAGAGAGGAAACTACTACTTAGAAGTAGAGGTACAAGAAGTAAGGCATTGTCATGAATAACAAAGACTGTATTTTCTTGATTCCAAAAACTCCTGGCTTCTCAGACATACCACTACTTATACCTTCTGAAAGGGAGATGAAAATGAAAGACCTATTGCATTAAATAAACACCTACAAAAGTTATCTACCCATAATGGTATATATGTGTCCCCACCCTTATAAACCATTTTCTTATATCACAGTGAGTTGCCCTATGTCTTCTATACATTCAGCATCTATTATTCTGAGTCATTTTTAGACACTAGGAGTTACACATAGCATAGAGACTCATAACTTTTGGCAACAGCATGCACTCTACATCTTGACCTCATTTGCACCTTTATGATTGACAGTATAATTTTTAGAAGTGCCTGAGAATAGTAGAATTTTATCTGCATTTCCTACTTGATAATACTCCTAGATTTCTTCCCCTTCCTTGAATTATGAAATACTAAGAATTAACCTTCTTTTAGTTTTATTGTATTATTATATTTCTCAGGGAGTCATTCATTTTGTCTGACTCAAAATAAAAAGCCTAAATACTACCATAACCATTAAAGAAATTGAAGACTGGTTTTAAATCTTCTCACAAAGAAAATTTCAAGTTCAGATGGATGGTTTTATAAGTGAATTCTACCAAACTCACAAGGAAGAGATAATTCCAATATTATAAAAAAGCTTTTAGAGAACAAAAAAGGGAATATTCCCCAACCGGTTTTATGAGGTCAGTATGATCTTGATGCCAAATCCAGACAAAGATGGTATTAAAAAAATTAAAATTACAGACTATTGTCACTCATGAACAGAGATTTATAAATATTCTAAACTCTGTATTTTAAAATTGGTTTCATTGAGGAGCCAAACATATAATGCAATTTGACAATGTTTTATTAATCCCAGAAGTACAAGTTTAGTTTAGCATTTTAAAAAATTTATGGCATATTTTACTTTATTTAATAATAGAGAAAAATTTCACATCCTTCTTGTTAGATTTTTTAAATGTTCAATAAAGTTTGAAATAGACTTTTACAATTAAAAATTCTTATAAAACTAGGAGTAGGAAGGAACACTTTACTGCTAAAGGACATCTATCAAATATCTACAATAAAACACTTAAAAGTAAAATGTTGGAAGCGTTTCCTTTGAGGCAGGAAAAGGATGATTTCCTTTTCAATATTTGTCCTAGCTAACATAATAAGTCAGGATAAAGAAATAAAAAGGATAGTAATAGGAAATACTCATAGAGGTTGTATATGTCTGTATCCAAAACTGAAAAAATGTAAATTATTATCATTAATAATATAGTTGGATAAAATATGAATATACAAAAGCCAATTGAATATTTAGATTGAAGATACACTGAAAATAAATAACTTCCTATAAGATAGTAAAAAAATGTTAACTAAAGCCATAATAACTATATATGACTCTCTATATACTTGAGAAATAGAACAAAAGCTGAGCCAGAATTCCATGAAGAAAATTCTAAAACTACTCAATGTCAAAAAAGAGAAACAATAAAAATTTTACTGTGCACATGGATGGGAAGACTCTATCATACTGATGTCATTTTCCCAAAAATAATCTATAGGGTCACATTATTTCAACCCAAATCCCAACAAGAACTTTCTTGTAAAATTTGAAAAGATTTGCCCCCATCTTGAATGAACTTTTGCTCTACCAGAATGTTTATGAAACCACTGGACAGTCATGTACACGGCCCAAGGACAGACAAGCAGACCTACATGACAGAACTGATAGCCAAGCTACTTTCCTGAGTATATGGAAACTTGGTTCTTAGCAGAAGCAGCACTGCAGATGTTGGGGGAAGGATAAGCTACTTAGACAATAGTACCAGGAATGTTGGGGACTCATTATTGGGATTCACATCACAATATGAAATGGGGACGACCTTGCACCATACATAACAATCTGTTCAGTAGAGTCAGTACTTCCATAGAAAAAGTAAAACTTTAAAAATTTAAAGGGGACTGTAGAAGAAGTTCTTTATAATCTTGATACAGGAAAAGAGTCCATAATAAGCCAGGAGGCATTAATCTCTCTCTCTGTCTACACACACACACACACACACATATACACACACACACACACGCACACAATTGATCCTGTGACTACATTAAAATTAAAAGCCTCTGTCAAAAGACCTTGTCAAAAACTAGAAAATCAAGCCATGAACTACTACAGAGATTTGCCATACAAATAACTTACAGAGCATTATTCTCCAAATACATTAAAGAATTCTCTCTTAACCAATAAAGAAATAAGTAACCTCATAAACAAACAGTGAGCAAAAGACATGAACAGACCTTTCATGGAAAAATAAACAGAGGAACATGAATGGTCTATAAACATATAAAAATATCCATCCTCATTAGTGAACAGAAAAAATGTTAACTAAAGCCACAATAACTATGTTGTACTCACAGATGGGCGAAAACTACAAGTAACACAATATTGAAAGTTGCCTAGTGTGGAACAATGGGAATTTTCCTATACTGGTGGTACCTTGGATGTGGTATGATGGCACGAGGAAGCAGTCGAGCATCATCTCAGTGTGGTGGAGATACACATACCCAGGCACCTGGTCATTTCTCTCGCAAGACACAGCCTGGAGCAATTCTTGAACCTGTGCAGCAGGAGACGCTCTCAAGGTTCCTGACAGCATTGTTGGTAATAGAATAGATAACTCGAAAGAGCCCCTGTGTTTCTCAGCAGAAAACGGATCCATTTGAGTAGGAATTCAGGCTATAGAACACCAGGCAGCAGTGAAGAGAAATGAATTACAACTTCAGGCGTCCATTGTGGATACATTTCAAAAACATAATAGGGAGTGAAAAGAGCAAGTTGCAGAAGCCCACACACACCTTTATGTGTGTTCTGACACCTGTATTATAAAGCTCCCGATATAGAAATGTTCACGATATATTGTTAGGAGCGCATACAAATGTAATAACCTATAATGCAAAGCAACATAATGATGGAGACAAATCCTGGGTAATCAAATATGGTTCTCCTTGGCACAAAGGAGGGCCACACCCGAATGGGAGCACACAGGGTGGGTGGGGGGCTTCAAAAGCATGGAGAACATTTTATTTCTTCAACTCAAGCTTGGGTATTTATTTTATTATCCTTCCTATGGGTATGTACACGATAGGTTCTTCTGTGTGAATGAAATGGGTCCTAATTAAAAGTACTATCTGAGCACTACACAAAATTTGAATACAGGAATGTCTAAAGAAAACATAGTCCCCTCCAATTCTACTATCCATAGATGACTATTGCCTATGTTTCTTATATTCTTTTACTCATTATTTTATATCCTGCCACATTAAAATATTTTTTGAAACATACACAAAGTGGCTGGACGTCTTTGACAGATAGGAACTGACCCTTCAATGATAACTTTTTCAAAAATAGAAGAGGTGGATAAAACTGATTTGGAGGCTGTTTTCTCTCGCTCTCTCTGTCTCTCTCTCTCTCTCTTTTTCTATAACTGGTGACTGCAGATTTGTTTTAACAATAACTACAACATGCATTTCAGAAATGTTAAAATGTGAAAAAAAACCTTCAAATCTAGAAACTATGCTAGTTTATTACAGTTGGAGCGGAGAGTGCAAATGGAGGCGGGAAGGAATGGAGAAGGACCAGACACGAATCTGCAAAGTAAAGCTGGTGCCAGGTTGCAATGGGCTTTGCATGGAAAGCTAAGGAGACTGCAGACATGGGTCCATGCTACGTAACCAAACGTTTTGATTGTACACCCCTCTTTGTAAGGAAAAGAGAAATGAGTGTATGCCTGGAACAGGTGTGTATTGATATCTTTATAAGTCATGTTTATTTTTCTACTAATAGACTAAATACGAGAAGTAATATTTTCTTCCTACACTCCAAAGCATTGCCTTGAGCACTTTCTGAGAAACTCACACCCACACACCCCTTTGTGGAGCCTCTGCTCTATAGCAGGTCCAGGGAAGGATTTTAAACAAAGGGATAATCTGCTCAGATGTGCTCTCTGCTCAGTCCATCTTAAATAAGAACACAGATGAATGAATTCCTTAATTCTTCAATAATAAGTGAACAATCCAAGGGATAAACTCTGGAAGCCCTGCAAAGGACATATTGGAAAGGGAAAAACAAAGGAGGCATAACAGGCTGGGTGTCTAGTGGCCCAGGATATGGGTTTGGATTAAACTGCACACCTGCTTCCAAAGTCAACACCAGAAGAGGATGGAGTGAAAGGAAGAGTGTTGAGATTTAGTTCACAACTAAATTTTATTTAACTAAAAATCAGATTAGATGCGATGATTCAGAAAGCAGCAGTCATTGAGAATGACCATGATGGGATGGATCATGATGCCCTCCCTGGGACAAAGAAATCCTGGGAGCAGAACAGGGCTGCCAAGGAACAAGGAAGATCCATTTTTAAACCTGAGAACTTGGGACGCCTGGGTGGTTCAGTTGGTTGGACGACTGCCTTCGGCTCAGGTCATGATCCCGGAGTCCTGGGATCGAGTCCCGCATCAGGCTCCCAGCTGCATGGGGAGTCTGCTTCTCCCTCTGACCTTCTCCTCGCTCATGCTCTCTCTCACTGTCTCTCTCTCTCAAATAAATAAATAAAATCTTTAAAAAAAATAAAAAATAAAAAAAAATAAATAAACCTGAGAACTTGCGAAGTCTGCAGAACAGTTAGTGTCTGGACCAGAGCACGCAGGGGTGGGGGGTGGGAGGGAAGTAGAGAATTCTTGACTGCTGCCCATGATAAAATGCTTCTACTGGGCCAGCCAGGCCACACGTTATCAGGCACAGGTGGATACAGGCATGTCCGTGGAACTGAAATGGAAGTTTTACACAACAGTGCTTGTCCTGACTGTATGGAATGCATGGTTGTCTTTTTATTCTAATATTGTTAACGCCAATACCAGTTCATAAAATCAATTTCATGATCCAGAGTCTGAAAAACAATAGGCTACAGGAACTGGTTTAAATAGAACAATTCATTCTAATCATTCAAGCATTAAGTTGTGAGAAGACCTTGGACTACAGGATCAGACAGGCTTCTATTTGAATTCCAGAATTAGCACCCACTCACCAGGTGACCATGGACAAGTCAGAGTCTCAGACTCCTCGTCTGTAAACACTGAAATAATATTATTTGCCTCCTAGACTTACGGTGATGAGAAAATAAAGGAGAATAAACAAGGCATCAGATGGAGGGTTGAGCCCTTCCTTATCACTTTCCAACTCTGATAGAGAACGCAAACTGTTGAGACATTGTTCCCCTCTAGGAATCCCACCAATTTCCTGACAATGGCTATTAGAGCTTAACTAAGGAACCCAAAAATTAAAGAAAAAATTAAGACTGAGTTGACCTTGTTTTACCCAGAGATTTTAGGGAGATTTATGCAGATAAATGGATGCCTTGAAATCCTGCATCATCTTGCTGTCCTGCGACCCAGTAAGGTAATTCTGGGCCAAAGGAAATTGCCCTGTAGACACGCTGCTATATTGAAGTCATAGGTCAAAGAAAGGTCAGCATGGCCCCAGAGGGCAGAAATGGAAAAGAATACTTGTTGTTGACGGATGTTTTGAAACATGACAATTCAACACATAATCCCCAAAATAACAGCCTGATACCTCCAGAACCTGAGCAAGATTTAAAAATATATGCCCTGGAAATGAAAAATAAATGTGAACGAGAAACAAAGAAGGAATGTTGTTATTAGTAAAGTGAGCTTCAGGGTCACATAGACCTCATCCAATTTCTATGGAACTCAGTGATCAACAGCCTTGAACAAGTATTCAACCTCTATGCCTCAGTTTCCCCATCTGTAAAAACAGGGAGACATAGCACCTGGCTCATGGGTACCTGAAATGCTCATCATCATGCTGGACACACAGTTGAGTGGTAGAATGCACAGGACTGTTGGCTTTGAACAAACAGGAAACGGGCGGGCTGTGTTATATATGGGATATGCAGCCTCTAATATGTACTAATATTTATACCGTGTGACAGCTAGAGAAGGGTCCTATCCTTTGAGTCTATTTCAAAAAAAAAAAAAAACAAAGTAATGCTTGTAGCCATTTTAATTGTATTTTGCAACTACAGGTGTCTATTTTTAGAAACTATCTCAGGTCTGATTAAATTCAGGTTTCAGAGAAGTAGATTTATAGATGAACCTACTGTCTAAAACCCCATAACAGAGAACCCTCAGACATTTTGAAAAGAATCAAGCATTTTTTTACAACCTTGGGAGGGTTATCTTTGAAATCTTTGGAAACGTTAATAAAACGTTAATAAAAGCTATGTTTAGCTTTCAAGCATATACATTGCTTTTTTACTACATCATGTTTCCCACATACAAAAATATAAAAATCAAAGTGAGATAATGAGTTTAGGACTATGCCATTTTCTTTCCTTTCTTCATGATTACAGGGAGTCAAAACATGTGTGTGCGTGCACACACACACACAAACACACACAGGGAACACACAAAATGGATACTTTCATGCCTCTGGGCTTTTATTCAAGTTGTGGCTTCAATTCTTCGTGCACTTTCCCCTTTTCCACCCCAAACTGAATTCTTGATTCTTGTTCACTCCCTTTCAGCTCAAATATCTCTTCCCTTGTCATACCTTTCCCAACTTGACCCACCCACTGCTGAAAGAATGAAACATTCCTTTTCTCTCCTTCTGTTTTCCAGCTTTTTTTTTCCACATGATTAAAACCTAGCAGTCAGCCACATTAACGAATGGAAGAATGTTATTTCATTTTAGAGATACATTACATAAGTGCTCCATAAATTACTGTTAAACTGCTGTAGCATCTAGACCCCAAAATAGAATGACACTAGCAAGATAGAAGCTTCTCTCTTTCTCATTTAACAGTCCAGAGTAAATATTCCAGGTCGATGGGCAGCTCGCCTCCATGTGGTCATTCAAGGACTCAGGCTGACCTTGGCTCTGGCAACTGCCAAACCTACCTGCCTTCCAAGGAGACTCAAGTATTTGTCCTTCTAGTGGGGGGAAGACACAGAGGAAGAGCACGCGCAGAAGGCATTCCCAGGTGTGCCACGTGCCACTTTTATTCACGTTGCACTGGGTACCTTTGGGTGGGAGCCCACAGCTCCTGCCGCTTTCCCAAGAGAGCAGTGATGGCATCGTATTCATCTACATACCTACAATGTCCAGTAGAGCTCTTGGCCGCTCCAACCCTCTCACCAACACCAAGGCCATCCCCAAGTGCCCACAGTGCCACCTCCAACAGTTTACAACCCATGCCGGCTTAATTTTTTTCTGAATACTTGCTCCATTTGACACCTATGTTTTACTTATTTACTTGGTTTCATCTTCTAGGATGCCCTCCATGAAAGCAAGAATTTTCTATCTATTTGTTGCCCACTTTTATCTTTGGCATCTAGAACAATGCCTGGCATGTAAGAGTGGCTCAAGAAATATTTGTCAAATGAAAGACGAAATGCAGCGAACCTTTTCCTTTGAGGGCTACAGGTCTGGTGCTCTGAGAGCTTCCCATACTAACCGCACAGGCTGCCTGGGAAAACAGGACAGTAAAAGCCCTTCACACACCCAGGGCTCCAGAAGACCAGATATTCTGGCACAGAATTGTGTATTCCAATATCAAGCATGCATTTAGCAACTGCGGATAAATAAACCTGCTTTCAACGGCACCAAAGGAGGGGAAGGGACTTTAAGAAATGTGAAGTCATGCAAAAAATTTAGGAGTGGTGCTTCCAATTAGTCTTCGCTTTTCTATAGAAAATGGGTTTTATTTGGGGTGCCTGGGTGGCTCAGTCAGTTAAGCATCTGCCTTCAGCTCTTGTCGTGATCCTGGGGTTCTGGGATTGAGCCCCACTCACAGTGGGTCTGCTTATCCCTCTGCCCCTCCCCCCAGTGCATGCTCTCTCTCCCTCCCATACTCTCTCTCTCTTTTAGATAAATAAAATTTAAAAAAAAAAAAAAAGAAGAAAAGAGAATGGACTTTATTCTCAAAGTCCAGTGACAGGCTGAGATGTGGGTGACTGATCATAGCTCTGGCTCAGAATTCAAAGGTAGGCAGCCCCATGGGAGGGGAGGAGATGCAATCCAATGTTAAGAGCTTACCATGCCAGGTGATCTGTTTTATTCCTTATAAAACCCGATATCTTCATCATCGTCATCAACATCCTCATAATAATATCCACTCAAGAATGCTCTATTTATTGAAGGTCTATTAAGAGCCTTACATTATTTCAAGGTGTGTATAATGTTATCTCAAAAATTAATTGATTTTCAGGAACCCTATGGGATAGACATAGTCTCCTTATTTCATAGACTGTCTTAGAGCTCAGAGAAGTCAAGAACTTGCCAAAGGTCCCTGAAGCCAGAGCACAGATAGGAATCTGAAAGTCTAATCCTGTGTTCTTTCCACCATGCCAAGCTACCAAAGAATGTAAACAGCAGGTTTCCTTCTGTTTTCCAGCCTCTAAAGCGCCAGGCCGTTGTCATCTGATATCCATATCCTCAGGGACTGAGGCCAGGCAAGCTAGGCCAGGCACTTCTTTTCACGTCTCTGTTGATCTTGAAGAGAACGTGGCCAGGAGTTGGTTGTACCTGTGACGGTGGGGTCCGTCAGTCAGAGCTTCCCAGCTGGACCATCCTCTGCAGCCCCCATATTCAGTTCTGGGGCCTCTGAGAACATCCAAAACATGCTGGCAGCACACTCGGATGACATGGCTCTGCAGCTCAGCAGCCTGCCTCCCTCACTCAGTGCTCATCCTAAAACTAGCCTTTCAGAAGCCACACACTCTGGCCTCCACTATGACAGCGACCACTCACCAAGCATCTCCCATGCATCTAAGTGCTTTCCACAGGTTAAACCAGGGAAACCCTGTGATAAGGTGACTGTTCCTTTCATCCCATTTTCCAGATAAAGAAACAGGCACAGAGATGTTAAATAATTTACTTGGGGTCAAACAGATAACAGCGCCAGAATTCTGACTCAGGTACTCTGGCTATAAAATCACCATAGTTCTCACTTCTTGTCCCACCAGATTCTCTGCTGCCTTGTCCTGGGGAGCCCATGGAAGGCCATGGGCACTGTCATATATGCAACAAAGAAAGCTGGGGTCGGAGGCTGAAGTCCATGGGGCCACGATTGATCCAGTGTTTAAATGTGTCAGATGTGCAATCCATAAAGCCCTCAGAAGTCTCATGGGGTCAAGTGCCAGAGGTCCAAAGCAGTAGGGAACTCCATGGTGCACCCCTGCCTTCACACCCCTCCTCAGTCTCTCACTCCACATGGTCCCTAGATCACCTCCCAAAGAACTACCCACTCTCAAGTCTGCTTTAAGTTCTGTTTTTCAGAGAACACTGGTTATGATAGTGAAGGGCCCCTAACATAGGACACTGAGCAAAGGGCCCAAAAAATACTGTCAAAAAACCAGCTTTGGGGGCGCCTGGGTGGCTCAGTGGGCTGAGGCCTCTCCTTTGGCTCAGGTCATGCATGGTCCGAGGGTCCTGGGATCGAGCCCCACATTGGGCTCTCTGCTCAGCAGGGAGCCTGCTTCCCCCCGCCCCTGCCTGCCTCTCTGCCTGCTTGTGATCTCTGTCTGTCCAGTAAATAAAATAAAATCTTAAAAAACAAACAAAAACAAAAAACAAAAACCACCCAGCTTTGGTAGTTCCTGCCATGCTGTGAATCCGCTTCAGGTCTCTGAGCCTCAGGTTCCTCATTCCCGAAATGGGTTCAGTGAGAGCTACCCTGTCCACACCCTCCCCAACAGTGTTGCTGAGGAGATGAGAGTTTATTAAAAACTCTCAAATGTAGAAAATGTAAAAATGCAAGGTGTCATTTAAGAATGCACCAAAGCTTAGCGTTGGTCTCAGAATTTGGCCCAAATATTTCTTTCAGCTTCAGCTGGACCTTGGGTTTTGACCCATTTGAGATCACTGCTGGCACTCACTGTTGTGTGACCAATGACATCATGGCTGCATCAGTCCACACCATGTCTGAGAACATCAGTAATTCCAACAGGGCAAGATTTCTGGATTGATTTTTAACATATAGCTAACTATTTTTAAATGTATATAATCATTCTAGAGGTAACTTAGTAAAAAAAAAAAAAAATCTACTGTGCTTTGTATGATAGTCGGTCTATATTTCAGTGATGTTTGTTATCAAAAGAGTAAAGTACCACCATAGTCAATGTTTTTTGTAAAGCTGTTAATATCTCTTTCAAATTTTCAAGTGGTTATAAGGGGAACAAGACTGATGTTTCTATAAGGGTACTGAAAGAGTTCTTTAGCTAAGTGGCTTTAGGAAAACATTTTATAATTTTTGAACCTACAATTTTTTTTAGAAACATAAATAAAAATAGGACAGCAAGAAGTGATAAGAAATTATTGTTTCTACCCTTTGTTATCAAACTTTTAAGGTATGATACTAGAAATTTGAATAAGTGGATAATTAAGTTATAATAATATTCAAAATTTTCTCTCAGAAGTTCCTCTTCTGTGATGATAGTATTATGCTATCATTTTGATGTTTAGACATTTCATGCTTTATCAAAATATATTTCGTGAACCTGTTACATCTTTTTCTTTTCCTCAGTGTCCCAACTTCCAACAGCTTGAGATACTATGAGCTCCTTTAGATAAAGGCTGTGTATTTATTCATTCACCCATTCACTCATTCATTCATTTATATTAATACAAAAAATATTTATTTACTAAACTCCTGCTATGTGCCGTAGGCACTGTTTATCTCTATATGCCCAGGCACAGGTATTTACTAAACACCTACTATGTGCCAGTAGGCACTATTTATCTCTATATGCCCAGGGCTATTTTAAATTTTTTGAGCAACAGAATATTTTTTTCTTTTTTTTTTTTAATATAATTTTTTATTTTTTATAAACATATATTTTTATCCCCAGGGGTACAGGTCTGTGAATCACCAGGTTTACACACTTCACATCACTCACCAAAACACATACCCTCCCCAATGTCCATAATACCACCCCCTTCTCCCAAAACCCCTCCCCCTAACAACCCTCAGTTTGTTTTGTGAGATTAAGAGTCACTTATGGTTTGTCTCCCTCCCAATCCCATCTTCTTTCATTTATTCTTCTCGTACCCACTTAAGCCCCCATGTTGCATCACCACTTCCTCATATCAGGGAGATCATATGATAGTTGTCTTTCTCCGCTTGACTTATTTCGCTAAGCATGATACGCTCTAGTTCCATCCATGTTGTCGCAAATGGCAAGATTTCATTTCTTTTGATGGCTGCATAGTATTCCATTGTGTATATATACCACATCTTCTTGATCCATTCATCTGTTGATGGACATCTAGGTTCTTTCCATAGTTTGGCTATTGTGGACATTGCTGCTATAAACATTCGAGTACACGTGCCCCTTTGGATCACTACGTTTGTATCTTTAGGGTAAATGCCCAATAGTGCAATTGCTGGGTCATAGGGCAGTTCTATTTTCAACATTTTGAGGAACCTCCATGCTGTTTTCCAGAGAGGTTGCACCAGCTTGCATTCCCACCAACAGTGTAGGAGGGTTCCCCTTTCTCCGCATCCTCGCCAGCATCTGTCATTTCCTGACTTGTTGATTTTAGCCATTCTGACTGGTGTGAGGTGATATCGCATTGTGGTTTTGATTTGTATTTCCCTGATGCCGAGTGATATGGAGCACTTTTTCATGTGTCTGTTGGCCATCTGGATGTCTTCTTTGCAGAAATGTCTGCTCATGTCCTCTGCCCATTTCTTGATTGGATTATTTGTTCTTTGGGTGTTGAGTTTGCTAAGTTCTTTATAGATTCTGGACACTAGTCCTTTATCTGATATGTCGTTTGCAAATATCTTCTCCCATTCTGTCAGTTGTCTTTTGATTTTGTGAACTGTTTCCTTTGCTGTGCAAAAGCTTTTGATCTTGATGAAATCCCAATAGTTCATTTTTGCCCTTGCTTCCCTTGCCTTTGGCGTTGTTCCTAGGAAGATGTTGCTGCGGATGAGGTCAAAGAGGTTGCTGCCTGTGTTCTCCTCAAGGATTTTGATGGATTCCTTTCGCACATTGAGGTCCTTCATCCATTTTGAGTCTATTTTTGTGTGTGGTGTAAGGAAATGGTCCAATTTCATTTTTCTGCATGTGGCTGTCCAATTTTCCCAGCACCATTTATTGAAGAGGCTGTCTTTTTTCCATTGGACATTCTTTTCTGCTTTGTCGAAGATTAGTTGACCATAGAGTTGAGAGTCTATTTCTGGGCTCTCTATTCTGTTCCATTGATCTATGGGTCTGTTTTTGTGCCAGTACCATGCTGTCTTGATGATGACAGCTTTGTAATAGAGCTTGAAGTCCGGGATTGTGATGCCACCAACGTTGGCTTTCTTTTTCAATATCCCTTTAGTTATTCGAGGTCTTTTCTGGTTCCATATAAATTTTAGAATTATTTGTTCCATTTCTTTGAAAAAGATGGATGGTACTTTGATAGGAATTGCATTAAATGTGTAGATTGCTTTAGGTAGCATAGACATTTTCACAATATTTATTCTTCCAATCCAGGAGCATGGAACATTTTTCCATTTCTTTGTGTCTTCCTCAATTTCTTTCATGAGTACTTTATAGTTTTCTGAGTATAGATTCTGTGTCTCTTTGGTTAGGTTTATTCCTAGGTATCTTATGGTTTTGGGTGCAATTGTAAATGGGATTGACTCCTTAATTTCCATTTCTTCTGTCTTGCTGTTGGTGTAGAGAAATACAACTGATTTCTGTGCATTGATTTTATATCCTGACACTTTACTGAATTCCTGTATAAGTTCTAGCAGTTTTGGAGTGGAGTCTTTTGGGTTTTCCACATATAGTATCATATCATCTGCGAAGAGTGATAATTTGACTTCTTCTTTGCCGATTTGGATGCCTTTAATTTCCTTTTGTTGTCTGATTGCTGAGGCTAGGACCTCTAGTACTATGTTGAATAGCAGTGGTGATAATGGACATCCCTGCCGTGTTCCTGACCTTAGTGGAAAAGCTTTCAGTTTTTCTCCATTGAGAATTATATTTGCGGTGGGTTTTTCATAGATGGCTTTGATGATATTGAGGTATGTGCCCTCTATCCCTACACTTTGAAGAGTTTTGATCAGGAAGGGATGCTGTACTTTGTCAAATGCTTTTTCAGCATCTATTGAGAGTATCATATGGTTCTTGTTCTTACTTTTATTGATGTGTTGTATCACATTGACTGATTTGCGGATGTTGAACCAACCTTGCAGCCCTGGAATAAATCCCACTTGGTCGTGGTGAATAATCTTTTTAATGTACTGTTGAATCCTATTGGCTAGTATTTTGTTGAGTATTTTCGCATCTGTGTTCATCAAGGATATTGGTCTATAGCTCTCTTTTTTGGTGGGATCCTTATCTGGTTTGGGGATCAAGGTGATGCTGGCCTCATAAAATGAGTTTGGAAGTTTTCCTTCCATTTCTATTTTTTGGAACAGTTTTAGGAGAATAGGAATTAGTTCTTCTTTAAATGTTTGGTAGAATTCTCCCGGGAAGCCATCTGGCCCTGGGCTTTTGTTTGTTTGGAGATTTTTAATGACTGTTTCAATCTCCTTACTGGTTATGGGTCTGTTCAGGCTTTCTATTTCTTCCTGGTTCAGTTGTGGTAGTTTATATGTTTCTAGGAATGCATCCATTTCTTCCAGATTGTCAAATTTATTGCCGTAGAGTTGCTCATAGTATGTTCTTATAATAGTTTGTATTTCTTTGGTGTTAGTTGTGATCTCTCCTCTTTCATTCATGATTTTATTTATTTGGGTCCTTTCTCTTTTCTTTTTGATAAGTCGGGCTAGGGGTTTATCAATTTTATTAATTCTTTCAAAGAACCAGCTCCTAGTTTCGTTGATTTGTTCTATTTTTTTTTTTTTTTGGTTTCTATTTCATTGATTTCTGCTCTGATCTTTATGATTTCTCTTCTCCTGCTAGGCTTAGGGTTTCTTTCTTGTTGTTTCTCCAGCTCCTTTAGGTGTAGGGTTAGATTGTGTACCTGAGACCTTTCTTCTTTCTTGAGAAAGGCTTGTACTGCTATATATTTTCCTCTCAGGACTGCCTTTGTTGTGTCCCACAGATTTTGAACCGTTGTATTTTCATTATCATTTGTTTCCATGATTTTTTTCAATTCTTCTTTAATTTCCCAGTTGACCCATTCATTCTTTAGAAGGGTACTGTTTAGTCTCCATGTATTTTGGTTCTTTTCAAACTTCCTTTTGTGGTTGAGTTCTAGCTTTAGAGCATTGTGGTCTGAAAATATGCAGGGAATGATCCCAATCTTTTGATACCGGTTGAGTCCTGATTTAGGACCCAGGATGTGATCTATTCTGGAGAATGTTCCATGTGCACTAGAGAAGAATGTGTATTCTGTTGCTTTGGGATGAAATGTTCTGAATATATCTGTAATGTCCATCTGGTCCAGTGTGTCGTTTAAGGCCTTTATTTCCTTGCTGATCTTTTGCTTGGATGATCTGTCCATTTCAGTGAGGGGAGTGTTAAAGTCCCCTACTATTATTGTATTATTGTTGATGTGTTTCTTTGATTTTGTTATTAATTGGTTTATATAGTTGGCTGCTCCCACGTTGGGGGCATAGATATTTAAAATTGTTAAATCTTCTTGTTGGACAGACCCTTTGAATATGATATAGTGTCCTTCCTCATCTCTTATTATAGTCTTTGGCTTAAAATCTAATTGATCTGATATAAGGATTGCCACTCCTGCTTTCTTCTGATGTCCATTAGCATGGTAAATTCTTTTCCACCCCCTCACTTTAAATCTGGAGGTGTCTTCGGGTTTAAAATGAGTTTCTTGGAGGCAACATATAGATGGGTTTTGTTTTTTTATCCATTCTGATACCCTGTGTCTTTTGACAGGGGCATTTAGCCCATTAACATTCAGGGTAACTATTGAGAGATATGAATTTAGTGCCTGTAAGGTGACTGTTACTGTATATGGTCTCTGTTCCTTTCTGATCTACCACTTGTAGGCTCTCTCTTTGCTTAGAGGACCCCTTTCAAGATTTCCTGTAGAGCTGGTTTGGTGTTTGCAAATTCTTTCAGTTGTTGTTTGTCCTGAAAGCTTTTAATCTCTCCTTCTATTTTCAATGATAGCCTAGCTGGATATAGTATTCTGGGCTGCATGTTTTTCTCATTTAGTGCTCTGAAAATATCATGCCAGCTCTTTCTGGCCTGCCAGGTCTCTGTGGATAAGTCAGCTGCCAATCTAATATTTTTACCATTGTATGTTACAGACTTCTTTTCCCGGGCTGCTTTCAGGATTTTCTCTTTGTCACTGAGACTTGTAAATTTTACTATTAGGTGACGGGGTGTGGGCCTATTCTTATTGATTTTGAGGGGTGTTCTCTGAACCTCCTGAATTTTGATGCTCGTTCCCTTTGCCATATTGGGGAAATTCTCCCCAATAATTCTCTCTAGTATACCTTCTGCTCCCCTCTCTCTTTCTTCTTCTTCTGGAATCCCAATTATTCTAATGTTGTTTTGTCTTATGGTGTCACTTATCTCTCGAATTCTCCCCTCGTGGTCCAGTATCTGTTTGTCCCTCTTTTGCTCAGCTTCTTTATTCTCTGTCATTTGGTCTTCTATAACACTAATTCTTTCTTCTGCCTCATTTATCCTAGCAGTGAGAGCCTCCATTTTTGATTGCACCTCATTAATAGCTTTTTTGATTTCAACTTGGTTAGATTTTAGTTCTTTTATTTCTCCAGAAAGGGCTTTTATATCTCTCGAGAGGGTTTCTCTAATATCTTCCATGCCTTTTTTGAGCCCGGCTAGAACCTTGAGAATTGTCATTCTGAAGTCTAGATCTGACATATTACCAATGTCTGTATTGATTAGGTCCCTAGCCTTCGGTACTGACTCTTGTTCTTTTTTTTGTGTTGAATTTTTCCGTCTTGTCATTTTGTCCAGAGAAGAGTATATGAGGGGGCAAATAAAATACTAAAAGGGTGGCAACAACCCCAGGAAAATATGCTTTAACCAAATTAGAAGAGATCCCAAATCGTGAGGGGGGAGAAAGGGGATAAAAAGAGGTTCAAAAAGGAAGAAAGAAAAAAAAGAAAAAAAAAAAAAGAAAAAAGAAAGAAAAAAAAAAAGAAAAGAATTTAAAAAAAAAGAAAACACCTAAGAAAAATATAAAAAAGAAAAAATATATGTATTAGATAAACTAGTAAAAAATCGTTAAAAAAGAAAAAGGTAACAGTTAAAAAAAAATTTACCCGAAGGCGAGAAAAAAAAACAAAAAATGAAAAAGAAAAAAATTAAATTAACCGCAAGACTAAAAAAAATCACAGGGCAAAAGCCATGAGTTCCGTGCTTTGCTTTCTCCTCCTCTAGAATTCTGCTGCTCTCCTTGGTATTGAAACCGCACTCTTTGGTAGGTGAACTTGGTCTCGGCTGGATTTCTTGTTGATCTTCTGGGGGAGGGGCCTGTTGTAGTGATTCTCAAGTGTCTTTGCCCCAGGCGGAATTGCACCGCCCTTACCCGGGGCCGGGGTGAGTAATCCGCTTGGGTTTGCTTTCAGGAGCTTTTGTTCCCTGAGCGCTTTCCGTAGAGTTCCGGAGGACGGGAATACAAATGGCGGCCTCCTGGTCTCCGGCCCGGAGGAGCCGAGAGCCCAGGGCCGCACTCCTCAGTGCGCGCTCAGAGAACCGCGCCCAGTTACTCCCGTCTGCCTGACCTCCGGCCGAGCTCCGAGCTCACCGAGCCTGCGACCGGTTCAAGGTCACCCCGAGCTGCGAGCTTACTGTCGGCTCTGTCTCTGTAGCCGGCTTTCCCGTTCCAATACCCGCAAGCTCTGCGACACTCAGACACCCCCGATCCTTCTGTGACCCTGCGGGACCTGAGGCCACGCTGACCCCGTGTGGGCTTTGCCCCGGGTAGCCTCTGGAGTGATGTCCCTCAGCGGAACAGACTTTTAAAAGTCCTGATTTTGTGCGCGGTTGCTCCGCCGCTTGCCGGGAGCCGGCCCCTCCCCCCGGGGTCTATCTTCCCGTCGCTTTGGATTCACTTCTCCGCCGGTCCTACCTTTCAGAAAGTGGTTGTTTTCTGTTTCCAGAATTGCTGTTCTTCTCTTCGATCTGCCGATGGATTTTCAGGTGTTTGCAATCTTTAGATAAGCTATCTAGCTGATCTCCGGCTAGCTGAAGTAGTCTTGGCCTGCTACTTCTCCGCCATCTTGACTCCTCCCCCCCAGAATATTTTTTTCTAATAAAACCTTATTTAACATAAGGTGAAAGTAAGAGATTCATTCATTCATGAATGAATGAATACCTACAGGTGCCAGGAACTATGCTAAGCATTGAGGCTACAGCCTAACAGGCAAAGTCTCTACCCTAATGGAGCTTGTGCTCTCGTGTGAGAGAAAGAGAAAACAAAGAAATCTACCAATAATGTGTCATGTAGTAGATAGCCACAGAGAAAGGTAAGGCACAGTAAAGAGGGTAAAAAGTGCTGGAGCCTGAGGGTTACTAATTTTATGCAGTGTGGTCAGAAGAGCCATACCAGCCCAGTGACCTTTGAGCAGAGATGTAGCCATCTGGTTCATCAGAGCCACTAAGACAAATATTGAAATAAGAAAATAATTACAGGAATTGGACTTTACTCAAATAGGGGAGGAGCTGGGGAAGGGGACGTCTTGGCTTATAGTTGGGCAAAAGTCATTTACAGGTCCTGAAGCACTAGATTATGGAGACAAATTGCAGCTTTCAGGGATTCTGAGAAGCCAAAGATGTGCAGCCACTGAGAGGGACCAAGAAGAAAGGTCTTAGAAATGTCCATGGACATCTGTTTCTTCTAGGTAGCTACCAACTCTCTAGGGCTATAGCCAAGGATCTGGGGATATAGGAGGAAAGAGCAAGTACAAGGTGAGACTTGACAAGCCTTGACAATCTGCCCATCACTGCCTTTGCCCATCACAACTTTCCTAGAGGAAGGACCACTGCTCTACTTCATTTGTCCAGATCTCATTCATGTTCTCCTTTTGCTAACTCTAACCCAGAGAGTTATAAGAAGAGGGATTCTGGAAAATGCCGGATCCATCTTAACCAAGTTGACATAGCTCAATCCAATAGAAAATGTGCTCTCTAGAAGAGACTTTCAAATAGAAGGAGCAGCAGGTGCAAAGTCCCAGAGGTGGCACTATATTTGGTGTGATAAAAGTAGTGATGAACTGCTCAGACAATTTAACTGTTCATTGTTTATAGAACTCTTTAAAAGCATGTCTAAGTAATACTGTGTTACCTGTATTGGTAAGCTGAAAACCATAGCCTAGCATATTACATCGAGAGCACCCGATAAATGTTGAATAAATAAAAAATATTATCGTGATCCTATTTTTGGCTTGGCTTGGTTTGGCTTTCCCTGCCCAACATTAAATTATTTGTGGGCAATTCTCCATAATGGAAAGTATTAGTAAGAAATAGCATCTTTCCCTCTACAGAAACTGAAGAGCAGAAATCCTGTCTTTCCCCACTCCACCAAAGTCCACATAAGGGCAAGTGAAATGGACTTGGCCAGTCAGATGAGTCCACCTAACTTTGAATCTTAAAAAAATAGCTCAAAGACATGGCTATGGTTTGTTAACAATCCTCAGTGGAGATGACAGCAACAAGAGTCTAGCACCCTCGCATGTCAAGTGGCCATCGTGGTGAATGGCAAGAATGGTGGTGGTGCCACTGTCTTAATCAGTCTGTGCCTGGGACATGATCTTGGCTAGTTCCCTACTACACTCGTTTGTTCTTACCAAATTTCCCATTGAATATAATGGGAATATAATGAATATAATACCTAAAGTATTATTATTCTGTGTGTTACCTAACATATTCTGTTACCAACGGATTATTTGTGTTAAACACATTAATATGTGTTACCAACATATTATTTTCCACAGAAGTTGACCAGAGTGAGTTTTGTTATTGGCAACTGAAGGTCCAGGAATGAGTTGTAATCCAGAAAGCCTAAGAGAATGGGGTGGGGGCGGGTGGGCATTTAAGAGGGACAGGAATTTTTGGATTGTCTGTCTAATCTAAGGGAGCTAAAGGCAGAGTAATTTCCCTTTGTCTCCAGGAATGGAAATTGAGAAATTCATGGTAAGCAGTAACCAACAAAAGTAATAATAACAATGACTAAGCTATTGGCTGAGGGCACAATAAGGGCAAAATTTGGTGGATCATCACACTAGCCCATAGCCTATAACACTGAGACCATTAAGCATGAATATGTGATTCGAGGATCAAATAGCAGAGAGCAATCCAAACAGCTCAAAGAAAGATACTGACAAACTCAAATCCCTAAATTCTCTGCTCAAGGTATGAACTAAAACCTGGGAAGATTTCATGCCCAGGGCAGAAAGAATCTCTTATAAATGACATCTACCAAGCTGAGGCACAGAGAAAGCAAGTTCAAGCCAATCCTTGGGCTACCAAAGTGAAAGATAAAATGCCAGCCTCACCACACCAGTTGTCTTTAGCACAAAATGAGGGTACAGATTAAGAATGCTTCCTTAGAAATTGCAAAGAAATGTAAGGAATGCTTTCAAGAATACCTTGAAGGTCCAGGGATGTTCGTGTGGCTCAGTTCATTAAGCATCTGACTCAATTTTGGCTCAAGTCATAATCTCAGCGTCATGAGATCGAGCCCCCTGTCTGGCTCTATGCTGGGTGTAGAGTCTGCTTACTATTCTCTCTCCCCTAAGGGGGGGAAAAAATCCAGCCTACACTGAGCTTTTGATAGCAGAAGCAGTAGTTCATCTCTTGTTCAATGAGGTTGTTCCTTGATTGTTAGAAGAATCTATTATTCCCTTGCCTGAAGAGATGCCCTGTAGAAGGAAATCGATGTAACTACCCTCCTCCTTTCATTGTCTTAAGATTTCTTATTAGAATCAAATTCATGAGTGTTTTAGGGGCTATAAAGGAGGCAATTCCAAAGTCAAACCTGAGGTTAGAAGCAGAAAAAGCTGGAAAACAAGTGTAAAAATGGACTTTGAGAGTGCTTCACCCAAAGGAAGGAGAACATAACACATCTTGCTGGCATCAGTAGGGTATCCTTTCAGGGATTCTGGATTCAGAGTCTTTGAGGAATAGGAATGCTAGAGTGGATTTATCCATGTATGACCACTCCCTTGCTCCCAGTGGTTGCTGTGTTGATCTGAGCACACTGTCTTACCAAGTACTTGAGATCTACATTGATGAAGAGAGTGCCGGCATCACTGAAAAGTGGTTTGGTGTTCTTTTTCTATGGGTAGGAGATGCTAATGGGTCAAATTCCAAGTAAAATGGAGTCACTGATTTCACTGGGAAGAGGAAACACAAGTAGAGACAATTAGAAACAACTCACCTGCATTTGTAAAGTAGGTGTGGTTACCATAATAGGCAGCAATATTGCATCCCTGACTTGCAGGGATGAGTGGAAAGTGCCACTGACCTTAAGATACTCTAGACCCTAAGTAGATTGGCCCCTCATCAAGGACCTTCTTGATTTGCATAGCTGTAGGTTTTATGACACCAAGTAACATATTATGCTACTAATATTATTACCATCCCTAATGCAATTCCCATATCTAAACAAACCCAGGGCTCCTTGGGCTTCCAGCCCTGGTAACCTTGGAAAGAGAAGCATGAATCATGTAAAAATATGGAATGTAGGGCTGTAACTCTTTCTCCTAGCCTTTCCCAAAGGTACCTGTGTCTTTTCAACAGGGTAAATATACCTCTGAGGAATTACTAGGTGTTGGCCTTAATTAAACTCTAAATCCTAGGACCCAGAACCTCCTGTAGCCTAACAGGTAGAATGAGAACTATGGAGTCTATTTAGAGATCAAGTGATAAGTGTAATTTTGACTCAATTTTGTTTCATAGTAAGTTCAGTGGAAACTCTGAATGCATCCTAGAATTTATGAATAGGGTGTTGGAAACATAGTCTTGGGAATTCACAGAATCCACATATGGGACTCCTAATGCATGAAGAATGAGCCAAGTAGGAAAGGCCAAGGGGAAGCCCCTGCAGTCCCCTCTCCCTAGCAAAATAGTAGATTAAAAACACTGTCATGTTCCTGGGGGCAGCAGTCACTGAGATCAGTGTCTTCACCAAAGAACTGGGAGATACCAAGATAATGATTCCCACCACTACCTGCCAGTTTGCACAACTCTGGGGCACTATTTAGATAAAAAATACAATGTGATTGACTCTCCCAAAGCTATTTGATGTGGTGACCCTGGAGAGGCCATTTAATTATTCAGTTTGGCTGATTGATAGAGGAGATTCTGGACTTTTTGAACCACACTATGCTGCTAAAATTGCCAGTGTCTTCTGAAGTAAGAGGTAATACATTGGAGATGATCAGAATTACTGATTGGTGGGAGCAAGCAGTCTCCTTCTCATCAGAATATGGAGAGTTCATGATGTGGGATTTCCCCCTTCACTTTATAGGTGGAGAAAATGACATCAGAGAGCAAAGTGATCCATCCATCCAGATTCACATAGCCATCCAGAAGCAGTGTCTGGTCTAATCCCCACTCCCAGTCTCCCACTCTGCATGAAAGCATCTGGAGTTCGCCGAGTTCATGCTGAGGTGGAAGGTACAGGTTGTGTAGACTTTGAGCTGCCACTAGAAGAAAATATGTTTCTGGGAAAGATAAGAGAGAGACAAAAATAAAAATCAAGAATTGACAACCAGCCATGAGTGATGCTCAAGATGTAATTTCTTCCCAAATCTGACATCATTTGGGAGCTTATTTTCAACCGAATGCTGTTTAGTGTCCGTGGGGCTTATACCAAGGGAACACAGTTGACAGATGTGTTTTCCTCTTTAGTTTCCAAGAAAGCAGATGGCGGCAGCCAACTCCCCAGGTGCCCAAGTGTGCAGTCTAAAGTTGTCTAGGTTTGGGAACAGGCCCAATCCCACAGACTCATCATCTGGGTAGGGAGATGATTCAATCCAATGACACTGGCCATAACCATTTGAGAGTCTTTTATGATGTAGTCCAACTGTACATCAGGGACTTGGCCAAGATGTAAAGGGATTTTTTAAAGACTAGCCACCACCCCCCCCACTTTGAAATAAATAGAACATTTGAAACAATCTCTAAACCACCTGGGCCCTGGGATTGAATTTCATCATGCACTTTATAAAATACAAATCTTAGAAGTAATATACGACATTATCAACTAAGGATGTGCTCAGGTCCTATGATAAAGGCACTCTCAGAGTAGAGAGGAAGGTTAGTGAGAAGAGTGTGCAGAGCATTCTCCAAGGGCTATACCTGAATGAATAAAGTTAGCCAGGGTCTCTGTAAAGCTTTGAGAAAACTGAAGAGTCCCACACCACGTTCTTTGAAGCCAGTGGGCTCTGGCTATTTCCTGCTTCTGGCTGGGCCAAGGGAGGGGTGGGGTCAATACTGGCACCAGTAATCACAGCACTCCAGAGAGATGATGGCTGTCTCTACAAGTTGCTCCCTGGGGAGGAGTTGGTGTTAGATCATGGGGTCTCTAGGGTGACAAAGAGTAGCCCCCAAATAGACTGTCTTCATCTGTACTATTCTGAACTGGACCTTTGCAGCTCCTCTCTGGCCTAGCTCATGTCCCACCTTCCATTACAAAATATTAGTGTCAACAGCTAACCCACAAAAAGCCAAAAGCTCTCATGTCCTGTATCTATAAGATGCCATAGCAAAGAAACTTTGGTCTCACTCTGGAAGCTTTGAATATTAGTGGGCAGTTGCATTGCTGATTTTGTCAAAGGCACAACACTGGACAATTTGTGCAGACTCCCACTCAGAAATACTTCTGAAAAATCCGCTGTAGATGTTTTCCTCTCTCCTCAAAGTCTCATTGTCATGGAAAATATTGAAAGTCCACCTACTTCTCCATTTCTCTCCCCTTCGCTCTCCCTCTCTCTGTACCCAAGTACTTCTTTGGTTTGTTGCTGGCCTAGTCCCATACCACTCATGCCCCCTTAACCCATCAACTTGCCACAGGAAGCCCAGTGGCAGATGTGGTTTAGATCCCTACTCTGCTCTGTGTCCTCTGGAAGTGGCCATCTTATTCCTGCCATATCTCTCTGCCTGCTTGGAAGCTCCATGAAGTCAGGAGGCTCTCTCATGGCCTGACAGCAATTAGTGTATAGTAAAGGTACTGTGAAAGTTTGTTTCTGCGACAGCATCATGGGGAGATAGAGGAAAGGGGCTTTCTGCCTACCTCTATTGAAATTCCGACCATTAGCACTCATCCACAGTACACCAGTAAACTGGTGCATTAATTTCCTAGGTCTGCTGTAACAAATAACCACAATCTTGGTTTAAAACAACAGAAATACATTCTTTCAAAGTTCTGGGGGCAAGAAGTATAAAATCAGGGTATTAACAGAGCCATATTCCCTCCTGAGGCTCTAGGGGAAAATACCTCTTCCCTCTTTGAGCTTCTGATAGGCTTCTTCCAGCATACCACCAAAATCGCTGCCTCCAGTCCCACAGAGCCTCCTCCCTCTGTGGCTCCATTCTGTTCACATAGCCTTATAAGGACACCAGACCTAGGGCTGGTACAACCTCTTCTTAACCTAACCAATTATCTCTACAAACACCCGATTTTTACATGAGGTCACATTCAGAGATTCCATGAGGACATGGATTCAGGGGGGGACACGCCAGCATTCCAGGAAATGAAAGCACAATATTTTGAGATCGAGAAACTGATGCTTCTTTTCATGATCTATTCTGCCATATAGTACACCTTGCCTCATTGCAAGGAGTAGCTAAGCATTTCAACTTTATATAGTACATTACTCAAGAAATTCCTACCCCTTCAGCCTCTAGGCCCGGCTAAAATAGTTTTATATTTCATGTTTCTCCATCTCAAGGGCCACAGAAGGCCGCATTAGAGTTTCCTGTCTGCCGGCAGCTAATTCACATTTGGCGCAGCCTAAAGCTCACATAATTTGTTGTTGGGAAGACCCAGCCAGGAAAAAAGAATACAAAATCATGAATACAAAAGTACTTTCAAGAGTGAATATTTATTTAGTGTAAGAAAATAAATCACCATAAGCTATAAATTTTTAAAAGCTGGCAAAGACCATAAAATCCTCAATTTTTGTTTCTGTTAATTAGCTTTTTACGTACATTTGAATGCATGGTCTTTTATTACCTCTTCATAGAATAATAATTTTGTAATATTTTCTGCAGAGGAAACAGAAAGATAATTGAGTAAGTCTTCCTCCCAGCATGGACCCTTCGAATTTGTTTTCATAATGGATAATTTAGAGAAAGTCTCAGCTTCACACCTTGTTATTAAGAATATCCTATAAATTTTCAGGATTATCATCCCATTGCAGAAAATCTCTACAAAGTTTCTTTCATATATGAGCTATAAGATTTCAGGACGTTTCAAGTTTTACTGTGTATGAGTCATCTTAAATATTTTTTGAATTGATGACATTCATTAACCAGTTTGACATTGATGTCCTCGTACGTCATATAAAGAGTTTAATGTTATTTTTTTAAAAAAAATTTCTTTCACCAAATCAAGGTGAATAGAATTACTGCTTATTTCAACAGGACACAATGAATGAGCACAAGGAATTCATCAAAATATAGCCACTGTTGAGCTTTGGCCTTTGTGTGTTCTTTTGAAAGTACAGATTATCTTATTCTTTATTATTTTTATCTAATTTTTCTTTTCAAATTTCTTTTCAGGACTGTCCTGATCCTCCTCCTCTTCTCTTTAGCTACACTGTCAACTTTACTCTATTTTCTTGGTTATTATGTTTCTTCAACTATCATCTAGTACGACCAACAAAGATTTTAAATTAGCCTGTGACTGTTTTTGGCATTTAACCAGTATTTTGGCATTCAACCAGTATTTTTTATTTCAGTTTACATTTTTTGGCTTCCACCAAGATAGCTCCTTCTCCTAGGATGTGAATTCAGGTATGCTCAATAATTCTGGAAAAAAAAATAGTACAAAACTAATCCTAAATCAAGGCATACCACGAGAAATGCAAGTGCATTTTTAAATTGCCTCTATATTTTACCAAGCTACATAATTATATAATCAAATCATTCTTAAGCTACATGCAGTAGCTTATTAATGAGTACATACAGGAACATTGTCCCTGAAATACCTCTCCATACAGCCTATTTTGTAGCATTGTTGATGATTTTAAGTATAATTGCTTCAGGAACCAACACACATTTTGTGAGAACCAGATGTGTCCAATACAGTAAGATCAGATTTGCTAAGGTAGGATCTGAGACTTTGGGGTGTAAAGGAGAGACTTGGCACTCACCTACTGTTGTTAGCACTGATCTAGGTCTGTGCCCTGGGACTGCAGGAATGCCCATAATTTCTGGTGGTATAGTTAATACAAAGGACATTCATAATTGCACATGCTGCCTTGTTGACTATATTCCTAAAGGGAAAGAACTTCCATTTTGACCAGGTGCCGAGGAGAATCAAATCTACTACTTACAATTTTAAACATCTGATCATTTTGAATATTTTCACAGACTACCTTCTGGCCCCACAGATTTCAAATGTTGTTTCTCTTCCACGGTCCATATCCTTCTGCTGCCCCAGAAGAGCACACGCATCCATACTGGAATCCCACCTCTGGTCTTGCCAGAGTACAGTGAGTAGAAGAAATAGTCCTTGAAGGCTTTCCTCCACCCAGATAGCTATCACAACTTCACTATACATGGAGGGGATGGGGAGTCACAGCAATTCGTCACCATAACCCCAAGAAAAAAGGCATTCCCAACCCAAATTCTAGCAATGCCTGCAGTTCTAATGCCAGAGGAAGTATGACATATTGGAAGGTACAGCAAAGAGGAAGTGGCTCGGACTGATTTAAGTGAAATGGCTTACTTTTGAACATTGTACAGATTTATACAACCATGACACATCTGCTGGAGGGCCTCTCAGAGGCTTGGAAGGCACTCGGACTAACGACAAACCCTAAAGCTTAAGGGTAACCTCAAGGTAAATTTCCTGTCTTCTTGGAGGTCATAAATATTCTTCACTTGGATTCTGGGAGAACATTAAATGCTCAGGTTCACTCCTTTCCCAGTCGAATGTTTACTGACAAAGATATTATATATGTTAAATGATTGGGACTTAGGACACAGGAAAGCTCCTCATCACATGCTGGTATGTAAATGTTCTGGCCTCTTTGTAAGTGACTGAACTCTATGATCACACCTGGCTCCATTCAGTCGATATTGTTCAATTTCCACACCCTTCGACCATCATCTGTTCCAAGAAGATGTCGCAATAAGGACCCTTCAGAATCAAGGCCACACTCCAGGGAACAGAGACCAAAGCTGTTTCTAATCTTTTAAAAATTTTCATTCAAGGCATTTATTGATGGTCTGCTATGTGCCAGCTGCTGTTTCACATGCCGAAAAGAGAAGAGTGAGCAAGAGTGAGTTTCCACTCTCACGAAGCATGTGTGTCAGTGCACAGAGAGCAGGGGACACTGGGAGAGAACAGACAATAACCAAGGGGGTAAACAGATATCATATAAGGAAGGATATGAGAAAACATAACGTTAGGTTATAAGAACCATGGAGGAACGTAGAACATGGGAATCTGTAGTAGGGGAGTTTTCTACACTCTAGAGCACAATCGGGAAAGGTCTCTCTCAGAAGATAACATTTGAGATTAAAGATAAGAAATCAGCCGTACATAAGCAGATATGGGATATTAATGATAGAGATAGCAAGTTCAAAGGCCCTGAGGCAGGAATAAGCTTGGTTACAGGCAGAGAGAGATAGGAGGGCTGGAACAAGGTGAGAAGAGTGGAAGACACAACCTGGAGAGCTGGAATTGAGTTTATTCTGGGTGTGCCGAGGAGCCACTGGGAGTGATGGTTTTGAACAGGAGAGTGACATGGACTGCTTTATGTTCTCAAAGATCACTTTGGTTCACTGTATGGACACTTCATTGTAGAGCAGCAAGAATCAAAGCAGGGAGGTCAGGTAGGTAATTATTTCACTAGTCCAGTAAGAGAGAATGTTCTTTAGTTTGTCTTTTTTGTTTGTTTTAAGAAGGAAGGAAACCAAACATTTTAAGTAGGAAAACACCTCCACGAGGGAATTTGATTCATTTCTGAAGTTGTTGAACTTTATTTACTGTTGAAGAAAGGAATAACATCATATTCCCTTCATCACCCATCCCCTCTTTCTTCATCACAATAAAGTTACTTTTTCTTTTTTTTTTTAAGATTTTATTTATTTATTTGACAGAGAGAGATCACAAGTAGGCAGAGAGGCAGGCAGAGAGAGAGGAGGAAGCAGGCACCCTGCTGAGCAGAGAGCCCGATGTGGGACTCGATCCCAGGACTCTGAGATCATGACCTGAGCCGAAGGCAGCGGCTTAACCCACTGAGCCACCCAGGCGCCCTAAAGTTACTTTTTCTGTGGCTGTTCTGCCAGTCCTCCCCAGTTCTCTCTGGGAGCGCTCATTCCCAGATCTCTCTGTATGCATTCAGTACACACTTCCTGACAGCCTCTTCTCTGCCTGCCGGGGTTCATGTGTGTGCTCTCCCTGGGACTACGGAGCTGGCAAGGAGAACACCCCAGTCAGAGAGACAGACAAAGGTAAAACTGAGAACACAAAATGCTACATGCTAGAGCAGAGGTTTTACTTTACAGAAGGGAGGGTGCCTTCTGGTTACTTTGAGTCCAAGAAGAAATAGGGGGTCAGTACCTGGAAGGCACATATAGAACTGGTGTTCATGGTGCATAGAACCACTGACTGGGGGTTCAGGGACAAGATGTGGCCCTGACAAGGAGAAAATCTAAGAACCCTGGTCCCAGGGCCCCAACCTTGGATGGAAGGAGGGGTGATGGCTAGACCCTGTGCAGGGGTACCACCCTTTACCCAGGACAAGAGACCTTGGCAGGGCCCCAGACTTACAACTCAGGCCAACCATAGGATAGCTCAACTTAGAGCCTATGGGTGGTGGGCCTTGACTGGGACATAGGGAGTAAGGGCCCCTTCAGCCCTCAAAGAGCCTGAGTTGGGGGAAAGAGAGATGGAGAGCAGGAAATTGGCCTTCAGATCAGAAAATAACGGAAAATAAAGCTGGAGGGAGTATCCACCCACACTGTGTAGCTCCAATGCTAAGAAGTTTATTTTTTTAGGACCTTCCAACAATTTTGAGCAGGGAGAGATGTGGTTAAAAGCTCCACCAAGAAGATAAAGCTCGCAGCACGCACACGTTAACTAGCGAGGGGAGAGCCAGGGACAAGGAGATTACTTAGAAGGCTAATGCATGGAGCAGACAAGCTGCTTAAGTTTAAAGGGGTTTCATGAGAATCCCACCAAAGACGGTGGCCCATTTTCTATAACTCATCTGAACGAAAAGCCCTGGAAGACCTGGGACCAGGGACCTGCATTGCAGTCCTGGCAATCTGCTGTGTGGCTTTGGCAAGCCACACCCCATTCCCTGAGCCTCCCCTTTCCTTATCTCTATAACAGGGGGCTCCGATCAAAGGAACGCTTTCAGCTCTGCATCTCCATTTGCTCTTCGCAAATTCATTTCTACATTTGTAAGCACTTGGGAGAGACTGATAAGGCATTTTGATTGAAACCAGAGAGCAAAGGTGTCCAGGGAGACCCCTCCAGGCTTCTCCAGATGTGGGCCATTACCATGTAGCACTGAGGACTACCAGGCAGCTCAAACAGAATATTTGGGGAAATGACTCCAAACTGGCCATTTTTCCTTGTAAGGTTAAATCAAAGCATGGCAGGAATAAATTGTTCTCACAAGGAGATAATATTGTTTTTCCTGGCCTTGCAATGAGCTGGACACGGGGCTTTTGTAGGCCCTTCTCTAGTTTGCCGATCGCAGAGGCCGGAACATTGGGCTGTGTCCCCTTTCCTTTCTCTACACTGACCCCAAATCCTCTAGAATGCTTAGCAAATACACACATGGGCAGAGCACAGTGCATTGGGGTGTTAAGGGCTTCACGAGCATTGATTTGTCAGCTGAAGTAGTGAGTCAGCTTGTGTGCCTGGGAAGAATGTAGAGACCAGGATACTCCTGTTTGAAAGGAGGGCTGCCTCTGGGGCTGCTGGAAGTCCGGCAAGGTCAAGACTATCATTGGGACTCCTATGCATCAGTTTCTGTGGCTCAAGCAAGGGAACAGGAGATGCCTCGTCTCTCCAATGATTTTGTTTTAAGCTTAATATCCTTTGTTGTTATTCCTTCTCCCCTCTCTCATATTTTTTAAGTTTTTATTTTCTTTTAAAGATCTTTCCTTAATCATTTCATAACATACACATGTGTATGTATGTACACATATATATTTGTAATCTTTTACCTTCATTTTTTTAACTTTTTAATTCTTATTTTAACTTTTAAAAAGCCCTCTTTTTAACTTTTTAACCTTATAGGTTAGAGCCTATAGTCATCATTCTTTAGCTCTTTGTTTTCATATCTTTGTTCACTATTTAGGGTTTTTTTTTTTTTGCCTTTTATCATATTTTAAATCTTGTCCAGGCTATCTCATTATTATATTTCAACTACTAGCCTTCATTTTACTTGATTTTTAATTCTTTATTCTTGTTTCTCATGAATATGCCTGTACTTAAAAATAAGATTGTTGAAATTTAAAATCCTCTCCTTTCCTTCCTCATTTTTTTCTGTCTATCTCTCCCTTAACATGCTTCTTTCTCCTTTTAATGTGTTCTTGTCACAGCATTCAAGAAGCATAACTCCTGAATTTTGTAAAAAAAAGGGGAGTTCATCAGATATAAAAGATGTATACACACACAGATAGATATATAGATAGATAGATAGATAGATACACACACACATATATACAGACACACACACACACGCACATGTTTATATATATCCACACTACGTAATTCCAACCAAACAGGCAAAATTAATATATGGTGTTAGAGGTCAAGATAATAATTACCCTGGTTGGGGCATGAGAGCCAATCCACATCACAGATGAGTTCAAGATAGATGTCTTCAAGATACAACCCTAGGAGAAAGTGGGGGAGGATGTGGAGGGAGAAGACCTTAATTCCTCCTATACTAATAAGGATGATTGACCTCCTTTGTCCTTAAACCTTTGAATACTCCAGAACCTATAGGTTAGCCCTGCCCAGGGCCACAGTTCTGCCCGAACAAAGGCTGCCCCTGACACTTGCAATCTCCCTCATTCATGGGTCCCACCACGTGATCATAGGACAGGCTATCTGCAGTACTTTGAACCATGTCTGGCGTGGGAAGTAAATGGCAGATGTAAACAAGATGTCATGCCGTGTTTCCACAGCTCATTTTCTTTTCCTCTCTCCTTGCCAGACCTGAGGCTCAGTAAGGAAAAGGGCATTGTCTGAGACGGAAGGGGGAGCTCACGGGAAGCATGAGGGAGGGAACCCAGCAGGTCAAGGTGTGTGTGCATGCGTGTGTGGGAAGAGCTTGAGGAAAGCTGTCAGGGGCGAGTTTCTTCTTCAATTGAGATCTCTAAGATCTAGGCAAATGGAGTGGGCAAAAACAGGCGAGTGCTTGAAGCTGTCCTGCCCACATGGGTCAGGCCCAGGTGAGAAGCATGGAACTCCTGAGGAACTGAAAAATTCTCAATCTGGAAAGTTACATTTTACACCACCAGCACTTTAAACTCTATTGAGTTTCATCAAACTGTGCCAACACAGGCCACATGCCCAGTTGGGTGGGTGGCAGGAGGCCTCACCTGTGAAGAAGGTCTCTCTTTGAGCAATGAGGTAGGTGTGAACATCTGCATGGGAGGAGCACAGAACAGGTCTGAGCCAGAGTTCGGGCCCTTGTCTGCTATCATTCTTGTCCTTCCAGGAGGCTCCATCAACCTTTCTGGTACATTTCCAGGAGCAGCCTCTTGGTGTGGTTTTCCCCATAACCTCCCCCTTGCATGTGGTCAGAGAGAAATGGGGATAAGTTGCCCCACTGTGGATCAGCTGCGTGGCTCATTGGTTAAGCATCTACTGTTGGCTTAGGCCATGATCACAGGGTCCTGGGATCGAGTCCAGTGTTGGGCTCCTTGCTCTGCAGGAGGCATGCTTCTCCCTCTACCTGCTGCTCCCCCAGCTTGTGAGCACACTCTCTGACAAATATATAAAATATTAAAAAAAAAAAAAAAACCACCAAACTGCTCCACCAAGTGCAAAACTTAGACGAGTATAGTACACCCACCCAAAGTATTGGGACCCAAGGTATCTCTGGACTTTGGACCCACTAGAAAAGAGCACAAGGGCCCAGGCAAGAGGCTAAGATGGCTCTTCCCTCCTTTCCCAAGTTCCTCAAGGGGGTTAATAAGGTCTCCTGTATACTATAATCTCTAAAGCAGCTGTTTTGTTATTAAAATAACAAAACAAAGAGATACAACTAATAAGCCAAAAAGGAGATAAAATGGAATCATAAAAAGAGTATTCAAGCCAAAAAAAAAAAAGGCAGAAAATAAAGGAAGAGGGAGTAAAGAGCAGATGGAACAAATATATAACAAATAATAAGATGATAAACTTAAACCTAAGCATATTAATAATCACCTTAAATGTAAATGTCTACATGCATATAGTTACACACTTATAAACAAAACTTTAGCAAATCAACTTTAGGAGGTGGAGGGATGGGGTAACTGAGTGATGGATATTGGGAGGGTATGTGTTGTAATGAGTACTGGGTATTGTATAAGACTGATGAATCACAGACCTGTAGACCTGAAACCAATAATATATTATAGTTTAATTAATTAAATTTAAATTAAGAATATAGGTGTATATCTAAAAAGTCAATGTATCATGACCAAATATGTTAATCCCAGGATGCACTGTTGTTTTAGACTTCAAAATATCAGTGTAATTCACTATATGAACAAATAAACTGAAATATATATACTCATCTTAATAGATGCAAAAAGAATAATATGATCAAATCCAACATCCATTTGATAAAAACTCTTAGCAAACTGTGGAAGGAATGGAACTTCTTCAGTCTTATATAGGGCAGCTATGAAAACCTATAGCCCAAATGAAAAGACTGAATACTTTCCTCCAAGTTCAGGAACAAGACAATAATGTATCCTCTTACCACTTCCAGCTGACATTATACTGGAGCTTCTTGCAAATACAATCAAGCAAGAAAATCAAATAGAGGGCATCCAGACTAGAAGAGATGAAATAGAACTATCTTTGTTCACAGATAATACAACCACCCATGTAGGAAATTTTATATACTCTACAAAAACACAGTTGTAACCACTGAGTTTAGCAAGATGGAAGAGCTATCAATATCCAAAACTCAATTGTATTTCTATATGATAGCAATGAACAGTTGGAAAAAAATTTAAGGGGCACCTGGGTGGTTCAGTCACTTAAATGGCTGCCTTTGGCTCAGGTCATGGTCCCAGAGTCCTGGGACTGAGCCCCACATCAGGCACTTTCCTCAGTGGAGAGACTGCTTCTCCTGCCTGCTGCTCCCCGTACTTGTGCTCTCTCTCTCTGATGAATAAATAAATAAAATCCTCAAAAAGAAAAAAAAAAAAAAAAAGAGGGACACCTGGGTGGCTCAGTGGGTTAAGCTCTGCCTTCAGCTCAGGTCATGATCTCAGGGTCCTGGGGTCAAGCCCCACATCTGGCTCTCTGCTCAGCAGGGAGGGAGCCTGCTTACCCCCACCACCACCGCCTGCCTCTCCACCTACTTGTGATCTCTGTCTGTCAAATAAATAAATAAAATCTTTTAAAAGATAAAATTAAAAATTAAAAAAAGAAAAGAAAAAAAATTTAAATGTAATTTATAATAACTTCAAAATGTATTTTTATGAAATAATTATGAGTTAGTATGACAAAAGCTGTGAAGAACCCATACACTTAAAATTACAAAGTATTGTGGAAGTTAAATAAGACCTAAATCAATGGGGACATCTACCCTGTTCAAAGTCTTAAAGACGCGATATGACTTAACTGTTGATTCTCCCCATTTTTTTAAAAGATTTTATTTATTTATTTGACATACAGAGATCACAAGTAGGCAGAGAGGCAGGCAGAGAGAGAGGAGGAAGCAGGCTCCCCGCCGAGCAGAGAGCCCGATGTGGGACTCGATCCCAGGACCCTGAGACCATGACCTGAGCTGAAGGCAGAGGTTTTAACCCACTGAGCCACCCAGGTGCCCCTGATTCTCCCCATTTTGTCTTATTTACTCAACATATCTCAACCAAAATTCCAGCAGAATTTTTGTGGCCATATTTTATTTGTTTGTGTTCGGATTTTGTGGCTTTTTGCAGAACTTGACAGGCTGATTCTAAAATTAATACAGAAATGTAAAGGATTTGGAATAGCCTAAACAAATTTGATGAAGAACAAAATTGGAAGGCTATCACTGCCTGACTCCAGGAGTTCTTATGAAGCTACAGTAATCAAAGCAGTGTGACATGGACATAAATAAGCAACTGGATCAATGGAATTGGATAGAGTTCAGAAATAGACTTGCACAAATGTAGATGACTGGTTTTCATGCAAAGAAGCAATGACAATTCATGGAGAAAGGATGGTCTTTTCAAAAAAAAAAAAAAAGGTGCTGAAGCATATGCATAATGTGAACTTTCATCTACACCTCATGTCATATGGAAAAGTGAACTCAATTATCATAAAAACTTAATGTAAAGCCTAAACAGTTTACTTAACAAGCATCGATTTGAAATGAATATAAGACTTAAATATAAGACCTAACTTCTAGAAGAAAATATTGGCAGTACGCTCCTTGACATTGGTCTTGGCAATCATTTCTGGGTTTTGACCCCAGAGCATAAAAAACAAAAGCAAAAATAAATAAGTGGGACTACATCAAAACAAAAAGCTCCGCATAAAAAAAGAATCAACAAAATGAAAAGTCTACCTCTGGAATGGGTGAAAATATTTGCAAACCATTTACTGATAAGGAGGTAATATATAAAATACATAAGGAATTTATGTAACTCGATAGCAAAGAAACAATCTAATTTAAAAATGGGCAAAGAACCTGGACGGATATGTTTCTAAAGAAAAAGTCCAGGTACATGAAAAGGTGCTCAACATCATTAATTATCAGGGAAATACAAATCAAAACCACAATGAGATATCATCTCATACCTATTATAATGGCTATTATCAAAAAGACAAAACCATGAGAGACTATGGACTCTGAAAAACAATCTGAGGGGTTTGAAGGGGTGGGCGTGGGAGGTGGGGGGAACTAGGTGGTGGGTATTGGAAAGGGAATGGATTGCATAGAGCACTGGGTGTGGTGCAAAAAACAATGAATACTGTTACACTGAAAATAAATTTAAAAAAAAATTTTTAAGACAAGAAATAACAAGCATTGGCAAGGAAGTGGGGCAAAGGGAACACTTGTACACTTGATAGGAATGTAAATTGGTATAATCACTCAGCAAAAAATATAGAGGTCCCTCCAAAAAATTAAAAATAGAACTAACTATCATATAGAGTATGATCCAGCAATCTCATCTCAGGGTATTTATCCAAAGAAAATGAAATAATTATCTCAAAGAGATATCTGCACCCTCATGTTCACTGAAACATTATTCACAATGGTCAAGACATGGAAACAAACTAAGCATCTATTGATGGATGAGGGGATATAGAAAGTGTGAATAAATAGCTACAAAATTTAAACCCTGAACTATAAAGCTTTTAGAAGATAATATGGGGGAAATTTTTGTAGCACTGGGTCAGGCAAAGATTTCTGAGATCTAACAGTACAAACATGATCCATAAAAAGAACAAATAGATAAATTGATTGGCCCTGTTAAAAAATGGAAAAGAAAAGCCACAGACTGAGAGAAAATATTCACAAACACAGATCTGATAAAGAACTTATATCTGAAATACAAAAAGAACTCCCCAAACTCAATAATAAGAAAACAAAAGCTCAATTAAAGAAATCAGAGAAGATTTGGGGATGCCTGAGTGGCTCACTCAGGTAAGCATCTGCCTTTGCAGGTCATGATCCTGGGGTCCTAGGATCAAGTCAACAGGAAGTCTGCTTCTTCCTCTTCCTTTGCCCTTCCCCCGCTCAGATACACGCTCTCTTTCCCTCCTTCTCTCTCAAATAAAATCTTTTTAGAAAACTAATAAATAATTTAAAAATCAGAGAAGATTTGAACATACGCTGCACCAAAGAAAATATATGTATGACAAATAAGCACGTGAAGAGATTCTCAAGGTCATAGTCACAGGGAAATGTAAATGAAATGAGAAAAACCCTGTAAGATAAGACGATGTGTGGATTAGAATGGTTAAAATTAAAAGGACTAACTATACCAAATGTTGGCCACGATTTGAAAAACTAAAACTTTCACACGTTGAAGGTGAGAATGTAAAATGCTCTAACCACTTTGGAGAACAGTCTGGTAGCTTCTTAAAAAGTGTTGAGCATTTCGCTACCATATGACCCAGCCATTCCACTTATTTACTGGAGAGAGGGAAAAAAAAAAATCAATCCAAAGACTTGTATGTGAACACTCCCAGCAGTTTTTTGTTTTGTTTTGTTTTTTGGGTTTTGTTTTTGTTTTGTTTTTTTGCCACAGCCAAAATCTTCCCTGATGTCTGTCAACAAACAGGTCAACAGATACAAAAATTGCAGTATATCCAAACAACTCAATGATAAAAGACAACACAAACAGGAATGAATCCCCAAATAATTATGCTGGGTAGAATGAGCTAGATTTTTTTTTCAAAGAGTGCACTATATAATTGCCTTTATGTCAAGTTCCTTTACTTATTTGTGGAGCATAACAAATAGCATGGAGGACATGGGGAATTAGAGAGGAGAAGGGAGTTGGAGGAAATTGGAAGGGGAGGTGAACCATGAGAGACTATGGACTCTGAAAAACAATCTGAGGGTTTTGAAGAGGCGGGGGTGAGAGGTCGGGGTACCAGGTGGTGGGTATTATAGAGGGCACAGATTACATGGAGCGCTGGGTGTGGTGCAAAAATAATGAATACTGTTATGCTGAAAATAAATAAAAAATAAATTTTAAAAAAAAGTAAACAAATTTATAGTGACAGAATGCAGATCAGTTTTAATCTGGAGTAGTAGAGAGTCAAGGTGAGAAGGGCCAGGAGGAAGGGAATATAAAAGCGGATGAGGAAACTTTTGGTAGTGATGGATACATCCACCATCTTGACAAGTATGTGCATATATCAACACTTATAAAACTGTCCTGTTTAAATGCACGCAGTTTGTATACAACAGTTATACCTCAACTTTTAAAGAAAGAAAAGAAAAATCTTTTTTTTCTGGGTGGCTCAGTCAGTTAAGTATCTGCCTTCGGTCCAGATCATGGTCTCAGTATCCTGGTATCCAGGCCTGCATCGGGTGGGCATCCTGCTGGACAGGAGTCTGCTTCTCCTTCTTCTTCTGCCCTCCCCAACCCATTCATGTTCTCTCTTGCCAGTGCTCTCTCTTTCAAGTAAATAAAATTTTTAAAAAAGAAAGAAAAAGAAAAATCCTCCAATGGCTTCATCTCATTACAGTGCCATTTGACTTTCATTCTGACTCCTAATTGTGGCCCACAAGCGCTACAACATATCCTGGCCCAGGAGTACCTCTCTCACCTTATCCTATTTGTTCTCTCTTCCCGGCTTCCTCTACTCCTTTTGTCTTAATGGCTTCCCTCCTCCTCCCTTCAAGCCCTTTCATACACCAAAAACATTCACTTGTTTCTCCCTCTTCTCCAAGACATCCCCTTGACTGGCTCTCAGCTTCAGTGCTTAGCACACCCATCACCCCTGAGTGAGGTCTTCTAGATGACTCAGATGGACGAGGTCCCACAGCACTATTCTTCTCTGCCATGCTGGTCTTACTTCTTCATAACATTTATCACCATCTGACAGCAGCTTATTTACTTATTACTACTTGTTTACTATTTCTCCTTCCAAAAAAGCAAATTCATACTTGAAAGGTAGAAACCTTCTCTGTCTTGTTCAATGCCTTATCTCCAGTGCCTGGATTATACTCTAGCACATGGTAGAAGCTACATAGATATTTTTGAATGAATGACTAAGTTCGGTATGCAATTGAAGTCTTGAAAGGGTTCACTTTTCATTAAATGTTAATGCTTTAGACATGGAGGAGAGCTTGGTTTTAGAGCATTTATCTTCCTAATTCACACCGTTAATCCATCCATCTTCCTGACTTTTAGGAATGCTTACTTTTCTCTGTTTACAAGCCAAGATCAGCTTCCTTGACATATATAAACTCCAGGCTGCTTTCCAACTGGGTCCCCGTGATGCCCCTTATGATACTGTAATTTGTCAAAAACTCAAGTTTAAAACAAAGAATTCAGGAGAGATTCCTTGTCTAAAAACGGAGGGTACCTAGAGGCAAAAGCAAGTATTCTGATGAGGTTGAAGTGTTGGGTTAGAGGAAAGAAGTTATATAATATTTTATATTGACCTATGAGCCAAGCAAAACCACTGTGAATGGCAAATGGTATTTGTCTCCTTTCTCTAAAGGTGAAAACTGAGTAAATCTTCTGATGTCAAAATCCATATTCTTTCCAGTAAGGAAAGTAGCTATAGGTAAAGCTAGGACAGGAGGAAGAATTCTGTTTTCAGCCATGATAATCTAAGTTACACTATAATCTCAATGATCAAGCACAAACATATTTATTTCTAGTTCACACAAAGTCCCTTATCAGTCCAGTACTGATCTAGGACAGTTTCCCTTCACATCAGTTAATATTCAAGGATTCTTCATTTTTTTTAATTTTTTATTTTTTATAAACATATATTTTTAATCCCCAGGGGTACAGGTCTGTGAATCGCCAGGTTTACACTTCACAGCACTCACCAAAGCACATACCCTCCCCAATGTCCATAACCCCACCCCCCTTCTCCCAACCCTCCTCCCCACAGCAACCTTCAGTTTATTTTGTGAGATTAAGAGTCACTTATGGTTTGTCTCCTTCCCAATCCCATCTTGTTTCAAGGATTCTTCATTTTTATGGCATCTTCATTTAGATGCATACTTTCATAATCATTGGAACACGGGAAATAGAAACATGGAGAATAGATCTCCAGCTCTCAAACAGTTCCATCCAGACATGACTTGTGTCATTTCTACTCCTATTTTATTGACCAAATCAAACTTCACAGCCTTGGCTAATGTCAAGGGACTGGGAGGACAATTACTCCATGTACCTGAAAGAAGGAGACCAGAAATAGTAGTGATTAGCATGAAGGTTTTCTCATGTTTCAATCATGGAAGACCTTGAACTTCAACTGAAGAGAGGGGACCTTACATGGTTAGCCAATGTACAGCCATAGAAGGTTGGATCATTGAGTGGTGGTATCAAGAATAAGGCTCTATTAAGAGCTGAAACAGGGATCTCTAATCCCATTAGGCCTGATTTCAATCTATGAATACCTAGAAATGTTAATGGTGTTTATGCCTGTGAGCACACAGCCTGTGTATCTAAGCATGTGCATTTAAGGTAAAGACCCATCTCATCTTTATGTAAATAAAGATTAGCACATGTCTACCTGCCTGACTCTGCAGGTGAGAACTTTCTAGTCACATCCCCACCTCCAGCTACTCATTACTGCCCATACCTCCAGCACTGCCAAAAACATCTTCCAAACAGCTGGAGGTTCTACTTGCTGACTTTGCAAAAGCCCCTCTTAAATTCCTCTTTTCTTAGAAAGTAACTCAGGCCAAGTACTGGGAAGTTCACACCAGATGGGATGCATTTACACAGAACCAGGGCCAGAGAACACCCATCTCTTCATGCACGGCCACAGACTGGGCAGAAAATATCCTCTGAAGCTTGCTTTTCACACCTGTCAGACGTAACAACTCTGCGTGTGCATGCACTTTGGGGAAAGAGACTTCCCTGATTAAGAAAATATTTTCAAACAAATACACCATTAAACTTTTTCTGTGCAGCAATGCCATTCCCTTCAACCTCGTGATCTTGAACCAAATCCAGAAAGATGTTCTCTAGTCATGTGTCTTTAAAAGAAAGTTGGAGCCTGGATCTGTCCATTCCCTATATAATTTATGAGAGAAATATGTTCTTACTACAATCACATGCCTTTTACAGTCCTTTCTTTTTCCAGGGCCTTCCTCTGGGGGGCTGCAATATTTGTTTTCAAGTTCAGGCCTCTCTTATTTGGAAGATATGAGGCTGTAGGTCGGGTTCCTGGAGAGGTGGGCTCTGAGATGGAAATAGTACTCAGGATGCCGAGTAGGGCACACTCAGAAGGGAAGGGAAAGAAGGGGTGTAAGATGGGGCAGAAGAAAAAACGAGGCTGCAGAAAAGGCTTCTGCTGACCCCACAGGGGGCTCAGAAGCTGGAAAGACCCTTTGGCGTTACCCACTTCACAAGACAAGCAGAGGACTTTCTGCAGCAAGCATCATTGGAGGCAGGCTACCCCAGAAAGGAGGAATGGCTTTGGGTGAGGCAACTCTCCCCACTGCAGGGCAATTTCCAGAGATAGCCAGAGACATCTCCTGCCACTGAAGAGCAAAATCATTCATTCCTGAAGGGACACGGAGGTGACACATTACAATATCCACTATGTATTTTGTATCCACAGCTAGAGTTCAAGTTAAGCAGGGTGATGTCATGGGGTGTCACTGGACCAAAGAATACCAGACAAAGATCAATGATCTTTGGTCAAGCAGAGGTGAGTCACTCATGCAATTGTTGAGGTACTGTACCCCAATAAAGATTAGGACTTCAGTCAAGCCTCTGATGTTCGTGATCCTTCCCTAACCTCCATAAAACACACTCCCTAGCCACTTACAAGCAAGAGCAAGCTGCAATAGATTTGCCTCACCCTGACACTTACTTGTGCTCCCTTTCCTGAAAAGCTGATGTTGGCTAACAGAGTCCACTGCTCTAGACCACCCTGTGCCTTTAAATAAGGCCAGCTCTCCCATAGCCACCAACATGGACAATCACAAGTACTACAGCTCCTTTCACTTTGCTCAGGATCTTGCTCACGCTCCCAGATCTGAGCATTTGCCTGGCTTGAAGATTTCCTTCACCCTGCTGGCCTCTGGGAATAGCTGAAGGATTGTGAACTTCCCAGTTGGGGTTCTCATCCTCCATGCTTCTGGCTCACCATCACTCTCTTAATTCCTCATCCCCTAGACATGTTAGGGGACTTACGCATGCAAGCTCCAAGATACCTGGTATTGTGGCTTGAATCATGTACCCCCAAAATAACATGTTGAAGACCTACCCTCTAGTACCTAAAAGGTGACCTTATTGGGAAATAGGATCCCTTAACCTAACTACAAAGGTAGATTAAATGGTAGGTTAAAATGAGGTCATTAGGGCAAGCCTAATCCAATATGACTGGTATCTTTATAAAAAGGGGAAATTTGGTCATCCACCCAGGGAAGATGTCATGTTAACATGAAAGCAAAAGTCAGGATACTGTGTCTATAAGTGAAGGAATGACAAAGATTGGCAACAAACCATCAAAAGCTAGGGAAAAGGCACAGAAGAGATTCTCCCTCATATCAACCCTACTGGAACCCTGATCTTAAGACTTCTAGCTTCCAGGGGCACCTGAGTGGCTCAGTGGGTTAAAGCCTCTGCCTTCGGCTCACGTCATGATCTCGGGGTCCTGGGATGGAGCCCCGCATTGGGCTCCCTGCTCAGTGGGGAGTCTGCTTCCTCCTCTCTCTCTGCCTGCCTCTCTGTCTACCTGTGATCTCTGTCTGTCAAATAAATAAATAAAACCTTAAAAAAAAAAAAAGACTTCTAGCCTCCAAAACCAGGAGACAAACAGATAATGTCTCTTGTCAAAGACACTCACTTTGTGGTACTCTATTAGGACAGCCCAAGCAGACTAACCCACTTGGGATCCTTGCCCACTCCTAGCCTGCATCCTGGTCATCATTCTGGACAGGCCTACCACAAGTGCCCTGAGACAGGGAAACCAGACATTACACCAGGGTCACAAGGCCAGCAAGGAAAAGAGATGTCACCAGCACTTAGAAGTTAGATCATCCGCCAATCAAAATCACAATGGGCCATCACCTAACACCCATCAGAATGACCACTACCCAAAACCAGATAATAGCAAGTGTTGCTAAGGATGTGGGGAAACTGGAATATCTGTGAGTGGCTGGTGAGAATGTGCAACGGCATGCCATGGAAGACAGTATGAAGGTTTCTCAACAGTGAAGTAGAATTACTATAGGACCCAGCAATTCTACTTCTGGTTAGAGATCCAAAGGGAATTGAAAGCAGAATCTTGAAGACATACTTTCACACCCATATTCATTGCAGCATTATTCACAATAGCCAAGAAGGGCACATCACACAGATACCCACCCACAGGTGAACGGATAAACAAAATGTCATATGTAGAGACAATGGAGTATTCACCCACAAAATTAAGGAAATCCTGGCACGTGCTACTACAAGGATGAACCTGGAAGACATTATGCTGAGTGAAATAAACCAGTCACTGAAAGACAAATACCATATGATTCTACATACCTGAGATCTCTCGAGTAGCCAAAATCGTGGAAAGAGAAAGTAGAAGGGTGGCTGCCAGGAGCTGGGGGGCCGGCAGAGTGGGGAGTTATTCAATGGGTATAGAGTTTCAGTTTCGCGAGGTGAAAAGTTCTGGAGATCTGTTATACAATAATGTGAATATAGTTAACACTACTAAACTGTACACCTAAAAATTAAGAGAATAAACTTTATGTTATGTGGTTTTTTAACCACAATTAAAAAGAAAAAGAAAGAGACGCTGGAGACCAGGTCACCTGGCTCCTGGCCCAGTCCTCTTCTGCATGGCGTGCCACCTCTCCCTGCCTGCATGGGGGGAACATGTCATGGGGACATGAAGGCAGAGATGGGGCTGATGGATCTATAAGCCAAAGGAACGCCAAAGACTATCGACAAAGGCATTCCATGCGGATGCTTTGCAAAGGACAAGGGACAGACTAGTCATTTGACAAAAGCACCACCCATCCATTAAAATGGAAAAGGGGACATTCATTTCACAACTCCTGGGGGGCTCAAAGGATCCCGGATCTGACCTGATCTTCTCAGCCACACTGTTGACAGTCCTCATTTCTCCAACCTGGAGAGGAGGAAGCTGAAGGACAGAGGGGAAAGGACCTGTTCCAAGTCCCCCATCTGGTGGGAGGCTGACCTGGGACCTCCTCCCACCACCCCAGTTGCCCGTTTGATGACTATTTTGCAAAAACCACTTGGCTTACAGAGCTTTTCGGAAACGTTCAAAGGGATAACTAGAGCTCTCTGCCACACACACTTATCGGTGTGCTCATCTGGTTTTTTTCCCCCTCTCTTTTTATTTTTTTTTCTGGAAGGGAAAATAGATCAGCGAGGGAAAAATATTTTCTTTAGAGATCATTCAAGGTATTTGGTGATTTGGATTGCCAAATATCGCAAAAGAGAAATAAGTATGATGTGGGGCTGAGGATGAAAGTAAACATTCAACCAGTCCTGAGAGGCTTGGGAGAAGCTTTCAGCATGGCTCCTTGGCCACCGCCCCCGATGCTCACACAGCCTTTTGAGTTGGCAGATCCTGGGGAGGCTGCTCCAGGGTGGCCAAGGACACCTCTTGCCAACATCAGTTACCCTCTCAAATCCTGCCCACCGAAAACAAACCCACTGCCCCACCCCCAGTCCTTAGTGTGTTCAAATTTCTTTCCCTCTTGCCAAAACTTGATTTCCTGTTTCTAAGAAAAAAAAAAAAACTTTTAAAAAACCCCTTTAAAAAATCTCCTTAAGGCAGCTTACACATCAAAGAGCTCTTAGAAAGTAGGGTTCTGTTTGGTTAAGTACACATGAATCAGAAAAAAATTCTGATTAAATTTTCCCTTTTAAGTGCTAAGAATTTTTACTGGACGTGGGCAAAAGGTTTTTGGACAAAGCACAGATTCTTGGGGGCTGTGAGGAATATTCATCTTGTCCAGTGAGCTCATTGCAGAGATGAGGACCCCAAGGCCCAGAGAGAGACAGTGATTTCCTAAGGTCTCGTGGCAAGGAAACATCAGAACCGAATCCCAGCCTGGGCACCTCACTCCCAGTCTGGTGGTGTTTCCATACTTCTGTCAATTTCTCTTAAGTTGGAAATTATAAGACTTTTCTCAAAGTCAGAGGTGATTAAAAGTTTGAAACATTCAGAAGGAAGGTAGCTACTGATCTCATTTTTTTTAAAGGTATCAGAGTCTAAAAAGAATGGCCATAATTCCCTTTACTGAGTACTCATCATATATGTGTATTATCCATTTAATCACCACAATCATTCTATGAGATATTTACTGTATTTTATTCTACAAAACAAAAAAAGAAAAAAAGAAAGAGAAAGAAAGAAAGACAGACAAAGGAATTTTTAAAAGAGGGGAGGAGAGGGAGAACAGGATTCTAATATTGGTTCGAGCTTTTGCTCTATTTCTTGTGGGTCCAAAATGTACAAGGCTCTTTCTCACACCAGGTATCCGATAACCCTCAAAGCAGTTTTACGAGGTAAATATTATCATCTCTGTCACACAAATGACAAGAGCAGATCTTAAAGAAATGTGTCAGCTCTCCCAATTTCTTACCACCGGTGAGTGGTAAGCACGGGGTTTAGAACCAACATCTGGATGGCAAAGACCACCCTCTTCCTGTCACTTCACAGGGCTGTCTTGAGGGTCAGATCAAATCATGGGAGGGAAAGCCTTCTGGAAAACTGTAAAGAAGGTAACCTATTTGAAGGATAATCATTTGAATCCTAAGCTGTTGTATTTTTCTAAATTTCCACTCTGGCTTTTCGCAGCAGGATCCCAGAGCCAGCCAATGACCAGGGGCCCAAGCCTCTCAGCTGAAAAACATTTTCCAAATAAAAGATTTGATTGAACACACTCTTGTTTTCCTTGGGCGGGTCCCAACCACCCAAATGTTTAATTGGGTTGGAAATTTTTGATCCTGATGGCCATTGTAGGAGGCAAATGAGAAACGTGGAGCCTTGCTCTCTGACCCTGAGAAAAGAAGGGGGCCCAAGAAAACCACAAAGAGCAGTCACCCCACTAGCAGCGATGCTATCCAAATAGCAGCATTGTTAGATCAAATGCTGGTTCATTAGCTGGCCTGCTCACTTGTTTATTCTAGGTTGTCCTATGAGCACCTTCTGCAAGTCATACCCTGCTTCAGGCATACGGAATACAAAGAAATAGCTACAGTCTTTCCCTCAAGAAGCCCACAGGGCTGAGGACTTGGATAACATCCGACATGAATGTTCCCCTGCCCTTCCTATTCAAAACTTACTCTTCCCTTTTCTCTAGGCCATAATTTACGTCAGTGTTAGGGGCTGAGTTGCGGACCCCCAACCCGACCACCAAATTCATAGGCTGACGTCCTAACTTCTTTACCTCAGAATGGGACTGTATTTGGAGACAGGGCCTTTAAAGACGTAATTAATGTGAAATGAGGTTGTTCAGGTGGACGCTGATCCAATATGGCTGGTGTCATGGTAAGAAGAGGTTAGTACACAGACACACACAGAAGGAAGGCCACATAAAGACACAGAGAGTAGAAAGCGGTCTACAAGGCACCAAGAAAGGCCTCAGAAAACCAATTCTGCCACACTTTGATTTCCTCCTTTGAGCCTCCACAACTGTAAGACAATGAATTTCTGTTAAGACACACACTCTGTGGTTTTTGTTAAGGCAACTCCAGCAAACCAATACAACAGGCTAAAACCTTGACTCTGATCTGCTGGTTATACGTATTATTTTGGTGTTTATTAAATTAAAAAATAATGATAAAAATAACCCTGGTTCAACCCTCAATAGGTTTTGCAGTCTTCAGGGGAGACTGGCATTTTTTCTTCCTTGTTCTGTGCTAAGTGCTAGGGATGGAAATGTTGTGAGCCTTCTTCATAGAGTATTTTAGTGGGGAACCAAGCTGACATCTCATGCATTGTGATTTAAGTGCTGTGATAGGAGACTGCAATGTTCAGGGTGCAAAGGAACCTCCTAACACAACTGGTGGAGGGAAAGGGTCAAGGGACTCCTCCTGGACAAGAAACTCCCCAACTGTCATGAAGTACAAACAGCTGTGACCAGGAGAGGATGGGGACAGACCATTCCAGGCATGTGCACATGCAATGGGCATGAGTGGTCCAGCCATGGCAAATCAGTGCATGTGAGGGAATAGGAAGAGAGAAAGCCCCAGACTGAAGCTGAGGCCAGGTCACAGAGAGGGTGAGGGCCAGCCTTCCATAGAAGAGGCACTTGAGTGTTCAGTGAGCTGAATTGAAATGACTGCCCCTAAACATGGCATACAGACCCACCCACTGAGAAGAAACGAGCCCATTTCCTTTTCTCCTCTACTCCTATCAACCTGGCCCCATCCTTCCCTCCTTCACACCACCTTCTTTGTGAAATCTGGCCAGAGCTTGGCCTGGAGGTGGTCTTTCTCTTCATTGTGGTCACACCAATGCTATTTGTTGAAGGGTCCTGTGGGATAACAGAGACTCATCAAGTCAGCAGACCTGGGATCCAGTCCTGGAAAGTTCTGGGACCTTGGGTGAATCACTCCAGTTTTGAAAGCCTCTGTTTCCTAATCTTTGAATTGAAGTAACAAGACCCATCAGTATCCATCATCTTTTTTCTTCCTTATTATGATAGAGCCTCCATCTCATTTTAGCTGGACACACACAGCCATGAGCTGGAGGCTGGGTTTCCTGGCCTCCTTTGCAGCGGTGGTGGTCAGAAAACTCAGCTCAGAACAGTGGACATGAGCAGAAGTGAAACAAGCAACCCTCAAATCACTCCTTAAAGACAGCTTCACTACTTGCCAGGGAACCTCTTCCATTCTTTCTGAGGGCTAGGAAATGGAAGCACCCAGAGCAGGTCCCAAAGCCGCACCATGCAGGTGATGGACTGACCTACCAGCCAGGGATCCTGAATATACCCCACACCATGTCCCCCTCGACTCTTTGTAAGATTAGACATCTGCTTTGTTTATATCACAGAAACCTCGGTCTCTTTGTGCAAACACTTCATCTGTACTCTAAGTAACCCAGAGCCTTCTTTTGGAGACTATAGATAATATCTTCAAAGCTACTTGATGTGTAGTGGATCTGTGATTAGTTGATGCTAATAACTATTATTAGGATGGATTAATAAGGTACAGTGGCTTGCTAGGTACGGCTGGCAAGGAAAAGGGAAAGTTTCTCAGACTCTGAGATTTCTCACTCAAGAGTCTAGGACCATGGGGCGACTCTCAGTAGTGATGGGGGCAGAGTAAGGAGGAGCCAATGGAGAGGGGAAATAAAGGCAGACTTCGGCTGTGTTGAATTTTAGCTGCTGGCAGGATTCATGGAAAGAGATGCCAGCAGGCAATTTGAAATTCAAACTGAAGTTAGGCCTAGAAACCAGGAATTGTTGAGGGGAGTCAGGGAAGCTATAGGACCGGATGAGATTTCTAAGAGAGAGAGCCACAGACCCAAGTCTTAGAAGGATGCTGAGGAGACCAGCCTGTCTGGAGCAAAGATTTTTAAGGTATAAGGGAGAGAAAATAATAGAAAAGCTGGGTTAGATCTTATAGAGCAGCAGGAGGCCTGCTGAGTTCGTATTTTACTCTAAAGGCAGTCGGGGGGCATGACAGTTTTGAATGAGGAAGAAGGTGACAAGGAAGCTGCCTGTCCTACCAGAGGAGCCCTGGGTGACACAGAGGAGTGCACTTCATCTCACCAGGCAAACCACTGCACTGGGACTTAGCAGACATGTGCAAAGTATAGGAACAACTTCACTAAACATTTGGCCTCTAGGTGGTGACTTGTGAGATCATATACTTTTTTAATATAAAGACTGGATGAAGTTAAATGTTTTAAAAGGGCCATGTGTGTTGAATTAGGTAAGTCAAAGCACTTTAAGGTTGAATCTTTTGGGGCGGTTCTATGGCGACAGTGAGAGAAAAGATTTGACCAGAGTGACTCTATGGATTGAAAAATAACATCACAAAGGAGGTGAGAAGACAGGTGTCTCCCATTCATTCTTTTGGTTCTTCAGTCAACAGAGAGACATTGAGGGTGTACTTCATGTCTGTGTATGCTGGGTGCCGAAGGGAGGGTGGACAAGAGACTAATCTATTGGGAGTTGAGGAGTTCATGGTGGAAATTAAAGCTGAATGAAGGAGTAAAAGTGAAGGGGGCAGCTGCGTTATCTCAGAGAAGTTCCCTCTGAAGCAGTCTTTGAGCCCAGTAGGTGAGGGGACCCAGGTGGGTCTCAGAAGCAGAAGGAAAAGCAAAGGTCCAGAGATGGGAGAGGGCATGACATGAATGGCCATAAGGTCAGAGCCAGCAGCAGAGTGAGACAAGTGCTTAGATGCAAGTTCAAGGAGACACTCACTCTCAGGGCCATGCAATTGCCAACCCAGAAAATAAGTATCTCCTAACATCCTGGGCCCAAGCCACTCTCCTTCCATTCTTGGGTCGTCTTAGTCCAAATCCTGGTGGCAGGAGCTGAGTGTAGGATGTGGGGAGTGGCAGCAGGCCCCAGGGTGGCCACTACTACAGGAGATCTCTACCAGGAAGCCCAAGCCATAAATGCTCATTTACTTTTTCTGCCTAAGAAACCTGACTTACAGTTCCCAAGAAACCCTGCATGCCTGGAGGGGTCACCTAAAGGGGAGGAAGAGGGTTTGGACTCACTTCTTGATATGCTAGAGGATCTTCACTAAGGAGAAAGGTCCAGGCCTTTGTCCCAACATGACATGGCTGTAAAACCTCAAGGAAACCCCTCCCCCACTCTGGACTCCAATTTCCTTTCATGTAGCAACAAAGGATTAGATTTGATGAACTCAAAGTGCCTCACCATCACCCCCCAGGTCTGAAATGTTATGATTCTAAGAACTCAAAATAAACCTCAGTTTTCAAAAGGAGAGAGGTGTCTCAAGGAAGCTATCAAATGTTGGAAGAAAACAAACCCATTTCTCTTCTTCCTCAAATGCTTCTAAGATACATGGGAGATAGTTTCAGAGCTCTAGTTGTGGGATAAATTTCTGTCCATGGGAGGAAAGAGCCTCTCTAGGTGTGTGATGACCTAGCTATCACCAATAGCCTCTAAATCTGCCATTCTGGGGAGGATTCCCATGCTAGCACATCACTGACCAGAATCATGGTGGACACTCACGGGAGGGACCACTTCAGGAGTCAGCAGATAAAGAACAATGTTCTATTTTGAATGAAGCGGTCCACTTGAAGCCAATGTTTCCATTCTTGATTCCCAGCCAACACAGATATAACTGCCCCATTACCTGTCTCTCTTAGGCTTTCCACAAGGCCTCTTGCCCCTTCCACATTTCTAACAATCTCCCAGGGGTTTGGGGTTTTTGAGAAATTTCCATTTTGATATCTAATTTGACTTCTGCACCCAGGATCTGAGGCAGAAACTATCATTGCTACTTTCTAAACAAGGACAGTGAGGCTTTCAGAGAGAAGAGCTACAAGAACCTCCCATGTGGGTATCATTCCTGAAAAGCTGGCAGCAAGACTCTATCAGGTTGATGCCATGAAATTTCATGACAACAGGCGGTTAGTGACCAGAAATACCCCTGTCTGTTGCATCAGTGAATCAAATCTCAGGTTTACACCTTATAAATATCTATGGTCTCTCATAGTGTCTCGGTATAACAGATAGCTGGGACATAGATGCCACACCATCCCTTCCACCATCCTCTACACCTTTGACTTTAGGTTCTTGGATGGATATCAACTCATTTCTCCTTCCACTCCCCCTTAAAAAGTCCATGCATATCAGCTCCAGCAAATCAATCCCATGCCACTGGTTCTGCCACCAGCCCAACTCCAGTGCACATCTGGGCTCCACTGGGTCACCCCTGCTATATGCTGCCCTAAGGAAAATCTTTGCAGGTACTCAGAGTGGCCTCCACCCTCTAAGGGTAGAAGGATAGAAACACATAGATCCAGGACACCAGCTTCTCTAATATTCCACTCCTGACTCACAGTGCCCTGCCCAGAAAGGCCTTTCGGTCTCACACTGCACAAGTTCAGAATGCCAGGATTTAATAGATGTGTTCACATATGCAGGATGAGCCAAAGAATAGAAACTCTGTCCCATCTAGCGGGAACGCCCATGACAGACGTGCATTCCCTGAAATAACCTGATAGCCAAAGTGGGGAGAGGCAACAGTGAGGGAAAGAAATGGTGGTCTCTCAAGTCCAACAAAGCACAATTGTACACTTGCAGAGCAAGGCCTCTGGGGGTACCACCTAGAGGAGGGTAGACCCAGGACAAAGGCAAGCAGGTGGCAGAAGTTCCCTTAATAAGTCAGTTTGGTTTTGATCCAGGTTTTGGCAGCCAAGGATCTGTCTTATAGAAAATGGAAAAGCTCAAGTTCAAAGATTTAGTCTCCTCTGCAGGAGACTGCTTCAGTCCAGTTGAATCAAGCAAGTAGTGAAAGAATTAGCCTTGAGAAGAGCGAGGAAGTTCAGGATAGATTCCAGTTTGACCTGGGAAAAAAAAAATCTTCCACCTGCCTTGAACTTCATGAAGTGCTTTCATTTGCTACTCTTAGCTCTGAACCATCCCAACAGCCTTGTAAGTGATGACTTGTTATTTCTATTTTTTGCGCGGAGAAAACTGAGGCAAAAAGAAGGAAAGTGATTTACGCCCAAGGCCACATGGTGGCAAGTGGTATAGCTGGAATTCTATCCAGGTCTGTTTGAATATGGGGTGTCCAGCCAGCATAGCACATGCTTCCAAACAACCCGATGAAGTAGGGATTTATCACAGCTTAGATTCAAAGAGGTTAGCCCAAGTTTACACGGACAGTAAATCCAACACTAGGAGGTAACCTAAGTTTCTTAGCACCAGAACTAGGCCTCTTCCCACCACACCACACTGCTTTGGTGACCACTCTCTGCCTGTTCTACACCTCTAAATGGCCAAAGCAGCATCTGGTATAGAGTAGGTGCTAAATATATACTTGATGGTTGAATGAGTCCTCTTTGAAGTGAAGTTTTATTAGGAAAGCAATCGATGATCTTCACTAAGCAAGAGAGTCATTGGTTCATACTGTGCAGGACCTAAATCTGGATTTGGAGCACAGCCCTTGACTTAGCTGTGAAATACATCCCCGGCCCCTCCCTTCTTAAGAACAGGGACAACTGGAGAAAGAACCCACTGTTCCTCTCTGGAATGAGAATAAAACCATAAATTAGGCTTTTCTGGGATTTTTTTAGGGCGATCAGAGAATAAACTTGGTACTTGACTACATTCTGATATCCAAGAGCACAGGCCTCTAAGAGGCCAAGCACTCCTTTTTCTCCCTATTATCTGTCCCTTTGTTAAGGTATGGTGATTAACCAATTAAAAATTATAGAAGAACTGCTATGCTTACCTCTAGGGAAAATTCACTCATACATCCCTCTCCTACATTCTTTCGAGTAGTGGGCAAAGCACTGACATCTGAGGGGTGGGAGCTTGTGGAGGGTAGTGACTGGAAAGGGGAAGCCATGTGCAGGCACTCTTCCACACCAATCCCTTTTAATCCTTGCTGTCCACCTACAAAGGGTCAAGCCCCATTTCACAGGGGAAGAAATTAGGGGTCAAAGAAGGGCTGGAATTACTAATTTCCCCACAACTAGTAAGTGGCAGAGCTAGGATTTGAATCCAAGACTTCCTGAACTCAGAACTTATGTCCTTTCCCATATACCTTAATTAATGTCTACTCATAATAGGTATAATCGCAGGGAAGCTGCTCCACAAAGGGCTTCACTTACTTTTTCTTTTCTTAAGATTTTTTTTTTCTTGTCAGACAGAGAGAGAGAACACAAGTAGAGGGAATAGTAGGAGCCCAATATAGGACTCGATCCCAGGACTCTGGGATCATGATCTGAGCCAAAGGCAGATGCTTAACCAACTGAGCCACCCTGGTGCCCCAGGGCTTCACGTACTTTATCTTCCAGTGTGTGAGGATCAAAGTTGGTAGAGAGTAGGGATGAGAACTTTCATTTTATAAGTGAGGACCCACAAGCTTAGTGTTTCGAGTGATGCATATATGTAACATATGCTCCATATAATTCCTATTTTGTAGAAGAGGGAGCTGAAGCTCCAAGCCAATCAAGTTGCATAAGCATTTACACATATTAATATTATGCTTTTACTACGTGCAGATTCTGTGCTGCATTTGTATTTCTCCAAACCTCAGTGGCTTCTTTTGTAAGATGGGAACAGGCAGCTGAACCAGAATTGATCAGCTAGGAAGGGCTGCATTTGGAACCTGCATCTAGATTTTTCTAATTTTCAACTTGTTGAACTTGGTTATGTCACAAGAATCTCAAACTTTTAACTATTTCCTTCTACCTTGATATCCGAAAACATGTGGCTCCTGAAAGCACCTTGATGGAGGAGCTAGCCAGGGTAGATATTTGGACAAATACTTCCCCATGTCTGTGTAGGATGTCTTTGGCTCTGATGCTTATATAAATCCTTGATTTGTGAAATCAAAACTATTCATTCCACTAGTGCAGGAAGGTTGCATCTGAATAAATCCTGCCTGGCATGTCGCCTATGAGATGGTGGGAGGGAAAACAATCTATTAACTTCCTCCAAGAGAATGGACAAAGGAGGCCCTTTTGGCCAGGGCTCTATGCCAAGTACTTAAAATTAAAATGGTCTTTGTCCTCTTGGGGTACAAGAAAAGCTATATTGGACAAAACCACAGAAGACATAGTCAGAAACGCTTGGCCAGTCTCTGTAGAAAGATTCCTTTCCAGCCAAGGTTGTTGAGAACCAGTCATGAACTTAGGGAAGTTCAACAAAATGCCTAGGGAGCACACGTGTGACCCAGGCACAAACACTGACATGAGCAAAAGCTTGAGTTGAGAAGTTGGAGGCTAGGGCCACACTGGGAAAGATGGTTAAACTCTAGACCAGAAATCTGGACTTAACCTACCAGACGGTGCTGCAAGTTTTAGTAGCCAAGAAATGTAATCAGAACAGTTTTAGGAAAAGCATATTTATTCACCTACTATTATTCACCAACTTATTCTACTAATTCACCCACTATCTGTTGGTGAAGTTGTTGGATGCTTTGCCAGGCATGGCGTCTTTTCATACAACCCTTACTGGGTAGTCCCTGTCCCTTACTGGGACTGCACACACAGTCTAGTTCATGGACATTTTGGACGTTTCCAGTGTGGGAAGTGTTGCAGGAGCGATGTGTGTAAGCTGTTGCAGCCCCGAAGACAAGGGCTTGAGGGCAAGTGGTTCATTTAGGAGAAGCATTCACAGGGCATTGAGGGAATGAGACAGGAAAAGGAAACTAACACCACTGGAGTGACTGAGTCTTAATCCCCCTGGATGCTCTGGGAGATGGTACAGAGTACATCTCAGAGCTGTCCCACCTAAAGTAGGAGAAAGCTGGGCTATTTGCCTACCAAATCCCATCCTTCATTGGCTCTGAGCTGCTCTCTGGAGGCAGGAATGGCCAGGCTGCTCCCAGGCTATGCTCTGCAGCCAGAGAAAGCCCTGAGGCAGATGGTCCCAGAGACTAGAAGGGTGTATGGGAAGGGCAAGTCCTGAGGGGATCCAAGCAGGGAGGAGATAAGCCTCCTCCATGGTTCCCTGGAGGGACAGGGAGGACACCATTACACAGCTGGTCCTGGAGCCAAGGTGGGGGGTGCGGGGGACCAGCACAGGCTCCCCAAAGAACAGTACCATAGATAGTACACTCTGGTAAGTAAAATGAGAGAGGGGAGAAGGAAGAGTGAGTTATGTTGCAGAGCAAGGAGGTAAGGGCTAGATCACAAGGACATTGGGCTCCCTGCAAGGGCTTTAGATTTTCTTTTGTGCTCAAGAGGAAAGAATTTAACTAGGGTGCGACATTGTCAAAATAGCCTGCTTCTGGGAAAGAGAGATGGGGAGGCAAGACCTGGAGGTAGAGACCATGAAGATGTGGGGTAGGATGGGAGGACACCTGGAGGGGAAGGGAATTACAGGCTTGAGCTAAGGCAGTAGCTGCAGGATTAGACTGGAAGGAGATGACAGGAGAGAGAATTAGAGAGAAGACACTATAGGTTGTCCTCCCTGCCTTTAGAAGGATACACAGAGTTTGCCTGCTAAGAGCGCAACAAATAAGGAAAAGGAGCTGAGGGGTGGAACCCAGAGGCACTGCCACAACCACATTCAGGGCCTGGAAGAAGAAGAGCCAGCCACAGAGCAATGACCTTTGAGGACATCCTGGTGCCCTCCTACAGAAGCTGAGGGAGGAGCACAGGACAGCCATCATTGCTGGTCAGCAGAGGTCAGGGAGAGGGAGGCCTGTGCCAAGATCATAGCTGTTGCTCATTAGCAGGAAGGTGGCTGCCGACTTTTTGACTTCCTCAGTGAGGGAGCAGTCAGGTGACTGGGTGACAGCAGTAAGGACTGATGGAGATATGGAGGCCAGTGGGGTCAACCAGATGGCAGAACATCTGGTCATGAGTAAATGAAGAGTGGCATGTGGCTTTGATGGGTACAAGTGGTATGGAGTGATCAGGGGATGCGAGGTATGGGAAGACCATGAGGCATCTTCAAGCCAAGGAGGCCAACCAAGCTGCAGCCTGGGGAAGAGACCAGAAACAGAAGAGGTTAAAGATGAAAAAGGAAGGACTTCTTGAAGGAGGAATCAGTGTCTGGTGGAAAGAATTAAGTAAGCCCACTACTGCCATTAAACTTGGGTGACTGCAGTAGCCAGCCCCCAAGGTGAATGGGTCCTACCTCCTGGAATTCACAACTTCGTGTGGTCCCCTCCCAAAGAGTATCAGGGCTGATCTGTGTGACCACCAGAATATGGCAGAAATGATGGTATGTCATTTTCACGGTCAGGCTAACAAAAGATCCTACGGTGTTTTTTTTGTTTGTTTTTTGTTTTTTGTTTTCTCTCTCTCTCTCTCTTCACTTGCTCTGAGGGAAGCCCAAGTTCTGTTATGAGCAGCCCTATTTGGATGCCCACATGGGATGACTTGAACCCTCTGCCAACAGCCCTGTGAGTAACCTTGAGCTTGGAAGTGGACGGCCCAGCCCAGATGACCCCAGCCCGCTTCATGACTACAGCGTCATGAGGAAGCCTGAGCCAGGGCCACCCAGCTAAGCCCCTCCCAGCTTGCTCATCCCCAGGTACTGGGTAAGGGAGTACTTGCTGACTCTGTTATGCCACTAGGTCTCTGGTTCTTGACACAACCAGAGATAACTCACACAGTGATCTTCCTGGAATGATTGCTGCGACAGTAAAATGACCTAAAGAATGGCCTGACATAGGGCCTCATGAAATTGTAGAGGAGAGAAAAAGAGGCAGACTCAGAACATCAGGTGGGATGAAGGGCCACCCTCCTTCTGAAATCAGAGGCAAAGAGCAGATCCTCCAGGTCCTGATCTGTAGTGAGCACTCTCCAGGCCGGGCACCAGTGAGAGGACCTGAACCCACGGCAGGACGGTTGCATCATACGGCTTTTCCATTGACTTAGTAATTCGGTGTAGATGCAGATCTGAGAGGGGAGAAGGGAAAATCAGGGCCTTGCTCAGAGCAGGGCTTCGGGTGGCAGGACTTCAGGAGAGTTGTGGAGGTGCTGGGCGCGTGACAGGAGGAAGGTGGGAGCAGAAAGCCAAGGCGGGAGGCCTCCTCAGCAGGGTAGCCAGCTCCCTTGGGCACAGGAGAGTTCCCACCTGTGTCTAATTGAAGGTCCAGCTCACTTTATGTCCTTTTAAAGTAAAAAGTTAGGGATGTTCCCAGGCCATCTGTGTTTACAAAAAAGGGCCATTTTTCCACCTCCTGATATCCAGAAAAGACACTCTAAGAAGAAACAGAGCATGCCTCCCCAACCATTGCCTCCTCCCTGCCAGCAGGCCCAGCTTGGCTCCATGCACCTCCATCCATAGATGATCAATGTATCGTGTAAAGTGCTCTGAGGAAGGGAGATGTAGATATCCCAGTGCCATTCAAGTTCTCTAAGAAACACCCGCAGATGGAAGCTGTGGTCTGAGCCATCTTCCTTTTGCCCCCAAGATTAACTAGACATTAACACTGTTGACTTCCCCAGAAGGCAACCAACCACATGAGAAATTTTTCATTAACACATTATTATGAGTATTTTTTAATCAACTAAGTTATCACCTCATTTCCAAACTGTTTTTGTTTTTTCATATCCTAGAAGTACAAAGAAATCAGTGGTGTAGACCTTTAAGTACACAGAACAAATAAACCTAAGGAAATTTTATAATAGAAAATAAAGCAGGATCATTAATTGATAATGTTTTCCTATGTGGAATCATTATTTTTTTATGAACATCACAGCTGACAAGCGCATATTGTACGTATGTTGCAGTTTGCAAAACAATTCTTCATTTAGCCTTCATACCATCTCTGCACAATAGCAGGGCACGGACCCCACCCCTTTTCAGAGGAGTTACAGGCCTGTGGCGAAGCAGGAAGGTAGTGAGGACAGGTGAGGGCATCCTATGTCTTGCTCAGCCTCAGTTTCCTCATCTGTGTAAGGGGGACAGGAAGAGCACCGACTTCAACTAGTTAAAATTCTCATAGTGCTTAGAACCTAAATTTGGTCAGTAAGCAAATGACACTCGTTTATTTTCATGCCACTTTATACTATAACTCTGTAAGGATTAGAAGCAGTGTTTATAGACATGCCAAACATGGTACCCAGAACATAGAAGAGGTAAAGAGGAGGTTAATTTTGAAGAGGTAAAGCTGGGATTGTGGGGAGTTTCTCATTCCTTAATAATTAATCTTTCTTCTGCATTCCAGGTACCTGGGGATGGGATCAGTGAGACACGTCTCTTAGCTTTGAGAATGAGTACACTAAATATTAATTAGAAAGAGAAGGAAGGAAGGAAGGAGACATGAAAATATGGGAACATTTTACTGTCTGCCCTAAGATGATGCCTGGCTGTATTCATGTTTTTGAAGATTCAACACGTTTCTCTGCATGAAACTTAGGGGAAGCAGGGATCATGAATCTGTAATAGTTCAGTGTCTCTCCATTTTCTTAAGAAAAAGCCATCCCTATATCCTTACTCAAGCCATCCCTAAATGGTTCCTGCCTCCTTTTCCAGCCACCGTTCCTCTGGGAAAATCTCTTTGCCACCCACCCATCCCTCCCAGTTTCCAAACCACCACACCTTTGCCCACATTGTGGCCTCTGCCTGAAATGCCTTCCCTCACTTCACCTACTGAAAATAGCCCCACTCCTCGAGCTCCAGCCAAGAGGTCTGCCTTTCCCATCTGACCACCAGTTCTGTTTGCCAGCTGGGGACATCTTTGAGAACAAGTCATCCATCTGGGTGTTGCTCTGGTTTTTCTTTAAAATAATTATTCAAAGGGAGGGGCACTCCAATTATGGCCACGTGGGAGAAGCATCACACATGGCAAGACAAGGCATTTTAGAACAGAGAAATGGTGCTCTTATAATTGGTCTGGCTTGCGTCCATAGTCTGTCTCTCTCCAGCATCTAGAAATGCTGCCACTTGGGGAAGAATGCAACTGCAGTCGCAAATGGCAGGACTTGGATTTGAACGCAAGGCAGCTGCATGGTTCTGGGCAGCAAAGCCCCATGCAAAGAAGTCATGTCCCAGGACACCTGCCTCATACTCCTTGTGACCCTGGGTTTGGGTCTCCTCACTTGTAAATGTGATAGCCTTCTGTATTCAGAGTTTCCCACTTTCCTATCTAGTAGGCTTCCAGTTAATCCCAACAAACCCTCAGCATTGTGATGAGATTAAAAGACTGTCAACTCCATGAGGACAGGAAGTCTGGGACCAGCTGAGTGATTGCTGCCTTCTCTCAGTGGACAGTTGTCAGAGGTGTGAATGAATGAAGGTCCTTCTAAGTTACACCAATATTAATGCACTGTTGGGAAATCTTAGCCCAACAAATGTTTATTAAGGCTTTGCCCTGGATGTGCTCAAGGCCATAGGGAATACAAAACAGATACTGTGTAAGAAGTTCTCCAGGCTTTTTCTTTTTTCAAGTAGACTCCACACCCAGCATGGATCCCAGTGTGGGGCCTGAACTCATGACCCTGAGAACAAGACCTGAGCTGAGATCAAAAGTTGGACACTCAGCCAACTGAGCCACCCAAGCAAGCCACCCCCTCCAGGTTTAACATGATCTGAGCATAAGTAAAACATAAGACCAAGCAAGGGAAGTAAACTAAGGAAAGGCTCTGGGAGGTTGGTTTGAGTCGGGTATAGTCTGATTTTTCAACCAGAAAGAGGGGAAGCAGAGAAAAAAAGGCTTTCTGGAGGAAGCCAATGCATACACGAAAGATGGTGTGAAGAATAGTCATGGGTACACTCAGGGCTCATTAGACCAAGGGATCCAGCATGGCCCAGGTCCTTACACATGAAAAATCAAAGATTATATTTCTAGTTGGACTTGTGCCCAAAACCTGCAAGTGGAGTTTGGTGGAATTTTTTCTGAAGCTCTCCTCCCAAATTCAGATCTTGGCATCATACCACCAGCCTGCCAGTCACAAGGGACAAGAGACCAGAGTTGAAAGTACTTGAGCACATGTCTGATGGAGAGGGGAAGAGGCTGACTCCCTCCCTGTAGGCTGGACCTTGACTTCCCTTTCTGCTCCCAGACCTAGGAAGGCAAAGCTGAGAGCCACACTCCTGTGCATGACCTTTTAGTATACCCCCAGTAATGTGGACTGTTTATCTCACTGTCTTGGTATCTGATCAATCAGTAAACTCCACAAAGCTGGGGGAGGAAAAGAAGGAGGGAAGGAGGGGAACACCTCCCCGCTGAGGCCCTCTACATTGACGCTACAAGTGGATGGGATGTGTCTTACTATTTGCTATCTCCATACCATTCTTTGCACCCACTGTGTCCTCTGCCTGAAATTTCCTCCCCACTCTGTTTTTCTAACACTTATTCATCTTCAAGGCTCAATCCAGGATCGCCTCCTCAGGAAGGCCTCCTAGGTGCCCTGTCAGAGTCCACTGCTCCCTCCAAGGTAAGTACAGGGCATGGCCATGCCCAGGCATTACACTTACACGTGGCATTATCCTATCGCTTTACTCGTCTGAGGCCCTTAAGGGGCCTCAGTGCGTTCCTTAAGGACATGGAACCGGCCTTCTTCTTTTTTTAATCTAGCACAAGGTATTATCATATGTTGGTTATGCAGAAGATGAATGTAGAGAGGGGAGAGGAGGGAAGAGCATTTTCTAGCAATAGAAAGTATGAGTCTAGATAATAGTGAGGCCTCTGTCACTGGTAGAGGGCAAGTATCCTGCACATCTCGTGGAAGAGGAACCCCAATGAGGCTCCTGCAATGCTACCCCAAGCCAAAACTCAAACCTAGACATTTCTAGGAAAGGCAAGGTCTTGAAGTAGAAACCTACATGACAGTTTGTGTGTTTGCTATTCTCTCTCTCTCTCTCTCTCTCTCTCTCACACACACACACACACACATGTACGCACACAGGCACAGAGGTAGCCACACATATCCAGATGACCCTAGTTGAGAAGTCCTCCACCTTATTGATACCTTCGCCCTCAGTACACTTTCCCAGATACAATTCCATTCACATGGGGCAACCAACCTGCTCTAAGCAGAGGCAGATCTTACCTTTGCTTCCTATCAGTTTGACCAGTTTGACAGTTTGATTAGGTGAAAATATTCTCAAACAAAAGTCAGAAAACTGAGTTTGTATCTGGAATCTATTGAGATTCACTCTATACTGACTGTTTGTGTCCCTCCCCACCCCCCAGATTCATATGTTGGGACCTAATCTTTAATGTGATGGTATTTGGAGGTGGGGCCTTTGGAAGGGGATCAGGTCATGAGGGTTGTAGGATTAGTGCACCTATAAAAGAGACTTGATGTCCCCAAAAAGATACACTGTGGTCCTAATCTCTAGCACCTGTGAATTTGAACTTATGGGGAATAGGGTCTTTGCAGATATGATCAAATTCAGATGAGGTTACCCTGGATGAGGGCGATCCCTAAATCCAATGACCAGCATCTTTATTAAAAGTCCAAGTGAAGATAGAGAGAATGCCATGTGATGATGGAGGCAGAGATGGGTCTAAGACATCTACAGGCCAAGGAACTTCAGGCACTGCTGGAAGGCACCAGAAGCTTTGAAGAGGTAAGGAAGCATTCTTCCCTAGATCCTTCAGAGGAAGCATAGCCCTGTTGACCCTGTCAGACTTCTAGTGTATGGAACTGTGAGTCAATACATTTTTGTTGTCTGTGGTATTTTATTAGAGCAGCCCCCCAAAACTAATACAGTACCAAAATGAAGTAAGAGATCTTTCTCTGCAATTCAGGCAAGATGAAAATACATGGGAAGGAGGTCAGTGGAAGAAACAAAGGAAATGAAGACATAATTAATAGTTAAAACTGGAAGACCCAAAGATCCCCAAGACATATAGTTTTAGGTTTATATGTTTATCAACACAATCAAATGATGTCAGCAGAGAACCAACATGTTTAGAGAGTAGTGTTCTCTTCAGAACAGGACAATCACCTGATTTGTTTGTTCCCAGTTTGGAAAACTCCTGCCCAGTCAATCGGCCATCAAGTGTTTATGGAGATGGCATGCAGATGTGTATATGTGAAGTCCCTGCCCAAGGGGATCCCCATTCAGTTGGAGAGACAGTACTTTGAGTCAAGCAACACACCAGCATTTGACAGAACCCCCACACACACAGAGAAGGCAGGGCAGGAAGGATTAACATTTGAGCTGAATCATGGTAGAGAAATGCAGATGGGGTTATTTAAAATACAGTCAAGGTGGGAACCCTGGGTGGCTCAGTTGGTTAGGCAGCTGCTTTCGGCTCAGGTCATGATCCCAGCATCCTGGGATCGAGTCCCGCATTGGGCTCCTTGCTCCGCAGGGAGCCTGCTTCTCCCTCTGACTCTGCCTTCCACTCTGTCTGCCTGTGCTCGCTCTCACTCACTCTCTCTCTGACAAATAAATAAATAAAATATTTAAAAAAAAATTAAAAAAATAAAATAAAATACAGTCAAGGTGACAAAAGTGAAATAGCATTCACAAAAGAAGGAAGCACACAGACAAACTCAGAGCATGCCCCACTGAGGGGCCAATGGTGTCCTTCGATTTGGCTGGATCCAGTAAAAAGGAAGAAGGCGAGTAAGATCAGTTGATTACCTATATAGTAATTGTGAATTTCTCACTAGACAGTCAAGTGCAAGAAATGCCATTTATGTTTCTACAAAGCACCTATTTTCCCTTCTAAGCCCATATTCTGCTCAAAGCCAGAAATTCTAATGTAATCCATTTAAGGTTTTCTTAAACAAACAAGAGCTTTCTCAAGTGAGATTTTCTTCCCTCTTCAGCCAACCTTAAGCTTATACTTAGTCCTGATGGGAGTGGAAGTGTTGGAATGGCAGGGCTGATCCATGATGTCAAGGCACCAGAGAAGAGGGTCGGGAGGCACAGATATCTCATCCTCAGCAGCAGGGTTGCCCAGGGGACCCATGCAGCACCTGCTGCCTTTGTCTCTTGTCCAGCCTTGCAACCCCCAGATCTGCTCCATCTCAATATCATGTCAGTCTTCATTGTTCTCAAAAACATTAATGTGACAATTTGTAACTCTGTCACCGTGGCTGAGCTAGAACTACATTTCCCAGAATTCCTTTCCTATATAATTTCAGGGTGGAATTGGTCAAAAGGGTAATGCACACAAGATGTAGAAGAGGAGGTAAAGCTGCAGCCATCACAGAGGAAGCAAGATGGCAGAGTAGTAGGAGACTGAAATAGCATTAGGTCCCAGGAGTTCCGCTAGATAGTTAACAAACTATTCTGAACACCTACAAACTCAACAGGAGATAGAAGAGAGGAGAGCAGCAATTCTAGGGACAGAAAATTGACTACTTTCTGGAAGGTAGGATGTGCAGAGAAATGAATGCAAGAGGACGGGAAGATAGACTGTGGTGGGGAGGGGCCAGCTCCAGGGGCAAGCACTGGAGCAGCAGAGCACAAAATCAAAACTTTTAAAAGTCTGCTCCACTGAGGGACATTGCTCCAGAGGCTAAGCAGGGGTGGAGCCCTCATCACAGTGTGGTCTCAAGACCCACAGGGTCACAGAAAGACCAGAGGCTGTCTGAGTGTGGCAGAGCTACCAGGTACTTGATTGGGGAAGCAGGCTACAGAGACAGAGCCAAGGAGTGAACTCTCAGCTTGGGGTTACCTTAAATTGTGATCTGAGGCACAATCAGAACACTGGTGTTCGAGCAGGGACCCCACAAGTGGCAGATCCAGTGGCTTTTCCCAGAGGAGCAGTGCAGGAGTATGCAACAGGAATCTGCTGGGTTTGGAGACTCCAAACAGGGCCATGCACCAGAGATAGAAACACTCCATCACAGGCTGGGTGAGCTCGGTGTGCAGCCAGAGACCATAGAGACTGGAGAGATTGGACTGCTTATCTCTGAAGGCACACAGAGGAGTGGGCCTCCAAGCTCTCTGCTCCTCCAGGCTGGAGATGAGAGGCCACCATTTTCATTCCCATCCTCCAGAGCTCTATGGAAATTGTTCAGGGAACAAAAGCTATCCAGGGCAAACCCAAGCAGATTATATAGCCTGGCCCCTGGCAAGGGTGGTACAATTCTGCCTCTGGCAAAGATATTTGAGACTCATTGAAACAGGCTCCTCCCCCCAGAAGATCAGCAAGAACATCCAGCCAAGAACAAATTCATATCAATGAGAACTGCAAACTCCAGAGCTAGGGGAAAGCAACACCTAGAATTCAAGGCTTTTTTTCCCATGATCCTTTAGCCTTGCAAAGTTAATTTTTTTTATTTTTTTTTCTTAATCTATTTTTGTAACTTTTTCTCTTTCCTCTTTTAACACTTTTAACTATTTTATCTTAAAAATACATTTTTAAAAATAAAAATCTTTTAAAACTTTCATTGTTATAGTCATATTTTTCCCTTCCTTGTATTTAACCTTATTTTTTGTATACATATAGGGTTTTTTCTTTAAAATTTTGGGATGCAATTTCTTCTAATAGATCAAAATATACACTAAGTCTAGTGTATGACTTTGTTCTAGTCTCCAGCCTGATCACATTCTTTCCTCTTTTTTTTCTCTTTTTCCAACCAACTTATCAATTCCTTTTTTAGAATATTTTAAAATTTTCATCTTTACAGTCATATTCCATCCCTTTATCGTATTAGTATTTTATTCTCTCATTCATCTATTCTTATCTGGATAAAAAGACAAGGTGGAAAAACTCACCACCAAAAAAAATGAACAAGAGGCAGTACCAATGGCTAGGGACCTAATCAATATGGACATTAGTAAGATGTCAGAAATAGAGTTCAGAATGACAATTATCAAGGTGTTAGCTGGGCTCAAAAAAGGCATGGAAGATATGAGAGAATCCCTTCGTGGAGAATTAAAATCACTTTCTGGAGAAATAAGAACTAAAATCTAAACAAGTTAAAATTTTTTTAAAAAGCTATTAACAACGTACAATCAAAAATGGAGGCTTTGGGGGTGCCTGGGTGTCTCAGTGGGTTAAGCCACTGCCTTCAGCTCAGGTCATGATCTCAGAGTCCTGGGATCGAGCCCCGCATCGGGCTCTCTGCTCAGTGGGAAGCCTGCTTCCTCCTCTCTCTCTCTGCCTGCCTCTCTGCCGACTTGCAATCTCTGTCTGTGAAATAAATAAATAAAATATATTTTTTTTTAAATGGAGGCTTTTACTGCTAGGATAAATGAGGAAGGAGAGAGAATGAGTGACATAGAAGACCAAATGATGGAGAATACAAAAGCTGAGCAAAAGAGAGACAAACAACTAATGGACCACTAGGGGAGAATTCCGAAGATAAGTGATACCGTAAGACAAAACAATATTAGAATAATTGGGATCCCAGAAGAAGAAGAAATAGAGAGGGGGCAGAAGGTATATTGGAACAAATTATAGTAGGGAATTTCCCTAATGTGGCAAAGGGAACAAGCATCAAAATTCAGGAGGCACAAGAATCCCCCTCAAAATCAATAAAAATAGGTCTATACCCCATCATCTAATAGTAAAACTTACAAGTCTTAGTGACAGAGACAAAATCCTGAAAGCAGCTTGGGAGAAGAAGTCTGTAACCTTCAAGGGTAGAAATATTAGATTGGCAGCAGACCTATCCACAGAGACCTGGCAGGCCAGAAAGGACTAGCATGATATATTCAGAGCACTAAATGAGAAAAACATGCAGCCAACAATACTATATCCAGCTAGGCTGTCATTGAAATAGAAAGAGGAATAAAAAGCTTCCAGGACAAACAAAAATTAAAAGAATTTGCAAGCACCAAACCAGCCATACAGGAAATATTGAAAGGGGTCCTCTAAGCAAAGAGAACCTAAAAGTAGTAGACCAGAAAGGAACAGAGACAACATTCAGTAGCATTCACCTTACAGGCAATATAATGGCACTAAATCCATATCTTTCCATAGTTACCCTGATTGTAAATGGGCTAAATGCCCCCCATCAAAAGACATGCTGTATCACAATGTATATATAAAAAAAGAAGACCCATCAGTATTCTGTCTACAAGAAACTCATTTGAGATCCAAAGACAACTCCAGATTTAAAGTTAGGGGGTGGAAAACAATTTACTATGCTAATAGACATCAAAAGAAAGCTGGTGTGGCAATCCTTATATCAGATAAATTAGATTTTAAGCCAAAGACTATAATAAGAGATGAGGAAGGACTATATTGTACTTACAGGGTCTGTCCAACAAAAAGATCCAACAATTTTAAATATCTATGATTTTAACATGGGAGCCATCAATTATATAAACTAAACAATAACAAAATCCAAAAAAACACATTAACAATAATAAAATAATAGTAGGGGACTTTAACACCCCCCTCACTGAAATGGACAGATCATCCAAGCAAAAGATCAACAAGGAAATAGAGGCTTTAAATGACACACTGGACCAGATGAACATCACAGATACATTCAGAATATTCCATCCCAAAGCAACAGAATACAGATTCTTCTCTTGTGCACATGGAACATTCTCCAGAAAAGATCACATCCTGGGTCAGAAATCAGGTCTCAACTGGTACCAAAAGATTGGGATCATTCCCTGCATTTTTCAGACCACAGTGCTCTAAAGCTAGAACTCAATCACAAGATGAAAGTTGAAAAGAACTCAAATACATGGAGGCTAAAGAGCATCCTCTGAAGAATGAATGGGTCAACCAGGAAATTAAAGAAGAATTTTTAAAATTTATGGAAACAAATGAAAATGAAAACAAAACTGTTCAAAATCTTTGGGACACAACAAAGGCAGTCCTGAGAGGAAAGTATATAGCAATACAAACCTTTAACAAGAAACAAGAAAGTTCTCAAGTTCACAATCTAACTGAACACCTAAAGAAGCTGGATAAGGAACAGCAAAGAAAGCCTAAACCCAACAGAAGAGAAATAATAAAGATCAGAGCAGAAATCAATGAAACAAAAACCAAAAGAACAGTAGAACAAATCAACGAAACTAGGAGCTGGTTCTTTGAAAGAATTAATAAGATTGATAAACCCCTGGCCAAGCTTATCAAAAAGAAAAGAGAAAGGACCCAAATTAATAAAATCATGAACAAAAGAGGAGGGATCACAACCAACACCAAAGAAATACAAACAATTATAAGAATATATTGTGAACAACTATACACCAGCAAATTTGACAATTTGGAAGAAATAGATGCATTCTTAAAGACATATAAACTACAAAAACTGAACCAGAAAGAAATAGAAAACCTGAACAGACCCATAACCAGTAAGGAGATTGAAGTGATCATCAAAAATCTCCCAATAAATAAGAGCCTAGGGCCAGACAGCTACCCAGGGGATTTCTACAAAACATTTAAAGAATTAATACCTATTCTCCTGGAGCTGTTCCAAAAAATATAAATAGAAGGAAAACTTCCAAATTCATTTAATGAGGCCAGAATTACCTTGATTCCAAAACCAGACAAAGACCCTATCAAAAAGGAGAATTACAGGCAATATTCTTGATGAACATGGATGCAAAAATTCTCACCAAAATACTAGCCGATAGGATCCAACAGTATATTAAAAGGATTATTCACCACAACCAAGTGGGATTTATTCCTGCACGGCAAGTTTGGTTCAACATCCACAAATCAATCCATGTGATACAATACATTAATAAAAGAAAGAACAAGAACCATATGATACTCTCAGAAAATTCAGAAAAAGCATTTGACAAAGTACAGCATCCTTTCTTGATCAAAACTCTTCACAGTGCAAGGATAGAGGATACATACGCCAATATTATCAAAGCCATCTATGAAAAACCCACAGCAAATATCATTCTTAATGGGGAAAAACTGAAAACTTTTCCTCTAACGTCAGGGACACACAGCAGGGATACCCACTATCACCACTGCTATTCAACATACTACTAGAAGTCCTATCCTCAGCAATCAGACAACAAAAAGAAATAAAGGGGGTCTGAATTGGCAAAGAAGTCAAACTCTCACACTTTGCAGATGATATGATACTTTATGTGGAAAACCCAAAAGACTCCACTCCATAACTGCTAGAACTCATACAGGAATTCAGTAAAGTGTCAGGTTATAAAATCAATGCACAGAAATCAGTTGCATTCCTATACACCAACAGTAGACAGAAGAAAGAGAAATTAAGGAGTCAATTCCATTTACAATCACACCCAAAACCATAAGATACCTAGAAATAAACCTAACCAAAGAGACAAAGAATCTGTACTCAGAAAACTATAAAGTACTCATGAGAGAAACTGAGGAAGACACAAGAAATGGAAAAACATTCCATGCTCATGGATTAGAAGAACAAATATTGTGAAAATGTCTATGCCACCTAAAGCAATGTACACATTCAATGCAATCCCTATCAAAATACCATAAATTTTTTTCAAATAAATAGAACAATTAATCTTAAAATTTATATGGAATCAGAAAAGATCCCAAATGGGCAGAAGAATGTTAAAAAAGGAAGCCATAGCTGGCATCACAATTCCAGACTTCAAGCTTTATTTCAAAGCTGTCATCATCAAGACAGCATAGTACTGGCACAAAAACAGACACAGAGATCAATGGAACAGAATAGAAAGCCCAGAAATGGACCCTCAACCTATGTTCAACTAATCTTTGACAAAGCAGGAAAGAATGTCCAATGGAAAAAAGAGTCTCTTCAACAAATGGTGTCGGGAAAATTGGACAGCCACATGCAGAAGAATGAAACTGGACCATTTACTTATACCACACACAAAAATAGACTCAAATGGTTGAAAGATCTCAATGTAAGACAGGAATCCATCAAAATTCTTGAGGAGAACACAGGCATCAACCTCTTTGACCTCAGCCGCAGCAACTTCTTCCTAGAAACATTGCCAAAGGCAAGGGAAGCAAGAGCAAAAATGAACTATTGGGAGTTCATCAAGATCAAAAGCTTTTGCACAGCAGAGGAAACAGTCAATAAAACCAAATGACAATGGACAGAATGGGAGAAGATATTTGCAAACGACATATCAGATAAAGGACTAGTATCTAAAATCTATAAAGAACTTATGAAACTCAACATCCAAAGAATAAATAACCCAATCAAGAAATGGGTAGAAAATGTGAACTGACATTTCTGCAAAGAAGACATCCAGATGGCCAACAGACACATGAAAAAGTGCTCCACATCACTCGGCATCATGGAAATACAAATCAAAACCACAGTGAGATATCACCTCACACCAGTCAGAATGGCTAAAATTAACAAGTCAGGAAATGACAGATGTTGATGAGGATGAGGATGCGGAGAAAGGGGAACCCTCCTACATTGTTAGTGGGCATGGAAGCTGGTGCAGCCACTCTGGAAAACAGCATAGCAGTTCCTCAAAAAGTTGAAAATAGAGCTAGCCTACAACCCAGCAATCGCACTACTGGGTATTTACCCTAAAGGTACAAATGTGATCCGAAGGGGCATGTGCACCCGAATATTTATAACAGCAATGTCCACAATAATAAAACTACAGAAAGAACCTAGATGTCCATCAATAGATGAATAGATAAAGAAGATGTGATATAGATAGATAGATAGATATCTCAATACAATGGAATACTATGCAGCCATCAAAAGAAATGAAATCTTGCCATTTGCAATGACATGGATGTAACTAGAAGGTATTATGCTGAGTGAAATAAGTCAATCAGACAAAGACAATTATCATTGATCTCTCTGATATAAGGAATTTGAGAGGCAGGGTAGGGTTTGTGGGGGCTAGGGAGAGAAAAAATTAAACAAGATGGGATTAGGAGGGAGAAAAACCATAAGAGAATCTTAATCTCACAAAACAAACAGGGTTGCTGGATGTGGGAGGTAGGGATAGGCTGGCTTGGTTATGGACATTGAGGAGGGTATGTGCTATGGTGAGTGCTATGAAATGTGTAAGCCTGATGACTCACAAACCTGTACCCCTGGGGCAAATAGTAGATTATATATTAATAAAAATAATTTTTAAAAATAGAAAAGAAAACGAAAAAGCTGAAGCCATTGCTCTCTGGAGTCTGTCATGTATAGATGGGGTAAGGGACAGATGCAGTGGTGCTGAAGATCTAGAATGTCTCATTCTCACTTGCCTACCTGTAGTCTTAGAAGCGTCGGTTAGAGATTTTTCTCTGAACCTCCACCTGCCCAGCTCAGACCCTTTTCCCCCAAATACCACAATCCTTTATTCCATATGGTCATAGTTGTTCTACTTCCTCCACTGAAACCCCACCTGATCCAACATGGAAATGTTTTCCATTCTACATAGGTTCTCTGTAGCAAAATTACTAATTGTCCCCAAATATTCATTCTATTCTGATTCTTGTTTGTTTTAAAGCCCAACATCTGTAAGTTTCAGTTGGTCTGATGGCCATGCAACAAGGCATTCCATTTCCAAGGCTTTCTTGCAGGTGGGGGCGCCCATATGACAAAGTTCCAGCCAATAGGATATGAGAGAAGTGATGTGTGAAATTTCTGGTCATGTCCTGGGAGGGAAGTGGCTTGCTTCCCATTTCTCCTTCTTTCTTTCCCCTTTCCAGCTCACTCATATGCAGATGTGGTTGGTGAGAGCTAACCACAGCTGGGGAGACCAAACCAATACCCCAGGGGATAGTGGAGTCACAAGAAAGAAAGAACCACAGCCCGAGAGGACTCCTGGAGCAGAGCTGTCTTTCCTCTCTGGAGAGCCTACCAGTCTAAACTTTTAGATAACAGAAATAATCCTCTCTCTCATTTAAGTCACTGTTACTATGTGCTCAGTTGAAGGAGCTGAGCAAATACTCTATTACTCTTCTCATGTGCTCTCTTCACCCCACTCATCAAGGCCAAAGCAGGGTAGGATCCTTGTGGGGCTCATGATAGCCCAGAACAAGGAGACAGATGCTGGGCAGAGGCTCCCTAGTTCCTCTTCTTTGGAAGCCATCAAACCCATCTGGGGATTCCTTTACCCTCTGCTTCATGGCTACAAGACGAATGGGAGCACTTACACCAGAGAGTCACTCTACTGCCCTCCCCCAACTCTTCCATCTCTCTACCAACTCAGAAATGTGTGAGCTCTTTTTACGCAAAATGACAGCCTCATCTCTGGATCCTTGGTTATTTTGTGCATAAACTGCAGAACCCTGAGTTGGTCCAGGCTTTATCTCCTGAACAGGCTGTTTGTCAGGAACTTCGATGCCTACCTAGAAATCCTAAGGTGACTTTTTAAAGTCAGGGTTTTTGCCCTAAGAGCCATGCCTCATAAGCAGTCAGTCTAGAATATGTCTGCTGCCACATGAAAGGAAGAAGATACAGCAATTAATGCTTGACAGCATTATCTCCAACACCTGTGCTGAGTGTCACGCTAGATAACAGTTTATTTCCTCTGCAACTCAGCCCCAAGAACTAATTTCCTTATTTGTGAAATGGACATAATAGGACCCAGACCAATGAAATGATTTGCCCAAACACACACAAACTGGAAGTTACAGAACAGAGTTTAATCTCAAATTCATGCTTTTTCAGCTGCATACCTTTGTGGGGAATGGGGCTAAAGACAATGGGCTTTGGTTTCTCTTTAGATTCTTTTCTAAGTTTGATTTGCTTCGTGTTATAGAATTTTGATGATTGCTTTTCCTTCTCCCCCCCCCCGCCAAAAAACAGGCTTATGTTAAGTTCATGTTTAAAATGACATTTTAATATTTTATATACCAGGCAGAAGTAGATTCATTAAATAGAAATATTAAAGTCATGTATTCTTTCAGAATAATGAGAGATAAAAACAGAAGCAAAGAGATTTTTAAAAGACATACTTTTTAATATTCTTTGGATTCCTAAACTAATATTAATTGTATTACATTGATAGTTTTGATAATTTAACTACAAATATTGAAATCTCTCCCCCTGCATACTAAATGAACAGCAGAAAAGGAGTTTTGTCTTTGAAAATCTGTGATTTCTGCAATTACATGTAAATGTGATTTCTGCAATAACATGTAAATGTGATGTCAATGATATTGGGGAAGACAAATCTACTGATTTATTTCCAAAATAATTCTGCAGATGTAGTGATGAGAGCAGAAGTAAGTCTTGGAAGCAGGGTGTATTGGTTTCCTGTTGCTGCTCTAACAAAATAGCACAATGCTAGTGGCTTTAAAAATGAATGTGTTCTTTTTTTTTTTTTTTTTTTTTACATATCTTTTGTTTTTTTAATTATTAACACAGGTGTACAGGTCTGTGAATCATCAGACTCACACATTTCACAGCTCTCACCATAGCACATACCCCCTGACACAATGTCCATCATCCAGCCAAATGTATTCTTTTATGATTCCATAAGTCAGCACTCCAATCCCTGCTTCACTGGGCTAAAGTGAGGTTGTGGGCAGGACTGGCTCCCCCTGGAGGCTCTGAAGGAAGACTTCATCTCCTCACCTTTCTCAGTTTCTAGAAGGCACACATATTTCTTAGTTAGCCCCCTCTTTCCCCATCTTCAAAATGCTTCACTCCCATCTCCATCCTGTCATCATATTGCCTTCTCTTGTGACTTGAACTCCTCCTGGATCCCTCTTTTAAGGAGTGTTAGGAGTGAGGCTGTGGGGATGAATGGAGACTTAGGGTGCATATAGGTTGTGACAATGTGGATGAGAAAGGCAAGAACAGAGGTCTGGACATCAGAAGTCCTGATTAGAACAAACTAATTAATTTGGAGAGCCTGGTGCAAAAGGAAAATGGAGGGGCTTGCTCAAAAATTAAGAATTTTTAAAAAGCACAGTACAGCATTAAGCCAGGTGTGGATACACAGCCCTGTGCAGCTGCCCAGGTTGCACACTAATGAAGCCAGCCCCAGAACTGAGTGAGACTCTAATCTGGGGCATTTGCCAATTCTGTGATCATGGACAAAGTCCTAAACTCTTTCTTAGCCTCAGTTTTCTTCTCTATAAAATATAAAACAGGGGCACCTGAGTGGCTTAGTCCGTAAAGTGGCTGACCCTTGATTTCAACTCAGCTCAGGGTCCTGGGATAGAGTCCCACCTTGGGCTGCATGCTTACTGGGGAATCTGCTTGAGAATTCTCTCCACCTCTGTCCCTGTTCCCACTCTTTTACCCTCAAATAAATAAATATATCTTTGCAATGAGCACTGGGTGTTATGCACAAACAATGAATCATGGAACACTACATCAAAACCTAATGAAGTACTGTATGGTGACTAGCATAACATAATAAAAATAAATAAATATATCTTCAAAAAATAATAACTCCTATATTATAGGTATAAAATATTACCAAAATCTTGCTGACTTAAAACAACAGACATTTACTCTCCCATGCTTCCAGAGGCCAAAATTCCAAAACCAAGGTATTGGCAGGGTTGGCTCCCTCCAGAACTTCTGGGAAAGAATCTACTCTGTACCTCTTTCTTAGCTCCTAGTGATGGTTGGCAGTCCATGCCATGCCCTGACGTGCAGAGTCATCCCTCCAATTTCTGCCTCCACCTTCACACGGACTTCTTCTCTGTGTGCCTCCAGGTTAAATTCATCTCTCCTTTCTCTCTCAAGGATGCCAGTCATTGGATTTAGGACCCACTCTAAATTCAGGATGACCTCACCCAAAGATCTTTAACTTAGTTACAACCACAAAGACCCTATTGCCAAAAAAGGCCACAAGGGTTAGAATTCGAACATTTCTTTTGGGGATAGACACTATTCAATCTGCCACAATTGGGTTGTTGCCAGTATTCCCAGCATTGTAAATCAAGTGCTCAACACAGCACCTGGGACACTGGAGGCCCTAAAAATTACATCTGTCACCATCATTAAGAGTATTATTTAATGTGTCTGAATAAAACTAGAGCATAGATTTGATAATGGCTTAACATCTCAGAATGGAAATCAGAGAAGAAAAACGATCAGAATGAATATCAGAAGGGGAAATAGAGGAGTGTTATTCCCAAGACAGGCTAAGCACAAGACAATGGCGGGGGTGCTGAAATCCAGGGAAGAAGTTCCCAGGGGAGCACACCCAGGCACCACGGGAGGAATCAGAGGCCAAAATGAACACAGGGAGGCCCCATGGGGAAGAAAGGGGTGCTCTGGCAAGTAAGCAAAGGAGGCACCCGTTGGCCCATCCACTGTCCATGATTTGCACCTACTAGAGTCAGGCCTGGGGCCAGGCTCGAGGGATACAGAGCAGAGCAAGAATGCTACATTGTGAAAAGATTTCTTCTTCCTCCTCCCCTTCTTCTCCTTCTCCTTTTTTTCTGGAGCAACCTTTTAAAATTTGTCTACTTTCATCACAAAATTAATTTAAGGTTTTGGAAACTCCTAGAGGCAAACAGGAAACCGGAAACCGGAGCAGACAACCATGGTACACAGAGAAGGCTGCAGGCTAGGAAGCGGACAGACTAGGTTTGAATCCTGCCGGCAGCGCAGGGCCTGGGTCCTGTCCTTGGTCCAAGCCTCTGTTTCCTCATTGGTAAAATAGGGAGACCGTCCTCACCTCCCCACAAGGACGGTCCTACGTGAGGTGACCTAAGACGGGGAACGCAGCTACAGGGACCGGAACAGGGAGAGCTGAATGGACACTCCCTTTCGCCTTGAGATGTGGGTTTCAGAAAAAAGGCCCCCAACACTCTTGCACTCGTTTGCTACAGAATCTGACACTCCTATTCCTTCAGTCAACTTTCACCAGAGGCTAGCTAACAGGCTGTTTTCTTTCAGTTCAAGCACGATATTTTCCTGGCTGTGTTGTAGCTGGAAAGAAAAGCAAGAAATATAGAATACAGTGAACTTGGGAACCCTTTCCTGTAAAAACCCCAGCAGATTTATCACAGATGTCTGGCCCACTCATGGCCTTCTCCTGAATTCTATTAAGAATAATAACAAACAATCAAGAAACTGAACCCCAAAGCCCAGAAAACAGTGTTCTGGGTCTCTGGCAAAGTGGGGTCATGTACACACACAAGAGACCCGGGGCCCTCCAGGCACTCCCGGGTCGCCGGGAACGAGGAAGTCAGCGATTATGGAGCACCCCTGCGCAGGCGCTGGGTCGGCCCCTTTCACATGGCCCAAGCTCCCCTGGATCCTTGCGCAGAGCCCTGGGTCCCAGTGGCCCCGGTTTTCCAGATAAGAAAACACAAGACGGAGGTTTTTTATGCTGAGATTCTCAGGCACAAAAGCACACCAGAATCACTTGGGGAACATACTCGGAATAGTGGTTCTGCTTTGGCAGATCTGAGGTTGTGCTCCGACCCGAGTATTTTTATAAAAGTGTCAGAGACTCTTCCAAAGCATACATTCTTCCCACCAAGAACCATGGCACCACAGGCTCCAGCTCTGCCAATATCTAACAAGGTCACCTTGAGCAAGTTACTTCACCTCCCTGAGCCTCAGTTTCTACTTCTGTCAATGGGGGAATGATTAAACCCAGTCCGTAAGATTGCTTTGACCAGGAGCAAATATGATAATGTATGCCATGCATTTCTATTAAAGGCACACAGTAAGTGCTCAATAATATCATAGTTAGGAGTGCAATTATGGACTAGTCCTGTAGTCTTGAGAAAGCTATTTAACTCTGAGACTCAATATCCTCTTCTGTAAAATGAGGAGCATTAGGAGAGAGTCTTTGGACAACATTTTGCCCCACTGAACCTTGAATGGGCCCCTACTCGTTTGTCCCCCTCCAATGAGAAAGGAACTCATTGGCTGCTCAAGGGATGAACTAATTCTGGGTCAAGGCAGGAAGCCAAGCAAGAAACAATGATTCTTCTAGGCTAGTCTATTTCTGTTCTTTGCCCTGAAGAAGTGGCCCTTCTGTGGCAGGGAGGGTCTACAAATGGCACTCAGTATCCTCTGCCCCCAACACTGTCCTCCATCTGCCTGGATTTATGAAGCAATTCGAATGGGGCAGCAAGGAGCTGGGCTGGGGCTGAGGCCACAGTGGGGTGGAGGGGGAAGCTCTACCACCTGGTTTGGCTCCTCCCATTCACAGCCACAGGTGAATGCAATGTAGGAGCCTGTCATTCATCCACCCTTTCATTGTGTTTTGAGCACCTACGATGTACTAGTAGGCATTGGTGGGTACTAGAGACACTGAGACAGGCATGAGTCTGGCCCTAGGGCTCACCACCAAATGAGGGAAGACCAATGGTGAAGTCAGGTCAGTGACCAAAGGAAGAACAGGTGCCTCGGGCGGGGGAGGGGAGACTCCACAGGTCCCAGAAGCCAGGGCCTATGTCTGCTTGACTCCCGGATTCTTCCATTGATAAGCCCCTTTCGTAAGCCAGCCTCTGAGCCAGTCGCTGGCTGCGAGTTATTCTCAGACCTGGTCTCAGGGTTTGAGCTGCTTACAGCTCAGGTCCCAGAAGTTCATCCACCCACGTGGACTGCAGGACGCAGCCCTGCCTAGAAGTATCAGTCTGCACAGCTCTCATGCCTCTGTAAGTCCAGGCCCCTGGAACGCTCTACCCCTACAGGTAGAGCCATGTACTAAAAGCTGGAGGTGCAGAGAGGAGACCGTGTTGCTCCACAGACCTGGCAACCTTTCTCTTGAAGCTAGAGAAGAAGGTGACAGGACCAGCAAGCAGGTGAAAGAAAAGGCCTGGAGCTAGGAGACTCCAGACACCCTAGGACAAAGAGGAAAGATCAGATTTTCTGTCAGACTGATAGTTGACCTCTTTGGTGCCAGATGCTCCGAGGAACAGAGGGGCCTGATCAGGGGCGCTGCCAGGGCTGGAACCATGACCTCTCTCGGCAGGGTCTGGAGGGTCCTCAGCCCCACCCCACGGAACCTCACTGGATGCCCCATGTAGGCTCCAAACAGGGTGATATGTACAGCCCAGACGTGCCCTGGCAGGAGGAGAAGGGGATGATCTTGGTCTGACTTTAAAAACATGCTATTTTATAATCCCGTGTGGCTTTTTTAAATCTTCTTTATTATTATTATTATTATTATTATTACTATTACTATTACTATTATTGAAGCATCTCCAGGAACGGCAATGGCTGCAGCTCGCTTCCATCACTGCAAAACTCCATCTGGGAGCCACTCTTGCTGTCATCAACATCCCCCACCCCTGTGAGCTGCCCCCCAGTCCCCAGTCTCAGTGCCGTGCGTGCCGGTGGAAAAGGCAGAGGGAAACAAGACTCATGGAGGTGATGTGACTTGCCTACAGCCACACAGCGACCAAGAAAAGATGAGGCAAACCATAAAGCCTGACGGCAGGCTGTATGCACGGTGCCATCTTACCGGAAAAGAACACTGACCTCCGAGATGCAGCAGATGACTTGTGGCTTTGTCTTAGCGCCCTGCATGCCCGTAAAGTAACCTTCTCATTCATCTCCCCACATGCTTCTCCCAGTGGGGAAGAGCTAGGGACATTTCCGGGAAGATAGAGATTTCAGACGGGGACTGAAAGAATTTTCCAGTCCTCTCAGCCCTGGAGATAGTCCAGTCCTAGGCAGTCAGGGTCCACAGCTCTGCCCACTCACTTTCTGCCAGGAGAATCAGTTGTAAGAATTCAGTAAGAGACCCACACCAGAGAAGTCCCTGATGTGTAGTAGGTATAAAATAACAGCCATCATAAAGGCAACGTTGGTATAGGGCTTCCTGTGTGCCAGACTCTGTTCTGAGCACTTCCCATATATTAACTCTCAATCTTCACATCAACTCTATAAGGCAAGTAAGAGCAAAATTCTTCCACTTGACACATGAGAAAACTGAGGCACAGAAAAGATTAAGAAAGCTGATGAGGGTCACACAGTGAGGAAGGAGGCAGGGGGCTGGGATATGAACCCTGGTTCCCGAGACAGGGCCCTGAACCATGTGCTAGATTATGTCCCCTTGTAATCTCGCATCTCCCGGATAAAACAGAACGGCCTTTTACTTCCCCTAAGGCTTGAACCATTTCAAAAAGGATCCTGGGCCTAGTACCAAGTGCCTTGGTTGGCTACTTCCAAAGCAAACGGCTTTTTGATTTTTTTCCCCCTCCCAGCCCCACATCTTCAGGCTGAGGACACGCTGGTGCCCCTGGCCCACCACCCAGCTTTCGCAGACTGGTACGGAAACCCACCCAGGTCAGCCCGCCTGGATCCTATTTAGACATTCTCCTCAGCCACAGATAGCGGACATGCTTGGCAGAAAGGAAGCAGGTACGAGTTTACCCCAAGTGTCAAAGGACAAGACAAATGGGTGCCCCTCTGTGCACTTTCGTCCCACCCAGCAGCTGGCTACCCACTGGCCACCAGGCCAGCCCTGACCTCTCAGGGACCCCTCCCTCTCTCCCCTGGTCAGCATTTCTCATGTCTCACTTTGGGAAGAAAGAAAGGTCCGTGCTGGGTGGGAGAGAATTTTTAATGCAAACACCTCCATTAGTCAGAGGTGTGCGCTCACCCAGAGGACAGAAGTTAAAATTGATGGAGCATCTTCTGGAAGCAGGCCTCCGGGTGTGCTGTGTATAAACTTGGGTTTCTGCTGTGTGATGGGGAGACAGGTATTATACAGCGCTGTGTGTGGACGAGAGCAAATAAAGAGGCATTCTTATGAGGAAGGACGGCCTTTGTCTCTTGTGCCCTCATAATAAGCTTCCTACGGGGCCTCTTCTAAAAACTGAACCTAGTCAGAGCTCAAACTGTTAGTCACCGGGCGGAGAAAGCTGGTGGAGCCCTTCCCAGGGAAAGACGTCTTGGAAAAAGGCCAGGACTGTGCCCATCCCCAAGTCCCCGGTCACTCTGCTGTGTAACTGGGCAAGTCCCCTCCGCACCTAGAAGTAGACCGCGCTAGTAACAATAGCAAAGGCTTGCATGGTACCTTCTTTGTGCGGGGCACAGTTCCAAGAGCTCTTCTATATCAACGCATTTAGATAAAATAAATTAAATAGCACGAAACCTGGATCTCCTCACTTCCTCCCAGCTATGCCTATCAGGGACGAGCAGGCCAGTCCTGGGGTTCTAGAATTACTGAAGGTGTTAATGGCCCTTACCTGCCACCAGATCTTCAGGACCCACGGAGTCCGGTTGTCAGTACCAAGCCACAGGGGTCTCTGCGGCAGCATTGTGGGCCCATTTCCCTGAGTTCAGGATGATGGATGAGGTGTGGGGGCAGGTACTGGATGAGGAACCAACAAGAGAGCCAGAGGGGCTGGGTGGCTGAACAGAGGGGAAGAGGGGCCGCCGTGCTCTGTAGCCCCCTCACAAGCCCCCTGCCCCCCACCTTCCAGACTTGACACCTGATCCTCCCTGAGCCACCAGCCAGCTGTGTCTTTTCATTGCAAACTAGGCTCAGGTGGGAAAACACTTCTCAGTGGTCTCTCTCCTCTCATTTTTAGATTAGAGTGAGATGGCAGACTTGCTGAGAACAGATATCTTTCATGTATTTAATCAGGGTCAGGGGCTAATGCCCTGCCTCCTGCCTCCCTCTGTTCTCTCCTACTTATTTTCTAAATGAGGACACTCAGACCCTCCAAACTTTTGTCACTACCTGTCCTTCTACCTGGAGTCCTTTTCCTTCTCCTCCCACCTGGCCAACAGCTTCTTATCCTTCAGGAGTCCAATTAAAGGATACCTCATCATCCTTCTAGAAGGTTCTGGGCCCTTCCAGGCTCGCTGAGCCATAGACTTAGGTTGAACCACAGCTCTCCATATGCTGTCCTAATCACCTGGGTATATGTTAGAATGCAAAAAGCTCTGTCATCCATCAGAGCAAGGTTCAAGTTCTGGTTCAGTGCTTACTACCTGTATGACCTTGGGCAGATTGGTTCACTTCCTTTAACCTCTGTTTCCAGAGCTGTAAAGCAGGGATAAGAAGGATTATGTTGGCCAGCTACAGCAAGGAGTAGCTGAACCCATGTAGGGGACGCCAGCAGGATGCTTGGCAGGCACCAGTGCTCATGGCCACTCTGCTTAGCGTCACCTCTATGAAATGACCTTCCCTGGGTTGTGGAAGAAGAGGGATTTGAGAATCTTATATTGAGATCTGGGCTTAGCAGTGTTCTCCACCTTTTCTTTAGAACAATTGCTTCTGCTCTCTTGGTAAAGAATTTTGGCTACTGAGTTCTGTTTTCCCTCAGACCCGGCCCTTCCCAGCAGGCTGTACCGGGGAGTCAGAGTGACCTGCCAGGACTTCGGGCACCACCAGTGAGGGGCAGGTGAGATTAGTGGCATCCCCACAATGTATCTGCACCGAGGTGCTTCCCCGGCCTTTGTGTGACCTATGAGGTCAGCGTCCCCCTTTTATAGATGACAACACAGATGGGCAGGTGTCCTGATTTGCCTTCCCCCAAACTAAGTGGCTGCATGACCCAGGAAAAGTGACTTGAATTCTCTAAGCTTCTGTTTCTCACCTGGAAAGCGGCGATGGTAATGGTGCCTGTTGGCTCAGGCCAGGAGTGGATGAGAGCAGGCAGGAGGGGGCTTCAGTAAACTGCCTGGGGCATGGGAAGCCCCGGGGGTTTTGAGGGCTGCTGTCATTGGCAAAACCTGAAGTTAGCTTTGATAAATGGCGACCCCTCTGCTACCACCTTAATCCAGTCTAGAAAGCTTCAGCTCAGTCTAGAAAGTCTAGAAAGCTTCAGCTCAGTCTTATGCTGCTCTCTTTGCCCCCAAGCATTACTCTGCTCCCCAGTTAGCCAACTCTGACTGATCTGTGGCCTCCTCCCTGGGGCCTTCCCTGTGACCTCAGACTGGGTTCTGTACTCGCCTTACCTGGGGCCTGTGCCTTCCCTATCGTTCACTTCATAGGTGATCAGGTAATTATTTTACCTGGTTCAAAACCGGAAATAACATAAAATCTGGCTTCTAACCACACCCCACTCGGCCTACCTTCTCTTGCCCCACAGGACATCGCTTCTTGTGTAGCCTTCTGCACTTACTTGAGGCAAATGGAAAATATGTATTCTTTTTTCCTCCTTTCTCCATACTCGTTTCTCACCTGTTCTTGCCACGTCACACACTACCTTGGGGATCAGTCCTTTTCGGTCTAAAGGACACCTCCGTATTCTTTGCTACAGGAGTTAGAACTCTCTAACTGGCCCCCGCTGTCCGGGATGCAGATTTTGTCTCTGCTGTGAGGGATATGCATGTCCATCTACAGCGGAAATCCCAGAAGTGAGAGAAAGGCAGGTATAATACAGTGCATCAGCCCCCTCAGTTGAGCTGTGAACCCCAGGAAAGCTAGGATGTTTGCCTTTCCCTGCACAGGGCACAGAGCGGACCCCCCACTTGCCTCTGTGCCCTCCAACCAGGTAGCCCCACTGAGAAAGGAACCAGTGAACCTCCTGATGCCGTTCTCTTAAAAAGGAGTCCTGTGGGCGTCCCCAGAGGCACCGCGAGACTCCAGGGAATGAAGTACTTGAAGGCTTACGGCAGGTTGCCAAAACTGACTCTCTGAACAAGCCAGTGAGGACAAGGGGCCTTCAAAGGTGGCGTGGCTATTTGCCCACACCCTCTGACGTCTATGCCCAGCCACACAACTTTGCAAGGCTGAGGGAATGAGCACTCCACGGTGACATGCCTAGCTTGGCGAGGAGCAATGTCATTTATTAGTCACCGTGGCAAGCTAGACTGGGGACCCATTCGTTCTCTTTCCTCTCTTTTGCTCCTCTGTATCACCATTCACGAGGCCTATCAATTACACCTCTTAAAAATCTCCAGCCAGGTCCTAGTCGCTCCATCTCTGTGCTCCATTTTTTTCTGGACGGCTCCACAGCCTTATCCTGGGTCTCTCCTCTGTTCCAGGACAATGCAATTTTCAGAAAGTTGAAATTAAAGTGATTGTCCCACCACTGTAATGTAGTATGTGTAGACATTAACTTAATTCATCAATGAGAGAACCAGCCCGGTTGCAAAGCTGGTTTGGAGAGGGTTTGAAGAGCCGAGTATTGCTATGTAAGTGCTGCAGAGAGAATACTGGATTAAGACTTCTTGTCGGATACAAAACTAGTTAATGTCCTTCAGGACAATAAAAACAGAGCTGGAGTTATTTTTTTTCTGTAGGACAAAAATTACTTTGTCTCTGACAGACAAAAATCTACAAAATCCTGGTGGATTTTCACAGGGCCTGAGCTCTGGTCAATAGTAAGTAATCTGTCCAACAAGAGAACATTCTCCCAGAGCACCAGTGGCAGCCACCTCTTGGTTTTGTAAATAAAGTTTTATTGACATCACTCGTGCTCATTCATTCACATATTGCCTTTGGCCTCTTCCCTGCTGTGATGGTATTGTTGAGTAACCTTGATGGAGATCATATGGCTACAGCACTGAAATACTCACCCTCTAGCGCTATAGAGAAAAAGAGCTAAATAATCCTTGGGTGTACCTGTTAGTCGCTATCCCGGGTAACAATGAGAAAGCACGCAGACCTCACCTTAGTCTTACACCTCTTCCACTCTCACTTTCTTCCCACCCCTTCTCCGGACTGTTATCAGAGCAATCTTTCAAAACCATGCACCTTACAGGATCGATTCTCTGCCTAAAATCTTTGCAAGCCCCCGCTGCTCACCAGTTTAATTGACCTCATAGGAATCCCTGCCCCCTGGGCCACCAGTCGCCCTCAGCTGCAGGGAGGCCCTCCTTGGAGGATGTGAGCCAGAGCTCGGAGGATGGGCAAGCAGCACTTGAAGGGCTGTAACCACCTCTGTGATGGACAGGACTCATTTCTTCCTTTGACTGGGGGCACCAGAAATACGTTGGGCATTTATGGTTCGAGGGAACTGTGACTGAGCGAGGATTAATACCAACCACCCCTGGAGCTTCTAGGGAGAATTAAAGGGGGAAACTTGTTTATAGGGCTTGGCACCTGGTAAAGAGCTCAATAAATGTGAGCTTTTCTCTTACGATCCACTTAGCTCATGCGGTTCTGAAAGGAGGATTAAACTTCTGAAAGGGAGAAGAGCAGGGCAGAGGAGAGCGGGAGCTGGGGGCAGAGAACGCTGAGGGAACATAACACGGAGGACGACATCTGCTTTCTATTCCCCAGACTCGGGGGCCCAGGCCGCCTGCCTGGTGTAACGTTTCCCCGTTCCGTATAAACAGAAAAGAGGACTCTCGTAATCTCGGCAACAAAATACGCAGGCATAAAAATGGGTCATATTTTACTTTAATGAGAGAAATGAGGGCCTGTTTCCTTCACACAGAGAAGCCTGGGTTGCTGTAATTAACACCAAATGGGCCTGAAGCTGATCCCTCAGATGATGAAGGGGTTGTTGGGATTGGAAGAACCTGAAGCCTTGGGAGGTGCTGACGTGGTGCCAGCCCTCCAGCCCTACGTCCCCACGCCTCCCCTCCTCTGCGCCTGCCAGCCAGCCAGGTCCTGCAGAACAGGGAGCAACACTCTCTGTCCCCAAGCACTCAGTAGGCGCTTTCACAAGCACACGATCAGAAGGGCATTTCAGCCCCACTTTCCAGATCAGAAGACTAACACTCAGAAAGGTAAATTAACTTGCGTAAGATCTCACTGCCTAGAAATTACGGGATCCTTCACCGGCTGTCCTTCAAATGTCAGCTCTTTCCAGAACAAGCCTTTTTGTGAGGTTTATAGTCTAATCACATGGTACTCTGTCCTATTTCCCATTTACACCTGACTCCTGCCTCTTCTCTGTTGGTGTCTCAAACTGCCCACCATCCTGTTCCTTCTTTGCTACTGCAGTGTTGTTCAGCTTTCTAAAGTCAACTCAAAATTGAACATAGCGTGGACATCTAGCTTAGAGCATGCCTGTGAACATTGGACTCACCTAGACCATATTCAAATTCCAACTCTACCATCTAACTGACCTTTTCTCTTTGAGCCCCAGGTACCCATTTGTACAATGAAGATAACAACATAGAGTTTTGATGAGTTGATGTATCCAAGATGCCCTGCACAGGGCTTGGTTCTCAATACTTATCTTTTATATGTCTTTGTGGGAAACGCTGGCGACATTGCCAGCCACCAAGAAAAAAACCGTAAGCAATAAAGGCATTTCAAGATTATCCCCTCATGATGAGACTACTACTATCGCCAACAACTATTGAATGTCCCAACCCCTCCCTCTGCCAGAGAAACTTGTTCCTGCTATACCTCGGCCTACAGACCCATCTTTGTTTTGGGGACCACCCCAGTAAGAACATGCTCAGTGCTGATTCCAGGGGCTAGTCCCAGACTGCTGACCCTAGACTTATGACTGACAGTCATTAACACCAGATAGAGCACCTGACCTGCAGGAAGGAGCATGGTGACTGGCGATGATGACAAGTTCAGACTATTTCTCTTCCTTTTTTGTAAGACTTCATTGGTGGGAATAAGCTGAAATGCCAATATGAACGAAGGAAATGGGGGTGGTTAGGAAGACAAGAAGATGGGAAGGATATTTTAATGACCAAGGTTTGTGGGGAAATTCTTGGAGAATTCTGCAGGATAGTGCATGCTCAGGACCCTTTCTCTGTTCCAGCCCCCAGGGATGAACCAATCACCAAAATAAGGTTGGCAGATTGTCATGCCTAGAGAAGCCAGATAGGGCTGACGCCTCAAATACTGGGAAAGAAAACAGAATGGGAACTTCATTTACTGAAATACTGAGGGAAGAGCCCAACCCCACTTGAAAAGAGGATTACTTGCCTAGCAGAATCAGAGGTGAAGACCTCAATTATAAAGTCTTAAGAAGAAAGCCTGATGAATCCCCTAGGATCAGGGAGGGGACACTTCCCTCCAACTAGCTACGTGTAACTCTAGAAAAGGTCAGCTACTCTAATAGGTAACTATGCCTGAAGGCCCTGGCAATGTGGGGCTGAAGATACCCCATCTTTACTGGTACATTAGAACAAAGAGGCCTCCTTCCTTCCTCCCATCTTAACAAATCCATCAGCAGTATCCTACTGGAGAAGTAACCCCTCCCTGTCTTCCACTGCCTATCAGTCTCCCTGGCCCCAAAGACACCAAGGCCTTGTGTTCATGCCTCCAAAAGAAGCATTTGCAGTGCAGATATTATCAAAGGATCAGAAGCCATTGAAGGAGGGAGATCAGTCCCAACAACTAGACAGGTGGTTTTCAACTAGGCAAGTTATAGTTAGAATTCTTAAGGCAAGGTTGTGAAAGCACAAACAAAAATAACTTCTGACACTTTACAGATGATTTCTGAATTTTAAAATTCAATAGAAATATTTTAAAACTAAGCATTAATCTCCCCCAAAATGATTACAGGATTTGGGGAAATTAAATATGGGAAACAACCCACAATAAAGAGCAACAAATTGAAAATCATAAATGAAAAGGTAAGGGACATAAAAGACACATACAACACATCTATTACGTGAGAAATTTCCAAAAGGGGAACAAGACACAGATGGAGAATTAATACTAGGAGACAGAGTTTAAAAAAAAAAAAAAAAAAAAAGTTCACCAAAGTGAGGAAAGATGTGAAAATTCACAGGGAAAGGACACACTGTAAACAAAAGTAATGTTTAAGTGGCACAGGGCTTGACATATCCTGGCAAAATTACTGAACTCCAAAAACAGCAGGAAGAAAGAAAAAATATTCATAAGTTTTTTGTGGTGGCCGTAAAGACATGTCTATCAGATCTGAATCTGCTACCAAGGCACCCTGAGGCCATGCTCCCTAGAGGCTGTTCCAGCCAGGGACTCAGTTTGTGGGGATACAAGGCAGGTCAGTTCCTGTGAGACAGGGGACTCCTCCACCAGGGGCAACTTTGGCTCAAGGACTCCCCACAGGTCTGATCAACCTGTCTCAGAGCTGAGCTGCTGTCAGAGTCAACTCACACATCAGTAGCTCTTCCTTTTCATGTCCTTTCACAGACTTCAGACCTCCACCATGGTCTGAAGTTTCTGCTAACTTTCTCCTGCTCCTGTCCCACTAAGTCTCTTGCATATCTAATCCTATCTGAATCCTTCCTGTGAGTCATCATGGCTGACCTAGGTAGGTAGGTAGACAAAGGAAACTAAAAACAAAAACCAAACTGACTTTGTATAAGCAACACTGGTAAATAGGAGAGAGTGAATCAAAATTTTTATATTATTGAGAGGAAAAATATAACTAAAGCATCCTTTATTTTGCTGTATTCTCATTCTATATTCTCAGTGAAGGCTGTTAGATCCTAGTGATACTCACAAATATCTCCAGCTCTCTGCCTTTGGGGCACACATGGGATTTGGCATGACTCTGCCCCTTTAAGTTTGTCATGGTCACATGACATTCTTTGGCCAGTGAAAATGTGTGTGATTCTTCTGGGCAGAGACACGTCAGGGTGGAGTAAGAAGCCCCCCAGTACTCTCTCGCCTTGTTGCTGCCATCTGGGAAGCTTGTGTTGATACAGAGGTGCAACACCTTGTTACCACATACGGAGGGCAACCTCCTTGGTACATCCCCTGGACCAAGTAGCTATGCTTGCATGGGCACAAGGGAGACTTTCTTTTTTTAAGCCTTTGGGATTTAGAGAATGCTGGTTCCTGCAGCAAAAACAAGTTGATTCCACTAATACAGAGACCAGAGGAAAAGATATAAGCTCCATGAGGGTAAGGCCCTTGACTATTCTCTGTCCTACCCCCTTTGCCCAAGAATACCACGAACCATATATATTGTGGTGGTGGTGGTGGAACCTGACTTTGAAAGAAATTTCCAATTATTAAAGAATTTGAAGTGTTTTCCCATACCCAAAGCTGAAGCAATCACTTGAGGAAGAATTCTAGACAAATGAAGATTAAATTAAAATAAAGGTCTCAAGACAGAAAACATGACAAGTATAAAAAGAGCGAGGGCAATAAATTGTGTAGTATTTTATAGTTAAATCTAAAAGGAAGATGAATGCTTTCTGGGAATTGTAATATGAGTTAAGCAACGATTATTGAAAGAAGCATATTGTAAGAAAATATGGGATAATAGAATGAAAGTTCTGAATTTAGTCAGCAAAACCCAGGAGGTAGGGGAATGAGGGGGGTGGAGACAGGTTCCCCAAGGGGGTAGGAAAACAAAGAAGTTCAAACATTTAAAGGTTTCATCACTGTGGTGACCACGTGGCCAAGTAAAACACAGAAGTAGGAAAGAATTAGTAAGAGTCATCGAATTTTTATATAGTGATTGAGAAGCATTTGACTGCAAAGATGGGTAACCATTACTGTGATTAAGATGCTCATGGCTTGACCATTTAGTCAACAAATAGTTATTGAGCATCTAGTATGTGGCAGGCATTTTTGTAGGTGTTAAGGCTATTATCACTAAATACATCAGTAAATAAAACAGTGTTCTTGCTGTCATTCTTAAGAGGGAATGGACAGGTTATCAAACAAATAACAGCATAATTTCTGCTGGTAATAACCACCATTTCTTTTCCTTGACTAAAACCTTAGGAAAGAATAGAAATTATCCATGTTAGGATGAGGAGACCAGGGTGTTCTAGGCAAAAAACTTAAGGTAGTGATAAGCTTGGTATGTTCAAGCAATAAGAAAAAGGTCAGAATGGCTGGAGTTTGTGTGTGTCTCCACAGTGGGGCAGGGGCATCCTGATACCAGTTCAAAAGGCAACAGATCACGTTGAACTTCATGATGCTAAAAGTAAGAATGCAAGACTGCTCCAAATATTCTGGAAAGCTATTGAGGGGCTTTAGGAAGGGGACTGTTAGGATATAATTTAAAATCTTTGGCTGATAAGCAAAAAAAAAAAGGGTTGTAGAGACCAGGACAAGAGTGAAAGCAGGAACACCAAGTGGGAACTGATGATGGCTTGGACCACATGGTGGCAATGGGCATGGCAAATACAGGCCAGATTGGAATGCTTTCGAAGATACAGATAGTGGAAGTTGGCCATGGATTGGCTGTCCTAAGTTAGGGGAAGGAAAGAATTAAAGTTAACTCAGTATTTTTGACCTGAGCACTTGAGTAGAAGACTCAGGAACAACAGATTGGGAGCTGGGGGGTGCCAGGTAGGTTATAAACATAGCTATGTTTAGACAAATTCAATCTGAGGTGATTGTTAGACACCCAGAGAGAAACATACCCAAGTCCCCATTCAAATACATGGGCTGAATCAGAACCTAGGGGTGGAGGTGAACAGTCATCAGAGAGAAGACATCTACAACCAAGGGGAGAATTCAGGCCACCATATTTCCATAGCTGGATATGTAAAGCACTTATCCTGGGATTAGCACATAGTAGATGCCCAATAAATATTTTATTCTCCCTTTCTCCTAGAGACGACTGAAGGTGGTCTCCTAGGATGAATCCTACCCTGAGTCTCAGGAAGCAGCACCAGAGAGTATCCCTGACACACGCAGGACGCGTCATTTTCTGGTCCTCGGTTTTCCCAACAATTACAAGAAAGTACTGGCCACCAGTAGTGTCCATCTGGAGCTGGCAGGGGATAGGAATGGATTATAGTGAAGCATGAAGGAACTTTAGGGGGTAGTGGGTATGTTCTTTACACTATGCTGGTGGGTTCACAGTTTTGTACATATCTCAAAATTCATCGAATTGTACACCTAATGAGTATGGATTATTGTGGGTCAATGATACCTTAATAATGTTGCTGAAATAAAAAGGAAGGGAACGTTTTCTGCTTTATTTATCTCCCTGGGCTGCTGAGTCTAGGATTAAATAATAGGATTAAATAATTATTATAGAAGCACTTCCAACTAATAAAAATTGAACAGATGGAACATATCCTATTGCTGGTGACTTTTTGCTCCCTATCAGTAGCTAGTGCTTATTCAGGGACGGAAAGTAAGAGCTAAAGGATGCATGGAGGACCAATATGAAGATTTTCCTGAAAAAGTGACAAGCCTGATGGGAAGGGGACTATATGAGTCAGGGTTCTCCTGAGAAACAGAACCAACAGGGTGTGTGTGCGTGATTTATTACATGGAATTGGCTTGCGCAATTATGGAGGCTGGCAAGTCTTCAGATCTGCAGTGTATAAGCTGGAGGCCCGGGAGAGCTGATGGTATATATCTAATCTGAAAGGGGAGGCTCCAGCCCCCAGGAGAGCTGATCTTGCAAATCCAGTCTGAAGGCTGGAAAAACCAATGTCCCAGCTCAAACGTAGTCAGGGAGGAGGAGCTCCCTCTTACCATGTTTTAGTTCTATCGATTGGATGATCCCCTATGTGGGGAAGAACAATCTGCTTTATTAAATCCACCAATTCAAATTCTAATCTCATTATATAATACAATAACACAACACAATGATGTTTGACTAAAAATCTATAGCATCTCCTAGCCTAACCAAATTGACAAAAGAATTAGCCATCCCAGGGACTATTACTTATTGAGCTTCTATTTACAGCAAATCTCTATTATCCCCCTGAAACAGATAAAACCCAAAGGGACCAGTAAGTGATATAATTTGTCCAGGAACACAGGACTGCCCTAATGACAGAGCTGGATTTAAACTCCATCCCATCTGAGTCTACCATACCACACTCTGCTTCTTCCAAACCCAAAGCTCAGAGGTGAATGAACCCTTAGGGATAATATAGTCCCCATCACTGGCTTTACTGAAATCCAGAGATGAAGTGATGAACTGAGGTGGCATACAAGTTCTTGAGAGAACCCGCAGCTCCAGCGTCTGGCTTGGGCTCCTGATGCCTCATACACATCTCCACTGCTGGATTTGGGTTTGGTTGGAATCCAATTCCATTTTTGGCCACTTCCAAGTCCAGTCCTTCCAGGATGGAGGAAAAGCCTTTGGTGGGATCATGTTCTGCCTGCAAGGGCTCATCAGCTCCAGGGAAAGTTCCCAGAGGTGGGCCCTAACCTGCCCCCTCACCATTTCCAGCCCCTTCTTCCCAGACTGCCCTGCTAGAGAAGCCCAGATATTTCACAAACAGCCAAGTAACATCTCTTTTCCTCTTCTTGGAGCAGAAAATAAAGCTCAAACTTCCTAAATTCAGGAGTGTGGGATGGCCTAGGGTGGTCATCTCCTTAGCTGGGGGCTAGTTGTCCTGGGAGGAAAACCCATGTCTTTAAAGCTGTAAATGGTCGGATTCCAGGATACTATCGAGTTCCAGAGAGAAGATCAGAGGAAGAAAGCCTAGTAGGGGAAGGGAAAAGAGAAGGATGCTTTACCTGAAAGACAGCATCCCTGGGGAAAGTCCTTCCCGTGCTAATACTAGCTAGCATTTATCAAGAACTTACTGAGCAGTGAACCACTATTCTCAGGGACTCAGGTTGTCTCAATGATCACAATCACCCAACAAGGTAGGCATGTGTATAACCCCATTTTACAGGTAAAGAAGCACAGTTGGTAAAGCAACTTTCCCAAGATCACACAGTGGATAGCTGGTAGAGCTTATTTTCTGCCTCTTGCCATCCTACTCTAGGACCTATGTACTAACACTTACACAACAGTTTGCAGTTTACAAAGTGTGTCTCCACCAATTTTCTTGTCTGATTTGCATAATATGCCTGTGAGTTAGATTTTGCTAGTTGCCTTGGTTTTCTCCTTTATCAAATGAAGTTCACAGAATGAAAAGACTCACCCAAGTCTACCCAAAGAATCAATGGTAGATGAAGGAGAGGTTCACTAATTGAATAAAAAGTTCTTTATTGAACACCCACTATGAGCTAGCCAGAGCCTCTGCCTTCAGGAAGCTACAGACTATCCAGGGAAATAGGCAGTTACAACACAATCTGACTTTTTATTGTTTTCCTTTTTTATTATTTTTGTTGGTGTGTAACAATGAGGTAGACAAACCAAAGTGTACAGTTCCATAAATATTAAAGATGACCATATATGTATATACATATATCTGTGTGTGAATGCATGTGTATATATAAATCTGAATCAGGATACAGACTATTTCCTGCACCATGCAAGACTCCCCTGGTACCAAGGTCATTGTTGTTCTGACCTCTTTCACCATGAATTTGTATTGCTGGTCTTCACCTTCACTGAAATGGACTTCTATACTGTGGGCCTTTCCATACCTGGCTTTTCTTACTCAATATTGACTCGTGTTGCCTGTGTCGTAGTCTGTTCTTTTGACTGCTGTGCCGTACTGTGTTATATGACTATGCCATGCACTGCACGTCTGTCCCCTGGGAAGCCAACTCTGAGACAGATAAGCATGCAGTATTGTTACTGAGAAGTGCCCTTGGGATGATAGGTGGGACAGGGAGAGACAAGAAGCAGGGTTGGGAACAGGGAGATGTCCAGTGTGCGGGCAGACCAGGACCACCTCAGTTGACCCCACAGGGAGCCTGGAAGCTAGAATGGCCTGGTTTGGATGTGGGGCTGCCCCAGGAATAGCAACCTTGGCAAAGCAGCTCTCTGCAACCCAGGCAAATCTGGAAGGACCAGCAGCCTGAAGGTTGTCTGCTGGCAGCATTCCCAATTGCTGGGGCAAGCCCCACCTTGAAGAAGGATCTGGGCACACATGACCAGGTCCACATTTTGATATAGTTCTCCATTCTCCAGTTTATGGACATTTGGGTGGAATCCAGTTTGCACGATTATGAATAATGCTGCTATATGGCTGTTTTTATAGATGTCTTTTGATGGACATAACCACTTGTTTCTGTTGGACACATGACTAGGAACAGAAGTGCTTGATCAGTCATAGGGTATATAGAAATTTACACTTCCAACAGCAATGTATGAGAGTTCCCATTATTCCAACACCTAAGATTAAAGTCTCTTTAATTTTAGCCATTTTTGTCAGTGGGTGTTTAGTGGTATCTCTTTATGGTTTTGATTTGCATTCTCTTAACTGCTTAACACATCGCCATCAAATACTACCCAAGCTCCCATGTCTGGACAGGGTGTGGCCAAATTTGAAGCCCAGGTAGCTGGTTCTAGAGATACTATGTCTCCCCCTGTTCATGTCTGCACCAGGGAGTGTCTATTTCTAAGGACTGAACTACGTCTGGGGTAATCATTGACCCCCTTCCTGGGTGTCTGGTATGTATTTGTTACCAGTTGGGGCACAGGGTGCTTGTAGAATCTGACAGCCAGTTCCCTTTTCCTTCTTGTTCTCATACATTTTCTGATCAGGTGTCTGGTGACTGCGTGCTTAGGGGAGCAGACAATGAATGAAACATGGGAGTGGGCCACTCAGGCTGCTGAGATTCATTCTGGGGTCTTTGATAAGGTCATGAAATAACTGAACTTACCAATGGTCCCATAATGCAAACATCCAAAAATGACAAATTTTCGTATTGCTTAAGCCATTCAAGTTAGCCTTCTGTTGCTTACAGCCAAAAGCATCCTAACTCCCTCTTTCCCCACACCTTAGCTTCGACAGATTGGTACTTTCTCTCCTGGCTTCTCCTTACCATGTGGTCTTCTGGAAAATGCAGGAGCATCATTCTTGCAACATTTATAATAACATAGATTATTTCAATTCTTACATAGAACCACTCTAAAAGGTAAGATTCATGTAAATTCCATTTCGTAGATGAGGAAACTGTGGAAACAAATCTCAGCTTTCCGAGGACTTGAGCATCTCAGAAAGCTCTTCCAGGCAACAACTTCATTTTTCCAGAAACAAACCCCAAGAGCCAGAGAGAGGAAATATTTTGCTTATGGATCTACAGCCAATAAGTAGAACATCTGAAATCCATAGATCTCTGTGCAAAACCATTCTTCCTTTATAAGAAATGAATATACAAGCTTTCACCTGGACACTCTGGGAAACCAGAGGACACAGCTACTCCAGGTTTTAACTGCTCTATAAACAGTGTCCCACTTCAGAGGATGCAAATTGGAATGTCTCCTGCACATCTCATAGAGGACACATATTCTGACACCAAGGAGAAAATGAAAGCAACTCCATGTCCAAGACTCATAAAGTTAGCACCTCAGCATATATTTATATATTTACAGTTTTTCCTGAAGCTGGAGACTCACTGGAGGCCAGAGCTGCTGTGTAGGGAAAACGAGTGGAGCTGAGCCCTTGAGGACAGGGAAAAGGGGTCTGGCTCCTTCCTTCCACAGCTGAGATTCTTCTAAGAGAACTTCAGGCACCTCTCATGTTCTCAGGGCTCTGATGCTCCTCAGATTCCATCCTCCTCTTTAGGGATCCTGTTTCCCTCTCTTCTGTGGAGCTGCCAGCATCGTCTCTTCCCTCTGGATGGCTCAGTCACCCCATGCCCCACACTGGCAACTGAGGACAGCACCATCTTCCAGCTCCATGACAGGCTCTTACTTATTGCCCCTCAAGCAAAGCCCTTGGCCCTTTTATCAGTTGGGTCTTACCAGAAGGTTTTGACCTTTACTCAATACTTACCAGAAGGTTTTGACCTTTACTCAAAAAAGTAACTGAAGGTTACTGAGAGAAGAATGGACAGGGGGCACCTACAGATGAAGGTGGGCAAGGGGACAGGGACCACCCCACTGGAACTCAAAGGCCTTGTTAAGGACTTTGCACTTACCTGGAAGGCAAAGGGAAGCCACTGAGCAATTTTAAGCAGGAGTGCAATAAGATCAAATCTGGGTTCCTGAAAAAGCACTCTTGTGGCCAAGGGGGAAATGTTGAGCAGGACTAGGGACCAGACTAGAGACCAAGAGCAAGAATCTAAGCTGCTTTGTCAGGTAAAGGGCTCCTTGTCACTGGAGTATGCAAATGATATAGAGAAGCTATAAGAAGATTCCTATAAAAGACCTGCAGTTGGACTAGCTCATGCCTGAGTTTTCTTCCCACTTGGAGACACTAGGAGAAGACCTCCCTGTCCAATCCAAACTCCACTCCCCTAAACTCACAGGCTGGGATTACTGTGTCCCGGTCCACGCCTGAGTCGATTTCTGTCTCCATAGCATATTTGAGGTCCTCAGCGTGTGCCCCCCATGGGGACAAAGGGTGGTTCCATTTTGTTGTGTAACAGCTCATAAATCCAGGAATTACAAACAAAGAGAATTCTGTTATAGGTATATACCATTTGAAATACAATCTCTAAAAGGCCTTTATGTTTGTCATGAATTTTATAAATTGTTGCAGTAATTAACAGGGCATAAAACAGGCTTCCTACCCCATCCGGGAAGGCCTTCCTGAATGCCCCATTGTCAGTCATGCCACTCGGGCCCTCTGCATGGCGGTGCCCGGGGTGATGCTGGGTGTGGGAGGAGGGTGGGGACAGACAACCCTGGGAAAAACGCCTGCATTCATGGGCGGTAGTTTAATGGGCTCATTTTAGGTGGCTTAGAGAATGACATCAAGATTTATTATCTCCTGGGCCCTTCCCTCAATAAATTAGAATAGGCCCTGGGGCCTGGGAGACAATTAAGACCCTCTCCCACATTTCCATCTGAAGCTGCCCCCCCTACCCCGAGAAACATTTTCTTCCTTGCTGTGACTACAGGCATTTGGGTGGTTTTCCCACTCTTTCCCTCTTGTTTTCTTTCTCTCTGGGAAAATCGTCACATGCTGGATGGAAAATAAAGACCCCAATTCACGGACCCCGGTTTGATTTCTTTCTGGAAAATAGTACCTTCTCTAAGGCTGAAATGACCTGGGGAGTGGATTCATAGCCATCCCTGGAGAATGTTATCTCCCTGCATGGAGCTTGCAGGATGGCAGGAGACAGTCAATGAGCTCAGTGTCCTTGGGGCTCCCTCCTCATGGCTTTTTCATCGAGGAATACTTCGGGCAGATGAAAAGCATGACTAGTATAAATAATATGTAGGAACCCATGCTCTAGCTGAAAATATAAAACATGACAGGTCAAAATGTAGTCCCCTGTCCCCTCTCCCATTTTCTGACAATGTGTCCTGTGAGGCTTCATGAGCAGGGAAGAGACATGGTCAGATGAGATTGGGAGCTGTCACCGTTCTATGGGTTGGAGGAACCAAGCCTGGATCTGAAAGACCAGACCAAACACGGGAAAGGGGTTCAATGGTCCAGACCAAACACAACACTGCAGTCCCCTCCCCCGCACCCCTTAGTACTAAACATGGAAAATCAACAGGCAGATGAAATTTATGAGTGACAATGGCCAATCAATACTGGTATGTCACCTTTAATTTACCAAGTATTTTTCAAACTCACTAAATCACAAGTCCTCTCCATAACTCTTTATTTGATCCCAGTTCTACATAGAGGAAAAGGGGTACTCTAGGGAATTCCATAATTTTCCCAAGATGAGGCTGCTGGTTTTGAGTCCTGACTAAGGGCCCCTGTAGCTCTTCCCTTGACCTTGTGTCAACATAACACCTAGGACAGAACCTGTTACATTGAGCCTGTACCTTGTGAATGCTCGGTGGGTAAATGAATCCCTCCTACTCCTCATCCTCTCTGTTTGGAGATTTAATCACAGACAGCTTGTGTCAGTTTTATACATAAAATCATTCACGATGATATATTTTCTGACTTAGTAGTCAACTCCTTGGAGGGGGGAGAGGTGGTGTTATCTTCTGGCACAAAGAAAGAAATCATAATTGAAATTATGTAACAGGCATAGACTTCTGAAACCAGACGAGGTATTTGAGGACGTCTGGTTAAATTCCTTGATTTTACAAATGAGGATACTGAGATTGGGGGAGGAAAAAAAGTGCCTGGCCAGGGTTCTTTGGGTGTGTTAGGAGGATTGTGTATGTGTGTAATATGTCCACTTTCTCCCCAATTCTGTAGCCAGCCCATATTTAGAAACCCTCTGATGTGCAGGTTCCAGGATGGGCACTGGGATGCCACAGGCAACAAGACAAGGTTTTTTCCCTTAAGGTTCACACTGTAGTCCGGGGGTCACGAGGCTTCAGGGACAACCGACCTATAAGAAGCCACATCATAGAAGGAAACAGAGGGAGGGAGAGCCTGTGCAGAAGGGAAACACTATGCCCAGAGTAGACATTCCGCTTCCAGGGGGCGCCTGGGTGACTCAGTCGGTTCAACATCAGACTTCAGCTCAGGTCATGATCCTGAGGTCTTGGAATCAAGCCACCGTGACTGCTCTGCTCTCAGTGGGGAGTCTGCTTGCCCCTCTCCTCCTGCCCCTCCCCCCACTCATGCATGCTCTCACACTCTCTCTCTCTAATAAATAAATAAAATCTTTAATTTTTTTTTTTTAAAAGACATAGATATTCAGCTTCCAGTTTTACACTCTGGATCAACAAAATACACAAAATGTCTCCTTTCTTGGCCTCAGGCACTGCCAAAACCAGAGGAAAGGAATCAGAATCTCTTCAGACCTCTGGATTCTAATGGAGAACACCTGGTTCCAGGCAGCCTGAAGTTCTTTCCATTCCCCAGCGGGTGCAGAAATCCAGCCTCAGCTCCTACAGAGCACTCTGAGCCTTAAGGCCTTCACTGTAGTTGGGAGATGGTTCTCCATGGCTCTCTTGTGTTTCTGCAAGAAGAGGCACCAGCTATCTTTTTCAAAGATGTTTGTAGAGCAAACAGCCTTGGAAGAGAGAGCGCCTCTTCCCTGGGAGCCAGGGCAAGTCAGTTTGCTGGCCCATGTAATACAGTGTTTCCTCTGAGGCAAGAGTAGGGGGTGGGGGTCGGTGGTGGGTTGCATGCAGCCCATTATGAAAGCTTTCTTTCCCTAAAGGGCACCTGGGTGGCTCAGTCTGTTAAATGGGGGGGGGGCCTCTTGATTTCCACTCAGATCCTGATCTCAGGGTCCTGGAATCGAGCTCCACATTGGGCTCTCTGCTCAGAGGGGAGTCTGCTTGAGGATTCTCTCTCTCCCTCACCCTCTGCCCCTCCCTCCTTTCACACTCTTTCTGTCTCAAATAAATAAATCTTAAAAAAAAAAAGAGAGAGAGAGAGATTTGTTTCCCTAAACCCAAGCCTCCCCCACTATAATGCAAGCCGGCTACTCATACAGCCCCTATGTGAGCCACCCTGCATTACCCCCTAGGACTTGAGGGACAAGAGAAAATTAACACATACACACTTATGCTGCTGCTGCACCATGGGTAATAAAATACTTTGTCCCTAACCCAGGAGTCCCCCGTCTTCTACCAGCATCTGGGAAACTGTGACAGGCTCACTCATGAACTGGGAAGTAGGGCAAAGTCCCAGACTCTTCTCACTGCCGTTTTCTAAGACAACCCCTCCTGTGGTTTCAAAGGTGTTTGTGTTATTCCTAGAGGACACGCAAAGTTCCTGCGTTTCCTGTTTGTTGTTTTAGTCGTTGTTGGAGCCAACTGAAGCTGGAGTGGGGGTTCAGGCTTCTAGGGACTGATGGCCAGTGTAGGGTGACCGTCCGACCTGGTTTGTCCCACATGATCATTTCAGTTATGCCTGCTGCCCGGGCATACCTATTAATAACACTCCTTTTCATTCCCCGAAATGTCCCATTTGGATAATACCTCATACAGGCACTCTCACTAGAGGAGATGAGTGACCAATTTAACAACGAACCCAAAGGCTCCAGCCCCCAGATCCCTGCAGCATCCTCCCGCCAAAGCAATAGGATACAAAGTAAGGCTTCACGCTCTGGTATAAAAACGCCATGGCTTTGGCAAGCCATGTAACCTCCTTGTGCCTTGATTTCTCTACTTATAAAATGAGGATAATAATAGCCTTTGCCTCATAAAGTTATCGTAAAGATTAAATCAGTTAATAAATGCAAATGTGAAAGGCTTAGGGCGATGCCTAGCTCATAGTGAATAGCATCTGTTATCATCGTTCGTCTTCTTGTTGTCTTTATCATCGACATCTTCATTCGACTACAAGAGCCATATGCCTTCTTTGGCCGTTTGTCAGCACCCACTGATCATTCACAGAACCAGAAAGAACCCTAAGCGCTAACCTGTGCCACACCCGTGGTTCCAGGCGCAAGACTGTCCTCACATTCTGGGTGGCAGCTCATTTGGCTTCTCACGAGAGCCACGGGAGGTCTCCTGGCAGGAATCCCATGGAGCCATTCAGTAAATAACTATGAGTACACAAAAGCCGTCTCCTTCCTATAAATCTGGATCTAGCTCGTAACTGCATACCCTCACCCTTTGGTAGGCACGTGGCGCAGGAGTGGGTGTACACCCATACACTTATATTTTACTAAGGGCTGGACTCCGAATCCAAGAGGAAAAGGGGTGCTATTAATATTTACATGGGGTCTCTGGGCATAAACTAGGGCTGTGTGCAGCTAATCAGATCCCACAGTCAACTGGGAATAACACACACACAGAGGAACAGGACAGGTTGTCTTAGGAGCTATTGGGGCCCTCGGTGCCAGGGTCTCTTGGCAGACTTTTTGGGTTGTGGCTGGAGAGCAGGAGTCCCTCTTCTTGTGACGTGCCTTGGCTCTGACCAAACTGCTGAGGAGCAGGGTCACATTTCAGTGACAAATCCAGCACTCCGAGCCTTATTAAGGTCCCTTCCAACTTTGGTGGGTTGGCCAATGGGGGAGTCTCGGATTCTGTGCACTCTATAAAAACTAGGACGTTTTTATGGCCCGGGGGGACAATAAAGGCTAAAACACCAAAGGTGGCAATATAACAAGTATGCAAAACATCCCGAAGGGTTTTAAATCTCCGAGCAGCATGGCTTGTGTTTGATTGTCTTCAAGTCCTGACAAGCGTAATGACTTGTCCAATAGGCTCTCCACCGGGGCATCGGGGAGGAAGCGTTGAGCGTGTCGGGTATGAAATATTTCTCTTTTTAAAATGCAAGTGTTTCCCTGTAAAACCTGAGCTTCCTTGCACACTCCAAGCGAGTGCCTGCAGCCTTGATGAGGAGAGCCGCCGGGACAGATGTGAGTGTTTGTAAAGCAGGGATCTTCAGGTTTCAGGCCCCAGGGCCCCGATCTGCAAAACATGGCCACCGTGCAGAACATTTGTCCCCCCTGATCATTGCTGATCAGACTGAGAACTGACCTCCTGTGTACTTCTCACTTGGGTTTCCTTGACCAGAGGCACCACAGGTTTTTCTTAATCAGGAGAAATAAGAAGAATTCAGTACTACCACTGATTGTGCCCTTGCTGCACAGGTCCTCTGGGCAGCAGATGCTGAGATGAGAAGGGGACACCAATGGCATAGCAGGGGTAATGTCTGTAAGAGTTTGGGCAGCAAAGCCTTTAGACCAGGACATGGATTGAACACCTGGGAAAGGAAATGGGGGAGGAAGCAGGATTGGCAGAGAGTGACCCCAACAGCAATGCAGAAGTGACAGCCAGCCCAACCAACCCAAGAGGGGGTTCTGCAGCAAAGATGGTCTGTTCCAGGACAACCACATTGGCCAGATGTGGCCAGGCCCTAAGAGCCCCATGTGCTCAGTCATTGCCTGGGACTGCCCAGGAAGGACGTGGTCTCAGGTCAGAGGCTGAGATAGATCCTGGAGGGGCTGCTTTTGGAGGCATAACACCTCCATGGCTGCTACTGTATTATTCTACCTGCTGTCTCACTGACTGTCTAACTGAGGTCCAGGGAGAACATCACCCAAGTATACATAGCCAGTATGCTGTGGGCAGAATACAGACCTGCTTTCAGACAGACCTGCTTTCAAAGCTCCGTCCTCTTCGAACCATCCAGGAAGACAGCAAGTAGGAGGAGGAGATGGAATCTCTTGGGATCCCAGAAGGATGGGCAGGACAGGGGCCCCTGGGAATAAACACCCCAGGAGGAGAGAACTGTACAGTCTCCCACACAGTCATCCCTCCTGGGAGAGCAAGGGATGGCCTTCAGCACCTCTGTCTGGTGTTGGAGCCTGACTTGTTAGCCACCACTCAAGCCTGACACATGTTGGTGACGCAAGTGGGTGCCTTGAGCCTGATGGGGCGTGGGGGGGCTACTCAGTAACTCCATCAGAAACACCAAGTGGAGCATGTGTGGGGCTCAGCCAGCCCATCCTGAGAGCAGTTCAAGCTCTGGCACCCTCCAGAGTCTGTCACATAACTTCTCTCAGCCTCCCCATCCCCTCTATCTACTCATTTAGGAACCATACTCCACAGAGGGAGCCCCCTTCCTCTTCTGTTCCAGGAATGGTGCTGGGGGCCGCAGACACCCCTGGGAGAACACAGAGCCTATGTTCCTGAGAGATAGTTTCAGGCTGGTGTGAGGAGTGCTCCAGGGCTGGAGGTGTGCACAGACTGAAAGGCAGGGTAGCTATTCCAACCTTTACAACTTCCCGTCAAGGGTCTGCCATGCCTTCACACAGGGACACTTGGTCAGCAGGCAGCTAGCAGTAGACGCAGAAGGGCTATGAATGAAGACCAGCTTCTTCCCAGTCCCATGTTTCTGAACATGACACCTTACACGTTGCCTGCCCTCACCTGAAACTTCTGGGCACCCCAGTTTGGCTCCGACTCAGCCCGTAGTACACAGCCTGTGTTCCGCTCTCTCCTCCAGCCTCCCAAAGCTGCTGAAGCAGTTGAGAGCCTCACCGCAGAAGCACTGTGAAACCATCACCGATGAAGCCCGGGACAGACCCTTCCAGCCCTGGAGGTCTACACACCACACAAGTCCAGCTCATATCCTGCACATTTAGCTGGAAAACACATGGACAGGGCACAGGGATCTCTCCAAGTGAACTGAAATGAATTAGATTGTGCCTTTCTCAGGCTCTGGAGTCTGTGGTCATCAGAACCCAATGTCCGTTCTTGAGCTGCTCTCAGGGAACTTACACAGACACCCAGGAGGGCGGCATCTAATCCCTGAGCCAGGTCTTCAACAGGGGGGCAGAGGGACGGAAAGACTGTCAGCCTGGCATTCTTCCCAGCCCAGCCCAGCCACTGCCTGCGGGGTCTTGCACAGACCACTTAGTCTCTGCAAGCTTCAGTTTTCCTTTCTGCATAATAAGGCTAATCGTGTTTTCCAAATTAAAAAACTAACGTACAGAAAGTTCTTCGTTGCCTTGAATCACCGGATTATTCCAAGGTTGAGTGAGGAATAAATACAAAATGTTTATGTCAGCTCTACTTCAATAAAAAAGGGAAAAGATCATCAGCAATAAAAAAAAAAATCATCAGCAATAAAGAAATCATCAGCAATAAAAAAATAATAAAATTCTTTTATTAAAAAATTTTAATAAAAAATATGTTAGATACAAAACAAATCATGCTTATTGAAAATAGGATTATCTACTATTTGGCAGTAACTCTTCATAAAATAGTCCCGCAGAATGATTTCTATTTTATTAAAACATTTACAAACCCGTTATTTGATCTTTCAACCTGATCAAGGAAACATTCTGTAACTCCATTTTACAGAGCTGTAAACTGAGATTTAAGTGGCCAGCCGCCAGCTGCCTTGCTCAGGGTCCCACTGCCCCACAAGCCAAAAGACTGACCCTTTCTCCCGATCTTTCATCCCACAAACCTGGCCTGTTTCCCTGTGTTCTCCTGACCCCCATCTCGCCATTACACAGCTCTGTGAATTCCAGAAGACCAGAAATCCCATTTCCTATTGTGTTTGGAAACTTGGAGAACAGGTCGTTAAAAGGACAGGCCTCTGGTCATACCTAGGCCAGACTAAGAGGAGGAACCGGTTCCTGTCACTGAGCCAGTCTTCCAGATGATGCTCCGAGGGGAGCTTGGCAGCCTCTCAAGCAGCTGGGTCGACTCTCACACACACCCTGAGAAGCGGGCTTAGGAATAAACTCAGTTTACGGAAAAGAGCAGTTCAATGCCAAGAAGGAAAAGGAATGCGCCAGGGTGACGTGCAGAGAGCGCTGAGGTTGAAGCCCCAGCCCAGGCACGGACCCTCAGAGAGGCCACATGGAAGTCACGGCTCTCTTCTGACCTCAGTTTGTTGCCTCATGGTTTTCCTTCAGTTTACTCAGAGACCAACCACAGGGCCAGCCCCTCACAATATCCACGAGCTTGGCCTCTTACAGAACTCTCGTCCCCGGTGGCTCTCACATTCTAGGATTACTGGTGATCTTCCTAGAAGCTGGAAGACACAGAGCCCAGGTGAGTTTTTGGGTCCCCTCTGGGGCCTTCCTGCCGCCCGAATACAAGGTACCAATGCAGGGGCCATTCGCCAGTCTCCTGCTCCTCACACAGTGCAGGGACGAAGCCTGATTATGGTGCATACCTAGAATCTGAAGGTGAGGCTATAAATGGATTCTGGACAGGAAGAGGTAGGAGTGGGGGTGAGGGGCCAGCAGGCCCGAAAGTGTAACATCCCCACCACAATGAGGCTGGGATTCTTGCCTTTCAGTAGGCCCAGATCCTCTCAGACAAAGGTAGCTTCCTACAGGTGGGGGGGGGAGGGTAGAGGAGGGCTTCTAGACAATGCTGAGGTTCACCTGTGCAGTGGGTAGCCCCTCTCCACCTACCTCCAGTCTCTGCATACCCTTAGTCCCCTTCCTGCCCTCCCAGAGGGTAGGACCTCCCACGCAGTGGCCACAGAGCCCTGCCTCAAGACCTTGCCAGAGAAGCAGGACAGTTAGGACCCTCCCTCCCCAAATGTCACTTCATTCACACCAAAGGTCTGGACTGCTCAGATATTCTTAATAAAGGCAATCCAGATTTCTCCACAGTTTCTTCAGAAACTGACCACTCGGGGGGAACCCAAGGGCTGACCCTCCCAAGCCCACAGACCCCTATAATTTACAAAGCGCTGGTTATTGATATTTCCACTTATAAGAGTCAACTAGGGCTTGCTGGCCCCAGAATTCATGCTCTTACTCATGCCTCTGTATTGTCTTCTGTCTCAGACAGTGTCCAGTAAGGAAACAGAAACGTGACATGAATAAGGACAGAGTAATATAAAAAATTATTAACTATTAACAGGGAGAGCAGGAAGGAAAGATCTGTTTCGTGTTCTGAGTTCTATCTACTGTATAACGTACAATGCTGTGGAGACAAACAAGCTTGCATATTTTTCAAACCCTAGGTACTGTGCTGAGGTGTTGGAAATTCGGCAGGGAACAATATAGACCTAGCTCCTGCCTTCACGGAGTTCAGAGTATAGGAAAAATGCCTCATATCATATGAGAAACACCAGCTTAGACAATTAAACTAAGTGGGGCCCGTTAAAATCACCTGGAATTCGTGCAAAAAGGGGGCTGGCATATCTGAATCCCACCCCAAGCCCAGTAAATCAGAATCTTGGTATATGCTCAGGGAACACCTGGCACAAACACCTTAGCCTTACTGAGCTGATTAGGGTGTGTTATACAGCTGTCTAATATGGTCTCTGAAGTCAGTGGGAATTTTCCCAAAACAATGCTCTCTTCTCTCTACCCTTCTGCTCCTTGTGCAGCTCTTCCTCTGACTGGCTGATGGAACAGCATGTGCAAAGGCCCAGAAGAAAGAGCACAGATCGCTCAAGGTGGCTGAGGAATAAAGAATGCTAATTAATGAAGCTAGATCATGAATGCTTAAGGTCACAAAATCTATACCCAACAGGCTAATGTTTTCACTCTCAGTCTAGTCCTCTTGGCCCACCTAGAAATGTGTTTGTCAATTCCCTATACTGAATGTTCCCATCCTTGCTTAATACCATAGCCATGGCATAAAGACACTTAAGAACCCAAAGTCAGGAAATTGGCAAAGGTCACCTTCCAAATACTTCAAACTCCCCTCCAACCCTGGGGAACCCCAGCGCACTGCTACTGCTGCTCCCCAACCCTTCTTCCACACCCCCACTCTGCCTGGGTATACCTTTTAGACAACAGCCTGTGATCCAATCCTAACTTCTTACATTTCCCTTCTGTGTCCTTCTTCAATTCACAGAGCAATTGATATGATTCATAATTCCCAAAGGTGCTTAGAAGTCATCAATGGGGTTGGGGGTGGGGAACGGCACCTGTGTGGCTCAGTCAGTAGGGCATCTGACTCATGATTTTGGCTCAGGTCATGATCTCAGGGTTGTGGGATGGAGCCCCTGGTCTGGCTCCAGGCTCAGTGAGAAGTCTGATGAGATTCTCTCTCTCTCTCTCTCTGCCCCTCCCTCTGCTCTCTCTCTCAAAATAAATAAATAAATAATCTTTTAAAGAGAGAGAGAGAGACAGAGAGATCATCAACTGGAACCCCAGGCTTTTATGTGGAAACTAAGGCCACAGGTGGCAGCTATGTGAAGAAGAATATGCAACCGCCTCTGCAGGCCTTTGAAAAATATTTCAACCCTTTTCCACCACACTCATTCATTCCTTCATTCATTCAATACCCACTTATGAAGACACAGGCACTGCTCTTCACAATTAGAAGCTAGCTAGAAGCCACCACCTAACAGCCCGAAAGTGTAATTCTTTTGATCCACTAGAATATTTTTTTAATTAATTATTTATTTTTTAAAATTTCTTTTCAGTGCTCCAGAATTCATTGTTTATGAACCACACCCAGTGTTCCATGTAATACATGCCCTCCATAATACCTACCACCAGGCTCACCCAACCTCCCACCCTCTGCCTCTCTAAAACCCTCAGATTGTTTTTCAGAGTCCACAGTCTCTCATGGATTGTCTCCCCCTCCAATTTCCCCCAACTCCCTTCTCCTCTCCATCTCCCAATGTCCTCTGTGTTATTTGTTATGCTCCACAAATAAATGATTTCACTTAGTATAATCTCTAATTTCACTCAGTATAATCTCTTCCAGTCCCGTCCATGTTGCTACAAAAGTTGGGTATTCATCCTTTCTGATGGAGGCATAATACTCCATAGTGTATATGGACCACATCTTCCTTATCCATTCATCTGTTGAAGGGCATCTTGGTTCTTTCCACAGTTTGGTGACGGTGGCCATTGCTGCTATGAACATTGGGGTACAAATGGCCCTTATTTTCACTACATCTGTATCTTTGGTTTAAGTACCCAGTAGTGCAATTGCAGGGTCATAGGGAAGCTTTATTTTTAATTTCTTAAGGAATCTCCATGCTGTTTCCCAAAGTGGCTGTACCAACTTGCATTCCCACCAACAATGTAAGAGGGTTCCCATTTCTCCACATCCTCTCCAACACACATTGTTTACTGTCTTGTTAATTTTGGCCATTCTAATTGGTGTAACGTTGTATCTCAATGTGGTTTTGATTTGGATCCCCCTGATGGTTAGTGATAATGAAAATTTTTTCATGTGTCTGTTAGCCATTTGTATGTCTTCATTGGTGTGTGTGCTCATGTCTTCTGCCCATTTTTTGACATGATCATCTGTTTTGTGTGTGTTGAGTTTGAGGAGATCTTTATAGATCCTGGATATCAGCCCATTGTATTGTCATTTGTGAATATTTTCTCCCATTCCATGGGTTACCTCTTTGTTTTGTTGACTGTTTTCTTTGCTGTGCAGAAGATTTTGATCTTGACAAAGTACCAAAAATTTATTTTTGCTTTTGTTTCCTTTGCCTGTGGGGACATATCTTGAAAGAACTTGCTGTGGCCAATGTTGAAGAGGTTACTACCTATGTTCTCCTCTGTGATTCTGATAGATTCCTGCCACATATTGAGGTCTTTCATCCACTGCAAGTTTATCTTTGTGTATGGTAAGAGAATGGTCAAGTTTCATTCTTTTACATATAGCTGTCCAATTTTCCCAGCACCATTTATTGAAGAGACTGTCCTGCTTTTTCAAAGATTATTTGACCATAGAGTTGAGGGTCCATATCTGGGCTCTCTACTCTCTTCCACTGGTCTATGTGTCTGTTTTTATGCCAGTACCATGCTGTCTTGATGATCACAGCTTTGTAGTAAAGCTTGAAATCAGGCAACGTGATGCCCCCAGTTTTGTTTTTCTTTTTCACTATTTCCTTAGCAATTCTGATTCCATACACATTTTAGGATTGTTTGCTCCAGCTCTTTGAGAAATGCTGGTGGAATTTTGATTGGAATTGCATTGAAAGTATAGATTGCTCTAGGCAGTATAGACATTTTAACAATGTTTTTTCTTCTGATCCATGAGCATGGAATGATCTTCCATCTTTTTGTGTCTTCTTCAAATTCTTTCATGAGTGTTCTGTAGTTCCTCGAGTACAGATCCTTTACCTCAAATTCTCCAGGAAAATTTTCCCTCTGGTGAATGGAACCAGCGTTTGTGTCTAGGAAAGGTCTCTCCCCAAGATTACTAGAATATTTTTAATTTTAAAATTAATGGACATTTAAAATCAGCTTTTCATAAATATACAGGTATTTATGAAATAGCCAGATGTTTGTCTCCTTCTAATCAGACCTGGCCACACTTCCCGAATCTGAAAACTTTTTGTACTGGGGCCCAGTCCTCAGCCTCATGCCCAGCCCTGCCCTGCGATCCTCTCCCATCTTCCCCACACCTACTCCAGTGTCCTGGGAACCTTACCCAGGAGCTCTTAGGTAATTTTTACATAAGCTTATTCCCTCTGTAATAGCACTTCCTACACTTAAGTGTGCATGAGTTGCCTGTGAAAATCCTGATTCTGATTCCGTATGTCTGGGATGGAACCTGAGATTCTATATTTCTAACAAGCTGACAGGTGATACTGGGGTTGCTGGTCTGGTCCAGGAATTCCCAAGAATACCTAGCTTTCTTAAATGGTTTTTACATAGGTCCAGGACACATTTGCCGCCTCCTGTTTGCCTATTTCACTTCAATCTCTTTTTCTGGACGAAAGTGTAGCTATACCCTCCTACAGATAGCCTTCCCTGTCTGCCCAGGGTAACTTAAACCTGGTCCTCAACTCTCAAACCCCTTTGTGCTTTCCTGTGTCCCAAGGAAACAAGTGAATGTGACCAGCATGAGGTGTTCCCTGTCGAGTGGCTGAGGACAAGGAGTCTGCTTCTGGGGCTTTCTTATCCCTGGCACTGTTCAAACTTCTGTTTAAATAGTGAAATCTGTCCTCTCATTCATTAATCTAGCTCAGTGGGTGGAAAAGTGCCTGAGATCTGCAGCAGAACTGAATTCAAATCCTTACTTACCAGGTGAGAAGGACACTTTACACAGGCTGTCTTGGCTCTCTGTGTGGATTCCTTTTATCAGTAAAATGAGTACACAAACACATGCTTCCTCTAAGTATGAAATTAAATCACACATTTAGCCCAGTTCCTGGCACACAGCTCACCCCCTTGCCTGGGTGCCCCAAGGATGGGACAGAAGCAAAGGCTGACCAGAGCACACCTTAGAGCAGACAAATTTGAGTGATTTCAGATTTACACAGCCTTCCCAGGGATGCTTACAGCCCAGGGGCCCATCGCGTGTATCTGCTCTTCTGATCAGGGACAGGACCCGTACCATGAGGGAGAGGCTGCAACCTTGGGGCAGTGGGAGCAAGACCAGTGTGGTCTTAGGCCTTGTCATTTCCAATTGTCAAATTTGGGGTTTCAGCTGCACCTCTCAGCCTCTTTCCTACTGGTGATAGGGCCTTCCCTCTCCTTACCTCCCCCTGCCTCCCTCCCTGCCACCATCCATATGCTAAGCTAATCTTGACTTGGGTAACCTTGACTTAGGTAACAAGGTGTTCCAGAAAGGGTAACCCTTCTAGAAAGAGTAACGGTCAGGGATCCAGAAAGTTAGGGATCCAGTTCTGTCTCTGCCACTGACAGTCTGTTTGCCCTTAACTTTTCCAGGCCTGGTGTACTCATTATCAAGAGCTGTATAACAAAACACTCCCAAATTTAGCAGCTTCAAAACAACTAACATTTATTGTATCACCTGAACATTGGAAATCCAGGAGCAGTGGAGCTGGTGGTTCCAGCCCAGGATCTCTCTCGAGGTTGCAATCACCTGGAGATTGGCCCACAGCTGGAGGACCTACTTTCATTTTTAGCTCACTCACATGGCTTTTGACAGAAGCCTCAGTTCCCAGCCACATCAGCCTCATGACGTGACAGCTGGCTTTCACCAGAACAAGGAATCTAAGAGAGAGCAAGTAAAAGCTCCACAAAAAACAGTCCTTTATAACCTCCTGTCAGAAGTGACATACCATCACCTCCACCATATGCTCTTCACCAACCACGTATACAGGTCACCCCCAGGACAGTGTGGGAAGGGACTAAGTTGTGACTACCAGGAGGCAGGATCACTGAGGGCCATCTTGGAGCCTGGATAGCTGATATGGGCTGAATTCCGTACCCCCTAAAATTCATATGTCCACGTCCTAATCCGCGGTACCTCAGAATGTAGATATATTTGGAGATAGGCCTTTAAATAGGTTTTAAGGTAGAATGAGGTCATGACAGTAGGCCTTAATCCTTAATCTAGTATGACTGGTGTCCTAATAAAAAGAGGACATATGGACACAGATGGATGTAGTGGAAAGACCATGTAAAGACACAGAGAGAAGCCTACCATCTTTAAGCTAAGGAGAGAGGTCTCAGAAAAAAACCAACCATGTTTACCTCAGACTTCCAGGCTCCAAATCCACCCAGCCTGTGGCAATTTGAATGGAAGCCCAAGAAAACACATACATTTCCACCCCCAGTGTTGTCCGTGCTAAGTGGAGATGACCCTGCTTCCCTCCCCCAGAACTGCTGTCACATTGACATCTGAGCCAGGTGCCCAGCACAGCACCCGGCCCAGTCCAGACCCTCCATGATGGTAGCCCATCCTACCTCCCCTCAGCCATAGACAGGGTGGGATTCCATGTCCTTGGGGGTCCCTGCAGGGTGTAGGGCTCGATTCTTCCCAGGAGGAACATGATCCTGCCTGAAAGCCCTTGGGATAATTCTGGAACTCGGCTTTGGAAACGTAAAACAGGTGATGGTAGGCCAGAGAAACTTTTACCTTTCAGGGCCGCCAGTACCCAGGGACAGTACCCAGGCCGCCAGTACCCATGGGAAGGTTTAGAGCCCCTTCTCTCCACCAGGGCAGAAAGGGAACAGGATCACCTCTCAAGCTGCTGTCCTTTGTTCAAGACTTGGCCAACACGGTCACTTTCCCTCTTCTCAACATGCGGATCTGGGGATGGTCGGCGCCATCTCACGGATGAAGCTCAGGCATGTCTGGTAACTGTGCAAGGTCACACAACTATGGCAAGGTCAAGTGGGACTGTGAGCCCAGCTCTGCCTGCTCCAGAGCCCCTGGGCCTTGTCCTCCTGCCCTGCTGCCTCAGAGTAGTCCTGCCTTCCAGGACTTACAACCTTGTTCTCCCCTGTGTCCCTGTACAGTTTTCAACACAGAGGAGCTGCTCAATTCCTCTTTGTTGTATAAGTGAAAGAATAGGTGAAAGAAAAGTGCACTGAAGAAAGGAAACTGTGTAGGAGACAGCAAGCCAGTGGTCGTGGGGAAAGGGACATTTCGCCCAAGTCCCACCTTTTCCTGGAAGCCCACCCTGACCACCCTGCTCACAGAGAGATGGCCTTGTGTGTGCCTCTCTGGGGGTGCTTAACTGAGGCTGTCAGCTAGAGCTGTCAGAATTCAGGGGGCAGGGAGGCAGGTCGGGCAGGCAGGTTGAGGGCCCAGAGACTGTACATTCAGGCCCTGGCAACACTTCGCATGGAGCAGGCATGTCCTTGCAGTTTACTTAGCCTTCCCACTCCACACAGAAGGATTCCTAACCTTTCTAGCCTTAGTTTCCATAGGCACAGAGAGCGAAGGTACTTGCCCAGAGTCACAACCGTGAGTACATGCCAGAGCTAGAATTCAAGCCCAGGGCTGGGGGATGCCTGGGCACTTCCCTAGGGCCACGGGGCCCTCAGAGGACAGGCTTCCAGGGCCAGAAGGCCAAGCATGGCAACTGAAGGTCGAAGCCACAGGGAAAAGCAGCAGGGCCTTGAATACCACGCTAAGGGGGTAGGCCTTTTCTTGAGGGCACTAGGGAGCTGTTGAAAGGTGGAAAGCTATGGGAGCGATATGGATGGTTGGGTGTTTGGGGAAGAACATTGTAGCAGGAACAGGGAAGTACTTGGAGGGGAACTAGATCATTGGTTCTCAGAGTAGCGTTCCCAAATCAGCAGCAGGAGCTTCAGCAGGGAGCTTGTGAGAAACAGTCCCCAACTCACGCCACATGCCGACTGAGAAACTCTGGGGATGGGGCTCGTCCCCTGCTGCAGGGGATCTTGATGTCCCCTAAGATTTGAGAACCACCGGAACAGAGGTCACATGGCCAGCCCGAATTTTATAACACTTCAAAGAACGGTGGGAGCATAAACCAGAGCAATACTAATATTGAATTACCTAGCTTCTGTGTCTTATTTAACCACCATTGTTTAAATCGTGAATTATTGGTAACAACAACCATGCAGGTATAAAGGATGGGCGATACCACTTTCAGATGTGCAGATTGAGGATCAGAGAGGTTAAGCAACATCTAGTATGACCTCGAAATTTCTCATCCAAACAGGGCACCCTTGAAAGGAAAGGGAAGTGTTGACGATCATTACACCGGGTCACAGGCCGGAGTGGGGACTGTCCAAGGCAAACCTGGATGAATGGTCTCCATGTCTAAAAGCTGAGGCAGTCAGTGTCCAAACCCAGGACCACACAGACTTCCCAGTCTGTCACTGAGAATCCATCTCCCTTTCTCAGCCTGCGGACAGTAGGAGGCCTGGGGACACATGCTTCTGAGTGCCGCCTATCACGGTTTCTCTGCGACATGGGAAGGAGCGATGTGGTTCTTGTCCATCTGCTCCTCGTTAAGGGCTAGGCAACCCGACCTTCTTGTGCTTTATCTTTAGTCCAAAACATAGGCAGTGTGTCAGTTTTCCTGGGAAATACTGCAAAGGCCATGTGAGGAGCTGCCCTAGACCCTTCTGGAACAGTCCTCTGGCAGCAGCAGCCGCTCCAGGCTCTGATGGGCCACAGCCGCACTCAGAGGCTGTGATGGGCTCTGCATCACGCCACTGCCACCCCCGAGCACTCCATGGTTTGCAAAAGGTTTTGGCCTCTGCTGCTCAGTGCGGGTCCCTGCAGGCTCACACCTGCCCTGCGGGAGGGGTTGCGGTTTCCCACATGGCCAGCAAAGGATCCCAGACACAGGGGAGCACAGCCACCTCCAAGAATGTCTCCAGCTAGTTCCCCTCCCCTCCCAGGTCCAGCTGGGGCCTGACAGTTCCCATTGGCATTTCTTTTGCAATCGTCCACTCTACCATTGATTTGGAAGTAGAAAAACACAGCAATTTGCTTGGAAGACAGTTCAATCTGAATTCACATCATCTTTCCTTCCTTGTTCAAGAGGAGAAAAAAAGGAAGGTCTGATCTTTAATGGCTAGTTTAAATCTATTATTACATGATCTCTAGTTTACGGAGTTGCAAGGATGGAAAAACTGTCCAGTCCAGATTCTTCTGACCGCAGGGTCACTGTCGGGGCAGGGGAGGGCGGGATGGGAGGGGTGGTGGCAGTGGCATCTTGCAGCCGCCGTGGGTCAGGCTCCAGATGGGCACAGGACATTTGTCATGTAACCCCCTCCTGCTAGATGAGAAACCCCAAGTGAACAGGGGTCAAGGACGTCCTTGAGGCCACCCATCTGTTGAGGGGTGCGGCCACGATTCAAGCCCGTCAGATCCCAGAGCCAGGGCGCACAGAGGGCTGTGTACATAAAGCCAGTTCAACTCCATGCCTTGAGTCTTGTGAACCTTCCTCCCATGCCAACTCCTGCAGAGTGGACAGAAGAAAACTAGAGATTTCTCCAACCTTTGCTTGCCCCTAATCCCCCAAACCTCCAGCACCTGCTCTCTCTTCCTCACTCTCAGCTGACAGCCTTTCTTGCCCATACCTATTGCTCTGCCACCCTGTCTGTCATAGCAAATGTCTGCCCTGGGCTACGGAGACCAGCGTTTCCCGGGGGTGCCTAGACCTTCACCCTCCCACTCCCCAAGGAACTTGAGGGACTGTCTCTTGAGGGACTATCTCCTTTCCCTCCATCACTGTCAAATCTCCTTTCCCTCTGAAACTATAAAATTTCCGCCTTGTCTTTTCCAACAGCATGTGAGCCTTGCTGTCTCATTCCCCCTTTATGAAGCCCTGACTTGAGCCTTCATGCTCCTCCAGCCGCCGTCCCCTTCCTCCATTCCCTTTATGAAAAGTTCCCCAAAGGAGCTTCAGTATCCTCCCCACCTCAAAGTCCTCCCATCAGTTTCACCTGGACCCTCTCCAGGCACATCCCCATCTCACATCTCATGGAAATAACTTTGTCAAGATCATCAATAACCTGCATGCTTGTAAACCCAGTGATGGGACACCTTGACCTAACAGCAATGGATGATACTTAATTACTCCTTCCTCTTTGATGTTCTTTCTTAACTTGTCTTCCAACACTCTCTGGATTTCCCCACCCATCTCACTGATGGCTTCTTCTCTTCTCTCTTCCTCCTGAATTTGGTGGGGAGTGGGGGTGGGAGAGAGGAGATACAGAGCTCCATTCTCAGTGTTTTTCCCATCTTTTCTCCTGATAGATGATATAGACAGATAATAAATAGATACTTGTTCATGTCATATGAGCCACTGTCATGATTTTACAGACCACACCCTGACAAGTCCTAACTATTCATCCTTAACCCAGCCTTCTCTGCCAATCCATCTCACATATCTGTCTACTCAGCATCTCTCTAAGATGCGTAATAGATATTTCAATCTCAGCATCTCCAAGTGTGAACTCCCAATCTTCTTCCCAAACCTTGCTGCTTCTCTACTTTTCTTCATCTCTGTTAGAACAACTCAGCCCTGCCAGACTGACAGGCCAGTCGTTCATAGTTGCTCTGCCTTCCCTCCTGGCCTCCTATTCCACATCCAATCCAGCAGGAGACCACACTGGGTTTACCTTCACAGCCTATGGAGCTCCTGACCCCTTGCCAACCCCTCTGCCACCCGCTCTGAGGGGTCAGCGTCTCTAGCCTGGGTTTACGCAACACCCTTCTAGTTGGTCTCCCTGTTGCCAGGCTTGAACCTATGATCCAACCACAGATGAGCTACCAGAATGACCCATTTAGTAAATAAGATGGGGAAAAGCTCGTTCTCTATCCAGAACGCCCATGAGCTCCTCATTCTGCTTTAACCATGGGCCACAGTCCCAATAGTCCTATGTCCTGTCACCCTCTGAGCTCACCACCTGCTGCTCTCCTGGGTCCCTCTGCTCCAGCCACACAGACCTCTGGGAATATTTGCCATTTTCTGCCTCAAGTTTTTGCAAGATATACCCATGGCTTCCACCTTCAAGACTCTAGTCAAACATTAACTTGTCTTGCGGCACCTGGGTGGCTCAGTCAGTTAAGTGTCTGACTCCTGATTTTTGGCTCAGGTCATGATCTCAGGGTGATGAGATCAAGCCCCACACCTGACTCAACACGAGTCTGCTTGGGATTCTCTCTCTACCTCTCCCTCCATCTCTCCCCCAGCACACACATGCTCACGCTCTCTCTCTCTCAAACAAATAAATAAATAAACTCTTTTTTTTTTCTAATGTTAACTTCTCTTTACATTGTTAATGGTTCTACCCCAGCATTCTCAGTCCCACCAACTGGCTTTATTTTTCTTACAGCATCTGTCATTTTATTTTATTTTTACGTTTTTATTGTATTAACATTTCATGAATTATTTATTTCAGGGGTACAGGTCTGTGATCCATCTGTCATATACAATTCACAATGCTCACCATAGCACATACCATCCCCAATGTCCATCATCCAGCCACCCCATCCCTCCTACCCCCCTCCACTCCAGCAATCCTCAGTTTGTTTCCTAAGATCATAAAGATTTTATTTATTTATCTGAGATAGAGAGCACAGAGGAAAAGCGAGACGGAGAAGCATGCTCCCCACTGAGCAAGGAGCCTGACACAGAACTCGATCCCAGGACCCTGAGATCACAACCTGAGCCAAAGACAGATGCTTAACTGACTGAGCATCCCAGGCACCCCAACACCTGTCATTTTAGAACATAATCAGTACCTTCGTGTTTACACTTACAGTTTGCTATCATATCCCATGATGATGTAAGTTCCAAGAGGGCAGAGGTATTCGCGATTTTGTTCACCAACACAGCCCAGACACCTAGACCCATGCCTGGAGCACAAGCACTTGTTGAATAAATGAGCTGGTGAATGAATGAATGACTCAGAGAGGAATGTCTCTGCCCTGAAGGATTTTGCAGCCTTCTGAGAGGCTCCGTGCCAGGTACCACACATACTGGTCTTTGACCCTGAATCACTTATCTCACTGTCCTATTTGTTGCTTCAGACTCCTACTTACCAATGCCTCTACCACTCCCCTGCAGGGCTGCATCTGAGAATTGTCATTTCTTGGATTTGCAAGATCTTCATCAATAATCCCCATCATGTCCATTTCTTGAGCAATCATGAAGTATCACATAAAGTATTTCAAGTATCTTATCTCTCTTCTTCAAGGCAATGCTGAAAGGGAGTTTCCTCGTCTGTAAATGGAGATAATGAAAGATTGAATGTGAGCTTGCTCACATTCACAAGTTATAAAATGACAGAGCTGTGACCTGAGGCCAGATTCACTGCCTACAAAGCCTGTATACTTTTCACACCCACCTCCCAAATACGGAAGGAGTGGTGGCTAAAGAGCTTCCAACTTCCTTTCCTGCTTCTCTCCCATTTTCCTTCCGCATCTTGCACCTGGAGCTGCACACCGAGAGTCCCAACCCTGGCTTCACCACTTACCAGCTGCGGAACCCTGGGCTAATTACCTACTTCCCCTACTCCTCATTTCCCTCCTCTGTAAAATGTCAATAATAACAGCACCCCCTTCACGAGGTTGTGTCTGGATTAAATTAGCTAGCACCTGTACAGCACTTAAAATAGGTCCTGGAATGTGGCAAGTGATTAGTAAATGTAGATGTTGTTATTTGTTGCTGTTACTGTTACTCAGCCTAGATCGTGAGCCCGTGGTCTAGTTTGTCTAGATTACAGATGATTTTTTAAATTTTCTTTATAATTTTCTGCATATATATATGAGAGATTGAGGTTTAAAGGACTTGGATCACAAAATTATGACAGCTGACAAGTCCAAAGTCTTCAGGGGAGGCCAGTAGGCAGGACCCAGAGAAGACATACCATTTCAGCTTAAATATATAAACAGTCTGGAGGCAGACTCCATGGTGGGGAGGTCATCCTGCTTTTTCTTAGGGCCTTCAACTGATCCTGTAAGACCCACCCACATTATGGAGGACAATCTGCTTTACTCAAAGCCCACTGATTTAAAAGTTAATCTCATCAAAAAACCACCTTCACAGCAACATCCAGGCCTGCCTTTGACCACACATCTGGGCACAGCCCAACCAAACTGATGTATGCCATTAACCCAACACCTCTTACAGGGGCTGTGGTAATGAAGGTCATCAGGCATATGGAAGGCTCACCAGCTGCAAAAATCACCTTAATGTGGGGAACTGCTTGAAAAATGCCAGAAGTCACTTTTCATTTGTTCTTATGATGATACCAAAGTAGGGGAAGGCAAAAAGGCTCAGCCCTGGGGAGACCTCCTATCAATCACACTCTCAGTATGTCTGGCATATTTGCTTTCTTGATAAGCAAAATGTTCTGGACTCCTGATAAATGTTCTTAGCCATTTGAAGCAGTATGGTAATAAGGAAGAAGCTTTTAGTTTTGAGCTGAACCTTAAGCCTTATAATATTCCGTAAGCCTAAATCTATATAGAATAATATTGAAGACAGACATTTAGCTGCAAAACAGAATGACCCCAGGCCTTGCAGTAGGTGTGTTCTGAGTTTCCATTTCCCTTGTACAATAGGAACTAATGCATACCCCTGCACCAACTCACCTGACAGTCACTGAGACTCCGTGGGACCAGGAAGCTGACTGTATTCTGAACGGTAACATTTCCAAATGCCAGGGATTTTTTAAATCATTAAGGAACACGTACACCAATAATAACAGCAAAGCATGCCTTTTCCATTATCCCACAGGAAGTGTAACAGTAGGTGACCCAGAGAAAGGATTAAGAGATAAAACTCCAGGCTTTGTATTAAAAGCTGAGGTTATCTGACCCCATGCTGCCACCCTCCCTCTCGTACTCTTAGCAGACATATCTAATCGATCACAGAGCTCTCTTGAGGTCACAAAGACCAATGTGGCGCCATGTAGACATGGGATGGGAAAAGCTGTTCCTAGACTAGGGAATGAGCTCAGAGAGGAAACTGTAGTTAAGAGCCATATGTTTCAAGAAATCCATCTGCTGGCTAGAGAGAGCCACTTACATTTCCTAGTCCTGGGACAGAATGATTTCCCACATTTGGATGAAAGTCTGGGATGGAAGCTAGGGAGCCCCAGAGTACGCCTTTGGAAATCCTTCCTGGACCAGGGACCAACAGCAATCATTCAACCTGTTTCTTGACAGGAAATTTATAGCAACACTGGGCGAGGCTTACAGGTGATGCCATCACCGTCGTTGCTAACAAGGGCAACCACCAGCACTGCACTCATTATCTATTACTGTGTAACAAGTCACCCCCAAATTTCACAGCTTAAAGCAATAAATATTTATCATATCATGCCATTTCTCACAAAGTTGGGAATCTAGAAACAACTTGTCTGAATGGTCCTGGCAGGGTTTTCTAATGGTTGCAGTCAAGGTGTTAGCTGGGGCTCTAGTCACATGAAGGATTCACTGAGGCTGGAGAGTGGGCTTCCAAGATAGCTCATTCACATAGCTGTCGACAGTATTGTGGGGGGAAAAAGAGGGGTACCCGGGTCTCAGTTTCTCACCAAATAGACCTTTTCATAGGGTTACTTGAATATCCTCACAACATGGTGGCTGGCTTCCTCCAGAACAAGCCATCCAACCCCAAGAATCTGTGATGCCTTCTGTGACCTCATTTTGGAAGTTACACAGAGCAGGGTATCAGGCTGCAACTATTAGAAGGAGGAATGTCAAGGTATTTTGTAGATCTATTTTCAAAACCACCAAACCCATCACAGGAAATGCCTGTGAAGCATAGTAGAGAGTCTTGGCCCCAGGAGAAGGTAAATGTTATGTCAGATAAAACGCTTAACTTTAACTGAATGTGTTAAACATTGTGGAGTATACTTAGCTTAGGCCCCAAGTAGATGGATGTTATATTGTAAGTGTTTAAGCCAGAAAGAAACTTCTCAGTCCTGGATCCAACTTCCTCATTTTACAGATGGGCAAACTGAGACCTGCAGAGGAGTGATGACTTTCCCAGAAAACCCAGTAAGTCAGTAGCCCAGCTCTGCCTGAGAGCCTGATTTCTGAACTCCTGGGCAGAATTTTTCCCAGTATTTCACGCAGGCTCTTCGTTATGGTGTTTTTGTTCCCCCAAACCAGGCTGAGATGTCCTAAGAAGAAAATGAGCTCCAGAGAGGGTGATCTGGGGGAGGATAGAAACAAAATGAATTGGGGGCACTCTCAGGAACTGCTGAGATGAGCTAACCTTCCTTCCAAGGGGTGACCAAGAGTGAGGCTGGCCAGAGGAGAGCAGATGGAAATGGACTCAATCTGTCCCTCCCTGAAGCCAGGGAAGTAAGCATGCCCTGTTGGTGGACACCACTGACCGTGTTGTGAGGTCAGTCCTTCCCAGCAACCTGGCCACAAGTGATAAGCTCAAGTCGAGAGCATAAAATGAGACAGAAACAGACCAGGGTAACTGAGATAATATTTTCCATCAAGTTTTCTGGGTTGCCTGTTCTATAGCTTACATATTTCACACATGTTTATGCTCCATAACCATGTGACATGACAGCCCTTTATAGTTCTAATTGCACAAGTTATATAGCTCCCAAGTCTTATCTAAGGACTGCAGAGAGCTCTGAAACAGTAGTTAACAGTGTAGCTATGCTTGCCACTGTTCTAGAGAGATATGATGGCATGAAGGCACAGTGGAGGAGCACGCAGCTCTGGGGCCAGAGCGCCTATATTTAAATCTAGCCTCCACCATGTGCTGTGACTTTGGGAAGCTCACGCAACGTCTCTATGCATCTGCATCTTTATTAGTAAAATGGAAACGATCACAGTTGCTGGCTCGTGAGACTATTGTGAGAGATGAACTAATCGACATCTGGAAAGCAGGACAGGGCTAGGACATCGTGAGAACTCAGTGTGACGATTAGTGTTGCTTTATGTCACATGGTTACATCCTTACGTCACACATCACCTTCTATGCATTGGACGGTTGTCTTGCTCACGATGGCACAGTAATCTGGCTAATTTCCCAGACCCAGGAAGTTGGGCAAGAAGATGTCTGAGTTCCCATCCAAATAATTATCCTATGTGCTTCCAAAGGTTGGGAATAAACTGTAAGCGGATAGACAACATGAGTCATGTTTGATTCCATCAAGTTCAGAAAGACCTACAGGGCATAACACAACCACAAAAGGGCCAAGATTAATCCTCAAAACAATCCTAGGAGATTGGTACTACCATTATCCCCATTCTACAAATGAGGAAAGTGGGGCACACACAGGCCGCCAGGTGACCCAACCAGTAAAAGCGGGGGCCAGCTCCAGACCTGGGCATTCCAGCAACAGAGTCTGCTGGGCTGAGCTGCACCCCCTGCCCCCGGGCATCCTGACAGCTTGCTTGCCCTGACACTGATTAAAATATTGGGTGAGATGAAGTTCTGTATGGAAATCTATTGGCAGCAAAGGGCTTAATTCTCCATTATATACTTGACCACCTGCATTCACTTACCAGTCTTGGTTGGTGTGGTCTGTATTCTCTGTTCTGTGTTCCAAGCACAAGACTCAGGGATAGAGGCATTGAAGACCCAAAACAGCTGTATGATATATTTTTCCATGCACTGAATGTACAGCTGGCCCACCCCTCCCTGAATCTGCCATGTCCCTTCCTGCTTTTGTGCCTTTGCCATGCTCTTCCTTCTGCCTGTACGGTGCTCTGCCCACATCTCCATTTGGAGAATGCTTACTTCTCCTTTGAGGTCCTGCTCCCATCACCTCCTCTATGAAGCCTTCTGTGATTTCCCCAGAGTTGCTCTGTCCTTTATGAACCCTCAGATGCCGCACTTTCCAAAACTGTAGGATTTATCAGTATGGACACATCCCCCCCGAGGAACATGTGATCCTACTCTCCCTTAATCTTTCAGTGGCCTGAGAGCGGGAACTGAGTTTCATTCGACTTCAAACTTGCTGTGCCAAGGATAGTATTGGCTCTTGGTATAGGCTTGATGAGCATGAACAGGCCAATTAAATAAATGAAAGACCCTTTTCTTCAAAGAGTTTCTGTGATTCAATATGATATGATATTTTTCCCCCAAACTTGCGGTTTTTCAGGCCAGAGGGTGACTTTCCTACAACTTCCGTTGCAAACAGCTCTATAACAGTTTGGCTTCTGGAATTTTTCCTGTATTTTCCTTATAACTATATCCCAATTGTTTCTTATTTCTTTAACACCTCGTATTCCCTTCCTTCTTTTTTTGTCTTAACAGTTGCAGGCTGGGATGCCTGGGTGGCTCTGTCAGTTAAACGGCTGCCTTTTGGCTCAGGTCATGGTCCTGGGGTCCTGGGATCAAGTCCTGCATCAGGGTTCTTACTCACCAGGGAGCCTGTTTCACTGTCTGCCTATTGCTCCCCGTTTGTGCTCTCTTTCTCTCTAACAAATAAATAAATAAAATCTTTAAAAAAAAGAAAAAGAAAAAGAAAAAAAACAGTTGCAGTCTGTTTCTACTTCATCCCACCTTCCAGAGAGTTCTGCCCTGGACTGACATCCTGTCTTCAGACAGACCACAAGTTCTGGTTTGGGACAGTCTTCTGAAATTGCAGTTTGGACCAAATCGAGGGCTTCCACGTATTTCCTGAATGAACTTATTATTTTACTTAGCTAAACTTTAGTTTCCCCATCTGTGAAATGAGATCATCCATCCTTTTGTCTGTAGGATGTTGTGAGGCTTCAATAAGTACTAGCAAATGTGTGAAGTACTAGCATACATTAGGCACTCCATAAATGCACTAGGACCTTCCCTCTCCCTGTGCAGGCAGGATCTGCTTTTTACCATAAAGCAATGTGTTACACTGAGTAGGGATAAGAATACATACTTTATGCAGTTTTGAGAAGTAAAATGTCTAGAAGCTAGTCAATTATTGCTGGATGCACCCCCATCCAATGCACTCTCTTGACACTGTGTAGTTAAACAAAAGCCTGAAAAGTAGATCATGTTTCCCTGTGGCTCAGACAACGTTGCATCACACCTAATTATTACACGTAAGCACACAAGATGAGTGCTGTAGGCTTAAGTGTGCAGGAATGCTGGGCTGTGTTTGGGAGGCCGGCAGGGCAGGCTTCATTGGGCTAGATGGACCAGGTAGGGGTGGGGCTATTGAAAGCATGTCTAACTCCCCAGACTGAGATAAGGGATAAGAACAGAGGGATAAGAACAGAGACTCAGAACTCAGCCTGCCTGGAAGAAGGAAAAGCAGGACAACAAAAAGAGGGCTTTGAGTGGGAAAAGCAACATTAAGTCTTGCCAGGGCTATCAACCAGCTGGTCAACTTTGGGCAAATTTCTGAGCCCTGTTCCTCCTCTGTAAACTGAATCGGATGATACCAGCTCATACAGTATCAGAGTTTGGCATAAAGATCCGAGGAAGTAACCTCGGGGGACATACGGTCCAAGCTACAACACAGTGTACCATTGCAAAAGGATCTTTTAATAATCTTGTAACTTGGTTTCAATCTCTAAGCTTCTGATTTCCTGATAGCCCACTTTGCCAAGAATCCCTTCAGGGTTCCTGGGTGGCTCAGTGGGTTAAGCATCTGCCTTCAGCTCAGGTCATGATCCCAGGGTCCTGGGATCGAACCCTACCTCAGGCTCCCTGTTCAGTGGGGAGTCTGCTTCTCCCTCTGCCTCTGCCTCTCCCTCCTGCTTGTGCATGCGTGCGCTCTCTCGTTCTCTCTCTCCCATGCTCTCTCTCTCTCTCAAATAAATAAACTTTAAAAATCTTAAAAAGAAGAAGGAAGAGGAGGAGGAGGTGGTGGAGGAGGGGGAAGAAGAAGAAGGAGAAGAAGAAGCTCTTCAGACACCATCTCAAATGCTTTGCCCAAATCCAAAATCCCAAGAGGTTTTGGTAAGAAGATTGGTAATTGGCAAAATCTCCCATGCTCATCCAGGGGCCCCTGACCCTTAACCACTTCTGCTGCTCCCTACGAAAGGATGAACGTGTAAGCACAGAGGGGAGAGGACTAGCCGAAGGATTAGTAAATCACACAATTAGCATTTTCTTTACACCTTTGCCATAAAGGCTAAGCATTTGTGCCTCTTTAATTGGATGTGGGTTTTTGACAGGTGGGGTCATGAGTAAATGAAATTGTATTTGAATCACCACATGTGTTGCATACAGAACCTTGGACCCACGCCCAGGCAATTCTTTTCATGTGCTGCCATCCAAGAGGAGGTCTCATTTGAAAACTAACAACTGATACTGCTTCCCTTCCAACTGTAAACAGGGCTCCGATCAAGGAGTTTACTATTGTGCTTCCCTGGTGGGCATTCGCCAGTGTCGCATAAGCCATCATGACTGATGGTCATGGTGTTAGAAAGAAATTTTCTTCGGGAAACCTTGTAATAAGAGTAGGCACTCGATAAATGAAATCCCTCATTGTGTGTTGCATGCTGAAGAAACTTTTCTCTGATTCTCAGAACCACACCATGAAGCAAGTACCTTTATGCCCATTTCACAGATGAGAATGGTGGTAAGGTTACCACTGAAGTGACCTTGGGCATCGGTGGTGGAGGAACGCAGATGGGGACTGAAGTCCATCATCACAACACAGCGGATACTTCCCGAGGGGCTGCCCTGTAGGGCGGCACTTGTTAATCCTGGAGATATAATGATGAGCAAAATATTTTGCTCATTGCCCCAGTAGAGTTCACAGCCGAGAAGTGAAAACAGGTTCATCAGACTAAGAATCACTTCAAGATTTTCCCAGAGGAAGCTCTATATAAATATCTGGGTTGTAAGCAATGAGGAGGACAAACATGCTGGGGGATGTTTAGGGGACAGAGTCTTCTGGGCAGAGGAAGCCGAGGGGGTCAAGCTCAAGGCAAAGGAGAGAGAAAGGGGAGACGCTGGAGACACAGCCCTGGAAGGTGGAGAGCTGGCAGGGCTTTCTCCGGAGGGCCCTGAGGGGCTTCTGAAGGTCTTACACAGGGAAAACGTGCTCAGATCTATGCCCCCTGCCTTGCTTCCCCACCATCCATCCCCTTGGCCTTAGCCTGAACAGACCTGGGGAGATCCAAAGTCCAAGGCAGGGATGCCGGGGACTGATGCAGTGGAAATGGGGAAGGGAGGATGAATTGCAGGGGTCCTGAGGAGGCAGCCATACTCTGAAGGCCCTGAAAAGCCCCAGCCCACTGGCCTGTGGGCACTGGATCTGAGATGCTAGGAAGACAGAAAGTGAAAATAAAGAGAAGGGAGCAGAGGGACGAAGAAGCAGGGGTGTTGGCTCCAATCAGGTTGTTTGCCAGTGTGTTCTCTTTTCTTTGCTTGTTCCTTCTTTTCCTTGCCCAATTTAATGCATGAAGAAATAAACTAAAGTATTCTCTTTTAAAAGTTTATATGGGATCGTAACCCCATTTTATATATGGGAAAATGCTGGCTCCTGGTGGGTTTTCTGTATTTTCATATTGCTATAATTCGAACAATGTGACGAATCCGCTCGCTATAATTGCTGAAGCTGGGCTCAGAGGAGCTGGATTTTATGGGGACTTGACTGAGCTGCGCCTGGGGGTTGGGTGGCCATCCTCAGGGGGCTGGGGTGTTTTCTGGCCGGAGAGAGGAGGGAACTCATGTTTATGCAGGGTTCCCTGTGTGCCAAGGTGGGACCTGCCTAATTCCAAAGCCGGCATTCTTTCCTGTTGGCGTCCCAGGAACAGATGACACATCCAGAGGGCCTGACCGTGGAGAAGGAGGAAGCTTTAGGGATGTTTTCCCTGTCTCTCCAGCTTTTCCAGACTTGTTTAAACTTTGACACCCTGACCGTCCCTTCTCAGGTACAAAAGGGAGCTGCTTTCCTTGGACTCAATGTTATCTTCTGACCCAACAACCTTCTAACATAGGTACCTACCTGGCTTTTGTCCTAGCTCGAGATCCAGGGCTCGTACCCCACGCCCCACGTCAGCAGGTGAGCAAAAAGAATTTGATGTTTCCTCTAAGGGTCTTCCCCAAATCTGAGCAGGGAAGGGGGAAGATTCAAACCTTGGGCTCTCAAAGGGGCTAAGGGGTTTGCTCTCCGCTCTCAGGAGTAGATCAGCATCACTCTCCCATTTGACACAGGCAGATGCTGAGACTTGGGAAACTGGAGAGAATTGCTCAAGGTATTTATTCACACCAAGGCAGACTTTGAACGGAGGTTTCAGATACGAATGTACCCAGCACGTTGGTCAGCAATACCAAGTGTTCACAATGCGTTTGTTTCCTTGCTTGCTTCCAACTCTCTGTGGACCCCTGTCCCTCACCGAGGGAACATCTACTCGCATTGTCCCCAAGGGACAGCCGTGGCTTCCCCATGTATCTGGGCCTACATCCCCAAGATGTGCCATCTGTGGACCTTTTAAGGGATTAACAAGCCCACATATGGTGCAGGGTAGACTGGGAGCCTGGTCTCAAGAGTCATAAAAGATTTTTAAGAGGACTTTATAGGAGCGAGCCCTCCGGCAGGGCAAGCAGTAAGGTAGGAGGTGGGGGTGGAGGGCTGAGCAGATAGGAGGGGTGGGAAGTCAGCTCTGATCAAGGAATAGCTGCTCAAAGCCCTCCACAGGAGATCCCTGATCCCTGAGCCCAGAGCTGGGACCAGAACACCGGGACCCAGACTCTACTGCACTGTGTGACCGGGAACTAGTCCTGTCCCCCAAAAAGCTTCTCTGGGCACTGAAAATCTGCGGGGTAGAAAATACTCTAAGTTCTCTGGAGCATACTCTGTTTCCTAGGTGTGGCACCCTGTGGCGGTGACATCACACGTAAGTCTTTCATCTCCGGTAGGTATTTTGGCAGGCTAGCCTAGGGACAGAAAGCAGAGAATGTGGTGTAAATGCCTCTGTAATGGCAGCAAAGTGTAACATTTCTGTTGTTAAATTATTCCACTTATTAAACTGGCGTGTATGTTACTACCAGTGTTTACAAGTCACTCAAGTCATAGACTTGCATCATTTCTCTTTTTTCAGCATAAGAAAGCAATGAGCAGACCTAGCCCGCATCTCCAGCTCTGCAACTTGGGAGCAGAATACAAGGCCACAATTCCTTCCAAATCCCTTGAACATGTCCTTGGTCTACACAGGGTAGTTGTTTCTACAATATTCAGAATTAAATAGTATTTATTTTTCTTTTCAAAGTTCTAAAAGCAAACATGAGAAAGGGCACAGGGAGGTGAAGAGGAAGAAAGGATGGGTTCGGACAGTTCCGCCCCATGATGCCATCACAAGCCTGCCTCCAGCCTGAGCCCTGTGATCGGGGTACAAACGTGTCTCCTCGTGCCCCAGCCCGACTGTGCGTCCTTCTGCATAGGCTGTTCCTGCTAACAGGAATGTGCTTTCCTCTCTTCTCTGCCTACAAAGCTTAGATTCCATTGTTCAGTTCTCAGGTCACATCACCTCCTCCATGATGTTCTCCCTGGCTCCTCTCCCACCTCCACCCCCTCTCAGACACAGGCACTCACACCCCCGAGTTTTTATAGCATCGCGTATACCCGGATGACAGCATCCGGCACGCTGTGCTTCTATTGCAGTAGTATTAGTCCTATCAAACCGCTCTTTAAGGAACCCTTATTTCTTTTCACCCGACATAGTGCTACAATCTTTTTGTAAGTCCTATCACTTAAATTTCAATCATCCCTATGCTAGGAATTAGCTATTATTTTCCTAAATTTAAAAATGGGGAAATTGAGACCCTTGAGGCTGGGGCTCTTCCTACCAGGTGACCTTGGGCAAGGACTGTGCCTGTATTCTGGGGCGGGGTCTGATACCGTTGTACTAGCCAGCCTAAACAAAGAAGCCATAATAGGCAACGAATGAAAAAAGGAACAAATGTCACCATTGAGTGCAAAGGCTTAAGTGTGAAACATGGCTCTAAACAAGCATTTTATTTTCCTGCCACCATCCCAGAACACCCCCTACTCAGGAACCAGGACAGGCCTTAAGGAATCACATTATTTGACCAGGGGGAAATGAAGGCCCCACCCCCCACCTCGCCAGCGAGCGAGGGGCTGGCCCAGGTCACAGAGCTGCCTTTGGCACCTGCCCAGCACTGTTTCCCAACTCCTGGTGGGTAGCCCTTTCCAAACTGCTTCTTCCCGGAGCTCTACATTGGGGACAAGCCTGTTTCCCTTCTTTGCAACAGAAGACTTTCTATGCCTGTCCTTAGAGACAGAAGGAGCAGCAAGCCTCTGTATTTCTTGGTTGCATTCTCCCAATTAAGCAGAGAAGCCAACCGAAGACTCCTTGAGTCAAGCTAATTGCATCTTAGCAGTCTCGGTGCCTGCCAGCTTTAGCCCGGAGTCAGGTTTTATAGGGCTACTTAGCCCCACACCCAGGGTTTATGATGGAAACCTTGACAAAGCTGCACTGATAAGGCTGCAGAGGACCCAGGAGACCAGAAAACCTAGTAATTTTCCAGACTCTAAACCCGGCCTCCACTCTGAGGGCCCCTTGCCAGCCAGGGCTCTGAAGTGTTGGCCAAGAGGGCCCTGGCAGGGAGCTGTTTGTTTCCACTCCGACGCACTCCGGAAATTCGGTATGATACCTTGCTGGGATTTTTAATGACAACTTTCTCCTTCAGCATCACCTGGTCTGCAATTAGTTTTCCCATTCTTTCAACTGCCAATCATTCATTCACTTGGTCATTCGTTCATTCATCAAATTCTGAACTCTGCCAGGCTTGTGCTGGGCACTAAGGAGAAAAGCTTCTTGGGTGATTAATTTAAAATTCTATTCTGTTAAGGTGAAGTTTGTGCACCACACAACTCTAGGGGGTGCCTTTCACATAGCCCATGATCACATCAGGCACCTTCTTGCAGAAAACTGTAGCATGGGGAAAAATAAACACAAACAGAATATGAAAATAATGTATATTTAGTCTATTATAGACAAAGAACGTTTAAAACAAACAAAGTAGCTGGGTCATGTAGCAATTCCCCAGCTCTTAGGCAATTTCCAATTTTCCTTTCTAAAACAGAAAAAAAAAGTCAGATATATTTCTTGAGGGCGTCTGGGTGGCTCAGTTGGTTAAGCATCTGGCTCTTGGTTTTGGCTCAGATTGTGATCTCAGGGTGGTGGGATCAAGCCCTACCCTGGGCTCTGCTCTCAGTGTAGAGTCTGCTTGAGATTCTCTCCCTCTCCTTCTGCCCCTCCCCGTGTTCACACTCTGTCTATATATAAATACGTACATACATACATACATACATAAAATCTTTAAAACAAGTTTTTTCAGCCTTAGCCAGGTAACACTGTTAGAGGAAACAGTTCTATACATTGCAGAATATTTAGCAGCGTACCTGTCCTCTACCCACGAGATGGCATCTCCGTCCATGAGATGGTAGCAACTTCCTCTAAAACGACCAAAATGTCTCCAGATACTGCTCAGTGTCAGGAACGGGGAGAAGGAGGAAAAGGGACAAATTGTCCCCTGTTGACAGCTACTGGTTTAAAATAATTTCTGTTCCCCCTTCCTCCTCATTACCTTCTGTTGCCCTCCAAAATGAAGTTCAAAACACTTCGTGTTCATTCAAGACCCCTGTCCAGCCCTATCATGTACCATGTCTCCAGGTGCTCACCCATGCCCTTCCCCTGCATCCAGACTCGATCCCCACCTCCCATCCTACCTGGTTGATACTCCTGGTCCTCCAAGACTCAGCTTGGGTCCTCTAACTTGGAGGCCCCTCTCACAGAGCAGGGAGATATGCCCCTCTGTGGGACCCCCCACACCAGGGCACCCTTCTATCACAATACTCAGAGAACATCAGGTCTAATGATGATCTTGGACATCTGATCTTGGACAAGTCAGTCCATCTTTTTGGTCTACCTCAGTGCTCCTTCCCTCTCCCTCCAACCCCCCAAATTTTATTTATTTACTTGAGAGAGAGAGAAAGAGAGAGAGAGAGCACAAGCAGGGAAGGAGCAGAGGGAGAGAGAGAGAGAAGAGAGAATCTCAAGCAGACTCCATGCGGAGCACAGAGCCAACATGGGGCTTGATCTAATGACCCTGAGATCACAACCTGAGCTGAAACGATGGCCCTCCCCAGGCACCCCTGACTCAATGTTCTTTGTGTAAAATGGAAGACTCTCACAGTCATTTTGAGACGCAAATGAGTCGTGACATGACAACACTTAAGCTGTCATTAACTGAATACATTTGAAAGGCTATTATTACCATTGGAAAAGAAGATTTTTACAAACATAAACATTGAATGGAAATAAATATGTTTGTAGGATCTTTCTTTTCTTATATGGAGGTTTGGCCATACCCTAGATGAGAAGGGTATTTTATTTGTTTGGGTTTTTTTCCATTCCTGAAAAACAAAACTTACCATGAAATAATTCCTGCTCTACCTAGAAGCTTAGTAGTTCAATTCAGGAACTTTTTTTTCCTGGGCCAGAATTCAAAGAGTTCCTTTGATTTTGTTGAAGCAGGCCACACCAATAACTGGAGGACATTTTTCTAAGAGACATGTAGCTTGTAGAATCTTGCATTTAAAATGTAAGAGGTGCTAATTAAGATAGGAAATTTTAGAGGAGGAACTGCTTCTAAAAGAGGCTCTTCATCTCAAAGACAACACAAATGCATTAGGCTTAAGGAAATGAAGTTGAGAGAAATCTCTTCAGAACTTTGCAACTGTTGTGAGTTGAATTGTGCCCCACAAGAACGTCCTATCCCTCAGAGAATCTGTGAATGTGTCCTCATCTGGAATTGGGACTTTCTAGTCCAGATGAGGTCATACTGGAGTCGGGTGGGCCCCAATCTAATCTGACTGGTATCCTTACAAGAAGAGAAGAGACAGGCACACTAGGGAGGACGTCATGCGAAGTCAGTGGCAGAGCTTGGGATGAGGCCACCATGAGCCCAGGAATGTCAAGGATTACTGACAGCTGCCAGCATCTGGAAGAATGGATGGAACAGATTCATCCTCAGAAATTCTGGAAGGAGCCAACCTGCCAAAAGCTGGATTTGGGACTTCTGCTCCAGATTCTGACAGGTTCCCTTCCTCATGTGGTAAGGCTCCAGTCTGCAGTGCTTGGCTCGGGCAGGTCCAGGAAAGGGACATGAGCTTCCTCACCAGAGTCACAGAACGGTTTCCTCACGTGAGGTCTTCCTTTACACCGATTCTGGTGCTGTCCTACCATAACACTGAGAAACACAAATGGAGATAAACGAGGAGGGTGAGCCCCACCCCCATAAAGAGAACTGTGGGAAGGGTGGAGATGACATTTGATTTACACCATGCAGCACTCACAACATGTTCATGAGAAAACAAAGCAAAGCAACATAAACACAAACCCTCAGTAAGCATCGGAGGTTCTGAACTAAACAGGAGCCCCAAGGAAATGCACAGAGCCCCAGGCTGAGGCAGGGCAGCCGTAATTTCAGGGAGACAAATGGCAAAACGTTATGTCCTGAGGGAGAGTTCCAAAACAGATGGGAGACTATACCCAGGCAGCCTGGCTGGTAAGCGAAAGAAGCAGGGGAACACAGAGGTTGGAAATCAGCAAACCAGTAGTTGGCCCCCCTCTGGAGTGTCTGCATGTGTAGATGTTGCAGGAGTGGAATGGCAATTAGTGAGTTTTTTAGCTATTCGATCTCCAACCCCCTTTCCCATGGGGGAAGAGGCTCCTATTGCACGTGCTATTGATGGACACAGTGTCCTGCTATCTACTATTAGAACTGAAGACAGGAGATGGGCCTTCAGTGCCTGCCCTAGAAGCCAAATACACACAGGGAGCCTGGGCCCACCCGTGAGGCATGAGAGCCAGCAATGCAAAGCAGAAGCTGTGTTCACAGTAGGCACACACGGATCCAGTTGTGGGGGTCCCAATGATAGGAAGGGATGTGGGCACAACCACCATCTCCCCAGACTTGTGTCTTTATGTGGAGACATTCTAACCAGACTAGTCCTGCCAGACTCTTCCTTCATTCCTCACTGATTTTTCTCCACAGGAGGAGAAAAAGCTACTAGCTGGGATGACACATGTACCTGGAAAGTCTAGCAAAAGAAACTCATTCCACAAAGCTACTTCTTCCTCCTCTTTTTCCAGACCCCTCCACCTAAAGGAGCATGTAGCTTTGCTCCTCTGTGCCACGAGTTGTAGTGGGGTCCATGGAAAAAGCATGGGTTGGCGCCACTATGCCAGTGACTAGAGGAGTCAAAATACCAAGGGGGGATATACAAGCAAACCCACTTGACCCCAGATCTAAAACCATGTTCTCCAACAGCTTTATCAATAATAGGTGAGACTTGTTAGTATGGAACGAATGTCTCTTTGAATGGGCTTTGAACTCAAAAGGGGAAGAAGAAGGTTATTTATGGGGCCCAGGGAACTCAGAGGGGGACTGCCAGAAACTCCTGGTATCATCTGTGATTGACATTGAAAGGCAACATTGACTTCAAAGAAAGAGGAGTAGGCAGTATCCCCAACAATATTTGTTGTTCTAGATTGGCTCCTTACTTTAAAAAGTCACAACATGTGACCCTTGATATGTAGTGACTGCTTTTTCTTTCTCTACCAAGCATCAGAAAACACCAGAAGAAGTTGGCTTTCACCTGGTGGGAAGGACAGTGTACTTGCTGTGACTCAAGGAGGTATCAAGACTTCTGATGCGTGGCACAGTTTAAACCACAGAGACCTTGACCATCTCCCCATCCAGGTGGCAAAATGCTAGTCCATGACGTGAATAGCACACTTTGGTTAGGATCAGAATGTTGGAAACAGCAAGCACTATAGACACTGTTAGTAGGATACATGCAAGCCAGGCAGTGGGGGAGGAATCCCATGAGAATGCAAGGTCAGAATGCTATAGGGCTCTCACAGCAGGTCCCAGGACAAGACTCATAGTAAAAAGCCCTTAAAGTCTGATGGCATATCCAGGCTCTATTCAGTGAATAATTATGTTCCTCTTAGAAAACATTGTTTGAATTGCTCTTGGACCCTATTGGACTGGAAATGGGGCACAAAATAAGCACTCCCCCCTCGCTGGGCAATTATGAACAGGGTGTTCCATAATCCACTGAACCAGAAAGTACCATGTCCAGCAGATTCCATTAGCAGATGAAAATGGTGCATCAGGGATCATGTTCAATAGGTTCTTAAGGCACAAGTAGTAGCTGGGGGTGATGCTCACATTCCCAGCATGCTCGCTCCTGCCATGATCCATCTCCTCCAACAGCCCATTCCTCCAGGTCCATGGATACCTCTGACTGGTGGACTGACACAGAAGCACTATCATTTTTTATAGTTCCTCTCAAGAACTGTAGAGAAGGGAGATATACCCAGAAAGCAAAACTTCAAGTGGTAACCTTTCTTTGTTTGCTTTGCAGAGGAATGGAGGGAGGAAGACAGGGAGATGGTGGTTTTATGGCCATGGGATACATTTGTTTTAGGATGAACCCTTTTATAAGAGCTGCTGTACTCATAGGGTGGAATTCTGGTTAGTTGAAGAATCAGTCATCATGCCAGCAGTGTAATACCTTATACGATGAGGCACTATCTTAGAGAAAGCAATAAAATCTCTAAACAATGGAACAATTTATGGTGATTTTGCCACCACAGCCAGAATAAAGTGTCCAGAACCAAGGGATTAAAGGAGGGTTTGCACTTCTCATGCCCTATTCACAAACTTTTACTTCCCAGTCCCACAGCTTTGGGCTATACTAGCTGCAGTGACTTGGGGCGGAGGCTATGCTTTGGAGAAGAAGTCTTCCATGAGGGGACATAACAGTGGTTACACTGAACTGGAATTTAACTCCACCATCTGGTCATTTCAGATTCTTTAAGCAACTGGGAACAGTGGCCAAAAATGAGAGCAGTCACCAAACTGGCTGGGGTGTTTGATCATTACTGTTAAGGGAAAATAGGATTGCTTGTGATAGGAACATGGATTTAGGAAGAATGGAACTTGGGGACCTCCTGAGTGGCTTCCAATTCTGGTGTATCTAATAGTTAGTGGAAAATTTCTGCAGCCCCAAACCAAAGGTCCATAGCATCCCCAAACCAAATGTTTGAGCTACCCCACGGAGTGACCACGGAAGGACCAGCTGAAGACAAAAACCACTAGAATGGAATAGTAAAGGTAGGCCACAAGCACTAGCTATGCACACACGAGGACTAGAGCCTCCTTCTGAATTTCTTTCCTTACAGTGTTGAGCATTTATATATTCTACTAAAGTTTCCTCTTCTTCCCTCTCTGTTCTCCTCACTGTTATATATGTAGAAAGTAGGACCTATGAACTTTGCAATTTAACTCATATGTTTTTGAAAAAAAACTGGAGGCACAGTCCAAATACTTTTGGTTTTGTTCCTTTGGGGAGGGGCTAAGAATATTTTCAGTTGCAAGGAAGGGGTGTGTGTTTGTGTGTGTGTGTGTGTGTGTGTGTGTGTGTATGAAGAATACATATAGGAAGACACCTTTGAATGAAGGTTGGGCAGCCAAAGGAGGGGGGCTATCAGGGATTTATGACAGTTTTTAGTGGTCATTCTGCAACAGCTCCTCTCATTTGGTGGGAAACACCTGGAGGAGAAGCAGTCTACCCTCACAGTGGAAGCCAAAGTGGGAGGGATATCTTCCCTCTTTCCCACCCTGAGCATCCAGCAAAGTTGCCCAGATGAATGAGGATCGGGGCTCACTGAAAGTCACTGCACTATCCAGCACTGGTGGTGAGGGTAGTGATGGAGGGTGCAACCTGGCTGTCTCTAGAAAATGAATGTCTGCTTTTTTGCAATGTCTCCCTGATAATCAGAGAATTCCCTGATTCCTGTCTATCTTCCAAGTCCACCAATCTTCCAAATCTGGACCTTTCATGTCCTCTGATTCCCACCAGTCCACTCAGGAAGGCCCCAGAGTTGATTTTCACTGCCTGCAACTGAGAACTCTTGCTGAAAGTAGAGTGGCTCTGAGTACATGGCTGAGGTAGGTTCACTGGATCAAACAGATGATGACAAGAAGCTTCTACATAATGTTTGTTGTAATGATAGTCTAGCCACCATGTCTAAAACACCATAGTTCCTTTACATGCCTGGAAGATCTCAGCTTATCCCTACCACAACCCGATAAAGTCAGTATTCTTCTTATGTCCATTTAAAAATGAGAAACCTCTTGCACCTTTTGCACTTGTTAACCTCAAGTAACCTCCCCAAATCACACAACTAAAATGTAGTGGATTAGCAACTCAGACACAAGTGTGTGGGTAAAAACATGGGCTTTAGAGAAGACCTGACTCTGTAAAGGGTTCCATTATCTTTTCCCCCTCAAATCTCACCTGACTTACACTTTCCTTCCTCTTGGGAGAATACCTTCTCCAAACAGCAATTTTTATGGAAGCCAGAGGATATCAACCAATATCAAGATTCAACCAGGTTGTCCTGATCTATGGGGGATGAAAGTCCTTTCATCCAGCCAGATCACTGAACATCTGTCCTGATGTTTCCCAGCAATTGTCCTGAGAAATATGAGCTGCCACCTCCACCAAGATTCTTCACCCTTGAAACCACAACTTTCCATGCTCCCACCCGCTTCCCCAGCAAGACAGCTAGGGTGCCCTATTTGCAGCATTCTCAGGAGCCCATGGGTGTGGAAGAATCTGACCGTGTGTCCAGCTCCATTGAGTGACTGAGGAGGGAACATGTGCAAGCTATTAGGCCTGGCCTGAGGGTAGCAGTTGCCTGACCCCTCTTTTTAAGGAAGCAAATGCAGAGTTTTATAGTCCAGAGCTCTCTGTGATCCTCAAAGCTTCTTTTTTACCCTTGGCCCTGAAAACACTCCAAGGGAAGAACTTCAAAGTTGTTTTCTCATTATAAATCTCATGGCCTGGGGAAGCTCTGCCTACCATGTGAAACCACCAGATCTGTGACTCATTTGGAGGTTTTCAAGCCTTTCTTGTCTTGTTGGATGTTCCTCCTCCTCCAGCACCCCTGCATTCTGACTAAGTCAGCTAACATGTCCAGGTAGAAAGTTTGATCCAAGTCCTACTTATCCTTTGGGCCTCCCCTAGGGTATTACACAGCTCCCCTAGGAGCTTTGGCTTATGAGCTTGTGAGCCTGGTTGGCTCCCCACAGGACTTCACTCTCACCTCCATCAGAGTTTAGGCACATCCAAGAACCTGCCTTGAGTGCCTATGGGCTTCTAAACCATTAGTTTCTAACCAGGGGCAACTTTGCCATTTGGCCATGTTTGGAAACATCTTTTGTTGTCCCAAGGGATACTGGCATCTTTTAGAGAAAGACTAAGGATGCTGATAAGCATTTTATAATGCACAGGACAGCTACCAACATCAAAGAATTATCTGGCCCAAAATGTCAATAGCAGGTCTAGCTTCATGGGCAAAGAACCGGGGTAGTTAGCATGACCTGACTTGAAGTAGGGCCCCATACCTGGTTTAACATTCTACTATCACTATGTTGAAATTCATAGTAACTTTTGAACAAGGGGCTCCATATTTTTGCTTTGCACTAGACCATACAAATTCTGCAGCCAGGTGCGGTCAAGTCTATGGATGTTAAGAAACCCCATTTGAGTCTCTATGATAAGAGATGTAGAAATGATGATGTCATTCCTGCCCCCAAAGGAACTGTAGTCCAGTGGGGGAGAGGATTACATGCTTCCTTGTCATGATGGGAGAACCCATAGGAAGGACTGCCTAAACCAGCTTCCAGAGTCAGGGAAGGCAGACTTACTTCAGCTAATTTCTAAGGAATCAGTAGGTGATAACCACATGGACAGGAGAGGAAGAAAGTGTCCAAATAGAGAAACAGCATATTCAAAGTGACAGGCTTGAGTTCGTGAGGGTGAGTCTGTTGTGGCCAGAGTATCAGGTGTGATGAGGTAGAGAGGTAGAAGTAGTAAGGCAGCAGGCTAGGAGGAACTAGTGCCCGATCACATGAAAGAGCTTTTAAAGGGTTTTAAGTAGTGATATGATTCGATTTAATTTTAGAAAGACAGAGTTGGTGTGACAAATAGATGGGAGGGAGGAGACACTGAACCTGGAGACCAACTCAGGGGCAGTCACAGTACGAGAGCAGGGAAAGCTGAATGAAGTAGGACTGTCGCAATGCATTAGGGAGGGGTAGAGACTCAAGAGATGCTATGACAGAATAGGTTTTGATGGTTACTGAGTGGATTCAACATGTAAGATGTATGTTTATTCTCTTTTCATCCTGATGACAGACTTACAAAGGATGTTGCGACTTCTCACTTTACAGTTCAGGAATTTAAGGTGGAAGAGATTGAAATATCTTGACCAAGGTCATATAATAGATAAGTGGTAAAGCCAACTTTCAAAGGTGTGCATATCTGGTGCCAAAGTCAATGCCTTTCCGCAAAGCCAGCTAGCATCCTCTCAAGCGTACTGAAGATCCAGCAGGATGACCAAGAACATGTCCAACTGGCCCTAGGTCAGGTGCACTCCTTACCTCCTGTTACCAACTCTGCTCCTCAAGCCACCTGGTCTACTCTAGGGTTAAATGCTGAATTCTTCACTTCCTGTCAAGTGCCAAGTTGATTTCTTAGTGCATAGTAGATAATTACCTGTGGCTAAAAAGAAAAATTGTACCAGATATGTGAAAGACTTAAAAAAATGTTTCATTGACAACACAAAAAATGAGAGAAATAGAAACCAAAATAATAATGAGATGCCATTTCTGCTTATCAAATTGACTTGGTACAACCTTTCTGGAAAGTTATCTGATATTATTCATCAGTTGTCATTAAAAAAGTAAACCATACCCTTCACAGAATGCTTTATTATTTCCTTAAGGTAAGAACCTGAATAACGGTTTACAGATAAAGATATTCATCTCAACCTTTTGTGTAATGTAAGCAAAAATAGGGGTGAGGATACAACTTCCAAAAACAGACCAATGGGTAGTGCTATGAGATCAAACAATGGAATAATAATTCTGCAGAATTTTTAATTATGTGAGAAGATGGCCACAATATAAGTGAAAAAATTTTTAATAAATACATACTGGGGGCTCCTGGGTGGCTCAGAAGGTTAAAGCCTCTGCCTTCAGATCAGGTCATGATCCCAGGGTCCAGGGATCGGCCGCCACATCGGGCTCTCTGCTCAGCAGGGACCCTGCTTCCCCCTCTCTATCTGCCTACCTCTCTGCCTGCTTGTGATCTCTGTCAAGTAAATAAATAAAATCTTTAAAAATAAATACATACATACATACATACATACATACTGTTATATATACAGTAAATGCTTCATTTTGTGTACAGAGTTCCCAATAGTAGCTTAAGCCTCATATACCCTTGGGATTGAGACACGTCTGGAAACAGTGGAGAATGATAGAATGAATCTGGTGGAACTATCCTAGGGGAGAAGTCAGTAGCAGGAGGCAGGAGGCCAGGCAGACAAGCTTTACCCGGATACAAAGCCTCAAATGTAGGTGAGGCAAGGGCTGTTCTGAGGAGAACAGGGTGCCTATCACTCAGATTGTGGGGAACTAAGAGCATATGTGAGCTGTGAGAGATGAGGTTCTGTTGTTCAGATTATCTTTACTATGTAACAAACTACCCCAAAAGTTAGTGACTAAAAACAGCAATTTATTATTTTCATTCATGGCTCTGTGAGCTAACTGTGCTCAGCAAGACAGTGGTCCCTCAGGGTCTCTCATATGATTGCCTCAAATGGTGGTTTAGGCCAGAGTCATCTGAAGGTGCAACTCTCTGGATATCTAAGATGGCACATTCACATGGCTGGCAGTTGGTGCTGACTGTCCCCCAGAGGCGGCCTTCAGCTAGAGCACCCACACGTGGACTCTCATCATAAGGTTTCTCGTCATGTATGGCTGGGTTCTGAAAGAAAGTAGCCCAACAATGAACATTTCAAGAAACCCGAGTAGAAGTCACAAGCCTTCATACAACCTTGTCTCAGAAGTCCCAGAACACCCTTTTGGATGCATCCTGCTAGTGAATTAAATCACTAAGACCAGCCCAGATTCAAAGAGTAGTGGGTTAGATTTCATCTATTGTTATCAGGGGCAGCAGGTGCTGGCAGGGAGAGAAGGGATTGATGGTGGCCATCTTTCAAGCTTATTATCACAACTGTTTTCAATAAAGAGCTCTGAAAAACATAGCTACATAGGACCTAAAGCAAGGTTCTTTGAACCCAAGGGGCAGAGACTCTCCCCTCTACAGGAGCCCAGCCTCACTTTGTTGCCACACAGGCTTCAGAGGGCACAGCTGTGCTTCTGTCCCCAGAGAAAGCCTCAGGGCACCGGGAGCAGCAAGAGTGCACAGCAGCTGTAAGACTCATGACAGTGACCAGTAGAGAAAGCTTTGAAAAGGAGCCCCAGCAGCATAAGTGGGGCATATTCAGAGGCACAGAGGCCTCCAGAGTGACCATCAGTATAAGTAACACAATGCTGAAAGTAAAGACAAGGGCAGGTCCTAAGATTTCATTTGAGAAATCCTTTAGAACTTCCCAGAAACAATTCAGGAGTTCTTTGGAAGGCAGGGGGAGGGACGTTGTCAGAAAAAAACATAAAATACAAGTTATGATGACTAAGATCACCTCATTTTTTCAACCCAGCTTGATGCAAAACAGGTTACATGTCTTGCACATATGAATATGCATGTTTCTATGCACACATACATGAACATACACATGTACAAAGAAAAATGTGCTTGGAAAAAAAAAGACTGAAAGAAAGTACACCAAAATATTAACAGCATCTGTGCAACCTCTAACATCAGATTAGTGTTTTTAACTCCCTTCTTAGTATATTTTCCTGTATGTTTCAAATTTTCTGTGATGAACACATTACATGTATAACTAGAAATAAGTACATATGTGTAAAAGAAAGTATATGTGTATCCTTATGGTGGTGCTTGCTCAAAAATGGTCACGAGGCAAGGAGGTGCAAGGAGCCCCCCCGCCCCAGGCCCTGGTTCTGGACACAACAAACCTGATGGCCAAGAATGTCTATGGTGGACTTGGCTTCTAGCATAGCCTAGGGGAGCTCTGAGTATAGCAGGAAGATCAGATTTAGAGTTGGGGGTGTGGCAGAAAAGAGGCCACGTCCCCACCAGCTGGGGTAGACCTGGGACAACCCTATGCTGTGGTGGTTGGGACAGCCAGGAGGGTCAGCATGTCAAAGAGCCCCATACTGACCACACATCAGGCTGGAAAATGTCCCTGGTGCAGGGGGGTATGAGGATTTCCCCATAAGCCCACCATAGGCTCTTAGCCGGTCTGGCTGTGGTAGGAGGAAGGAAACAAAATTCAAGTGAGCACCACAAGCCACACACAACAGCCCTATTAGGGAACTGTGTCCATCAGGTAAATCAAGTTCACCATAGATGGTTGGGGGGAAAAAAGGCTTTGGTGAAAGAACTAAAAGAACCATTCTAGAAATAAGGGACAGAGATAAGGGAACAAATGAGGAATCATGAGCACGCAGACACTTGGAATAAAAGAAGGCTATCACCACCCCTACAGCTGAAGAGACAGGACAGAGAGGACAGTGTTAGTAAGCTCCCTTGCAGGAGGCCTTGCAGCACTCTTGCTGGCGGACACCCATGGATATCAACAGACAAAATACTGCCAGAAATGTGCCACTGGGGCAGGGCAGAAAGACCCCAGGTCTCTCTTCCCACTTCTCAGACTCCTGCCAGTGCCTTCCATGAGCCAAGCCAGTCATCAAGGGAGCCCAGGTAATGCAGAGCACAAGGATCGGGTTTCCAGATCCCAGAACAAGACCAAAAAGGGTCACAATGGATGTGGGAACAAACAGAAAATAACACACACACACAGATACTATTATTATTCTAATTTCAGAGAAGGAAAGTGGAGTAGGGAAGTTAGGTATTGACTCCCTATGTTCCAAACACCATGTTATACTTTCTGGAACTCACCTGGATGGAGCAAGTCTGTTGATTATAACAGGCACATAAACAGCCTGGTAAGAACTGAAAAGCAGGTATTACATATGTGAACCCAACAATGCTGTGGGAGGATAAGTGGTCAAGCATGCTTCCCAGAAAAGGTGCCTTCTGAGCAGAGTCTTGAATGGGTGTGAAGCAGCAGAGGGCTTCAATTCACTTAAGCCCTGTGCCTTTGTACATGGGTAATGCACAAGCTAAAATGAGAAAAATGCACCAGGCTATGAGTACCTGCGGCATTCCAGGCTCTCCATCTCATTCATCTTCATATTCCCATAGTCCACCTGAGACAAACGGATGCCCATGATTCTACAGGAGGCAGTGTTGGGTAATGTTCGGGATTTCAGACTCTGTGTTGGACAACCTGGGTCTGCATCCTGAGTCTACCATTACTGGGTTGCAACCCAGGCTCCACCCCAAGTCTCCTTCTCTTAATTCTTTAAAAGGGGGTATCCTGGTAGTAGTACGTACTTCACTGTGGTTATTGTGAGCATGAAATGAGGTAATGCATGGAAAGACCTTAGCAATAAGTGCCTGACAATTTATTGTGATTGTCATGATTATGCAATTACAGTTATTATTATAGGATTTTACTCATTAACAATTATTATGGTCATAACCTAATAGAAAATCTATAATCTAGTGTAAATTCTAATAGAAGGAAGTAGTGAACAGTTCAGCCTGAGGAGCTTATGGGGGGGTTCCCCAGAAGAGGGGCCATTTGAAATGAATCTTGAAGTTCTCCAGGTAAAGAAGGGAAGGCATCCAGGCAACAGGACCACATAGGTGAGGGCATGGAGGCATGACACAGCTTGGCTCCCAGAGAAGTGGTCTGTATTTCAGTGTGATCAGGGTACATGGTGCATGGGGAGAGAGGAAGTAGCACAAGATAGGGAGGGAGCAGTAGGTAAAAGTCTTTCAACAAATCCAACCCATTGTGAAAACCCATTGCAAGCTTCCTCTCCTTCCAAAAGCCTTTCATGAGCATCTTACCCCACAGCATTCCCCACCTTTTGTGAATTTCAGTAATCCCTGAATGTTTTACCACGTGATTCAGTTTCTGATATTTTTAAAAATTTTATTTATGTATCTGAGACAGAGAGAGAATGAGCAGGGGGCAAGGGCAGAGGGAGAGGGAGAAGCAGACTCCTTCTGAGCTGGGAGCCCAATGCAGGGCTTGATCCCAGGACCCTGAGACCATGACCCGAGCTGAAGACAGATACTTAACCAACTGAGTCACCCAGATGCCCCTCAGTAATATCTAATTTTTTAAGATAATATTATTCTCAAGATTCTTCTATACAATATTTTTTTCTCACCAGCTTTCTCCGTCTCTTATACCACTCTGACAAACAATCTCCAGTAAATCTTTAGGATAGCTTTATTGATCAAACTCTTATTTGTTTGGTCTTTTCTCTGTGTGAGGTAAAAAGAATCCCCCTTTCATCCTATGATGAATTGATAAATAAGAGTCATATCAGAGCCTTCAGGGCCCTGAAGCCAAGCTTGGGACATGGCCTGGCTGGTTCCACCTCTCCCCTCACTCAGCTTTGCCCCCTGTCTTTGCTTCACTTCTTTGGATGGGGACACAAATGGCCTGTCACCTCACTGGGCTGACACATAATAGACACTATGATCTATAACTAGTATTATTCTTATTTTTATTACCAGTCACTGGACCTTTAAATCCTTAAGCATCTCTTTTCTATAAATTTCTGACTTTTATAATCTCTTTTCTATAACTTTCTGACTTTTATAATCTCAAAATCACTGATAATGGAGATGTGTGACAGGTATAAATTATTTTCCCTCCTGAGATGTGCAAAAGTAAAGTGCGTTCCCTGCTGGGAAATGGTTTCTGAGTGGCCTGACCAAAAGCCTGGGGCAGGGAAGCTAGAATTATTGGTTCCTCCCAGTCATTCCCATGATTTCCAAGAAAAGCCATCCCCCACCAAGAATGGTTTTAACAGGGTTCACACTAGACTTCAGGTCAATTAAATGACCTTCAGCATGGAGAAGAAGCTAGCTTTTTCAATGGCAAGTAAGTCCCCCATTCAAAGTTCAAGAACATTCTCTTAAGGACTTATTACAGTTAGATGAGAAGCCACATGGTTTCTCTCCAGAAAAGTAATGATACTGGAAATGAGGAGGCTAGAATTAGAACATTTCACTCGTTCCAAAATCCCCTGACACTGGGCAATGGTTACTGAAGGTCGACACTTTCTGGGAAGCAAGAGTTCAAAGACAGATGACTAGATTGTTAATAAGGTGGAAGGAATCTTCCATTCATTCATTCATACATTCATAATGGTAGCAGATTCTAATAGAAATACTCTGATTTTCCAATCATAAAATAATAGTCCAGATTGTAATCATGAACATGGATTAACCTGGAGAGCTCAGGCTTTTGGTTACTCACCCACTCCAGGAGGCCATCGGCAGCCCCTTTTGTATAAATTATGCCCCTCCCCCAAAAGTTAATCACAGCATTTAGCACTTTGCATTTCAATTGCCCTATTTTCCCGTCTGTAGCCCTGACCAGGCAGCAAGCTCTGTGAACGCCACTTGGTTCATCATTGTGGCCCTAGCTCATGCTCAGTGCCTTTCAGATAGTAGTTGCTTAATAAATATTTGTCAAAAGGTTGAATGAAAGAGATCAGGAGTTCCATTCATGTATTCATTTATTCAATATCTAACAATACTTGGAAGGATCTTCATCTGAGAACTTTATAGAGAGAACAAAAATTATAAACTGAGAATAACTCATCTCACACAGGGGGATGGATACTGACTCTGCCAAGTCAGATGGGTCACACACAGACCAGTGAATGAGTAGATTCCAGGGCATGGTTGGTTGGAAATGAGAAGAGTGGACCCATGAGTAGACCAAAACTAACAAACAAACAAAAAACTACAAAGACTTGCAACAGAATTCCAAGACTGATTTTTAGCCACAGGCAGTCTGAGGGAATTCTCTCCTTCTGTTTTGGTCAAGAATCTCTCATTTTCTCTCTCTCTTTCTTTCATTTTCTTGGGATGTAACTTCCTCCATCAGATGATTTCCACCTCCATCCCCTGTAAATCTACCCATCTCCCATAAATCTGTCTACATCTGCCCCCCATGTTGTATCTTCAACCTTTTCCTCTATATTTACTATGTTTTCATAAATGTGGTCAAGATTCTCTTTTCTTAAGTCTAACCCCCCCTCTTGATTCTGTACCCCTACAGAGTTCATTCCTCATCTCTCTCCTTCCCTTCACACTCAAGGTTCCTATAACAGTGTGGTCACCCACAGCCTCCGCTTCTTTGCCTTTAGTGCCTTCTCAAACACTAAATCTTGGAAACTCCTCTTACCTATGTTACTTGTTAAAACCAATAAATAAAACCCTATCCATCTTTTTCCTGACCTCTGCAGCTTTTGCCGCCATTGAGTAAACCATCTTAAAGTTCTTCCCTTCTGGGATTCAATGATGTTATTCTCAAAAAGACTTATTCCCACTCTTTAGACCCAACCTTCAAGGTCCCGATCTTTGACTGTTGAGCCTCTCAGGTTCTTCCTTCCACTGTGATCTCTTCTTCCTTCAAACACTACTCCTAGCTGGACTCATTCAAATCTGTGTCTTTAAAGACCATCCACATGCTTGTACCTCCAAAAACCCTTCTCTCCCACCGAGCGTCTTGACCTCTTTCTCTAAGAACCAGACCTATGTGTGGAGCTGCCTGCTGGACATCTTTATCCAGATATCCTAAAGGTAGTTCAAATTAAATTTTCAAAATTCAATTTTATTTGCTTAAAATCAAACTTGTCATCTTTCTTCACATCCCACTTCTCCTCTCCCTCCATCTTCTCCTCCCCAGGAAGATCACCTCCAATTTTTAGGCACTAAAACCAGAAACCTGGGTTCTAGTTCATCTGCTCCTTCATTGCTATTGTCACTGAGATCCATCCATTCTATTTCCTTAAAGTCTCTCTTAAAATCTTAATTTTCAGGGGCGCCTGGATCTCTCAGTTGTTTAAGCATCCAACTCTTGATTTCAGCTCAGATCATGATCTCAGGCTCATCAGATGGAGCCCGGCATGAGGCTCTGTGCTGGGCGTGGAGTCGGCTGAAGATTTTCTCTCTCCCCCTCCCTTTGCTTCTCCTCTCTCTTAAAAAAAAAAAAAAAAAAAAAAAAAAAAAAAAAAAAAAAAAATCTGAAATTCCATCCAATTTTCTCCAGCTGCGTATGGGCTGCATCAGTCCAACCAGCCATCCCTGCTTGCCTAGATGAACCTGGCCTTCAAGCTGCTTTTATCTCCAGTTTTGTATTTTCTTCTTAACCACCAAAGCCATCTTTATAGAAGACCAAACAGACCAGGGAAAGAATCCCTTCTCTCTTCCGCCCCACTTTACATAAAACCTTTCCTGGAATTTTCTGAAGCCCTCAGGGCAAGTCCATGTCCTCAGCTTCCCTTCTCTTTTCCTGAGCCTTTGCTTATACTGACCTCACAGCCCAGGGTACGATTTTCTCTCTCTTTCTATACTAAGCAAACTTCAACTCTTTTTTTTTTTTTTTTTTTACTGTGGAGAAATATGCAATTCTTTTTTTTTTTTCAGCGTAACAGTATTCATTGTTTTTGCACCACACCCAACTCATTTTTTAAACGTAGCTCAGATGTTGCCTTTTCAGAGAAGTCTTCAGAGACTCTGAGCCTGAGTGACAGGCTGCCTATATGGTCTCCTGATTTAGGTCCCTGGGGGCCCTTCCCCCTATGGTGAGCCGCAACCAGTGAATGATTTGAAAGTTTTAGCCCCAGTTTCCCTAGCTTAACCCTTAGTATGTGTGAGGCATTTAATAATTATGTTGTATATGAGGGAATGATGGGTGGGTGGCAAGAAGGAAAAAAGGCTAGCTGGGTGAAGGAAATCACCTGTACCTTTTAATTTCACTCCACATTATATATCCATAATGCCCTCTAGTGACTGAGAACTTCTCTGTCGGTTTGGAGCCAGACATGTTCGAATGTCTATTGTGTGAAACGCCAGTGCTAGGCACGGAAGGGTCTTACAGTGCAGTGGATCAATGACATAGGCACCAAAGATTCACCCTACTCTGGATACCGCATGAAGCAAACAGCCAGCGGCATAGCAGGAATATAAAGAAACTAAAATTCCTCCACCAGGGTGAGCTAGATGAATTTCCTAGTCTCTCTGGCCTCCATTTTCTCATCTATCGAAACAGGGGTCGCAATAACCACTTCTCAGGGTTTGGAGGAGGATTAAAGAAGAAAATGTTCTTTCCAGTCATGTGCTAGTCTCCTTACAGAGTAGGACCTCAACAAGAGCTACCTTCCATCCTTTCCACCTGCTTGCTCACTCACGAATTTGCAACCTCCCCCCGGAAACTATTCAAGCAAATTGTGCTGAGGGAGAAGCAGCCCCATCCAGGCCTGGAGAGCCGGCACATCTTTAAAACCCTTTAGTTTAAAAAGTGGGTGACTCTCAGGGAGTTCACATGGTACCCAGGAAAGTGTTCCTGGACCCTAGAACCTAGAACCTGGACCCTGGACCCCATCTCCTCCATGGCAGTTGAGTTTGGTCTGTGTGTAGCTGAAGCATTTACCACTGTCCTCCATCTAACAGGATCAGAACGCCAGATTGCTTTCTGACAGCATCTGGAGATGACTGTGGCGTTCTTTTCTTCCAAAGCCTCTCCTTGCTGCTCACAAGCCACGGGACACAACCTTGTCTTTAGCGTGACATGTGAAGTCTTGGGGCCTAGGCCTTGTCTTCCTCTGCACCCATCTGTGCTCTCCTCCAAATACACAGAGCCCTCCCGTGAGCTGAACGTCTTATTCTCCAGCCCCTGTGGGCCTTCTTCATGCGGTTCCCTCTACCGAGAACACTCTGTCCCCAGTTTAGCACCCTGAAGTGATCTCCACTTTCTAAGAACCAGCTCAGGCATCAGCTCCATTGAGCAGCTTCCCCATGTGTGGGCCAGCTGCCCCTCCCCAGGGCTCCCACAGCACTCAGACCCCTTGATTGCCACTTCCTGACTCGGACTCTGAGCTTAGCAAGAGCAGAACCAGGCCCTCTCCACTGCTCAAACTGCTAGCCCTCCCACAGCGCCGTCACTCATCAAGTGCTCCGCAAAGAGTATTGGGCTGAACTGCACGCTGAGGCTCCAGGGAGTCATGCGCTGAACTTCCTCTAATTGCTGGTACAGACATGTTTCCCCAGTTTGCATCTGAAGACCGGCCACCGGGTCTTCCCTGTCTACCTGAACCATCCTTTCAGTTAGCCTGTGCCCACTTTGAAGCGTTGTGTGCTGCGAAAGGCAGAGTCCAAGACAAAGGGTGTGGCTAGAGAAAGCAGAGCCAGAGCAAGAGCCCAAGTTAAAGTCAAGCTAGAATAAATGCATAGTCATAACTATTAGGCTGCGCACAGAATATTTTCCTTTAGCCATTTCTTCAGTACTTACCATGAGCCAGATATACTTTGTAGTTCGTTAACACATTTACTCATTTAATCTGTGCAACCACTAGATGAGACCAGTCTAATGGATAATGTTATCCCTATTTTATGCATGGGGGAAACTGAGGCACAGAGAGGTCAAATAACTTGCCCAAGTCCACAAGCCCAGAAATAAGTGAGGGGCACCTGGGTGGCTCAGTGGGTTAAGCCTCTGCCTTCAGCTCAGGTCATGATCCCAGGGTCCTGGAATCAATCCCCACGTCAGGCTCTCTGCTCAGCGGGGAGCCTGCTTCCCCCTCTCTCTCTGCCTCTCTGCCTACTTGTGATCTCTCTCTCTGTGTCAAATAAAAAAATAAAATCTTAAATAAAAGAAATAAATTAAATAAATAAATAAAAGAAATAGGTGAGAAAGAGATTCTTTCTGAAGCAGGCAGAATCAAGAGCAGGAGGAGGAGCAGTGTCAGGGATGGGCAGGCAGCCAGCCTATTTCATTCACCTAGTCATTCATTCATTCAATAAAAATGTTAGACATTTATGCCTGGCTCTGCATCAGACTCTGGAATTACAGAGGTGAACAAACAGGTTCAGTCCCAGGCCTTACAGAGCTGAAAGTAGAAGATTTAGGAAAATAATCACACAACTAAGTAAATGAGTATACATTATGGAAAGTGCTAGAAGCAAAAAGCACATGACGCCAGGAGACTAAATAGAAAGGAGTATCTAATAAATATTGGGGGTGAGGAAATGATGTTTCTGTTGAGGAACACCCTGTTGTCCCCGCCCAAAAGAATGGTTAACCAAATGAAAGAGAAAAGAGAAAGCTCTAGGCAGAGAAAGCGGCATATACCAAGGTCCTGGGGCAGCATGTAAAAGCTCTATACAAAGGTGATTGGGTGTTCAAGAAACTAGAAAAATAGCACTATGGCAGAGGGACAAGAAATGAGGCTGGTAAGGTAGGCATGGGCTAAATCACATGGGCATTTTGGAACAGAGCATGTGGAAAGGGAAATAATGGGATACTGGCAAGGGGAGTCAGAGGCAGGTCTTGAATGTCACACTTAAAAAGTGGTGCTTCATCTTCGATGGACAAAATGCCTAGGTATCTTGGAAGCCAAGACGGGGTCTTGGACCTGCCACCTTGGAGATTAAAAATAAAAATAACCAGAAGGGTGTATGTTTGGTGGGTTGGGTGTGAGGAGATTTAAAATATCAAAAAGGAGTGCAAAATTGCCAGCCGAATGATCTGAGCCTGGAATGAGTTCACCCCTTCCTGCCCTTGATATCTTCATCAACTCAGGCACTCTGCAAAATAATAAGCTATCATTTATCAGCATTCTGCAAGGTAGCATTACAATGGAGTCAGGGCAATAAATCAGGCACATATAATTTGAGCCCTGAAGTACAGTAATTCTTCTTTTAATGCAACATCTGGTATAGATAATACAATTTGCAGGGGGGGAGGGGGCAATGAAGGCTCTGCAGGGCGCTCATTATTGTGCAAGTGTTGCTTGCAGCTTGATTTCCCTCCTATCCTTCCAGCAACATCGAGGACTTAAAAAGGACCTTTATTATTATCCCCTTGGCTGGCCAAAAGGGAAATCGAGTTAATTATAGACTTGTTTGCCGGTTATTAATTAAACCCCAGCTAAACATAAAAACACAAGGGAAGTGCCATTTCCCGCTCCACACTTCCAGCCTCTTGGAACTGAGCTGACGTTCCGCCTCTGCCGTCCACTCTGTGTCCTGTTTCCTCTGCGGATTTTCTCAGGAGGGTCCCGGGGCCTTTGCCCTGCTGCAAACAAAACCTTATTTTTAGCTGGGAAGGAACACAACATCGAAAGCTCCAAAATGGCAGGGTGACAATAGGAGGAAGCTTGCAGACACTGACTGGTTGTGACACTCAGGGCTCTGGGGATGGCCACACCCTCTTGTGTCCCCAGCCTCCCGGGTTCTCAGCCTCCCTAGTCTCCAGTGAGATGCCCCAGCTTGGCCTGCTCTAGCGGCACTGTAGTGACAGCTCCATATAGAGTAGGATAAGACTCATGGCCTCTGACCAGAGCTCCAAGCTTGCCCCCATGTCCCAGCTCCATGGCAATGAACAAGTTGCAGGGAGCCCCCCCAAAAAAGGAGGACCCCTCTTAGGTGTGCGTGAATCTCACAAGACAAGGCTCATTAAGCACTCAGTAGGCGCCCAGCACATGGTTGCTTATCCATATTAGATTCCTTCCCCTCACTCTTCTAGGACGGCAACCTTCGTGTCTGTATCTCCCCCATAAATACCAAAAGCTAGAAGGAGCACACGTGACCTTGGTATGTCTCCAAGTCTTTTTAAGCTTCTATTTTCTCATCTCTAAGATGGGAGCAAGACCAGGGCCCATGAGGGAGGATTGCCAGGAGAATCAAATTAGACAGTGGGGGCCACCCATTGCCAGCCTCTGATCAGATGCTCAGTACATGTTAGAGACCGAATGATCTGAAAACAATTCTCAGAAGAATTAAAGAGAAGAATATCAACCCAGTTACAGTGGCATGGAAAAGAAGAAAGATATTAATCAAAGGGATCACACCAAAGTAGGCTCATTTCTTATTGGAGTTGAGATACTACATTACCAGATCTAGAACATTCCATTGATGTTGTACAAAGACATCCTAAGAGAGTTTGCCAGATTCCTTGTCAAAACCTAGCTAGACCATCAACCTCTTCTCCTCAAAATCTTCTGGTGGGCATATTCCCTGCTTATCCGTAGAGAGCTGTGGCCATCAATGTTGGATTTGCCTTACCTGCACTATTTTTTAGATGGGAAGAGCCAAGAACAGAGCCTTCTGACCACTAGTAATCTCCTTCACAACAAGATTCCTAAATGTGGCTGGTCTCGTGGATGAAAACAGAAAGCATTCCAGTGAAGTTTGCAGATGAAACAAAACTTGAGGGACTTGTTCATGTGACTTCCAGACCCTAATCACTAAGCTCTTCACACCCCCAACCCTGCTCCCACACTGCCCAGCCAAACTAGAGACTGTCGAGTCAGCATCAAAATTTGCTGACCCCACCCATTGGAGTGGGTGTGAACGGCCTGTCCTGGCATCGGCTTTGTAACTTGTGAACATGGATCTTCACTGGCATCATTTAGTTCCGTTCAAATATTTTATTTCTCTCATTTTCTGTTGTTTTAAGTGGGTTGTTTCCACCCTCCACCCATCTCACAGCCGCAATCCTGAGACTTGGATTCACATCCTATACTGCCGAGGAGATCCCCCTGATAAAGAAGCTAGAGATGTAATGGTAACAAGGCTGACAAGACCTCTGCAGGAGAAACTGATCGTGAACACGTAATTGCACAAATAATTTGTTTAATTGCCATTTCACTAAGCACCAGCCTCTAAAAGAGTGAGATAATAGAAGGACCAGAGCTAATGTCTTACTTGATCTCCTAAAACCTTTCTCATGACTAGTGCACAAACTGTTCTGCGCCTTTTGGAGGTGAAAGTGAAGCCAGAGAGCTCATGTGATAAACAGTATGCAGCTACTTTGAGGAAGGAGTGGGGGTGGGGAGGACAGGAGGGCAAAATATTTGTGAATTCTAAAGTACTACATACACAAAATGGTGAAGACAACTGTAATTCCTGTACTCTGGGATACCAACCTTGAGATGACATCAAAATTTTTTAAAATACCTGATATCAGAGTTTCCCTATTTCTTTCCTTTTTCTAGACTTCTGGGTGATGATGAGTAAGGTTGGGACATTGAAAGAGGATATCTCAATAGAGACATCTACTCTACATTCTATTACCCACCAAGTAAAGTTCTTTCGTATCAACTGCACTAACTTGGAAAAATCCCTCAACCTCTCAAACCATCTACCTAGTCTGCAAGAAATGGCTGATAACATTATCTACCCCACAGGATTCTGGTCGGCGGTGAATGAAACAACATATATACAGTCTGACACTTACTAAGTGCTTAGTAAATAGCAAGAATTTCCTTGCCTCCCCTTCCTTCCCTCCCCTTCCTTGCCCCCCGCCTTCTCTCTGGAGAAGTCTTCTCTGCCCAAGAAGATGAATCAGCATTCTAGGAGCCTGGCACAGGCTGCTGTCAGAGGCAGGCCTTTCCCTGCCAATATGTGGCTTTGGTCTTGTCTCCAAGAACTCAAATTTTAAAAAGAAATACAACTGGCAAGCCCTTCGCTACTAATTTCCCACTTGTTATTCATGCCTTATCAATGGCATGAAGGGCAGAGTGCTTCTGAGGGAAAGGATTTGAGTGGGAGGTGGGAGAAAGGGGAAGAGGGTGGTATGGGAAGTTTCCGTGGTTCTTATCTGCACCTCGGAGAACTTAGGAATAGTTTAATAAGAAAATACCTTCTCCCCTTTCTCTAAGAGTTGAGCAGCGATGCATTTACCATTCTCCTTAAACAGAAAAACTGGGGGAGGGCAGTGGAGATGGGGCTTAACTATGGAATTAGAAAGGCTTAAAGATCCAAAGTCTCTAGAATGGTTACCCGTCCCCTGACCTCCACATGCAAAACTGATGGCAGGATGTACTCTACGAGAGGCTTCATTTCCCCTGAGGAGTTGGCATGCTTCTGTGTGGTGATGAGGAAAACGTGTCCCAACACCTACCCCATGCCCAGCTTTTTGCTAGGTGCAGCTGGAGATGGGGTGAATAAGACAATGACAACCTTGCCCTTGAGGATCACAGGTGACCCTTTGCAGACCAGACTTAGCAGGTTGGAATGGGAAGGAAATCACAGAGCAAGAACTAAACCCACTCACTGGGAAGTCATGTTTATTATTAACCACTCACAATGTATTAAGTGCTGTCACACCATGGGTCTTCCCTCTTAATATATACTTGGCCCTGATAGTGATACAGGAAATTTTTAGATAAGAGAGAAATGTAACGTGTACTTGTATTGCATAGAAGACACTGGAACCCAGAGATCATAAGCAGCAGAGCTAGAATTCATATACAGATCTGACTCCAGTACCCATTCTTGTCTGGCTTGTGACACAGCCACCAAAGAGCATGAGAAAATAAGGCTGGAAACAAATAAAATTATTGTGGTAGGAAGATTTAATTCAAAATTCACAAGGATGAGGAAATTCATTATTGGAGCAAATAGCTCCTTATTTTTTCTTAAATTAGAACCTTATAAGTGAGTTGTCCCCATGTCCTCAAGAAAAGGTTAGAATATGGGCAGGATCCTCCACTGAAATAGTCAGAGAAGCATGTAATTGGTTTTAGAGAGACTTCTATCCAAATGATTAAATCAAATTTTGGCACATGAAAGGGAGAGGTTCACTTATTGGAAAATTTACTTAGGTGACACAGCTCATTTCCTGGTGGAACCAGATTAATGGGACATTACTGAACCTAATGCCTCAAGAAGTAAATGACTCACCTCGCCTCCTGCTGGGCTGCCTGGAGCTTTCCATGTGTTTGGCCTTCTGCCCTTTCTGAAAACCCAAATACTGGGGTGGGAAGCTCAGCTGGAAAGGAGAAGGAAAAGCATCAATCCTTATTTCTTTACCTCCTGGTTCTTCATTAATTAGGTCTTAAACTAAGCAGCATCTGAATAGCCAAAAGAGATCCCCCTCCCACCAAGTTTAGGGCTCACACTAAGTTATTTGGAGCTTATTAGGAAGGACTAGGGTGCTCAACATGGCTAGATGGGCAGGGTCTTAGAGAGAACAAGATTAGAGGATGGTTGCAAGGAGGTCTGGGGGTGGATCCCTCAGCATGGGCACAGAGCATGAGGCTATGTGTGTCTACGTAGATGTCCACACACACACAAAAAAGATGTTATCTCTAGCAAAGTAAAACTCAATAACCACATGGCCAAGATGTCCAATTCTGTGGTCTTTTCTCCGTCTCCCTGCCATGTGTTCACTGGGCTCATGAACAAGGTGGTCATGGTTGCAGGGAGGCAGCCTAACAGTGCTACAGCCAGACTGACTTTGGCCAGAGAAGTCTGTTATTGAACACATAAATGGATGTCCAGCCCATCAAATGTAGAGAACAAGACTGAGCCTCGGCTATGGTGTCACTTGCAGGAAGAGCACCTGGTCTGATCAAGTATTGGGCAATGATTTATCTTCACTGGAACAGACAACTATATATCTATAGATAGCTATAGATAATTAGCTATATTATATATATATATATATATATATATATATATATATATATATATATATATGGTTTTGATTTTTATTTTCTTGCCCACAATATTTCTAACAATATCTCTATCAGTAGACATAAAAATGCCTTATGTCCATCACAGAATCCCACATATTGCTTCTGACCAAGAAACTCATTGTCTAGAGAGGAAGGACAACAGACTCATGACCACGAGTCTCATCATGAACTTCACTACTCACAAGCAGGCCATCTATCACATAGAACAGTGCAGTGACCTATTAAAGACTCATTATGGGGATTGCCAGATGGCACTATTTGCTGGGTTGGAGGACTATGCCACAAGACACAGTGTATGTTCTGAACTAGCATTTCCTATTTGATGCCATCTTCCCATCACCGCACTCCGTAGGTGTAAAGACCAAATGGTGGAAGGAGCTTCTTTCACCGTTAACTCTCACAACCTATTCACAAAAATTTTACTCCCATTCCTACAGATTGGGGCTCTGCTATCTCAGAGGTCTTAATTCCCAAGGAAGGAATGCTTCTACCAAGGGGACACAACAATGGGTCTTGGACTGGCGCTCAAGACTACCAAAAGTTGGGTTGGTGCTCTTGCAACATGACCTAGCAGGACTGGTGATAAAAGTTAGATGGAAGACCATAGAAACCCAGCACATTCAGATCTACTTCAGGTTTAGACCTTCCAGGAATGACTGCCAGGGCCATTCAGTCAGGTAAAGGACAAAACCAACTGAGCTACTGAAAGAGACACAGGGAACATGAATATAGCAGTGGAATAAGGAAGCTCTTACTTTTACTGTGCCCTGGCAATCTGTTCCAGAAATGAGGAAGGTTGTAAAGATGGAAGCCATCTTCAGTATCCCCAATTCCTCCCTAGCATCCAAACAAAGTCTGGGTGATTTGAGCTGGCCGGCAAAAACTCAACGCAAGGAACACTGGGAAAGAGAAGGTCTTCCTTTTCAGCTTCCCTCATGGGAGTCGGAGCTGATGGAACCAGAGCAGAACACTACAGCCTTTCTCTGAGACACAGGTGTCTGGTGCAAGGAGACCCCAGAGTGCTCACTGGAAGGAAATTCTTGGTGCCACAGCAGCGGGTTCTGCAAATGTTCCATTCTTTTGAGACACAAGCAAACCCCCGCCTCATCCCTATTTAAGTCCAAAGCCAAAACAGTAATTTGTTTGTTTGTTTGTTTTTGCAGGAATAAGGAGTGGTCCATGTGAGAATAAAATATACTACTGACCAAAGGGAAGGAGAAGAAAAAAGGAACTGAATTTGGTCACTGCAAAGATAAAACTGGGGTGTAAGCCCGCCCCAGCTCCCTCCCCAAGAAGTCCTATTAATGTAGACAATGGCCCAGTTGTTCTCCCTGAAAGAAACTCTGCTGTCCCCAACCTGGGAGCTACTCACTGTCTTTTTCTATTTCTTTCCATGAAACACAATTTATTGGAAATACTGCTAGATCTCCCGGGGAGGCGAGGGGGGAAGGCTGGCAGTAAACTGAAACACCTAATTAACAGAGAGGACTGTTCCACTGCTGCTAGAGAACTTTCTGCAAGACTCCTGGCTCCTTGAAGAGAGGAGTTAGAGGAGGAGGATCCCCAGCACCTATCGCTGTGCACACCGAGCTGGCTGAGGTAGCCCCAGAGAGTGGGGATGAAGCATTCACTTGGAAGTCAGATGGCCTGGGGTTCAAATCCTACATTTGCCACTTTCTGGGACAAGTGGTAGAACCCCCCTGGGCCTGTAAAATGAGGGTGATGGTTGTCTCTCCTCAGGTGATTGTGAAAGCCAGGTGAGTTCATCAAAGCACTTGGAAAAGGACAGCAGATGTGTTAGCTATTATCAATAAGTGTTAGGTAAGTCAATGTTGCCTGGAGTCTGTGGCTGTTCCATGGGAGCTCCCTAGCCAGACAGTTGCAAAGCCTGAGACACTTGCAGAATACCAGGCCAGCCCCTACCCCAACAAGAGGGCTTTCTCATCATCGTGTCCCTTTGCAGCCTCAGTCTGCTGAGGGCCCCAGAGTCCCCTGCCTCTGTGCTGGTGGACACGTACAGGCACGGTGTGGGGACCATGGGAAGAGGGTCCAGGGACAAGCAGCTGGGTCTGGACTCTTATGATCAGAAGAGGAGGTGCAAACAGTCTGGGCATGGAAAATAGGGACAGCTCTGGGGACATTAACTTACGTGTGTCCCCACCTCTGCATCCAGCCCTGACTGGAAGGCACGGCATGGCAGGAGGAATCGAGGCTCACATTGGGGCAACGAGTTTCCAATGAGTCTCCTTGAACTCTCCCCCCTGTGACTTTTTCAACTTCAATTTATCATTTTTCAAAACAATCTTAAGGGCTTGGCAACCAGCCTGCTTCTTTCTCCAGCCTCCCACCCCACCTGCCTCCTGCAGAAAACACAAAGTAAAGCATCTGGCAAAATGCTTCAAACATAGTAGGTGTTCAACATTGTCAGAAGGTTCCAGGACCCGTGGGCTGCTCCCTCTGGCTCCCCGTGGATTTCTTGAACTTCCCAAAGTAGCTGCTCCCCCGAGGTTTACAAAGAATGCATTGTGCACCCCCATCCCTTCCTTCCTCCCCCTACCCCCGGGAAGTCCTTTCTGCAGCCAAGACAGCTGGGACTGGGGGCTCCAACTCGGTGCACTCGCTTGAGTGTGGGTGTGTGTGAGTGTCTTCCCACTGGGAAGTGGCAGATGAAGTCCTACCCCGAAACCCCCAGGCCCAAATTGAAACAAGCTGGCTGTAATTGTGAGAGAGCCCCATGCACACCAGCTGGGCCCTGCTCGCAGCTTCAGAAAATGCTGTTTCATGTTTAGATGCAAATGACGATTTCCTCTCTTGAGCGTGCCCGGACTGTGTTCCAATCTGAGCAGGGAGCAGAGGGGAACAGAGGCTCTGGGAGAACACTGGGCCAAGGCTGTCAGGATGAATTATGCTGCCCTGAAGCTTTCCCCCCAATTCAGAGAGCGGTCAGAGCTCCATGGGAGGTGCAGAGAACAGGAGAAGGGTGATGTTCCCAGAGTCTCCTCCCAGCTGCCCCGACCCCAGCCCACTGCCAACCCCTTGAGCACCTCCACAGTCTCTGAACTGGTTCTTCTACCTCCAGCATGCCCTCTCTGGTTGCTCCAAAATCCTGCTGCCAGAGCAATGCCATCATTCATTCATTCATTCATTCAAATATCCATTATTGATACTTACTCTTTTGTAGGCACAGAGGATGGAGCAGGAACCGCACAGAGGCGGGAACGAACCTGTCCTCAAAACTTTTTATGTGATCTTTCTCCTGCATAGCTCCTCCACCCTCAAAAGTCCTCAATGGCTCTCGCTGGCCAACTGAATGAAAACTAGTCTCCCTAATGCAGGCTAGGCTCTCTGGGCTCAGACCCTCCTGACCGGATAGTCTGGTCTCCAGTCTCCTTCACGAACTGTGATCCAGTCATCGACAAGCAGATAGGTCCCGCTCCAACACCAGCTCCTTGAAGCCTTCCAGGATTCCCCACAGGGAGGGACCCCTCCTTACTTCCTGTTCTCACAGCAACATCCCAGCAATTTACAGCCAGGGGAAATAGCAGAGATGATCCGAAAATCCACCTGTCCCTTTCACCTTCCCATCCCCTTAAGGACCTCACTGTGTTGGACTAATTTATTCACATCGTGGTTTTCATGACTCGGGGTCCTGAATGTGGGCATTTAACTTAAATTTATTGAGGACCTAATGTGTGCCGAGGCCTGTGCTACACACTTTCATCTATGTTACTCCTCCCATCCTGTGTGTTCTCCTACTGCCAGATGAGAGAAGCAAACTCCGAGAAGTGAAGTAATTTACCCAATGTCGCACAGTGGGGGGAGGTCAGGGATTCCCTTGCTCATCCAGCAGCCTTCCCCCCCGCCCACCACCACCTATAGCACACAGATCCTCTGGGACGCTGTGGTGGGGGAATGTATACTGAGGGTACAATATTATAGGAAAAGCACTGGGCATCTACCTGGGGTCTCCTTTTCACTTACTGGTAAGTAATTTAAATACTACTTGATGTCAAGAATATCTACATTAAAACAAACCCAGATGTTGCATATTATGGAGTGGAATTTTAAGATTGCATAAATTTGGAAGATGAAATGCAAGTCTTCAAGTCCATTTTACACCAGAGGGGGGCTCTTTGGGCTGTGCTCCAGGCCTCCAGTTGGCTCCCACTCAGCATCCTGTGCAATGGGAGGCCACTCAGATAGACAAGTTTTCTTTAATATTGTATTGTCCTGCTGAACCGTGTGACTCCTCCCCTCCTAAGAGCTGGGCATGGCCCGCTGCAGGTAACTGACTGACCTCTTAGGGTGAATGGTATGTGAAGCAATGAGTTGAATCTTCTCTCGTGGCATCTTTGGTTCTAGAGGGACCGTCCCTGTCCTGCCCTAAAGAAAAGCAGAATGATAGAATCTCAGCCATTGTGTCAAAACATTGGAGGCTTTTACACAGCGGGGGTGTGCAGAGGAGAGGACTCCATGGCCCTCAATGACTCGTTTCCACATAATTTAGACTTGATTCTTGCTGGTATTGACTAGGAGCAAGGCTGGGTTTCCTGAGAACAAATGAGTACTGGAAAACATGTGTTTTTGTTTTCGTCTTGTTGATGATCTGGCGAGAGCAAGTTGGATTTAAAATGTAGCACATGAGCGCCCCCACAATCCTCACCTCCCCACTATTCCTGTCTGCGCCAGACTTGGCTGCTTAGCCACAAACCTCATTTCTTCTGAATTCCAGACTTCAGGATCCTTCTCAACACAGCACTCAGGAAGCTGCTACCAGTGGGTTGGAGCTGGCTCAAGAGTTAAGGTGTTTATTGGTTTTGGGTTTTGGGTTTTGTTTTTTGTTTTGTTTTTTGGGGTTTTGTTTTTGTTTTTGTTTTTTTGCCCTCCTTGATCTGCAGCATGGTCATCAGATGGAGGGAACTGTTCTAGTTCTTCCTGGGTCCGTACAACAAATACTAAGTCCCTGCTTTACACACGCACCCCCCTCAGACCTGCTTCTAGAGAGAACCCTGACCAGGCCCATCTCCTCTATAAAGCCCTTCTGTGGCTTCACATTCCCTGCAGAATAAGGTCCACATCCCTTCACCCAATATTTATGGTCCTCCATTGTCCGTCCCAGCAAGACTTCTAGGCTCCTCTATAGCATGTCTGCACAGTGAGTCTATGCTCCAGTCTCCGAACCACATTCCTACCTGACCATCTACTACCTCCACGCCTTTGCACACCTGCTCCCAGGGCCTGGGACAACTCGCTCCCTCCCTTGCCTACATCGCTCCCTCCCTTGGCTTTCAAACTTGTGCATACGTCGAAGGACTGGTTAAAACACAGACTGCTGGGTCCCAGACCCTGAGTTTGGATTCAGGGGTGGGCTCCAAGAATTGGCATTTCTCACAATATCCCAGACAGGGGTGTTGCTACTAGACGAGGGACCACACTTTAATAGATACAGCTCTAGATAATTCTGGCCTATCTTCTAAGCTCAATGCAGGTTTCCCTTTTTTCTTTCTTTCTTTTTTTTTAAGAGTTTATTTATCTATTTGACACAGAAAGAGATCACCAGTAGGGAGAGAGGCAGGCGTGGGGGGAGGTGGGAAGTAGGTTCCCTGCTGACCAGAGAGCCCAATTCGGGGCTCAATCCCAGGACCTTGAGATGATGACCTGAGCTGAAGGCAGAGGCTTAACCCTCTGAGCCACCCAGGTACCAGGTTTCCCTTTTTCAGGAAAGCCCACCTACACTGGCCCCTCCCGTGCTGTGTGAAGTTCCTCCTCCAGGCCCCCATGTCCCCTTTCTATTTCCTCTGTCCTGGTACCTAAAGGGTCACACAGAAATCCCCTATCAATTTGGTCATATTGCTTTTCAATGTTAAGTTCCTTAAGACTCCAACACAACCGTGTCATTTTCATCTCCATGTCCCTAAGGCCGACTACCCTATAGAGGTTTGTTGATGGTTTTCTAATGAATACAAACCCTCCCATAAGCAGAGGTCAGATGGAACCACATTTCAAGGAAACACACGATGTGAGGAGGAGAAATATTGCTAGAGCTCCTTCCTCTCTCCCCTGGAGCACTGCCTCAATCTCCTCCCTCTGGTCTGAACACCTCCCTTCTCTCACCTATGCAGACTCCGCTGTACTCTTGTGGAAATATTCCACGACCCCACATGGTCATCAGGGAAAAGGCCAAATTCCTCACCCTCACTTTCAAAGAGTAGGGACCCAATATAATCTTCCATCCACATCCTCTAGCACACTAGGTTCTTAGTATCCCAAACTGCTTTATCCTTCCATACCATCTCTTCACAGAGAATGTCTTTAATCCTTGTCTTTCTGGAAAACTTTTGTATGTATTTCAAGGCCCAGATCAAATATCACTGTCTCCCTGAAGCCCTCCTTGATTACTCCAGGCTTATGGACTTCTTCTCATAGCTTGTTTTACTTTCCTTATTGGAACACTCAGAGAAGTAAACAATGCATACTATTACCTGAATCTTGCTCTAGTAGCCTGCGTGTCCCTGAAGGACTGTAGTTTACATCTATTTTTCTGACCCCTTGTATACAAGAGGTGCTCAATGACTATTTTATCAATCTAGCTTCCACCATGAGAAATATAAAAGCATACTTAAGTTTTATAGGTTCCAACCTTCTTCAGAATTGCTTTAGAATGTCTACCTCAAAGAGACCATTTCACTTGTATTTAAAACTAAGGCAAGTCTCCTTACAATCTGGGAAAAAAAAATAGGTGTGTGTGTGTGTGCATGCGCATGTGCGCGTGCATGTGTATGTGTGTAGCCTCTGTCCAAAGCACAAGTCCAATGAGATCTCCTTTCCAGGGGGACCAAAATGCATTTACATAAACAATCGAAAGAGGAAAATCTTGTACAATCTACTTAACAAATAGGGTGGCCTCAGGGTTCTCCACAAACTTGGGTGAAGAGCAGAAATTCAAGAAGCCTTGGCAGCTCCCGCTTTGTGCACAAATGCACATTCTCTAAAGAGAGTCGGAGGACAATGAGGGAGAAGACATGATAACACAGAGAAGCAGGGAGAGACAGAAGGACAATCAAAGAGACAAGAAAAAGAAAACAGATCCAGTGAGATTTGAGGGAAGACAAAAACGGAGAAAGAGGTGAAGAGGAAGAGACAAAGAGGGAGAAAGGAAGGAAGAGAGGAAAGAAGGGAGAGAGGGAGGAAGAGTGGGAAAGAAGAAAAGCAAGAGAAGAGACATTCACACACACACACACACACACACACACACACACACACCCCGAAAAAGATAAACCTGAGTACACACAGGACAAACGGGAAAGCAAAGGCACAGATTAAAGATGGACAGACAAAGGCCAACCATGTCCCTGAGCTGCTATGCTGTGACAACCAATTCCCAGCAGGTCTGATCAATGTTTCTAATGAATGTGGAATGCAGATGGAGAGGAAGAGACCCACAGATGGATGAGAGGGGAGAGCACCAAACTCCAACTTGATGTCGCTGTTTTCTCATCACATACTCTGTAAACAATGGAAAAACTCTATGTTAGCCAAGAGCACATATGAGTGTGAGACCTCCAGTTTTAGCAATGGTCTCCAAAACTTTAAGGGCTCATCAGGGACTCGATGCCTTCTAGACCACTAAGGACACGCCAACCCTGGGAAGAGTCTGGACGGATCATAAAAATCTCCTCTGAGGAAATAGTTTATTCCACCCTTGATTGACTCCATGGGACAGGAGAAAGCATACTGTGCAGGGCGTCTGGGCACCTGGCTTCTAGTCTAAGCCTTGTAGCTCCCCAGAACATCGGTGTGAACAGGCACCTGTCGATATATATTTGGTACTTGGCTTCTTTCACTCTACATTTCTTCCTTAACTCGACTTCTGAGATTTATCCATTTTGCTGCACATATCAATAATATGGGTTTGTTTTTACAGCTTACTAGTATTCCAACACATGGATATACTATAATTTGCTTATCCATTCACCTGCCAATAAACATTTGGATGGTTTCCAGTCTGATACTATTGTAAATAACAATACTGTGAACACTTTGTTCATATGTATGTATGTGTTCATTCCTCACGGATAAATGTCTAAGAGTAGAATAGCTGGGTTGCATGGTTAGTGTATGATTGACTTTTAGGAAATTGTCAAGCTGTACCAGTTTACATTCCCACAGGCAGTCTATAAGACTTCCAATTACGCCTTATTTCCCCCACTCCTAATATGGTCACTCTTTTTCATTGTAGCCTTCCAGTGAGTGTACAGTGGAATCATATTATAATCTTAATTTCTAACTTTCTACTGATTAATGATGTTGAATCAATTTTCATGTGGTTATTGGCCATTCATTTATTTTCATTAGTGCAGTGTCTGTTCAAATCTTTTGCCTGTTTTTCATCTTATTGTTGATTGCACAAGTTCTCTATATATTTTTGGTACTAGTCTTTATAAATATAACTATTATAAAGAGTTTCTTCTAGCCCGTGACTTCAGTTTTCATTTTCCTAATATTTTACTTTAAAGAATAGAAATATTTACCTTTGATGAAGCAAAATGTATCAATTACATTTTTCTATGATTTATGATTTTGTGTCCTGTCTAAGAAATTGGTCTTATTCTCAAGATCAACATTTTGGTTTTTTTTTTGTTTTGTTTTTTTAAAGGTTTAGTTTTCACATTTACATGTATGGTCAGTTGCTAACAAGTTTTTGTATGTGATATGAGGTAAGAGTCATGGTTCTTATTTTTCCAAATGGATGTCTGGTTCTAGCACCATTTGTTGTATACACTATTTTTCCTCCATTGGGTTATCTTGGCACCTTGGTCAAAAAGCAATCAACACTTTACCTCTAGGTCTCTTTCTGGCCTTTACTATATTTCATTAATCCATATGTCTATCTTTACACCAATACCACCCTGTGTGGATTATTGTAGTTTTACAATAAATCTTGATATAAGGTTATGTAACTCCTTCAATTTGTTCTTTTTCAAAACTGCGTTGGCTATTTTATGTCCTTTGCATTTCCTAAATTTTAGTATCATCTTGTCAATTTCTACAAAAAGGCTTCTGGAATTTTTACTGGAATTTTGTTGCATCTATAGTTCAATTTGGGAGAAAATCAACACCTTAAAAATATTGAGTTTCTGATTTTTTTTTGAAAGATTTTATTTATTTATTTGACAGAGAGAGATCACAAGTAGGCAGACAGGCAGAGAGAAAGAGAGGGAAGCAGGCTCCCTGCTGAGCAGAGAGCCCGATGCGGGGCTCGATCCCAGCACCCTGAGATCATGACCTGAGCTGAAGGCAGTGGCTTAACCCTCTGAGCCACTCAGGTGACCAAGTTTCTGATTCTTGAGTATGGTATATACCATTACTAATTTAGATCTTACTTAATTTCTTTCACCAGTTTTTTATAGTTTTCACACATCTTGAAAAACTTACCCTATTTCATGTTTTTGATACTATTCTAAATTATATTATGTTTTAGAATTTCATTTTTTTAAGATTTTATTCATTTATTTGACAGAGAGATAGAGATCACAGCATGCAGAGAGGCAGGCAGAGAGAGAGGGGGAAGCAGGCTCCCTGCTGAGCAGAGAGCCTGATGTAGGGCTCAATCCCAGGACCCTGAGATCATGACCTGAGCTGAAGGCAGAGGCTCAACCCACTGAGCCACCCAGACGTCCCTAGAATTTCATTTTCTAATTGTTTTTACTCTATATGGAAGTATAATTGATTGGGGCATATTGAACTTGTATCAAATGACCTTGCTAAATTCATTTAGTTCTGGTAGCTTTTTGGTAGTTTTCTTGGAGATTTCTACATATATGATTATGTCATCTGCAAATAAAGACAATTTTGCTTCTTCCTTTCCCATATAAATAGCTTTTTCCATCTTGCTTTATTGACTGTCCAGAACCTCTACTACAATATTGAATACAATTGATAAGAATAGACACAGTTGACTGGGGGGTGGGGGGAAGTATTCATTCTCAACATCAAGCATGAGGTCAGTTGTAGGTTTTATTTAAATGACCTCTATCAGTTTAGGAAAGTTCCTTATATTTCTAGTTTACAAAGGAATTGTATCATGAATCAGTGTTCAATATTGTCAAATGCTTTCTCTGTGTCTACTGAGATGATCGTTTTGTTTTCTCCTTTATTCTGTTAATGTCATGTATTCCATTAACTGAATTTCAGATGTTAAACTAAACTTGCGTTCCTGTAATAAACACAAAATATTGTTGGACATGATTTGCCAATTTTTTTGTATCTATATTTTAGAGGAAAACTAATCTTAAATTTTCTTTTCTTGTAATAGCTATTACTGGTTTAGTATTAGGCTCATAAAATGGGTTGGAAAGTATTCCCTCTTCCTCTAAAAAGAATTTATGTAAAATTTGTATTATTTCCTTCTTAAATGTTTGGTACAATTCACCAAGGAAGCCATCTGGGCATTGAGATGTTTTGCTCCATGGGGACAATTATTTTTAACTTTTTATTTTGAGATAATTTTAGACTTACCGAACAATCGCAAAATATAGTCCAGAAAGTTCCCATGGATCCTTCCCCCAGCATCTCCTAAGATTAATATCTCACACAACCATGGCACAATTATCAAAAACTTTTTAAAAATAATGCTGTTAGTATCAGTTAGACTGCAGATCTTACTTGGACTCACTGGTATTATTCACTAATGTCCTTTTTACATTCCAAAATCTACTCTTGGCTGCCAAGTCCCATTTAACTGCCATGCCTCCTTAGTCTTTTCTGATCTGTCACGGATCCTCAGCCCTCCTTGCCTTTCATGAATCATGATGTTACGATTGTGATGTTTGTCTACCCCCAAAATCCCTGTGTTGAAACCCTAACGCCCAATGGGATGAATTATGAGGTGGGTCTTCTGGAAGGTAATTAGGTGGTGAGGGTGGGATCCTTGTGAGAGAGCTGGTTTCCTTTCTCTCCCCCCATGCAAGGATACACAGAGAAGACCATCTTTTGCAAACCAGGAAGCAGGTTTTCACCAGACATCAGATCTGCTGGGACAGTGATCTTGGACTTCCCCAGTCTCCAGAATAGTAAGGGTTGAATGTTTGCTGTTTCAGCCACCTGATCTATGGTAATTTATTATAGCAGTCTGAGCTGGTTAAGACAGATGACCTTGAGACCTTAGAAAGTACTAGCCCATTATTTTATAGAAATGCCCTCAGTTCCAGTTTGTGTAAGTTGTTTCATGAATAAATTAAAATTATGCCCTAAGGTAAGAATACCTCAGAAGTGAGGTGCCCTTCTTGGTACATCCTCCCAGGGAGTATATGATGTCAATATGCCTTATAGGAGATGTGAACCTTTATTTCTTGGCTGAGGTGGGGTCTTCCATGTTTCTCTACCATAAAGTTTCTATTTTTTCCTTTAAATTAATATTTATTTGGAGCATGATACTTTGAGACTCTAGCTCCTTAAACTTCTTAAGTCTAATAAAACTAATTTTAAACAATTCATGTAACCCGTAAGTTATTACTCTCCTTACAAAATGTCTTTTTTTTTTCTTTTTCTGTTTTTAAGATTTTCTCTTTATCTCTGGATCACTGGATTTTAGCAAATTCAATTATAATGTCTTAGTTGAGGCACATCTGGGTGGTTCAGTGGGTTAAGCCTCTGCCTTCAGCTCAGGTCATGATCTCAGGGTCCTGGGATCGAGCCCTGCATTAGGCTCTCTGCTCAGCAGGGAGCCTGCTTCCCCCTCTCTGCCTGCCTCTCTGCCTGCTTGCAATCTCCATCTGCCAAATAAATAAATAAAATCTTAAAAAAAATAATAATGTCTTAGTGGAGTGTGCATGTGTCCTGCTTGGAGTCCATTGAGTTTCTTGAATCTATGAGCTTACATATTTTTAATCCTATCTGGAACACTTTTCAGGCATTATTTCTTCAAATATCCTTTGTGTTCTTTCCATATCCCTTTTCTGGGACTTCTATTATACTGGTAATCATAGCCTGTTTGTTTTATCTTGGGGGTCACTGAGGTTCTGTGTTCCCCTTTAAATATTTTTTCTCTCTTTACCTTAGTTTGGATAGTGTTATAGACTGAATTTGTCCCCTTGAAATTTATATGGTGAAATCCATATAAATAAATATATAAATAAATAAATAATCCATATAAAATAATAAATAATAAATAAATAATCCATATAAATCCCCTCTTCAAGGGGGTAATGAAGGTTAAATGACATCCTAAGGTGAAGCCCTAGTCCAATGAGACTGGTGTTCTTGTAAGAAGAGGAAGAAACCCCAGATATATTCGTGGGAACACAGAGAAGAAGGCATGTGAGGACACAATGAGAAAACAGCCATCTACAAGCCAGGAGAGGAGGTCTCACTTGAAACCAAGCCTGAAGGGACCTTGGACTTTAGCCTCCAGAACTGTGACAAAATAAACTTCCATCATTGAAGCTGCACAGTTTGTGGTATTTTGTTACAGGGGCCCAAGTAAACCAATGCAGACAGTTGACTACTTTCAGAACGTTATCTTCTGTTAAAAAAAAAAAAGAAGAAGAAGAAGAAGAAGAAAGAATGTTATCTTCTGTAATGTCTACTCTGTGTTAATCCCAATAGGATATGATATTTTTTAATTTAAAATTATATTACCTATATCTATAAAAGTTCTATTTATCTATAAAAGTTCTATAAAAGTTCTATTTCATGGGTTTTTTTTTTTCATATCTTTTACGTCAGTATTTCTGGGTATTTTCTTTAAAGATTTTATTTAGTCATTTGAGAGAAAGAGAGAGAAGCACAAGCAGTGGGAGTGGCAGGAAAAGGGAGAGGGAGAAGCAGACTCTCCCTGACTGGGGAGCCTTATGCAGGACTCGATCCCAGAACCATGACGGCATGACCCAAACCAAAGGCAGACGCTTTACCATCTGAGCCACTTAGGCACCCCTCTGGATATGTTTCTTTTGGCTTTTTCTCTTTTTTTCAATTCAATTTCCTGATTCTTAATATGTCTAATTGGATCCTGGGCATTGTTGTGAGCTGGATTTTGTTGTCTTCTTCTAAAGAGTGTTAGACTTTATTCTGGCAGACACCTAAGTTACTTGTGAATCCTTTCAAGAATGCTTTCAAGCTTAAGAGAGTCACCTTTAATTTAGGGCTAGTTAAGAATTTCTAATAAGGGATGAACCTTATGGTGTTTACTGAATATCCTGGGTTTTCACTGATATCTCTCTACTCTGGTTACAGATATCTGAGCACTACCAGCTTTGGAAATTGTCCTACTTATAATTTCTCTAGTCCTCCTTTTCTTGGCTTCATAGAGTTTTCCTCTATGCATGTGCAGCTTGATATTCAGAAGCAGACCCAAGACGAACCCTATACAGATATGTGAAGCTTTTCTCTGTGTATTTCCCCCCTTTTTGGTGCTCTGTTCTGCAAATTCCAGCAAAATACAACTCCCTGAACTCTGATCTCTGACTCCTCAATTCAGTGAGACTCCTCAATTCAGTGAACATGCCTGTCTGGCATGTTCATCCCTATTTCACAGCCCAAAAAGTACCTTCACAGAAAACAAAATGATCATTGGTCTCATCTATTTGTTTTCCTTCTCCAACATCTTTTTCATTATTTTGTCCATATTTATACCATGTTATTAAAAGAAAGCACAAGTAGCTATGTTAATTTCAGACAGAGCAAACTTCAAAGCAAGGAGAATCAACACAGATAAAGAAGGGCATTGTATAATGATAAAGGAGCCAATTCTCAAAAAAAGACATAACAACATAACTGCTAACTGCTAACTTAACAGAAATGGAGATAAGAAAAATTAATTTAATAGAATAATGACATAAAAATTATGAACTATGTATGACTTAGTTTTTTCACTCATCCAAGCATTAGTTCACCAACAGAACCCTCAGATATACTCACTAATAATTAAATTCAGTCATCTTTTATGCTCTGTCAACTTTCACTCATTTAAAAACAACATTTTAGGGTTATCTCTATTTTTAATTTCTTAAGGAATCTCCACACTGTTTTCCAAAGTGGCTGCACCAACTTGCATTCCCACCACAGTGTAAGAGGGTTCTCCTTTCTCCACATCCTTTCCAACACTTGTTGTTTACTGTCTTGTTAATTTTGGCCATTCTAACTGGTGTAAGGTGGTATCTCAATGTGGTTTTGATTTGAATCTCCCTGATGGCTAATGATGATGAACATTTTTCCATGTGTCTATTAGCCATTTGTATGTCTTCTTTGGAGAAGTGTCTGTTCATGTCTTCTGCCCATTTTTTGACAGATTATCTGGTTTTTTTTTGAGTGTTGAGTTTGAGGAATTCTTTATAGATCTTGGATGTCAGCCCTTTGCCTGTAATGTCATTTGCGAATATCTTCTCGCATTCCATGGGTTGCCTCTTTGTTTTGTTGACTGTTTCCTTTGCTGTGCAGAAGCTTTCAATCTTGATGAAGTTCCAAAGCTCATTTTCATTTTTGTTTCCTTTGCCTTTGGAGACATGTGTTGAAAGAAGTTGTTGCAGCTGATGTTGGAGAGATTACTACCTATATTCTCCTCTAGGAGCAACAATAGCCACAATCACCAAATTGTGTAAAGAGCCAAGATGTCCTTCAACTGACGAATGTATAAAGAAGGTATGGTCCATATATACAATGGAATATTATGCCTCCATCAGAAAGGATGAATACCCGACTTTTATACCAACATGGATGGGACCAGAGGAGATTATGCTGAGTGAAATAAGTCAAGCAGAGAGAGTCAATTATCATATGATTTCACTTACTTATGGAGCATAAGGAATAACATGGAGGACATCAGGAGAAGGGAAGGAAAAGTGAGCTGGGGAAAATCAGAGGGGGAGACAAACCATGAGAGACTGTGGACTCTGAGAAACAAACTAAGGGTTTTGGAGGGGAGGGATGTGGGGGGTTGGGTGAGCCTGGTGGTGGGTACTAAGGAGGGCACATATTACACGGAACACTGGGTGTAGTGCATAAACAATGATCTTGGAACACTGAAATAATTAAATTAAATTAAATTTAAAAATAAATATATCAAAATAAAAACTACATTTTAAGTGTGTTTTCAGACTACATTTAAAAACTACATTTTAACATTTTTTAAATTTTCCCAAAATGTGTAATAGTTGATTGAGTTGACTGATAAGTTTTAAATATTTAGACATTTGGCATACAGGTTCCATTTCAACCCAAGCTCCAGGCCCTGAATGTGTTAGGGATGGGCCTGCACTTGCTGTTAGACATTCTTCTGCCTTCAGGGCAAATATCTCCACAAAGTCTCTGCCCTGCCAGTTTCTCTGTCTCTACCTACAGCCGACATCAACGCCCCACACTTCAAGAGCTGGCTCTCCTCATGGTCCCAGAGGAATCCGAGTTCCTCTATCCCTTGCTAGTGGCACTGGGATTTAGTTTCACTCCCTTGATGGTGCCATAGATATCAGCTTCTCCAGAACCAGCTCACCTCTTGGGACTGCTTGCATCCCATGTTGCAACCACCATTATTGTCCCCAATAAAGTTGGAGGTTCACACTGCTGCACTCTGCCTGACAAAGGTTATGGACTATTCTCTAAGCCTCTGTACTAGTTCCCTGTGGCTGCTGTAGCAAATTACCGCAAACTGGATGGTTTTAAAAACAAAGAAATGGATTCCCCACAGTTCTGGAAGCCAGAGATCTGCAGTGATTCTCACTGAACCACACTCAAGCTGTAGGCAGGACCATGTTCCCTCCATGGGCTTTAGGGGAAAATGTGTTCCTTGCCTCTTCCCGTTTCTCACGGCTATCCATATTCCTTGACATAGGGTTGCATCCCTCCAATCTCTACCCCTTGAACACATGGCCTCCTCCTTTTTCATGTATCCTCAGATCTCCCTCTGCCTGCCTCTTAAAAGGATACGTGTTTTTGAACATAGGGTTCATGCTGATAATCAAGGACAATCTCCCCATCTCAACAGCTTTAACTTAATCACAGCAGCAAAAATTCTTCCAAATAACATTCTTGGGTTCCAGAAATTCGGACCTGCTATCTTCAGGGGCCGTTTTTCAGCGTACTGTACCCTCCATCCTTGTTCCCATCAGCAACTCAGAGTCTGGATCCAAAACCTTCCTGACCCAGTTCAAAATTTCACTCATGTTCTGCCCAGAATTAACAATTCCCAGAATGACTGACGATGAAATCAATTTTTCTTTTCAAAAGAAAAATCTACCCAGCCCACCAGACTGCGGCCTTGTCTTTAGTTCCAAAAAAAAATAACAAAATAACTTAATTTTGTATAACTAAGCCTTGGGACATAAGTAAGTCTTATCCATGTTTATTTACTCTGTTAAAATTCTACATTATAAAAACCATTTGGATTTTTTAAAAATTTCTTTCTCCTGTGAATGCCCTCATGCACCACGTGGCTATCAGGACTTTGCAGGCTGTCACGAAGCTGCCATTATTTCCTTCTTCCATACTCACCATCCCACCTACTCATGGGGCCTGAAACATTTGGCCCTGAAGAAGCCTGTTAACAAAAATGTATCATGCAAATTAAAGATTCTCGGGTTGTGGAAGATGGAAATCCCCTCTTTAAAGCCATATTCTACCATAGTTGATGGTCATAATATTACACTTAAGAGCAACAGAGAAGAGAGAAGGAAGAGAAGCTAGGCTATGATCCCAGCTGTCTCATTAACTAATGGAGTAGCCAGGGAGGCATCCCTTTGCTCCCAGACCTGCCCTTGCTCACTGGCCAAGTTGGGGTACAAATACGGATCACTTAGTGTTCATAGGAAATTGACCATCAGCAAGTAGTGAAGGGACTGTGTGCAAAACAGACACTGTTGTACAAATACTAGCCACTTTGCCCATTGGTAACTCTACAGAATGGATGTTATTATCACTGTAATATTGGTGATATTGTTTTTATGTAAATAATTTAATTTTTAAAGTTCTTTTATTTTTTAAAAGATATTATTTATTTGTTTGAGAAAGAGAGAGTAGGGGAAGGAGCAGAGGGAAGAAAAAGAGAACCTCAAGCAGACTCCACACTGAGCACAGACCTCACCTTGGGGCTCCATCCCACAACCCTGAGATCATGACCTCAGACAAAATCCAGAGTTGAATGCTTAACCAACTGAGTCACCCAGGTGCCTATTTTATTTTTTTTATTTTTTTAAATAAAAGAGGCTAATGACATGCTGCCTTAAGTCTCACTCTGCTAGTAAAATCAATTTTAGTATCTGGCAGGTAGAAATAGGCACATGTTTTCCTTTCATTATAGAAAGCTTCTGCTATTTCTAATCTTCTGTGTATAACCTAAATGCTAAGCATATTAGAACTCTCTTGTCACATGAGAGCCTAAAAGGACACAAATTTTCTAAATTTGTTTTCCATTCACAGATCTTTTTTGACTTACATTCCAATTGCCACATATTCACCCCAAAAATACATATATGATGATATAATAATAGTGGTAAAAATAACAATAGTATTATTACTATGTTAACAATAGCTATCATTTATTGAACAGTTACTCTCAGCCAGGCACTATGATCTGGACACCCCAGGGGGCAGAGGAAGAAGACACAGTTTAGCTGAATTTTTTGAAGGTAGTGACTACATTGTGGACTGTTGGAAAAGGATGGCCAAACAACTCAGGAAATAAAACGTAACAATTCTAGAAAAGAAAGATTCTAGGCGTTTGCATACATCGCTAACTACACAGGATAGATTTTTCACAATGGAGCTGTGGTCCAGGTGCAAAGGTTTATAAACAACAACTCCCTCATCTAAAAGAAGAGGAAAGAGAAGTTTCTAGAGAGAATTTAAAATACCGAGTTCCCTGCTTTCAGCCTAGTAGGAGAAATACCTCATGTTTGCTCTCTTTTCCCTTACTCGGTAAATGAAGCACTATTGTAATTAACACATTTTAAGGAAATGCTCCCAATAGCTAAGTGAGATTTGAAATACTAGAAAACGAAGTTATGTTTTATATAGACTGCAAATCCTTACTTTTATTTCTTCTACTCTGATTTGGTTATTAATTTGCTTACAGCCTCTGTTGCATCTTTTATACAAAGAAAATCCTTACCCTGGCTCTGACTCACATACTATTTAGAATAATTCCCAGCTATTCATTGAGAAGATTAAGCAGATGATAGTTTGTTTTTTAATAATCTCCAGCATTTGGAGAACTTCTTAATGTTTACGAGCACAGTCCCACTCAGCGTCTCAGCTGAACCTCATTATCAACTTTGTATTACGGATGAGGACAATGAGATTTGGAGGGGGGGTCATGGGATTTGTCCAAAGTTGCACGGTTAGTAAGAATTGGAGCTAGGAACCCTTCACCCTCTCAAAATCTTCTATGACCTAAAAAAAAAAAAAAAGAAAAGAAAATCATCTTACTAAGACCTGCTGGATTCAATGGGAATTTTTCCATGACAATAGCCTAAGGAGGTACTAGAATAATGAGCATTATGAAATAGAGACTTCACCAAAAGAAAGAGAAGAGGAACAGAATGATTCTGGGATTTGAAGCCTTCTGTGCAGGTTTGAGTCTCAGCTCCACTATTAGTAACAGAGTCATACCACTTGGATGTGTGTGATTTTCATCTGCTTCAGACTTGCTGCCTCGTTCAGGTTCAGCATGACAAGGACAGATGCCTGCCATTCCTGTTCCCCCATGGAATCCTCCACATTCAGCCCAGCACCTGGCAAACAGTCAATGCTAACAAATATCTCTTGAATATGTTTCTTGGTCAAAGCAAGCTACTGCTCCCTTCTGGGCTCCACTTACTCATTTACAAAATGGACTTTTTGTAACTTTTAGTCCCCATTTTGGGACTAAGAGCTAGTAAGGCTGAAGGTAAGAAAGGACTATTGGGCACCTGGGTGGCTCAGTTGGTTAAGCAACTGCCTTCAGCTCAGGTCATGTTCCTGGAGTCCCAGGATTGAGTCCTGCACTGGGTTCCCCGCTCAGCAGGGAGTCTGCTTTTCCCTTTGATTCTACCCCTTCTCATGCTCTCTCTTTCTTATTCTCTCTCAAATAAATAAAATAAAATCTTTTTTAAAAAAAGAAAAGAATTGTTAATTTTCTTGTAAATGACTGTTCCCCTGCCTGCCTTTCTTGGTGGTTTACCATCACACAGGTCCACTCCTGGGATGGAGTTTTCTGGAAGACAGAGTGTAATACACAGGGGAGTGGTTGTTTGGGTGGTGCCACTCTTGCTGGGCTGCAGAGACACAGTATGACACAGAGATGAAAAATGGCATTGCTCTTAAGACCTAAAACCAACATCTCTCATTTTTAATGTTCTGCCAACGAAAATCTCAGCCTCTTGAAAGGACTGAGTGTTCCATTCACATTACCCCACTTAGCATTTGTGTTTTTTAAAGGAATAAACATTTCTGTTTGCTGAGCAAAAGCAAAATGAGATTCAGTAAATACACAACTCATTTGATCAACATAGTTCACGCAAAGCTCCACGATGATTGCTCAAGACAGATTTGTTATGAGCAAAAAACAGCACTCAGATCCTCCCTAGCCAGAATCCCCTCTCTCTGTCCAGGGTGAAGAGGCAGCAGATTGGAATGGAAGAACCTCAGACCTAACGTCAATCCCGGTTCAACTATGCAGGCACATGACCTCAGAAAATATCCCCTCTATATTACTCAGGGATCTTCAGAGGAACTGAACCAATAGAGTATATGTGGAAAAAGTACCAGAGATCTATCTTAAGCCTTGGCCCCATGACTGTAGAGGCTGACAAATCTGAAATCTACAGGGCTGACCAGCAGATTGGAAGTTCAGCTAAGATTTGATGTTGCAGCTGAGTCTAAAGGCATTCTGGAAGCAGTATTTCTTCTTCCTTAGGGGACATCAATTTTTTCTCATCTAGCCTTCAAATGGTTGCACAAGGCCCACCATATTATGAAAGCAATCTGCTTTACTCAAAGTCAACTCACATCTAAAAATACCATTATTATATCTAGACTGATGGTAGGATAAACAAATGGGTTTGGAGCCTAGCCAGGTGGACACCTCAAATTACCTTTCCCACTCTTCAAGCCTGTCCCCTCATCCACACAGGCCATCCAGACGAGGGGCTTGGAAAAGTGCCTGACCTATAGCAAGTATTGGACAAATGCCATGCTAAGGAACCATCCAATTCTAGAAACATCAATGGACCTCTACTATGTGCCAGGCACTGTTGCCAGGCACTGCATCCCTGGAGATGCAGATGTGAACAGGACCTTGCTCGTGAGGAGGTTACCATCTAGGGATGGAAACCAAGGTGGCAGCTACCTACTATGGATGACGTGGACATCTGAAGGACATGGACCCAACACAACCAGGAGATTCAAGGAAGGCCTCCTGGAGGAGGTGATGCTGAACTTAATCTGTAAGAGGACAAAAAGACTTAGCCACATTCTCATTCCAGGAAAAGGCATTCCAGGCAGCAGTAATAACATAGCCAAAGGCTTAGGTATGTGAAATAGCATGGCACAGGTGAGAACCTGAGCTACAAGGGAGAGCTTGAGCAGGGGAGGGAGGTGAAGCTAAAAAGGGAGGTGGGCTGGACCATAAAGTGCCTTGGTGCCATGTCAAGGTGTGTTTGTGTTCCTACGGCTGCCACAACAAATTAACATGAACTCGGTGGCTGAAGAAAACAGAGATCTTGTTTTATCATGGCTCTGGAGGCTCAAAATCTGAAATCAAGGTATCAGCAGTGTTGGTCCCTGCAGGAGGCTCTGAGGGAGAATGAGCTCCATTACCCTCTCTCGGGAAGGATTCACCCCTACCTGTGCCTCCACCTTCACTTGGTGTCCTTCCTATGTGTGTGTCTCTGTTCAAATCACCCTCTTCTAAGGGCACCAGTCATGGCATTAGGGCCCACCTTACTCCAGTACGACCTCATTTTAACATGATTGTAACTGCAAAGACCCACTTGCCAAATAAGGTCATATTCACAGATACTAGGGGTTAGGACTTGAACATACCTTTTGGGGCCACACAAGTCAACCCATGATACAAGGTAATGAGAGAGTTGCTACATGTTTTAGTTAGGAAGGTCTTCCAGGCTGTGACGGGAAGAAGAGATAAGACCAGAGGTCCTTTCCTGTGGTTTTCTTGCTGTGGTCACCAGGAAGCTCAGGGTCCAAAGTGCAATGGATACACTGATCCATCTTTTTTTGGCAGGGGGTGGGTGGTGGAGGGATGCATATGTACAGGGCATTACAGTTTGCATTTTATTTATAAGTAGATTTCAACCTGCTTCTCATTTTTTCTAATCCTTCTCTATTGGTCGGAGTTCCTAACAGGAAACAGATGGAACACTCAAATTAGGGTAATTCAAGAAGACTTTATTTACAATGGGATGCTTACAGAGTTATGGGCTGCAGGTAGAAGAAGCACAAGGTGACTAGGGACTAGTCCCAGTGGAGTTTATCAGCCCTGGGTCCCAAGGGATGGAACAGTCATGTGTCTAAAAAAGGGAGAGCCTTGTCGAGGTCATCTTGAGAAGGGATGATCTCCTCTCTGGAAGGACACAGCCTGGCCAGAGTGACCTCATCATGTCACCCTCCTCTCCTCTGTCGACCTCCTGACAGTGACCCCCCATTAGCCCAACCCACCAAGGATCTAGATGCAGGCCACACAGGTCCTCGCTCCAGGGCAGAGAGCAGGATGGAGAAGGGTTCAAGCAGGAGAAAATTCAATTTTCCCTTCATCCTGATCCATTTATTTTTCAGACTCTTTATGCTTGGGTTAGCTGTCTCAAACTCTCCCTTTTCAGGTTAAAAAGGGCAGTCGCCATCGAAAGAGAACATGTAGTAGAGGAGGCATCTCCTGTCCCCTCCCCCAAGGGGTTCTCCATCCCACGCAGTCTGCACACAGCAAGCAGCAGCCGAGTGACCCCGCGTGGCCACGGAAGGCTGACCCAACCCAGAATCAGAGCCCTTTGCGTACATTCTTCTGGCCACTCATCGAGTTACATAAACTCCCAGCAGGCTCCCCATCTCTAGGGCTTTCTGAGGACATACTTGAGGTACGAGTCATCCCGGCACGGAGTGCCTGAGACAGATGTTGCTGCCTGCCACGCGAAAGAGGCCCAGATGGAGGACTGGAGGGGGTGGAGTGAGCCTGTGGAAGGGACACAGGCTTTGGCTCACATGGAGAAGACATCAGATCCTTCTGTGTCCCTGCTGAGAAGCTCGGCTTTCCTCCCTGAGCCGCAGCGTGCTTAAGGAGTATGGGGATGAAGGCACAGATGTCAAAACTGGAGGGGTCCCTTGAGACCACCTCGTGCAAGCCCTTGGTAGTACAGATGCACAGACTCCGGACCAGAGAGAGCAGGGCAGCCGTGTGTCAGCTAGGCGTCTGGAAGAAGTGACTTCTTCCAGCCAGCGCGCCCCGCGCGATGGTCACTCGTTCATGCCGCAGCTTGCCCAGGATCGCGGTACACCTGCTTCGTGCAGGGCTCCAGGGCCGACAAAGACACATGAGGACAAGGTTGCCATGACCCTTTCTTCCTGGAGTCTACAGAACAGCAGGTAGAAAGACCTCCCTCAGCCCTGCAAGATGTGAGTAGGTCCCGGAGACCAAAGTGATCCAGCCAAACACTTTTATGAACTGAAATAAAAAAGAGAAGAAGATTGCCTGGTGCCAGTTAACTATGAACAACAGCTCAAGGAGCATCACAGAGAAGTGAACAGTCATAGGAGGAGGTAGAAAAGGCGTCCAGACCCAGAGGCCTGAATTGTAATGAACCCACGATATCATTGTTTCTGAAGGAAAATGTGGTGTCCGTGCACATGGTTTAAATCGGCCGTGCAAGGCAGAGAAAACCGGTAACTGAGGCTCTGTTTTGCAAGAGGTCAGCTGGGAGGACCTCAGCACTCTTGCAGTCTTTCTCCCTGTTTTTAGTGAACTAAATAGGAAGAAAAGCCTATTTTCCTCAACCTCAGAGAAAATTGGATTCTCTCTTCAAATCAGTCCTCTGACAACCAGTGGACTCCAGCACTGGAACCAGTCAGGAACTCAACTCCAGGCCGGCCCCAGGCTCTGATCACATTGCCTTCCAATGCAGGCTCACTTTCGAGGGGCTGTCCTGTGAGATAGCTCAGGCTGTTCAAGAGGGAAGTGTACTCACCAGTGGACTTCTAGCAGGGAAGGACAGTGCCCTGGTGTCAAACAAACCTACTGCAAGCCCTGGCTTCACCAGTGAAAACTGACTTAAAGCAGACCTCTTACCTGTTATGAGTCTCAGTTGTCTTATCTGTATAATGGGAGTGATGAGAATCCCATAAGTCTATGTGGCTGGTAGCCCTTGATATTAAGATTCCAAATCTTTAAATGCCTTCCATATAGTAAGTACTCGATAATTGCTATTATCAGTATTATTACAGACAGTAAAAACTCAATCATTAGTAGTGTTGATAATAAACAAACACACTACTCACTGGTTCACAATAGTAAAGTTATGAAGAGTTTCACTGGATAACATTATTGTAAGTCAACTTTCTTTTAGGTTTCTTTTCTGAATCTCAAGTGGAAAAAAAAAGGAGAAAATACAGGAAAGAAGAATAATATCTTTTTCAGATTTTTACTTTCTTATTTAAAATCAATTAGCCAAGAGATAGTACATCATTAGTGTTATATATGTTATATAAAGTTCAGTGATCCATTAGTTGAGTATAACACCCAGTGCTCATTATATCACATATAAGAATAAAATTTGTAAATCCACAATCTCACAACCCACCGATAACTACACTGTGAACACATTGATGTATTTCTCCCAATGTTGTTTTTTCCCCCTGTGTGTGTGTGTGTGTGTGTGTGTGTGTAAAGACAGATGAAGTATATGGACATGAAATCATACTTTACGTATATGACCATTTTCCCCAGAAAATTGTTTGATAATATTCCATCTGTGTACACACCATAACTTACACAATTATTCTTTTGTTGTTAGGCTTTGGAATTTTCCCCAATATTTTTGCTTTTACAATTCATGCTATAACAAAATTCTTCATAGAAAACTTTTCTGCACCTCTCCTAATTTCTTTCGGAGAAGATTTTCTTGCCAGAATTTTTGGATCAAAGGATACAAACTCCTTTAAGTCTCTAATATGTTTTATCAAGTTCATTTCCAGTAGGGTTCCACTAAATCACCCTTCCTTCAGTCAAATGTGAACAAATACCTATATTTAATCTTTTTTCAATTCATAGGTAAAAACAGCAGTTTTCCATCTGTGTTGTTTTGATTACTAGTAAGCTTGATAACTATTGTTGGATTTTTTTCTAGGAACTATATGTTCACACCCTTGACCCCATTTTCTGCTATATTTGCTGATTTTCTTATCACCATGTATGAGCTTTTTATATAATAGAGATACTTTTTTAATGTCACAGCAGTGGCAGATAAATTTCAGAGTTTATTGTTTGCCTTTTAATTTTTAATATTTTGACATGTAAGTTTTAAATTTTATGTGTTTGAAAATATAATGTAACATAATTAAATCTGCTTTTATATATACAACCAATTCCAACTCCACACTCTTAAACCTTACAGCATTCAAGAAAACTCAATAGAGATACTTTCTATATATTTAAACCAGTAGTACCGAGCATATTATACTATCCCGAATATTGATGATTTGCTGAAACTGGACCAATGGGTACACAGAGTTTTGTTAGATTATTTCTCTTTCTTTGCTTGTTGTATGTTTTAAAATTCTCCATAATAGAAATCTAGGACATTATTTTGTAGTCTTGACTCTTCAGGCACACAAGTCTTATCTGATTTATGTTCTATTGCCTTTCAAGCTTCATGGATATAAATCCCTAATTTGTGACCTTAGAGACATTTTGAAATTTCCATAAGCCTTAGGTAACTTCTCTACTGAAAAAACAAAACAAGAAGTGAAACTATACCAAACTTGCAGGATTATTGGAAGGAAGAAATGAAATCATGAATATTTAGCATATAATATGGTGTCTGGCACACAGCAGGTACTCAATAAAGGTTTTCTTGTAGTAGTAGTAGTAGTAGTAGTAGTATTGCTACTGCTATTATTCCAATTTCTACTTGTCAGACTTTCCTCCTACAAGAATCAGAAGTTGATTCTGGCCAATTAAGAAGCAGAGCAGTTTATTTCGAAGATACTGGGAAGCTAGAGGACAAGTTCAAGCTCCAGATCGACCCCTGGAAGCCTGGCATCAGGAGAAATCTGCTGGAGCACCCACAGCTCCGCTGAACACAAGTGGCAACCACCCCCCTGTAGTCACCCAAACAGTGTGGCTTCTGCAGAGTTGGGCACCCCATGTTTCTGAGCAGGCTGTGCTTCCTCACACTGCTTCTTTAAGTGGGTCTGATCTGTGAACCCTTAAGGAGCCAGACTCTTAAGACTGAAAGGCTCCAGACTAGAGTTCAAAAAATGCTCAACACTGGGCAGAAAACATAACAATGTCCTGCACAGTCAGTCTCCTCTTTAAACACCAACCACGACACAACAACAGGAATCTAAAACAAGAATCTCTATACTCATGGGAGTGTGTGTGGCCTCTGCATAAAGAAATCAACTTAGAGATTTCAGTGCCCTGCTGGGCAAGCAGTCCTCTCTGGGTGATGCTTACTTCTCTTCTAGTTCTATTCCAAGTCTCTTGGACTGGGACTGGGACAACACCATAAAGGCTGCCACCGCCACCGCACACAAGTCACACAAGGGAATGAGGGAAGAAGGGGGAACACATCGTGAAAGAGTAGTTAGAAATAGAGACTTAAATATTATATTCCTCCTGCTCTCAGGCAGCATCTCAGCTGCTCAGAAATCTTGACTAAATGAGATGACCCAAACCAGACACCCAGTCTTTACTCCTGATAGATTTGAGTCATCCATGATCTGACCAGTATGGAGACTTCATGTCCATTTTTTTTTAATTCCTGAACATTAAAAAAGAAAAAGAAAAAAAAGTAAGCTTCCACAGAGGAATTTCTCTTTTATTTAAAGATTTTATTTATTTATTTGACAGAGAGATAGAAAGAGAGCACAAGTAGGCAGAGCAGCAGGCACAGATAGAGGGAGTAGCCAGCTCTCATCTGAACAGGGAGCCTGATGTGGGGCTTGATCCCAAGACCTTAAGATCATGACCTGAGCTGAAAGCAGACGTTTAACCACTGAGGCACCCAGGTGCCCTAAATTTCTTAATTCTAGATATCCTCCTCCCTGTTCAATTTTATTAGCACAAACCCTACTTCCCCCTTGGTCTTCAGGATTAATCATCCGAGAAAGCACGAAGACCTCTCTTTTGGCCTCTTCATCAAGGTCAAGAAGGAGCCTGAGAATAACCAGGTGGCAGTTGAGTTTCCTGCCAAACATGAGCAGGACCCAGAGATGCAGAGATGAGAAATAAAATTCCCTTAGTGGGGTCATTGAACATGGCAGCCTTGGGACATTCTGTCTGGGGAGATGCTGCCTTAACAATTCTAACATCACAGAGCCCGATTCCAGGCTGCCTAGCATAAGATCTGGAGTTCTGGGTGGCTAGAATCTTTCCCTTTCAATCCTGGTTACTTTGCTCCACTGAGTCCCCAGGGGTGTTTGTTGCTTTTAGAAAATGCTCTGGACAGTCCTGCTTGATGGGGGGACTATGGAGCAAACAAAAGTGTTTGACCACCGAGCCATTATCTACTCACCTCAGGGAGAAAACTGTTCCGGGTGGAACAGAGATCAGGGGATTCAGGTCGCTGTATAGAATCCAGATTGGAGAGCAGAATACCATTCCACCTCGTGACCACATGGCGTTGTCCCAAGAATTAGATTATGTAACAGAGGCAAAGTGTGTATCATGTAGTAGATACCCAGTGACCGTGGAAATGCGTTCCCTCTGCACATCCCAACCACTCTGGGCGGTGGCTAGGCTGTGTGCTCCTGTTGCCATTTTACAGATGGAAAAGGATAGATTACCTGTTAATGAGGACACAGTTAGGAAGTGGGAGTGGCAATGGCAGGAAATGATCTTGGCCTTCTGACTTCAATTCCCATTAACTGGACTCACCACTTTCCCAGCCACAGAAGCTCAGTCTGCTCTTACTCAGCCGCAAGCCAACGTTTCCCAAGTACTGAGTCACAGCTCCCCCTCCTCTTAGGCTGCGTGAGAATCATAGCACGCTCCCTCACGGGACTGGCGGACCCTACCTTCTTCTGGGGCCCCTGCCGGGAATGCACCAGGCCAGGGCTGCCAGGAACCGAGAGTAGGTAAGGCGTCTGCGCCCACGGAGTGATCAGACCTGCAGAAGCTGCCAAGGATCACATCAGAAAGATAATATTTGAAGAGTGAAAGGTTCTCTGAAGAATGTGAAAATTCTTCAAGTGAGTAAGAGCCTAAAGTTCTTGCGGCATGATTCATGCTGGATGAGCCAGAACGTGAGCTATAGATAGCTGATAAAATAGGTCACGGGACAGCAGAGCGTTAGAGCTGGAAGGGATTGGGGTGCTGATCGATCCCTTCAGCGATGGAGAAACTGTGGTTCAAGGTACAAGACTGACTTTTCTGAGATCACATAGCTAAGGGGCTGCCCTGGGACCTGACCCCAGGCTTTATCATTCATGCATCCATGCATGCATTCATTCATTCAGTATTTATGGGGCACATCTCATGTCCTGATTGGGGGGAGATTACTGAGAATACAGCAGGAAAAAAAAAAAAAAGCAGGTTTTCTGTCTTCCCAAAATTGACACTCCAGAGGGAAGGAGAGACCATTAAACACACAGTTGTGGACATTAAACATACAGTTGAGGATGAGCAGTGCTGGGATGAGGGAGGTACAGAGAGTTATGGAAGCACAGTAGAGGGTGGTCCCATTCCATCTGTGGGCTTAGAAAGGTGTCCTGCAGTAAGTGATGGTTGGCTGAGCCCTGCAGATTAATTAAGTGAAAGGGGGGATTGCCTTAAAGGAAACAGAACTTTCCAGTGGAGGGGGGGTGTGAATCCCTACATACCAGGCCTAGTACTAGACCCTCGTTTGAAGGAAATACAAGCGATACAGATGCTCTCACACTCAACAAGAACATGGAAGGGCCCCTCCGTCTGCCAAGAGGAGATGGCTTCTGGTCTGGATCTTAAAGGAGGAGCAGGACTTCAAGTCCAAGGCCAAGGAGATCACGTGGGAAAAGGCATAGAACAAGAAGAGCCTACAACAGTCAATTCCTGGCATAGGTCAATTAATGTTGTCAGATGTTAAACCCTAGGACTAATTTTAATCACTGGAGCTCAGAGGAGCACAGGGGGATTTCCTGGTTCCCAGCGGCTGTTAGTGACAGTGTCCCAGCGGCGGATTTGTAGCAGTCATGCTTCAGCCCAACCCAGTGCCACTGCCCACACCACTGCTCCGTTCTGTTCCATGGCCTGCACAGCCACAATGGCCAAGGGGCTCATGTCTGGGAACTCCTGGTGTCCCGCCAAACCTGAACACCCTAAGTGGGTGAGGAAATAGAAGTCACAGTCTCTCGGCTAATTAATTTCACTCTGATAATAGCATCAACGGAGCAGACACACGGACCCCTGATAGGACAAGAAGTCCTCCGGTTCCATCCAGGGGCACAGACTGAGCAACCACATTGAAGAAAGCAGTGCTCAGAATAACAGCCCCCGCAGTGAACCTCAGGGTGGAGCAGTGACCAAAGGGAATGAGGACACCTTGTTTGTCATCTGTCAGAGCTCCCCTGGTTTCCCCAAGGACTGAAACGAGAGGACTGAACAGATCCCCTCCTTCGCTCTGGAAGGGTTTGAGACTGTGTGCCCAGGCATCCGTAACCCCCCGCGTCAGAGCCCAGGCCTCTAGAAGAAGCTCCTGGAAGCAGGACCAGCTTCCAGCATGCCAGCCTGTGGCTCGGTCCCATGGGTTGTCTCTCATCTCCCCGCCTGCGCAGGCTGCGTTCTGCCCGCTCTGGGAGTGGTGCTGATATCTCGGACTTGGGAAAGCCTTCTCTAGATCGGCCAGCATGCTGAAATGGCTGTGTGTTTTCCGAATGCTGTGCTTATTATGCTGAGGGATTTACCATTGTTTTAAATAAGAATTGATATTTAATAATCACGAAGACTCACTGAATATTGAATTCAGTTGATCTAGATACAGCATTGCTAATGTGTGTTACAGCCCTGCAGGAAAGCCTCCCTGTTTTCCACAGGATTCCTGGACAGGCTTAGTCAGAGGTCTTTCTGGCTCCTTCTAGCAGGTAGTGCTGGACAGGGGAATAGACAGATGGACTGCGGCCTGAGACACAAGGGTTGTCTGGGCAGTTGGCATAGGAGATAATCAATGGGGGCGCCTCGAGAGTTCAGTCAGTTGAGTATCTGCCTTTGACTCGGTCATGATCCCAGGGTCCTGGGCTCTACTCAGCAGAGAACCTGCTTCTCCTTCTCCTTCTGCCTGCCACTCCCCCTACTTGTGCGCTCTTGCTCTCTCTCTCTGTCTAATAAATAAATAAATAAAAAGGTATCCAATGGGGAGCAGTGAGGGATGTACCAGGAAAGAGAATCAGTCTATACCCCCTGTGGCAGATATTACAGGATGACAGGGACCCCAGAGGGGGATGCAGCCCCTCTCCCCAGGGAGCTCACAGACTGGAAGGAGAGAGGCAAGGAGCCAAATAATCCAGCCTCAAGGTCGAGGCCGAGGTCCCTCTGTGGGGAAGGACAATCGAGCCCTTCTCTCCCAGCCATTCAGAGACCCAGGGTACTGATGATGGGGAGAAGGAGCATCACCTAATCAACCAGTACCCGTGCCCTCTGTCTTCCTGTCCCCGGGTCATCGCTCTTTCACTCTCTCCTCGGAGGGGTCCCAAACTTAGACAGCCCACTCCCAGGAAAGTGGGCATGTGGTCCTGCCGCTCTGACCACAGGCTCCAGGTCAGCAGGTCAGTGGGGACCTGCGTCTCTGTCCCCTGCTTCTGCAGTCACCTCGTCGGCGTGCTCAGCCTCTGGGTTGACATTTCTGCATCTGTAGCTGAGTGGACAGAACTTCTGTGTCTGGGAAGTGGCGGGAAGGGCAGGATGGCCTGTCCTGGGGCCCCGTCAGTGCTCATGAGCCTATGGAAAGCAACTATTAAAATTATAGAACTCAGAATCTGCCCAGAGCCCTGGGCGGGAATTACAATTTGCTTCTGAATGGGAGTCAATTCCTTCATGTGCATAGTCATGCACCTAGGGTGCTTTCAAGGCCCATGCTGATGCTGGGGACAAGACAAGTGACAAGGCAAGTATTGGTCACCATCCCCGGTCTCGAGTTTTTCTCAGCTCCCTCCTTCCCTGGAAGCAGAGTTTGGTGGCTTCCTGCCGCTTTCCTCACCAACCCCGTCCTTCCTCTTGCTCACCTCAGCTGAGGACTTGCCACGTACGAGGCACGGTGTCCTGTGCTGAGGGCCTTCCACGGTTTATCTTAGTCCATCTTCCCCACAGCCATGAGGCAGAAGTTACTGTCAGCCCATTTTATGGATAAGGAAACTAGGCACACCTTTTTTTTCACTGGGTAAATACTAATAGGAAACCTATGCAAGCAACAAGATAGTCTTCTGAGGAGACGAAGAAAAGGAATGAAGGAACACTTTTTGAGAATAGACGACATGTCAGGAGCCATAAGTTTTCCAAATGTGACCTCACATAATCTTCCCAACAAAGCTTGGAAGCAGGTTCTGATTTACCAGTTTTTACAGATGGACCAGGGGCACTAAACGAATAGGTGTCCTCCCTATGGAACTGACACCTCTAGTCACGGCAGAGAAACAAATCCATCCATGAGGCAATTCCTTAATGAGACCTGCGTGAGCACAGAGAAGGAGACGTATGCGGGAGATGGGGCAAGAGGGTGGCAAAGGGGTAATTGGGGAAGGCTTCTCTGAGGAGGTGACACTTGAGCTCAGACTTGAATGAAGTGAAACGGCAAGTGGTTTAGCGTCAAGTGGAGAGCTGAGAGCTGTCCTTGCCCGTACACTTGCGGTTACCTTCCCATCCCCCACACATGGGCCTTCATACCCCAGCCCCCTCGGGGATCTACTCTAGAGCGAGGTTGGCACTCAAGTTATTCACAGACACAGTGTCCCTGCCTTGGGGTGCTTTAGACAGATTGTCTTCTGGGGGAAACTTTAGACAATCCACAGTGCATGCTGTGGTCAGTCCAGGGGTGGGGAAGGGTGTAGGTAGGCTGTAGTATTTGGTGGCAGGACTTCCAGATACCTGTGGCACTTACCTTATTTAGGGTCCCTGAGAGCCATCTGGCTATCCAGCCACCTGCAGAACCCCCTCCCGGACCCATAAAACATCCTCCCCCAGCTGCCTCACCAAGGTCCTTGAACACAATGAGGTACATTCTACAAAGCCCATGATGGCCCTTCCCATCTTACCAGCCTGCAGCGTGGGGTGGATGCTCCTGGAGAACAGGGTCCGCATCTTATTTGTGCCCAACTCTGGCTGGCATCCAGTAGGTGTCTAATTCAATCCGTTAAAGAGAACTGAAAATGCACCCTGATATGAACCAAAATTTGCCTCTCTGAAACATCCTTTTTAGTCCGTTGAGGACCAATGCAACAAAGTTCTTCCACACATCAGCTCTTTGGGGAGAAAGAACAGGGAGGGTAGAAATTAAATATTTATTGAGCACTTAACTAAGCATCAGGCCTACCTGGCTTCCAAGCGTGGCTTCGTCTAATCCTCCCAACAGCACTGTGAAGTGGTTGTTTTCCTTTTCACGGACGCAGAAATAAATATTGGAAGCCCCTAGTCACAGTTTGGCTCCACCATTTACGAGCTATGTGCCTTTGCAGACACTTCTAGTCTTTCTGGCCCTACAGTGTTTTCAGGTCAACCTTCTGCCTGCTTCCCAAGGGTTCGAAGATGGCAACTATAACCCTCTGAGCCTTTCCTTTCTCATCCCCAGGCTAAACACCTCCAGTCACTGCCAGCATCCCTACCTGGGGATGGTCAAGAGCACAGGCTCCAGAACTAGAATGACCAGGATCTGTCCCCAACTAAGACACCTCCTTCCCAGGGGACATAGCCTCCCTGGATATCAGTTTCCATCTGTGTGATGCAGGAATCCTCACAGAACCGACCCACAGCCTTGCTGCGGATGAAATAGAATAATAAATGCCACCCACATTTCAGCTGAACTCGTGCTGGTTTTGCTAGGATCCCGACGCACACTCTATGACAGTCGGAACCGGACGTGACCTCTGTTTTCCAGGGAACGTCATCCATTGCCCTGCCAGCCCACATCCTGCCTCTTGTGGGACAGGAGCGTGGTAGGGGACAGTAAGGACTCAAAGCCTGAAGCAGAACCAAGGTCATACCACTTACAGAAACTCATGCATGCTGTTCAGCTGGAAAAGTTAAGAGCTGATGATCAATAAACTGTTTACTCGGAGTGAAGGAAGGAAGGTCATCATCTGATCGAGCACAAGGAGTCTCATTACGTTCACTTCCAGAACAACCATCCGGACCAGAACGACTGACACCTTCTCTACCCGAGGAGGATGAGCGGCCACAACCCCCAGGAACAGATCACCAACTGGAATACTTTCTTAATGTCCCAGAGGCACGTTGTTTTCACATAAAATATTTCTAAAATCAGATTTCTACATCCAGTCTGCCCATAGGGGGAAGAGAGGGAATCCTATGTGAAAGGTTTTTGTGGGCCATGCCTACAAGCGACGTGTGAAATTTCTACCTGGTCCAAAGGCTAGAATGCACGGCTATGCCTCCTGGCAAGAAGGACCGAGAAATCTAGGATAGCTTGTACCCATGAGCGCAAGGAAGCAGATTCATCAAACAAGGAGTCATGGCCTCTAACATGCCTTGCTCTATACCCAGGGAGATAACATGTCCTGGTTGATCAGGCAGAACAATTTATCACCTACTCTCTTTGCTTCAGCCTCCTCCTGAGAACAGCTTCTGGCTATGCCTCCCCATAACCAATGTCTTATTTAAGTGTTTTTCCTAAACAATAAAGAAATCTCGCTCAAAAAAAAAAAATCAATTCCACAGTCAACCCTAAAACTCATAAATACTTCCTGTTATTTTGTGGATGTTTTGTCCCCTCATATAGAAAAATATATATATATTTAAAGAAATCCCCCATAATCCTGTATCAATTTTTTTCTCATAAACATGTAATATATTTTTATCCCCAGGGGTACAGGTCTGTGAATCGCCACGTTTACACACTTCACAGCATTCACCATAGCACAAACCCTCCCCAATGTCCATAAACCCACTCCCCTTCTCCCAACCCCCCCTCCCCTCAGCAACCCTCACTTTGTTTTGTGAGATTAAGAGTCACTTAAGGTTTGTCTCCCTCCCAATCCCATCTTGTTTTCCTGTATCAATTTTAATGTGTTTCTTTCTTCTCCATTTCCATATACTCGAATCTTGTACCGCCTTGAAGGTCCTTTTTATCTTTTTATTTTTAAAAGATCATGTTTATTTATTTGACAGACAGAGATCACAAGTAGGCAGAGAGGCAGGCAGAGAGAGAGAGAGGAGGAAGCATGCTCCCCGCTGAGCAGAGAGCACAACGCAGAGCTCGAGCCCAGGACCCTGAGATCACGACCTAAACTGAAGGCAACGGTTTAACCTATTGAGCCACTCAGGCACCCCTTAAAGGTCCTTTTTAAATGATCTACCTTCCTTGCACCTGAGACTCAGAGAGGTTAAGTAACTTGACTGAGTTCACACAGCTAGGAAATAGTACAGTCAGATTTCTAACTATGATCTAACCCCAAAGTCAAGGCCTTTGCTAATGCATGAGCCTGCCTCTCAATATTGCTTGTAATTGTCCCTGGCCTTCTATTCACCCCTGTCTGCTGGATGGTAATTATCCGTGTCTAAAGTATAGCATGACCCATCCACAATGTACTTACCTTTCGTGTAAGAGCATCAGCTCCCACAAAGCAGGAGCTAGACTTGATTCTGCTTTGCAACTGCAAGGCCTGTCCCATATTAGCTGTTTAATTGTCTACCACCCAAAGAAGCCAGCATTCATCAGTTATATTGGAAGCTACCTAAAAGGCTTCTGTCCAATTCACAGCCCCTTTTCCTATTTCACACAGTTACCAAAGTGCAGACTTTGGGGCCTACCAGATTCAAGTTCAGTTTCGCCTCCATTGCCGAGTGACTTTGGACAAGTTACTGAACGTCTTTTGAAACCCAAGAGAGTGAACCCCAAGTGAGTGAATGTACCACACATTGGGTACACAGAATTATTTAGATTATTGTTAATATTTTTACCTTTATTATTGTTATTTGCCATCCAACCCTTCCAAATATTTACCATAAAGAAAAGGGAACAAAACTTGTCAGGCCCAGTAACAAAAAAAAAGGTGGGATTTTGAGTGGCTTCTTGTGACCTTCAGAGAGCAGATTGGAGCAAGTACTCTTTGGGGGAATTCTTGACCCTTCTAAAATCCCATTAAACCTAAACACACATCTGTTAGCACACACCAAGCATGCAGCGTCTGCTTTCACCGAGCGTTGAGTAGTACAAGGAGGAATATTATACCCAGTAACTCATATGGAACTATTTATCCCCAATCACTTTGTGCTTTTCCTTAAACTTTTCCATAGTCTTTGGTTTCAAAGGCCATTTTAGAACAACTAAATTTCCTTGCAAAGTAAGTCTCCCCCTGCCATTTCTCCCTCCCCCAAATAAGAGAGATTGTTTTAGGAAAATTTCTTTGGGGCATAGAGGCCTTGAGTTTCCTAACTTGCTTTCTCCTGTTCTCCTTTTTCCTTTTAAATAACAATGGCCCAGGAAAACAAGATTCATTAAGTTAAGAAAGATAGGGGAAAACATAACCAGAACTGAGCTGAAAGAAGTTTCTGACTTACTGCTTAGCAGGGAACTCCCAAAGTCTTTCACAAGAATCTTACCAGATCAGAGGAACTAAGAGATGCTATACTTTCATCTCCTCATGTGGAGGTGGAAAAACGGAGGCCCAGGACAGGACAATGATTTCTCCAAAGTGACACAGCAAGTCAGGCGGAGAACTGAGACTTGAACTCAGGTCTCCTAAATTCCAGCCAAATCAGGCCAGTGCCTCCAGAATGCAGAGCCTGAGGCAGGGATTACAGCATTGATGCTTCACTTGGAAGGTGCAAGCCCAGGCTGTGAGAGTGAGGAGAAGGGCAAGGAGGGAGGTGGGGGGGATGTCGTGAGAAGCTCCCCAATGCTTGTACTTGCTCAGAGACAGGCTGGTTTACTCAGCTCTCAGAACTTCTTGCCAGCTGCAAGCTGAAACTTCATGTCCAGGTTGGGGAATCTAGAAATTGCATCATTTCTGACCAATCAGATGGTGGGTTGGTGGATAAAGAACCCAGCTTCCTCACCCCTAGTTAGGATAACTGTAGGGATTACACACTGCGCTGACTCCCAAATTGGGTGACCAGTGCATCTGGATTCACCAGCGACAGACCCCTTGACCCCAGGTAAGCTGGGCACTTGAGCAAAGTCGTCATGAAACCCTCAGCCTGCCCCCCAGGCACCACATTAAGTCAGCAGTCTGAACTGGTTTTGCCTACTCCAGGCAGCCAAAGGGGGACGGAGCTACTCAGGCAGGGCCCGCCTGGTCCAAATGTATCTTTATCAATGTCTGCACAGCTGCTCCAACTGGAGACTTTTGTGACCCAAAGAATTAGTCAAAAATGACTAAAATGATGGAGAACAGAAGACTACACACGAGTTGCCATCCAGTTCATTTAAGTCCTATTTGCAATTAGCAATGCAGATTTCCTCAAAGTGTGTGATCTGCGATCCACCTACCTTGAGCCCAAATATGGGGCGTAGGGGTGGTTGCTGTTCAAAATGCTGGCTCCAGGGTCCCATTGCAGACTCCCAACCAAGTGAGGCCCCATCGCCTGAGTGCAGAACAGTCTCTCCAGGAAATTCTCAGGCACATGAAACTTTGAGAGCCATCACCCTGAGCAATCAACAGAGGCTTGACTTCTCCTGGAAGCACCAGTGAGAGTTTCCCGCCACTCTCAGTTTTGACCCATACGGATTTCTCCCCTGCTCTGCCCAGCTTCTGCAGTTCCCCTTCAGAGAGCCCCTTCCTGCCCATATCCTCCTGGTGGGGGCTGACATGGTCACTTTCTAGGGGGCCTGGGTTCTTAGTCTCTGCTTCAGAACTTGTTCTTAAGTACAAGGCTCCATCCACCATGGTGTCCACAGTCAAGGCCTCTGGTTAATGATGAATGAGCCTAGCTGGCATTTGGCCAGTCTTCCCCAATCTGTGCCTCTGTGTCTCCCTGGCCTCAGGGGCACAGGAGGTTAGGACACAGAGCATTGTGCCTGGGCTGCCATCATCAAAGATTGTTTTGTTCCACTCCCTTCGGTGGTCAAAGAATTTCATCTCTGGGACCCAAGATGGAAGTGGATTTTCCCCATTGGGTAGAATCCAGTCTGTGTACTTGGTGATGGTAGCACGAGCAAACTAGAAAGCAAACAAGAAAGAAATATATCCCGCTTTCGTTACTTCCATAAATCAGCACCTGGAACAGTTCCTGCCACATAGTAGGTACTTCATACATAACTGCTTATGAACACTCTGAAAATACAAACTACAGTACTCCTAGCTTCCCCCAAATGGACCTGCTCTTTCATACATCTGAGGCTTCGCACCTGCTGTTCCTTAGCCTGAAACTCCCTTCCCTATCCAGCCAAAGAAATCCTACTTTTCTTTCAAAACTCAGTTCTGACTCATATTCTCCAAGGATATCTTTGACCCTGCTGGGCTGAATGGACCATCAATGCCTTATCTGTGCTATCCTGAGCTTCGTACCCATGCTCCTACATCATCGTAACTGCAAGGCTAGGAGGCTGACCTCAGAAACTGTATTCAACTCTGATCTTGAAACCACTGCTCTTCCTGAATCTGTATGATCTAGCTGCAAAGCAGAACATCCCTCCCACCCCCTCATCCACAAGTGTCTTACTGCCTCATGGGGGACAGATCCATAAACACACATATCTGGCACAGACTAGTGTTGAAATAACTTTCTAGTCCCAAGAAGGAGCTGCTCCTGCCAAGGGCGCCACGCCAACCAACCAAAACGTAGATGCCTTTCATATCCCCGTAAATGCTCAGCTGGACCAGAAACATAAACATGGTGCATCCACTAAGCCAGCTCTCTACTCTGTACTTACCTCCTTGTTCCTTCTCACCCCAAACCAGGTTGACCAATCAGTATATTCTACTTTTCTCCTCTTTGTTCTTTCTTCTTGACCCTATAAGAGCTTTCTACCTTCTATCCCGTCTTGCAGTTCTCCAAATGGAGCTGGTTGGATTCATGAAGCATTAAGTTGAGTTTGTATCATCTAAATTGTCGTCTTTATTCATTTTTTAACACTAGGTACTCAACAAATATTTGTTGCATTGAAATTAATATACCAAAGGGTCACCACCACCAAATACACATGCTATTTTGCCTGCCTAGAATGTTCACCTTTGTCCTCACTTTCCCAACAAACCACCCCATTTTAAAAAGCAAAACTTAAATACTCCCTCTTCCACAGTCCCCTAGCTGGCCGTTCCAGAGCTCCCTGAGCTTTCAGAGTTACTGCAGAAGATGACTCCCTCTAAGAAGGAAGAACTTAGGGGTGCCTTGGTGGCTCAGTGGGTTAAGCCTCTCCCTTCAGCTCGGGTCATGATCTCAGGGTCCTGGGATCAAGCCCTGCATCAGGCTCTCTGCTCAGCAGGGAGCCTGCTTCCCCCTCTCTCTCTGCCTTCCTCTCTGTCTACTTGTGATCTCTGTCTGTCAAATAAATAAATAAAATCTTTAAAGAAAAAAAAAGGAAGAACTCAGCCCAGACATGGGGCTGGCCACAATTCTTCTACCCTAGAAACACTTCTTGACTCTGAAGCCAGCAAGAGCCAGGTCTGTCCCTCCCCTGCACTGACACCACCTGGGAGGACCACTGCCCCCGCCAGAGCTGGAGGCAAAGCTAGCTTGGCTATCCCCAGCCTGCATTTTTGCCATAAAGAACAAGATCTGCATGTAAAGAAAACACTGACAGGAACCATCTGCCCTCCCCCAAAGCTTGAAAGAAGCTGCCTGTGGACTCCCTAACCCTTCCTCTCTCCCCTCCCCAGGAATGAATTTCATTTGGAGGAGAAATTAGGGGGGCTGTGAGGGAGAGGTAGGCCAGACACATCTGGACAGCTTTTCTTTGTAAATTCAGAAGACTGCAGGGAATCACTTTCTCCCCTTGACAAAGGAAATGGCCCATGGTCAGGAATTGATGACTTGCAAATCTCATGCAGGAGAAGAGGTTATTGTGCCGCAGAGGTCTTTGGGGTTTAGAAATAAAATACAGAGCAAATAATTTAAACGGGGCAGCTGTTTATGGGACCAGAAAGCCCAGCACCAGCACCAGTGCAGAGATTTGAAACTCTGGAGGCTTGGCGTTCAACGCCGCGCTGAGTCTCCGTGATGCATTCTCCGATCCACTCATTCAGTTATTTAGCAAAAGGATCTTTAGATGAGCTTAAGACTCTTTACCAGGCAGTGTGCTTGGTGCTAGGGAAATAGCCATGGACTGAGATTCATCTTCATCTCTAACAACCTCTCGGGAAACGGTCACATAAACAATAACATACAGACCCACAGTCACAAGCAATCATCTGGAAACAAAGATGGATTGGGTGTTAAGTATTATAAATGAGGTTTGTTTTTTTTTTTAAACTGTTCACTTGACTAGTACCTTGACTTTGGGGGAGGGGGTGGTAGGAGACAAAACTTTGGAGAACAGGGCACAAAGCTGGTCCCAAATATTATCCATTCTGCCTATGAGAAGAAAAAAAAAAAAAAAAAGACTTCTGAGAGAGTAGGAAACAGAGCAGTGTGAAAGTCAGTGGCATATTTGGGGAAAAGGGGCCATTGCATGACCCAAGCTCAGGAAATGTGATGGAAAGTATCAGGGGAGAAGCCTGTAGAGGAAATCAAGGGCCAATTATTGGAAGATGGGCCATGCAACAGTATCGTACATCACCACTGTGCGTGGTGTTTTCCATGGAAGTTTCCGTGGAAGTTTTCCAAATGATAGGCAGGCTTATAGATGGATGGACTTACCAGGAAGCCAAGGGAAGAACCAAAGTTCAAAGCAGCCTCCTATAAACATAAGATTTATCTGAAATTTCAACTTCTCTGCTTAAAAAAAAAAAATCATGTGCATTTTACATTCTCCTTCATAATATAATTTTGGCTTCCCTTTTTTTCTTTTTTTCTTTTTTTTAAGTTATTTTTCCCAACTCTTTCAGTGGAATGAATACCCAGCAGTTGCCCTTATGTCTTTCAACATATGGACATGGGTAACCCTCCTGGGAGTATGGAGGTGGAAACCCACTCAAGGTTTTAATCAAAAGAAGACAAAGGAACAACAGGATGAAGGCTTCACTCCTACCTCCACCCTACTCAATACCAGAGAGCCTCCTTCCCCACGGGGCAAGAAAATGTAAGTAAAGGACACAGTTCCTCTTATGCAAGTGGGCACAAATCCAGAGCTAACGCAATGAGGTCACCCATCCATAGCACAATTCATAGCTCTGGTCATCCACCAGGACCACAACTATCCAGGGGTCTTCTCCAGTGAGATGACCCAACAATTCATGTTCCAGTGCATCTCAGTCCTTCGTGGTCCTGTTCCTGAAGGGGTCTAACAGTGTTTTGAAAACCTTTTCACTGGAACATAGTCCTGTGACAAGACCAAGGAATCCGCTTCATAGTCCTCACTGTGCTCACCATAGAGCCAGAACACTTTCCCCTCCGTGGTGGAAATCAGGCACCCAAGCCAAACATTGTTTCTTTGTTCACCTCATGGTTGCAGGTGTCCAGAGTGGTCAGGGAACCCCCATAGCTAACTTTACTCTGGCAAATGAAAAAACTAGGTGGGGACGAGCTAGGAAGCACCTGCCTGTCCTTTTCAAGTCTTTGATGGTTGCAAAAGTGTCTCTAGCTCTCCTCAGAAATGTAGTATTCCTTTTGATTTTTTTTGCTTTTTTTTTTTTTTTGTGTAGTGGTGAATATTTTGTTAAGTGGTGAATATTAATGGCTTCTGTGTGATCCTTTCTCCCCATAGTCGGCCTCACCATGGGTCAGGAAGCTGGGTGCAATTTCCATCAGTTACTGAAATTATCCATCCCAGCCAGGCATCCAGACCGGAGTAATAATGACAAGGAGTTTAGTGCCCCATAGTCCTTCTATGAAGGGTACTTGAGTGAGATCTCTATTATCTGACCTACAGAAGTCCTTCCCCCAAGCCCCCCACTGCTTCCTCTTTTAAACGGTGGAACACGGTGCCATTCAGCATTCCTAGTACTGGCTAGAAGCCAGTACCAAATACAATACCAAGAGGTTCACAACCACTTGTCTTTCCTTGAGGTACAACTGCTAGGTCGAAATGGCGGCAGATTCCTTTGGCATAGACCAAGAAGATATTCACAGGATGCTATGGGATGTGTGGAGCAATGTCCATTTTCAAGGGGTCCAGGCCTTCCCTCCACCCAGAAATTCAGTGACTGCAGACTGAGCCAGGAAATGGGAAGTGTCATGGTTCAAGACAGTCATTGTTTCACCCTCGACTACACTACAGTCTGCCTGGGGAGACAGAAATTATATGCAGACATGTTTAATGTCTAATCACATCATGATACATCAGGAGAGGAATACAGGGTACTATGATAATGTGGCGTAGGGGACTCTGCCCTAGACCAGTTAAGAAAGCTTCCGAGGAAATGACACTGAAGCTCAAAATCTACAGGAAAAACAGCCATACTGTCAGAATAGGAAAAGCATGACATCACAGTCCCATTTTTGTTCCAGTTTTATTTTAGAAGTTAGGTACTTACATATATAATTGGACTATCCCTCTACTCGGTTTGGAACACATCTTATATTCCAGGAACTGGACAGGGTACAACGTGATCATTTATATGCAATATGTACATACAGGTAATAGGAAAATGTCTGGAAGCACATATAAAAAAGTGTTAAGGATGGGTGTCTCTGCAAGGTAGAGTTACGAGTTTTTTCCCCATAGAAATAGTTCCATGATTCTTCCTCACACACACACACATTCACACACACACGCAGTTATTATTTTTGCAATAAGAAGAAAAGCAACTCCTTAGTTTGCTTGAAGAGAGAGAAGGCTATACATCTGACCTCTTGACTCTCACCTCCAGCAGGGTCTAGCTGTGCAACGGTCTCTGCATCCCACCTGTCACCATGGACTTCCAGAACTGAGACCTAAAGCCCGACGAGCGGAGAGTGGTGTCAGACCAGCCCACGGCTGCAGCATTTAGGACCTTGTACTGAGCCCAGTGCGTAATCTGACACTAGACAGCCTCACCGTGCTCTTTCTGGAACATCTGGCCCCGGCTGCTGCCTGGACAACATGCATCCCAGGGCCAAGTGTCCCTGGGAGGACTGGGCCATCAGAGCCCCCCAGATGCATCTCCAGCCTTCACCTAGAAGATGGACACCGGCTGCTGTTAGTCAAAACTGCACTGGCCTCAAACAGAACAAGTGGTTGAGCCAATGTCCTTACCACCTCTGCACTGAGGACCATTAAAACATCTTGAACGCTTTCCCTAATGTTTTGGGTTTGTCAAACCTCTCAGTCATGCTTGGCTGATTAATTCTAAATGCACGAGGCTTAAAAAGAAGCAGGGGGGAAGCAAATGGGATCCTTATGTTTTTGATTCATTCACATCTAATTCAGCCAGATGTGAGGGAAGGCACGGGGAGGGATACCAGATGCCTTGCATTTGATCATGGAGCATCCCAACAAGACGAGAGGCGACAGGGACTGGGTGCCAACAGGGAACCAGAAAACCCGGATTCTGGTCCCATCTTTACTAAGTACTGCCTCTGTGCTGGGCCCTGTGCTGGGCAGGATTCAAAGTTCAATGCCAGAGATAAATAAATAAGCAACGAATCCCCCTAAAGTGTGTTAGGGATGTACAGAGTATACTGGGACATCAAGAAAGAGGAGGTCAGTTCTGCCCAGAGTATAAAGAAAGGCTCCACAGGCAGTAATAATGCCCATGGGCCCTGTTGACCGAGTTCTTGCTGTGCTTATTAGTTTTACAGGGCCGCCTTAACAAATTACCACAAATCAAGTAGCTCAGCACAACGGAAATGTATTCTCTCACAGTTCAGGGTGCTAGAAACCAAGGTGGGCATTCTGTCTGCAGGTTCCAAGCACAGATCTGCTCCATGCCCCTCTCCTTGCTTCTGGGGATGGGGCATGGAACAATCCATGACGTCCCTGTCCTGGGAGTTGTATCCCTCCAATCTCTGGCTCTGTCTTCACATGCCCCCACCCCCGTCTGTCTCCGTGGGTCTCTCCTTCCGGTAAGGGTACCAGCCATTGGATGTAGGACACACCCTACATGTCAAGGTCCTATTCCCAAATCCATGGAAACTCACAGTACTGGGAGATGAGGACTTGAAACTGATCTTGGGGGGACACAATTAACCCAGCACCCCCTGTTTCAGCCCCTTCCATACATGATACATGATATGATGTGATTCTTACAACAGCACAAGAAGATAGGTGCTATCATTAGCCTTATTTTATATATGAGGAAACAGAGGCTGAAAAGGGCCCACAGCTCAGCACAGGTCACAGAGCCAACAAGACGAAAAGCTTGCTTGGCTCCCAGATCAGACAGTCTCCAAAGCTCTGTTACTCCCAGGAGCTGATTCCTGGGTTGCTGGTCATCAGGCATAGAACAAAGTACCGGGGAGTTACTCATTTTGAGGAGAAGCTGCTGCTGGGACAAAGGCATGGAGGAGGGAGCCTTAGTCTTAAGTCAGACACTGAGTCCCTGTGACATTTAGGGCAAGCTGTCTTTCCTCTCTGACTTAGATGCTCTTCCTGCCTCCTGCCCTTACACCGCTGCTGGAGCCACGTTACAGACCTTGAAAGATTCAGCTGCATCCCAGGCTTTAGAAGCTATCCCCTCACTTGGGAGACGCCCCACCCTCAATCAGCCTGCCTCCTAATCCCTTGCCAGCTGTGTGCCCCTGCTTGTCTGACTCTCTTCCTCATAATAACAATAAGAAGTAAGTTGCCATGAGATGTTTCTGTCCTCCGGGATTAGGCTAAGGGCTCTACATGCATTGTCTTACTGAATGCCCACAAGGAATCTTAAATGCATATTGCTAAGCGAGAGAAGCCAGGCTGAGAAGGCTTCATACTGTGTGATCCCAGCTATAAGATGTTCTGGAAAAGGCAAACAGAGACAGCAAACAGATCCATGATTGCCAGGGGTCAAGGGGGAGGAAGGGAAGGATGAACTGGAGAAGCACCGGGCATTTTCAGGACAGTGAAGTCACTCTATCTGATATTATAATGGTGGGGACATGACGTTTGTCAAAACTCACAAAAGTCACAGAGCCATAGAACACAAGGTGTGTGCTCTGAGGTAAGCCGTGGACTTTGGTTAAAAGTTTGGTTAAAATTCATGCACCATCGCTGGTTTATCAATTGTAACGACCGTGCCACATCCATCAAGATGTTAATAATAAAAACACACACATGTACATAAGCCCCCATCTGGATCCCCAGCGTGTTCACATCACTGAGGACACACAGTGACCTCGGGCTTCCAAACATGGGGTAATAAAGAAGTAAACTGTCTGAGCTCAAAGTCCAAAGAGACTTGTCCTCCAGGCATGCAACTCGGGGGAGAGGATCTGAAAGGGAAGGGGGACACTTGGTTGGGGACAAGTTCCAGATGTGAGCAGGGACACAGTTTCTGCAGTCTGGATGCTGCCTGCCGAGCCCCTCAGGAGCCAAGGTTTCGAGGCTCAGCTCTGACCCCCTCCGCCCGACCCTTGCCGATTCTCCTGGAACCAAGACAATGGACTGCAGACACCCAGAGCCTCCCACCGCTTTGGTGCCCTTCTCCCTGCCCTCACCTCCCTGCTCCCCCTTTCTCTTGTCTACCCTCCCAAGAGCACGGTTTACCACTTCTCACTTGCAGGAAGCAGGGACAACATCGAGGGGACACATGGCTCTTGGCTTTCATCCTAATTGGATCACATGCCAGGCCCCCCTAGATAAAACACAGTCCTGTGACCTCCTGCAGTGCCCTGCCTCCATGGTTCATACTCACACCTCTCCAGCTTCTTCCCCTCCTTAGGCACTGGGCTCTCTCCCACTAGGCTGATGGACTAACCATGGAAGAAGTAGAAAACCTGCCTACCACCACCCTCCTGCCCACCGCAGCGCCACCCCCACTCCGCCCCCACAGTGGTGAGTATGTCCCTGCTACTTCAGACACTGCGTGATTCTAGAGGCCAGGTCCAGGTGCTGGCTCACCTGTTGCTGTGGACTCCTTCCTTCTACCCCCACCCCCGAGAGTGCCCCCTGTTCTTGCCACACCAGCCAACTGGGCCCTGTTCCCTAGATGGGACTTGCCCAGAGGCATCCCTCTGGGCCTTCCCTCACGCCCCTTCCTCTGCAGGGAGTGCCTTTCTTCATCTTTGGGCCCCTACTTACCCGTGAAGGCTTAGCTTCAATGTTATCCCCTCTACAAATCCCCACCTCCACCCCCGTGCTCCCAAAGCGGCTCACCCCCGAGTCTGGATTTCTGAAGATCTTCCTTCTACATAAAGCACTTTGCCTCGCATCTGTTTCCATTCCTATCTCCCCCAGATAGACTCATTACTTGGCTTCTATCTGCCCAGCTTGGAGCAGAGTAACTGGCACATAGTAGGTACTCAGGACGGTTCCTGCATGGATGCGTGGGCAGGAAGGAGTTAAAAGTGGCTGCTGTCCCAGAGCATGGACTCATGGGGCTGATGGAAACCATTTGGGAAATGCAACTCTTCATCCCCAGTTCCAACCCTCTCCTGCCTAGGTTCCACCTCCCTAGTGTCTTATCAGAGGCTGAGAGCCTCCACGCCAACCATAATGACCACCTTAAAGCAGGTGTGGTGTTTTCTTTCCTAGAAACCAAGGCATGTTCTCTGAGCTCTTCTGATGTCCCCCACCGCTGATCCAATTTCCAGCACTGACTACCACTGGGCTCACGTAGCCATTCTGCTTAGGAGTTCCCAGAGACAGCCTTCTCTCCATCAGAGACGGAAAATGGAGTGTTCACTCATCAGCATCTAATGGGCTGGGAACAGAGAAGAATCAGGCCTGAGCTTTACCCTCAAGGATCTCGAGCCTGGTTGGCAGACCAGTGAGTGCAGATGCATAATACAATATGGTTCAGGGTGAAAAAGAAGAACTCCCAGAGAAGGGTGGGTAAAAGTGTGAGGACAAAGGAAAGGACATGGAACCCAGCTCAGAATGTTTCAGGAAAGCTTCCTGGCAGAGGCAACACCTAAGCTGAGTTTTAAGCATGTACAAGCACAGGGCCTTAGGCAATTTCAGATCCAGACCCCCCCCCCCGGGGTGTCTGGAGCATCCCCAGGGCAGTGTCAGGAACAGGGAGGAGACTCTGTCATCCTCAGCCTCCCAGAACCTGCCGTTGCCCCAGGCAGGAGAGGCCCATGGCCAGAAATTCTCCAGTTGCCTGGGTGACTGCTGTCGCTGCTGGTGCCGAGGTCCCACAGCTCAGGATGCAAAGACCTCTTTTCTTGGTCATATCTCCCATTTTTAGAGCTTTTTCAAAAGGCCAGACCACAGTGGCCTTATCAGACAGACCATGTGTCTTAGCATCAACATAGGCAGGGCAGTCCAATTGGGTTCCAATTCATTTCTGACCTTGGACAAGCCACTAAACCTAACCTGCTTCCTGATCCATTAAAAGAAGGCAATACAAATATGTCCTTATGGTTGTTGAGGGGAATGCATGAAATCAAAGATGAAACCCCATCTTTCGAGCCTCTTTTGCTCCCTCGCTCACACCATGCTCCCTTCTGCCTTCCGCATGTCTTCCCTTAGCGGAAGGTCCTACCCCAACTTGCCTGGATAGCTCCTACTCATCTTCCAGGATTTCCCCTGAAGTCACTCCCCAGAAGAGATTTCCAGATGCAGACCCAAATCCCTTGTATCACAAAGGCTTACGGAACCTGGAATTTCTCCTGTATCATATTTAGTGAACTTGAACATTGAGTAGATGACGACATCTTTGCCAGCCAACTGTCAGGACTCATCTTTCTGGTTCAAGGCCATATCCCCAGCTCTCCCGCACTGTCTGAGGCACAGCAGGTGCTCAGTAAGTATCTACCACACGGATACACAAATAAGTAAATAAATAAATGGGAAATCAATGTTGGATGGGCATTACCCATACCACATTCTCAGTCCACTACTTACCAGCTATGTGACTCAGTTGCCTTATCCATAAAATGGGAAAAATAAATACCCCAAATGACTCTGCAAAATAGCTATTGACCTAATGTCTATAAAATCCTGGTCTTGGAGTAGTGTTACAAACAAGACAACAGGCCCCAAATGAAGTTACTTGTGCTAAGCCCTGTGGCACCAAACTCAGACTTAATTACAGTTTTTGCTCTCCCCAAAATGCAACCAGAAGCCAGTCAATCAGGAATCACCCGGTCGACAGCTCATGAGGCACCCGTCCTGCGGGATCCCAGCCGACCCCTGTAGGAAAGCCCCCGGTAACAACAGGTCCGCCTTTTGCCCGGCATAACCTCCTTGCTCCTGCTCCTTTCTGCCTCCAGAGCCTTTCCTTGCGTACAGCTCCTCAGAGCTTCTTTCCATGTGCTGGAGCAGATGCTGCCCAATTCAAATCTATTTTGGCTTAAATAAACTCTTAAAATGTTTACTATGCCTAAGCTTATCTTTTTTTTTTAATTAAATTTATTTATTTTCAGCATAACAGTATTCATTATTTTTTTTGCACCACACCCAGTGCTCCATGCAATCCGTGCCCTCTCTAATACCCACCACCTGGTACCCCAACCTCCCACCCCCCTGCCCCTTCATTCCCCTCAGATTGTTTTTCAGAGTCCATAGTCTCTCATGGTTCACCTCCCCTTCCAATTTCCCCCAACTCCCTTCTCCTCTCCAACTTTTAACGGGAAGAAATCCACATGTGAGAGCGACCATTCTTGTCTTAAAGGCAAAGAGTACTGAGAGAGGGCCTCTGTTTCAGTGGTCAGAAGAGATCCTGTCCCCACGTTTCCAAAGGCCGGGAAAATACTGTGTGACCCTCTCCCCGGTATCACCCAGTGCCCTCCAGGAGATGCTTGAAGGGAGAGACACGGCCTCGGGCTGGGTCAGGCTTGCCACCCTGAAAACAGAGGCTGTCCCACTTCAGGGGCTGCTGCAGCTCCCCGCACTCCTGCTTCCGACCAGAGCAGAAAGGCAGGCAAGGGATCACTGCCAATAGCCTTGTGCAGACTCATCATTTCAAATCCTTGCTCTGAACATGTGTTTTTGATCTCGCACAAAACATGGCTTTCTGGTTTCCATTACCTTTGTTTCGTTTCAGAATAGAATTTTTTTAGAGCCTGAGGAAGGGAGGGAGATGCAAGCAAGCCAGCGAGAGTGTGAGCCTGTGTGCTTTTCATGCTTCCCTCAGAAGAAGGAGGGATGGGAAGGCCAAGAAACCGGTGAGGGCAGGCTTGCGTCGATGCCTTCCAGTCAGTCAGTGACTCCCCAAGCATCTGCTGAGCACCGGCCCCATTCAAGCAGACGGGAGAAGAAGATGACCGACACGTGGTCCCCGTGGTCAGATAATTGCCATCGAATGAAGCAGATAAACTGTTTCACAGCCTTCTAAGATAAGACAGATTTTTCTTCTGGAAGGGAAGAGGAGAAGGTAGGGAGGGACTAAAGGAAGGGGGGGAAAAAAAGAAGGAAAAAGAGAGAAAGAATGGAGTGGGGAGAAGAAGGGAAGAAAGAAGGCAGGGAAGGCATAACAAATAGCACGGAGGACAAGGGGAGTTGGAGAGGAGAAGGGAGCTGGGGGAAATTGGAGGGGAGGTGAACCACGAGAGACTATGGACTCTGAAAAACAATCTGAGGGGTTTGAAGTGGTGGGGGGGTGGGAGGTTGGGGTACCAGTGGTGGGTATTAGAGAGGGCACGGAGTGCATGGAGCACTGGGTGTGGTGAAAAAATAATGAATACTGTATTTCTGAAAATAAATAAATTGAAAAAATTTTAAAAAATAAAATAAAATACTAGGTGTGGGGAAAAAAAAAAAAAAAGAAGAAGGCAGGGAAGGTAGGAAGCTGATGTATTCCCGACTTCCTATGTGCCAGGTACTACACTTAAGCACCTTACATCTTGTATTTTATGTAATCCTCAAACTGCCCTTTAAGGAAAGCCCATTTACCATTTTACAGGTGAGAAAAGAGAGACATAGGGGACACCCGAGGCCTCATAGCAGGCTGAGTGGTCTGGAGCTGGTGGCGCCAAGTTGGCTATGATGGGCAAAGGGGCCCCTCCTTCCTGCCCATGTGAGGAGCCCGGAACCCAGTTAGTCCCCTGGCTCCTTGAAGGCTGCCCACAGCCACAGGAGGTTAAAACCAATGGACCTTCAGCATCATGACTCAACCCATTCGAGGAGAAACTGAGATCCAGAAGCAGGTGGAGACTTAGCTGGGGTCCAATGGACAGTTCATAAGAAACCTGGGCTCCAGAGCCCATGGGGAGGTCAGCAGTACCAATGGCCGTGGCATTTAATTGTTTCCAGACCACAGAAGCCTGCGGTGCACCTCCTTGCTCTGTCCCATTCTGACGGAGGCATTCCCAGGTCGGCTGAGCAGAAAGGTTTGTTTTGGCAGAAAGCTGGGTGCTGTCCAGCTCGATAATCCCCCATGTTAACACACCATTATGTGTGTCGTTAACAGACTTGGCAACTGGGACTTCACCTTTTTTTTCTTTACATTCTCTTTTTATTTTCAAAAAAATAGAAAAATAAAATGCAACCCTCATGTGGGAATCAGACAGACCAGCCACACAGGTACAGGCTGACTGGGTGGAAAAGGAGGCCTTTATCAAAAACACATCATTTCTGCCCAGGAAGTATCTTGTGACTCTGTTCTGAAAAGAAGCCCTGTCTGTCATCACAGGTGGGGTTCGCTCTTCATGACCGGGACAAACATCCAGCCTCTTTCTCCTGTGGCTCCCCAGCACTGCCCCCATACCAGCCTAGCTCATGGAATGGAAGAAGTCTATGGGATCAAGCAGACTTTGATTAAAGACTGGCTTCATCAATTTGTGGCTTGTGAGACCTTAATCAGGAAATTTCACCTCTCTGAACCTCAGTATTCTCATCTGGAAAATGGGAGTAACCAGGAGTTCTCATAGTTCAGCCTTTGCTCCATTCATGCCATGTTCAGCAGCTCCCACATTTTAAAAAAGAAAGAAAAATATGTTAAGGTAATATTGCACTTGTATTATTTACCCAGACCTTGTTCTTAATACTCAAGATAGACAGATAAATCAGACACGGTCCTTGCCTTCCAAAAGCTTACAGGCTCACCATGGAGTTAGATGCAAAGAAATGGAATGGATTTGGGCACCTGGCTGGCTCCGTCGATACAACATGCGATTCTTTATCCTGGAGTTGTGAGTTCAAGCCCCACAGTGGGTATCGAGGTAACGTCAACATTTTTAAAAAAGAAAAGAAAGAAAGAAATGTGATGCAATCAGTATCCCACGAATGCACAGTAAACAGTTCTCGCCAACTGCAGTGTTCACACACTGATGGGAGCCCTGTGTCCTCTTGCCTTGGCCATTGCATTGACCTCCTAGCTGGTCTCCCAGGTCCCTCCTTGCCCCTGCTCAGCCTATCCTCAGGAAAGCGGCCAGCACGAGTCTTTCAAAACATCAGTCGACCATGTCACTTTCCTGTACAAAACCTGATGGCTCTCCTACGCTTCTCAGGGGGTGGGGAGGATCTAAAGCTCTTACACTGGCCTAGAAGGTCCTCTGACCCGGCACTTCCTCTGTCTCACTCCGTCCTCACTCTGCACCAGCCACACCAGTCTTCCTGCCATTCCTTGAGCACCCCTAGAAAGCTCCCACTTCCAACTCTTCATGTGCCCCCCTGGAACAGGGTTTCCCTAGGTATCTGCACAGCCCCTCCCTCTGCTCAAATGATGTCTCATCAGAGAGACACTGTGACCAAAATGACACCCCCACTGCCCTTCAGAAGGAAATGTTTCTCCACCTATTCTCTAAAAATGAGTTAGAGGAATTAGGTGAAAATGGGGAAATGGGGGAAGTTGGGAGTGAGGGGGGCATTCCAGAGGGAACTGTGTGAGAAAAGGAAGAGAGGAAAGAATCATCTTGTATGTTCTGAGACACACAAACATTCTAGTTTTGTTTTTTGGGTTTTTTTAAGATTTTATTTATTTAGGGGCGCCTGGGTGGCTCAGTGGGTTAAAGCCTCTGCCTTCGGCTAGGGTTCTGATCCCAAAGTCCTGGGATGGAGCCCCACGTCAGGTTCTCTGCTCAGTGGGAAGCCTGCTTCCTCCTCTCTCTCTCTCTCTGCCTGCCAGTCTGCCTAGTTGTGATCTCTGTCAAACAAATAAAATCTTTAAAAAAAAAAAAAAAGATTTTATTTATTTATTTGACAGAGGGGGGTGGGGCACAAGCAGACAGGGTGGTAGGCAGAAGGAGAGAGAGACGCAGGCTGCCTGTCAAGCAAGGAGCCCAATGTGGGACTTGATCCCAGGACCCTGGGATCATGACCCGAGCCGAAGGCAGCCGCTTAACGGACGGAGCCACCCAGGTGTCCCAACACTCTAGTTTTATAGGACACACATGTGTGTATGGGAGAGGGGCTTGTGTGCACAAGCCCATGATGGGGCTGCGCACAGGATAACAAGAGATGAAGCTGGGGATGTGGAAAGAAACTATGCATGAAGGGACTCCTATGGCGGTTGAGGACATGGGATCTTCCATGCTAGGGAAAGCCATAGAGAAATGACACGATCAAATTTGTAGAAAGATCCTTCTGACCAATTGGCAGAGAATATATTTGAGGGAAGTCAGAATGAGAAGCATGGAAATAAACTAGCTGAAAATACAATAAGTACAATATAAATCAGAACAGAAAAAAAAAATTGCTCTGTTTCCTATAACTACAACCACTTTTTAAAGAGAGTCGATCCCATTAATGGAAGAGGAAAATGAAGATTCTATTTATTTATTTATTTATTTATTTATTTATTTGAGAAAGAGAGCACATGTGCACGCAGATGAGGGGGGTGGGGGGCAAAGGGAGAGAAAGAAGCAGACTCCTCGCTGAGCAGGGAGCCCAACATGGGTCTCCATCCCAGGACCCAGAAATCGCAGCCGCCCAAAGGCAGCCACCCAACTAACTTAGCCACCCAGGTGCCCCTAAGGGGAGAATTTCTATCCTCTAAGAATTTCTGTGACTTTGGTCAAATAGCTTTGAGGACGAGAGTAATGAAGACCTGAATTCTCTGCATAATAGAAAGGATCTGGATGTCCGTAGAGAATCTTAATGGGTAAAAATAGGAATAAAGGAAAAAGGAACCAACAAGACAATGTGATGTTAGTTGCTGAGCTGGCAGCTACTGAATTTTTGATGAAAAAAATGCAGGAACAAAAGAGTTTAAAAAAAAAAAAACAGAAGTACATAATTTATGATTGTAAGTTGCTTGCTAACTAATGTGGTTTCCACTTCGGGATGGAATCCTGGGATGGATTCACTGGGATGAATTTGCCCTCCCATCATCAAAACAAAATAAATGTAAACTGGACTAAATACACAAGGCACCAGTTTTCTGGCAGTGGTTGGACAACAGGCAGCACAAGCATGGGTCCCCCAGAAGAAGGGGGGATCACGAGGTAAGCCCCAGAGTTGCTCTGGCTCTCTGTCTGGGAATAATTTCCCCCCAGCAGAGCAGAGGTAGAGCTGAGCAGAGCAGGAAAGTTCTAGGGAGCTGGGAAAATAGAAATCTGAGTTTAGAGAAGTTGAGATGACATTGTGAGGTGGGGCATCAGAGACGGGCGCACTGCACAGACCAGGTCCCCAGAAGCTTGAGTAGGAGTGTCCTGTAGAGTCCTTGGCTGCAGACTCGATGACACAGGACAGCTTTGCAGGGGACAAGCTGCCCCAGGCTAGAGCACGGAACAGAGATACTTGACAGCAACTTTGATCTTGGATTTCCAGCCCCCAGAATTGTAAGAAAAATTCATTTCTGCTGCGGAAGCCACCCAGTCTGTGGTATTGCGTTCCAGCAGCAGGAGCTGATGAATACACTATATAAAGAATACAGGTCGAGTGGCTACATTGATACAAAGTCATTAGCTGTTCCTGCTGTGCCATCCTATTGGGTGAGAGCTGAAATCTACATTGTGAAATCTACATTGTGCAGGCAGGCTTCTTTACCCACATCAGGAGAGGGCTTGGGTCTAGTGCCTGGGTCTAGACACTGCAGAGAAAGCATACGCTAGCACAGAAAACCTGAAACCTGAAACAGAACCTCCGCCCCCTCGAAAATCTGCAGAACCTTAAGGACAGTCGATGTCCATAGGCCATGAAATCATGGTTAGAGCTCCTGTCTGAGGATGTTCGAGACTCCAGATGTTATCTGGGTTTAATAATTTGGAAAAGCCTCATAGTAATATTGACAATGATGACAAGGATGATGATGATGATGGCAGAAATCTCTTTTTTCCAAGTCTGGGACACTTTTCCTCTAGTATACAGCACTTTCTGCTTTCCAGAAGCAAGCTGGATGATGGACATTCAGATCAAATAAAGGAGTTCAGAACCTGGGAGGGGTGGGCACAGGCTTCTCAGAGGAGGGGACCTCTACCCTGGATCTTAAAGAATGGGCCCAATTAGGAACTGTGGAGATGTGCTGTGCCAGACACAGGGTGTCCCTGGAGAGCCATCACAGGCAGGAAGGAATGTGTCTTTGCAGCCCAAGGACAGAGAGATTCCAGTGAAGGAACACTGCTGCCCTGGGGAGCCCTTTGGGCCTGGGAGCAATTGTCAGCTTTATTTTGACCATTTTTTTCCTCATGTAGAAAAGAAAAAAAAAACTACTTAATCTGGGATTATAACACCCACTCCCCAGAGTGGCAGGAAAGTTGTATGACATAATAGAGTGATTCTTTGAAAATGTAAGAAAAGATCTCTTCGCTTGTCTGCTCGAAACCCTCAAATGGAAAGACGGACGGATGTGTAGAGGTAAGAGAGGAGGCGGCGCTGGGGCGAGGGCTGGGGTCTGGGACAAGGTTTCAGTCAGAGCTTCCTGAGAAAGGTCACAGCAAGAAGATTTTTGTGAAATAAAAATCTTTACTGTGAGGGCGCCTGGGTGGCTCCATCAGTGAAGCATCTGCCTTCGGCTCGGGTCATGATCCCAAGGTCTTGAGATCGAGCCCCACACCAGGCTCCCTGCTCAATGCGGATCCTGCTTCTCCCTTGCCCTCTGCCTCTCCCCTTGCTTGTGCTCTCTCTCTCTCTCTGTCAAATAAATAAAATCTTTTTAAAAATCTTTATTGTGTTAAAAGAAAAACTAAAAGCCATTTCACAGACATGCCCCCATCTCAGAGCAAAAGCGTACCTCGTGAACCAACTAACCAGGCGCCATGTGGCCAGGATGGCTGTGATACCTCTCCTCACCCTGCCATACACAGACACGGGCTTCTGGCCAGGCCCTAAAGCCCTGAGGCACATTCCCACAGCAGAACCTTTGTACGTGCTCTTCTCCCTGCATGGAGACACTTGCTTCCCTGCCACTCTCACATGTGTGCTTCAAGTTCCTCTATCAGAAGGTCTCACCTGACCACCAGGGAAAACCACACACACAGGCTTGTCCCCACCGAGGCTTTTTTTTTTTTTTCTCTCTAGCACTCAGCATCTTCTGATGTGCTATACCCCTTATTTATTGAGCCTGTTGATTCCCTGGCTCCACTGCTAGGAAATAATTGCCAGGCATCAGATTTTGTCAATTCTGTTCACTGCCATAACCTGGTGCCTAGGACAGTCCTAGCACATAACTGGTGCTTGATGTATATTTGTAGAAGGAAGGATGGAAGGGAGGGAGGGAGAGATGGAGGGAGGAAAGAAGGAGGAAGAAAGGAAAGAAAGAGAGAAAGCGAGGAAGGGAGGAAGATAGAGAAAAGGAAAGAAGGAAGGAAGAAAGGGAGGAAGGAGGGATGGATTTGGGAAGGAAGTGGGAGAGTAAAGAGGGAGGGAGACATAAAGCACTTTTCACTGTTCTTAGCACAGAGTAAACCTTCAATAAAGGGTGATTTTTTATTACTAGATGTGAAAAATAAAGCATAGAAAGAAAAAAAATGACTTGATCAAAGGCATAAGAAACTTTGAGATTCTTTTTGTTCTGTTTTGTTTTTCTTTTTTTGTTTGTTTTTCTGTTTTCCTGTTTTTTTCTTTCTGTTCTTTTTTTTTTTTTTTTTTTTTTTTTTAGAGAGGAGGGGAGAGAGGGCACTTGTTGAGCAGGGGGAGGGGCAGAGGGAGAGGGAGAGAGAGTCTGAAGCAGACTCCATGAGCGGGGCTTGATCTCATGACCCTGTACTGAAATCAACAGTCAGACATTTAACCAACTGAGTCACCCAGGCACCCCTGGAATGTTTTTGATGGGACCACTGCTAGGCCCCCAGTCCCTTACTTGTAACATATAGTTAAAATAAAAATTTTCCCTATTGTGGGCCTGGTTCTTTTCATATTAACTCTGCATATTGGTTATAGGAAATGAGGGTGTTGTTTTCATTTTAATCCCGAGAACAGTGATGCTCAGAGAGGTTAAGTGACTGCCCAAAGTCACATGGCAGGTAAGTAGTTGGATCAGGATTCAGACCCGGGCCTGTATTTCAAGTCCAGTGGTCCTTCCCTAATAAAGCAGGAGAGGGGTGTGGCAAAGATGCCAACAGCTTGAAATGAAATCCATCACACACAGGCCCAAATGCAAGCCTCCCTCATTTAGCCTCGGGCGGGTTTTCATCTCAGCCTTGACCTTCAGAGAAGCCTGCTGACACTTTGGCGTCTGTCTTTGAAAGTCAGCTGCCTGTTTTTCAGACTCATAAATTGCCTGTAAAAAGTGTTTCATTATTCTGTCCAGGCAACATCAAATACCTGGGCCGTATTTCATGAAAGTTCCCCCTTCAGGCCCAGGCCACAGGGCAGGCAGCATTTCTGTCTCCAGGAAACCCCTGAAATCCACCTTCTGGATTATTCCACGGGAGACAAATTAGAAGTGAAAGCGGCTGCCTGCACTCTTTCATGTTCGTGGGGGAGTTGGGTGGGTGTGGGCTGCCAGGCACCAAAGAATTCTTTATTCTTTCGTCACAGGGGAAATGCAGGGGAGAAAGCAAGCCCAGCACCTTTCCACCCACACATCAGTCTCGGGGCATCGAATGGGAGAGGGCCCCCAAAGGTGTCATTCCCGAGGCAGAGAGCTACTGAAGGGTTGGGCCTCGCACACCCAGAGCCTGGCCTAGGCAGAAATATAAATATGAAACGGGAAGTGTGTCTGGTCATGATCTAAAAGTCAGGGGGCCTCTGTTCAAACCCCAGCCTGGCCATTACGAGGTATGTGTCTTTAAACGGGTCACGACCCTTCTCGACACAGTGCCCAGGTGCTCTGCGAATCTTTGCTCTGTCATTCTGCGATGTCTGTATTGATTGACACATTCACGTCTGTGACTCTCGTATTATGACCCCGGGTCTTTCTTGATCCCTTCCCTGAGTTGAGCACATATGATTCTCCACTACCACTTCTATGGTCTTCGCTCCTGCCTCCAAGGAGGTGCAAAGGCCACCAGAGCCAGCGGTGATGGAGAAAGGACCTGGGGACCGCCCTCTCGCAGCTGGCAGCAGTGTGGAGGGCCCTCTCTCTGCCAGGCCCACGGGTGTTCTTTTCCCCAGACCCCCAATGAGGTGCTATTGTTATTCCTACTCTAAGGGAAGGGGCCTGGGGCTCAGTGCAAGGATGTGAGTTGCCCGAGGTCATCAGCTCTAAAGTCAGGACACAGACGTGGGGATTCACATTCAGTTCCATGTCTCTCCGGTCTGTGGTTGTTTCATACTTCGCAAGACCTCCCAGAATCCTGGGTGGGGAACCATAGGACCCAAATGAGTATCATTATTTCCAAGCTAAGGAGCTCTGGGAGAGCTTCCTGGAGGCAGAGACACTTTTTGAATTGGGCCAGTCAGGGTTGGCCATTTTTGAATAAGCCAGTCAGGGTTGGCGGCGTTCCATCCCATCGCTCACACACACACACACACACGCACTCACACTAACACACTTCGGCATGGACCCCGAGCTGGAAGAATGTGTGTACACACTCAAAGGAGAGCTGCTGATTTAGTGCTGACACCCCTCCAGCCGTGGAAGTGTGGGGTCCCAACACTGTTATTATTTCTTTTTCCACAGGCAGAAAACATCTGTCCAGTGAAAATTATATTTGCTAAGAGACCACAGCATACCTGCCAGGAGCCCACACCCTCCCCCTTCAGGCCTTCCTGTCAGCAGCGCCACAGCTTGTACCCTGATGGGATTCTCCACAGACCCCATCCCTCCTTACCCCGACGAGACGCTGGGCACTCTGAGCTGACCAGAAGGACAGAGGGTGTCCTCTGACATAGGCTTCCCTAGGAACCACTGAAATGGAGCTTGGGACTCTCCAGAGCAGAACTCAGATCCACTTAACTGCCCCCAGATCTCACTTAACCGGCACTCATAAGTCGCCTAGATAGAATTCATTTACCAGGAGTCAAAGCACGGTGGGAAGAAAGAAGAGTAAAGAGAAAATTTTCAAAGACCCTAATATATCCTAGCCCTGGGCAAGTTTCTCCATCCCCCAGCAGACTGCAGCCCCCTTCCTACCCTTCTACTACTTGGGCGGGACTAGAGGAGATCTGAGCGGCAGGATGCTGTCCTGCAAATAGCTTGGGTTTGGGGATAATGGGTTCAAGGTCGGGAAGGTAGGCAGGTTACGTGGACACGGGCTGCAGCTATGGAGTCCTCAAGGTCTGTGTCCCTTACACTTTACCTACTACTTCCCCTGGCAAGTAGTCCCAGTTGACTCAGTGATGTGAAGGAGGCTTTGAGTATGGTAGAAAGATAAGTGGCAATCAGGTTGGAATAGGTCTTGACCATCCAGATAAGGAGTTTGAGCTCAGTTCCGGAGATAACACGGGAGCCACTGAGAGAGAGGAAGTGCTTATCAGGTTTGCACTTTGGAAATCCAGGTACCATCCATTACAAAGGACACAGATGTGGAACCTCTAGCTGATACATGCATTTCTGACGCCAGATACCTTGCAGGCTCTAGCTTCCAGACGGAACCCGGGAGACCAACCCAGTGAGCAGACACTGCCAACCACCCATGTCGGGACTGTGAAAAGCCAGCATCTTCCCCAAAACTGCCACTAGCGGAAGCTGAAAGGACCGAGCAGCCAGAAACAGGGAGCTGCCTCATGCCCCTATCTCAGAAGCAGGGTCCCTTTGGAGCCCTGAACAGATTTCTCCAAGATAAAGGGGAAAAGCAGGGTCCCCATGGAGCCCTGGAACAGATTTCTCCAAGATAAAGGGGAAAAGGCAAGTGGACCTGGAAATGACCATGCCAGGAGCTGCATGCTTCCCCCTGGGACCTGCTTCCATTGCTGTCTGTGAGCCAGACAGCAGGGACACGAGTGGAATTTGCTCAATTGTTCATGATGTGAATAAGCCAGCGCCGAGTCCTGCTCCTCACAGGCTGTGGGTGAACTACCACGCTGCACGCCTGTCTTGCCTTTGCTCTCACGGACTGGTTTCTCGCAGTAGGACTGTTTCCTGTGCAGCTGCACAGCCACTGTGCCTCAGGCCAGACCTCTGCACTTGGCCTCTGGGTGAGAGTCGAACTCCCCCATGGACTTACAGTGGGGCTGTAGGAAAGTTACTTGGCATGGCAGTCCCTCCCTCAAATTGCCTTATCTAGACACCAGACTCCTAATCCCTCCTTGCAGGGTGTTTGTGAGCCACAGAGGTAATCCCTCAAGCACTAGGGTAGTGCAAGCTCCAGCACCTGGCCTGCAGCTGGTGGGTGTTCACTATTAGTGCGTCAGAGCCGCGTGTCAATGGAGCCACTGTGGGGGCCTGGTGCCAAGGCTGCGCCGTCATGGGGGAGGGGAAGAGCCAAGGTTAAGGACAGTCTTACAGGAGAACTGGCATTTGATCCAGCCAGATGCAAAGGCTGAAGACAGAAACCCAGGGAGAGGGGTGGGACAGTGGAGGGAGGTGAGTGCAGGGAGGTTGGAAAGGTAAGCAAATCCCAGATCATGGGCAGCACCACAGACAGGAATGAGAATTTAGACTTCATCGGGGCAGTGGGGACCCATCAAAAGATAGGCTTAGTCATAAGGGCAGGCACCGGCCTCATCAGACTTAGAGGGGACTCTAGCAGCAGCAGAGAAGTCACTGAGGCTCTGTTACAGCTGCAGGACCAGCCCCCTTCAGCTCTGACATTGCAGGATTGGGGGATTCCCCCAGTGTCCCCCAGGTGGCTGCAGGGATCAGTCTACTTCCTTGGAGCGGCAGGGCGAGGAGCACAGCGCTGTTCCCTCCCAGCCCTCTCCTAAGGTGGGAGTCACAGAGCTGGCACCAGACTCGGCCAGGGGTGAGGAAGAAGGGTGATGCCACCCTCTAAATGCAAGGGGACCTGCCCATCCATGGGGATAGGACCATCCTCTTGGTTGCCGTCAGTCACCCTAGCAGCCCTCATCCCAGCATCACGTGGCTCTCTGTGCTGTAAACGCTCTGACTGCTGCTCCAAGACGTTTGTCACACTTGAAGAAGCTCTGCCATGAAGCACACTGAAACCTTGAGGAGGATGAAGAAGGAAGAAGGAGTAGGGACGCCACGGGCTGGGGACTGGAAGACAAAACAGGTTGGAGATGCTGCCCATCCCCGCCAAAGGAGCCAAGCAGAAGGAAATGAATGTTTAACGACTCCTTTCTCCCAGCCGGGTGCTCCATACCCACCCTCTCGATAGGTCACCTGTCTCAATGTTACAATGCCACAACGGAAGTTCTGTTACCATCCTTTAACCAAGGACAAAACTGAGAGTTACAATGTTAAACGGTTTGCCTAAATTTACAGAGTTACTAGAAGACAGACATAGATTCAGATCCAAATCCATCCCCTCTGAAACCTACTCATTCGTTCATCCTCTCACTCCACGAAAATGCATCGAGGGCCCCATGTGCACCAGATGCTGTATCAGACACCTGAGATGGGAACCAGACCCACGTTCTACCCTGTAGTGGGAGAGGCCAACAACACCAAGTTCATGAATAGGTAAGATCATTCCGGTTAGTGATAAAGTATGAAGCAGTGATCTAGAGCAGGGGTCACGGCAAGGCATTCCAGAATGCATGTCTCACCCGCGGTCTGTCTTTGCTGGAACCACAAGCTAAGAGAGGTTTTTACATTTTTATAGGGTGATAGAGAAAACAAAGGAAAATCTACAACAGCGACAGTATGTGTGTCACAAAGCCTAAAACATTTACTGTCCAGCCTTGCGCAAATTTGGCAACCCCTGAACGAAAAAGACTCTGGAAGGGCATCCTTTGCAGTGGTCAGGGAAGGCTTCTCTGTAGTGGTACCTTTGAACTGAAGCCTAAGGATGGAAAAGAACCACTAGGTGAAAAGACCCAGGCAGAGAGAATATCAAGTAAATGCAAAGGCCCTGGGGTAGAAACAAGCTTAACAGTTTCCAGAAACAGAAAGAAAGCCAAGGTCACAGGAGATGAGAGGGAAAGTGGTACCCGGTAAGTTCGGCGAATGGGGAACCCGTGATTAGGGCTTTCTGGGCCCACACTAGGAGCATCCTTCCCACTAGACCCTGTCTATGGTGTGGCAAAACCAAATGAGAATCTAGCAGGTGTCAGGACAGGTGGGGTCCACTCCAGAGTTCCAAGTACAATAGAAAAAAACCCAGTACAGGGACACTTGAGTCAGGCCCCACGGTAGCAGCAACTCCCAGACGCTGCGGTCCTTTACCTCAGGATTATACTTCGTGGTCAGCGGGTACCGGGAGATGATTCAGGATGGACAGGGTTGCGCAAGAGCATGGCAGGCTGTCCTGTCGGGACTTCTTGCAGAACAAGCTGGAACTCCCACAGGAAATGGAGGGATAAAACTGTGAAGAAGCGGGGAGGAGTGACAATGTGCTCAGAGTGATGGGAAAACAGAGACTTGTCAAGCCTCTAGCTACCCAGACTGTACCAGTGCACACCAGAAATTGGGGCCACGCCCCCCGACTTACCCTCCATCCTCCCCATCCTCCCCACCCTGGTCAGACAAAGTTGAGGAAACGGGCAGGGCTGACCCAGAGAGAGGGGCGAGCAGCAGTGACTCCTTCTGGAAGGAGCTCGTGTGGCAGAATGCGGGCAGGACTGTGGGCGGCAAGCGTGTAGGGGTCCCAACAGCTGCGCGTGTGCTGTCGCCCTCCCTGCAAGCGCCCTGCTGGGGGCTTCGCCACGCTCACAGGTGAATTCTCCTGACCGTGGGGAGTGAGAGGAGGGAGTCCCCAGGCTGGATCGGCTGTAACGGTTTGTACTTTGGCGACCGCTTAGTTTAAAATGGCTGCGCTCCTAAGCATGTCCCCGGGCAACATGTGTTCTGTAATTTGATTTTTTAAAAACAACTTTTATTGTTTTTTTTTCTCTTATAAGAGCAACATATGTTCCTTTTAAGAACATCAGAAAATAGAGAGATACCAGAAAAGAAGAAAATAAAAAGCATTCATCCATCTACCCAGAGACAGCCATTGTTCAGACTTTGATGTCTAGTTTTCAAGGCTTCTCCCTGTGCACATATAATTTATTAAACTCGGGTCATCCAAATATCCTCCAGGCTTCACCAGGCAGGGGGACTCCACTGAAGGATGATGAGTGGTGACACTGCTGGCTGATGGCTTCTGCCTGCTTGTCCCCAGGTCTCCTGGCCCTGGTCCAAGGTCCCTCCCTGCAGTATCACTGGACATCCTTAGGGGTGCCCCACATATGCTCCCAAGCCAGCTCAAGCCTTTGTGTGTGCCTCTGTCACTGCTCACCTCCAAGTGACCCTGTTGCTGCCCTGTGGCTCCTCTGGGGCCACTGCCCCACACTGCCCACGCTGCCCCACCCAGCGGACCTCCTGGCTAAGGGGCCACCCATTAGCTCTGAGCTCCCCTACCTTGGACCCCCCTCTAACTCCCATGGGGCAACCACTGAGCCAACCACTCCACTTCCCTGAGCTACATGGATGCCTCCTTGTAGGAGAAATGCCTTCCTCATCTCTGCTTTTCCAGTGCAGTCCCCCTGGATCTGATGACCCAGTCCTTTCCACCCCTCCTGCAGTGAAGGAATCTTCCAGTGGCTGCATCAGGCACAAGTAAGAGACCTATCTTATATCTGGAACCATTATTCTGCTCTGTATCTAAGAATGACGCTAAGGTCCTTTCCTCCATGACAGAGCACCTCCCAGGGATATTTTCACCACCTCTGTGACCTTTCACTCATTGCCCCACCCGTGGCTTTCCTCACCAGACGAGTCATGTGCCTCACCTTACCTGAAAGAGAGGAAGGGATGAAGTCACTACATTTATTCACCTGTCACCAGACTCCTTCAATGCTGTGTCACAGGTTAAAAGAGATATAACATACATATAATCAAATTTTTTTCACCTGTCAATATATTGTGGCCATCTTTATCATTAAGTGTGTTTCTACATGATTGCATACTATCCAATTATATATGTTTAGCTTAATTTATATAAGCTAGCCCCTATTATAGATATCTAGGTTATGACCAACATTTTCTATTACAACTAAAATCAAGAAATCTGACTCAAGTGAAAAACAATCATGAACAGAAATTCCTTATCAACCCTAGAACTTTAGAGGACATTCTCCTAAGCATCTATCAACATCAGTTGGGATGAAGCATTGACTTAATAGGACAAGCCTCACGGGGGCTCTGTGCTATACTGTCTTCACAAGAGGTGGCAAGAGGAAGTTATTGCTCTCTGAGTCATGAACGAGCTCACATCTATTGAGAGGCAGACATGGACAGAAATGACCCAGATGGAAGGCAAGGCCTGTGTTCATTGTAATAACATAACCAAAGGCCATGTGCTTGGGAGACCATGGTGGGGCAGTCACGCCAGGAGGAGGCAGTGTCTCAGAAGGGCTGAAGGATGGCTGAGGTTTTATTCAGGAAGGTGGAGAAAAACAAGACAAGTCAGCTAAGAGAATGATCAGAGCCAAAGTGTGGGAGTGGGGAGGTACAGGGTTTGGAGGGGAACTCGGGGAAATTTGATTATGTAGAACAAAGAAGAGTGAGAAAGAGAGTAGCAGGAGAAACACTGGGACCAGGTCATGAAACAAGGCAAGGCCATAGATGATATTGAGGTCAGGAGAGGCAGGATGGAAGACTAAAGAGGAAAACCCAGTTTTGACAGTATAGTCCTTAAATAATTATTCCTGAAAGTGATTTTTCCCCACTATCTCATTATCTCATTATTAGCTGAATATTATCATCATGGGAGCTTAGAAAATTACACTAAATGCATTTTTATAATCCTAAACTGCCCATGTTGATTTGGTCCATAGTAAGTACTAAAAAAGAAAAATATATACTTTTAATTTACTCAATATCTCAGTGATTATATTTCCTCCTAGGTAGAAAAGTCAGCTGTCTATGCTTAGGTGAGGAGTGCTCCTGGCATTCCAGGTACCCTGACCTTTCCTTGTTACCCTCACAGCTCAGGGCCTTTGCACCTGCTAATCCCAATGCATGGGATTGTTTCTCCTCTACCACTTGGCCTGCCTTCTCCCCTACCACATGGCCTGCCTTCTCCCCATGTGTCTTTCAGATTTCATTTCAAGCATCACTTTCTGTAACTCTCCAAAATCTGGGTTAGGTTTGCCTCTACTATGTTCTTGGTGCATTCAGTTCTTTTTAGCATATATGGTAATTAAAATTAAATAATTTAATGGTGCATTCATGCACATGTGTTTAGACTCCAGTGGTCAAGGCCCACAATCCCCAATGAATGTTAAGCTCCAGGAGGGCAGGGATTGTGTCCACAGTAACTTTACATATAGAAGAGAATCTTTAGGTATTCTTCGAGTAAGTGACTATCACTCACAGTCCATCGATGGTTCCAAAACGTTTTTGGTAATTCCAAGATGAAAAAATGTTTCTCAGAACCACTGTCAGGAAATATTTTATAATAATCATCTCTTTTGTGTATTTGCTATTTCATAGCCCACCTACTTCTAGAAAGTATTTGAAGGAAATTTACAGAAAAGACAATAGACCTAAGACATGAAAACTCAAGGGTACCCACCTTTGACTGACAAAGTGATTTAAGTCCACAAACTCATTATCTTCTTCTCAAAAGCCATGTGAGGAATTTCTGTGGTGTGGGGATTATCACCCCCAATTAGGTGAGGAAACTAAGGCCCAGAGAAGTGAATGAACTTGACCCAAACCAAGAAGTGGACTTTCCCAGGCAAGAAAGAGTAGATGATTGCTGCTCTCTACTGCCTGTTGGTATCAGGAGGAAAGAACAGGCCTGACCTCTACTTTGCAGAGAAAACCAGCCCTTCTTTCCTGCAGTGGGCCAGGCCACCAAGCAACCAGGACAGCCTCCCCTCCCAGGTCCCTTGCCCTTCAGCATCCCCCGACCCGACCTCCTGCCCTGCCAGATTCTGAGGATGCCGAATGACTCCAGTTTGCAGACCAATAACTAGAATCCAAGAACTGGAGTGACAGCCTTCAGAGTGAGCAGTGGCTTCAGACCGGCTGGACTGCTGCCTGGTCTACTCATTTCAGCCCGGTGCCCTGAGGTTTTGGTACAGCCCTGGGAAATGACCAGGGGCAGGTGGGATCTGAGTCCCCCAGCTGTATGTCCTCACGCCAGCACTTCACTCCTCTGGCTTCAGTTTCCTTCTTGTCAAATAGGGTGCGGATCCCTTTCTGTTTTTGCCAGCAGCTTCGGCAAAAACTGAAATGTTGATTGTTCTCATGCCCCTCGCTGGATCAGAGCCCTGGGGCTGATTTCTCAGCGGTGAAGTCACGGATCCCTGAGCCTGGAGGATAAGGAACACCATCCCCCTCTTGCTGAGCTCTGTCTTATACAGGTGTCCAGGACAGGGCGGCTCAGGCTCCTGGGCCCCAACCCCCATCAGACTGTGACGCCGGGCACGTGCTGTGAGCGAACAAAGCAAGCCCAGCTAATCGTGGCTCTGAATCCAGGGTGTTTATAAAGTCTTTGTGCACCTCTAAACTCAAATAACCCCAAGTCCCACAGGACTGCAGAAAAACAAGCTGCAATTGTTATTTACTCATCAAAACCACATTCTTCAGAGGAATGAGGAGCCAAGACACAGATGTCACTCAGTAAATCACCCAGCAGCAACTGAGGGATGGTGGCAGTGGGTGAAAAAAATCTGATCAAATAATGGGATGAAGGAAAGAGAGGAGCTTGCAACACAGAAATCGGCCTGAGCAGGGCTGGAGCCTGGAAGATCCCTTTTCCAGGAGCCATTTGCAAATAAATGTGCTGCTTTGGGGTGGACATGCCAGGGGGATTCGCCTGCAAGTGTTATGGGGAGGCGGGCAGGGCTTCATTAACTCCAGGTCCAGTAGGTACTGAAAGCATGCTATCTGTTTAGAGCTATGTGATGAATTGTTCTTTTGGTGAAGACAGAGAAAAACGGGGCTGGCATTCAACTAACAGATGGGGCCAACATGACATGGATGGGAGCAGACTGGGATTCAAGCAGCTCATTCCAGACACGTACTGGCCCTAAGGCAGCAAGGCGACTCAGAGTCTGTGCTCCCTGAATGCGGACAGGAAGCTGAGTCCTGCTGGCTCACCTACGCTGGGGGTAGGTTCTGCAGGGGTTAAAATTACAGGGGGCTGTTGCTGGAAGAGATGGATGTCAGAGAATAAGGTCACTTTGAGAGGACATCTGGTGATAAGATCAACCCCTTCACTTACAAAAAAAAAAAAAAAAAAGAGTAAGCCCCCGCCAAGAATGGAGAAGAGGGCTGGCCAGTCTTGCCTTTCATCCGATGGGTATAACTCATGCTGGAACATTCAAGGCAGTCTCTTGAATTACAAGGCAGGATCCTTTATTCTGAACTACTCACTCAGGAGAATAGAATTTAATAGCTGTAAGGCCTTACCTAATCCCGTGATGGAGAACGTGTGCCTGTGTAACACCAGGCTGCCTCCCACGCGTAGAGGTGGTGGGAGTGCTTGGCTGCGGGCTTTATTCTGCCTCAATAGCTCTCCCAAACCTCCTGGGCCTTCTTTTGAAGAAAGAATGCACCTCCCCATCTCCACGAGGTCTAAGTAGGGCTGTTAATCGTGGTTCTTCCCTCCCCGGCCACAAGACTGAGGGGATGTGAACTGGGGCAGCCAATCAAAATACACCCCTCCTAGCCACAGCCCTCGATCTGGATCTGGACCAACAGTCCGAACCTAGCCAATCAGAAGCCACCGCGTGTCTCCCAGAGTTAAATGGAAAGATTGTTTTCCTGAAACTTGCACCTTGGATCTTGCTAAGCCTGAAGGCAGTTCTTCCTGCGGGCACCCCTGTTAATGGACCAATAATTTCTCTTTTTATGTATAGTAGCTCCATTGAGATTTCTGTCACTTGCTATCCTGGCTAATCTATCACTGATCAATCATAAAGCTCTGTATAGTTGAGCCTCCATGTGGCCGCATACTTCTCAACGTGATGTTTCATGTCGTTGACATGTCTGTGGGATGAAACCGATTGGCCTTCCCAGATTCTACTCAGATGCTTTTATTTGGCAAATGAGGAGACAGAAGCCTAGAGGAGAAAAACGATTTGCTCAAAGTCGTGCCCAGCTAATAATAGAACGTGGTTCATGCCCCAATTGCCTTTGGGTTTCCTTGGCCAACCTGTTTTCTGCTAAAAAGGCCTATGGCCAAAAGTTGAATGAGAGCTCGTGGAAAGTTGTGAATCTGTGGTGGGACTTGGACCCTTGCTACCCCACACCACATAGCCTCTCATCTATACCCCAACACAGCCTGGAAACTAACCAGGATTTCAGTGTGAGATTTCATGGGCCCTCTCAGGAAACAGTTTTGAAGGGGACTGTGGAGAAAGCTTCCAATGTTGGCATTAAAGGAATAAAGAGAGGTCCTTTTTATTTGTCTTTCCTCTCTCAACAAGACCAGTTCTGTGGAAGGTACTTTCCTAACACTCACTCATTCATCTGGTTCCCTCACACTTCGTGGTCTCAGAGCTGAATCTATGATTCCAGAGGATCTCTGTCCAGAAGAAAAATGTCCCCTCCTTCAATTTAAGCACTCTACTTCTCTTAATGCAAAGTAAGACATCATTAGCTTTTGGGGCAATCACATGATTGACTGCCAAGAATCAAAAAACAAGGTGGGGGAGATGCAACTGAAAGAAGAATTTTAAGTCTGAAAAGGAGAATATTTAGGGGAAGCGCACCATTTTCATGTTTTTAAAGGATTGCCATGGATCGGGAATATTAGATCTCTCTAAGAATTCAAAGAGAATAATAGGAGTGAATGGGTACCCCCTCTATGGAAATAGATTTATAGATCCAGGAACTGAGGCTCCGAGAGAGTGACTCAACCCGCATCCACACAGCACATTATTTACCAAACAAGAGTGTCCACAAAGACTTCCTGCAGAGTCAAACCGCCTGAGACAACTGGGTGAGACAAATCCTGGTTCAAATCCAGTTGTTGCCACTTCCTTCCTTAGGCAGGAAGCCTCTTAACTTCTCTGAAACATTTTAAACATAAATAAGCGTTCAGAAGGTCGAGGTTCCAAGAATCAAATGACATCATGTAGCCAATGGATCTACCAAGGGGCTCGGCTTCTTCCAAGAATCAAACGACATCATTTAGCCAGTGGACCTACCAAGGGGCTTGGCTCAGATCAGCACTCAACGAATCCTACTCTTCTGACCTTTGCCATTTCCACCATATCACCTCCCACTTTCATTTCCTACAATTTGGACAGCACAGGATCCCTTTTACACCAGGGTCCAAAGTAGGAATTTCTTGCTTTAATCAAAGGGCAGTTCCATTGGGCTCACCCATTTCCTGGTCCCACACAAAAATCATATTACAACCAGTCAGCAGGAGGGTTGGTGCTGAGAAAGGGTCTGACAAAACTGAGGGATGTGGCAGATGCTTCTGGTTACCCCCCCCTCCTGCTCCCGTGCCCTGCTGGCTCCCTCCCTGACTGCCTCTCCCTTTACCTTCCCCTCCAAAAGTACTGTCTGCTCCCTCCTCTCACCAGAGCTGGTGCTCCCTTTCACCTCTGCTATGCCAAACTGAATTCCAGAATCCACTTTGCCAAGTTCATCTTCCAAACCTTTGCCTGTGCTGTTCTCTCAGCCTGGAATTATTTCTCGTTTTCTCCTCCGTTCTTCCAAATGCAGCTACATACCATCTACTACAGAGTCTCTAAGTCTGTTAGTGTTAAGTCTGTCTGTTTAAAATAAATTAAATTGAGGTGCCTGGATGACTCAGTTGGTAGAGTGTGTGACTCTTGATCTTGGGGTTGTCAGTTCGAATCCCACACTGGGTGTAGAGATTACTTAAAAATAAAATCTGGCACACCTGGGTGGTTAAGCTGCTTAAGGGTCTTCCTGCAACTCACATCATGATCCTGGGGCCCTAGGAATTGAGCCCCACGTCAGGGTCCCTTCTTCTTCTCCCTGTCCCTCTGCTCCAACCCCAGCTTGTGCTCTCCCTCTCTCTTTCTCTCAAATAAAATAAAATATTTTTAAAATAATAATAATAAAACAAAATCTTTAAAAAATAATAAAATAAAATAAAATAAAGAACTGCCAGGCATGAAGGACTCCATAAAACCTGCCTTTCCTCATCATTGCTGGCATGGATATCACTGGCTGGAGTGTGTCTATCTTTGGGGCAGAGCTAGAGAAAAGTCTAGAGGACAGGAATAGTAACTGAAGGAGTGAGCACAGTATGACTCTCTTACTTTTTTTTTTTTTAAAGGATACTAACAGGGAAGGGAGTCTAACCAGCCAAGAAGGTCTCGCACAATAGTTTCCATTCCCTTGTTGAATGTGCCAATAATGGGGAAAGACCTAGGCTAACCAAACCCATGAGACTGATGTATAAAGTTCTTGAGAGTGGAACTGGAATCGCTGAGCAGCTAAAAAGCCCTGTTTTCTCCCTTTGGCGTAACTCCAAAGGATGCTTGATGAGCAGAGGGTCAGAACCACAGGAAACAGCAGTTGTATAATTCAAATGTCTTCTGTCATCAGTCTTCCCTCTAGAGACGTTGTCCCCTCAAAGACCAAACAGGTCATGCCCTTGAATAGTTGGTTTCCTACTGTCTTAGTCTGCTCAAGCTACCATCAAAAAATACCACAGACTGACGATGGCTGTTCGCTTCCACAACAGGAATTTATTTCTCACAGTTCTGGAAGCCAGGAAGGCCAAGATCAAGGTGCTTGGCTGATTCAGTTCCCCAATGAGGGCTCTCTTCGTGACATGCAGGTGGCCATCTTCTTGGGGCCTCACATGGCAGAAACAGAAAAAGAGACAAAGGTGTCTCTTCTTACAAGGCCACTAATCCCATCATGGGGCCCCACCTTCATGACCTTATCTAACCCTATTACCCCCCAAAGACCCCACCCCCTAATACCATCACACTGGGGGTTTCCACTATGAAACTGGGCAAACATTCCAACCCCTAGCACCTACTATTCCCCAAGAAGCCATCTGGTTCTATCTTCTCAGGAGACTGGCCCAAAGGAGAAAGCGCATGGTCCTGTGGCTGGACCAGTAGTGTTCAGAGCAGCAAGGACCAGAAGCTCATCTGGATCCTGCTCCAGGACTGACCCATTCTGTGACTTTCGGGAGGCTGTGTATCCTTTCTGATCCTCAGTTCCATTTCCTTACCTGTCAAATGGCAGCCGTGATACCCACTCCCAAGGGCTACTGCAAATATTAAATGAAACATGGTATGAAAGGCACTTAACAATCTTCCCAGCAGGGAACAGGTGCTCGGAAAATGGGTGCTGTTCCCTTACCACATCAGGCCAGCGTTGGGTTGTGTACATTTGGATGCCTCTCCTGCACGAAGTTTGAGTGTGTCCTGCCTTGGTGCCTAATTATTATATCTGTTCTTTGACGCCGACCCTCTTGCAGTTTACATGTTCCTTTATAGATTCTGGTCTTAGAGTGACTCTACTTTTCAAAGGTGACTTTTGCATAGCTGGGTCCACCACGTTCTGACTGGAGGCCAAACCCTCAGGAGACAACCCTCCTTCTCTTATTTTCCAAGTCTTTGTGGGTACCTCTTCAGTAAAGTTTGGGAGCCTTTTTGCGATCTTCAGGGGAGGAAATACCACCATTTCTGTGTCTAATGCCAGAGAAACTATTTCCTAATGGTTTAGATAGAGCTGGGGCTAAGGTTACGATTTCGGTTTGGAGGCTGTGAGATGAGCCCTCAGAGGGCAGCTCACTGGTGGGTGCACTGCCCTCAGCAAGGCCAGGCAGCTTTTGTGGGCTGAGCAGCTTCATGTCCCGTGGACACACATCACCACACAGTGGTGATGGTGGTGGTGGCGGCAGTGGCAGCGCGCAGCATAGGGGACTAGCCTGCTTTTGTTCCAATTCTCTATGTTCCCTAGAACAGCCCATGAGCTCTCGGATCTGGCAGAACACTCACTGCAGCTTATCCCATCCAGAACATCGTATTTGCAGATGAGGACATACGTCATCACTAGCCCAGATGGCCAAATTCGGGAAATACCTCCGGTGAGCAATGACATGATGGGTACGGATGGCCAACACTCAGCCTTCCATGTGACTGATGAAGAACAGGGTCAGAGAGGTCATTACGTGGTCAGAAAGCCACAAAGCCAGTTAGGGCCTATCTGGAGAGCCCTTTGACCCAGTCCTGGCATCAGCCACAGAGACACATTGATAGCATGACTGACATTGCTTTCCACGCTTCTTAAATTTGTGTCTCCCTGTCAGTCTATATCATGTAGCATATCATGAGATAGTATTCTTTCTATAAATCTGCTAAATGCCCCATTGCAGAACCATAGCTACGCATCCCTCACAATCCATTCATTTAATTCTGTTTTATCTGGTATAATACTGTCTCCTTCAAAATTTTAAACAGCATTATTTCGCACCATGATCCCTAAGATTTTACACTGTTCAAAAATATTTTGATTGTTATACTTCTTGCGGGCTGAGGAACGAAAATGAACGAAATGTAGGTGGGGTGTTAAAGGCGTTAACCCTTGAAATAGAAGCCCTCAGAACAGACGTCATTTTGGTCCCCCTGCTTTGGTATTTCTTCACTTTTCATAGCCTGCAAACCTCAGAACATGAAAGGGGGCCACATCTCCCCTTTGCTTCTGAAGCTCCTATTACCTAAAGGACATGCAAGAGTTTGCATAGCCTAGTTCTTTCCACTTGCATGGCTTTGTGATTTGAGCACTGTCTTAGTTGAGGCTGCTCTAACAATATACTGTAGTCTGAGTGGCGTAAACAACAAGCCCTTCTTTCTCGCCCCTCAGCAGGCTAAGTCTGAGATCAAAGTGCTGGCAGTTTGGGTCTCACGAAGGTGTTCTTCCTGGCTTGCTGACGATGGCTGTTCGCCATGTCCTCGCGAGGTGGAGAGCAAGAGATCCCTGATGTCTCTTCCTGTAAGGACACTATTCCCATCTCAGGGACCCGCCCTTAGGACTTCAGCGAAATCTAATTACCTCCCAAAGGCCCCTCCTCCAGTACACAGCGGGGGACGGTGGGGGGCGGGAGTGGTTAAGTCTCCAGTATATGAATTTGGGCAGGGGGACACCACTCAGTCCATAACAACCCCTAAGTCCCACTTCCCTCACTTGCAAAGCAGTGATCTTCAGAGTCCCTACTCCCACAGGGTGATTAAGAGCAGGAGGGTGCTACAGGGTTGGGAGAGGAGGGAGGGAGAGCTCCGTAAATGTGGGTTTGTTGATGTGGAAATGTAATGGCAAAGGTAGGGTGGAGGTTGAAAGAGTCAGAGGCACTCTTTTTCCAACTCTAGAGGCTGTAAAAATATTAGTTATCAATATGATCCTCAGATACCCATCTCCCTTTGTTCTGCAGTAAGATACAAAGGTTAAATACTATTAGCTCTTTCAGGAGTAAATGAAAATAATGCAAAGAGAAAGCTGGGGGAAATTGGAAGGGGAGGTGAACCATGAGAGACTATGGACTCTGAAAAACAATCTGAGGGTTTCGAAGGGGCGAGGGGTGGGAGGTTGGGGTATCAGGTGGTGGGTATTATAGAGGGCACTGGGTGTGGTGCAAAAATAATGAATACCGTTATGCTGAAAATAAATAAAAAATAAATTTAAAAATACGAGGAAAATTTGTAAAAATTCAAACATCTAACCTCAATTAAGCATTTTTCCCCAGAGCATTGTGCTCCTAAAGCCCTTCCCCCTGTGCCCTTCCCATTGCCGACGTGGCTTCTCTGGATGACGCATGATTGGGAGTCATCATTATCAAATGACTGGAGAAATGGAACCACAATGGATGGTGGGAACAGTGGGAAGGGGGCCTGCCTACTTTATTTAGAAGGTTGTTCCCAAGCAATGGGAGGCCAGACTTTCTAGACCACAGGTGGACATCCCGGCCTAGCTCTGTGGTTCTGTTTTTGAGGTCAAAGTGAGTGACCTCAATCTCATCCCACCAAAGCTGTGGTCAGAGAAAAATTTCTCCCAGAGACCTGTGAATTATTCACGGAAGTCATTCCTTCCAGACTGTGGCAACATCATGTCTTATTGTGTATTTGGGAGTATTTCCATGGGAAGGGAGGTGGTTAGATCAGGCGGTGTTGGAAAGCCACCATCAAAACCCCCAAGCCCCTAATTCTTAACCATTAATAATGCTTCCGAGGCTTTCTTTGGTTTTGAAGCAGCTGGTGATATGGATCGGGCATGTTTCTGGTCAGCTTGATGTCAAAGCCTCTTGCAGGAAATCTTGTTTTTTATTTCGCCACCAACATTCTTTCAAGCCAGATACATGAGCCATGACTGGTGAGGCTTTTTCCAGGCCTGGGGTTTCTCCTGAGCTCATCCAATCATTCAGCGAATCTTGGTGAAAACCTGCCATGTTCCAGGTCTCGGGCTGGCCTTGAGATTCAAAGGTAATTAAACAAAACCATGCACATCTCTCTGGAAGCCAGGGAAGCTGCATTTTGTTTATAGCCTCTGTCTTATTCCATCTTCAAAGACGAACACCTGGCCAGCAGCATCTATGTGATAATTCATCATTCCCTTCTTTTGTGCACAAACGAGCCTCCAGGATGGACCCACCGGGCTGCCATCCAATATCCAGATGTCTGAGGACACTGAGAAGGGTCACCAGACCTTTGGAACCAAACTTTCTTTAGCTTGATTCAACAACACAAACCTTTCTTAGACCCTGTTCAAGTTTAATGTCGCTTTCCTGAGGCTTGTCCCTTCTCCGGTGCCTCTAATCTTCGATTCCTCCAAGCCACCTGCTGGAGCTGACCTAGTTTCACTACCCCAGCATCAGAGAGTCATTTCCTGCTTTGCATAGTGGGTTTTTAATAAGATGATCCGGAGCAGCTGTTTTCTCAAGCCACAGAAGGTGGAACAAAGACGGGAGGGCTGTCCTGGAATGAAGAGATGGGTTCTCATCCACCCAGCCTCTGACTTGATGGGGAAGGTTCTCGGGTGTGCGCCCACTGCCACTGTCTCCTTCCTAGCCAGCTCCTCCCCTCGCCTCCATCCTACCCTTTTCCTGAGTTCTCGGCCAAGTCTTCCAAAGGCTCTAATTCCCACTGAAACCCTGCTGTATGACCATGGGAGCCATTATTGGACCCCAGTAGTGCTGGGAGGGGCTTGAGCAAACACCCAGCTTATAGCCTCTTGCTCAAACAGTATGGCCCTTCCTCAAACACCAGCTCATGGGCACTCTGCTGGGAGCTGGGAAGACAAGGATTAAACATGATTATGACACAAATATCAAAGGGATCGGGGAGTTCTGAGACAAACCTAACTCATCCTGACGGAACAAGGAAAAGTTCTTGAGAGCCTTGCCATACTGGGCTCTGGGAGGAAGTGCGTGGGTCAGCAGAAAAGAAAATGGGAGAAAGTTGTCCTGGGCGTAGAAAACCATAAGCAGTTGCACTCAGGTGTGATGTAGCCTGCGGTCGCTGGGAACCTACCAGAAGAGTGAAGTTTTTAGAAGAAAGCCGAAGCTGGGACAGGCAGATGAGGATGGGGAAGGCAGGAGAGGACAAGTGCCCAAAGTCCTTGCTGGCCAAGAATGGGAGTAATCCACAGCTCACAGACTTTCAATGGCTTCCTCTGCATCTAAATTAGCATCCAGTTTCCAGTGACTATGGCATACACATAACCAACTCTCCAAAAGGGCTAACCCATTGCATCCGGTTTTTTTAAATCAGGTTTTCAGAGGTTCTTTAAAGAAGTATAACTTTTTCTGCCGGTGGGAAGCAATGGGGTGGGAAGCTGTATTTTCTGGACTTTCAGACCATAAGGAAATTAAATACTAGTTTATTACTATTAATCATTATTATTTCAGGTCTATAAAAAAGTATCAAATACAGTGTGACAAACATGTGCATATCCCTCACTTGTAATAAGAATGAGAGCATTACAGTTGCAGCTGGTGTCACCCTTCCTAATCTCATTCCTTTCCTTGCATCCCAGAGGAAACCACTGTCCTGAAACCCAAGTGTATCACACAGGTACTTGCAAAACAGGAATATTGGTTTTGTATGTTTCAAAGCTTTCACAAGTTATACTGGTTTTTCTGTAACCTGCTTCTTGCACTTGACATAGTTTCCAAGATTTATCTTTATGGTTGCCAATAATTCAACTTTATTCATTTTAATGCTGTGTAGTATTCCATTGTATGAATACAGAAACACACCACAAGTTATTTTATCCCTTCTCCTGAAGATGGACATTTAGGTTATTTCCAATGACTTGCTATTACACATAAGGCTGCCATGACCATTCTTGCAAATTCTGTCTGTACACAAGTCTCTCTATGCCTGCGTCTGTCTATGCACAAGTCTGTCTATGCACGCATGCAAGAGTTTGCAAGAGTTTCTCTCGGAAATGTACTATGAGTCTTCTCTTCTCATAGGGCAGACACATCTTCAGTTTTACTAGCTATAGTGCCAAATTTTTTTCCCAAGATGATTTTACCAAGGGAAACTGCTACCACCGGTGTGTGAGAATTTCTGGGACTCTGTATTCTTACTAATGCTTGACTTCAACATTTTTACCAATTTTATCTGGGTGGGTATGAAATGGTATCTCATTGTAGTTTTAATTTGCATTTCTTTGATTACAAATGAGGTTGAGTGTGTTTTCATTTTTATTGGCTCTTTCGAAAATTGCCCATTCTTCTTTGAGATTCGTTGTCTTTTAGTAATTTATAGGCATTCTATATAACTCATGGATAAAGAGCCTTTTGCACTACATACAGTAAAAAGAACGTTGGGAAATTTTGTCCAAGACCAGCAATGGGAAGAAGGCTGTCCTTTCGGTGGAATTTGAGCATTGTCTAGCGATCCAAGAACTATCAGATTCTATACATCTTTGATAACTTTTGATTGACTTAGCTACTTTACAACTTTTACCTGGGAGATAAAACCTGACTTCTAGAAAACTAATAGTAATGTCAATGTTTCCTGTCCCTGGCGATGCAAATCATCTCTGGTCCTAGCAATCAAAATGGATTTTGTCTGAAAGGGAATACAAATTTCTGGAAGCCAAATTCTCATTTAATCTCTCATTCATTTCATCCTTAATCAGTAAGTTAAAATAACATCTTTCATATATATTCCTGTTATACTTGTAGGGAAGTGGTGATTTCATCATGATGAAAATTATCTTTTAGCAAGAGAGCTATTTTCAAAGAATAAAAAATTAATCAGGGGGCGCCTGGGTGGCTCAGTGGGTTAAAGCTTCTACCTTTGGCTCGTGTCATGATCCCCGGGTCCTGGGATTGAGCCCAGCATCCAACTCTCTGCTCAGCGGGGAGCCTGCTTCCTCCCCTCTCTCTTTCTCTGCCTGTCTCTCTGCCTACTTGTGATCTCTCTCTCTCTCTCTCTGTCAAATAAATAAAATCTTGAAAAAAAAATTAATCAGGAAAGCTGACATTTCCAAGCAGAGCCAGACAGTACAACCGAGTTGGAAAATGGAAGACCTGAGCCTGTGCTGGAGTGAGTGGCTAATTCTGAGGCCCAGAAAGATGACTCTGAATGGAAGTAACTGGAGAGGAACCAAGGTGGCAACAGGAGGCTGTGTGGCTGGTTTGTGGGCCAGTGCCGCCATTTTCCTCCATGTGTGATTTGGGGAATTCACCTCCTCATTGGCAAACTAGAATAATAATGTTTACCTGAAGGCCTAGCCTGAGAGTTAAATGAAGTAGCACATGAGAACGACTTACTGTGGGACATCAGAATAGGACAACAATAATTGTGACAGTCACAGCTGACGTTAAGTGAGTGTCTATTCACTACTCTAGGCAAAAAACCACAAGCAAGGAAATGGAGGCGGAGAGATCCCAAAGCCCCAGCTCACAACCAGGGAGCTCACTCGTACCTGTCGTCACTGTCCTGGTGGAGCGAGCAGTGGACTGGGCATCCAGAACCAGGGTCAAGGGCAGACTGCCTCAGGCAGCTGTGGGGCCCTGCTCCCAGCCACAACCATCCATCCTCCCACTCCCGAGAGAGACTCACTGCCTCAGCCTGTCCTGTACTAAATTGTTGGTTCTGGAGACATGAGGAAGTCTGGGGGTTCAATTTCTGAACTTTGAAGATATGGATTAAATATCTACTGATTTTGTACCGTATTAGTTTCCCATGGGCCACCATGACAAAGCATCACACACTGGGTCGCTTGGAACAACTGGAATGTATTGTTTCACGGGTCTGTGCGTTAGACATCCATGATTAGACACCTACAGCTCCACTCTCTCTCCAAAACCTGTAGAATCCTTCCATGCCTCTTCCCAGCTTCTGGCAATGGCCATCTCTCCACGGTCTTCCTAGACTTGCAATCATAGCACTCCCATCTCTTCCTCTCTTGTCCTGTGGTGTTCTCTTCACGTCGTCTTCTTATGAAGACATCACTCACATTATATGAAAAGGTTACCCTACTCCAGTACGGCCTGCTCTTAACTAATGACATCTGCATTGACCCTGTTTCTAAATAAGTTCACATTCTGAGGTACTCAGGGTTACGACCTCAAGCCATCTTCCTGAAGGGTACAATTCAACCCACAGCAATCCCCCCAGATGGGAACTCTTAGAAAGGCAGTCCTGTGGGACCCAAGACCAATCCAGCATGGTCTTTCCTAGCCCTGGAGCTTTGGCCTTCCAGCTCCAGAGAAAACAAAAATCCAGATCCCCAGAGATGGCAGCCACTTTTTTTTCTTTTCCCAGGGCAGCCTGCCCTGTGCTGTTGGAGGCCTTCACCGGGTTTCCTCCTTCACGGTCTCAGAGATAGAGGTCTCCTTCGCATCTAATCCAGATGAGCTCCCACACCGAGTCCAAAACAGGGAACTTGACCGAACTCGCCCGGTCACAGGGAGGTTAAACATCTCTCCTCATTAGCAGAGCAAAGCACACTGTACCTTGGGTCTGTCTCATCTGGTTTCACAAAGGAATGATGAAGACACCCATTTTACAGATGGGAAAACAGGCCCAGGGAGCATCTCTCGAGCTTAGGCCATGTGCCAGATACTGTGCGAGCTGTCCTGTTTGCCTTCTTTTTAATTTTTATGAGGGATTTGGGAATGTAGAAACCGAGACTCAGGGATGTCTGGTGATTTGGTCAGGGTGACTAAGAGTTAAAAGTGGTCACTGAAACCAGCGTGCTCTGGAGGTGTGCAGGTGGAAACTTTTCTTTAAAGCAGCCTTATGAAATGAGTCCAGCTACGGTGGGATGTCTTTGATAAAATGGAAGGGAAAGCGGCCATCCCATCCTGAAAGATTAGGTAAACAAAGCGTCAAGAGTGTTATGCTAGATTAATGCTCACTTTTCAGAGAATACAGCCTAATTCTAGAAGCCACGAATGGTAATAATTCATTTCTTAAAAAAGTTCTCTAAGATACAGGAAGGGAAGAGAGCCAGTATTTTTATTTAGCATCTCCTCTGTGCCAAGCCATATGTGGAGTAATTTACAAACATCATTTCTTTCAACCCTCATGACACTTCTCTGATTATTAACCCCATCTGACAGATAAGGAAGCAGGCTAAGAGCAGTTAACTGATTTTTTTCTCAAGTTCCACAACTGAAGAGGTGGTGGTACCAGGATTTCAACCCAGATTTGTCTGACAATCTAGTTTATGATCTTTCTACTACGTTGTGTCTTTATTATTTTTATATCCGATAATACACGAAAGCTGGAGACATTATGTCTAGCAAAGAGTAACCGATATGCGTTTATATCGTTTCTTCCTCCAGAGAAGGTTTCTGGAATGAATGAAAGAATGAAGGACAATGAATGAACATACAGCGCCCCCAGATGCCCCTGTCCTCATGTGAACTCTCCCCACTGTGAGCTCCAGGCCTTTGTTTTTCTCTCTCGAGTGGAACTTACTCCCCCTCCCCCTCGAGCCCTAACCCTCTGGTTTGTCCCTCAGAGAGGGGATGAGTCTAACCATCTTCCTGTCCCTACCCCCGGCCTCCTGCCCTAGCCATGCTCAGGATCTGTCTGCAGTGTGCACGAATAAGTACAAATTCCTATAAAGCACATGGCTCAATATTGATTAGAGCAGTAGGCTTGACCTGACAGCATCCCTAGAAAGTTTAGACAGAAACCAGGGCTCCAGGCCCAGCACTGGCACTAATCTGTTGTGCAAACGTGGGCTCCTCTGGGTCCTCTCACCCAGCACATCTAAGGTGGCGCTGTGATTAATGACCTCGAGAGATCTTCTACTCCCATCATTTGGTATCTCCAAAGGTCACAAGGAGTAACAGGCTACCAGGCATCCAGATGCCTGCAGAGTTTGTACCATCCAGGGATGGACCATCCTTTCCCAGGTCCTAGTTTTCCTGAACCAGGAAAATCAGCATTTGGTGCCTCACCAACTTCCTTATGTTTGTGTGTGAGAGAGAATCTCCCAAAGATAGCTGGAATGAAGGCCTGCATGCTCTCCTCTGGAGGTTCCTTCAACCTCACTGAAAGCCCTCCTAAAGCCAAAGAGAATTCCAAGCCTGATTCAGCATCCTTGAGACAAACAGAACCTCTACCCCCTATCTTTTTTTTTTAAAGATTTTATTTATTTGACAGGGAAAGATCACAAGTAGGCAGAGAGGCAGACAGAGAGAGAGAGAGGAGGAAGCAGGTTCCCTGCTGAGCAGAGAACCCGATGCGGGACTTGATCCCAGGACCCTGAGATCATGACCTGAGCCGAAGGCAGAGGCTTAACCCACTGAGCCATCCAGGCACCCTGGACTCCAATCTCTTAAGCACTGAACTGTACAGGAAAAAGGTGGGAAGTTGAAATGCCACATCCTCACACCCAGGGCACTGAACTTTTCAGTTCAACTGACCCTTTATCCATATCTCTACACACAGGCTTTCAGTCTAAAGACTAACCAAAAATGCATGAAAACACCATGTATTTGCCCACAGTAAATGCCCAATTACTATACTAACGTTGAGAGGTGTCTGACTCAGTGGACCAAGATGGTCCACTCTGAGTTTGGGATGGACAAATGGTCACCTGGCTAGTGCCTACATTTCCCACACTCTCTTGCAGCCAGGGTGGCTGTGTTCTCACCAGTAATTGCAACTGGAAATCACTCACCTTCCACTGCCTCTTTTTCTCCCTTCCCATGGACCAGAGCGCATATGTGGAGGTAAAAACAGCTTCAACAGAGGGAACGAGGCGACACTCCATCAGCAAAATGAGAAGGTGCACTGGTGCCTGAGCCACCTCCCAACCAGAGCTGCGTGCCCCCCCACTTCATCTGCACACCTCTGGAGCACGCTGGTTTCAGCGACCACTTTTAACTCTTAGTCACCCTGACCAAATCACCAGACATCCTTGAGTCTAGATTTCTACATTCCCAAATCCCTCATAAAAATTAAAGAGAAGGCAAACAGAACAGCTCGCACAGTATCTGGCACATGGCCTAAGCTCGAGAGATGCTCCCTGGGCCTGTTTTCCCATCTGTAAAATGGGTGTCTTCATCATTCCTTTGTGAAACCAGATGAGACAGACCCAAGGTACAGTGTGCTTTGCTCTGCTAATGAGGAGAGATGTTTAACCTCCCTGTGACCGGGCGAGTTCGGTCAAGTTCCCGTTTTGGACTCGGTGTGGGAGCTCATCTGGATTAGATGCGAAGGAGACCTCTATCTCTGAGGCCATGGAGGAGGAAGCCGGACGAAGGCCTCCAACCACAGTCCCGAGTGAAGGAATCAGAGGCCCATGGTTCCCATCACCTTTTCGGCACACGTGGATTTTAAAAATAAATGCGTGCCAGAGAGAGGGGAACAGTTAAAGAGAAGTGAGTTCCCAAGATCATCCTCCATGTGTTCCACTGAAATGAAAGAGTTTAAAGGCTGCTTTCTTAAACTCTTGTTAATTAGGAAGCCCTGCATTCCTTCGATACCTAATAGGTGTCAGGGTCAGTAGTCAGTGCCTTCTGTATGCTCACTCCCTGACGCAGCAACCCCAGCCAGGATGCCCACTCTCATCACCGTCAAATGTGAAGACCGTGGAACTGAACTACCTGTCCAAGTTCACATTGCTAATCAGTGGCTCTGCAGAATTTGAATACAGTTCTGCCTGATTCGAAAAGCTACACTCTTTGATGCCACAATGCTAATACTGAAAACCTGTTATCCTCCCAGCTAGGCTAAGTTCTTGGAAAATAGCAAGATAAATCAGAAATAGACTTCCTGGGACGCCTGGGTGGCTCAGTTGGTTAAGCAGCTGCCTTCGGCTCAGGTCATGATCCCAGCGTCCTGGGATCGAGTCCCACATCGGGCTCCTTGCTCAGCAGGGAGCCTGCTTCTCCCTCTGCCTCTGCCTGCCATTCTGTCTGCCTGTGCTCGCTCTCTCCCCCCCTCTCTCTCTGATAAATAAATAAAATCCTTAAAAAAAAAAAAAAGAAATAGACTTCCTGTTTGCTGGGCAATTTCAAGATCTTTCCTTTCATGGAAAGTAAAAGTATGGGAAAGTTGTCAGGCCTAGAGTCAGAAAGCCTGAGCTGTTCTGCCCCTAACCACCCCTGGTCTTTTTGCACTTTTCTACACCTCCCTGGGCTTTTGTTTCCTTACCTATAAAATAGGAACAGTATCAACTTCCCAGAGTCACTAGGGAGATTTCAAGAAGGAGATAACAGGTGTAAAGATGCTATGGAAATCTCTAGCACGGGACAAAAGTTAACATCGCTTTAGGATGTTCCGGAAGACTTGCTTGTGTTGTATAAATGTTCCATTAATATCCATAGGGACAGTGAGCCAAGCACGTTCGCTTCCCCGGGACAGGGGGTGCTCGGCTGCTGTTGCCTGATGATGGTCCCTGTGTGTGAAATCCCGGAAGTCCACATGCCTAAGTGCGGGACCAGCTGACCCTCCAAGGCCAGATGGCACCTGTCAACACTTCAGGGCCCTCTGTAGGCACTCAGCTGGCAACAACAATTTACATGTGGATAGTTACATGTGGCATTCAGAGTTTACAGAATATTTTCCCAGCTGCAAATTCTCTGGAGCACCTTGGCAACCAGCAAGGTGGGCAAGATGACTTGCATATGAGGCAACTCGGGTGCCCAGGTAGCAGGACGTGCCACAACTTGTCCAGGGACTTCCATTTAAAATGGGGAAAGTCTGTGCTAGATAATGTACATCTCAGGCCTGTGTCTGGGTCTAAAGTTCTTTCTACTTCCCAGTTAGTCATCACCTGCTACAGAGGAAACTAGGTTTGCTTGAGGCCCAGGTTGCAAACGCACAGCACAGGGTGCCTGCGTGGCTCAGTCCGTTAAGCATCCAACTCTCAGTCTCGGCTCAAGTCATGATCTCAGTGTCTTGAGGTAGCCCCATGTCAGACTCCATGCTCAGCAGGAAGTCAGCTTCTCTCCCTCTCCCTCTGCCCCTCCCCACCTTGCTCGCACGCACAGGTGCACGCATGTTCTCTCCCTGTCTTAAATAAAGTAAATTAATTAATCTATCTTTTAAAAAAATCATAGTGCATAAAACATACTCCTTCATTCAGTCAACATTGACTGAGAATCTGCTCCCACCCCATCCTGTGTGGGGCCCTTCAGAGACCAGAGGGCCAGGGGCAGGGTCTGCTGTCCAGGGACTCTGTGTGCTAGACCACAGGGCTGTGGAGTGAGGCTTTACTGTGCCGGGCACTAAGCAATTTCTAATTCTTACAACAAAAGCACTGCAAAGTGTAAGCCTGCCCCAAATTTTATGATGGACAATGGAGGCTCAGAGACACTGATGAATTCATTCAAGGTCACTCAGCCAGGGGCGCCCAGGTGGCTCAGTAAGTTGAGTGTCCGGCTCTTGGTTTGGGCTCAGGTCATAATCTCAGGGATATGGGATTGGACCTCCCCTGCCAACTCCGCTCAGTGCAGAGTGCTTGAAATTCTCTCCCTCTCCATCTGCCCCTCCCCTGGCTCACACATGCTCTCTAGAAAGGAAGAAAGAAAGAAAGAAAGAAAGAAAGAAAGAAAGAGTCTTTTTTAAAAAGTCACTTAGACAATAAGTGGCAGGAGTAAGTTTAAATTCTAAGTCTGTTGGCTGCTGGAGCTCAGGCTCTTCCCCAAGAACACACAGGATTCCCTGAAGTGGCTTCAGGATGTCCAGTGTAGAATGCTAAATGCCACAGCACGTACTAAGCTTAGATACATGGCATCAGCTCAACTAATTTAGTTTTCCTTTAGCCTTCTAGGTTGGTGAATATATGCATCCAGAGAACATCAGGCATAAAAGATCATCTAGCGAAACCTCCTCATTGTACAGCTGAGGAAGCTGAGGACCAGAAAGCACATCGTCTCCAAGGTCACAGAGTGACCTGACATCAGAGCTGGAACTCAAGCCAATGGATGTCCGCATTAAAATCCCAGTTACTTCCACTGCGCCATGTTGTGGCTGCCCACCCGAAAGCTTGGCATTTACTTTCACGTCCTTTTTTTATCTGGAGAACACCACCTGCTTGGCAGAGCAGTTGGCAGAGAGCAACTGTAGTCCATCTTTGCATGTCCCGTGCCTGGAATGCAGCGTGATGCCCCCCAGTGAGTGTGTGATCATTGAAGGACAAATGAAGCAAACGTAACCATCCACATTACACAGATCAAGAAACTGAGATGCAGAGATTAGAGGACCTGTCCAAGGTTAGGTGGCTCACTAGTGGCCAAGCCAAGATTCCCAGCTGCTCTTTCTAGCTCTGGGGGCCACACATGGCTGCGGGCAGGAGGACGTCTACAAGACACCAGCCCCACAGCAGCCTGAGAAGCAGGCACAGCAGAAGGATCCTTAGTTGCGTCCTCTTCCTGTTCAAAAGAGCCTTGGGGCGGGGGTCCTGCAAGAGGACCAAGTACGTGGACTCCGCTGGAAACTATGATCAGTGTGCAGGGGGGATGAACACCCATCCCAGGGAGCCCCCCTTGCAGAGAGGCCTCAGACTACGATGAGCAAACCAGTTATATGTGTTTGGAAGTCCATGAAGAGCCTTGCTGGGGGCCAGGAGAAAGGTCTATTCTGGGGGTTCTGCCAGGCCTGGAGATGAGGCTGCCAGAGGGAGGTCAGGACAGGGAAAGGACAGATGTGTCCAAGGCCCTGCCAGAGGCCACGCTGGCCCCAGTGAATCAATTCTCTAACCAGAGCCATAACTCTATTCCAAGTTCAGAGTGTTCCGGTTCCCAGATTAGACCATGGAAAAGTGGTTCCATGTGGACTCCGCGGCGTGGTCGCTTCCTCAGCCCCCTCATCCAGCCCCCTCTTCCAGCCTCCACCTCCAGCCCCGAATCACAGGGAGGCCATTGCGTGTCAACATGAGGGTGTTGCTCTTTATTTTCTTCTCTCTTGAACCCATAAAAAGGGCTCTGCCAGACCCAGCTATCCATGTGAGCTCTCCTGAAGCTGGGCTTAAACATGTTTCCACCTCGGAACCAAAGCCATCCCACATGTGGCTGCTGAAACGGGGTGTCCTCTACGTGGCAAGCGGCTGCCTTCTTCAATCTCATGGACGGTAACAGCAGGAAGAAGTGAACACATCTGCACCCCTTCCCATGCTCTTCAAATGGCTCTTCTCGTTTCTTTTGTCATCTTCACTTCGCAGATGGAAAACCGAAGGCACAGAGAGATGAGAAGAGTTCAAAGGCGCTTGTTCTCTCCGCAAATGTGTATCATGCCCACCAATGTGCTCAGTCAGGGTGGGGCTTTGTCAGGAAAACCCTTCCTTTTATGCTTTATTAAAGGATTCACTAATGGAGTCTCTGGTGGGTTCCATGCAGAGTTTCCCCAAGCACACGAGGTAAGAGACAAATTCTATGAGGGCTTCATAGGCATTTGGGAAATTCTACACAGAAATTAGCCTGGAAATCACTGATTAGACAACACTCACTTAGGAAATCACTGATTAAAGAAACGGAACAATGCAGGATTTTCTTAAGTACAGGGGTTTTTCAAAGTGTTTAACTCACTAAAGAGTACTAGAGTCTCCCAGCAGAGTATAAAGTATGCAGTATTTTCCCAAAATTATGAGCTAGAGTTCTAAGAAAAACTGTTTTGGAAACACTTCCCCAATATATTTGGTTGAATCATATGAAATTGCCAACATACGGCTGTTTTTTATCTACAAGACAGCATTTCCATATGGCTTAATCTAATATATACAATAGGAGTGGGGTTTTTTTTCAAGTGTTTTGTGATTCCTTTTTCCGATTTCATAATATGATATGGCTAATAGACCCTGAACTCCTTGAAGCGTACTTAATGTACTCTCATGTGCTCACTCTTAGAGCTGGAAGTAGTTCTGGGGTAGGGCAACAACACAGGGCTACTCTCTACCAAAATGTGTGCCTGTCCTTCCATACTATGGAGTCATCACGTGAAGAAGCTGCCTAACTAGAGACCTTGTTAGTCCCTGTACATCCAGGGGGTCGTCGGGGGTGGGGAGGAGGGGAACGGTGTCCACTATGCAGTGTGAGCACAAGCAATGCATGTCACTGCCAAGCAAAGGCAGGTAAGAGTGAGCTGTGTCTTCTCCATCCCCTCCTTGCCCATCTTCTGGCTGAATATACAGGACTCCATGGTCCCAGAGGTTGGCAGGTACACAAGATGGAAGCGAACTCAGCCCCGATTCACCACCTGGTGGAAAGTCGCCCACCAACGAAGCACACCTACATTAAACTCTTAGGTGAGGGAGAGGGAAACAGATTACCTTAAGCCGCTGAAGTTTGGGAGGGTGCTATTGTTGTCATCAATCATGTAATGATTGTATCATCCTAACCAATAGAGTGAAGCTGGGAGCAGATGGTGAGGATGGCCATCCAGGGCCCTGAAGGTGACGATGATACAGAGTCAACGAGGGCCAACCTCAACAAGATCCACACAACACAAGTGTCCCTAGTCAGGATGGCCAGACCAGGCTCACGTGTGCAGAAGCACTCTTGCTATAACAAGATGCTGTAGATGGAATTGCTTATAAATAACAGAAATTCATCTCTTAGAGCTCCAGAGGCTGGGAAGTCCAAGCCCAAGGCACTGACAGATTTGGTGTCTGGTGAGAGCCCATTCCTTGGTTCATATGTGGCTCTTCACTGCATTCTCCCATGGTAGGCAGGAGGAGATAATCTCTCTGGGGTCTCTTTTATTATTTTTTTATTAACATATAATGTATTATTAGCCCCGGGGTACAGGTCTGTGAATTGTCAGGCTTACACACTTCACAGCACTCACTATAGCACATACCCTCCCCAATGTCCATAACCCAAGGGGTCTCTTTTATAAGGGCACGAATCCTGTTTATGAAGACTCTGACTTCATGACCTAATCCTCTCCCAAAGGCCCCACCTCCACATACCATCCCCTTGGGGTTTAGATTTCAGCGTCTGGGGACACCTGGGTGGCTCAGTTGGTTAAGCAGCTGCCTTCGGCTCAGGTCATGATCCCAGCATCCTGGGATCGAGTCCCACATCGGGCTCCTTGCTCCGCAGGGAGCCTGCTTCTCCCTCTGACTCTGCCTGCCTCTCTGTCTGCCTGTGCTCGCTCTCGCTCGCTGTCTCTCTGACAAATAAATAAATAAAATCTTTAAAAAAAAAAGAAAGAAAAGAAAAGATTTCAGCGTCTGAATAGCAGGGAGACAGAAACATTCAGTGTCTGGCAAAAGCCAATCCAATCTTTAGGAAGTATAACCTGAATGAAGAGCTGGGTTGATTATAAGGGCCATTATTCAAAATATTGATCATTGGTTGAGACCTGGCACCTTCCTCCCTCTCACACCGCCATGTCCAATCAGTCCCCAGAGTCCTGTGATTTCCATGTCCTCTATCTTATGATCCTATCTCCTCCTTACCACTTTTGTCCTAAATCCACTGCCTCCTTTGGATTTCTCTAATGCCACCAGCACAGCCATGCAGATGGACCTTATCTTTTTGATCTTCCTTTTCTTCACCAATAAAATAGATCAGTACCACAATGCCTGGCATGTGGTACTCCTTCTTAATCAGCTCTCTTGTTTCCCCATGAACGGAGCAAAGGGCACTAAACGTGGAGGTGGGAAGCCTGACTTCTAGGCTGACCGCTAGCCCAGTACTTGGCACTGAGTAGGCACTCAAGATAAGCATGCCTGCCAGATGGGTCAATGTTAGAAGCCCAACTCCCTGCCCCCACAAGATTCTGTTCCAATTGCCACACTTGGCTTTCTTTCCAGGCATGAGAAGGTGGTTGTTACTGGAGGGTGGGCCACATTTTGCTATCTCTGCCACGTAGAAGGCAAGCTAAGCTCTAGAAGGGCAGAAGTGACCCTCTCCCCCACCTCCCACAAGATCTCCCCAAAAGAAACATCTTTTCTCATCAGAGAAGCAGATGGGATAGCCATGAGCCTGCAGCCATGGGGCCTACCAGCTAATGGGCCTCTATGAATCAGGCAGGCAAGATCATACAGTTCTTTCTACTAATCTTTGAAAATAAGACCAAAGGGAAATCATCTACCTCCCTGAAGCACACATCTGCTTGGCAGTGTCTGAGGATGAGCCCATGGAGAGAGAGGAAAAAGAGCTCCCTCTACAAGGGCTCCCAGGAGAAACCAACAATGTGTTGCATTCTCCCATGAAGGGAGGGTCAAGTTCCCACAGATATCCCCCAGGCACCTTCGCCTCAGAGATAATATTAAGATCCTCTTAACACACCTGATTTTCCTTCTTTGGGTCTGGGACAAGCCCTGTCTCGGAGGTGGTTCATCTCATTACTGATCTAATGTTATAAAATAACATTGTATTTATTTCAGCCTCGGGATTCTTGGGCATATCACAGTGGCGCCTTTATTCTACATACACTCTTTTGTGGAAATCAACTGTAGGACAAGGACAGGGCAAGAAGTGGTGCTCCTACTCACTTGCAGTCACTCGCTGGGCGGGTGGTTGTTGCATACAGCAGGAAACACCCTCATCTACCATGCATTTTCAGACCTTAGAATTGTGACATCTCAAAGTTCAAAGTAGCCATATTTCAATCCTGAACTTCTATCACATAACTCAACCACTGCCTAAGTTAGTTACAATAATTAAAAAACTGAAAGATCTCATATTACCAACTGGAGACCACCCTAAAGAGAGTCATCCACTAACAATTTATCATATATGATAGAAACTATCATTTGAAATTTCCTTTCCAGCTTTTTTTTTTTAAGATTTTATTTATTTATTTTAGGGGAGTTGGTGATGAAGAGGAAGAGGGAGAATCCCAAGCAGACTCCACACGGAGTCCAGCACAGGGCTCGATCCCATGACCCCAAGACCATGACCTAAGCTGAAACCAAGAGTTGGATATTCAACCAACAGAACCCCCCGGTGCCACTTCTTCCCATCTTTTTCCAGATGACATCTACACACACACACACACACACACACACACACACAGGCTCCTGTTTTCCCAGCCTTCCTTGCAACTAGGAATGGCCATGAGACTTAGTACAACAAAATGAAATATATGGAGAAATTTGTTGGAGGGTTTCCGGGGAATGATGTTTCTCTCCTGGTAGAGTGGGGCTGCTCTGTCCTCTCTGGCTACCCATGGACACCCTATCTTTGAAAATATCCATCTAAGGACTAATGGTGTGGGGGCCCTATTTAAATCATGAGGCAACAAGCCTCGGGAAAAAAGCCAGTGTCCTGAGAAAGAGAAATGGAAGGGTACAAAGAGGCTGGTTTTGGTTTTTAGCTTTGGGCCGGGGAGGGGGGGGTTGTCTTGTTTTGTTTTGCTTTGTTTTGTGGTTTGGGCTGGTTGTTTGCCACTAAACCAGCCCAGAACCACCTAGTTCTCAAACCACTGTTAATCTGGTGTTCCATGACTTGCACTCAGTGTATCTTAATCAGTGCCTCGTGCATTACTAACCCACAGCAGAACAGTGTCATGGGACATTAAGAGAACCACAAAGGGAGAAGGTGAGTCAGGGGTTAAACGTAGAAAACAAACCTTTAGAGAAACTGGCAATAGATAAGTGAGTGTTTATTATTACCAATACAGCCCCTTGTGAATGCCTGTTCTAGAACAGGAATAGTAATGTCTGACGTGGGTTTGTGCTAAGGATTAAGCAAGTTAATACACATAGAGTAAAGTGAAAAGTGCCAGGCACATAGCAAGTACTAATAATAGCTATGGTGGTAATCAGAACAAAGTGTAACTTTCTTTAATAAAGAGTGTGAGCTGGGGTGCCTGGGTGGCTTAGCCGTTAAGCACCTGCCTTCAGCTCAGGTCATGATCCTAGGGTCCTGGGATCGAGCTCCTCATCGGGCTCCTTGCTCAGCAGGAAGCCTGCTTCTCCCTCTCACACTCCCCTTGCTTGTGTTCTCTCTCTCTCTCTCTCTCTCTCTCTCTCTCTCTCTGTGTCAAATAAATAAATAAAATCTTTAAATAAATAAATAAAGACTATGAGTCTAGGTACTGAATTTGGAACCAGAAAACCTGGCTTCTGGAGAGACACTTCTCTCTGATCACATATCGATGTTTGTGGCTATTTTAGGACATGAAATCTCAGTACAACAGAGTCCCCATGTCAAAAGGTGTTGAAAGTTTGATAAATCATATGAATTTTGAGTTATCACATGTTGCCAATTCAGTAATGAAATAAATGTATCACTGGGAGTCTAAAAAGGCTGTAAAAATACGCTTGTAAATAAAATGGAACATTTGGTTGTGCAACGAAGGAAGAGCCTGGAAGTTTTTAAGTAATTTCATATGAAATTGATTTTCCTTTCTGAAAACAAAAGCTGGACAATAACAGCATGAGCAGCACCATAAAGTAGAAGATGGACAGGGCACGGGAGTGCCTGGGTGGGCCCCACCATAGCCCAGTCACGTGCCTCTCTAGTGAAGTCCTTTTCCACCCCTGAGCCTCAGTTTCCTCATTTGTAAATTGGGAGAAAGAGCCTGGAGCTAGTGTAGAATGCAACAGCCCCTATCCTGGCTCCATTCCTCAGCCGTGAGACCAGAAACAAGAGGCTTACTTTCTGTGAGCCCCATCTCTGAAATGAATGAAATTCAGAGCAACTTCACAGGAAAGCTGTGAAGGTCAAATGTCAGAACATATGAAAAAATTCCTGGCACAGGGTAGATGCTTAATAAATGTTGGCTGGAGCATGATACATTGTCTATCCCAGTTGTAACATTCTAGAGTGCCATGCAAAGTGTGGCCCATAGATGCAAAGGAACAAAAGAGATGTATTCTTTGTCCCACAAAACCACTCCCCAGACGGGATGGCGAAGGCTCTCCCAGGAGGCCAGGGTTCCTTTGTAAAATGTCAAAAGGCCCTTGGCCAACCTTTGGCACAAAGGACATTTATTAGATCCCAGAGACAGAGAGGGTCCATAAGGGTCCCTGTGTTCTGGTATTAGGAATGTTGGGCAGTAAACATGGGGAAGGTCAGAGTTCTGAGAAACAGCCTTCTACTGGACATCTGCAGTGCCTGGGTATCCATTACCAGAATTCCTACAGTTATGAGGTCAGTAGGGAAGCAAAGATTGGACATGAACACATTCACTAGGGGCACCTGGGTGGCTCAGTCGGTTAAGCGTCTGACTCTCGGCTTTAGCTCAGGTCATGATCTCAAGATTATAGGATTGAGCCCTGTATAGGGCTCCATGCTCATTGCAGAATCTGCTTAAGATTTTCTCTCTCTTTCTCTCTCCCTCTCTTTCTGTGCCCCTCCCACTCCATCCCACCCCCCTCTCTCAAGGAGAAGAAGGAGGAGGAGGAGGAGGAGAAGAGGAAGAAATCTTTAAAAAGGAAAAGAAAACATTCACTGATGTACTCACCACCTACAAAAGGACTCTCATTTTCACACATTCATAGAGCGTCACACACATACTCACACACTCTTTGACGCTAAGAACTATTACCCACAATGAAATGGCTGGAATGGGCAGAACGATTCTTCTTTATGGTCATATTGGCCACGTCTAACAATGCAAGGAACATGTGATACAAACGGCCTTCAAACTAATACTGAAATTTACAAAAGATGTCAGACAGCATGAAGCCAGTGAAAGTAGTGTGAAGGAGCTCCATGAATCTCAAGCAGGGTTAATGATAAATAATAACCTGCTGGGTAGGTAAGTCAGCCATAGAAGACAAGGAAAGAATAAATATAAAACAGTGTCATGAAGGAGAATGTTTTCAACATAAGTGAAGTTCAAGGAAAAAAAACAATGAGCCTTTTATTACATTTACATAAATCGCCCTTTTGATCATATTGCAAAGGTCAAAAGTAAACAACATATTTTGTGCTAGCATACAATGTTTTCAGGAAAGCTGTACCAAAGAAGCCAACATTTGATTCATTCTTGATTCACCGTAAGCCACTTGCATGTAATTGCAGTGCAATCTAAATTCTGTTAAATGTAAAACAAAATAGATGTGATAATTTTTGTTCATTTTTCAAAATAACTTCCAACCAAAGCTTTGCCCTTTTTTACTATTCACTATGAAACCAGAGTCCTTATGTTTAAGTTTACTTATTTTAAGTGACTGATTTCAAACATGAGGATTTTTTTTATTTGGTCAAACAAACAATAACCAGCTCTACACTGAATCCAGTCCTCGCTGGGCTCCGGGCTCCAAGGCTCTGGGGATGAGTACATCAGACAGAGGAAACAGCTTGTACTAAGGCCTGGGGGCAGGAAAGGCTTCGATGCACTGGAAGAGGGGAGGAAATGAGTAAAAGGAAGAATGGGACAATACGAGGGACAGGGGTCAGCTCAGTCAGGGCCTGTTGTCCATGTTAGGGAGTTAGAATAAAAATCCAAAGGGTCCTGGGAAGTGACAAAAAGAGTATCAAGCAGATATTCTGCCTGGAGGGGTTGGCGGATCACGGCACCCCTCCAGGGGATGGGGCAGCAGGAGCAGGAGATCTGGAAGGAGGTGGTGAGATCGCTGTGAGAGGGACAGTTTAGCTACCTGGAGCCTAGCATGTGGACGTGCCCAGAAGGCATTAGATAAAGAGGTCCGAAAGTGGGCAGAGAGGTATGACATTCAAGTATGACCTGAAGACAAGGACTCGAGAATTATTCATTTGGAGGTTGCGGCTGAAACCATGTTTACGTGTACAACCCCCCAAAGAGAACACGTAAATGAGAAGAGAAACCCACAAGTGGAAACTCCTAGAGGAGCTGAGAAAGGCTGCAGCCTACCCAGATGACTCAGCCCGCATATTATTACCAGATCTCCAAGCAAAGAAGGGAGGAGACCGCCGATGGAAGTGAGAAGTCCAAGGGGACACTGTTACGGCAATGGAATATTATGTCTGTGCCCTCTCCATGTCGGAAGGTTAATGTTATTCATCAGCTTGGCTTGCTACCTGTTGCCAACTCAGTAAAACTTGATCTTTAAGGAAAAACTTGAATTGGTCAAAATAACCTTTTCTCCGTGTAAACAGAGGAAAGTTCTCCGATTATGCAAGTGAATACACGGCCAGCCAATGATAAATAATCACACATGGAAACACCAACCCCCACTTGGGCACTAAAATAATACATCAAATGTAAGGTGGCAGAGTCAAGGAAGAAGAGAAATAAAATAGCCACCAGGAGGCCCAGGACCTAATTATTGCTCTGCCATTGACAGGTGTTGAGACCGGAGATAAGTCATTTCTCTCAAGACCTCAGGTTTGTCATCTGCAAAATTAGGGGGGAAAGCTCCAGTTATGTCTAAAGTCTCTGAACCATGTTAAGATTGTGCAATTCTATAAGCAGGCAGGCTAGTAGGCAACTAAGTCTCAGTGAATGTCTCTGATATCCCAGACCATCTGTCCCTTGTCTCATATTAAATGAGACACACAACATCCCCAAGAGACAAGCATTCTCGGTGTCCATTTAGAGATGGGAAGACTTCAGGCCAAAAAAGGCCAGCGTTTTAGCGGAAAGAATTGGGGCTTCGGTATCAAATAAACCTGGGGTTTAATGGATTTTAATACTTGCTGCTCCAGTGATCAGTGTACTCCCCTCTCATTGCCTGGCTTCATGAAGCCAGAGCTTGCTGGACCCTGTGAACATTTCTGCTCAGCCCCCTGGGAGAGTGTTAGGCCTTGTCAGTAGAGGGCGCTAGAGGTACACCCGGGAAGAAGCGTCTTGTCTTCCTGGTTCCATCCCCTTGCTTTCTTCTTGCTCCTGTGGTGAAGAGCAAACCGCATGGAGCACCCAGTCCCAACAGTGCTCACACCTCAGCGAGTTTCTCTAACCTCTCCACCCACGCCCTCTCCAGAGAGGTCTGAATGTCAGCCCTGCGGACCCGGGTCCTGTCCCAAATCTCTTCCTTCCTTGCATACTGAAAGATAAACCCTTTTTTTCACCTACTCACACACAATACTTGTGACACCGAGCGTGTGGGGTCTTTCCCACACCAACCAACTGAACAAGACTGTCTGTGACTTCAGATGACAGTCATAAGTCCCAAGTTGTCACCCATACTTTTAACTGGCTATAAACTGGGGACTCCCACCACCCCTTCTGCAGATTTGATCATGTGCTATAAGGGCTCACATAGCTCAGGGAACCTTTATTTATTCTCCTGGTTTATTACAAAAGATGAACAGCCAGATGAAGAGACCTGGCAGGGTCCCAAGCACAAGATCTTTTGTCTCCACGGAGTTGCCATAAGCCACCCTCTTGCATGTGGATGCGTTCACCAACCAGAAGTTCTCCAAACCCTACAGTTGAGGGATTTTTAGGGAGGCTTCATCACATAGGAATGATTAACCATTATCCAATCTCCACCCCTTCCACCCTCCCGGAAGGACAGGGGATGGGGCTGAATATTCCAAGTTTCTAATCATGCTTGCTCTTTCTGGTGACCAGGTCCCAGGCAGGAGCCCACCAAGAACTGCATCATTAGAACAAAACACACTCCCATCGCCCAGAAAATTCCAAGGGATTTAGTGCTTGTATGTCAGTGGCTCCTATCACTCCCATTCCTCAGGAAATTACAAGGGTTTTAGGAGTTGGGTGTCAGGATCCGGGGGCAGAGAGCAATATATATAGTTCTCATTATTTCACAGGTACCCTGCCTCAAGCGTAGAGGTCAAGACTGCTCCATAAATCCTCTGTTTCTGCATTCCTTAGTGTTAGCTTTCCCCCTTAGTAGTGAATATTTCCTGTCAATTTGCAATTCTTCATGTAAGACTTTCCCCTAGTCAAAGTACTGTGTGGCTTCTATCTTCTGACTGGGTTCTGGCTGATATGCTTCAAGAAAGTTACTCAGCCTCTCTGAGTTTCAATTCTGTCTTACGTAAAATGGAAATAACAACAATAATAATACCTTTCTTGCTAACTTGTCATCAATAAAAATTAGAGCTGCTGTCACATACACAAGTTAGAAGGTGTTAGTTCAAGCGCCCAATGGTTTGTTTGTTTTGTTTTTGTTTTTGTTTTTTAATTAATTTATCCAAGGCTTAAATAAATTGTCCAAGGGGGCACAGCGGAGGTGCCAGCACCCTCCCACTTTTACGACATGCAGCCAATGAGTGGGCATTGCAG